>NC_084794.1:116162357-117412357 GCF_963169125.1 Humulus lupulus | reverse complement strand
TACCAAACAATCATACTTATTTTCAAAAAAATAATTTTTTAATTAATGAATCAAACACTCTGTTAATTTCTCAACATTAGTGAAAGCATAACAGAGACATTGAGATTCTAGTATTGAAGGAGACAAAATAATTAAAAAAAAAAGGTTTATGATAGAATAAAGAGGATAGTTAATGTATATTCATTAGCGTAATTTTCTCTATTGATTATTCTTTTTCTCATATGATGGTAACAATATTATCATAGAATTTTATATATATTTCTTAAAAATAGAATTTATATATCTATATATTTCTATAAAGGAGAGCTACAACAAATTGATATGGTATTTTAAAATTTTTCCAAATTATTCAATCTATTTCTAATTTTTTTTATTCTACTTTTTTTTCTATAGATATTTTTACCATTTTTTATAATCATAATTAATTATTTAACTAATTTAAATTCAAATGAGAGATATTTAAGTATTTTATCTATAATTAATTTTATAACAATTATATTATATAACAACAAACATAATCAGTTATATATTTTCTCTAATTTTTATCTATTTATATTAATAATATGTAATGTTTTTCTAGTAACGTTTAATAACCTCTCTTCATTTTCTTCTATATTATATGGTATAACACAAGAATATTACATTTCTTCTCTAGATCAAGCATTAGTGAGTTTTCTATAGATTTTTTCTCGATTTTCTTTGAGTTTAGATCTCTTCATCTAAGCTTAAACATTTCTTTTTCATCTTTTAATGATGTTTGTTTTTATTTATGTTATTGTTACGATTGTGTGATATATGGTGTGATATTTTTTTCCCTGATTCTAGGATAGAATATATGGGTGATTGTTTTATTATAGGAAACCATTTCGTATATATGTCTTTGTTTCCCAAACTGCTGTCGTACATCATGAGGCATTTTTTAGGCAATTCTTATTTTGCCTCTTTTATATATATATATATATATATATATATATATAACTATTGAATCAATAAAAGGGAGAACCTCATTTTATCATGGTATCAGGCTAGGTATCAACTGCTTCAGAAATAATATATATTTTTTTCTTCATAATCCATGGCTAACGAAGACATAACTTCAACAATGGTGACGAATGGTCCACCACCAGCAAAGCCGAATGATCCACCACCAGCAAAGCTTGATCATAGTTCGCCGTTCTACTTAGCGCCACAAGATCATCCCGGCGACTTCATAACTCCCATTCGTTTGAAGCTTAACAATTTTGATGAGTGGTCTCATGCGATTCGTGTTGCTTTATCTTCTCGACACAAATTTGGTTTTCTTAACGGGACAATCACATATATTGTTCCTCCTTGTACGAATGATGATTGGGACACAATCCAATGCATGCTTGTCTCATGGCTCATGAATACAATTGATCCCGAGGTACGTTCCATGCTATCAAACTATGATATGCCAAACGTTTATGGGATGACTTGCATGAACGATTCTCGATTGTATATGGTCCGCGTATTCATCAACTTAAGGGAGAAATTAATCGTTGTGAGCAAACCAAACTTATGCCCGTTGCCGCTTATTTCAGTAAATTGAATGTTTTATGGGATGAACTAGATAAACATGAGCCTTTGATTTCTTGCAATTGTCTGAAGAAATAGTGAATGACTTGATCTTATTGATATATTTTAGTCATATATATATATATATAAAAGAATAGAAAACAGGAAACTAGAAAATAGGAAACTAGAAGAAAACAGGAAACTAGAACTGTAATTCTAATCTAATTCCTAAACTCACGGTTATCCATATATACAAAACATTAAGAGAATATCTCAATAATATCTCAATACCTCCCCTCAAGTTGGAGCATGAGGATCATAAATGCCCAACTTGGAAAGCAAAAACTGAAATTGACGGGTTCCCAAAGGCTTGGTAAAGATGTCCGCAAGTTGAATAGTTGTAGGAACATAAGAAGGAAGAATAGTGTCGTCTTGGACAGCATCACGAACAAAGTGACAGTCTGCTTCAATGTGCTTTGTTCGTTCATGGAAGACTGGATTCCGAGCAATATGTAAAGCCGACTGGCTATCACAATATAGCCCAATAGCATCAATATGTTGAATCCCCAAGCTAAGGAGAAGACCCTTCAACCATTTCAATTCACAAGTAAGAAAAGCCATAGAGCAATATTCAGCCTCTGCCGAAGAACGTGCCACAGTAGGTTGTTTATTGGTTTTCCAGGAAATCGGGGAATGACCAAGAAACACAAGCCAACCCGTGAGAGAGTAACGAGTAAGAGGACAAGCTGCCCAATCAGAATTACACCAACCAGTCAAGGAAAGAGAGCTATCAGCACGAAGTAAGATTCCTTGTCCAGGAGAGCCTTTCAAATAGCGAACAACACGCAAGGCGGCTTCCCAATGTTCCTGTCTTGGTTCTTGTAGGAACTGAAATAAAACGTGAATAGAGTATGCCAAATCAGGACGAGTGACCGTTAAGTAAATCAAACGACCAACCAAACAACGATAAGGTTCCGGATTGGACAAAGAATCTCCTGAAGCATGAGCAAGCTGATGGTTTTTCTTAATGGGAAAAGATGCGGGCTTAGCACCCAGAATACCAGTCTCAGAAATAATGTCAAGAGAATACTTTCATTGACAAAGAAATATACCATCAGGACTTCGAGCTACCTCAATCCCGAGGAAATATTTAAGAACCCCGAGATCCTTCATATGAAAACATGTGCTCAAATAGTTCTTAAAGATCTTCAAAACAGCGAAATTATTCCCAGATATAATTAAATCATCAACATACACCAAAACATTGATTTGAGTATCACCCTTAGTATAAGTAAAGAGAGAATAGTCAGCATAGGATTGTAGAAAGCCATACTCTTTTAAAGCAGTGACAAGTTTGGAAAACCAACACCTCGGTGCCTGTTTCAAGCCATATAAGGACTTTCGAAGACGACACACCATATCAGGTTAAGAAGACCCAAAACCAGGAGGAAGCTTCATATAGACTTCTTCATTGAGATCCCCGTGCAAAAAAGCAATATGCACATCCATCTGATGCAGCTCCCAATTTTTAGATGCTGCAATGGCTAAGAAAGCACGAACGGTGACCATTTTTGCAATAGGTGCAAAAGTCTCGTTATAATCGATCCCGGCAATTTGATGATTACCAAAAACAACCAAACGAGCTTTAAGCCATTCAACACTGCCATCGGAGTTGTACTTTATTTTATAGATCCATTGACTACCAAGAGCACGTTTACCAGGAGGTAATTTTTCCATAGTCCAAGTACCATTATCCTCTAAAGCACGGATTTATGTGTGCATAGCATGACGCCATCCTTCATCTGTCATAGCTTCTTTAAATGATTTTGGTTCACAACCTGCAGTAACAGCGGCAAGAAATTGCTGATGGCTAGCAGCAAATTTTGCACAGTTAATATAATGTGTTATAGGAAAGGGCGTACCAGAGGGAGCTAACAGCGCGGGTGAACTTAGAGTGATAGCAGATGCACTTTGTGTGATAACAGTATTAGTAACATAGTCACGAAGCCGAGTGGATGGAACCTTTTCATGGAGTCCACGTCCCATGTGAGTGTCATTGATAGAATTCAGAGCAGCCCCTATGGACTGAACAGGACTCTGTGCAGCAGTCGGGCTAGACTGTGCTACAGGAAAAGGGAGAGTAGGCTCTAAAGTGGTAGTTGTTGGAATTTGGGTGGTGACATGGAGTGGGGAGGATTCATTTGTGGGTTCAGGTTCATTAGACAATGGCTCAGAATCACCAAAAATATTAAAATCAAAGTCATCATCACCTAAACTCATGCTGCCAGAATTATATGTAGAGCTAATAGTAGAAGGATCATTTTCAGCAAAAGGAAATTGATTTTCAAAGAACTTAACATCCCTAGAAACAAAAAATCTTTTATTTTCTAGATCAAAAAGTCTCCACCCTTTCTTACCAAAAGGATACCCAACAAAGATACATTTTCGACTGCGACTTGCAAATTTATCATTCTTAGCTCATTGATTATGGGCATAACACAAGGAACCAAACACTCGCAATTCATCAAAAATTGGCAAAGTATGAAATAAAATTTCATAAGGTGTTTTATTCTGAAGAACACTTGAGGGTGTTCAACTGATCAAATGAGAAGCTGCTAAGACACATTCACCCCAATAATAAAGAGGAAGATGACTTTGAAAACGTAAGACCCTTGCCACTGTTAAAATATGAAGATGCTTACGTTCTACTCTACCATTTTGTTGTGGAGTCCCCACACAAGAGGTTTGAAAGAAAATCCCATTTGAAAGAAAATAATCTTGCAAACAATTAAATTCTGTCCCATTATCACTCCGAACAATCTTAACCTTTTGACCAAATTGTCGATCAACCATATCAAAAAATGACATAAATATTTTAAACACCTCCAATTTATCAATCAACAAATAAACCCATATAGCTCGGGAAAAATCATCCACAATAGTAAAAAAATAACGAGCCCCACATGAAGAAATAGTATTGTAAGGTCCCCATAAGTCACAATATACTAATTCAAAAATTCAGGAGGCCTTATGGTCACTAAGAGAAAAAGAATCACGAGTTTGTTTGGCACGAGGACACACATCACATGCCTTATTTAATTTATCACTAGAATTACGTAGGAAAGGTAATGACTTTACTACTTTCTCTGAAGGATGTACAAGACGTTGATGCCAAAGTTCCAACGAAGATGAAGAACCATCCACTGAGATAGCTTGCATTGTAGACGGTGCCCGGAAGTAGTAAAGTCCATCTCTCCGTTCACCCATTCCAATCAGCTTCCTCGAATGACGGTCATGTATAACACACATATTAGAAGCAAATTGTACAAAACAGTGCATGTCATCAATGAGTTGTGTAACCAAAATTAAGTTGCAGTGCAATTTAGGGACATAAAGAACATTTTTAATAAATAATCCTTCCAAGAGTCTCACACTTCCCTCTTTAGTAGCAATTAATTTTTGGCCATCAGGGAGTCCGACGGGACATGCGGCAATATCACGAATATTAAACAAACAAGATTCATCCCCCGTCACATGATTAGAAGCACCAGTATCAATAATCCAAGAAATCCTGGAAAACTCACCATGTAAACGGTCGGTAGAGGAATGAGTATTACCAAACATAGTAGCGATAGTTTGCCATTGTGTTGCACTTAGGTGAGGAAGAGAGGCAGCAGCGTTTGACATGGTGGTTGCATCATTGGAAGAGTTTCTTTGCCCATTGACCGAAGATCCAACCATAGTGTGGCTTTGGTACCATGAAGAAATAGTGAATGGCTTGATCTTATTGATATATTTTAGTCGTATATATATACAAAAGAATAGAAAACAGGAAACTAGAAAATAGGAAACTAGAAGAAAACAGGAAACTAGAACTGTAATACTAATCTAATTCCTAAACTCACGGTTATCCATATATACGAAACATTAAGAGAATATCTCAATAATATCTCAATATAAATCTACTTGTCAGGTTGGTAAACAACATGAAAAACAGCGTGCCAACGATCGACTGCACCAATTTTTTCTTGGCCTATGTTCTGATTATTATGCCCAATTGCGGTCGACTCTTTTATCACAAGACCCTCTCCCTACGTTGAATCGAGCATTCCAACAAATCGCTCACGATGAGCGGGTTCAAGGGATTACACACATTGCCGAAGAAAAACCCGATGTGGTTGGTTTTTCTGTGCGTCCAGAGAATCGATCCAAACCGCGTCTTGATAGAGCAGAGAAGGTAGCCTTGATTTGTTCTTACTTCCATAAAAAGGGTCATGATATGGAAACTTGTTTCGATCTACATGGCATTCCATATTGGTACATGGAGAAATATGGTTCAAATCTTGAGGGCAAAGGTAATTTGAAGGGCAAACCAGTCACTCCCTTAACAAAGAATTCGACAGGCCGTGGTCGTAACGGAGTACATGCTAATGTTGCCACACCTGATGTTAATCATAGTACACCTCTTCCAACGCCCAATCCCGCTCCTATTGCGCCATCTCTTCCGGGTTTCACCGTCGAAGCATTATCAACCGCATTTGGTTCTTCTTCTACTTCATCTAACTGATTGCATGGTAAGTTGGGAATGGATGCTTGGATAATTGATACCGACTGCTTGCATCATGTTACTGGTGATGAATCTTGTTTGTTGAATATTAAAGTGGTTTGTCCATGTCCCGTGGGTCTTCCGGATGGTTAAACAGTGATTGCTACTAAGGAGGGTGTTGTGAGACTCACAGACACAATAGTGCTCCAGAATGTTCTTTTTGTTCCTAAATTACACTGCAATTTAATTTTGGTGTCTCAACTAAATGATGATTTAAATTGCTTTGTCCAATTTAATTCTAACTTGTGTGTTATACAGGACCCACGTTCGAGGGAGGTGATTGGAACGGGTGAGAGACGAGATGGACTTTATTACCTACGACAAGGATTCAAGCTGCAAGCGATTTCCATTGCTAGTTCGAAGTCCTTGGAGCTATGGCATAATCGATTGGGTCATCCTTCCGAGAAAGTAGTGAAGTTGCTTCCTTTTTTACATAATTCTAGGGGTCATTTAGATAAAGGGTGTGAAGTTTGTCATCGTGCTAAGCATCCTAGAAGTAGTTTTCCTTTAAGTGAGAATAAATCAACTCAGATTTTTGAGTTAATACATTGTGATTTGTGGGGTCCGTATGATGAACTTTCTTCTTGTGGTGCACGCTATTTTTTAACTTTGGTGGATGAGTATTCTCGTGCTGTTTGGGTTTATTTATTAATTGATAAAAGATAAGTTTTTCCAATGTTTATGTCCTTTATTGCAATGGTTGAACGTCAATTTTCTCAAAAGTTGAAACTTGTACGTAGTGACAATGGAACAGAATTTCATTGCATGAAAGATTATTTTTTGGCAAATGACATTATATTTCACACTTCTTGTGTGGGAACCCCTCAACAAAATGGAAGAGTTGAAAGGAAACATAAACATATTTTGAATGCTGCTCGAGCATTGCGCTTTCAAGGAGGCTTGCCAATTTATTTTTGGGGGGAATGTGTTTTGGCCGCTGCTCACTTAATAAATCGGACTCCATCTAGTGTTCTTCTCAATAGGACTCCTTATGAAATCTTGTTTGGTTGTGCACCTTCTTTCAGTGAATTACGTATTGTTGGTTGTTTAGCCTTTTCCCATAGTTAACGAGCTAAGGGTGACAAGTTTGCTAGTCGAAGTCGTAAATGTGTCTTCGTGGGATATCTGTTTGGTAAGAAGGGATGGGCTTTATTTGACCTTGAAAAAAAGGAATTTTTTGTGTCAAGGGATGTGAAGTTCTATGAAAATGTCTTTCCTTTTTTGAATAATGAAATAAAAAATGATGCTCGTACTCTTGACTGTGATGTTCCTTATACTGAAGAGGTTATAGATATGGAGATTCCTGAAGATGTCATTGTTGCTCCTCCAACAATCTCGTCCTCAATAAGTACCACGTCTCGAGCTACTGAGACGCCATCCCCAACGTCTGAGTGATCTTCAAATGCTCGGGATGTTTCATCTGTGGCAACTTCCTCCATGAATGGCGAGGGGGTTGATGAAGCTATCGTTGGCTCGGGGGAGGTAAACTTGGGCCGCGGGCTTCAGGAAAAGTTTCCCTCGGTAAAATTACGAGACTTCGTGACACATACAGTTATCAAGAAAAGTCCATCTCTTGCTCATCTTGATCTGCAATATCACACTCCCTCAGGTACGCCTTTTCCTATAGCACATTATGTTAGTTGTGACAAATTTACAGAGAAACACCAAAATTTTCTTGCAGCTGTAACTGCAGGTGTTGAGCCACGATCCTTTAAGGAGGCTGGAAAAGATGTCGGCTGGTGTACTACCATGTAAAAAGAAATTCGTGCTTTCGAAGATAATGGCACTTAGACTACGGAAACACTACCTCCTGGCAAGAAAGCTCTGGGAAGTAAATGGGTGTACAAAATTAAGTACAACTCAGATGGTAGCATTGAGAGATTAAAGGCCAGATTAGTTGTTCTTGGCAATCATCAAGTTGAAGGAATTGATTATAATGAGACATTCGGTCCTGTAGAAAAAATGGTGACAGTTCGAGCTTTTCTAGCTGTTGCCGCATTGAAGAATTGGGAGTTACATCAGATGGATGTACATAATGCTTTCCTTCATGGTGATTTAGACAAGGAAGTGTATATGAAACTTCCTCCAGGTTTTAGCTCTACCGATTCCAATTTTGTTTGTCGCTTGCGTAAGTCATTGTATGGTTTGAGACATGCACCTCGATGTTGGTTTGCCAAACTCGCGATAGCTTTAAAGGGATATGATTTTCTTCAATCCTATTCTGATTATTCTCTATTTACCTACACTAAAGGGCTTGTACAGATTAATGTACTAGTGTATGTTGATGATTTGGTAATATCTAGTAATGATTCCGTTGCAGTGACGGGTTTTAAAGCCTATTTGAGCAAATGTTTTTAGATGAAGGATCTTGGTGTCCTTAATTATTTTCTTGGCATTGAAGTGGCTAGAAACTGCTCAGGGTTGTTCTTATGTCAAAGGAAATATGCTCTTGATATTATTTCAGAGGTTGGATTGTTGGGCTCAAAGCCAGCTTCATTCCCAATCGAACAAAATCATTAGTTGGCGCGTGCCACAGGGTCTTTTCTTTCAGATCCTGAGCCTTATAGACGTTTGCTTGGGCGTCTTATTTATTTGGCGATTACCCGTCCTGACTTGGCATACTCAGTTCATATCTTGTCACAATTTATGCATGCACCAAGACAGGAACATTGGGATGCTGCATTACGAGTTGTTTGCTATTTAAAACAATCTCTGGGTCAAGGCATTTGATTGCGCTCAGATAGTGAGTTGTCTTTGACAGGTTGGTGTGACTCAGATTGGGCAGCCTGCCCTCTTACTAGGCGGTCTCTCTCTGGCTGGTTTGTGTTTTTGGGGAATTCGCCAATTTCATGGAAAACTAAGAAGCAACATATTGTAGCTCGCTCTTCCGCCGAGGCCGAATATCGTTCTATGGCTTCTATTACTTGTGAACTTAAATGGTTGAAGGGTCTACTTTTGAGTTTGGGGATCCATCATCCAAAGGCGATTCCTCTATTTTGTGATAGTCAGTCTACATTGCATATTGCGTAGAATCTAGTATTTCATGAACGCACAAAGCATATTGAAGTTGACTGCCATTTCGTGCGAGACGCCATCCAGGAAGGTCTTATTGCTCCATCTTATGTACCGACGACGATTCAATTGGCGAACATTTTTACCAAGACTTTAGGAAAGAAGCAATTTGATTTTCTTCTTGAGGGGGGTGTTACGATTATGTGATATGGTGTGATATTTTTTTCCCTGATTGTAGGATAGAATATATGGGTGATTGTTTTATAATAAGAAACTATTTCCTATATATGTCTTTGTTTCCCAAACTGTTGTCGTTCATCATGAGGCATTTTTTAGGCAATTCTTATTTTGCCTCTTTTATATATATATGACGATTGAATCAATAAAAAGGAGAGCCTCATTTTATCAGTTATACATATGGAGTTTGCTTTCTCTTCTTCTTAAAACTCATATGCCTAAAATGAGTTGTTTGTTTTATTGACTATTTAGATACAAGTTGTGTATATAGATGTATATTATGTCTTTTTATTATTCTTATTATTATTGACTTTTCATGTTGTATATCTTTCACTTCCCTACAAACCGTGGTAAATAATGAAGCAGATATTAAACTTCCGTCTACATTTCACAAATCACAATTACATGAAACTTTAATACAAATATTAACAAAGCATAATATAGTATCTTCTAAAAAGTGATATAATTGAAGAACAATTTAGTTACAACAATTTATTCAATGCATACTATATATATAGTTAGATGCTTTGAGTGATAGAAGAAGAAGAAGAAAAAGTGTTATATGAATACCATTTTTTGTCTATGATTTTCAAAAAATACTCTATATTATAGGTCAATTATGTTGAGTTAATGTACGATTACCACCTTGATCTATGATCTATATAGACATATGTCAAGAGATTATTTTACAAATTCAATGCTATTACGTATTATATATATATATATATATGATCATATATACTTTAAAGGATAATAGGTATTGATTCTCCGTATTCTTTTGATTTTAAATTTTGATTAATATTCTTGATATGGTAGGCTGATTGCCAGAGAGAAAACTTATGTTCTGTATTGTTGATCAATAAACAGTTCAAAAAGCATTGACTTCAATATTTTTGTGTACTAAGATTTATTTATTTGTTAAATTTTCTGTAGTTATTATATTTTTGGAATTAATGTGTTGAAGTGGAAGGCCTGAAGGGGCTAATGTCTTGGTTGTCAATCGTTTTAGGTAAAGAAAATACATTGATAGGTTAATAGGATATAGTCCATTTCGAGATATTTTAATTATCATAAATAATTACTTCTAAATACATATTATGTTATTCAAATAATTTCGGCTTAAATGTTAATTATTTAAGATTTATTTTAGAATATTCTATATATTATTTTATTAATCTATCTATATATATCCATATAAAGGGGAGCCCAATCAAATTAAAATCTCTACAAACTACTCTATTTATTTTCTTATATTTTTTATAACGATAATAAATTAAATAATAAATCTAAATAAGAGATATTAACATAAATTAATAATATATATCTCATATATAAATAATATAATATTAATTAATTGATTTCTCTATTGATTTTCTCAATAATAATATTAATAATAGTATATGTTAAAAAACTAATTAATTAATCTAAATGATAGATGTTAACATAAATTATAATATATATCTTATATAAATAATATAATATTAATTAATTTATCTATCTATTTTCTTAATAATAGTAACAATAATAATAATAACAAGGGATATCTGTGGCAAAAATACACAATGTTTACTAAATGTAACATTTAAATACTCAAACATTTTTTTAATAGAAAAAGTACCCAAAGCTGCTAAAATGTAGCATTTAAATACCCAAATTTATTTTTTGGCAGCAAAAATATCAAAAGTTACTAAAACGTTACACCTTTACTACCCAAATAATTAAAAAATTATATAAAAATATAAAAAAATTGTCTAAATTAATTCTAAAATTATAGAATGATTTTGTTTAATGAAAATAGTAAATATTTTTTTTTTATTATATTAACGTTTTATAATAAATTTGTTTCTCTTTTGATAGTTTTTTAGTTATTGGTTTTTCTTTTAACTATTTTCAATCAAAAATATTTTTTTCATTAAATAAACTATTTTTTTTATTTTAGAATTAATTTAGTTTCATTTTTTATATTTTTATATATTTTTAATAACTTAAAATACATTTCTCTTAACAATTTTTTTAACTATTCGGTAGTAAAGGTGTAACATTTTAGCGACTTTGAGTATTTTTGCCACGAACAAAAAGTTTGGGTATTTAAATGCTACTGTTGACGCGGTTTTTCGCCAACAAATAATTATACGAATAAATAGGATGGATTAGTGCTGATTGATAAACTGTAATATGAAAATGATAGTATTCTAGGATGTGAGAATTAATTGCAAGGAAACAATAATCACTCATTTTTTAGGTGGTTCGGAGGTTAAAATCCCCTTAGTCCACCAGTCGATATTATTGATATCTCCTCACTATTTCTTACAAAGTGTTTGTTTTACAAGAATAAGCCAACCCCTTGCACTATCCAGGGTTTCAGTATTTATAGGAGATTGATCTCTGAGTAGGTATTGAGGTCATCCCGTGACCTCTTCATCCATCAAATCATTTATGTGACATCGATGATTAATTCCTAAACCTTGCAGTGAAGTGTGGTCTAATCAATAGGTAAGGATGGATAATGGGCCACATGGCCCAAATCAGGCATGGAACGTCTAAACACGCACGTTTATACTGCGTGTTCGAGAATTCAAGAATAGAATAGACACGTGACGTTTGGGATATGCACGTTTATATTGCGTGGTTGACTTTACAAGGATTCAGGGGTGTCAGGCCTCTGATGCACTACGAGCTTAAGGTGATGCTAGCTCGTGGCTCTCACCATGTCGACACAATGCCTCCAAGGAATAGCTAAATGATTAACCAGCTCGGGCTGGTTAAATTAGGGGATGGTAACAAACAACTCCGATGGACGGTTGACACGTGGTAGATCGAGTTAGGCCATTTTCTAGCTCGCCGAAGTGTGCGGATATTCAGGGCGTACATTTGCCCCCCAAGCCCTTGCTCGTGATTTATGACGTCACCTCTGATCTTCACAGCGGGGCCTTTTAAACTTCCCTTTCGACTCTTCATGTCCTGCCCACTACATTGGTACCAGACACGTGGAATGCCGTGGTTGGCGACTGTTCGAATTTCGAGAATTTCATTAAATGGCCTAGGCACCTTTGTGCTGTCGTTTCACCTCCCGAGTTATGACCCTTGTATCTCGCATTAATTTGATCGGACGGTCCTTGCTTCCTCATGTCTCTTACGTATATATAAGGTGGGCAATCTTCAGTACTGGTCACTCTTCGCTTGAAATTTTTTCCTCATTTTCTCATTTTGAGTTTCAGAAGTTCTTCTTCTTTCGGTCATAATCCCAGAGATCCCCACGTTCTCGCCACAAGAGTCTCTCAGAAGTCGAACTTTAAGGATTCAACCAGGACTCCTACCCTTACGCTTTCTACAACTTTCACTCGGAAAAATACACTGTAAGTTCCTTGTCCGTTTACATGTTTCGATTTCCTTGTTTCTTTGATAGGCAAATTTATTTCTTAGTCGTAAACAATATGTTGTTTCTGGCTGGTCTTTGGCGCGTAGGTTCCAATTCTAGGCATATTTATTACACTTAGAAACACATCTAGGAATGTGATGTTCATAACTAGGGGACTTTTGGGTAACTTTCTGGGTTATTTTTTGGGTAAATTTAGGAAATGCCTATTTGGAATATGGAAGGTGAGAGGGTTTTTGGGGTGCAAAACCGGGTAGCTTAGGGGTCACGCTTCCTAGGTGGTTTTGCTCTCAAAACTTCCCTTCCAAGGCAAGCAATAATCTGCCCCTCCTGACATAAAGATCCCTGGAGATCAGGGATTTGTTGGAAACGTGGGCGCGTGACTATGGCAACGCGTGGCTTCACACACCATGGGCTGAGGTTACCTTAGCCCGTGTATGAAAATCGCTTCTTCTCGCGCTCTTTTTTTTTCTTACTTTTTAGATCGCCTATTAAGCTTTTCCTCATTCTTGTTCGCTAGGCAATCCGATGGGACCCAAAAAGAACTTGTCCAAGAAAAGTGCGGCCGGCTCGTCATCCCAGCAGTCCAACAAAGGGAAGGAGATCGAGGTCCCCCAATTTGGTCCCACGACTACATTTTAGCAACTTTGGGTACTTTTCTCGTAAAAAAATGTTTGGGTATTTAAATGTTACATCTGTAAACATTGTGTATTTTTGCCACAAATATCCCTAATAACAATAATAATACACATTAGAAAATATATATCACAGAATGTTATTTTGTTTAATGTAACTTAAATTCAAATATATTTTTTTGTATACTGAATTTAATTGATTATTATATAGTAACAAATGAGAAGATATTTACAATATCTTATCCTACAAATTACAAAATTTACTTTTATGTTTCACTATAAATAGAGTTGAAATACATTAGTAAAGTAGACTTAGATTCTAATTCTCCAAAAAAAATCTTCTCACTTGTAATAATTTTTCTCAATAGTGAAAATTTTCGTACTTCACTATAAATAGAGTTGAAATACATTGGTAAAGTAGACTTGAATTTAATATATCATTAAGAAATTTTAGAAAAATGACTTATTATCATCAATATATACATTTAATTGATTAATTTAAAACAATTAAAACTTTTTTTAACCTTTGGACAAAATACGAGATCCAAAGCTAATTTTTAAAAATAAAAGGTCCAAATGGGTGATCAACTAAAATACATGATTTAAAATTGGTGTAAACTCTTACACAAAACATAAATTATGTATATAATTTAGATTTTTTTATAAAGAATTTTTAACCTTTTGATAAAATACAGGGTCTAAAATTTAATTTTAAAAAATAAGAGTTCAAACGAGTAATTTGCCAAAATATAGGACTCAAATAATCATTCTATCTATTCCTATTTTTAATTTTTTTCACAAAACACAAATCTAAAATTATTCATTTTAAAAAATAAAATATCCAACGGATAATTGGCCAAAGTAACATTTCCACAAAATATAATTTTTTTTATATATAATTGAAATTTTTTATACAAGACATCCCACGTGTTCATATAATGAGCATGTTGTACGAATATGGTGAAATGATCCCTATCATAAAATCTCTCTAAAAAATTTAAAATACATATTTTTAAATTATTACAAAAAATTGTGCGAATGACACTTATGTTTTCTAGTTATATATATAAATAAGATGACACAACATAAATTTGGGTCAATAACATTCAACTTCAATATAGTGTGATAAAAAAAGTCGGAATTTTATTCTAGTTTGGAGGGCGTCATTTCGCACTCGTAGGGTTAGAGATGGCCTAGATAAATGAAATTGATGGAGACGATCCTTATCAGAACATATGCTAAAGTGCTTTAATTTAGCTATAGGACAATATAAATTCAAACTATTAATATCAAACTGCGATCTAGTGATACTTGTGTTACGATTTGTTTAACAAGTCTTGATCCACTGTTTTTTATTATTGTTATTTTTTTTTTGACAAAAGTCTTATACACTTTTATGTACCCCTTGTAACACCAAATAATTCAAACATTGATTCATTAAATTTCTATATAAACATAGGATTAGTTAATTAGTTTCAAAATGAAAATTTGAAGATCAACTATTTTGTTTCGACTTTTGACCACTTACTGTTGCAACCGTCGAGTTTAGAAGGTTTTGAGATGCATTTCGTTTTAGATTGGAATTAGGATTGGAATTTGGAGGTTAATTTAGGCACTCACCGTGGTGCCTGCCAAGTAATTAACTTTTCGATACGACACCAGGTCTTGGTCTTCCTCAATCATCGCCGTGGCACTAGATTGTCATTGTTGCAGCCTTAATTACTTAGTGATTATATCAAGAGTTTTAAGATCTAATAAGGCTCATACCGCAGCAACCAGTCTTGCTTGCCGCAGGCATGAGCTGTCATTCTCTATTATATCAATCAATAAGGCTTGCTTTTAATTGGTTTGAGGCTAATTAATAGAGCATTCCTATAAGACACATACTTTCTAGAATAAGACATATCATTATAGGTGTAATTTAGTTTCAGGTTCCACTAATAGCATTATAGGGCGCTGAGAACCTTAGGGTACTATTTGGTATTTCTCTAATAATTATGAGTATTGCTAAGACACCATATATGGTTATTGTTTTGATTTAGTACCGGGTCCCACCAATAGCATTATAGGGTGTCGGGTGTCATAGGTCGGCTATTTAGGCTCTCTAAGTAGGCGTAACGTGCGACACTTGCTAGTACTCCAAGATAACAAGTTACCCTAAAACTCACGCCTAAAGGCAAACAAACTCATTGGTTAGCTATAAACACGTCTCGTACATGCAATGAGCAATAACGAAGTATGAACAAACACAAAGCAAGACATCCCATGGATGCATCCACACAATACAAAAACATACAATAAAGACAATTGACACTCGATGACCCAACGAAGGCGACAAACAAGCAACATATAGACAATAAGGGTGTTAGGAATTGTGCTCTTGAAAGCATATGTGTTAGACAATGTTTTATAAACTAAATAATTAAGATGAAATTTTGCATGTATTGATTGTTTATTATTATTATTTGAATAATATTATATGAATATTAGAAAATTCTCAAATTCGTTAGTGTGACTACAATCTCGTATTGGTATGAGATGATTAAAATTGTAGGGAGCAAATTTAAATAGTTCACAGTAAAACAAAGCTATATGGAATCTTTGGATTAAATACTGTAAGTACGGTTCACTAGTATTATGAATACATATAATCTAGATCCAGATTACTGATGTAGTAAGACATCTTAGTGGATGTACTTTGTATAATGTGGTTATACATGAACTCGACCCGATATGTTATTAATACTTAACTAAATACTATTTGTTTTATAAGTATTAATTAAACTGATCAATAAGATGATCATATATAAATTGATCTTCATCCTAAAGTTATTATGAACTCATGTTTATGTCCTTTGAGTTCTTGGATTCACTCGTTATGGTTTGTCAAAATGATCAAGTTGAAATCCTTTGTTTTGGGAACTCATTGATGTAAATGGCTGATGGCATAATGTACATATATATAATCTATACATTTCCGAGATGCATTGAATAATGGTTCTCTTAAGGGTTAGCTTTTGGAACTGAAAGGTTATTGAGATCAAATTCATAAAATTGTTTATGAATTAACTTTCACTAGTAAAGTTAATGGTTCTTAAGGAAATAAAAAATAATTAAAGAGGTAAAACAATATCTTATCCCTACTTTAGTTATAAATCATTAATAGATGATTGAATTGTATATAATGATTAAATCGATGGACGCTTTTTATATTAAAAAAGTACTCAATAAATAAATGTCTATAATTGCAAGAATGCAGTCTCATATTTTTAGTCGAATATTGAGTGTTATCCCAAAATTTGAAAATGATGATGTGCCAATAGAATTGACAAGTGGCATGGAATAGTTGAGTGATCTGGCTTAGCAGTAGCCCAATATAGACTGCTTGAGAGATGTCATTCCCAAGCCAAGCGCACCCGAGGAGAGTACTTGGGCTAGGGTGTGCCTAGTCGGACCTTGGTCCGAGGAGTCCAGGTGATGGGCTCGGACCCTAGTCCAAGGAGAGGCCACATGCATGGCTCGGACCTTAGTCCGAGGAGAGTGTCCAAGTGATTGGCTCGGACCCTAGTCCGAGGAATGCCCCAAGTGATTGGCTCGGACCCTAGTCCGAGGAATGCCCCAAGTGATTGGCTCGGACCCTAGTCCGAGGAGTGTCCAAGTGATTGGTTCGGACCCTAGTCTGAGGAGATGCCCCAAATGGTATGCTCGGACCCTAGTCCGAGGAGAGGCCACAGATGATTGGCTTGGACCCTAGTCCGAGAAGTGCCCTAAGAGATGGACTCGGACCCATGTCCGAGGAGAAGCCCCATGCATGGCTCGGACCTTAGTCCGAGGAGAGCCAAGGGGGGTGGCTCGGACCTTAGTCCGAGGGGAGCCAAGGAAGGAATGGCTCGGACCTTAGTCCGAGGAGAGCCAAGGAGGGTGGCTCGGACCTTAGTCCGAGGAGAGCCAAGGAGAGTGTGGCTCGGACCTTGGTCCGAAGAGAGCCAAGGAGAGTGTGGCTCGGACCTTGGTCCGAGGAGAGTCAAGGAGAGTGTGGCTCGGACCTTGGTCCGAGGGGCACCCATGAGGGTGTGGTCGGAACTTGGTCCGAGGAGACCCCAAGGCTATGGTCCGGAGGTGAGCCCAAAAAGTGATTGGTCGGACTTTGATCTGAAGAGAGTTTAAGGGGTATGGTCCGTATGCAGGTGTCCAGCATGCATATGTCCGATCAGAAGAAGATATTCGTCAAACAAATGGACTAGACTACGCCAAATTCCCAGAAATGGCTTCAGCAAGAATCGGTCTGGGCATCGCGGGAATCTCTCATTCCTCACTCAAATTGAGGAATCTGTTGTATTTTGAATATTTTGTGTAATTTAAATATAATATAAATAATAGAATATCCCGATCCTAGAGGGATATCAGTTTAGGATCCCAAGCCTATAAATAGAGGGTGAATGGGATCAGAAAAGGACTTTTGACAATTTTGAGATTTGGTCTAAGTTCTAGAGAGAGAAAGTACGTTTTCCTTGAGAGAGAACCCTTTTTGTATTCCTGAAAATTTACACTGAAGAAACTCAGTTGACACTAGTTCATCTGATCTTGAGTGTAGATAAAGTAATAAAATCTCTAAGTGGATTAGGCTATTACCGACTGAACGGGGCTGAACCACTATAAAATCTTATGTTATTTACTTTTCTTGATTAAACTGTCTGTGTCATTTAAATTCTCTTGAAGGTTTGTCGTTATTGACGTTCTCACGTCGTTGGCTAAAAACACAGTCAACATTTTGGTGCTTTCATTGAGAGCCTGAAGAGAAGAACAGACAGTCCCTGAAACAATATGGCACCTAAGAACACCACTGCAGCCTCCAAGAAGACGGGTTCCTTTAAGGAGCATGCTAGATCGGAAGGTCCCATCGTTCAAGATCGTGAAACTGAGCCTAGAGTCGTGCTCGAGGATGTAGCTCCAGAAGTTGAAGAGCTCCAGGAGGCCATGAGCGCATTCCAGGAGGAGATGGCTCAGTTCAACGCCAGGCAGGAGGCGTTTGCTAAGGAAATGGCTAGGTAGAATGCCGCATTCGAGCAGCAGAAACGGGAGATGGACGCTAGGAGTGAGGAGATCCGTCGACAGCAGGAGGAGGCCGACAGGCGACATCGCAAAGCTGCACTCGCTCTGGAGGCAGCTACGCAACTGACCCGAGCCAATGCCCAGGCGGCACCTGGAGTGGTAGCCACCCCAGAGGCAAGGACCACAGAAGCTGGTCGTAAGAAAACTGATAGACCAGGCAGGGGTGGTGGTAACCCACCTGGTCATGAGGAGGATGGAGTCTGATCACGCACTGCCTCAACTCAAAGGGGGAGCTCCAAAACCCCCTCAAAGAGTCACCGATCAGAGACTTCCAGGTCAGGGAGTCATAGGTCAGGCAGTAAGAAAACACCTTCTGAGCAGGAGCACAATAGAGCTCCTCGTGGCAATGAGACTTCCCACTTCAAAGATGGGCATGGGCGTGATGAAGCTGACAGTCATCACACCAACCGTTCGAAGGAGAAGAATAATAACCAACGAGGAGGAGAGGATCGACCAGCTCAAACAGGAAAGCCACCACGGCATCCCAACCAGTGCAATGGCAAGGAGCACGCTCCACCCAGCAGACCTTCCGAGAAGACTTGGAGTACGGTGTTCGACCGGTTGGGAAAGAACACTGCTCAGAAGGACCTGAGGGACGTCATTGATGATAGAAGGAGGACTGGCCCGGTCGAAGGGCAAGAGCCAATCTGTCCTACCAGTCGAGTAGAAATACTCGATGATGGTTTTCCAGATAGGAGTGCCCAACCAGGCGGTCCCGAAAGTGAGTCTCCAGCAGTGGCCCCAGGCATCCAAGCCCAGCTTGATGCTTTGACAGCGACAGCCCAAAGTTTGTCAAAACAACCAACTGCGATTGATCCGATAGACCACAGGAGTGGTAGCCCTTTTTGTGCTCGAATTAGAGCAGCTCAACCACCAAAGAAATATAAAGCACCGGTACTGCCAGTTTATACAGAAAAGGCAGACCCGGTAAGACACGTTGGGAAATTTGAAGATCAGATGGAGCTGCTCGGGGTGAGTGATGACTACCGCTGCAAAGTCTTCCCCACCACGTTGTCAGACACTGCCCAGGAGTGGTACTGGAAATTCAAACCAGACTCCATCACCTCTTGGGAGAGTTTTAGGAAGGAGTTTTGTAGGCAGTTTAGTACTGCCTGAACCCCTCTTGTTTATGCCATTCACTTGGTGGATATTAGGCAGGGTAAAGATGAGTCCCTCAAGAATTACATTCAAAGGTTCATGAGAGAAGCTAACCGAGCTACCACAGTTGGAGATGAGGGGAAGATGGTGGCAATCTCTTCCGGTATTATCTATCGAAGTCCTTTGTGGGACAGCATCCATCGCCATCCAATTTCAACTTTACAGTAGTTTTTAGACCGGGCAGATAAGTATATGAAGTTGGATGATGCAATTGAGAAGGGAGAAAATGGATTGAACAATCCAAGCGGGTCGAATGATCCCCCCAAGAATGGTGGGAATGATCAGAATGGCGGTAAGAAACGTGGGAATAACGGGTCTGATCGCCACAATGAGAAGAAGGCTAAGTCGGGACCAAACGACAAGCCAACGAAGTTTGAACCTCGATTTACCAACTACACCACTCTATCGGCGAGCCGAGCAGAGATCTATTTGGCTAGTCATCAAGAGGTCCCTTACCGGAAACCCCCACCAATCAAGAAGGAGATGAGTAAAAGAGATATGACCAAATTCTGCCGCTTCCATGGAGACTATGGTCATGACACGAATGAGTGAAATCATCTCAAAGATGAGACAGAGTTCCTCCTCCAGTTGGGGAAGCTAAAAAAGTACCGAGCGGAGAAGACCCAAGGAGAGGGGAGCAACAATAATCCTGGGTTCAAGCGGCAACGGTCCCCACCTTTGCAACCCGAACCTGTGGACTTCACACTAGATACTATATGTGGAGGACCACATCTTGTTGGAGACAACAACAAGGCGAGGGAGAGCTATGCTCGCACCCTTCGTCATGAGTTGGATGCGGCATCTACCTCCGAAGTTATGACGGTGGAGGAGCGACCAACAAAGAACCCAAGATATGAAAGTGAGTCCCTCACTTTCACTAAAGAAGATGCTAAACACGTGAGGTATCCTCATAATGACCCTCTTGTTGTGATAGGCCAAATTGCTAATATGAAGGTGAAGAGGTGTTTGGTCGATATAGGGAGCTCTGTAAACATTATCTATAAGTCCTCCTTCGAGAAAATGAAGCTATCTGTCAATTACTTAAAGCCGTGCTCTCAAGTCATTTATGGCTTTACTGGAGAAGGATTGTCACCATCTGGGACAATCAAGTTACCAGTCACGACGGGGGAATCTCCCAAGCATGAAAACTTAATGACTGAGTTTTTGATTGTTGACTGCCCGACCGCCTACAATGTGGTTATTGGTCGACCACTACTCACCAACTTGCATGCGGTAGTTTCAATCTGGCACCTTTCCATGAAATTCCCGACCAGTGCTGGCATAGGCTGTGTCCAAGGAGACCAAAGGGAGGCTAGGGAGTGCTATAATGCCTCGGTAGCCAAGGCGAAGAAAGGGGCCAAGGAGAACAACATGATTGTATGTGTTGAGAGAGAGGAGGTAGACAAGATGGATGTCGACCAGAGTCTTGCAGTTGTAACTGAAGAAGAGATGTTAGATGAGTGTGGCCAGGAGAGCACTCTTGGTTTAAAAGAGCAGAAGACCCCATCCGGTGATGAAGTCACCAAATAGGGCGTTGCCCAAAGCGAGGGAAGGGATTTTGATCCTCGCTTTGGGGATTATGAAAGTGATGTGGGACCGTTCGAGGAGTTAGAGGAGGTCCCTATAGATGAGAATGACTCGACGAGAGGGGTCAAGATTGGGAAAAAGTTGAAAGCAGAGGTGAGAGCACAGTTGATAGAATTCTTGCGAAGAAATCAAGATGTCTTCGCCTGGTCTCACAAGGATATGGTGGGTATCTCACCAACTGTGATCAGCCACGTGCTCAATGTGGATGAAAGCTATCCAGTAGTGCAGCAGAAGAAGAGATTGCTTGACAAGGATCGAGCAAAAGCTCTTAAGGAGGAGGTAGAGCGATTGAAGGAGAATGGGTTTATCAGATAGGCATACTACCCTGCTTGGGTGTCAAACCCAGTGTTGGTGCCCAAACCCAATGGAAAGTGGAGGACTTGTGTAGATTTTACTGATCTAAACAAAGCATGCCCGAAGGATTGCTTTCCTTTACCGATAATAGACCAGTTGGTAGATGCAACCTCTGGTCATGAAACCTTGTCCTTTATGGATGCATATTCGGGGTACAACCAGATCAGCATGCATCCTCCTGATGAAGAGCATACCAGCTTCTGAACAGATATAGGGCTATACTGCTATAGGGTCATGCCCTTCGGATTGAAGAATGCAGGAGCTACCTATCAACACTTGGTGAATGGTATGTTTCGTGACTTAATCGGCAAGAGCATGGAGGTGTACGTAGACGATATGCTGGTGAAGTCAAAGGAAGCTGAGGGGCACGTGCGAGACTTAGAGGAGTGCTTCGCAATACTCAGGAAATACAACATGAAGTTAAACCCCCTCAAGTGTTCATTTGGAGTGGGTTCTGGAAAATTTCTTGGGTTTATTGTGAACTCCCAAGGAATAGAGGCAAACCCAGAGAAGATCAAGGCCCTCATTGAAATGAAATCTCCAGCTAAAATTAAGGATGTGCAAAGCTTGACTGGGCGGATTGCAGCTCTTAGCAGGTTCGTTTCGAAATCAACGGACAAGTGCGTCCCGTTTTTTAACCTGCTTAGAGGAGGCAAGAAGTTTGAGTGGACCGCAGAATGTGAACAAGCTTTCCAGGCCATAAAGGAGCATTTGGCCGAACCTCCTGTTCTTCTAAGCCAGTTGATGGAGAAGACCTATTTCTCCACCTAGCAGTCATGGAGCATGCTGTTAGTGCTGCCTTAGTGCGTGAGGAGGATAGAGTGCAGCACCCGGTGTATTATGTTAGCAAGCGATTGATAGGAGCGGAGTCCCGGTATCCCGTGATTGAGAAGTTGGCTTACTGCTTGGTACTCGCATCACAAAAATTGCGGCCATACTTCCAAGCACATCCCATTAAGGTCCTTACTAACCAGCCTCTACGCTAAGTCCTACAGAAGCCGGAGTCGTCTGGTCGTCTACTTAAATGGGTGGTTGAGCTAGGCCAATTTGAAATCAAGTACTAGCCAAGGACTGCTATTAAAGGTCAAGCTTTGGCAGATTTCATCGCTGAGTGTACCGGAATCGCTGATGTTCCCGACCAGCAAGAGAGTGTAACTGGGCAGAAAGAAGAAATTCCTACTTGGCAACTTTTTGTTGATGGGTCGTCGAATGAGCATCATTCAGGAGCTGGGATTATATTAGTCACACCAGAGAAGCATCGAATTCATTGTGCATTGAGATTCAGATTCAATGCTTCTAACAATGAGGCGGAATATGAGGCCCTCCTAGCAGGCTTGCGACTGGCTAGAGATGTACGTGCCCGGTCGGTGGAAGTAAATAGCGATTCCCAATTGGTGGTCTACCAGGTATTGGGGGAATACCAGGCAAGGGGCCTACGCATGGTGGCATACTTAAACAAGACTAAAGATTTGCTAGCACAGTTTGAGGAGTATACCATCAAGCTAGTACCACGGGAGCAGAATTCTAATGCAGATGCTCTAGCAAAGCTTGCTAGTGCAAAAGATGCCGAAACTCTGAATATAGTACCGGTAGAATACTTGGCGGAGCCGAGCATTGATAAACAAGAGGCCATGCCGATCACGATAGCCGACACCTGGATGACTCCCATCATTGCTTACCTTGAGCAAGGGACCCTCCCAGTGGAATGTAATGAAGCAAGGAAGATTATGAGGCAAGCTATTAGGTACACCATGGTGGATGGGGTGTTGTATAGAAGAGGGTATTCCTTACCTCTACTCGGGTGCATAACACCCGACCAGTCAAAGAATTTATTAGCTGAGGTGCATGAAGGGTTTTGTGGAGATCATGCTGGGGGGCAGAGTCTATCTAAAAAGATCTTGAGGCAAGGATTTTTCTAGCCTACCATGAACGAGGACTCTATGGAATACATGAGGAGGTGTGACAAATGCCAAAGATTTTCTAAAGTGCCCAGAGCGCCCCCAAATGTCTTGAAGCAAATGCAAAGTCCATGGCCTTTTGCAGTGTGGGGTATTGATCTGATCGGGAAGTTGCCCAAAGGAAAAGGAGGAGTATAGTTTGCGATGGTTGCGGTAGATTATTTCACTAAGTGGACTGAGGCCGAACCATTAGCCACGATCACTTCGAAGAAAGTATTGGACTTTGTGGTTAAGAACATAATATGTCGCTGTGGTCTACCTAAAAAGATAGTATCTGACAACGGCACCCAATTTGATAGCGACATATTTATTGATTTTTGCACTCGGCATGGCATCACAAAAATTTTCTCCTCGGTAGCCCATCCGCAAGCCAATGGGCAGGTTGAAGCGGTAAACAAGACACTGAAGGACACTCTGAAAAAGCGTCTGGAGCGAGCTAAGGGTGCTTGGGCGGAAGAATTACCAGAAGTCCTTTGGTCGTACAGGACTACTGCTCGGACAGCAACTGGACATACCCCATTTTCTTTGGCATATGGGTATGAGGCCATGATACCTGTGGAGACAGACCCCCCATCTCATAGAAGGACCATGTACAACCAAGAGGAGAATCATCAGTTGCTAGCAGAATCCTTGGACTTTCTCGAGGAGAGAAGAGAGGAGGCAAACCTGAGAGTTGCTGCCACCAGCAAAAAGTGGCGCGCTACTTCAATTCCAAAGTGCGAGATCGAAAGTTCCAGGTCAGAAATTTGGTCCTAAGAAAGGTGTTTGTTAGAGACCTAACAGCTGGTGTGCTAGGACCAAACTGGGAAGGACCGTATCAAATTGAGCAAGTCTTGCCACCTGGCACCTACAAGCTTGCTCGGTTGAATGGAGAGCTGATCAGGAACTACTGGAATGGTGAGCACTTGAGGAAATATTATCAATAAATACTGCTTGCAGAGTAGTAGCTTTGTATCAAGTGCTTAACTTGCTATTTAAATTTTTTGTTTGTGAACTGGTTATTTGCTACCCAGTCACATTATTTTGAACAATGTTATTTTGTTTGGAACTCGTTGTTAGACACGTTTTGTCATTTATTATTACGAGTAATAAAAGAGATCACGCGCAGCGTGGTCGAATCTTGCTACAAATTTTGCATATGTGTTGATTATTCTTGATTGGCAGTGTTCAACTGTCATTATGATTTGAACAAAATAGGTCTTCTAAAAACTAAGTGTAAATATATACCGGACAGTGTTCAACTGGTCGGTATCATGAGGTGAATGACCAACGTTTAAATAATGTTTTTGTAGTGGTCAACTACTGAAATATGTTTGTATATTTTATGTGTTTCACGAGTAATAACTGCTCGGACAAATTTGGTCAAGTAGCAAGTGATCAAGGATTTTTCAACCCTCAATCACTTGGGGGGCACTAGGGTATACTAGTTTGTACTTCAACACAGGCAATAAGAGCACGAGCAAAGATATCTATTTTTGGGATGACTTGTACATTTGGAAGTCTAAAAAGGCCATTAGGCTAACTTGTTTGACAAAGCTTAAGTAACTTAGAATTTTTAAAAATTTTAAGTTAGAAATAGATATTCGTGTAATAATATAAGTTATGCTCATAAAAAGTTAGAGCAAGAAGAGCATGAGGAAGTATATTTAGTATGGACTTATGAAATGTTTAGAATTTCTAAGTTAGAAAACTAAATACTCATGTGAAATTTAAGGCATATAGGAACTTTACTATTCACAATAAAGACTTAAAAGTTTAGAGCTAAGTCAAAAAAAGAAAAGTAAAGTGCAAGTGTCAAATTGCTCATTCTCACGAGCAAAAGTATACAAAATAAAATAAACTATGATAAAAAATAGTAAGACTACAACTAGTCATGCAGGTGTGCTATAACAGGATGAGGAGTCACTGGCGTGCTTCTCTGGTGGGTTGATCAACCCCCTCCTCGGCCTTAGCTGCTCCTCTTGCTCGGAATGATAATGTAGAGGAGGCTGGTGTAGGGCCAGGAGGATTGGCAGCTTCCTCAGTAGCCCTTGCTTCGCATCTAGCAAGCTCCTCTGCCTGAACCTCCTTGGTGAAAAAATCGAGCTTGAGAGGTTTATTCAGTTTCCAGATCTGATAAAAGCAGTCGAAGCTAGCCTCCTCGTAGCGAGTTAAATCAAACTTCTTCTCTTGTTTCAACTATTCATTCTCGCTGATTAGTCCCTCATTCTCACGAGCTAACTCCTTATTCTCAAGGGTCAGCTTCTCCAGTTGAGCGGTCAAGGACTAGTTGGTTTGAACTTGCTGCTGATTCTCATCAGATAGTCTCCTAAGAGACTCATCCTTTTCAGCCACGGTCTTCTCTGCCTGCTCCAACTTGGATTTGGAGTCTTTTTCTGAGGCAGTTAGAGTCTCTACTTTAGCTTGGGCATCCACCAGTTGATCATTCAGTACCTTGATCAACTCTTTGTAATCAACCGACCGCTGCTGGGCGTGACAGAAGGTCATAAGCGTCTGCATGAAAAACAAAAAGTTACTACAAAGCATTAACGTAAGTAACAATCTATCTTATGGTGGAGTACTTACGTGTGTCAGCTGAGCAATCCCTCTATCTAGGACAACATCGACGCTAAGCCGAGGAAGAGATTCAAAGCTTTGAATTGTTGATGCGTCGCGGAGGGTCTGATCAGCTGACCCCCTGTGCTTGGTATGAGCAGCTCGAAGTGCCTCACTCGGGCCTGACGGGCCTGGGGGAGTTAGGCTCGCTGATGGAGGAAGTGATGAAGGAGTTAACGGTGGAAGTGTAGTTGACCCCTCGGGTTGTCTCCCTCGGTTGGGTAGCACTGCCCTCGGAATCTTCCTCGGGGGCGTGGAGCCACTTCCATCGCCAACTTTCCTCTTTGGAGCGGAAGAAATGCACTGCCTGAACATATCTGGATCTGCAATAGAGGAAAACACAAAGTTGTTAGAGATATAAACATAATAAAATGTAGATGAGTATATTACTACTACAATTTTGTTAGTCTCGAATCACCAAGTTATTAAACTTATTCCTATGGTTACTAGACCTGAGTTGAGAATCTGGTCAATGAACTCATCCTCGTCGTCCGAAGTTGAGCTGAGTTCTCTCTCAATCTGGATGGCCTTTCCTTTCCCAGACTGAGCGGGAATAGCAGATCTGCGCTGAGGCTGAGGCTAAGGCTCCCTAATGACAAGGTCTCCAGGCCTATGAGAAAGCGGAGAGGTTCCAGGAGAAAACTGGTCAGTCACCAGGCCTATTGGCTCTCTGGTGAGAGCCCGGGCATATCACGTTCGCCCCGCTCAAACCCAAAGCCTCGATGTGTTTGTGGAACGAAGCGGGATTAAGCTTTGAAGCTTCGGCAATGAACCAGGAAGGTTCTTCTCCTCCCCCCTTCTGTGGCTTTTGAACAGCCAAGTTCTGGATCACGGTGGCAAACTTCTGAGAGGGTTCTCCTGAAGGAGTTGCAGTGCGGGCGTGACTGCGCTCCACCACCTTCTGCACCGCTATGCGGGCAACTTGTGGATCTTGGTCCTGGGGAAGTCTGTTAGATTTCCTCACCCTCATCGTCGACTGGGAAGCTTATTGAAGAAACTGTTCCTCATGGAGAAGGTACAAGGCTGAGCGGGGAAGGATCTGCTTGAAGCGGCAAAGGCGGCCCTCTGGGGTACAACTGGTGGACGATTTTGA
Source organism: Humulus lupulus (assembly GCF_963169125.1). Classification (NCBI taxonomy): domain Eukaryota; kingdom Viridiplantae; phylum Streptophyta; class Magnoliopsida; order Rosales; family Cannabaceae; genus Humulus; species Humulus lupulus. Next base: position 117,385,098 of record NC_084794.1, on the reverse strand, counting down.
TGAGGAATCGCTGTTCTGAGGAGTCTCGATTGGCTGCAGGGTTGATGTATCTGAGTCCGAATGGTTGTCACCTCCCCTATAATCAGAGCGATTCATCTACAAAAATAAATAAAAAACGGGGAGGTGAGTAACCATACAGAGAAAATTCAACAAGAATAAAATTTGTTTTTATACTTAGGAAAATTTATCTAAGTAGTAAAAATATAGCACACATGGGAAAAAATAATCTTAGTGCCTAAGAGTGCCTAAAGAAGCCTAAAAATTACTTGAAGTATCTAAGGTCACTAAAGTCAGCATGAATGGATTATTTTGGGGTTGTCTGAAGAGGCTAGCACCCATGTGTGCGTGTGTGCATGTCGAGGAGCTGTGTGTGTCCAAGTGGACACTTGGGTCCGAGGAGCAAGGTTCGACCGAGGAGATGAAGAAGGCCGAGGGGTTTAAATGTGGTCCGATCAGATCACATGCTTGATCCGAGGAGGGGCTGTGCCTGGTGCATCCGCTTGGATGCCTAAACACCCAAGAAGACGCGTTCGAGGGAATGTCCATCTGACCAGCTGCCACTTGGGTCGGAAGAGCCTAGCCCCGTGCGAGTCCGAGCCATGCACCTCCGAGGAGCCCAGCACCAAGCAGCCCATGATGTCCGATCGGACATGGGCGTCCGAGGAGTATAAATGTGGTCCGATCGGACCACATGTTTGCCCAGAATTTTAAGTGGCCGATCGACCACTTCCTTAATCTACCCATTTTTCATACCCCAACTCTAACCATAAAACCCAAACCATAATTGCAAAGCCCTAGATTCCCTAGCATAAACACATTTCTTCATCCATACATACAAAAACTAGATCAAAACATGGAAGTGGAAAAGTTTTTTCATGTTCTTGAAAACCCTCTATGCTATCAAAAACCCCAAAACCCATACTCATGATTTATATCAAATTAACCCATTTTTCTTGAAATTCCTATGAAATTAAAGGTAATGTTGGGTTACCCATAGCACAAACATCCTCAAAACCCAACAAACCAACACATTATACAAGCATTCATATGAGATTCATGAACAAACTCAACAAAAAAGCTATCAATGGGTTTTGACCATGGCATGGGTTTTCATGATTTTTTTTGAAAAATAACCACAATGTAAAGACATGGAGAAGAAGACTTACTCAAGGTTGGAGAATCTTTGACTTTCTTGGAAATTGCTTGAAGAGATGGAGAGCTTCCCTTGAAGTCCTTGAAGATTCGGCCAAAGAGAAGAGAAACCTTGGAGTTTCGGCCAAGAGAGAAGAAAGAAGAAGAGAGGCTTTTAAAAAATGTGATTTGCTTGTGTGAAGAAAAATGTGTAAAAGTGGGGTTATTTAAAGGGAAAAAAGTGGGGATTATTGTTTACTTTTGGACCCTTGGCATTCCGGGGCTATTTTTTCTCCCCACGATCATGGACAGTTTTTTGCAGTAATCGTGGCTTATAAGTTGTAGTCTCCTGCATGGGGGAAGATGAACAGTTATTTTTTATATAATGCCGTCAACTGTGGAGAAAAAGTTTATTATGTGAATATCATATAATAAACTTGGGGGGCAAATGTTATCCCAAAATTTGAAAATGATGATGTGGCAATAGAATTGACAAGTGGCATGGAATAGTTGGGTGATCTGGCTTAGCAGTAGCCCAATATAGACTGCTTGAGAGATGTCATTCCCAAGCCAAGTGCACCCGAGGAGAGTACTTGGGCTAGGGTGTGCCCAATCAGACCTTGGTCCGAGGAGTCCAGGTGATGGGCTCGGAACCTAGTCCGAGGAGAGGCCACATGCATGGCTCGGACCTTAGTCCGAGGAGAGTGTCCAAGTGATTGGCTCGGACCCTAGTTCGAGGAATGCCACAAGTGATTGGCTCGGACCCTATTCCAAAGAGTGTCCAAGTGATTAGCTCGGACCCTAGTCTGAGGAGATGCCCCAAATGGTATGCTCGGACCCTAGTCCGAGGAATGCCACAAGTGATTGGCTCGGACCCTAGTCCGAGGAGAGGCCACAGGTGATTGGCTCGGACCCTAGTCCGAGGAGTGCCCTAAGAGATGGGCTCGGACCCATGTCCGAGGAGAAGCCCCATGCATGGCTCGGGCCTTAGTCCGAGGAGAGCCAAGGAGGATGGCTCGGACCTTAGTCCGAGGAGAGCCAAGGAAGGAATGGCTCGGACCTTAGTTCGAGGAGAGCCAAGGAGGGTGGCTCGGACCTTAGTCCGAGGAGAGCCAAGGAGAGTGTGGCTCGGACCTTGGTCCGAAGAGAGCCAAGGAGAGTGTGGCTCGGACCTTGGTCCGAGGAGAGTCAAGGAGAGTGTGGCTCGAACCTTGGTCCGAGGGGCACCCATGAGGGTGTGGTCGGAACTTGGTCCGAGGAGACCCCAAGGCTATGGTCCGGAGGTGAGCCCAAAAAGTGACTGGTCGGACTTTGGTCCGAAGAGAGTCTAAGGGGTATAGTCCGTATGCAGGTGTCCAGCATGCATATGTCCGATCAGAAGAAGATATTCGTCAAACAAATGGACCAGACTACATCAAATTCCCAGAAATGGCTTCAGCAAGAATCGGTCTAGGCATCGCGGGAATCTCTCATTCCTCACTCAAATTGAGGAATCTGTTGTATTTTGAATATTTTGTGTAATTTAAATATAATATAAATAATATAATATCCCGATCCTAGGGGGATATCAGTTTAGGATCCCAAGCCTATAAATAGAGGGTGAATGGGATCAGAAAAGGACTTTTGGCAATTTTGAGATTTGGTCTGAGTTCTAGAGAGAGAAAGTACATTTTCCTTGAGAGAGAACCCTTTTTGTATTCCTGAAAATTTACACTGAAGAAACTCAGTTGACACTGGTTCATCTGATCTTGAGTGTAGATAAAGTAATAAAATCTCTAAGTGGATTAGGCTATTACCGACTGAACGGGGCTGAACCACTATAAAATCTTGTGTTATTTACTTTTCTTGATTAAACTGTCTGTGTCATTTAAATTCTCTTGAAGGTTTGTCGTTATTGACGTTCTCACCTCGTTGGCTAAAAACACAGTCAACATTGAGATTAATAAATTAAGGATATTATATTAAATAGTTTTAATTAATAATCTAAATTTATTGGAACTTGAAATTATAGGTCCATAGGTCTCCGAGATGGCTTTATCAACACTATTCAAGGTAAGAGTTGAAACCAAGAATGTTGACTGATGATTTAGCCAATGACACGGAGTCACCAAAATGATAAAGATTTGTAAGCTGAATGCAAGAACTAAACGACACCAGGATTTATAGTGGTTCGGCCCTAGATATTGCTAATAGCCTTCTTCCACTTAGTGTTTTTATTATGTATTATGAAACATGCGATTAGCAAACTAGGGTTTACTGAGTTTCATAAGCTCCAAAAAAGGATACAAAGTTTGTGTATAGAAAACATTGATTCTCTCCGAATACAAATTATTTCCCCCTCTCAATGAGTCCCTTGAGTCCTATTTATAGACTCAAGGATATACATATGGGCCAATGGGCCGTGTCTACATTTTGATTCAAGCATATTAAAATAATAATAGAAATCATAATCTTTACATAAAAATAGGGTCAAATATCATAAAAATATCTGATTTATAACTGTATTTGAACTCTGGCTTCGTTACCACGACTAGACCTAGTCGCATATGTCAACACATTTTCTGTCGTATTGTTCAGCATCGAGCAGTGTCTCTTCTGGTTGCTGGTCGACCTGGATGTAATCATTAAGTAGTCACGTGCAACCCACGTGCGTACTAATTTTGCCACGTCAGTAATTAAGTATTTTTTGGGTAAACATTTGCCCCTGATTTATTTTAATGCGATCAACATTTAATAAACTTACACGACCAACAATCAATTTGACATGTCACATTTTTTAGTACTTTTTCGAAAAAGCAAGTAATTATGACCTTTGCAGTTTCCCAAAAATGTTTTGACGGTTATTGCAATTCCCCGTAGGTCAAAATCCCATTCCCATCATTGCCTTTTATTATCGCCCCGAGCAGTATAAATATATTCCTTTTCATCTTTTTCATTTTTTACCTGAACCTTCTCTCTCTTCAAGAACTCAGACACACCTTTAAGAAAACCCAGAGATTCCAGTTTGATTCGAGACGTCTTTGAGAAACTCCAAGAAAAACCTTTGTGATTTCTCCTACAATCCTTATCCAAGTAAGTTTTCGAATCCACCTTCTCATTTTTGTAGAAATTTGTATGTATTCTGGTCTTGATTCACGAATTTTCGTAACTGTGTTTCTACTGTTCTTGAGAAATTTTTGGGTAATCGGTGTTGACCCTTGATTTGGCCAACGACACGGAGTCTAAATAACGGCAATGAAACAAACAGAAATCAAGATTGGAATCATATGGTAAAGAGGTGACACAAATGATTTATAGTGGTTCGACCCCAGCAAGGTGGTAATGACCTATGTCCACTTAGTGTTCTTATTGATATTGGATCCTAATACTGTGATCAAAGAACTAGGGTTATTGAGTTTCACAAGCCTTAGGAGTAATACAACCTTCGGTGGATAATTACACTATGCTTTTCTCTCTGAATACAAAGATTAAAAGTGCCAAGAGTCAAAAAGTCCCTTCCTTGAGCCTTCTCATTCATATTTATAGGCTAAAGGGGGTTACATGGGCCAATGGGCTTAATTATCCTTAATATCAGCGTATCAAGGAAATAAAGAAAAAAATATCATAAATGTAGTTATTACAAAATTACATATCTTTAATGGAATTAAACCGAAGCATGCGACCAGGCCGGTCGCATCTAATCGTGAGATCTGATGAAGCAACAAGGAGCTGGTCGATAGGCAAAAAACATCTCTTTACTTTGACGCTGCCACGTGCCAACCACGTGTAATAAGTTCTTGCCACGTCATCAGGAGCCATTTTTGGGTAAACATATGCCCCCCCCCCCCCCCCCCCAAGTTTATTTTACTGTGACCAACATAAAGTAAACTTAGAAAACTGACCCTTCGTGCACCCCACCAAATCTGTCAGAGCCTCCCATGCCTTTTCAAAAAAGGCAACCAATCATGTCTTTTCAGTTTCCAAAAAATTGTCTGACGGCTATTGCGTTTCCCCATGCTTTGAAAAAAGTAATTCCATGATTACCTCTTTTACAGTGCTACAATCAATATAAATAATCCCTCGGGATCATTTTTCACTTTTTACTTTTCACTTTCTCTTCAAGAACACTGAAGAACAAGGCGTGGAAAACTCAGAAACCTTTGACGAACTCGATGATCCATGGAGTTTCTGCCCAGCCAACTGACTTAGTGTCTCAGAAACTCGCTTTAATCTTTTATCCAAGTAAGTTTATCGACCTTTTCAGTCGTTGAAATGCCATACAATATCTATTTTTATATCTGTGTTTGTATCCCGAGTTCTTGAAAGAAACTGTTTGGGGGTAAATGGGCATATTGATTTTCACTAAATTTTGTAGGAGAATAACATTTTTCTGGGATGACGAAGTAGTTGGGTAGTTAGGATTATAACTTTAGGGCGTGAAATCGAAGTAAAAATTTGATTTCTAAGCTTGTAGAAAAAACTAGGTTTTTCCCGCCCTTTCAGAGTCGAAAAGTTTTTTCTAAAAAACTTTTCACTTCTGCTTTTTAATCCATTTTCCAAACTATTCGCTTAAAATGTAGTGTTTTTTTTTCAGAATGCTGCTGGTCGTATAAAAGCTTAACTTTTATACATGAGCAACGCTATTCTGACTTTTAAATACCTTGATCCTTTTGGCCATTAGATTCTCATCTCCCATTTTCTGTTCGCAGATTTTCATGCAATATCCGTGGGGAGGTGAGAGGCCACTTGCCGACGATTTATAGCCCAACTGCTCGAGGATGAAGAACAACTATCACTGCTAGTTCCAGAAATTCCTTTTTCTTGAATTCCCCCAAACAGACCTCTTTCTAGTCCATTCAAAATGGGTAGAGTAAAATCCACTGCCCAGAAAAAGAGAACATCAAAACCTTTCGAAAATCGGCCTACTTCTCGGGCTGAGATTCCTTAGACCAGTGGTAGAGCCGAAACCACTGATCCTGAAATCCAAACACAGGCCCATCTTTGCAATGCCATTCGACCAGACATTGAATGGTACCTTGGTCCCCCTAGCACGATCACTGCTAGGATGATAAGTAATTTCCTAAAAAAGTATGGACTTTTTGGGGTTACTTTATTTCTTCCTACCATCGACCAACGGGCAAACCTGCCTGGCGGCGCCTTCAGTGCCTGATTGAGGTACCACTTTGAGGCAAGAGCAATCTTGCCTCTTCATCCTTACTTCCAGAAAGTGGCCAATTATTTCGGGGTCGCTCCCTTCCAGATAACTCCAAATGGGTATAGAATGCTTTCCGCAATCTATATCCTTTACAGCCATAAAAAATGGCCTGTCCCTTCTCATGAGATCAACTACCTATTCGATCTCAAATCTCCCAACCAGGACAACACAGGGTTCTTTCATCTCTGCCATCAAGAAACGAACCGCACCTTCCTGAGTGAGACTACCTACAAGTCTAATGTAGGAAAGTACCACCAGGAGTACTTTTTAACCACCGACCTGGTTGCCAACAACTTAGCCTTCACCCAAGGAGGTAACCCCTTTGTTCTCATGGTCATTTATTTTCTTTTATTTTATCTGAGTTTTCCTTAGAAATTTAGCTTTCTTCAGGTCCATGGCTACGACCAGCTCCTACTCCAGAAATGGAGCTTTGAGCAGCGCTATTGGCCAGCATGACCAACGTAGAGAAGAGCGTCAAACAGCTAGTCACCAAGGCAAACCTGAGACTGTTCGGGCCTCTGACGCCTCACCAGGACGTGAGGGAGTCCACGGCGAGGAGTGCCATCGGCGATGAAATTCCCGACCCAGATGTGTCGCAACCTCAAAGGAGGAGACCAACTGGCATGAAAATTAGGGAACCCTCTAGCACCCCGTGAGTGGCTGCACCCCTTGCCCCTTCGGGAAAGGAAAAAAAGCAAGCTTCTGAACCCCTTGCACCTATCGATGAGTCTTCGGATGAGAACGGTATTGATCTCTCACTCTTAGATAGTATGCCAATTCCCTGTTACTTATTTGACGGGGACGGCAACTTTAAATACAATCCCATTTTAGATTCAGACTTCTTCATGCCAGAGAGTGAGTGTAACACTAGTAAAGTATATAATGTAGCGACTTGTAATTATAGCTTGGGTATTTTACTTACAATTGCCTTTGTTTCCTTTTTTGACATAGCACACTCGTTTATTTATACTGTCTAATTGTTCGTGTACTTGCCTTCTTGCAGAAATGCAATCCAAAGACATGTTCGATCTCTACAGTGCGCCTGATGCTCCTGCGAGGAAGAAAAAAGTGAGCACGCAGCATCGCGGGGAGTGCAGCAAAGAGCCTCCAGCCAAGAAAATCCACATTGAGGACCCTCCAGCAGCTGGTCCTTCAAAAAATACAACACCACCTCCTTCTCCCCTCGAGCATCAAACTCCGCCTACACTGGTCGAGTCGACCCCTTCCCCATCGGCCTCTGTCGATCAGGAACAGCCAGCATGTAATGACCCAAAATAACTAATATGGCTTAAGGGCCTTGATTAATGTGCCAGGAGGGCATAATTGGTTTATGTGTGAATTTATTGATTTAACACATGATTACATGATAAGCTTGCTTGTATGATTATATGAATATTTTTGTGGTTAAATGTTATACTTGTGAGAACCACATTATTATGTGGGTAAATCTGCAGCGGGCGACTTGAGGCGATCCTAGGAAGCTAGATAGTGGGAAAGTCACAACGGGGTTAATATTTGACTTTGGACAAGTCAAGGGGTATTTCAAGTGTCGTGTGGATATTTAGACTATCGGGTTATGGAAGTAAATAATTGGAGATATATTTGAGGTTAGGAAGTCTAGGTGGGAATGTTGGGGAATTTTACTATTTTGCCCTCGGGGATGTTTCCGGTACCCCGAGCTTTGGGATCAGCTTAATTGCCTAAGGATAGACTTAGGAAGCTTTAGAAAATAGTAGAGCATAAAATAGACCGACTCTTTCTCTCTTTCCTCTTTTTCTCTCTCTCTCAAAGGAAAAACACAGAAAATCTAGAGGTTTTGGCTAGAATTCTGGGAATTGAAGCTGGGATTTAGAAGATTACCTCAAGGATTAACTAAGGGTTCAATCAAGGACTAAGGTAAGGATTGATTTCCACTTTCTGTTAATGCAATTCTATAATTTTGAGTGTGTTCTAAGTGGTTTTTGGGTTTTTGATTTGAAGATTAAATTGAGGCTAGAACCTTGGAAGTTAGCCCATAAAGCTCTTGGAGGATTGGTTCTGCAGTTGAGGTAAGCTCGAATTTAAGGTTTAATGGCTAAGTTATAGTGTTTTCATGGCTGGGTTTTGTGTTCTTGAGTTAGATAGTTTCAGTGATTGAAATAGGTTTTTGATGGGTTTCTAGTCTAGGCTTCAGCTGGGCTATGTTGCTGGAATCTTGTGGGAATTTTTTGGATAGTTGAGTGGTGGAATTTGGGTAGTTTTGGATGAGTTTGCATGAGGTTTTAGAGTAAAAAATGGAGGTTTTTTCTGGGTTCGAAGGGGTCGGGCCGCGACATTGTTCTTGGTGAGCCGCGGCCCTTCGAAGTTGATGTGTCCTGAGGAAGGAGGGCGGGCCACGGCCCTTGTCTATTTTTGGGCATTGGGAGGCCTCTGGTTGGGGCCATGCTGCGGCATGGGTTGCTCATGCCACGGCCCTTAAGGGATTTTGGGATTTTGAGATTCTAGGCTTGGGAATTTAACCTAGGGTGCTCGGGATTGAATCTTTTACTATGTTTGGTGAAGTTCAACGGTCCGGAGATTAGAACTTTGTCTAGAAGCTCTTTTAAGATTCTTGATGGTATCCTTTATCTTGGTTATGACTAGGTGCTAAGCTAGGGCTCGGGGATCGGATCGCGCTCAAGGAGCATCATTCGTAGCTAGTACACTTGGAAGCCAAAGGTAAGAAAACTGCACCTGGTTGTGTATTTGTAATGGGACTAAGGGTTCCCTAATATGTATGATTTGAAAAGGATGGTATTATGCCATGTAAATGGTAAACCAACATCCTAAGAGTGCCAAAGGTTACACTTGCGCACAGGGCGCGGCTCAGCCACAGGTAGCCGAGGACAGCTTATTATGCACTGAGCTCGATTTAAGCGGGTCGGAGTCAGTGGGGTAAACAGAGGGTGCGACCTAAGTTGTCGACCCTAGTTATTATGTGATTTGACTATTTTTAATGATTGGTAGCATATTTGATTCCGATTACATGCTATGTGATTAATGTGGAATGTTAAGTGTTTGATCATGCTTAAAGGATTATACTCTTGTTATGATTGTTGAGATGTGTTTTATGTTTTCTTGTTGGGCCTTGGCTCACGGGTGCTATGTGGTGCAGGTAAAGGCAAGGGCAAACTTGATCAGCCTTGACTTGGAGAGCTCTGTGAGTAGAATGTACATGACCAGCTGCTCAGCTGCCACGGTTGAGAGGATAGTAGGAACAGAAGAGCTATAAATGTCTGTTTTTCCTTAGAGTGGCTGACGGTAGTCTGTATTGTGGAAATTTTGTAAAACAACTTTTAAACACTGTTCCTTTTTGGGATCCCATATGTAAATTTGTTTGAATATATGAAATGTGTCTTTTGAGACCAAAACCATTTTAACCCTAGCACATTTATGGTTTAGTGACACGTTTTGACTAAAAGCTTGATTAGCAAGTCCTGCACCTTTATAAGTACACAGTGTAGAGGTCCTGGCTATCCAGGGCGTTACAACTTGGTATCAGAGCGTCCTAGGTTTAAGGGTTCCTAAAGACTGGCTGGACATGTACATTCACTGCTAGAGACAAGCTCAGTTCAAGGTTTGGTAATGTGTTTATGTGTTTATATGCTTATATGCTTGGAATGAACTATGATTGTTGTTATCTGTTGGATTAATAGGGAGCATGAGATACTGATAGGGCCTGGCCCTTGACTGTTGTGTGAGAATATTGAGGCATGTTTATTAGCATCACCGTGGATGTACATGAATATTTGGATGATTACTTGCATATTGTGTATGGATGAATGCTTGTTTCATAGCTATTGTGTGATGAGATTGGGGGCATGCTTATTAGCAGTCGGTCCATGTGGATAAATGCCTATATGTTGATTGTTTGTGTGTGGTTATGTTCCATTAGTGGATCTTGGAGAAGCTTTTACCCTGTCATCATGGTCTGATTGTCGAGTCGTTGATTGCAGATTGACTTGGATAACTATGCGTCCAAGAAAATCTACGCGACTAGCCGGCACTAGGTCTAGGATCGGGGGTGATGACCAGGGCCAGATTCCTCCGCCAGTCCCTGTGAACTGGCAGCAACTCATGGTCGATATGCAAGCTCGGTTGCAGAGCCAAGATGAGCAGATTCGCCTTCTGCGACAGCAAGCTCCATCAGGGAGTGCTGCCCCTATTGTAAAACCTGCAGTGGTACCGGTTGTACAGCCAGGAGAGGTTGAAAATAGGTGGGAACCGTTATATGAGCGGTTCATGAAGCAGCAACCCCCAATCTTTAAGGGTGGACCGGATCCATTAAAAGCCGAGCAATGGCTAACCATGATTACTACAATTCTGGATTTCATGAGAGTAGAGGGGCATGATAGAGTGGCATGTGCCACTTATATGTTGAGAGAGGATGCCCGCATCTGGTGGAAAGTGGCATTGCAGACCAGGGATGTTACTGCTTTGAGTTGGGAAGGTTTCAGAGACTTGTTCAGTCATAAATACTACAATGTTGCCGTCAGGGCAGCAAAAGTTAATGAGTTCGTGGGTTTGGTGCAGGGAAATATGACTGTTACTGAATATGCCCTAAAATTTGACAGACTTGCAAAATTTGCACCAGATCTTGAGCCTACTGATGCTGCTAGGCAGGATAGATTTATCATCGGGCTTAATGCTATGATAGCTTAGGATGTTAGAATTACAACAGTACCTGGAGGAACAACTTATGCCCAGACCGTTGAGAAGGCTCTTACGGCTGAGGAAGCGGAGAAGAAGATTTGGAAAGAAAGTGCGGTGAGACGCGAGGGCCGCAGAGTGGTGCCTCCTTACTTAGGAGCAGGTAGGGGTGGAGGCCCTAGTGACTTCAAGAGAAAGACTCCTGACACTTCGACTGCTGCTGGTCCTGATAGGAGGGGTCGAGGAGGACAGGGTGGCCATCAGGGTGGCGGCAAGGCATGGTGGACCTATCCGGAGTGCCCGAGGTGTAGAAGATGCCATCTGGGTGAGTGTCGGGCCAAGGCTTTCTTTGTGTGCGGAAAAATGGGGCATCTCAGGAAGGATTGCCCAACAGTGAAGAAAGGTGAAGCAGGAAAGGTGGATAGCTTGACTCTAGCTCGATTATTCACCTTAACTGAGGCAGAGGCCGAGGCTAGTCCCTAGGTAGTGACAGGTCAGCTTTCCAGCGCTGACACTCCTTTTACTGTATTGATTGATTCTGGTGCTACACACTCCTTTGTTTCTAGTAAAGTTATTGATAGATTATGTAGACCTAGTGAATATCAGACTGCAGGGTTTGTGACTTTATTGCCTACAGGGGAACTGGTAGTTTCTAGGAGATGGATTAGGGCACTGCCAGTGATGGTTGATAGTAGAGAACTTTTGGTGGATCTGATTGAGTTAGATATGGAGGATTTTGATATGATCTTAGGGATGGATTGGTTGGTTAGGTATGGGGCTACAATCGACTGCAGGAAGAAGATGGTGACTTTTGAGCCTGAGGGCGAGGATCCTTTTGTCTTTGTGGGTGCGGTGTCTGGACCCCGCATACCCATGATTTCAGCATTGAGAGCCAGAGACTTGTTACAGGGTGGATGTATAGGTTTTTCGGCTAGTGTAGTGGATACTACCAGGGTTATGCCAGCAGGGCCGAGAGAGACCAGATTGGTGTGTGAGTTCTTAGATGTATTTCCTGAGGATCTACCGGGGTTGTCGCCGCGTAGGGAGATTCAGTTTGTAGTCTACTGTGATGCATCAAGGATGGGTTTAGGCTATGTGTTGATGCAGAATGAGAAAGTTATAGCTTATGCATCGCGGCAGCTGAAGGAGTACGAGCAGCGGTATCCTACTCATGATTTGGAATTATCAGCAGTGGTATTCGCACTAAAGGTGTGGTGTCATTACCTATGGGGAGAGGTACGAGATATACACTGACCATAAGAGTTTGAAATATTTCTTCACTCAGAAGGATCTGAACATGAGACAAAGGCGTTGGTTGGAGCTGGTTAAGGATTATGAATGTGATATCCTTTACCACCCTGGGAAGGCCAATGTGGTGGCAGATGCGTTGAGCCGGAGGGGCCCTGTACAGTTGTATAGTTCCACCCAGATCTTGAGAGAATTAGCTGATGAGATGGTTAGGGAAAAGATAGAACTGGTGGTAGGCCAGTTAGCTAATATTACCTTGCAGTCGACCTTGCTAGAGCGGATCAAGGAGGGTCAGTTGGCGGACGCGCAATTGCAGAGGTTAGACAGCATGTCTTAGCGGGGACAGCTAAGGATTATTCTATTTCTGATAATGGTTTGCTAAGATATCAGGGACGGATTTGTATTCCGGCAGATGAGGGGATCAGATGAGAGATACTAGATGAGTCTCACACTATGCCATACTCGCTTCATCCGGGTACCACGTGTTGGGGTTTTATGCCCTAATTAAAACCCAAATTCTTTGTAAAATCTCATTTTATTATCAATAAAAGAATAGATATCATTTTTTGACTTGGTCAATCACTTTTCTCACATGTTTTATTTTCATGATTATTTGTTTAATATAAACTTCTATTAAATCCCGAGCATATAGCTAATCTTATTTATAGTGACGTAATCACAGTGGAATATAAATATGATTATATGTTCAAAATAGGTTAGTCCTAAGATTAGCCAGTGCATCGGATTTACACTGACTTGCCAATCTACGATATGATCTACTTACACAGTACAGTGTTATGTTCTTTCCAGAACATTGGCAAAGTAGATAAGATCGGATGTATTTGTTACATCGGATAGGACCGATATTGACAGTTGATAAGATAAGTAAACATACTGTTATTATCTATTCTATTCATATCATATAGTTGACCATAGGTCAATTAAATCTAAATTCTGAGTGGTTAGTATTCTAACTGATTGTATCATTTGAGTTCTTTGACTTGTTCGTTACCAGCTTACCCTACGGACTAGCCCATACTTACATCTTGGGAACTCGGTAGTATAATTGAGTGGGAGTGTTAATCATAGATATGAACATCTATAGCTTCTGATGAAGAAGTGAAACGATGATTTCCTTTTAGTTTGGTTCAAGGTGTTAAATGATAGAGATCTCATTTCAGTAATTAAATTAGTTTACTGAAATATCATTTACAAGAAACTAAGTGTTTTAAGGATAAAATACAATGATGGGTAAAACGGTATTTTAGTCCTATCTCATTGTAGACCGTCTATAGAGGATTGAGTGATAATTATGGTTGTAACAATGGACAATTAATAGCGTATCTATATTTGTTATAGAACGTTCTATGAATTCAAGAGTGTAATTCCGAGTCTATAGTGGAGTCACGAGGAATTAATAAGTTAGTAAATTTATTTGTTAGATTTATGATAACTTATTGGAGCTTGATTTCATAGGCCCATGGTCCCCATTGTACCTTGGATAAAATCATCTAGATAGTATCAATTAATTGATTTAATTATCAATTAGAATTATCAAAGTTGACCAGGTCAATTTTGGATAGTTTCACAGAGTTGTGTAATTTTGAGAAGAAAAGAGAAATTATGGCAGATTGATTAATTAAGATAAATTGGTATCTAAATTAATAAATAAATTTAAATCAAGGTTCAAATTATAAATAATTAATTTGATAAAGGATTTAAATAATTATTTAATTAATTAAATCAATAGAAAATAATGCAGGCCTTGATTTTAAGTCCAATGGGCTTATAATCAAATGGGAAATTTCATGGGCCTATAGCCCATGATAATTTCGACCTAGGGCTTCAAAATGGCTGTTATTTTATTGATTTTTTAATTAAATTAAATGGCCTAATTGAGTCTATAAAAGGAATGCTTAGAGAGAAGTCAAAATAATAAGTTTGGTAAGTCACAAATCAGATTTTCTGATAGTTTTAGATTATCTCTAAACACAAGTCCTTTTCTAAGCCACTTTGTTATTTTCTCTTCTTCTCTCTATATCTATCTCATGTGTTGAGAATTTCCCACACTAGTCTAGGTGGTTCTAAGGATACATTGGAAGATTGTGAAGAAAATAGAAGATCGGTTCAGTTTCTTGATAATACTCTGCGACAGAGAGGATACAAGAGTTAGAGAAATTGAAGGATGGACTCTTTAATTCCGCTACGTATACTAGAAGTATTCTATTATTTGTTTCTGTTGACGCGGTTCTTCGCCAACAGGTAATTAAGAAAATAAGAGAAAGGGATTAGTGTTGAATAATGAACCGAAACAGATGAATGATCTTAAAATGAACTGATGATACCAATACGTTTTTAGGTGGTTCGAAGGTTAAAATCCTTCTACTCCACCAGACAATATTATTGGTATATTTCTGATATTCTTTTACAGGGTATTTTGTAACACAATAGAATCCAACCCTTTGCAACTCCCAGGGTCTCGATATTTATAGGAAAATGCACCTGGGGGTTGGTAAGGGGGGCCATCCCGTGACCTTCTTACCCATCATGTCACTTCTGTGACATTCATGATTAATTAATAAACCTGACAAATGAAGTGTGGTATAATCAATAGGTAAGGGGGATAATGGGCCGCACGGCCCAACCTAGTCGTGGGTGCCTGAACACGCACGTTCATGGTGCGTGTCCGAGAATTCAGGGATATATCAGACACGTGATGTCTGATATATGCACGTTTACATTGCGTGGTTGACTTTATAAAGGGTCACAGCTTCCAATTCCAGCTCGTGCCTCGAGCTAGATGCCTTCTTGACCCGCGGTCTTCATATTTATGACTCGGCCCTTAAATAATCTTGATAAACCTTTGGCTACCTCGAACTAAAGAGGTAGGACCTGGCAACAGCAGCTCCGGCCACGTGGTATCCACGTGGCTGATATAATTATGCCATATCTCAGCTCGCTAATAGCCCGTGGAAAATTAGGGCATACATTTGCCTCCCAAGCCTCTGGTCGTGGCACACGAAGTCATCTAGGGCCACAGTGGGGGCTTTTAGGCTTCTCCATGGACTCTCCATATTCTGCCCATTACGCAGGCGCCGAATACATGGAGCATCGTGGTTGGTGACGGTACGTCTTCCGAGAACCGCATTAAATGGCCTAGCCTATACTCGGTCGTCGTTTCGCCTATCGAGTAGAGAGCCTTGGATCCCACATCAGGGCAATCCAACATCCCTCCTTTGAGGCTTTGGTACCAGCTACTCCGACGAGGCTCCAACCCAGACGATCCCTTCATCCCCTCCACAGCAAAACACTCCGTAAGTTTCTGACTGTGTATGCTTTAAATTTTCTTTTCACTGTAGCCTAGGTAAATAGTTCCTGTAGCTGCATGCGACATTTTGTTGGTTTTTTTGTGGGTATGAAGGGTGTAGGTTTTCATTTTAGGGCATCGGTTGTAGAAGAAAACCATTTAGGAGCATGGCTCATAGGGTACGTTTTCTGGGGAAATCTTCTAGGCAGGATTTTTTGGTATGCTTAGGTCGCCTTTTCTAAAATTTTCTTATTTTGTTCGCTAGGCGACCCGATGGGACCCAAGAAGCACGCCCTTAAGAAGACCGCAGGCAGCTCGTCTTCTCAACAATCCAAAGGAAAGGAGGTGGTGACAGACTCTCCAATCCCCGTTTTCGGGCCGGCCGTGGAGCGGGAGCTCGATGTAGCGGCCGGCCCTTTCTTCGAGGCTGAGAAGATCATCTCGAAGATCACTAACCAGGGGAAAGTGAATAAGATATTCCTTTCCCACAATATCGAGCTGGGGAGGGGCGCCCTGATCGCCCGACCTCCCCTAGAAGGTGAGCGGAGCTGCGCGCCGCTCGATGAGGAATACGCGGCTTGGAGTGACGAGCACTTCAAGGCTGGGGCCTTCCTCTCGCTGGACCAATACTTTGCCGACTTCCTCAACTACGTGAAGTTGGCTCCTTTCCAGCTCCCCCATAACTCGTACCGTTTGCTAGCGGGGCTGAGATATCTGTTCCTGAAGCAGGAATGGGAGATCCCCACCCCGGCGGATATCTTATATTTTTTCTGCCTCAAGGCCAGCCCGGAGCAGCGGGGGCGAGGTGACGGGTTCTATTACCTGACCCGTTTTCCAAACATGGCTGCGGTCATCGAGCTGCCCAGCCACCCCAACGACTTCAAAGACCAGTTCTTTATGTCCAAGGGGTTTCACAACTTCGAACTTCATTACTTCAACCATCCTCGTAAGTACCTTTTACTCTTAGCTCGTAAGTTAAGTATTGATTAGCTCCCCTTTATCAGTTTCTGACTTAGAACAATTTTGCAGCCATTTTTGCGAGGAAAGACAAGTCTGTGATCCTCGGGAGTCAGTACGAGACACTGGCGGGTCTGCCCCCCAGTGAAAAGGACTATCGCCAGCTTGTGACAGACGAGATGATGTTGGCATGCAAACTGATCTCACCCGGCCAGACTTTGGCCCTGAGGAGACCCCGGGGTCCCCCTACAGCCCGCGAGATGGCACCCATCCCCGAGGGGGAGGCCGCGGGGGAAGGAGAGGACGAGGACGAGGAGGACGAGGTGCCCCTTGTAAGGACGAAGAAGAAGCGAGTGCTGGAGGTCGCCCAAGAAACGAACGAGGAGAGGGTCCGGTCCGGAGCAGCTGCAGGTCCCTCTAGGCAAGGTAATCCTTACATGTTCAGGGGCTTAGATAGGGCCACCGCCGATCCTCGGTTAGCTAGGTTTAACCCCAACCAGCCCGTCCAACGCCATTGAAACGACCCAGACCTCGACATAACCCTACTCCAGTGTGTCGACCGGCTCGTGCTGGATTACAAGAGTAGCCGCCCTAGGGGTACTGTAGTCGTAGACAACACCTTAGCCTTTAGGTCGGCCTTCTTTGAGGAGTATGTGACTAATCTCCGGTCGTGGCCCTCTCTTCAGGAGGGTACTGTTGCTCCGGGTCTTAGGCAGTATGTAGAAGAGTCTAGTCCCGAACCAGATTCGAACCCAGAACCTGTTCCAGCTCGTGAAGTCATTGTCTTAGATTCCCCTGTAGAAGCTCCGGGGCCGATGGTCATGACCATAGATTCCTCTTCTTGCTCGGGGGGTAGGATCCCTTTCGATATATACCTGAGTTACGCTTTTTTCCTCTTATTTTTGTTGTTCTTGCATAAATGCTTACTTGTATACTAATGTTGTCTTTGTTTTGCCAGAGGAGATGTCTCAGCCTGGAAATATAGACCTGTGAGCTATGTTCACCAGAGGGAACTCGTCTGCTGGGGCTTCTGGGCCCATGGTGAAGAAGCTCCGGGTGGCGAAGAAAGCCGCTGGGACAGCATCCAGGTCCCCTACAAAGGGGAAAGATCGGACCCTAGCTGCCTAGGCCAAGGTACCTCCACCTCCTGCAGCAGTGGAGAAGATGCCCCCGCCCCCTCCACGAGCTCCCGCCTTTGTTCGGGATATGGAAGTGGAGCCCGGGACTCTGGCAACCGCAGTCCCCGAGGTACGTGTTCCGGTGGACCCCCAGGCCTTGGAGAAAATTCCTGACGTCTTTCGGGGGACGGTGTACGAGACGATGACCTACACCGTCGACCACTATTACCACGCCGCCGAAAGGGACCTGCGGGAAATCGAAACAAGGAGCCGGGAGAGTGTGATGGAGTCTTCACTGGGAATGGCTCTAATGGTAAGCTGGCTTTGAATTTTTTATCCTTTGGTTACCATGCATTGCACGTTCTCTTTTTTTTTTTCTAAGGCAGTTTCCTCTTTGTTTTGTAGGGTGCCTTGGCTCTTCACCGGAGCATATCCAGGTCCAAGGCTCGGCTCAAGGACATGAGGGGCGAGCATGAGGCTGTTTTGGCCACCCAGCAGACTACCTTGGCTGCCCTGAAGACTGCCTAAAAGTAGGAGCAGGAGGCGAAGGATGCCTTGGCGGCCGCGCGGGCTAAGCTGGACGCGTCCCGCCCCAAGCTGCAAGAGGCCGAGGCTACCAAGACCGCCCTAGCCATTGTAACAGCCGAACTCGAAGAGGTCAGGGCTTCCCGGGCCGTGCTAGAGTCTGCGAAAACTGAGGTCAAGGAGGCCAAGGCCGCCTTGGCAACGGAGAAGGCGTCTTCCAAGTCCGCCATGGAGGATATGTTATACCACTGCTGGGTCTTCAACCCGGATGGAGACTTCTCCTTTCTAGGAGCGGATGCTTAGGAGCTCTTCCGGGAGGGGTTTAAAGCTTGCCTTCAGTAGGAGGCGCCCTCTGAGACCGAGGAAACCTCCACAGCAGCCGAGCAGGAGAGCGAGACGGCGACCTCAACGGAGCAGCCCGGTGGAGCCTAGGGCCTTCTTTCTTTTTCTTTTTTGAACACATATATTTTTTTGTAACTTTTTTATGAGGTTTCTTCACCTCGAGACAATTGGCTTTATTGATTTTTGCTTTTAATTGGTTTATATCATTTTGCCTCTATGCACTTCGGTAATGGTCTTTGTCCATTTTTCTTTTTGTTGGTGCTATGATTGATACTTTTATATTTTTCTAGGAAGACATGTTAACCAATCTTGACCCAACTTCTAAGATAAGTCCTGGTTGCTCCCCAGACATTGCCTTGAAAACTTAGTTCGCGTTAATTCTTGATATAATATCTCGTGCTCTTTTAAAAAAAACAACGATCAATCAACTTGAATTAACTTCTAAGTTTTAGGACCTGGTTATGTCCAGGACGTTAGTTTGAAAACTTAGTTCATGTTAATTCTTGACTGATATCTTGTGCTTTTTGATAAAAACACCGATCAATCAATTTTAATCAACTTCTAAGTTTTAGGACCTGTCTATGTCCAGGACGTTAATTTGAAAACTTAGTTCGTGTTAATTCTTGACTAATATCTTGTGCTTTTCAATAAAAACACCGATCAATCAATTTGAATCAACTTCTAAGTTTTAGGACCTGGTTATGTCCAGGACGTTAATTTGAAAACTTAGTTCGTGTTAATTCTTGACTAATATCTTGTGCTTTTTAAGAAAAACACCGATCAATCAATTTGAATCAACTTCTAAGTTTTAAGACGACCTGGTTACATCCAGGATAGGACTTAGTTCACGTTAATCCTTTATCAATATATCGTGTTTTTTAAGAAAAACAACGATCAATCGATTTGAATCAACTTCTAAGCCTTTAAGGCGAACTGGTTATATCCAGACACCATATGCCCCCCAAGTAACTAGGAAAGGGTCTTTCGTGGTTACTTGAGATTACATCCGTAAATATACACAATAATAAACAAAGATTTAATTCTCATTGCTTAAAAAAAAGTGGCCTTTAAGCCTTACAAGGGTGTTACTGATAATATTTCTTCAAATGGATGGCGTTCCAAGTTCGTGGGACTGCTTCTCCATTGAGCTGAGCTAATTTGTAAGTTCCTTCCTTTATGACCTCGGTGATTTGATATGGCCCTTCCCAGTTCGGTCCCAATACTCCATCTTTGGGATCCTTACCGGCTAAGAAGACTCTCTTGAGGGCCAGGTCGCCAATGCTAAAGGCGCGTTTCTTGACCTTTGAGTTGAAATAACTAGTGATTTTTTGTTGGTAATGCATGAGCTGAAGCTGCGAATCTTCTCGTCTTTCATCAATCAGGTCGAGGGACGCGCAAAGTAGTTCGTGGTTATGGTCCTGGTCATACACCTGGACTCTATGCGAAGATACCTTAATCTCGACAGGAAGGACTGCCTCACTCCCAAAAGCCAGGGAGGAAGGAGTATGACCCGTAGAAGCCAGATGCGAGGTCCGGTATGCCCACAGTACCTGGGGGAGCTGTTCTGGCCAGACCCCCTTGGCTTCGTCTAGCCTCTTCTTAAGGCTCGCCTTTAGCGTCTTATTGACAACCTCGACCTGGCCATTTACCTGGGGATAGGCCACGGAGGAGAATCTTTTCACAATACCGTACCTTTCACAAAATTCAGCGAAGAGGTCGCTGTCGAACTGAGTCCCGTTGTCGGATACAATTTTCTTTGGCAGCCTGAACCGGCAGATAATGCTCTTGACCACGAAGTCGAGAACTTTCTTGGAAGTGATTGTTGCCAAAGGTTCTGACTCAGTCCACTTTGTGAAGTAGTCGATAGCCACCATAGCGTAGCGAACCCCGCCCTTTCCAGTAGGGAGGGCGCCAACCAGGTCGATTCCCCAAACCGCAAAGGGCCACGGGGACGAGATCACCTTCAGCTCGACTGGGGGAGCTCGGGCAACTGTTGCGAATCGCTGGCACTTGTCATATTTCTTGACGTACGAGATCGAGTCCTTTGATAGAGTGGGCCAGTAATACCCTTGCCTTAAGACCTTTAGGGCCAAGCTTTGCCCCCAGTGTGATCTCCGCAAAAACCCTCGTGCACTTCCTGCAAGATGGTTTTTGCCTCTCCTGGCAGAACACATCGTGAGAGGGGTAGGGAATGCCCACGTCGGTACCGCACCCCATCTACTATCGTATACCTTGGAGCCTGGTATAGTACCCGCCGTGCGTCATTACGCCCCTCGGGTAACTTTCCCTCGGTGAGATACTCGAGAATGGGGGTCATCCAGGTTGCTCTGGCGTCGATCATCTCGACCTCCACCCCGACCTCTTCTATACTTGGTTTCTCCAGGAACTCTATCGGTACTAACCCCAAAGCCTCCGTCACCCCGGAGGTAGCGAGCTTGGTGAGGGCGTCTGCGTTAGCGTTCTGCTCTCGAGGTATCTGCTCAATTGAGCCTCGTTCAAATGCGGACAGTTCGAATTTTACCTTGACTAGATAAGCAGCCATCTTGGCCCCCCATGCTTGATATTCACCTAGCACCTGGTTTACCACGAGCTGGGAATCGCTGAAGCATTGAACGGAGCTGGCTTTCAGTTCCTTGGCTACCCTTAGCCCGGCCAGCAAAGCTTCGTATTCGGCCTCGTTGTTGGAGGCCTTGAATCCAAATCTCAGCGCCGAGTGGAATCTATGCCCTTCTGGGGATATCAAAATGATTCTAGCCCTGGAGCCGCTCTCATTAGACGAGCCATCCACGAATATCTTCCATGACGCCTGGGTTGAGGTGACCTGGGGTGACCTTTCCACAGGATCCTCCCTGAATCCTATGCACTCTGCCACAAAATGGGCCAGGGCCTGACTCTTTATAGTAGTTCAAGGGGTGTACAAAATCTCGAACTGACTGAGCTCGATAGCCCATTTCAACAGGTGTCCCGATGCTTCAGGTTTATGCAAAACCTGCCTTAAAGGTTGATCGGTCATGACGTGTATTGAGTGGGACTGAAAATACGGCCTGAGCTTTCGGGAGGCCGTGATAAGGTAGAACACCAATTTTTCCATCAACTGGTATCGGGACTCGGCTACGAGAAGTCTCTTGCTGATGTAGTAGACTGGTTTCTGAACCAGGTCTTCTTCACGGACCAATACGGAACTAGCTGCATCTTCTGTGACAGCTAGGTAAAGGAAAAGAGGCTCTCCTGCCTTTGGTTTGGACAATATGGGCGGCTCGGATAGATGTGCCTTCAGGTCGAGGAATGCATGTTCGCAGTCCTCTGTCCATTCGAACTTCTTGTTCCCCCGGAGCAGGTTGTAGAATGGCAGGCACTTGTCGGTGGATTTGGAAATAAACCGATTAAGGGCTGCCACCCTTCCTGTCAGGCCTTGGACGTCCTTTCGCGACCTAGGTGAGGGGAGCTCGAGCAATGACCTGATCTTATCGGGGTTCACTTCGATTCCTCTAGTGTTGACAATGAAACCTAGGAATTTTCCAAACGCGACCCCAAAAGTGCACTTCTGTGGGTTCAGCCTCATGCCGTACTCCTTTGGTATCTTGAAGCATTCCTCCAGGTCGGAAACATAGTGATCGGTAGTCTTTGACTTGACCAGCATGTCATCAAGGTACACTTCCATGTTCTTCCCAATCTGGTTGGCAAACATTCTATTCACCAATCTTTGGTATGTAGCACCGACGTTCTTCATTCCGAACAACATGACCTTGTAACAATAAACGTTAGTTGGGGTCATGAAGCTGGTGTGCTCCTGGTCCGCCGGATTCATGGCGGTCTGATTGTAGCCTGAGTACGCGTCCATAAAGGACATGAGCTCGTGTCCCACCGTGGCATCCACCAATTGGTAGATCCTTGGCAAGGGAAAACAATCTTTGGGGCAGGCTTTATTCAGATTAGAGAAGTCGATGCAAGTTCGCCATTTCTCGTTGGGCTTCGGGACCAGCACAGGATTGGCGACCCAAACCAGAACTTGGATTCACGGATAAAGTCGCATTTCTTGAGCCGTGCTACTTCTTATTCTAGGGCTTCAGCCCGAGTTGTTCCCAGGCGCCTTTGTTTCTTGGACTTTGCAGGAACACTCTTATCCAAATGAAGGGTGCACATGATGACATTTGGACTGATTCCCACCATATCCTCGTGTGACCATGCTAACACATCCAGGTTCTCCTGCAGAAATTTGATCAGCTCCGCCTTCCTCTTGTCATAGAGGTTTTTCCCGAGCTTGACCATCCGTGAGGGATTTTTTGGATCGATATTTACTTCCTCGAGCTCTTCAATAGCTTGGAGCTCGGACTTATCCTCGCCTATTCGGGGATCAATATCCTCACTTAGGACGATACTTTCCCCTTCGGTGCTCTGAGGTTTTTCAATCTCAGGACTAGGCAAAGGTTCCTGAGATTCCTCTTCTCCACCTTAGATAGCCATTGTTAACTGCCCGAGTTTCAATTTTCCCTTCATGGAAATGCTGTAGCATTCCCTGGTAGCAAGCTGATCACCATGGACCATGCATATCCCTGTGGAAGAAGGGAATTTCAGCGCGAGGTGGCAGACGGAGGTGATGGCTTCAAAAGCTATAAGTGTAGGTCGACCCAAAATGGCATTGTATGCGGAGGGACAGTCGATGACCACGAATTCAAGGAGTTTTGAGACTGTCCGAGGTCCCTCTCCTAAGGTGATCACCAGCTCGATCGTCCCTATAGCCGCTGATCCTTCTCCAGAGAAACCATAAAGCATCATGGAGGTCGCCTTCAGTTCGGCGACAGATAAACCCATCTTCTCCAGCGTGGATCGGAATAGAAGGTTTACTGAGCTCCCATTATCGATCAGCAGTCTCCTAACCCTCCGATTAGCGAGCTGCACTGCTACGACCAGAGGGTCATTATGAGGGAGCTGAACGTGACTGGCAT
The DNA here is from genome assembly GCF_963169125.1 of Humulus lupulus. Classification (NCBI taxonomy): domain Eukaryota; kingdom Viridiplantae; phylum Streptophyta; class Magnoliopsida; order Rosales; family Cannabaceae; genus Humulus; species Humulus lupulus. The sequence goes on along the minus strand of NC_084794.1, from coordinate 117,361,662 downwards.
CTTCTTTAGTAAAAATGATTGGTTGCCTCTCCAATCGCTGCTGCTTTGGCAGATGTTGCTCGGGGACGAACTCTACTCCATTATGCGCCTTGAGTTCATTTACGTACCTCTTTTGGGCACCCCTGCCCGTGCCAGCCAAATGAGGACCCCCAGAGATTGTGGAGATCTCTCCTCCTATCACTGGAGGAGGGACGTCCTGATCTACCCGGGACTCGCGCTGACTGATCGGGGCTTCCAGTGCAGGTCGGCTTGCCGGAACCCTGTTCCGCACATACTGAGCCAAGGGGCCGGCTCTGACGAGAGTCTCGATCTCATCTTTCAGGTGTCTACAATCATCGGTATTGTGGCCAACGTCGTTGTGGAAATGGCAAAATTTGGAGGTGTCTCGCTTCCCTTTCTGGTGCTTTAACGGCTCCGACTTCTTCCAAGGGAGGCGAGCAGAGTTTGCTAGGAAGATGTTCTCCCTAGAGTGGGTGAGCTCCGTATAAGTCGCGTAGACCGGCTTAAATTTTTCCACGAACTTATTCTTCTTGGGGCCGTGCTGGTTGCCCTCGGCGTTCCCCTTTCTCTTGCCTCCACCAAATTGGTTATTCGGTGTAACGTTCTGGGTCGCTGTCACGACCTCCGTTCCTACTCCAGCGGGCTGCTCAGGGACCTGGCTGGTTCCTACAGCTGAGGCTTGGGCCTCCTCCAAGTTGATCCACCACTGGGCCCTATTTAGGAATTCATTTACTGAGCTGACTCCCTTCCTTTGTATCTCATTCCAGAGTCCCCCTCCGACGAGGATTCCAGTCCTCAAAGCCATGAGTTTGGAGCTGTCATCTGCGTCTCTGGCCCGTGCAGTGACGTTCGCGAACCTGCTCAGCTAAGCCTTCAGAGGCTCGTCGGATTGTTGCCTCACGTTGGCCAGGGAGTCGGCTTTGACGTGGGCAGCCTGGGAGGCTCAGAATGCTCTCTTGAAGTCAGCAGAGAAAGTTTTCCAGGAGCTGATTGACTGTTTCTTACTTTGTTTGAACCACTACCTGGCCGCCCCGGTTAGTGTGGAGGGAAATATTAAACACCTCAGCTCGGGGCCAATGTTTTGGGCCATCATCAGGGTATTGAACATACCCAGATGATCTGACGGATCTCCGTCGCCGTTGAATTTGGACAGGTGCGGCATACGGAAACTGGGCAGGTATGCCGTTGCTGCTATGCTAGGGGCGAAGAGCTCAAGCTCGTCCCCTGAATCATATTCATCTTCTTCTTTCTCTGACAGGAGCTTCCTCATTAGCTCCTCCATCTGAACTAGGCACTCAAGGGTTTTGTTCTGATCTCCTTGGTTATTCCGGGGCTGTTCAACAGCACCGGATCCATGGTATGCGTTTGGTGGGTTATTGCCCCTCCTATCTTGAGATAGGTTATTTGGGACATTCTCGCCGTCACGTACCTCGGACATGTCTCCCCTTGAGCGAGCACGGCTGCCACTTCCTACCGGGTCCCCCCTATGAGAGTTTAGGCGATCTCGTAGGTCGCCCTTCGGGGTGACCTGAGGACTTTGCGCCGAGCTTAGGCGTTGGCGCAAGTCTCCGCCAGAAAGGTCACTTCGGAAACTTCTGGTCCAGTAGCTCCCGTTAGAGAAGCTCGGAGCCTGCCCCCGGGGGTGAGGACCCAGGATTCTCTGGGCGCCCTGCTACGATGGGAAGGTCTTGCAGATGGAGGGTTTCTCCTGCTACTCCCATAAGCTGGAATATCTCGGATAGGCCGAGGAGGAGATGAATATCTTATAGGTGAAGGAGGATGCCTGACCGGGGATGCAATCCTGGTTCCGTCAGGGCGGATCAGGTTAGGTAGGGGCCTTTCGGCCCTGCCAACTTGCAGGCCTTGCGCCTGGCGATCTGAGAGGGGCGCAGGGCAGCTGGCCGGGACGGGCTGTCGCTGTGAGCCCTCCCCGGATCTCCTTCTAGATTTCCCTCGAGCCCTCCTGGGCGCGCTCGATGCTGGCAGTGAGGTGGGAGTTGAAGTTCGGACCGAGCGGCTATACTGTTGCTCGGCCCTGGGTAGTTCTTCGAAGATTGCCTCTCGGTGGAGCGATGAGGGAGTAGAGTTGGATGTCGGAGGTCTGGTCGAGCGGCTAGGCCTGGACCGATTACCCCGGCGGGACTTATGAGTCTCGCCTTGCCTCTTTCCGACGTTAACGTCGGTTGTCAGAGGGGGTAGTCGGGCGAACACCTCCTTAATCTGCTGATTAGCTTTCGCCAGCCGACTCCTCAGCTGAGCATTCTCCATCTCTGCCGCCGTGTAAAAGTCCGAGTTTGGATTAGGTGGCCGGGGTGTCGAACTTCCGGTGTCATCCTGGCCTATTGGCTGCTTGCCCGGCCGCTGCTGAACTTCGAGGTTTTGCTCACCGGAGACGGCGGTATGATGGGCCTCCTGCCCATCATGTTGATTCGCCTCGTTACCGTGTCTTGATCGAGTGATCACCATAGTTGGATATTTGCGATAGGACCAATCTAACAAGCTCTCAATGAAAGCACCAAACTGTTGACGCGGTTCTTCGCCAACAGGTAATTAAGAAAATAAGAGAAAAGGATTAGTGCTGAATAATGAAACGAAACAGATGAATGATCTTAAAATGAACTGATGACACTAATACGTTTTTAGGTGGTTCGAAGGTTAAAATCCTTCTACTCCACCAGCCAATATTATTGGTATATTTCTGGTATTCTTTTACAGGGTATTTCGTTACACAATAGAATCCAACCCTTTGCAACTCCCAGGGTCTCCATATTTATAGGAGAGGGCACCTGGGGGTTGGTAAGGGGGGCCATCCCGTGACCTTCTTACCCATCATGTCACTTCTGTGACATTCATGATTAATTCCTAAAACCTGACAAATGAAGTGTGGTCTAATCAATAGGTAAGGGGGATAATGGGTCGCACGGCCCAATCCAGTCGTGGGTGCCTGAACACGCACGTTCATGCTGCGTGTCCGAGTATTCAGGGATATATTAGACACGTGATGTTTGATATATGCACGTTTACATTGTGTGGTTGACTTTGTAAAGGGTCACAGCGTCCAACTCCAGCTCGTGCCTCGAGCTGGATGCCTTCTTGACCCGCGGTCTTCATATTTCTGACTCGGCCCTTAAATAATCTTGATAAACCTTTGGCTACCTCGAGCTAAAGAGGTAGGACCTGGAAACAGTAGCTCCGGCCACGTGGTAACCACGTGGCTGATATAATTATGCCATATCTCAACTCGCTAATAGCCCGTGGAAAATTAGGGCGTACAGTTTCTCTTTGAATTCAATTTTAGAAACATGTTTTAAGCTATCTCGTATTAATTTGTTTAATATTAGATATACATGAAAATAAATAAAGATCCTATATAAGCTAATCCAACAACTGGCCTCAGAGCCTTTGGTAATCTTTATTTTCATGCATGAACATGTTTAAAATTGGATTATTTGATATGTTTGAATAATTGGATGGTTTTCATGTTTTTATGAGCATATTGATTTTATGTGAATTTTAGCAATTTTTAGGTTATTTTGTTGTGTTTTCTTTGCTATTAATTTTTATATATGCTTTATTTTGTGTAAAACATGTTAAAAATTAATTAGAAAATGGTTTTGGTTTGAAAAATTGCTCAAAATTCTTTTTGGAAAAATTTGGCCTGGCTCCCATGCGCGCGCACGCACACCAGCCACCAGCGTGAACAATACCAAAGGTACTATTCATCTTTTTTTTTTTTCAAAAATATTTTTTTTAAATTAAAATTTGTAGAAATAAATTATTTATAATCAAAACCAAAAATATCTTTTTTGTTTTATCATTTAACTTTTTTTTTTAAAAATAAGATATTTTTGTTAGTTGAGATTTAAATAATTAGATATTTTCTACAAACATTCAAATTCAAATTTAAAAATAGACTAACAACATAATTTTAAATCTTTTAATATATTAAAATATTAGAATTATGATATCAGATATTTAAGATGTTTTCATTTAAATTCTTGATATTTTTATTAAATCTTTATTTGAAAATTTAAATATCTTTTTATTCTATAGTTTTTAATATTTAAATTATTTGAAATTTGAATATTGTTAGTTAGATATTTTTATGGATACTTGAATTTGTTTAACTATTTTGAGATATTTTAGGGTTGTTATAACTATTTATATATATATTTTTTAATGGTTAAAATATTAGCTAATAGTTATAACAACACAAGATATTTTGGAAAATAGTTAAGATATTGGTTTTAAAATTTAAAATTGGTTAAATTTTGAAAAATATCATTTTTTTTTCAGCCAATTAATAAAATATATTTTTTTAATGGGATTTAAATTAACTTTGGTTAATTGTTGATAAATCCTATTTAAATTAAATTAATATTTTTTTTGTCAAATTAACCTAAAACCAAGTTGATTGTTGATAAATGAAATTTAAATTAACTATTGTTAATTGTTGATAAATTTCATTTAAATTGACTTATTTTTTATAAAAATTTAATCAATTTGAATTATTTTTGATAAATTCTAGGTAATTAATTGTGGTATTTTTGCAAATGAAATAAATTGTGGTATTTTTGCATAAATTCATAGAATTGCTCATATAGTAACATGATTAGGCCCATCAAATTATAACATGACTGTTTGCACTATATGTGGTATTTTTGCAATTGGGCTTAGATGCATATAATGACCCATATGTTTGTTAGATATATGGTATTTTGCCAAATAAAATATTCATAAAATAATAGGTTTTATTTGGGCCCATTAGAAAATGTAAAGTTTAAATTCCTCTATTGTGGATGATTCCACTTGTGAAGGCCCATTTGCTTTGCATGACTATAATGTGTCTAATCAATTAATAAAACGAAGGTTTAAATTCCTATCTTTTGGACCTTGTATGGAAGATAGGAGACCTTTGTAATGGGAACGACATACTGGACCCAGCCCTCCTCCATACAAGCCCAATTGTTAAGGCCCATTTACCTGAGTTGGACTTAATTGTATAGGTTCATTATATTAGTTAAACCTAAATATTTATTAGCAACAAATTAATTCTAAATTAATTGAATTTGTTTCAATGTGACACTTTAGAATTAATAAGAAATTATAGGACTTTGGTTTTAAAAATTTTAATCTGTTTAATTTTTTTGGAAAACCATAGTCATTAATTTTCTAAAAATAAATAATAAAAATACTAATTTTAATTTTATAATGAGCTTATTTTAAGAATTTTATTCGATCTCCATCGTTGGTTTAACATAGTCAATAGCTTAATGGGGCCTCGAGGTGCTTTGATTCGTCCCCCTACGGAAGGTGTTCATTAGTTATTTTGACAAGGTTGGATTTCGAAAGATAGATAATTATAGGTCAAATTCTACTAGACTCACCCCTACGGTGATTACTAGGACTAAATCTATGATTATTAAAACCGTGGGTCTAGCTCATAAAATAAGAGATTTTGTTTTCTTATTTTGATCGAATAGTAGGTTGTTAATAATGGTGTCCATTATTAAATGATTTTACAACTCTATTTAACTAGTGGTATCTTTTACTCTCACCAACCGGGACAAGGATATCATAGATTAGTTAAAAACCTAAAGAAATAGAGATATGATTATTTTTGGTATTTTTTTCTCATATCTTACATATTTTTGGTATATGTTGTGCTATTTCTTGACATTTGTGTGAATAGAAGTTTTATTGAGCAAATGTGATTGATTTCTATTTTATTGGTAATTTGTAGTTTTAAGCTAAGTAGTGTTTATGTCTACTCCCATCCTTTCTCAACTATCGATGGAGAAACTCACTGGAGAAAACTTCCTTAATTGGAAGCAGAATATCAACATAGAGTTGATTGGTGACAACTCCGAGTTCGTCATGATTAAGGAATCCCCAGAACGAGCACCGTGTCTACACGTTAGTGATGGCACCATCAATGCTCGTGATGGTACCGTAAATTCTTGGATAGCACCGTCTCTGCACGTTCGTGATGGCACCGTAAATTCTCGGATGGCACCGTGTTTGTACATCCGTGCTCAACTCAACTATGGTCTGACGCAGCTCATGAACGAGCTTCAGATTATTGAACCTGTCATGGGTGGACCTAGTAAAGGAGGTGAAAATAAGACTTTTGATGTTGCTTCTCATCTAGCTAAGGCTGAAGCTAACCAAGCTTCGTCTTCGAAAGCTGGAAACAAGAGGAAAGGTGGACAAATAAACAACCCCAAGCCTGCAAAGGCTGCAAAGACGAGTGCACAACCAAGTGCACAAACGCCTAAGGGGAAGAACAAGAAAAACAAAGCTTCTTGAATCATGGGAGGAAGTGAACGAAGGCGTCTTAAAGCTTAGAGTTGGGAACAGAGCATTCGTTGTGGTCCAAGCTAGAGGAATAGCTCGTCTGAAGTTCGGAAATAAATACTTAATTTTAAAAGATGTATTTTTTATTCCGGATTTTAGTAGAAATTTAATTTCAGTTTCCATGTTGCAATTAGAACGATTTGTTATGACTTTCACAAGTTTTAATATATCTATTTATTTCAATGGATCACAATTGTGTATTGCATATTTGGAAAACGGGCTTTATATTCTGCGACCTAACGAACCCCTCGCTCTTAATAATGATTTATTCAAAGTAGCTAAACATAGGACCAATAAACGTCAAAAGACCGATAACAATAATATGATGTATTTATGGCACTTGAGACTAGGTCACATTGGCTATGATAGGATTCAAAGACTTACAAAGGACGGACCTTTGAGGGAACTCACCTTAGGTGAATTACCTGTCTGTGAATCTTGTCTAGAAGGCAAACTAACCAAGCATCCATTCTCTGCAAAGGGTGATAGGGCCAAAGAACCACTTGGTCTTGTGCATTCAGATGTTTGTGGACCTTTCAGTATACAAGCCAAGGGTGGTTTTAAGTATTTCTTCACTTTCATTGACGATTACTCTAGATACTCATGTCTTTACCTAATGCATAGGAAATCAGAAACATTTTCAAAGTTTCAGGAATTCCTAGCAATGGCTCAGAACTAATTAGGTAAAAGGTTAAAGATCTTGCGATCTGATAGGGGTGGAGAATATTTGGATATGCAGTTCCAAGATCACTTAACTAAACTTGGGATTTTATCACAACTTACTGCCCCAGGTACTACGCAACAAAATGGTGTAGCGGAACGCCAAAACAGAACGTTATTGGAAATGGTTAGATGCATGCTTAGTTACTCAACTCTACCAACTTCGTTTTTGGGACATGCAATTGAAACCGCGAATGACATTCTCAATGTCGTGCCGTCAAAATCAATCCCCAAAACACCTTTAGAACGCTGGAATGGTTGTGAACCTAGTTTACGCCATTATAGAATTTGGGGGTGTCCTGCTCACGTCCTGAGGAAAAAGGAGGGAAAGCTAGAACCACGAACTGAAGTTTGCATGTTTGTTGGCTATCCTAAAGATACTCGGGGTGGACTTTTCTATAGTCATTCAGAAAAGAAAGTGTTTACTTCTACAAATTCTACTTTTCTGGAAAATGACTATGTCCAGAACTTTAAACCTCACAGCAAAGTAGTTTTAGAGGAGATGATTAAAGAATTGACTCCAACCAATGTTCCATCGTTATCAATGCAAGTTGATGATGAAATTCCCACTCTTCATGTCCAACCGATGCAATTCGATTTAAATGAAGAAAGTGCCACTGTTCCTGAGCAAACAGTCATGGTGCCTCGTCGTAGTGGGAGGGTTTCTAGGAACCCAGTTCGCTATGGTTTGGATGGTGAAACCAATATGGTTGTTGGTGACACTAGTGATGATGATCCGTTGTCTTTCAAATAGGCAATGGCTAGCCCTGAAAAGGAACTATGGCTCGAAGCCATTAAACAGTAAATGGAGTCCATGTACTCAAATTCTGTTTGGGATCTTGTGGAAGCACCTAGTGACTTTAGGGCCATTGGGTGCAAGTGGATCTACAAGAAGAAATGAGGTGTTGATGGAAATATCGAGACTTATAAAGCTTGATTAGTGGCAAAGGGTTATACCCAAAGAGAAGGTGGGGACTATGAGGAAACTTTTAGTCCGGTAGCCATGCTCAAATCCATTCACATCCTCCTATCCATAGCAGCCGCTCTCGACTATGTGATCTGGCAAATGGACGTCAAGACAACTTTTCTTAATGGAAAGCTTGACGTAGTCATTTATATGAATCAGCCAGAAGGATTTAAAGTATTTGGACAAGAAGGAAGAGTTTGTAAGTTAAATAGGTCCATCTATGGACTTAAGCAAGCTTCTCTTTCCTGGAATCTTAGGTTTGATGAAATAATCAAAACCTATGGCTTTGAACAAAATATTGATGAGCCATGTGTTTACCAACTGAGGCAAATCAAATAGTGGTATTCCTGGTTCTTTATGTAGATGATATCTTACTCATTGGGAACAATGTTAAGAAATTATCAGATGTGAAGAATTGGCTGAGCACTCAATTCCAGATGAAGGATTTGGGTGAAGTAAGTTATGTTCTAGGTATCCAGATCATCAGGGATAGAAAAAACAAACTTTTAGCTCTATCTCAAGCAGCTTACATTGATAAAGTGCTTGAACGTTTCTCAATGACAAATTCCAAGAAAGGGCGTCTACCGTCCCGCCATGGAATTCATCTTTCAAAGAAGCAGTCTCCCCAGACTCCTGAAGAGGAAGATGCAATGAAAAAAGTTCCTTACGCATCTGTAGTTGGAAGTCTGATGTATGCCATGTTGTGTACTATACCAGATATCTGCTATGCAGTGGGAGTAGTGAGAAGGTATCAGTCAAACCCAGGACCGGAACATTGGATAGCAGTTAAGCATATCCTGAAGTATTTGAGACGGACTAGGGATTATATGTTAGTCTACAAGGGTGGTGTTCTGAACTCTGTAGGCTACACCGATTCAGATTTTCAGACTAAAGTTGATGACAGGAAGTCTACTTCTGGAATGGTGTTTACTCTTGGGGGTGGAGCTGTGATTTGAAGAAGCGTAAAGCAGTCTGCAATCTTAGATTCCACCATGGAGGCTGAGTACATAGCTGCGTCAGAAGCAGCTAAGGAAATAGTCTGGCTAAAGAAGTTGTATTTGGATCTTGGTGTTATTCCAAAAATGGATAAATCGCTTGTGTTGTTTTGTGACAATACAGGAGCGATAGCCAACTCCAAAGAACCTCGAAGTCACAAGAGGAGTAAGCATATAGAAAGGAAGTATCACTTTATTCGAGAATATGTGGCTAGGGGAGATGTGAAGGTTATGAAGATTGCAATTGAAGACAATCTTACAGATCCGTTTACCAAGACACTACCAGAAGCTACATTTGATAAGCATATCAAGGAAATGGGATTAGTAGAATTAAGGCATTAGTTTCAATTAGTGCAAGTGGGAGTTTGTTGGGGTTTTATGCCCTAATTAAAACCCAAATTCTTTGTATTCTCATTTTATTATCAATAAAAGAATAGAAATCATTTTTTGACTTGGTCAATCACTTTGCTCACATGTTTTATTTTCATGATTATTTGTTTAATATAAACTTCTATTAAATCTCGAGCATATAGCTAATCTTATTTATAGTGACGTAATCACAGTGGAATATAAATATGATTATATGCTCAAAATAAGTTAGTCCTAAGATTAGCCAGTGCACCGGATTTACACTGACTTGCCAATCTACGATATGATCTACTTACACATTATAGTGTTATGTTCTTTCCAGAACATTAGCAAAGTAGATAAGATCGGATGTATTTGTTACATCAGACTGGACTGATATTGACAGTTGATAAGATAAGTAAACATACCGTTATTATCTATTCTAGTCATATCATATAGTTGACCATAGGTCAATTCAATCTGAATTCTGAGTGGTTAGTATTCTAACTGATTGCATCATTTGAGTTCTTTGACTTGTTCGTTACCAGCTTACCCTACGGACTAACCCATACTTACATCTTGGGAACTCGGTAGTATAATTGAGTGGGAGTGTTAATCATAGATATGAAAATCTATAGCTTCTGATGAAGAAGTGAAACGATGGTTTCCTTTTAGTTTGGTTCAAGGTGTTAAATGATAGAGATCTCATTTCAATAATTAAATTAGTTTACTGAAATATCATTTACAAGGAACTAAGTGTTTTAAGGATAAAATACAATGATGGGTAAAACGGTATTTTAGTCCTATCTCATTGTAGACCGTCTATAGAGGATTGAGTGATAATTATGGTTGTAACAATGGATAATTAATAGCGTATCTATATTTGTTATAGAGCGTTCTATGAATTCAAGAGTGCAATTCCGAGTCTATAGTGGAGTCACGAGGAATTAATAAGTTAGTAAATTTATTTGTTAGATTTATGATAACTTATTGGAGCTTGATTTCATAGGCCCATGGTCCCCATTGTACCTTGGATAAAATCATCTAGATAGTCTCAATTAATTGATTTAATTATCAAAGTTGACCAGGCCAATTTTGGATAATTTCACAGAGTTGTGTAATTTTGAGAAGAAAAGAGAAATTATGGCAGATTTATTAATTAAGATAAATTGGTATCTAAATTAATAAATAAATTTAAATCAAGGTTCAAATTATAAATAATTAATTTGATAAACGATTTAAATAATTATTTAATTAATTAAATCAATAGAAAATAATATAGGCCTTGATTTTAAGTCCAATGGGCTTATAATCAAATGGGAAATTTCCAGGCCTATAGCCCATTATAATTTCGACCTAAGGCTTCAAAATTGCTGTTATTTTATTGATTTTTTAATTAAATTAAATGGCCTAATTGAGTCTATAAAAGGAGTGCTTAGAGAGAAGTCAAAACAATAAGTTTGGTAAGTCACAAGTCAGATTTTCTGATAGTTTTAGATTCTCTCTAAACACAAGTCCTTTTCTAAGCCACTTTGTTATTTTCTCTTCTTCTCTCTATATCTATCTCATGTGTTGAGAATTGCCCACACTAGTCTAGGTGGTTCTAAGGATACATTGGAAGATTGTGAAGAAAATAGAAGATCAGTTCAGTTTCTTGATAATACTCTGCGACAGAGAGGATACAATAGTTAGAGAAACTGAAGGAAGGACTCTTTAATTTCGCTGTGTATACTGTAAGTATTCTATTCTTTGTTTCTCTTTGAATTCAATTTTAGAAACATGTTTTAGGCTATCTCGTATTAATTTGTTTAATATTAGATATACATGAAAATAAATAAAGATCCTGTATAAGCTAATCCAACACCACGAAGATGTATCAGGATCTACGGAAATTATATTGGTGGCCCGGGATGAAGAAGGATGTGGTAGAGTATGTGGCTAGATGTTTGACATGTCAGCAGGTAAAGGCTGAGCATCAATGACCAGCGGGATTGCTTCAGCCTTTGGGTATCCCAGAGTGGAAGTGGGATGACATTACTATGGATTTCGTGGGAGGACTACCCAGGACAGTTGGACTTTGTGACTCAGTGTGGGTGATAGTGGACAGATACACCAAGTCAGCTCATTTTCATCCAGTGAAGTCGACGTATTCAGTGGAACAGTATGCAGATTTGTATGTGAGGGAGATAGTTCATCTCCATGGGGTTCCAAAGTCTATTGTGTCTGATCGAGACCCTATCTTTACCTCCAAGTGTTGGGGAGCTCTACAGAGAGCCATGGGGACTCAGATGAAGTTTAGCACAGCTTTTCATCCTCAGACTGACGGACAGTCTGAGAGGACGATTCAGGTATTGGAAGACATGCTTAGGGCATGTGTTATTGACTTTGAGGGATCTTGGAGTAAGTATCTTCCGTTGATCGAATTCTCATATAACAATAGTTATCAATTCACGATTGGGGTGGCCCCTTATGAGATGTTAGATGGAAGAAAGTGTAGATCACCCATTCATTGGGATGAGATGGGTGAGAGAAGGTATTTGGGGCCAGATATGGTTCAGAAGACCAATGAGGCTATTGAGAAGATTCGAGCCAGAATGCTTGCTTCACAGAGTAGACAGAAGAGCTACATTGATCCTAAGCGTAGGGACGTGGAGTTCCAAGTTAGGGACCACGTGTTTCTGCGAGTTTCACCACTGAGAGGGGTGAGGAGATTTGGGGTAAAGGGCAAGCTGAGCCCTTGGTTTGTAGGACCTTTCGAGATTATAGAAAGGATTGGACAGGTGGCTTACAGGTTGGCCTTGCCACCGTCGCTGTCAGGAGTTCATGATGTATTCCATGTCTCCATGTTGCGAAAGTATGTTTCAGATACAATGCATGTGCTGAAGTATGAGGACTTAGAGTTGCAGACAGACTTGTCCTATGAAGAGCGACCAATTCAGATTTTGGATCGGAAGGACAAAGTCTTACGGAATAAGACAATTCCGTTAGTTAAAGTGTTTTGGAGAAATAGCAAGGTCGAGGAATTGACCTGGGAGTTAGAGACAGCGATGCGGGATCAGTATCCCGAGCTATTCAGGTAAATTTCAAGGACGAAATTCTCAGTAGGAGGGAATAGTTGTAACGACCCAAAATCACTAATATGGCTTAAGGGCCTTAATTAGTGTGCCAGGAGGGCATAATTGGTTTATGTGTGAATTTATTGATTTAACGCATGATTACATGATAAGAATGCTTGTATGATTATATGAATATAAATGTGGTTAAATGTTATACTTGTGAGAACCACATTATTATGTGGGTAAATCTGTAGCGGGCGAGTTGAGGCGATCCTAGGAAGCTAGATAGCGGGAAAGTCACAACGGGGTTAATATTTGACTTTGGACAAGTCAAGGGGTATTTCAAGTGTCGGGTGGATATTTAGACTATCGAGTTATGGAAGTAAATAATTGGAGATATATTTGAGGTTAGGAAGTCTAGGTGGGAATGTTGGGGAATTATACTATTTTGCCCTCAGGGACGTTTCCAGTACCCCGAGCTTTGGGTTCAGCTTAATTGCCTAAGGATAGACTTAGGAAGCTTTAGAAAACAGTAGAGCATAAAATAGATCGACTCTCTCTCTTTCCTCTTTTTCTCTCTCTCTCAAAGGAAAAACATAGAAAATTTAGAGGTTTTGGCTGGAATTCTGGGAATTGAAGCTGGGATTTAGAAGATTATCTCAAGGATTAACTAAGGGTTCAATCAAGGACTAAGGTAAGGATTGATTTCCACTTTCTGTTAATGCAATTATGTGATTTTGAGTGTGTTCTAAGTGGTTTTTGGGTTTTGGATTTGAAGATTAAATTGAGGCTAGAACCTTGGAAGTTAGCCCATAAAACTCTTGGAGGATTGGTTCTGCAGTTGAGGTAAGCTCGAATTTAAGGTTTAATGGCAAAGTTATTGTGTTTTCATGGCTGGGTTTTGTGTTCTTGAGTTAGATAGTTTCAGTGATTGAAATAGGTTTTTGATGGGTTTCTAGTCTAGGTTTCAGCTGGGTTATGTTGCTGGAATCTTGTGGGATGTTTTTGGATAGTTGAGTGGTGGAATTGGGGTAGTTTTGGATGAGTTTGCATGAGGTTTGAGAGTAAAAAATGAAGGTTGTTTCTGGGTTCGAAGGGGTTGGGCCGCGGCATAGTTCTTGGTGAGCCGCGGCCCTTCGAAGTTGATGTGTGCTGAGGAAGGAGGGCCGGCCGCGGCATGGTCTGAGTAGGGCCGCGGCTCGTGTCTGTTTTTGGGAATTGGGAGGCCTCTGGTTGGGGCCATGCCGCGGCATGGGTGGCTAATGCCGCGACCCTTAAGGGATTTTGGGATTTTGAGATTCTAGGCTTGGGAATTTAACCTAGGGTGCTCAGGATTGAATCTTTTACCATGTTTAGTGAAGTTCAATGTTCCGGAGATTAGAACTTTGTCTAGAAGCTCTTTTAAGATTCTTGATGGTATCCTTTATCTTGGTTTTGACTAGGTGCTAAGCTAGGGCTCGGGGATCGGATCGCACTCAAGGAGCATCGCTCATATCTAGTACACTTGGAAGCCAAATCAGGGAGTTTTTGTTAAGGGTCATTCTATAGCTCATAATATTATGATTTTTCAGGACCTAATAAAAAACTATGGAAAGGCCTCTACTTCTCCAAGATGTGCAATCAAGATTGATCTAAGTAAGGCCTATGACACAGTAGATTGGAAGTTTCTTGAGGACCTATTAAAAGCTCTTTGTTTTCCTATGAAATTCATAGGATGGATTATGGTTTGCTTGCGGAATACTTCCTATTCTTTACTTATGAATGGTAGAGTTCAAGGTAAATTTAAAGGTGAGAAAGGGCTGAGGCAAGGAGATCCTATGTCTCCTCTTTTGTTTGTTCTTATAATGGAGTACTTGACTAGGAGCCTTCAATTAGCAGCGCTCAACTCTACCTTTAGATATCACCCAATGTGCAAAAGCCTCAAGCTTCTAAACCTTTGCTTTGCGGATGATTTGATCTTATTTTGTAAAGGTTCTCTTTCAGCTGTTAGTATTCTTAAGGAGGTTCTAGAGGAATTCAGTGCTGCTACTGGGCTTTCTATAAACTCAGATAAATCTCATATCTTTTTTGGAGGTGTCACTGCCACAGAGAGAATCCGTATTGCTCAAGAGATTCAACTTTCTGAAGGTTCTTTTCCTCTAAAGTACCTTGGGGTGCCTATGAGACCAACTAATTGGAGACATGAAGATTGTGAAATTATTCTTCAGAAAATCAGATTGAGACTACAGTCTTGGACTAGCAGGCATCTTTCTTTTGCTGGCCGTATCCAACTTATTCACTCAGTTCTATTTGGGCTTCAGAATTATTGGATGAATATCTTTGTTTTGCCTCAAAGTATAGTCAAGGAGATTGAAAAACTTTGTAGAAGTTTTATTTGGGATAATTCTGGGCATAGGAGTAAGCTGCATCTTGCTTCTTGGTAGAAGGTTTGCCTTCCTAAAGCCTATGGTGGTCTTAGTTTTAGAGATGGAGCTAGATGGAATAGAGCTATATTAGCTAAATATGTTTGGGCTATCTCTGAAAAACCTGAAGTGTTATGGGTTAAATGGATCAACTCCACTTACCTGAAAGGTTTAAATTTTTGGAACTATACCCTGGGGTCAGATTGTAGCTAGTATTGGAGGAAGCTTTGCCATTCAAAAGATAAATTTAGTCATGCTGTAATTCGTGTTGCTGGTTCGAGTGGAAGGTTTCAGCCATCTAAGCTTTACAATAGCTCATTACACCAGCAAAGGGTTGACTATTATCAAGCTATTTGGAGTAAGCTAACTCTTCCTAAACATAGCTTTTTACTCTGGCAGGTGGTTAATACTCAGCTCCTAACCAGGGACAACCTAACCTGAATGCATATTCAGGTGACCAATCTGGTTTTCCCTGTCTGCGAGAGTCACCTAGAGAGTCACCCTAACCTCTTTTTTTATTGCTACCTCTCTATTCGGGTTCTTAATATCATCTTTGACTGGCTTGGATTCAAAGCTTGGCCAATTGAATTCAGTGGCCGGGTTGTCTGGCTGGCTAGAGATCGGGATGGAGCAGTGGCTTCAATCATGAATTTGGTAGTGGCTGCTATTGTTTACAGCATCTGGAGGAACAGAAACAGATGCTTTTTTTATGGTTATTCTTTGACTACTTCTAGCCTAGTTAAGGAAGTTAAGTACATAGTTAAATATAGGCTTTACTCAGTTAAAAATAGACAGATTTCTGTGCAAGAGCAAATGTACATTAGGAACCTTCAGTGTAATTAAGTGAGTGGTTGTGTTGGTTTGTAGCCGGCTGTATTGGTTGATTGTTCTTGAGAGTTTGGCTCTCAATTTGTATTGTTCGTTTGTTCAATGAAGTTCATTTTCTTCTTGATTAAAAAAAAACATGGTATTATGCCATGTAACTGGTAAACCAACGACCTAAGAGTGCCAAAGGTTACACTTGTGCACAGGGCGCGGCTCGGCCACTGGTAGCCGAGGACAGCTTATTATGCACTGAGCTTGGTTTAAGCGGGCCGGAGTCAGTGGGGTAAACAAAGGGTGCGTCCTAAGGTGTCGGCCCTAGTTATTATGTGATTTGACTATTATTAATGATTGGTAGCATCTTTGATTCTGATTACATGCTATGTGGTTAATGTGGAATGTTAAGTGTTTGATCATGCTTAAAGGATTATACTCTTGTTATGATTGTTGAGATGTGTTTTATGTTTTCTTGTTGGGCCTTGGCTCACGGATGCTACGCGGTGCAGGTAAAGGCAAGGGCAAACTTGATCAACCCTGACTTGGAGAGCTCTGTGAGTAGAATGTACATGACCAGCTGCTCAGTCGCCACAGTTGAGAGGATAGTAGGAACAGAAGAGCTATAAATGTCTGTTTTGCCTTAGCGTGGCTGACGGTAGTCTGTATTGTGGAAATTTTGTAAAACAACTTTTAAACACTGTTCCTTTTTGGGATCCCATATGTAAATCTGTTTGAATAAATGAAATGTGTCTTTTGAGACCAAAACCATTTTAACCCTAGCACATTTATGGTTTAGTGACACGTTTTGACTAAATGACTTGATTAGCAAGTCATGCACCTTTATAGGTACACAGTGTAGCGGTCATGGCTATCCGGGGCGTTACACAACAGCTCCTGCCCAAACAGGGGATGACATATCGAGCCGCGCTCTAAGTTGGCTAAGGACAGGATGACCAGGATCCTTAGGCACGAGCACAGTCGAGAAGCCATGGCTGGGAAAGAGTCGATGGAGGTCGACCAGATCTTGAATCGCGCTTTAAACGAGCTTACCAGTGTGAGTTGTCTCTTCCTGTTGAGACTCAAACTTTTTATTTATTATTCATTTTAACTTTTGTTCTGATCGTCGGCAATGCTGACCGTGACTGCCAGCCATCTCTGCTCAAGGGTCATTACCGAGAAATCCAAGGCGTCCGAACAACGGCATGCTGAGGAGCTTAAGGCTACTTAAGCGAAGTATGCAGAGAAGCTCAAGGCAGCTCAGAAGGCAAATGCAGCATTGCTCGATGAGAAAAATAAACTGGTCGAGGAGATGGAGCAAAAGCAGGCTGCTCTGAACAAAGCCCTTGAGGCGAAGGAGAAGTATAAAGAGTCCTCTCTCATCAATTTTTGCGAAGCCAAAAGACTCGAGGCGGATTTGATCGAGAGCATGCAAGAGGTTGAGAAGTTGGAGGTTCACATCAAGGATCTCGAAAAAACCAACGCCAACAATCTGGAGAGGTACAAGGGCGCCACGTCCAAGTGCTTCTATGATTTCTGGAAGCACAACCAATGGGCCAATTTTAGCTATCTCTCCGAGCGCATGAGGCAAACAGAAATAGCATGGTGCGTTACTCGCTTGGAAGAAGAAGAGAGAGTGAAAACCCCAGCCTCGCCCGAATTCTCCTTGGCCACTGGCATCAAAGGTGTGGACAATGAAGCCGAAGCTGCGATCGACCAGGAAAATCCATAAGACCCTCCTGCCTCCTGATTATAATGTTTTTTTTTTTTTATCTTTTGGATACACGGCCTATGGGTCGTGATGTAAAGACAATTTCTTTTTTAATTTTTATTGCTGCATGGGTAGCTTTAACTTTTAACAAACAATTACATCCAAGCAATAACTGCTTGCAGTGTAAAAAGTTTCCTTTTTGATATTATAATACTTGCATTTTATTATAACATCTGTTCGCATGACCGAACTTAGCATAATACTTTGGTTTTATTTAACAAAAGACAAAATTTTTGAAAAATACTCAGTACCATGCTTTCACTTATTTTGCTTGTGTGTTTACATACTTGTCGATATGCTTTGCTTACTAGATGCCTTATATTCCCCCTAAGTGATTGAGGAGCTTTAGGTCATTGATCACTTGCCTTGACCAAAACCTATTTGAACATTTCTGCTCGCAATAAAGACTTGTAAAATGATAATACAGCAAAATAACACACGTAATGAGCAAATACTTGTAATAAATACAATAGTTGGCAAGAATGACTGGCTGCGCACAGTCCATTTTATTTCTCGTAATAAATGGACAAAACATGTATGTACGAGTGATCAACAAAATGATCTTACACTTACAAGCGATCAGTCACATAAAATGACCGACCCTTTTTCATAACTTGTAAAAAGTAAAATTAATACAAGCCAATTCTTTAAGAAGAATTGTTTATTGATAGTACTTGCGTAGGTGTTCTCCATTCCAATATCGAGGAATGAGATCTCCATTTAAGCGAGCAAGTTTGTAAGTTCCTGGATGGAGGACTTCTTCAATTTGGTACGGTCCTTCCCAACTAGGCCCGAGTACTCCAGCAGCCTAGTCATGGGTGTTGAGGAAAACCCTTCGAAGTACTAGATCTCCAACATTGAATTTCCTTTCGCGTACTTTAGAATTGAAATATCGGGCGACCTTTTGCTGGTAAGTTGCTACCCGGAGTTGGGCTTGCTCTCATTTTTCATTGACCAAATCTAGAGATTCCATCAATAGTTGGCTATTAGAGCCTTGATCGTACGTTATTCTTCGATGGGATGGCGAATCTAACTCAACAGGAAACATAGCCTCGTATCCATAAGCTAAGGAAAATGGAGTATGGCCTGTTGCTGTTTGATGGGAAGTTCTGTATGACCACAGGACCTCAAAAAATTGCTCTGGCCATGCCCCCTTTGCTTCTTCAAGCCTTTTCTTTAAAGTATCCTTTAGCGTTTTATTGACTGCTTCGACTTGTCCGTTCGCTTGAGGGTGAGCAACTGAAGAAAAGCTCTTGATAACTCCATGTCGCTCGCAAAAATCTGTGAACAAATCACTATCAAACTGGGTACCGTTGTCTGAGACAATCTTTCTTGGTAATCCATAGCGACACACGATGTTTTTACTACGAAATCTAGCACTTTCTTGGTCATTATGGTTGCAAGTGGTTGAGCTTCGACCCATTTAGTGAAGTAATCGATGGCCACTACGGTGTACTTGACGCTGCCCTTTCCTGTGGGCAGAGATCCGATTAGATCTATACCCCAGACTACGAACAACCACAAACTTTGCATCTGTTTTATCTCATTAGGGGCTGCTCGTGGAATTTTTGAGAACCTCTGGAATTTGTCACACCTTCGCACAAATTCCATCGAGTCCTCATTCATCGTTGGCCAGAAGTATCCTTTCCTTATAATCTTTTTTGATAAACTTTGCCCCTAGCATGATCCCCACAAAAACCTTCGTGGACCTCTCTTATCAACCCTTTGGCTTTCTCTTTCGAAATACACCTGAGGAGTGGCATTGAGTATCCCCTTCGGTATAAAATTCCATCGACCAGGATATACCTAGCAACTTGCTGCTGAAGTGTCCTAGCTTTGTTTCTGTCTGTTGGCAACACACTCTTTGTCAAATACTCTATGTACGGTGCCATCCATGTATCTGCCGCCTAAAACACCAAATAGGTCTCTTCTGCTCGGATGCTCGGTGTAGATAGCCATTCAACTGGCCCTATGTTTAGAGTGTCAGCATCCTTGGCACTTGCTAACTTGGCCAAAGCATCAGCGTTTGAATTGTGGTTGCAAGGTACTTGCTGGAGAGTGTACTGATCAAACTACACCAATAGATCCTTCGCTTTATCTAAGTAAGTAACCATTTTTAAGCCTTGGGCCTGATATTCTCCAATGATTTGATTGGCCACTAGTTAAGTGTCACTGTAGATATCAAGTGACTTTATGTGCATGCTTCTGGCTAGCCGTAATCCTGCAAGCAATGCTTCATATTGGACATCGTTGTTAGAGGCAGTGAGAAGGAGTTTGACTTTGAGACTCAGGTTCCTCAGGCTCTTCTAGTTGCTCTTGTTTGGAAGCCTAGTGAGTTCTGCGATGAAATAGGCTAGAGCCTGTCCTTTTATCGCTGCTCGTAGCAAGTAAGAGATATCAAACTGCCCAAGTTCGACCGCCCATTTCAATATTCGGCTTGCGGCTTTTGGTTTATGCAGAAATTTCCGTAGAGGTTGGTCGGTCAACACTCTGATTGGGTGAGCTTGGAAGTATGGCCGCAATTTTCTAGAGGCTAAGATCAAGCAATAGGCTAATTTTTCAATAGGTGGATATTGCATCTTCGCTCCTATTAGCCTTTTGCTTACATAATAAACAACCTTTTGCACACCTTCCTCTTCTCTTACTAAGACAGCACTAGCAGCATATTCTGTGATCGCCAAGTAGATGAACAAAGTTTCTTTATCGACCGGCTTTGATAGAATTGATGGTTGAGACATGTCAGCTTTTAAGGCTTGAAAAGCCTGTTCGCACTCCTCCTTCCATTCAAATTTCTTGTTGCCTCTAAGTAGAATAAAAAATGGGACGCATTTGTCTGTTGATTTGGAAATAAATCTACTGATGGTAGCTATTCTCCTAGTCAGGCTTTGAACATCTTTGATTTTTGTTGGTGATTTCATATCGACCAGGGCTTTGATCTTCTCGGGATTGGCTTCAATTCCTCGTGTGTTTACTATAATTCCCAAGAATTTCCCTAATCCATCTCCAAAGGAGCACTTGAGGGGATTCAACTTCATTTGATATTTGTTCAAGACGTTGAAGCACTCTTGCAAGTCCCCTATGTGTCCCTCTGCCTTCTTTGACTTGACCAGCATGTCGTCGACGTCTCCATGTTTGTTCCGATCAGTTCTTTGAACATGTGATTGACTAATCGCTGGTAAGTCGCACCAGCATTTTTCAAACTGAAGGGCATTACCTTGTAACAGTAAAGCCCTGTATCAGTCCGAAAGCTAGTGTGATCCTCATCAGGGGGATGCATACTGATATGATTGTACCCGGAATATGCATCCATTCTAGGGAGTGGGAAACAATCCTTAGGGCAGGCTTTATTAAGGTCTGTGAAATCCACATACATTCTCCATTTTCCATTGGACTTTGGAACCATTACGGGGTTAGAGACCCAGGATGGATAAAACGCTACCCGGATGAATCCATTCTCCTTTAGCTTCTTGACTTCTTCCTTCAGAGCCTTTGATCTATCTTTGTCGAGCAGCCTCCTTTTTTGTTGCATTGGCGGAAAACTCTTATATATGTTTAGGACATGGCTAATGACTCCAGGGTCTATTCCAACCATGTCTTTATGTGACCAGGCAAACACTTCCTGGTTTTTCCTCAAAAATTCCACTAGTGCTTGCTTCATTGTTGTCTCTAAGTTTTTATCGACTTTCACAACCCTGGTAAGATCTTCTTCATCGAGTTGGACCTCCTCAAGGTCCTTGATGGGTCCTATTTCTTCATCAAAATCCCCAAAGCGAGGATCTAAATCTTTTTCCTCACTTTGGGCAACGTCCTATTTAGTGACATCATCACTTGATTAGGCTTGTACATCAATTGCCATTTGGTAGCACTCCTTCGCTTCTCGCTGATTTTCCAACACGCATCCTATCCTTGTGTCGGTTGGGAATTTCATGGCTAGGTGCCATATCGAGGTAATGACTCGCAGGTCAAACAAAATTGGCCTCCCAATTACAGCATTATACGCTGAAGGACAATCAACTACTATGAAAGTAATGAGTAATGTCTTGTTTACAGGTGCAGTTCTTGCTGTAACTGGGAGCCTAATCGACTCAGTTGGGGCGAGTCCTTCGCCAGAAAAACCATAAATAGTTTGGTTGCATGGCTCCAGGTCCTTGACGGACAATTTCATTCTTTCTAGAGAAGACTTGTATAATATGTTTACTGAGCTTCCTTTGTCAACCAACACCCTCTTAACCATCATGTTGGCGATTTGAACATCAACGACCAGTGGATTGGAGTGTGGGAATCATATGTGTTGGGCATCATTCTCAGAGAAGGTTATCAATTCCTCCTCTGTTCGAGCCTTCTTTGGTGCTCGATCGGCCACACTCATCATCTCGATGTCCTGGTCGTGGTGTAGGGTTCGAGCGTATCACTCCCTTGCCCTCCCACTGTCCCATGTAAGGTGTGGGCCACTACCAATGGTGAGTAACATACCTGCTGCAGGAGCTGGATGTAATGGTGGCAAGCATTGGCGTGCGGGCGCCTACTCGTTGCCACCTTGAGCTTCTCGCTGAGGCCCTCTTGTGGCTCGCACATATCTCCTTAGATGTCACTACTTGATCAGGAACTTAATTGCGTCCTTCAACTGGTTGCACTCATTAGTGTCATGTCCGTAGTCGTTGTGAAAACGACAGAATTTTGTTATATCTCTCTTGGAGATATCTTTCCTTATAGGTGCGGGTCGCTTATAAGGAACATTAGAGCTGGTCGCCTGGTAGACCTCTGCTTGACTTTCTACAAGGGCCGTATAGTTGGTGAATCTCGGCTCATATCTATTTCCTTTGGGGCATTTATTGTCAGACGTTGACGGCTCATTGCCTGCCCTTTTTCCACCATTTTTGCCATTTCCGTTCCCGTTACCTTTACCGTTTCCATTGGGTTTATCCGACCCGTTGGCAGCCTTGGTGGGTTCGTCTTTCGGTCCTTTATCTTTTGTAGGTGATTTCTCCTCGTTGGCAATCGCGTCCTCGAGCTTGATGTATCGATCAGCTCGATCCAAGAACTCCTGGGTACTCTTTACCCCATTCTTTCTTAGGTTGTTCCAGAGGGGAGAATGGCGTCTGACCTAGGCAGTTAGGGCCATCTTCTTTCCCTTGTCGCCTACTGTTTGGCTCCAGTTGCTGCTTGCATAAAGCACTGGACATACTCCTTTAAGGGCTCTCCCTCCTATTGGCGTATCTCGACCAGCTGGTTGGCCTCAGTGGGGTGTACGCGACCCGCATAAATTTATCCGTAAAATTCCTTCATGAACATCTCCTAGGATATTATACTAGCAGGAGGGAATTTAGAGAACCACTCTTAGGCGGTGTCAGATAGTGTGGCAGGAAAGATCCTGACGCGGGCATTGTCCGACACCTTCTGAAAATCCATTTGTATCTCAAATTTTTTGACATGAGATACTGGGTCTTCATACCCATCAAAGTTTGGCAGAACTGGCATTTTGAATTTGCTGGGGGTTTATGCCACAACAATCCTTTGCACAAACGGAGTGCCTCTCCTCCGGTCGTACTCTATGTGGGATGTTCGACTCCCGACCAGCTGCTGTACTGCCTGGTTCAGAGCATCAATTTGTGCCTGAACCGCATCTGGGATCGCTGGGGCGACCGGTGCTGAAGGAGTGCACTCATCGTGCCTCTCGCGACGGTCATTGAGCACGTCCCTCAAATCATCATCTATGCGCCTCTGCTCGCTAACTTCTAGTCGAAAGACGTTATTTGGTTGGGGTTGCCCCCCAACGTTATGGCTCACAGGCCTATTGTCTCTTGGTGGGGGATTTCTGTCTCCACCTCTTTCCTCATTCCTTCGACCAGCATTCCCCCTGCCGGAATCGGCCTCATTGTAGTCATGGCCGTCTCTAAACTGTGGCCGACTATGGCGCGACCAATTGGTCACGTTGTTTCCTCCTCTGGCTGAAATCTCCCGAGCGTCAGGGGGAGGCCTGCGTTGGTCGTTGGGTCCCCGTGCATTATTATGCCGTGGGGGGACCCTGACCGTAGAGCCTGACTCGTTATGCCTTCTGTTGGCAGAAGGACGTTGCCCCTTGCTCGGTGGATTTGGCTCTTCGTCCCCTGGGAGTCTAGGGCTGCGGGGCGGCTGCCCAGCCCTATTCTGCCTCTGACGCTAGGGATTGCCACGACCAGCTTGAGATGGCGGCTATTGTTCAGGATCCCGAATTGGGACATCATCCTGAGCCACAGGTGGCTGGTCTGGCCTTTGAGGGCTTGCTAGCTAGAGCAGAGGACTTGGATTGGGAGCCTGCTGAGGTGGTGCACTCGATGGCTGATCTGGTTGAGAGGCCAGTGCAGCCTGTCCTTAAGCCAATTGAATGGCTGCTTCAAGAGCGGCCATGGCATCCCTCTACCGACGGTTCATGTCCGTCTGTCGCTCATTCAGCTCCTGGCGCTGACGCTCCATCTCCCTTTGCTGCAGTGCCATGGTCTTCGCTGCATTCTCCTGATTGGCCTTCAGATTGGCCAACTCATCCTGCAACACCCCTAGTGTTGCTCTCGGCGTCTCCGAATCTAATTCCTCCTCTTCGAATTCAAAATGTGGTTCATTCTCAACCACATTTGGAGGAGGAGGTTGAGATGGTGCAACACCAGTGGTCTGTCCAGCTTTCTTGGATGCCTTCGCCATTTGATTTTCTTAAAGCTTCTTGATCAAACTCTCAATGAAAGCACCAGAATGTTGACCCTTGATTTGGCCAACGACACGGAGTCTAAATAATGACAATGAAACAAACAGAAATCAAGATTGGAATCAAATGGTAAAGAGGTGACACAAATTATTTATAGTGGTTCGGCCCCAACAAGGTGGTAATGACCTATGTCCACTTAGTGTTCTTATTGATATTAGATCCTAATACTGTGATCAAAGAACTAGGGTTCTTGAGTTTCACAAGCCTTAGGAGTAATACAACCTTTGGTGGATAATTACACTACGCTTTTCTCTCTGAATACAAAGATTAAAAGTGCCAAGAGTCAAAAAGTCCCTTCCTTGAGCCTTCTCATTCATATTTATAGGCTCAAGGGGGTTACATGGGCCAATGGGCCTTAATTATCCTTAATATCAGCGCATCAAGGAAATAAAGAAAAAAGATCATAAATGTAGTTATTACAAAATTACACATCTTTAAAGGAATTAAACCGAAGCATGCGACCAGGCCGGTCGCATCTAATCACGAGATCTGATGAAGCAATAAGGAGCTAGTCGATAGGTGAACAACACCTCTTTACGTTGACGCTGCCACATGCCAACCACGAGTAATAAGTTCTTGCCACGTCATCAGGAGCCATTTTTGGATAAACAACCGGGTTTAAGCAAATATACATAGAATAAGAATGTTAGAATAAGGAGTTTAGGCAGTATAAAATACTAGACAATGTTTAAAAAGTAATTTGGGGTATAGGAATATTGATTCTGGTCCAAAATCGAAGTGAAAATTTGATTTTGAGTATTTCGGAAAAATTGGGGTTTTCTCCCCTGTTTTCGGAGTTGAAAAGTTTTTCTGAAAAAACTTTTCACATTCACTTTTTGATCTGTTTTTTCAAACTATTCGCATGTTTATTGTGTTTTTATCAGGATGTTGCTCATCATATAAAAACTTAACTTTTATACATGAGCAACGTTATCCTTGCTTTTCTCTTTCTTCTATCTATTGGTCGTAGATTCTCACTTCCCCTTTTCTCTTCTCAGATATTCATGCATGATCCCTGCGGAGGTGAGAGACCAATAGACGGTGATCTTCTTGCTTTGCTGTTCAAGGATCAAGAAGAACCTTCATTGCCTTTTCCCGAGCCTTCGGCTTCACAGTCAAACCCTATGTCCTCCACACAACCAATCGAACATGGGTCGTGTCAAATACACTGCTCGCAGGAAAAAGAAAACAACAGATTCACCTTCTAACCAGATAGCAACCAACGCCGAGGGTCCTTCAAACAACCCTCAACCTTTAAACTTTTCACCACTAGACATTCAGCCCAAAGCTCGTCCTCGCGATGGCCTTCGAGCAGAGGTAGACTAGTACATTGCCCCTCCTAGTGTCATATCGACCAGGATGGTGGCAAAATACCCCAAGAAGTATGGGCAAACGTACCCAGAGGTGCCTAAAGCGCCTGATCAAGGTATCACATCGAAGCAGGGGTAGTCTTATTCTTGCACGATTTTTTCCGAGGGGTGGAAAATTATTTCGAGGTTGCCCCTTTCCAAATAATGCCCAACGGATATAGAGTACTTTTAGCACTCTATATCGTATACAACCACAAAAAATGGCATGTGCTTACTCCACATGAGATCAACTATCTATTCGATCTCAAATCTAACCCTAACCAGAATAGCATGGGGTTCTTCAAATTTTTCCACCAAGAATCTACTCTCACATTCTTGAGTGATATTATCTACAAGTCCAATGTAGGAAGGTACTTCCAAGAGTACTTCCCTACAACTGACTTAGTTGCTAACAACCTAGCCTTCACACGAGGAGGTAAACTTTTAATCTCTGATCAACCTTTAACTAGTCATTTTTTCATCTTTCATTGTCCTTAGTTGTCTTGTGCTGCATCTAGGTCTATGGTACCAACCAGACCCCACTCCAGAGATGGAAATAAGTGCCGTAGCCTTGGCCAGCATGGCCAATATAGAAAAAAGCATCAAGGAGTTGGTCACAAAAAGTAATTTAAGGCTGGTCGGCCTTTTAGCACCTCACCAGGATGTGAGGGAATCCACCACGGGAAGTGCCATTGGAGAGGTCACTAACGGACAAGACATCCCCGAGCAGCAGCAAGATGTGTCATAACCCCAGAGGCAGTGACCAACGGGAGTGGCCATTCAAGAACTAACTCCTAGCACTCGTGCTACTAATACCTCTACCCAACATGGGAGGGGAAAATAAAAACTACCTGAATACACCAACCTTATACTCGAATCTTAAGACGAGAACGGTATAGATTTCTCACTCCTAGATAATCTGCCCATCCTTTGTCATTTATTCGATAGGGATGTCAACTTTAAATTTACGACCACTAGTTTTAACTTGGACTTCTTCGAGCCAGATAGTGAGTGTAGTAGTAGTTCTTTAGATGATGTAACGACCAGTAATAATAGTTAGGGTATACTACTTAGAATTTCTCTCTATGTTATTCCTTTATTGCGCCAAACTATTTCTTAACATATCTGCTTGTTTGTTTTTGTTTTGCAGTCATGTCATCTGATGATGCTTTCGACATGTACGCCTTTACAGACGCTCCTCTGAGCAGGAAGAAGTCGAGCAGACAACACCCTGGAAAAGGAAGTGGAGAGCCCTCCAGAAAAAGAGCTCAACCAGAGGACCCTCCAACTCTTGCTCCTTCTAAATCAACTACGCCTCCTCCTCCTCCTCGCACAGCTCCTTACACCAACCAAGTAGAAAGATCTTTTGCTAAAGATTTATTGAGCAATGCTTATAGCTCAACAAATGACAAGTTGCAGAGATTGTCTAAGCACCATCGCAGTCAGGAGGCCTTTTCTTGTCTTCCTACGTTGAAACCCAGCTAGGTCCTTGCTCGTGGGTTCAACGAACTGCTCAGTGTAAGTTTCTTTTGTATTTTGTTTTAGTTGAACAACATTTCCTTGGATTAGCTCTAAAAAATTAATTCTTCTATTGTTTGCAGGGTATCCTAACCATGAACCATGGTTGGCGTCGCGCTGAGCAGGTCAATGCAAAACATGCCGAGGAGATCAAAACCTGCGAGGAGAAGGTTAAGGCGGCTGAAGACAAAGTCACCAGTTTAACTGAGGAGTTGGAGGAGCCAAGAAGAGCTGGCCAAAGTCGTTGCTGCCAAGGAGAATTTTAAAGATGCTTCGGAGAATAACTATAAGGAAGCAGCTAAGCTTCAAGAAGATCTGGAGGCCAACATGAAAGAGGCTACTGGTCTGGAGGAACAAGTTAAGACGCTCCAGAAGACAAATTCCAGAAACCTGGAGAGGTTTCGAGGAGCTACCTTTAACTGCTTCTACTTGTTTTTTAAGAATAATCTAGAGGAAAATTTTGACTATCTTCCCGAGCAAATGAGACAAGCTAAACTCGCAAAGTGCACTGCTCGCCAAGAGGAGTAAAGGAATGCCCAAAACGCCTCAGATTCTCCTGAAATCTCTCTGGCGACAGGCATTAATGGTGTTGAAGAAGACGCTGGAACATCAATCGACTAGCAGTCTCAAGAAGACCCTCCTCCAGCTGCACAGTAACTTTTTTATTCATTTAATTAAAACATATGAACAACAGTTTGTAGTGTTAAGACAATTTTGCTGCCTAAGGCGTCTTCTTTCTTTTAATATTTTAATTACATCCAAGCAGCAATTGCTCATGGTGTAAAGACATTTTGTTGTGATTTTATAATATACTCATTGCTATTATAACATCTGCTCGTATGACCGAACTTAGCATAACACTTTGTTAAGATTTCACAAAATTAACTAATTTTTTTTAAAAATACTCTAAGTGTCGTAGTATGATTTCCCTTATTTTGCCCGTGTGTTTTCATATGTCTGTTCATATGCTTTGCTCACTTAGTATCTTATATTCCCCCCAAGTGATCGAGGAGCTTAAGGTTCTCGGTCACTTGCCATGACCAAAACCTGTTCAAACCTTATGGCTCACGCACTTTATTGACAATTAATGATAATATAGCAAAACAACACACGTAATGAACAAGTACTTGTAATAAATACAATATTTGGCAAGAATAACTGACTACGCATAATTCCTTTTATTTCTCGTAGTAAATGGACAAAATCGTGTCTGTACGAGTGATCAAAGTTGATCTTACACTTATAAGCGACCAATCATTATCTCACCAGCCCTTGTTCACAAACTTGTAAAAAGTAAAATTAATACAAGCCAACTCTTTAAAAATAATTGTTCATTGATAA
Organism: Humulus lupulus; assembly: GCF_963169125.1. Taxonomy (NCBI): domain Eukaryota; kingdom Viridiplantae; phylum Streptophyta; class Magnoliopsida; order Rosales; family Cannabaceae; genus Humulus; species Humulus lupulus. The sequence goes on along the minus strand of NC_084794.1, from coordinate 117,333,286 downwards.
TACTTGCACAGGTTTTCTCCATTCCAATAGCGAGGAACGAGATCCCCATTTAAGCGAGCAAGTTTATATGTGCCTGGTTGAAGGGTTTCTTCAATTTGATATGGACCTTCCCAATTCGAGCCGAGTACTCCAACATTCTGGTTGCGAGTATTGAGAAAAAATCTTCTAAGTACCAAATCTCCCACGTCAAACTTTCTTTCGCGTACTTTAGAGTTAAAATATCGAGCGACCTTTTGCTGGTAAGCTGCAACTCGAAGTTGAGCCTGTTCGCGTCTTTCGTTGACCAAGTCCAAAGACTCCATTAATAATTGGTTATTCATGCTCAAGTCATATGTTGGCCTTCTATGCGATGGTGGATCCAGCTCAATGGGTAACATGGTTTCATACCCATAGGCCAAGGAAAATGACGTATGGCCTGTTGCTGTTCGGTGAGATGTTCTACACGACCAAAGTATTTTTGGCAATATTTCTGGCCATGCCCCTTTTGCTTCTTCGAGTCTTTTCTTCAGTGTGTCCTTTAGAGTTTTGTTAACAACTTCAACCTGTCTGTTGGCTTGTGGATGGGCAACTAATGAAAAACTCTTTGTAATACAGTGTCGTTCGCAGAAATCAGTGAAAAGGTCGCTGTCAAATTGCGTGCCATTATCTAAGACAATTTTTTTCGACAACCCATATTGACATATAATGTTTTTGACAAAGAAGTCCAAGACTTTCTTGGTCTTGATTGTTGCCAGTGGCTCAGCTTCGGCCCACTTAGTAAAGTAGTCAACAACAACTACTGCATACTTGACATTCCATTTTCCCGTAGGCAAAGACCCGATCAGGTCAATTCCCTAGACTACGAATGGCCATGGGCTTTGCACCTGTTTAAGCTCATTTGGGGCTTCTCGTGGTATTTTGGAAAATCTTTGGCACTTATCACACATTTTAACAAATTCCATAAAGTCTTCGATCATGGTAGGCCAGAAGTATCCTTGCTGTAGAATTTTCTTTGACAAACTTTGCCCTCCAGTGTGATCTCCGCAGAAACCTTCATGTACTTCTTGCATCAAGTTCTTAGCTTTTTCCTTAGAGACACGCCGTAGTAAAGACATGAGTATCCTCGTCTATACAAGACTCTATCGACCAAAATAAACCAAGTTTTTTGTCTTTGAAGCATCCTCACCTTATTCATATCTTCTGGTAATACTCCTTGTTCAAGGTATTTAATGATAGGATTCATCCATGTGTCTGATACTTGTACCATTAGCGAGGATTCTTCTACTTGAATGTTTGGTGCCAACAAACGTTCGACTGGTACTATGCTCAAAGCATCAGCATCTTTAGCGCTTGCTAATTTGGCTAAGGCATCGACGTTTGAATTTTGATCACGAGGTACTTGCTGGAGAGTATACTTCTCAAAATGTGCCAATAAATCCTTTCCCTTGTTCAAATAAGCAACCATCTTGAAACCCCTAGCCTGATATTCTCCCATAATCTGATTAACTACTAGTTGGGAGTCATTATATATTTCTATTGAATTTATATCCATATCTTTGGCTAGTCTTAATCTTGCGAGCATCGCCTCGTATGCAGCTTCATTATTGGAGGTCGTAAAGTTGAATTTGATCACACAATGAAACCGATGTCCCTCGGGTGTGATTAAAATCAGCTTTGCCCATGCGTTATGCTCATTGGAAGATCCATCTATGAACAACTTCCAGGTAGGGCATTGGTTTTGATCATCGGTCTCTATCATTGGTTCACTGGCAGGGATTCCAGTGAGTTATGCAATGAAATCCGCTAGAGCTTGTCCATTATAGCTGCTCATGGTGTATAGGAAATTTCAAAATGTCCTAACTCAACTGCCCATTTTAGTAGCCGACTAGTGGCTTTTGGTTTTTGTAAGACTTGCTATAGTGGCTGATCGGTAAGCACAATGATGGGCTGAGCCTAAAAATAGGGTCACAGCTTTCTAGATGCCAGTATCAAGCAATAAGCCAATTTCTATATGCGCAGATATCGTAGTTATGCTCCCACTAGAGTTTTGCTTACGCAGTACACTGGTTTTTGAATGTCGTCTTCCTCTCTGATTAAAATAGCACTAGCAGCATACTCTGTTATTTCTAAGTAGATGTACAAAGTTTCTCCTTCGACCGACTTGGAAAAAATTGGTGGTTGCGACATGTGGGATTTTAGCGCTTGAAAAGCCTGCTCGCACTCCTGTCCATTCAAGTTTTTTGTTGCCTCTGTGTAGATTAAAAAATGGGACGCACTTGTCCATTGACTTAGATATGAATCTACTTGGGGCCAAAATTCTTCTGGTTAGGCTTTGAACATCTTTAACTTTGGTAGGAGACTCCATCTTGATCAGTGCTTGAATTTTTTTAGGATTAGCTTCGATTCCTCGTGAGTTTACTATGAATCCCAACAAATTTCCTAATCCAACACCAAAGGAGCACTTTAGAGGATTTAGCTTCATCTAATATTTGTTCAAGATGTTGAAGCATTCTTGTAGGTCCTTGATGTGTTCTTTAGCATTTCTTGTCTTGACCAACATATCATCGACGTAGACTTCCATGTTATTGTTGATTAGTTCTTTGAACATATGGTTGACTAGTCGTTGGTAAGTCGCACCAGTATTTTTCATATCGAAAGGCATTACTTTATAGTAGTAAAGTCCCGTATATGTTCGATAGCTGGTGTGATCTTCATCACGTGGATGCATTCTAATTTGATTATAACCAGAGTACGCATCCATGAATGATAAAATTTCATGTCCTGATGTAGCATCAACCAGTTGGTCGATTCTTGGTAGTGGGAAACAATCCATCAGGCAGGCTTTGTTAAGGTCTGTGAAATCCACACACATCCTCCACTTACCATTCAGCTTGGGAACTAGTACGGGATTAGAGACCCAAGATGGATAAAACGCTATCTTGATGAATCCATTTTCCTTCAGCCTCTCGACTTCTTCTTTTAGAGCTTTGGATCTATCTTTGTTGAGCATCCTTCTTTTTTGTTGTGCAGGTGGATAGTGTTTGTCTACACTCAAGACATGGCTAATCACCGTTGGGTCTATCCCAATCATATCTTTATGCAACCAGGCAAAGACCTCCCGATATTTCTTCAAAAACTCCACCAATTCTTTTTTCGTTGTTGTCTCTAAGTTTTTACCAACTTTCACAACCCTGGTTGGATCTTTCTCTTCTAACTAGACCTCCTCGAGGTCCTCATTGGGTCCTATGTTTTCTTCAAAATCCCCAAAGAAAGGATCTAAGTCCTTATCCTCACTTTGGGAAACGCCCTATTTGGTGACTTGTTCACCTGATGGGCTTGTGTTTCATTTATCGCCAGCAACCTTTTTTCAGCTCCACTTCCCAATCCACCCCTTCTTGCTTTTGTGATCGAGGAACTGTAGCGTTCTCTGGCTTCTCGCTGGTTTCCCAACACACACCCAACTCCTGCATCGGTTCAAAATTTCATGGCCAAATGCCAGACCGAAGTTACGGCTCGCAGATCGACGGATATGGGTCTTCCAATCACAACATTATATGCAGACGGACAATCAACTACTATGAAAGAAGTGAGTAATGTTCTGTTCGCAGGTGCAACTCCTGCTGTGACTGGGAGTCTGATCGACCCTTTTGGTGTGAGTCCTTCGCTAGAAAAATTGTAGATGGTTTGGTTGCATGGCTTTAAATCTTGCATTGATAATTTCATTCTTTCCAGTGAATATTTATACAAAATATTTACCGAGCTCCCTGTATCTACCAACACTCATTTTACCATCATGTTGGCGATCTGAACATCCACGACCAGAGGATCTGAGTTGGGAAATCAAACATGTTGAGCGTCTAGCTCGGATAAAGTAATTGATTCTTTCTTTGTTCAAGTTTTTTGGGGAGTTTGCTCCTCGACATTCAGCATTTTGATACCTTGATCATGACGTAGGGCTCTGGCATATCTCTCCATTGCCTTACCACTGTCACCTACTATATGTGGTCCTCCGCAAATGGTCAACAATGTACCAGCGACCGGAACTGGCTGTAGAGGAGGCGAGCATTGGCGTACAGGCACCTGCTCATTGCCTCCTTGTGCCTCCTGCTGAGAACCTCCACCTGCTCGTGCATACCTCCTTAGATGTCCTTTTCGTATAAGGAACTCGATCTCATCCTTGAGCTGGTTACACTCATTGGTGTCATGGCCATAGTCGTTGTGAAAACGACAAAACTTGGTCGTGTCCCTTTTGGAGATATCTTTTCTAATCGAGGCTGGCCGCCTAAAGGGAACGGTGGAATGACTGGCCTGATATACTTCAGCTCGGCTATCGACCAGGGCAGTATAATTGGTGAACCTTGGCTCGTATCTGTTCTGTTTGGAGTGCTAGCTATCAAATGTTGTCGGTTCGTTGTTCGCCCTTTTCCACCCATTTTTCCATTACTTTTGTTCTTGTCATTGGGCTTACTAGACCCATTGGTGGCTTTAGTGGAGTCTTCCTTCTTGCCCTGCTCAGGAGTACTCTTGACTCCATTCTTTTGCAAACTACTCCAGAAGGGATAATGGAGTCGTACTCCAGCTGTGAGCACCATCATCTTTTCCTCATCTCCAATAGTTTTGGCCCGAGTAGCTACTCTCATGAATCATTGGATATACTCATTTAGGGTTTCTCCCTCCTTTTGTCGAATCTCGGCCAGCTGATTGGCCTCTGTTGGGTGTATTCGACCAGCATAGAATTGTCCGTAAAATTCCTTCACGAACATCTCCCAGGAAACTATACCGGTCAGAGGGAACTTGAAATACCACTCCTGAGCATATTCAGATAAAGTGGCAGGAAAAATCCTACACCGAGCATCATCCGACACCTTTTGGATGTCCATCTGTATCTCAAACTTGTTAACGTGAGATATAGGATCTTCCCCCCTGTGAAGTTGGGTAAAATTGGCATCTTGAATTTGCTTGGAGTCTCTAACACAACAATTCTATGAACAAATGGGGTGCCCTTCCTTCGATCAAATTCTATGTGGGACGACCTGTTCCCAACCAGTTGTTGCACAGTCTGATTCAAGGCATCTATTTGGGCTTGTACAACATCTGGTATTGCTGGAGCGATCGGAGCTGGGGGGAAGTACTCGTCGTGCCTTTCCATTAAATTATTGAGTTCATCCCTCAGGTCTTCATCCCTTTGCCTTTGCTCACTTGCACCTAGTCGGTCAAATACATTGGGTTGTTTAGGTTGCCCCCCATTATTTTGGCTTATTGGTCGGTTCTCCATTGGCGGAGGATTTTGTCGTTCGCCCCTCTCTTCCTGTTGTTGACTAGCATTCTTCCTGCCAGAGTCTTCCTCATTATAATCATGACCATCTCTGAATTGTGGCCTATGAGTGTGTGACCTGCTGTTCGCACTATTTCCCTCTCTCCCTGCTGGTATGTCTTTATAGACAAGGGGAGGCCTGTGTTGGTCGTTAGGTCCTCTGACATTACTATGTTGCGGGGGACCTCTGACCGCAGAACCTAGATCCACTTGTCTTCTGCCTTTTGAGGGACGTTGTCCCTTGCTAGGAGGGTTTTGCTCCCAACTATCTGGCGTCTAGGGCATCTGGAATGCTGCTCAGCCCTATTCTTCCTTTGCTGCTTAGCGTTATCTCGACTAGCTCGAGAGGGTGGTTGATGCTCAGGATTTTGGATTGGTCCCTCCTATTGAGTAGCGGGATGTTTCTCTAGTCCTTGAGGATTCCTTGGTTGTGGTGGATTGTGGTGATACTGGGGATGCTCTGAATGTGGATTTTGTTGAGGGTGAGTTATGGGTGGTTGATTCGGTTGGGCGACAGTTGCAGGTTGTCCTCATGCCAATTGAATGGACGCTTATAAAGCCACAGTGGCATCTCTCTGTCGGCGATCCATGTCAGCTTGTGGCTCATTTAGTTCTTGGCGCTGCCGATCAATCTCCCTTTGCTGTATCACCATTGTCTCAGCCACATTCTCTTGATTAGCTCTCACATTAGCTAATTCCTCTTGCAATACAATCAAAGTTGTTCGCAAGGTTTCAACATCCATCTCCTCCTCTTATAGTTCCACTTGTGGCTCATCCTCTGCTACATCTTGGAGAGGAGGTTGATTTGGCATATTTCCATAAGTCTGCCCCGCTTTCCTAGTTGTTTTCGCCATTGATTTTCTTGAAGGTCTTGAGTTCAGCTCTCAATGAAAGCACCAAAATGTTGACTGATGATTTATCCAATGACAGGGAGTCACCAAAATGACAAAGATTTGTAAGCTGAATGCAAGAACTAAATGACACCAGGATTTATAGTGGTTCGACCCCAGATATTGGTAACAACCTACTTCCACTTAATGTTTTTATTGATGTATTATGAAACCTGCTATCAACGAACTAGGGTTTACTGAGTTTCACAAGCTCCAAAAAGGGATACAAAAGTTTCTGTATAGAAAACACCGATTCTCTCTTAATACAAATTATTCCTCTCTTTCAATGAGTCCCTTGAGTCCTATTTATAGACTCAAGGATATACATCTGGGCCAATGGGTCGTGTCAACATTTTGATTCAATCATATTAAAATAATAACAAAAATCATAATCTTTACATAAAATAGGGTCAAATATCTTAGAAATATCTTACTTATAACTGTATTTGAACTCTGGCTTCGCTACCACGACCAGACCTGGTCGCATATGTAGCACATTTTCTGCGGTATTGTTCAACATCTTTCTTAAATCCATCGAACAACGTCTCATCTGGTCACTGGTCGACCTGGATGTAATCACTAAGTAGTCACGTGCAACCCACGTGCGTACTAATTTTGCCATGTTAGTAAGTAAGCATTTTTTTGGGTAAACAAGGAAAAATCAGAGAAATGACATATTTGGAAGAACTTTGTTCTTCGGGGTCAAATATATAAATGAGATAGATTAATTAATTTATTAATTTTCAAAATTAGTAAATTAATTAATAAAATTTTTTAAAATAATTTTTTAAATAAAATGGTAATTTTAAAAAATATCATTTAAATAATTAATTTAGAAGTAATTAGTTTTATTTGTTTAAATAATGTGAAAAGATAATTCAGATAAATCAAAATTGGTTTGAATTAATTTGAAAAATTTTCATTAATTAATCTGATAAGATTAGTTATCAGGTTTAGATATTTTTTAATAAATAAATTTGGTTAAGACACATGCCCTGAAATAGCATGTGCCAGCCACAGAGTGTCCAAGACTAGGTCTTCAATATTTTTAATTAATTGATTAATTATTTAATAATTAGAATTTAGATGTTATTATTCATTTTTATAAAATTTATCTATTAGAAGGATAACCAAGAATTTAATTATTCTAGACTATTCCAAAAAGCTTTTCACATAGAGAAAAATTATATCGTATTATTTTTCTCTATCCCTGAAAATTGTCCTAGACTTGAAAAATATTCCAAGATCTCATGTGTTAAGAGTATCTTGTGAATTAGATAATTCCAACCATAACTCTACCTGCCGACACGCGTCTTGAGGTGTAGAGATACATCTTGGAAGATCTTGGTGTGAGTATTTTGAAGACTGCTTTGGATTGGATGTTCGTAGGAGATACAAAAAGATAGCAAGGAATCCTGATAGTTCTACAAATGGTAAATTCCTTATCTTTTTCTATGTCATTGATTTATGTAAGCATGTTAGTGGATCCGTTTATTTAAAGTATGTTTAAATATATTTTTTTGTGAAATCCCTGGGCCCACCGCACCGTGCATTCTGCTACGCACATGGTAAACCAGTTACCAACAAAGGAAGCATACACGAGCAACTATGTACAAACATTATCTTAATAATATAAGGCATTGATAGTGCAAGGGAGTACACAACTTGAGCCCCTATCTGCTGGTGGTCATCGTGCTTTACTAAGTAACTAGGTCACCTCCCCTTAGGGAGCATTCTAAGATAGAAAGGTCTTCCTAGGACTATATATGATTTTTTTGGGGATACATATACATAACTACAGTACTGATAGTACCCTAACCCATAAGGTTGCTTAGTGCAAGGCTTGACTAATGGTCAAACACTGATATAGTAATTTTTATAGTATTTTAGAAAGTTTTTTTAGGGAATTTTTTAGCTTATTTAGTTATGTTTGTGTAGTATGATGTTTTTGTTGCTTGTGTTTGATTATATTTCAGGATTCATGGAAAAAATTGATATATGACTGTGTTTGGCTTCGAAAAGATGTGATTTGGTGAAAAAAAAGCATATGAGCAGCGACTCTGAGCATTAGAGCCGTGACGCTGAGATTAGATAGAGATGTCAAATCCTGAGAAGTTGAGGGCCGTGGCGCTACCTTTAAGAGCCACGACGCTACCTTTGAGAGTCGCGGCGCACCAACATTAGAGTCACGATGCTTGTTGAGTCAGAGATGAGGCAGACTTCTGTTCCTGGACATGGGCCGCAGCACCTGAGCGGTCAATGTGCAGATTAGGGCATTTTAAGCAAGGGAAAAAGTGGAATTTCATGTTCAAAGCACAAACTACTATTTAAGCAACATTATGACAATTTTTGAAGAAGGACGTGAATGAGAGACCATGGAACACTCTGTGGAGGAAAAAGTTTGGAGATCAACTAGTTCTATCATTCTTTTTCTTTTACTTTCTCTTGTAGTGATGTTTGTATTTAGTTTGATGGATTTAATTATGTTTAGCATGAACTGATTTTCTTATTTAGGATGTTAATGAATTCTCTTGAAACCTTATGATTATCTCATGCAGTTTTTTATGAATTTCCCATCAATATTGTGAATTGTTTGACTTGTGTTTAATGCTTGTGAATGCTTGATCACCATTTACATGATTTATATGATTTTAACCTGAGATCTGGGAAGTGAATGATAAATATGCTATAGTCAGATAATCATTGATTTATATTGGACGAGAGTACCTGTATGATTTGTATAGCTTAGGGATTATGTGTTTAATGCCTGCAATATTTAGTTTACCACATAAATGTAGGAGATTGCTTATTGTAGAGAATTATAAGTCCTAGTAAGAATATAATTTAGAATTATAATCTGCTATCACAATAGATATATAAATTCTTAAAATTTACATTAGAGAGGCATAGGTGGAAAGTTGATGAAATTAATAACCCTAATTCTTATTTCATTGAATTAATATTTTAGTATTGAGTTCTCTATTGTTCTGGTTTATTGTTTTATTTTGTTTAGTTTTAGTAAAGTCTATATTCATTATTCGACAAAACAATTAGAAATAAAGATTGATTCTTGGTAATTAGTAATAGTCATCGTGGGAACGATACTCTACTTACTATTTTATTACTTGTTGCAATTGCGCATACTTGTGTAGTACATAATTTTCACGACAAGAACCAAGGCATGGTCATATACAAAATGGCCCATGTGGGTGTGCCAAAGGGGTAGTACGCTACATTCTCTCCCGCCCAATTCTTTAGCATCCTTGACGAAGCGACTTGTAGTTCTTCAATCTTTGTGGGAGCTTCTTTAAGTCTTTGGCCCTTTCCCAACTTGTTTCATCTTCTACAAGCCCGTTACAATTCACCATATGCTCTTTATACTTTCTACGGTTTGTGGTGACCGTTCTCTCCGCCAAGATTTCTTTAGGTTGTCATTTGCTTCATGGCTGGATGCTGACCACTCCTCTAGTAAACGTTGTTGCACGTTGGATCGGTTGGATCTTCATGATACGACTTTAGGTTAATGACGTGAAGGACCGAGTGTATCTTCATCCATGCTCGTAGGTCAACTTTGTAGGAATTTAGGCCAACTTTTGGCATGAATGGAACATGACCCTCATACTTGCAAACGATTCTAATGTCTTTGTCCCCTCAGAATCTTAATTACTCGGGTGTTGAGTCCAAGAACTTTACTTAGCTAGTTAGATAGTAGTATTATAGTATTTATAGTATTATCTTTGTAACTGTGGATTTTTGGTTCAGACCGGGAATTATTTGGACACTCATAGTAGTACTTATAGATTTTCTAAGACCTACAGTTTAAGAATATTAATGTTCACCTAAGGTTTGATTATATGACTGATATTAAGGATAATATTTATTATACTATAAGGTTTAAATAAGGACCAATAGGACTTTAAGCACATGTTATGAATGGGTGATTAAGAATTAAGTATTTTGAGGATTTAACTTAATAAGGGTAAAAGTTTGAATGCTATAAGGTCAGTCAGCAACTTTGAATACGTTGAGGGCTTAGTCAAGGCTGTTTACTCCATTCAAACTTAGCTAAAAATGTGTAATTTCGTGTTTAATTAATCAGCGTGTGCCGATATATCGCAGCTATAGGAGGCGATATATCGCAGCACGTAGATACGGAAAACACGAGACGATGCACGACAGCCTCAGGCATACAGGCCCAGGCGATATATCGCCTACAGGGGGCGATATATCGCCTCCTTCAGTATATTTCAAAAGTTTTTGAATTCTTCTTCCTTTAATCCATTCAACTTCTTGATAAGTCCAGCACCTTTTTGAACGAGTCTTCAGCCTTTGCTGAACGATTATTCAAATTATTTTCACCTAAAAAGCTATTATTTTTATTCAAGTAAAATTTAGATCCTTTCATTCCTAAACTCTATAAATAGGACCTAGTACTCAGTCATTATTCATCTTTTGCTCTAAGTTCAGAGGCTGCAAGTGCTAAGTGAGTGTGAGAGTGTAAACACCTGGGTTGGGGAATCATAAGCTTGATCATCATAAGCTTATCAAACACTTTGGGAAGTAAGGTATGATAGTATTTCGGTTTGAGGTATAGATTGGTCTTACAAGTCTTCAAGGTAACCCAAAACTATAGTTCATTGGTATTATGCTATTTTCTTTCTCATAGTCTTCTACTCTGTCTTCTAACCTCATTCTTATTTTGATTAGGAAATCTAAGTTCTTGAGCACATAAGTTTTGGTAAGTATGTTTCTCAATGGTTTAGTCTTCCCATTCCTTTTCATCTCTTTTTCTTCATTAGACTCACTCTTTTTCATAATGGTTATTAGGAGTGTTCCAAAGTCCCAACACTGTCCACATGTCCCGGTAACTTTGGTAAGGAAAATAGGATAGAATCTATATGTTATATGCTTGTGTTATCTTCTGTTTTATGTTATGAAATATGTTATAAAATATGTTATGAATATGTATGTTGTAGGCATGGGCATATGACCCATATGACTACAAGACCCCAAATAGATTATGGGCATATGACCTACTTAGTTAGTAGGACCCCACTAATCTCATGGGCATATGACTTGTTTAGTCTATGGGACCCCAAGTAATAATGGCCATTATAGTATGTGTATGTAATAAGTGTTATGATATGTCTTTATGTTTATTATAAAATTTATGTACATGATGTATGTGTTAGATTTTCCTTGCTGGGCATTAGGCTCATTCCTTTTTGTTTAATGTGCAGGAAAATAGCTATTAGTGGCGGTAAGGTTCGTGGATGCTTGGAGATTGTGTATCGATGGTGAATGGAGTCAAGGAGTCGAGAGTTCGATTTCGAGGATGTAGTCATTTATTTATGGTCTTTATATGTATTTTCCGCACTTACTATGTAATCCCTTTATTTTATAAATCATGTTATGTTTTGTTTTTCAAACAATGGAATCCCATATCCTTCTTGGTATTTATGTAAGTAACTCTTATTTCTATAAGTTTTCTAATAAAATTATGGTATTTTTGCAAATGTAAGTTTTAGTAAGAATTTGTATGTATAGTTTCGTTAATGGTCCAAGAGTCTAGAGTAGTTGGGTCATTATAGTTGGTATCAGAGAAACGGTTCCTTCGCACGAAGTTTTCCTCGATACACACGCTCAAAGCTCCGAATCTGACCACCGAGTAAGTATGTAAGTTATTAGTTATGTTGCTTATGTGTATAGCTAACAACTTTAGTGTTTATGTTTTCAGTTAAGTATGAACGGAGCTTTAACCTACCAAGATATCCGAGCCATTAAGGCCTTAAAAAGAATATGGGAGCCAAGAAACACTGTAGGAGCACTAGAAAGAATCACAAGAAGACTGCTCTTGTTCCACCAAGAAATAGGTCACCTTCAAGAGTCTAAGCAAATAATATTAAGATCAACGGAACAATATGTACTTATAATTAGGCTATTTAAAGACTTCCATCCTGTAATAGCAGCCTTAGAAGAAATATGGGAAAACATGAATGATGAGGATGAACTACCATTAGCAATGCGTTATTACTTCCTCTTAGTTAGGTTCACCGCAAAATTCGAGTTTCAGTTCACAAATGAGCAAAAACATAGGATTCTCACAAACCTTCTTAGAGGACATTTTGATGCTCATGAAAATGATGATTATGAGGAGATAGATGACGTTATGCTAGATGAGGGATCAGATGTAGAAGATCCCGATTTTTAGACTAGTAGTTTTTATTGTTTGTTTTATTTACTTTTTATGATTGTAATAAGTGAAAACTGTTTTTCCAAATGAATAACATGCTATTTTATTTTCATGTATGAGTTTGATTTTATTTTCGCAATCATAATAAACACTAAATAAAATGAATAATGACTAAGTTCGGTGAGGGTGGATACAAATCAATGAACCAAGTTTCCTTATTGAGAGTTAGGGGGCCATAGTAGTGGGAACGATTTTACTGATCCCAGCCCTCCCTCAATATGGTTAACTTTGGAACAAAGATGAATTTCGAGCCTGAGAATTAAGTCATATAGGATAATTAGAAACACACTTAGAAAATAAAGATGACTTGTTTTTCTAAGTATAGAAACCCACTCTAAATAATAATAAAGACTTATATAATTTTTTTTTCATAAGAAGTCATAATAAATAGGTCCGAGATATGTTTGTTTTAGAATAAGTATTTCCTTAGAGCCTATTAGGGTAAGTTCTAACATGTTTCTTTCAACTGTTAGAACTCAGCTACGATGTCGCTCCGAAGATCTGCACGCACCAACAGAAACGCCTCCAACGATGTTCCAGCAACCAATGATGCCCCTCCAGTTCGCCGAAGGGGAGTGCGTGCTACTGCTCGCTGCAACGTGCCGGCACCACCAGCTAACAACACTGCGGAGATTTCCAGACTGTGACAGCAAGTCGAGGAACTTTTGCAGCAACAACGCCAACAGGCTCAATCTCAGCCTCAGCCTCCGCCACAGCCACAGCCGCAGCCACAGCCAATGGCCCCAGCACCCTAACAAGTTGGTCCATTTGGGGGATGGCCAATGACGAACTACGCACCGTATCCAGTACAGCACATGGAGCCAGTGTATGAGAGGTTCCGCAAGCAGCATGCTCCAAACTTCGAAGGGACTAGAGACCCCTTTGAGGCAGAAGAGTGGCTAAGGAATGTGGAGCCGATTCTGGCCCACATGAATCTCAGTAATGCGGACCGCATATCCTGCGTCTCGTCTTTGCTCAAGAAAGATGCCAGGATATGGTGGGACTTGGTCCAGCAATCCCATGATGCTGCCACCATGACATGGACCCGATTTTTGGAGCTGTTCCACAAAAAGTACTACAACTCAGCTGTACTCGCTTCAAGAGTTGAGGAGTTTGCCAACTTGAAGCAAGGAAATTTATCAGTGGCGGAATATGCTCGTCAGTTTGACCGCTTAGCCAAGTTCGCCTCTGAGATGCTTCCAACCGATTTTCTGAGGGTGAACAAGTTTTTTAGAGGTCTTTGACCGAAGATCAAGATGGGGGTTAAGCTAGCAAACCCGGGAAACACTACATATGCCGACGTTCTTGAGACGACAATCGAAGTAGAAAGGTTGCAGGCCAATGTAAGCAAAGAAGAAGCCAGCAAGCCGGAACCCAGACAACAGAGCCAACCTCAGGCCAGTCAGAGCAACAACCATAACGGCAACAATCAGTCTAGCAATAGCGGCAACAATCAGTCCAGCAACAACGGTAACGGCCAGAAAAGACGGCATCCTGATAACAAGAAATTCGACAGCGATAAAAGGGCACGTGCGAATAATGGGGGAAATAGGCCGGGCTACGTAGAATACCCGCCATGTTCTAAGTGTCAGAAGAAGCATCCTAGAGAATGCCGCGCCAACACCAAGAAGTGTTTCAACTGTGGTCAAGAAGGGCATCGTAAAAGAGACTGTCCTCAGCAAAAGCCAGAAGGGAAGAAAGAAGAAAAGATGGTTCCTGCTAGGGTTTTTGCTTTAACCCAAGGAGAGGCTGATGCTAGCAACAAGGTGGTCACAGGTCAGGCTTCTATCCTCAATAACTTATGTCAAGTATTATTTGATTCGGGAGCCACTCACTCGTATATCTCGTTAGGAATGATAGAAAAACTAGACAAACCTAGTGAAAGATTTAGAACTAGGTTTGTAACCGAGTTGCCTTCGGGCAAAGTAGTTCTATCATCACGAATAGTACGAGGCGTACCGATCAAGATTGAGGACATAGAACTAGAAGGAGACCTAATAGAGCTAGTGATCAAGGACTTCGACGTAATACTAGGCATGGATTGGCTAGCACGGCATGGCGCAACGATCGACTGCAAACGCAAGAAGGTGATGTTCGAGACTCTTGACGGCCAAAGACGATGCTTCATGGGACAAGCTTTAGGATTGCGCACCCCGTTAGTGTCATCTCTCAAAGCTCAGAGAATGATGGAGAAAGGATGCCAAGCATTCTTAGCCAGCATCACGAAGGTGGAGAGGGAGACACCACTTAAGGTTGGAGATGTTCGAGTTATACAAGAATATCCAGAGGTATTTCCCGATGACTTGCCAGGATTGCCGCCAAATCGAGAAATAGACTTCACGATAGAGTTAGTACCAGGCATCGAGCCTATCTCTAAGGTACCATACCGGATGGCACCTACGGAACTCAAGGAGTTAAAGACACAACTACAAGAACTCCTAGACTTGGGCTTTATTAGGCCAAGCCATTCACCATGGGGAGCTCCGGTACTATTCGTGAAGAAGAAGGACGGTAGTATGCGGATGTGTATAGACTATCGCGAGCTGAACAAGGTAACGATTAAGAACAAGTACCCGCTACCTCGGATCGACGATTTGTTTGATCAACTTCGAGGCGCGACTGTATTTTCAAAGATCGATTTACGGTCCGGGTATCATCAGCTCAAAGTAAAGGGAGAAGATATTCCTAAGACAGCCTTTAGGACTCGTTATGGACATTACGAGTTCTTGGTTATGTCCTTTGGTCTTACTAATGCACCAGCCGCGTTTATGGACTTAATGAATAGGGTCTTCAAAGACTACTTAGATAAATTTGTCGTTGTGTTCATCGACGATATCTTAGTATACTCCAAGGATGAAGTAGAGCACGAGGAACATTTGAGGATGATTTTGACGCGATTGAAGGAGCATCAACTTTACGCAAAGTTCAAGAAATGCGAGTTTTGGCTTTCGCAAGTGGCGTTCCTCGGGCACATCATATCAAAAGACGGAGTTGCAGTATATCCATCAAAGGTAGAGGCCGTGAAGGATTGGCCCAGACCAAAGAACACATCTAAAGTAAGAAGCTTCTTAGGGCTAGCAGGTTATTATAGGAAGTTTATAGAGGGCTTTTCTAAGATAGCCACTCCGCTTACCAACCTGACCCGGAAGCAACAAAAGTTTAACTGGAATGATAAGTGTGAAGAAAGCTTCCAGTTGCTCAAAGATAAGCTTTGCTCAACACCAGTACTTAGTGTACCGACACCCAATGATAAATTCATAGTCTACTGCGATGCATCAAAGCTAAGATTAGGATGCGTGCTGATGCAAAATGACAAGGTGATAGCCTACGCCTCACGACAGTTGAAGGAGTATGAGCAACACTATCCAACTCACGATATGGAGTTGGCAGCGGTGGTCTTTGTGTTAAAAATCTGGCGCCATTATCTTTACGGAGAACGGTGCGAGATTTATACGGACTACAAGAGTTTTAAATACTTCTTTACACAGAAGGAGCTCAACATGAGGCAGCTCAGGTGGTTAGAGTTAGTAAAGGATTACGACTGCGAAATCCTATACCACCTAGGAAAGGCGAACGTAGTTGCCGATGCGCTTAGTAGGAAAAGCTATGGGAATTTAGCAGCCTTATCCGGAATAGAAAAGCCGCTACAGCAGGAGCTTATCAGTGCCGGAATAGAAGTGGTTGTAGGCAAGCTGGCTAACTTGTCCATCCAATCAAATCTGCTATAGGACATACGAATTGGTCAGAGACATGATGAATCGCTAGCAGCACATATGGAAGCAGTCAAAGAAGGCAAGAATATCGATTTCTCAATATCTAGCCAAGGCTTATTGAGATATAAGGATCGGGTATGCGTGCCAAATGATCAAAGTATTAAGAAGAAGATTTTGGAAGAAGCGCACAGCACCCCGTACTCAGTTCATCCAGGGTCTACCAAGATGACTCATGACATCAAGGCAATCTATTGGTGGCCAGGGATGAAGAAAGAGATAGCGGAGTATGTATCTAAGTGTCTGGTATGCCAGCAAGTGAAAGCGGAGCATCAGCGCCCTGCAGGCTTATTACAACCACTTAGCGTGCCAGAATGGAAGTGGGATGATATAGCCATGGATTTCGTGACGGGTCTGCCAAAGACGAATAAGCAGCATGATTCCGCTTGGATTGTAATAGATAGACTAACCAAGTCGGCTCATTTCCTGCCTGTTAAGACTTCATACACGGCAGACCAATATGCAGACATCTACATCCAAGTGATTGTACGATTGCATGGAATCCCCAAGACGATAGTGTCGGATAGAGGATCGGTGTTTACGTCAAGATTTTGGAGAATTTTACAGCAAGCTATGGGTACTAAGTTAAGCCTTAGTACAGCTTTTCATCCTCACACAGATGGGCAGTCCGAGCGTACGATTCAGATTTTAGAGGATATGCTACACGCGTGTGTACTCGATTTCGGAGGATCATGGAACAAGTACTTGCCGCTGATCGAGTTCTCGTACAACAACAGCAACCAGTCGACGATCGGGATGGCACCTTATGAGTTGCTGTATGGAAGAAGGTGCCGATCACCGTTGCACTGGGATGAGGTAGGAGAAAGGCAGCTTCTAGAGACTGAAGCTGTTAGACAAGCTCAAGAAGTAGTCGCGCTGATTAGACAGCGTATGCTTCTGCTCAAAGCCGTCAGAAAAGTTATGCGGATACCAAGCGACGCGATGTGGAGTTCCTAGTTGGAGATCAAGTCTTCCCGAAGATATCTCCTATGAAAGGTGTCAAGCGGTTCGGGAAGAAAGGCAAGCTTAGTCCCCAATTCATAGGTCCTTTTGAGATATTGGACAAAGTGGGACCAGTTGCGTATAGACTAGCCCTACCGCCAACACTAGCCGATAGTCACAACGTCTTCCACATTTCGATGCTACACAAATATGTGTCAGACCCATCTCACGTCCTCAAGTACGATACGATAGCGCTCCAGAAAGACTTAAGTTACGAGGAACGACTGGTTAGCATCCTAGATAGAGGGATGAAGCAGTTACGGTCCAATAGCTTTCCTATAGTCAAAGTCTTATGGAGTAATAGTTCTGAACGAGAGGCAACGTGGGAGTTGGAGGAGGACATGCAAGGCCGGTATCCGGAATTATTTGGTAAGTAAATTTCGAGGACGAAATTCTTTTTAGTAGGGGAGAATTGTTGAGTCCAAGAACTTTACTTAGCTAGTTAGATAGTAGTATTATAGTATTTATAGTTTTATCTTTGTAACTGTGGATTTTTGGTTCAGACCGGGAATTATTTGGACACTCATAGTAGTACTTATAGATTTTCTAAGTTTAACCTATAGTTTAAGAATATTAATGTTAACCTAAGGTTTGATTATATGACTGATATTAAGGATAATATTTATTATACTATAAGGTTTAAATAAGGACCAATAGGATTTTATGCACATGTTATGAATGGGTGATTAAGAATTAAGTATTTTGAGGATTTAATTTAATAAGGGTAAAAGTTTGAATGCTATAAGGTCAGTCAGCAGCTTTGAATACGTTGAGGGCTTAGTCAAGGCTGTTTACTCCATTCAAACTTAGCTAAAAATGTGTAATTTCGTGTTTAATTAATCAGCGTGTGCCGATATATCGCAGCTATATGAGGCGATATATCGCAGCACGTAGATACGGAAAACACGAGACGATGCACGACAGCCTCAGGCATACTGGCCCAGGCGATATATCGCCTACAGGGGGCGATATATCGCCTCCTTCAGTATATTTCAAAAGTTTTTGAATTCTTTTTCCTTTCAGCCATTCAACTTCTTGATAAGTGCAGCACCTTTTTGAACGAGTGTTCAGCCTCTGCTGAACGATTATTCAAATTATTTTCACCTAAAAAGCTATTATTTTTATTCAAGTAAAATTTAGATCCTTTCATTCCTAAACTCTATAAATAGGACCTAGTACTCAGCCATTATTCATCTTTTTCTCTAAGTTCAGAGGCTGCAAGTGCTAAGTGAGTGTGAGAGTGTAAACACCTGGGTTGGGGAATCATAAGCTTGATCATCATAAGCTTATCAAACACTTTGGGAAGTAAGGTATGATAGTATTTCGGTTTGAGGTATAGATTGGTCTTACAAGTCTTCAAGGTAACCCAAAACTCTAGTTCATTAGTTTTATGTTATTTTCTTTCTCATAGTCTTCTACTCTGTCTTCTAACCTCATTCTTATTTTGGTTAGGAAATCTAAGTTCTTGAGCACATAAGTTTTGGTAAGTATGTTTCTCAATGGTTTAGTCTTCCCATTCCTTTTCATCTCTTTTTCTTCATTAGACTCACTCTTTTTCATAATGGTTATTAGGAGTGTTCCAAAGTCCCAACACTGTCCACATATCCCGGTAACTTTGGTAAGGAAAATAGGATAGAATCTATATGTTATATGCTTGTGTTATCTTATGTTTTATGTTATGAAATATGTTATAAAATATGTTATGAATATGTATGTTGTAGGCTTGGGCATATGACCCATATGACTAACAAGACCCCAAATAGATTATGGGCATATGACCTACTTAGCTAGTAGGACCCCACTAATCTCATGGGCATATGACTTGTTTAGTCTATGGGACCCCAAGTAATAATGGCCATTATAGTATGTGTATGTAATAAGTGTTATGATATGTCTTTATGTTTATTATGAACTTTATGTACATGATGTATGTGTTAGATTTTCCTTGCTGGGCATTAGGCTCATTCCTTTTTGTTTAATGTGCAGGAAAATAGCTATTAGTGGCGGTAAAGTTCGTGGATGCTTGGAGATTGTGTATCGATGGTGAATGGAGTCAAGGAGTCGAGAGTTCGATTTCGAGGATGTAGTCATTTATTTATGGTCTTTATATGTATTTTCCGCACTTACTATGTAATCCCTTTATTTTATAAATCATGTTATGTTTTGTTTTTCAAACAATGGGATCCCATATCCTTCTTGGTATTTATGTAAGTAACTCTTATTTCAATAAGTTTTCTAATAAAATTATGGTATTTTCGCAAATGTAAGTTTTAGTAAGAATTTGTATGTATAGTTTTGTTAATGGTCCAAGAGTCTAGAGTAGTTGGGTCATTACATCGGACCTTAGCTTGATCAACACTAAGTCACCTACTTTGAACTTTAATGGTCTGCGCTTATGATCTGCCCACTTCTTCATTCTCTTCGATGCTTTCTCTAAGTAAGCTCGGGTATTCTTTGTAGTCTTCTTCTAGTTTTGGTAAAGTTAAAAGCTCGCGGATTCCGTCTGTGATACTCGTCCACTATGTCGGGCAATAATGGCTGCTGACCATTAACAACTTCAAAAGAGCTCTAGTTTGATGAAGAACTCTTCTGAGAGTTAAAACAAAATTGAGCTACATCGAGTAGTTGCGGCCAATTCTTGCGATTGACATTGACAAAGTGGTGCAAATAATCCTCCAACATCCCATCTGTTTGTGGATGGTAGCTTGAGGAACTGTTCAATTGTGACCCTAAAAGGTTGAATAATTCATACCAGAAAGTCCTTGTGAATCTCCCATATCGGTCACTGACAATTGAGGCACTCCCCAATATTTAACAACACGCTTGAAAAATGTGCACGCCCAAATTCCACCAAGGCAAAACATGAGGGTTATGCCAAGATGCCATGGCCACGCACGGCCCCCCTCGGACGCCCAGGAGCGACGCTGCTAGCCTCGCTCGGCCACCTCGGTGCGAGGCGCCATGGCCTCGCTCGGACACCTCGGCGCGACGCCCCATGGCCTCGTTTGGCCACCTCGGCGCG
Source organism: Humulus lupulus (assembly GCF_963169125.1). Taxonomy (NCBI): domain Eukaryota; kingdom Viridiplantae; phylum Streptophyta; class Magnoliopsida; order Rosales; family Cannabaceae; genus Humulus; species Humulus lupulus. The sequence goes on along the minus strand of NC_084794.1, from coordinate 117,313,056 downwards.
ACCCCCCCCCCCGCCTCGCTCGGCCACCGCGCGCGACGTCCCTTGTCATGGCCCAGCTGGAAAACCCCTGCCACCATCTCGCACCAGCCGCCTCGCGTCGAGTGGCCTCGCCTCGCCATAGGCCAAAATGACTAAGTGGCCTCGCCTCATAAGCCAATGTTGCCTCGCCTCGCCATAGGCCGAAGTGGCCTCGCCTCGCCTCATAGGCCGAAGTGGCCTCGCCTTGCCATAGGCCGAAGTGACCAAGTGGCCTCGCCTCATAAGCCAAAGTGGCCTCGCCTCGCCATAGGCCCAAGTGGCCTCACCTCGCCGTAGGCCGAAGTGACCAAGTGGCCTATTAAGTGGAGCCATACACCAAGGGTCCCATTCCTTACATCTTGAGACCCCTATGCTTAGAGACTCCAGTACAAGTCAAATGGGACATACATGTACGATCTAATGCTGGGTAGGGATACCAGTGCCAGTGGGACTGCTGGGATAAGAGTCATGGTCCGTACGTCTACGGCCAAAGGTCAGAGCCGACACAACTACCTCTTGCGCCACTATGCCTGCCACCATTCATCAGACATGGGTACAGACAAGTAGTGGAGGCATTCTCCTGACACGTGCTCCTGTACTGGATGTACGACCACAACCTCTGAAGCCACTCCCCTGACATAGCACTTATGTACCCCATGGTCTCCTGGACCACTATGTACCTAAGGCCACTAGAGCCTACTATAAAATGAACTCTAACACCACCTGAAAAGGGTTTGGGAGTTTTACTGTAGCAAAGGCTTGAGAGTTAATGAAAGATTGATTGATTTCTCCATTGTTATCCTGTCATAATTCTTGAGTTATTGCATTGATTTCTATAGATTTTTTATTGGCGGTCCTAACTTAATAATTTCTTCCAACTCAACTTAGTTGACGAGTTCTCACCGTCAACAGTTTGGCGCCGTCTGTGGGAACGTTAGTCTCGAGCTACTGTTCCACCATTTTTTTCGGCAAGAAGAAGATGCCAAGACGTTCAAAGCGACTGAGGGAACCACGAGAGGTAGAGGTTCACCTGAACGGAGTCCAGCTGAAGGCCTCCATGAAGGACGCTCCTCCACCTAGAGACGTGGAGCCCCCTAAGGACCCTGAGGCTCACGGAGGTGATAGAGTGGCCTCGTCACTGGCCGCTCCACCTGGAGAAAGTCCTCCAAGAGCACCACCGGGAAATGCTGATGAGTTCCCTCCTCCAAAACCACCGTAGGCCCCGAACTCCGGCCGGCAAGACCCAGGCCCTTCTGCCCGAAGGCATGATAAGCACCCCCGGGTCCACTCCGTGAGCTCGAGTTCGAAATCCCGGTTTTAAGAGGAGGAAATACGTGAGCTCCACCGTAAGAACCAAAGGTTAGAAACCACCTTGGAAAACATGAAAGAGGTCCTGAACGGCCTGCTGCAGGGTAAGTCGAGCGTAACCTTGCCTAAGAGGAAGGAGAAGGGCAAGGATGGGGTGGAGACCACTGTACCGGTAGATGATGGGAGAACCCGACATTCAACCAGTAACACCCCCCGAACGAAGCGACGTGGTCACCCTGAACCGCCTAATCAGGCCCAGAAGCCAGCGCCGAGGGCCAACGCTGCCCCTCACAATGAGGACGAGGTCACCTCTAAAAGAGCACCCTCAGACTTGCGGGAGGAGCTCAATAAGAAGAGGGCGGGCAAAGGGACCACGCCCCCTGTGGCGCCTCGAGAAGGCAAGGGAAAGACGGATCTTAGCCCGTCCGCTTTGAGGGACAGCCTTAGCAAGAGGAGGTAGGACCTAGACACGGAGATGAGGAGCCTGTGGAGCAAGATCGTCACCGCGTCAGGCGGCCAGGCCTTTGAGGAGGACTTCGACCATGAGTCGCCCTTTGTGAGGGAGATACAGGCCATCCAGCTCCCTGCCAACTTTAAGGAGCCCAATATGACCCCCTACGAAGGGAGCACGGATCCAAAGTACCACCTGGATGCATTTAATGATCTGATGAAATTGAGGGGGATTGGAAGTGGTTCCAGATGCCATTGCTTCGCTGTTACTCTGAAAGAACCCGCCTACAAATGGTTCAAAAGATTAAGGCCGGGGTCCATCAGATCCTGGCAGCAGTTTTCTGACGAATTCCTCCAACAGAATCATGCCGTGAGGGATTACACGATGCCAGGTACCAGCTTGGCCAACGTGAAGCAAGGGGAGAATGAGAGCCTGAAAAGCTACATTCACCGGTTCAATATGGAGGCCGCGAAAGTGGGGAGCCTGACTCACCGAGAGCTAAAAATGGCCATTACAGCTGGGGTGCTCCCAGGAAGCAAGTTGTGGGACAACATGCTGAAGAGGGAGGTCACTGACTTAGACGACTTCTACGAGAGAGCACAGAAGTACATACATGTGGAGGATGGCCACGCAAACCTGAAGGCAGGAAAGGAGGAGCCCCACGCGAAGCCCCCAACTAACGACGGGTCGAATGTAGAAAAGAAGAAAAGGGCATACGATGGATCAAGAGATGACCACCAGAGGAAAACCAAACAGGGGAATGATCACAGGCAAGCGGCTTACACCTACTACACAGACCTCACAGATACCAGGGAGCACATTTACCTCACCAATGAAGATCGAGTTCTTTTCAAAAGGCCCCCACCAATGAGAAAGGACCGGTCCAAAAGGGACTCTAGTAGATACTGTCAGTACCACAAGGATACCGGTCATACCACGGCAGAGTGTATCCATTTGAAGGAAGAAATTGAGGAACTCATCCGCAGGGGACATTTGGGCAGGTATGTGCGCAAGGATAACCAGAGGCCAAAAGGAGGAGTGTCCCCACCGCGGGCATGTGAGGTGGCCCCGGAAGTGCAAGGGGAGGTCAGGACCATCTTTGGAGGACCAGGATTCGGAGGCGATTCTAGGAAAGGGCGAGACGGGTATGCCAAGGAGGCCCGACGAAGTCCACCACATTACGTTTTAAATTTGGAGCAACGCCCCCCGAAGAGCTTCAAGGGCGACAATGACTCAATCACTTTCACTGAAGAAGATGCGCAGGGGGTGCACTTTCCTCATAATGACCCCCTGGTGCTAACCGCCCAGCTAGCTAACATGAGGGTACATCGGGTCATGGTGGATAACGGGAGCTCCGTGGACATCTTGTATCGACAGGCGCTGGAAAAGATGGGGTTGAGCCTCCGTCAACTAAAGCCTTGCACTACGACTTTGTATGGATTTACGGGAGATTCGATGCAACCCCTGGGGACAATCGAATTGGCCCTCACCATGGGGGAGCAACCCAGGCAAACCACCGTAATGGCTAACTTCATCGTGGTAGATTGCACCTCAACCTTCAATGCGGTATTAGGGAGACCCTCCCTGACCTGAGAGAATTGAAGGCGATAACTTATGTGTATCACTTAGCCATGAAATTCCCTACCCCTGGGGGAGTAGCATGTGGGAAAGGGGAGCAGAAGGAAGCGAGGGAATGCTATAACATGTCCCTCCGCGCAGCCACCAAACAATCCATGTCAATGACGATGGCTGTGCATGAAGGAGTGACTCACACAAGTTAGATCCGCACAAGATTGGACCCACAAGTTACGGAGCCTCTCGAGAAGTGATACCAGCAAGACTTCGGCTCTTAGTGCAAAAAAAAAAAACCTATGTTTAGCTTGTTCTTCGTTATGTTAGCTTAAGTAATAATCAAAGAGGCTACCCTAGATAGCCTCCTAGTTAAATGTACCCCCCCCCCCCCCTTTTATTTACAAAGTTAGATGTAAACCGTGTGCTATGAATGAAACCGTTTGCTACTTCTCGTGTTTACTTTCTTCGCTGCACAAGCATCAGCTAAAGTCCCTGCCGAAAAAAATTTCACCAAGCACTTGGGGGGCAGGACAGGGGGCAAGAACATGCAGCCAGCAAAAGAGCTCCTGAAAGGGACCATCTAACAGAGGATCCCAAAAAGGACCTCTTGCCCTCCTAACTCCTAAAAAGGGACCCTCTAACGGAGGATCCTAAAAAGGACCCCTTGCCCTCCTAACTCCTAAGGGAGACCCTCTACCAAGAGGATCCTGAAAACAACCCTCCATCAGGAGGACCCCAAAAGGGACCCTTCAATGGGGATCCCAGAGGGACCCCCTATATCAGGGCCTTAAGCGAAGTCTTTACAAGGCATCTCCTGAGATAACAAGGATTAGCTACCCGTGTGAATATCAAGGAGGCCTTAGGGACTCACAAAAAAATATATGGTAATGATGATAATAAGTCTAGAGTGGTCACCAAGCTGTCTAGCCAATAATAAGTCTCGCCATTATATGGTGACGACAATAATAAGTCTAGAGCGGCCGCCAAGCCGCCTAGCCAAAAAGGATCCCAAAAGAGACCCTTGTAAAAATAGTACTATGCATAATGACGAGAAGGACGCTTCTCGCAACAAATAATAAGCGCGCGCAAAAATATATAAAAGGATAGCTAAGTCCCAAGGGGTCAAAATATCCTTATAAAAGTAATCAAGAGGCACCAAAAGAGGTCTCAGTGAACCCTCTCGCATGGGCTCCAAAGGACCTCCAGCCTGGTAAATAAAAGAGGGGAACCAACCAAACCCCATAATGCAGGCTTAAAAGGGCCTCAAATGCAGTAGAACAAGAAATAAACAGCAACACATGTATTTATACATTAGAAAAAAGAGTTCTTAAGATAGTACAAGAGTTACCAAAAGAAAAGTAGCTGTGATAATGATATTACAAAGTTAAAAGTAAAAAAGAGCAAGACTACATCAAGGCCTCCTAAAGTGGGCACTCCACAAGGCCGCTCGGGCAACGGCCTGTTCACCAAAAGAGGAGAAGTCGAAGTTAGGATCCTGCCTCCACACATTGTAAAGAGCACGATCTATAAACCTGCGCTCGGTGGTGACCCTCTCCGCCTCCAAAGAAGCATTCCTCTCCTGCACCGACTGAAGCTCTGCCCGGAGGGCCTCGACTTCAGCCTCCAATTGAGTAACCCTCTGCTGCGACGCGTCTGCAGTGGCCTTGGCTTCCTGGAGTTCACGCTCCAAGTGAGTGACCTTGCCTTCTAACCTCTTAGTCTTGGCCCTTATTTCCTTCCTCTTCGACGACAAGTTGGAAAATTAGGTCTGGACCTCTGACAACTTAGCATTGGTTCTATTAAGCTCTTCCTCAAGCTCCTGGACCCGGGCTATGAGGCCGTCCCTCTCAGCAGTAGATGCGGAGAGGGTGCCAGATGTGTCAGCATACCGAAGAGACATGGTGTAGATCTGCACAAAAAATTCAAGGGCGTCAGTAATAAGTAACAAAAAGAAAAACACATGTATATCTATACATAATACTAATCGACGCAAGGTGCAAGAACTCACCCAGGCCGCGGCGCGCCTTAGGGTGTCCCCAAGGTCTGGTTGAGTCACATTCCCTAGACCCCTCCAGTCGGAGACAGGGAGGCCCGAGGCAATATGAATGTAACGCTGCGCATAAGACGAGGCCATCCTAGTCACCCAAGGCTCCGCCTCCATACTGGGAGCACCTGGCTGGAGGGGGACAGACGACCCGCTTGCCGATGCGGGAGGAGGCGCGGTGGATGTGGAATGCCAAGGCCCTGATAGATCGAAGGGGGGGACCGCAAGGTCGACAAAATCAGCCCCCGGTGATCCGATGTCGTGAGGAGCCTGAGTGAAGGCGTCATGGCCCTCAGGGTCAGGGTAAATACTACACCCCGAAATATCCTGCTGGTCTTGTGGGGGGGGAGGGGGGGGGGGGGGCTATGTCCGGATCATAAGGAGCACATGGAGGACACCCCCCAGGAGATGGAGGCGGTTGGTGGAATTCCCCACGGTCAAGGGGGGCCTCCTCCGGCCCCTCCTCATCCTCATCGTCATTCGGGCAAGGCTAAGCCAAGGTCTCCTTCATCTTCGTGGACGCAGAGATGGTCCACAGCAACTTGGGGTCAGAGACGGGAGTTAGCTTGTAGCGGTTCAGATTCTTTACGGTGAAAAGACGCGCCGCCTCTTTCCTGGTAGGATTGGCGGTGAGGAACCGTCTCATGTCTTTCGCTTCCAACCCGACGATGGAGGGTTCGGCGAATCACTCTGTACAATACGAGCCATTGTCGATGTGAGCGTAAGGCACGGAACCATAAGTTGCACAAAAAAAAAAAAAAAGAAGTGATGCTCAGGGTACTTACTGGGAGTGGTCCGGAACTCCTCACAGATAGAGAGTGGGCCTTCCACGAAGAAAAAGTCCCGCTTCCAAGCCCCCGGGTTAGACACCGATCCCTCTATCGAAGAGGCCCCGCTGTTGGCTTTTCGTAAGTAGTAAAAGCCTTTTGAATTGTGGAGGGGCATGAGGTTGTAGAGGAAATGTACCTCAGTGGCCGTAGGGGCGCGTTTCAACAGTTTCATGTATGCAATGAAAAGGCAACTCAAAGTTTGCCAGCCATTGGGTGCCAGCTGAAGCGGGGAAAGATCGAAGTAGTTGAGGACTGCAACAAAGAACGGGTGCAGCGGAATGGTACCGAGCCCAGGGCGGTCGGCCCGACATGCCTCCAAAGGGGCGTATAGAGCATAATCTGGCGGGACGCGATAGTCATTCATGATGTCCCTCAGTTTGTTGTCGGACACGCGCGACACCAGCTCGGACAGTAGTAAAGGGGCGTTGTCCTGCTCGTGAGTAGACACCTGTCGTCGTGCCTTCGGCATATCTGCAAAATCAGAAGAAAAATGTGAGGAAGAGACAGAATACTTGACCCTCCATTTTTTCTTCCTAGCAAGAGTCTTCCATCGAGGGAGCGACGGCGGAAGTGCTAAGCTAGGACAAACTGAGACTAGGGGCTGAGGAGAAGCAGAAGTAGCCCCCTGACAGTCATCAAGCGAGGATGGGCTGGAAGGCTCAGGCGGAAGGTGTCCCTCCATAAACTCTAACTCCCACTGCAAGTCAAAAAGGGTCATCCTAAGGCTCGCTACGTGGTCGCTAAGGTCTGGAGGGGAAGGTCCTCCGTCACCTCTCGACACTGAGTCAATTTCGCTCTCCACAACCCAAATTTTACGCCTAAGTTCATCCATGCACTCAAGGTGGCGGATGCGGGCTTGCCTTAAGGAGTCATAGTCTTGGTGAGGGTTGCCCTCAGGGGACTCTGAGTCTGAGGACAGGTCAATAAACTCAGCCCCTGGGGGTATGTTGGACGGGCCGTCACTGGCAATGAAACCACGTCCCAACAGCAAAAAGGGTTTCACATGTAAATGAGGGAAAGGCTACAAAACACAAAGGAATGGGCTTAATATCTCTAGATGCAAGCGCCCTAAATGGCCCACTACAGGATATATAAAAAAAAAAAAAAGGGAGGAGGGGCGTGCATATGGTCAAACTCACTACAAGATCAGGCTAAGGTACCCCATCCCAAGTACTGCTAGTTTGGACCTGATAAAAAAAAAATAATAAAAGGGAGAAGGAAAGAAAATATACCTCAAGCGATTAAGAGAGCAAAGTTGGGGTCCAAAGGAGGTCGAGGAGCGAAAAGCACCAAAGAGTCGAAAATGCGCGTCTGCAAGAATGGACCAGAATGATGTGTTAGTCACAAAATAGACACACCAAGAAATTAGCTCATATGTAAAAAAAAAAATGAAATGAAATGAAGTGAAAAAATAAAACAAATGAAACTATGGAAAAAATGGGGTCATGGAGGATTGAACCCCTTACCTCTCGAAAAAGGAAGGGCTCTCCAAACCAATAAGCCAAAGAAGTGGAGTGAAGATTTTAGGCCATGTATGAGGGCCTATTTATAAGAAGTAAGGTGAATAGTCTACAAGAGCACCTAAAGGTCCTCTCCTAGACTGGGGGGCAAGTGTGGACGCCCAAATTCCACCAAGGCAAAACATGAGGGTTATGCCAAGATGCCATGGCCACGCACGGCCCCGCTCGGACGCCCAGGCGCGACGCTGCTAGCCTCGCTCGGCCACCTTGGCGCGAGGCGCCATGGCCTCGCTCGGCCACCTCGGCACGACGCCCCCTGGCCTCGCTCGGCCACCTTGGCGCGACGTCCCCTGGCCTCGCTCGGCGACCGCGCGCGACGTCCCTTGTCATGGCCCAGCTGGAAAGCCCCTGCCACCATCTCGCACCAGCCGCCTCGCGTCGAGTGGCCTCGCCTCGCTTCATAGGCCGAAATGGCCTCGCCTCGCCATAGGCCGAAATGACTAAGTGGCCTCGCCTCATAAGCCAATGTGGCCTCACCTCACCATAGGCCAAAGTGGCCTCGCCTCGCCTCATAGGCCGAAGTGGCCTCGCCTTGCCATAGGCCGAAGTGACCAAGTGGCCTCGCCTCATAAGCCAAAGTGGCCTCGCCTCGCCATAGGCCCAAGTGGCCTCACCTCGCCGTAGGCCGAAGTGACCAAGTGGCCTCGTTAGTGGAGCCATACACCAAGGGTCCCATTCTTTACATCTTGAGACCCCTATGCTTAGAGACTCCAGTACAAGTCAAATGGGACATACTTGTACGATCTAATGCTGGGTACGGATACCAGTGCCAGTGGGACTGCTGGGATAAGAGTCATGGTCCGTACATCTATGGCCAAAGGTCAGAGCCGACACAACTACCTCTTGCGCCACTATGCCTGCCACCATTCATCAGACATGGGTACAGACAAGTAGTGGAGGCATTCTCCTGACACGTGCTCCTGTACTGGATGTACGACCACAACCTCTGAAGCCACTCCCCTGACATAGTACTTATGTACCCCATGGTCTCCTGGACCACTATGTACCTAAGGCCACTAGAGCCTACTATAAAATGAACTCTAACACCACCTGAAAAGGGGTTGGGAGTTTTACTGTGGCAAAGGCTTGAGAGTTAATGAAAGATTGATTGATTTCTCCATTGTTATCCTGTCATAATTCTTGAGTTATTGCTTTGATTTCTATAGATTTTTTATTGGCGATCCTAACTTAATAATTTCTTCCAACTCAACTTAGTTGACGAGTTCTCACCGTCAACAAAAAAATTTCATGCTAACTCTTCTGCTGAACCATTCTTCGACACTGGGATGAATGTTGTATACTTCGAGAATCTATCCACTGTGGTAACTGATTACGAAGTGTGCAGTTGAATGCACGGGGTGGCGGGCCCAAGAGATTTAAAAAAAATTATTTAAATAAATTTTAAATAACAGATTCATTAATACATACATTAATCTATACACATAAAAGATGAAGAACGTACTAGTTGAAATCTATCTAGTGTCCTTGCTATCGTTTAGTATAAATTATGAACATCCAATGCTAGCAACATTAAGAAACTCAAACCACGATCTTCCATGATGCTCTCTACACCTCAAGACATGTGTGGGCATATAGAGAAATAGCTTGATATATTTAGTGATTCACAAGAAGTACTCAGCACATGAGATCTTCGAATTATGCCAGAGAAAATAAGTAGTCCTTTTTAGAAGAAAAATAGATCGCTATATTTTTCTCTCTGTATGTTGGTGAAAATTGAATGAATCAGGTATTGTGAAAAAGCTTCTCTCTTTATTTTAGTTAATAACTGATGTATTTATAAAACACCAATTAGTTATTTTCAAATAAAATATCTTAAATCAAATTTAACTATTTTATTATTTGCATTAAAATAACAATTAAATAAATTAAAGAGTCAAAGATTGAGATTCCTTCTCATTCACACGCCAACTACACTCTCTGAGACTGTGTGTGGCGTGCGACATTGCCCGATCACAAGACAATGTCTTTTTCCACTTTTATCTAATTTATTATTTAAAATATAATTCCAACATTATCTTTTTAAATAATATAATTTATTCAAACTAATATTAAGGAAATATCAAACAACCTGATAACAAATTCAATTTTATTATTTGTTTAATTAATTATCATATATATTTAATTATTTGAATAAATACAATTCCTAATTCAAATAAAATTTTAACTACATATTTAATTTTCACACACATTAAAATAAAGACAAATTAATTAATTAAAAAATTAGTCAAACTTTATTTTTATTTTTACATAATTTCAAAAATTACAATAAATATTTAATTAATTATTTTAATTACTAATTTTGAAAATTGCATAATTAATTAATTAATCTCAATTATCACATAATTACATATTTGACCCAAAGAACAAATTTCTTCCAAATATGTCATTTCACTAATTAATCCTGGTTTCAACTCTTACCTTGAATAGTGTTGATAGAGCCACCTCGTGGACCTACGGATCTGTAATTTCAAGCTCCAATAAATTTATATTATTAATTAAATCTCTTTAATATAATAACCTTAATTTATTAATCTCAATATTATTCCACTAAAATTATGAGATTGCACTCTTGCAATTATAGACATTTATTTATAGAGTACTCTTAATAATAAAGTATCAATTGATTTAATCATTGCATACAATTTACCTCTTTAATTATTTGTTGTTTCCTTAAGTACCGTTAACTTTACTAGTGAAGATTAATTCATAAATTGTTTTATGAATTTGAGCTCAATAACCTTTCAGTTCCAAAAGTTTACCCTTAAGAGAGCCATTATTCAATTTCTCTCAGAAAAGTATAGATTACATGTCTGTATACTATGTCCCCAGCCAGTTACATCAATGAGTCCCCAAAACAAAACTTTCCAGCCTGATCATTTTGAAAAACCATAACGAGTGAATCAAAGGACTCAAATGACATAAATAGGAGTTCATAGCAACTTTATGATTTAGATTAATTTGTATATGATGATTTTATTGATATGTTTAATTAATAATTATAAAACAAAACGATATTTAATTAAGTATTAATAACATATCGAGTCTAGTTTTTTTATAATCACATTATACAAGGTACCTCCACTAAGATATCCTACTACATCAATAATCCAAATCTATATTACAAATATTCGTAATACTAGTGAACCGCACTAATAATATATAATTCAAAGATTCCATATAACTTTGTTTTACTATGAACTATTTTAATTTGTTTCCTACAATCTTAATCCTCTCGTACCAATATAAGAATGTAGTCACAATAACGAATTTGAGAATTTTTTGATATTCACATAATTTTATTCAAATAATAATAATAAACAATCAATATCTGCAACAATTCATTTCATAAAAAGATTATCCAATACATATGCTTTAAGGGAAAAATTCCTACCATCCACGACCACCAAGATCGCAGTTAAATCCCTTGTCTTTGGCAATCTGGTTATAAAGTCAAGCGACACACTCTCTCATGGTTCGCTTAGGTCTGGCAACGACTCCAACAATCATGGTGTCTTGTTCATCTCCACCTTGTCTTGCTAGGAAACGAGACAGGTCTTGGTGTACTCCACTACATCATCCCACATTTGTGGCCAATAGTATCCTTGCTTCAAAGGGCATGCATTGTTTGCCACACCTTGGATGACCTGTGTAACGACCCAAATTTACTAATAAGGCTTAAAGGCCTTGATTAGTGTGTCGGGAGGGCATAATTGGATTATATGTGAATTAATGATTTAAAAGCATGTTATATGACTATTTGAATATTTGTGATGCATGACTATGTGTATTAGTATGCATGTAGGCCCTGATTAGGTTAGAAGGGCATAATCATAGTTTTGGCCCATTGAGGGCATAACTGCAAATATTTGTGATAAATTAATGAGACCACATTATTATGTGGATATATTTGTAATCTGGGATTCGAGGCGATCCAAGTGAGCAGTTTAGCGAAAAAGTCACAGCAGGGATTTATACCCGGCTCGAGGTGAGCCTGGGGGTATTTCTGGGAATTTAGAGAATATATTGGGGTCTATCTTGATATTGAGGAATATAATTGGTGATTAGTTAGGTTTCGGGAGGTAAGCGGTTGATATTAGAGTCACTCAAGGAATTAGCGGGAATTGGGTGAAGTGACCAAAATGCCCCTAGGTGGATTAAAAGGCTTAGGAATTAGGGGAGGGTATTGTGGTCATTTGGCTTATAAGGGATAAGACTTAGGTGCTGTTTTGGCTTTATGCCTTAGTGGGAAGTCTAGAAACTGAAGGAAAGAAAAAGAAAGAAAAGGAGGAAAAAAAAGAGAAATAGGAAGTCTATCTTTCTCTCTCTCGGTTTAAGCTTTTCTCCATCAATTCTTGAGGTCTTTTGGGGCAGAAACTCATGGAGAGTCAGAGTAGAAGCTTGAGGCTAAGGTCCTTGGTCTGGCCTAAAGAATTAGCAAGGGCAATCCATTCATTTGAGGTGAGGTCTAAGGTTGTTTTTCTTCAGTTTCTGGTTTTATGTAAACAAGGATTTTGAGCTGAGCTTTGGTGGGAATTCTAGGGAAATTGAGGCTGAGCTTTGAGGAAGTGAAGGCTGAGCTAGTGAGGAGGATAACCTAGGCTAAGTCCATCCAGCAAAGGTAAGGAATTCAAGTTTAAGTTCTATGGTTTCAGTTGCTGTTTTGTTGAGTTTCTGAACTTTAGGTTCAGCCATGGTGATTTCCTTGATTTGGGGTGCATGTGTTTGAGTTATATGTGGTTGGGATGTTTAGGGTGAGTGGAGGATGTTGGAAGGCTTTCTTTGAAGTTTGGTTGGGTTTTGAGTAGGTTTGGCTCGAGAAAATTTGAAGGAGAAAATGATGTGCAGGACTGTGTTGTGACTAGCGCTACAGCGCTAGTCACTGGGCACTGTAGCGCTAGGCTCTGAAGTTTCTGAGCCTTTTGGCTCTGTTTGTAGCGTTGTAGCGCTCTCTTTAGAGCGTTGTAGCGCTACCCTGTTTCTAGAAAGGGGTTTTGGGTTAATTTCAAGGGTTTTTGCCCGGGGGTTCGGGGTTTGATTCCACCATCCCGTTTGGTGGAATTAGAGCTTCCCGAGGGCTCGGGATTGGTCCTGAGGCTAGGTTTTGGACTTGAGGTTTGGTGATGATTCTGATCTATGGTTGTGACTAGGTGTGCGCTAGGACTCAAGACGGATCATGCTTGAGGATCAATTGAACAAAGCTAGCGAATCTAAAGGTAAGAAAACTGCACTTGGTTATGTGTTTGTGATGGGACTAAGTGCTCCTGATATCTGTATAATGTCATAGATGGTATTACGCCATGGGACATGTGATAAACAGCCTAAGGGTGCCATAAATAATACTTGCGCACAGGGCGCGGCTCGGCCACTGGTAGCCGAGGACAGCTTAACATTCACTAAGCTCGGTTTAAGCGGGCTGGAGTCAGTGGGATAAATAGAGGGTGCGGCCTAAGGGCATTAACCCTAGTTATTATATGTGGATTGATTGTTGGTATGAAGTGATATAATTGGTATGATGAATACTTGATTATCATGAATGCTTAAACTGTTGAGTACATGCTTATGCGATATGAGTTATCTGATTGTCTGTTGAATGATTGTGCTCTGTTATTGTATTTTCTTGCTGGGTCGTGGCTCACAGGTGCTTCGTGGTGCAGGAAAAGGCAAAGGCAAGTTGGACCAATCCTGAGATGGAGGGTTATGGGGTTGAATGTACATGGTCAGCTGTTCGGCCGCCACGGCCGAGGAGTGGAACAGGACGGGATATGCTTAACTATTTGTTTTGCCTTAGTATGGCTAGTCACTGTATTTAAATCTTGAATCTTTTGTAGAAAGTCTTAAACTTATTACTTTTGGGATCCCATGTAAATAGAAAATGTTTATTTATAAGAAATGCATCTTTTGAGACCAATATCTTTTAACCCTAGTTCAACTATAATCTGGTAACACGTTTTGATTAAATGACTTGATTAGCAAGTCTTGCACATTTATAAACACACAGTGTAACGGTCTTGGCTATCTAGGGCGTTACAACCTGCCTATAATATGTCATGACACTCACTCAATAGTGTCTTCCACAAATCTTCGGTGTTTGGAACATACAAGCGACCACCTTTGGTCCACAAAAGGTCATCCTTCACCCAAAACTGGCGATTCTTACCTTCTTTTACTAGCTTCAAGATAGTTCTAAAAACGGTGTCCTTCTCCAAGTTCTCCCTAATGCGCTCCTTGAAGGGAGTATTCACTATGCTAGCCAACAAACTAGCCTAGATCTTTAGAGTCTCCAACTCGGCTTTGCGACTCAAGGCATCATCTGTCTAGTTTAGACGTCCCGCCATATGCTCAAAATGAAATTTGAATTTGACCACAAATTCCTACCATCATGCCTACTTAGGGGTAAGCTTCGGTTGGCTAAGGAAATGACTAACTGCTACGTTGTCAGTCTCCACCACAAACTTCGACCCCAACACATAATGTCTCCACATCTGAAAGCAATGAATAACTGTGAGGAGATCTTTCTCTTGTGCAATATATCTTCTCCCAGCCTCGGAAAGCTTGTAGCTCTCATATTCCACGGGGTGATCTTCTTATACATGCACCCCTCCCAAAGCATAAGCTAACACATCTGTCTAAACTTTGAAGGGCTCACTAACATCTGGCAAGGCAAGAACATGATCATTCATCATGGTTTCCTTCAAACTCTTAAATGCTTCGACAACACTTATCAACCCATGCCCAAATCCATCCTTCTTTAAAAACTCAGTCAAGGGTGTCGCCCGTCTTGAATAGTCATCCATAAATCATCTATAGTAGTTTAATAGACCAAGAAAATAGTGTAGTTCCTTCACATTGGTGGGAACTTTCCACTCTTGGATTTCCCTCACCTTCCCTAAGTCCATACAAAGTCAGTCATGCTCCACAATGTGGCCTAAGAACTTGATACTCTCATGTGCAAAGGAGCAGTTCTCCCACTTCAGATATAGTTGATTGTTTCTCAACTTCTAAAACACTTGAGCCACGTGCTTCTGATGCTCCTCCATCATGAACCTGTAAACCACAATATCATCCAAGTACACCACCACAAACTTGTCTACTTATTCGTGGAATACTTGGTTCATTAGTGTGTAGAAAGTGATTGGCACATTCGTTAATCTAAATGACATGATGCGAAAGTCAAATCCTCCATATCTAGTAATGCATGCTGTCTTCTGCTCATCCCCATCTGCGATCCTCACCTAGTAGTAGCCCGATCTCAGGTCCAACTTTGTAATGTACTTCGCTTCACTCAGCTAGTCAAACAAATCAACGATTAGAGGGATGGGGTAGGTGTTGCGAACAGTTACTTTGTTGAGCATTCGAGTTTCACATCATGACATTCGAGTTACAGTTACTTTGGAATAGCACAGTCACACCAAATGGTGCTTTTGGCGGTCTAATGATGCCTGCCTCCAATAACTCTTTTAGTTGTTTTCTCAACTCTTCTAGCACAAGGGGTGACATTCTGTAAGACACTTTTGTTGAAGGTTTCGCTCTCAGCACCAGTTGTATCTAGTGATCAAACCCCCTTCTTGGTGGAAAGGCTTTGTGAAGTTTATCTAGCATCGCATCCCTATACATCTTAAAGACTTTTTGTATATTAGGTGGAACATTCTCCTCCACCATTACTTCAAAGACAAGTGGTACAACAACATAAGTAAGCTCCTTCCTCTTCACGCCCTTTGTAAATTGTAAGGCTTATAAGAGTTTCACACCAGAAGGCATCTTCACTTTTCCAAGTACCATCAATGGTGTCTCATCCATTATTAGCAAACTCTCGATAGCGGGAATGGGAATCACCTTTTTCAAGTTAGGAACTCCATCCTCAAAACTACATCAAAGTCATCTATATGGACAACCACTAAGTCGGCCTATCCCCCCCACTTGTCAATTCTATTTTTCAGGCCCTTAGCCACTCCTATTGTGGCCAAGGCCTCCAATTTGTCTGCTTTCATGCGGCCCGCATCTTTCTCCAGTTTTAGTCCCAGTCTTTTGGCTTTGAGTTTTGTGATGAAATTGTGTGTGGCGCCAATATAATCATCACACTTCTGGCGGCTTGCCATTGATTGTGGCTTCCACATACATCAATCCCTTCTCAAGGGTTTTCTTCCATTTGATGCCATGTTTCTTGAGGGCATTCAACATATGGGCAGTGCCCATGTGCGTGTACTCTTCCTCCTTCTCCTCATCAATCTGCCCCTCTTCAGCAATGGACATTTTGATGGCACTAAGCTTTGACTTATTCTGGAAAACTGGCGTCGTATGTGGCCCCTTACAAAGCCAACATGCTAGAGGCTTATTTCCACGGCGGTGTCATTCCTATTGGAAGAGCTGGACTCCATTGTCTTCTCCAGTCCCCCACTCTTACTCTGCCATGACTTCCCTGACTTCTTACTCTCAGGATTACTTGAGCTGGTTGGAGGTGTTAGTATTAATTTGAATAAAATCAGGGACACAGTGGAAGGTTGGGGATGAGATTTTAAAAATTATTAATACCAACCAGGATCAATACATATATCTATACATTAAATCAACACATACAATGAAAATGAGATTACCTCTTGAAGCCTATCAAGATTCCTTGAGCTTTTTAGTATAATCAACGATCTTCCTATCTAGTGAAGACTCAGTCCTTAGCCTTCCAAGTCGTTCTTCTAACTCACAAGGACGTGTGTGTGCATGTAAGATTCACATGTTAATTATTGAGGCTCTTTGGATGTTCTCAACACATGAGATCTAGAGAGTTTGGAGAAGAGAGAAGACTTGTAGAAAGTTCTAGAATTTTCAAGCCTACAAAATTCTATCTATACTTTTATGAGAGAATAACTTCATTTTAGGTTTATAAAGATAAAATAAAATAATTTTTTTTCTTTAAATTTATTAATTCAAACTAATAAGTTATAATTTAATTTAATTATTTATTTAAATCAAATTTAAAATTAATAACTAATTAAATAAATAAATTCAAAATTCAAAATTCAAATCCCAGTAATAGTCTGGCATCAAGTGGTGCCACTCACTGTGCCAGACACTGAGTGGCGTGCACCGCTATTATAGCATCCCTAATTTGTTTAATTAATTTTAAGACAATATATTTATTCCTAAACAAAAATATTAGTTAATTCAAAATTAACCTTATCTTATAAACTATCAGTTTGAATAATTTTCTTATACTAAGATAATAATGAACTCTCTTTAATATTAATCCAAATACTAATTAATATTTATCTTAATTAATATAAAGTTTTTCTAATAAAAACTAATAAGTTAAATAATTAGTTAATTGCACATAATTATCACTTTGCCCTAGAAAATTAATTTATTCGAAATTTAGTACTTTTCTCCATTAATCTTGCATGTGACATCCTTACCCTTGACAGTGTAGGACAAAGGTGAACCAGTGACCATGAACCTATAATACGAAGCTTCAATTAACTAGATTATTATTACTTAAACTCTTTAATTCAATAATATTATTTATTAATTCCATTATTACTCTACTATAAATATGGAATTACACTCTAAGTAATTATAGAATTATATTTACAGAGTTTTCTCTTGTAGTCTTTTGATGTAATCAATAAATGTAGTTTTGTCCTCCATGTATTGGTTCGCTAATTAGAGCCAATCAATAATTATCATTTTACCCTTCTAATTGCCTCTTGTTCCTTAAGTACCATCAATTCATCAGTGAATAATTAATCTATAATCAAATTTTAGATTTGAGCTCAATAATTATTCAGTCCCAGAATTAAATCTTAATTAGTGCCCATAAATACACATTTATTGATTTTAATAGTCAAAATAAATGAAGTTTTAATTAATATTTTCATGTAATTTATATGATTTATTTTATAAATGATAATATTTAATTTTTTTATTTTGTAGAAATTAATTAGTATTTTTGGCACTTGGAAATTCCAAAAAAGAAATTGGTAAAATGAAGAAAAATGGAAACTTTGGCACTTTTCATGTCCAAGCCCAAATTCTAGTTCAACAGCCCATTAGATGACCCAAAAGACCCCAGGCCTGCCTAAGGTTGCTCTCCCTTCGCCACTTGGCGCCACTAGCGCTTGACACACGTCCCCAGCCCCAGCTAGAGCCCCGGGTGTCTGCTTGCTCTGCCCAGCCCGACGCGCGCCTGACCCGCGAGCTCCACCTCCACTCAGGCCCAGCTCCGCCTAGCCCTCTCCCTTCTCCTTCACCATGGCCCAAGGCCCAATCTGATTGGGTCCCCCTCCAATTCCTCACCAGCCCAGCCTCTCCTTTTCCTTCAACCCAGTCACTTTCCAACTGCCACTTTCTACTCATTTTTGGACTTTCGCAATCCCATCAACTCCTTATTTTTCTCACACTAAACCCTCATGCAACGTAAATGCCAAAAATAGCTATGATAACACTATAACTAATAATATTTATAAAATAATTTGGTTTTAAATAATAAGATTATATTATTTATATTTATTTATTTGCAACCCCAAGTGTATTTCTATTTTGCATTTTACCCTCTTTTGAGACTCTATAAATAGGAGTTCATTACATTAGTTTGATATGTAATTTTTAGGTATCAAAACTATACCAAATTTTAGTCTCATTTTTCATATTTTCTCTCTAGAATTTTATGAGAATGTTAAGCATAATGTGTTAACCTTCTTAGGAAGGTTAAGATGATCCTATATGCACTATGAATTTATTTGGTATTTTTGATTCACCATGTGCTTCAAGATTATATATTTGAGTGATTTATTTTATTTCATATCTTTCCCTTCATCTTATTATTTGTATTTATATAGATTTTGTCAAGCACTTTCTATGTATTATCAAATTAGTAAAAATAATATAGATAATATCTATATCATTTTCTCCATCCTATTCATACATATTTACTTTTGCTAAATCTATATAGAATTAGTCATGCTTTTTCTATGTATTTTATAAATAGTAAAAGTAATATTTGTGTTAGGTTTTATGTCCAATATTTTATTGCATTATTGCCAATGGTATAGTGTCATTTTTAGATTTCTCATAAGACTTATCTTATCCTTCCATGGTAAAGAATATTAATCTCCAAAATACATTTTTGTGAAATATATTTGTGTTTCAATGTTAAATCTTCCAAACGAAGAGTTGGAGTATGAACTATTCATTTGTGTAATTTTTGTAAATTAAAGATTCAAATAAATAGGTATGCATATTGATGACTCTTGCTCATTCCTACTTGTTACCTTTTGCTTCATCACATTTTATCCTATCTTTATTTCTAATCATTAAATCTGAAAAACAACAAAAATATCACTTGTTCTAATTTTCGCACATTGTTTATCTCTTAACTCTATTTCTTGTTAACTTTTTTTCTTTGCCTCCTAGTGGAATTGACCGCCTGATTTGTACTACAACAACCGTTAGTGGAAGTGACGTTTGGGCATTAATCAACCCTCAAGGGAACCAATATTCAGTCTATTAGGAAAGCTTGAATTCCTTTATTGTAAAATCAAGTCCCCAAATATTCATGATATTGAATCTCCAAAACAAAAGTCACAAGCCTCATTATATTAAGACCTTAATGAATGAATTAAAAGATCCACTAAGCATAAACAGGAGTTCATGATAACTCAGAATTTAGACTGCTCTACGAATGATCATCTATTAAAATATGAATTAAATCTTTATGGCAAACAGTAAGTTTATAAAGATAATTAATTCACATCAGTCATGTCATATATAATCATTATTATACAAAGTACCTTTATTGAGATGTTTATTCACATCAGTAATCATAATCTAGATTACTTGTATCCCATATGCTTAGTAAATTGTACTAGCAAATATTCATTAAAGATTTCTTACTTTAATATGTTGCTGACTATTTTATTCATTATATATGATTTTAATTCTCTCGTACACAGACAAGATTATATTCTTATATATGAATATGGAATATTTTGATATTTATATAAATTATTCAAAGAATAATTATATTATTCAATTATAATAAAAAATATACTTTTATTTAAATCAATAAAAATGTATTTTTACATGATTTTAGGGCACAAACCCTAACAGGAGGACAATCTTCTTCGACTAGGTACTCTCCGACGTGTAGTCTGTCAAGCGTTCAGTAGCAGCTTGAGCAGTGGCCAGGTTAGTCACTTGATGCCTTTAAAGTACTTGCTTTGCCCACGGCTTAAGCCCATCGAGGAAAAAAAAGAGCATTTCCATTTCATACATGTTCTTGATATCAAGCATCAGCCTCAAAAACGTCTTCACATATTCCTGGATTGTCTTGACTTGTTTAAGCTCTTTTAACTGGTGTTGAGCCATGTAAGTGACACTCTTTGGCAGAAACTGCGTCTTTAACTCTCTCTTCAAATCTCCCCATGGAGTAATGGTGCACATCTCAATTTCGATATCATCGTAATTTGTTCTCCACCACACTTTGGCATCCCCTGACAAGTACATAGTAGCCATGGCGACCTTTCCTTCTTCAGATTTGGTGTGCACTGCTCTAAAGTAGTGCTTCATGTCAAAGAAGAAATTCTCCATTTTTCGTACGTCCCTAGATCCATTGTAGGGCATCGACCCAAGCACTTTAACTCGACCATACTCCATACCTATGAGCCCAGCTACAGGCGTGTTCTCAACCGCTCGCATGGTTCGGTTCACCTTTGTGGATAGTTCAGCCATCTCTGCTTTGACTGCACCAACTGACTCCCTACAACCCTCCACAATGTGTTTTTGGGTCCAAAGTGATGCATGGAGGTATCTATGGGTCCCCAAAAAGTTTGGTATCATTTGGAGCATTTTGAGGACCTTTGGAGGGGTCCAAAATCAGATAGGGTGGCAATGCGTCCCCACCCAAGTGGTGTAGCATCTCTTGATGCGTAGAATCTCAAAAAACCCTAGCAGGCAATGCGTCATCTAATTGTGGGCAAAGCATCGCCTGCATGCTGGCAACGTGTCACCTATGGAGTTCGTACGACTTACATAAATTAGTTTCAAATGACGTGTTTTAGAAGTCTAATCTGTTGGTTAGACCTAATGACGATGCCTACTTTATATAAGGGTCAAAATAGAGTTTTGGAAGACTTGATCACTCTCTCCAATATTTCTCTAACCTCTCTCTAGCTCCAAGAATATGAGATTTTCTCTAAGAACTCATAAAGAAAGTGCTTGACTTTGTGAGTTTAAGGCTTATTCAATCTCAATCTTCATTTCCTCCTGAAAAGGGCCTCAAGCATCAATGGAAGCTAGGAAATAGAGTATTAGGACAGCGTTAAAAAACATGTATAAGCCTTGGATTTGTGATTTTTCTTTTGTTATAAGGATTTACTCAAAGTGGCGGTTATACAAGGATTTTTTTAAGGTTCATCAAAGTTGAAGAAGATCATTCACCAACATGGGTTTCCATAATCTTTCTCAATCTGTATTTAGTCTCTGTCAATCCATTTTTTGTGTAGATTCTAAGTTTTGAGGTGGTGTTATTTCACTCTTCCCAACATTCTAATACTCTACAATCTGAGAAAGCATATCATGGAAGAATCTAACTTTTTTTCGACATTGAAATTCATGACTCCAGAGTTTGTAAGATTGGATAGGTTTGATGGGACTAACTTTCTTCATTGGCAAGACAAGTTTAGATTCTTGCTTACTACTTTAAAGGTTTTCTACATCTTGGATAAAGACCTAAAAGCTTTGGGAGAGCCCAAAGATTATGATACTCGAGAAGTTTTCAGAGAAAGGAAAAAGCGCGAAAAAGATGAATTGTTATGTAGGGGTCACATCCTCAATGCTCTTTTGGATAGACTCTATGATCTCTACACCAACACCAAGACCTCCAAGGAGATTTGGGAGGCCTTGGAAAAGAAATACAAAGTGGAAGAAGAAGGTACAAAGAAATTCCATATTACTCAATATATGGAATTTAATTTTCATGATAATAAACTCCTTCTCCCTCAAATTCATGAGTTGCAAGTTGTTGTGAATAAGTTGTCTACACTTAATATTGTATTGCTGGAATAATTCATTGTTGGTGCCATTATAGCCAAGTAACCTCTTTATTGGAGAGGCTACAGGAAGAAAATTCTCCATAGGAATGGAGGAGATTTCATTGGAGGAAATTCTCAAACATTTGAAACTTAAGGAGGATTCTCGTTCTAGAGATAAGAATGAGGACGAGTCTAATGGAGAGACTTCCAAGGTGTAGAGTCCAAGAACTTTACTTAGCTAATTATTTAGTAGTATTATAGTATGTTTAGTGTTATCATTGTTACTTTGGATTTTTGGTTCAGACCGGGAGTTATTTGGACACTCATAGTAGTACTTATAGATTTTCTAAGTTTAACCTATAGTTTAAGAATATTAAGTATAACCTAAGGTTTGATTAATGTGTCGGATATTAAGGAATATATTATTATATTATAAGGTTTAGACATCAACCAATAGGATTTTAAGGACATGTTTTGAATGGTAATTAAGGATTTAGTATTTTTGAGGATTAAATTAAATAAGGGTAAGAGTTTGAATGTATAGGGTCAGTCAGCAGCTTTGAGCACGTTGAGGGCTTAGTCAAGGCTGTTTACTCCATTCAAACTCAGCTAAAAATGTGTAAATTCGTGTTTAAATATTCATCGTATGCCGATATATCGCAGCTATAGGGGGCGATATGTCGCAGCACGTAGATACGGAAAACACGAATCGATGCACGGTCGCCTCGGGAACAAAGGTCCAGGCGATATATCGCCTATAGGGGGCGATATATCGCCTCCACCAGCATGAATTCAAATACATTTGAATTCTTTTCCCTTCAGCCATTCAAACTCCTTCAACAGTCCAGCATCTTCTGAACGAGTCTTCAGCCTCTGCTGAACGATTATTCAAATGATTTTCACCTAAAAAGCCATTATTTTTATTCAAGTAAAATCAAGATATTTTCATTCCCAAACTCTATAAATAGGACCTAGTACCCAGCCATTATTCACCATTTGCTCTAAGTTCAGAGGCTGCTAGTGTTAAGTGAGTGAGAGAGTGTAAACACTTGGTTTGGGGAAAAACTATAAGCTTAAACATCATAAGCTTATCAAACACTTGGGAAGTAAGTGAGTGCTATAGTATTTCGGTGGATGTTAGATTGATCTTGCAATCTTTGAGGTAAACCCAAAACTCTAGTCCTTTCTGTATTCTATGTTATTTCTTTTCTCAAAACCTTCTACTCAGTCCCCTAACCTTATTCTTATTTTTGGTTAGGGAATCCAAGTTCTTAAGCACTTAAGTGGTGGTAAGCATATTTTCGTTTAATGGTTTAGTCTTCCTATTCTCTTTCATTTCATCTCCTTTCTTTAGACTCACCCTTGTTCATTGTGGTTTTAGGAGTGTTCCAAAAGTCCTAACTCAGTCCATTTTATCCCGGTAACTTTGGTAAGGAAAATAGGCTAGAATTAATATGTTATGTGCTTATGTTATCTATATGTTTATGTTATTAAAAGTGTTATGATATGTATATGTGTATGTAGGCTTGGGCATATGACCCATATGACTAACAAGACCCCATTAACCCCATGGGCATATGCTTGTTTAGTCTATGGGACCCCAAGTAATAATGGCCATTATAATAAGTGTATGTTATATGTATTATGTTAAGTCTTTATGTTTTCTTATGAAATTGTGTATATGACTATGTGTTAGGTTTTTCCTTGCTGGGCATTAGGCTCACTCCTTTCTGTTTATGTGCAGGAAAATAAGCTTAGAGGCGGTAAGATTCGTGATGCTTGGGAGGATGTGTATCGATGATGAATGGAGTCAAGGGGCCGAGCGTTATCGATTCGAGGATGTAGTCTCCTTTTATGTTTTTTATGGTTTTACATGTATTTTCCACATTATTATGTAATGTCTTTTATTTTAAATCTTATTTTGTTTTAAAGACAATGGGATCCCAAAATCCTTCTTAGTATTCTGTTTCTTTGTAAATAACTCTTATTTTCAAGTTACTCAATAAATTATGGTATTTTCGTAAAATGTAAGTTTTTATGTATAGTTTCGATAATGGTCCAATTAGTCTAGATTAGTGGGTCATTACACAAGGACAATGCGGTGGCTAACCCTCCTAACAAGGGTAAAGGAATTTGTAAGAACAAGGGCAAGTGTAAAAAACCCTTAAGGCCCAAGAAGAATGAGGGACAATTAAAATGTTCCCAGAGACCTTGCTTTGTGTGTGGAAAGAATGACCACTTTGCTAGAGATTATAAGTTCAATAGGAACCAAAACAATGAGGCAAAATTAAATTCAACTTAATTTGAGCTAGTGGAAACACTAAGTGAAGTTAATGCCAGTCATGGAAAGGTTAGTGGGTTGTGGTATGATACTTGTGCCACCATTCATGTTACCTATGTACTTTCGAATCTTCAAAGGAAGGGTATGAGATACAAATGGGCAATAAGAAAAGATCCAAGGTGGAAGGCAAGGGAACCATTGATTTGTTCTTCACTTCTGGGAAGAAGGATCTACTCACCCATGTTATGTATCTACTGGAAATGAGTAGAAACCTTGTGAGTGGTAATTTTCTTGGAAAACCGAGAATCAAGGTTGTGATAGCTTTTGGCAAGCTTATTTTGTCTAAAGATAATATTTTTGTGGGAAAGGGATATGCTTGTGATGGCATGTTCAAACTTTGTACTTGAATTGACAATATAAACAATAAAGTTTCTTCTTGTTATTGTTATATGCTTGACTCAAATTGTATTAATTTGTGGCATGTTAGACTTGCACATATATGATTTAGCACAATTAAAATGGGTATCAAATGTGGATTAATTGATTGTGATTTTGAGTATGATACATGTAGATTATGTGTTAAATCCAAAATGGTAAAGAAATCTTTTCTGAGTGTTGAAAGAAACTTTAAGTTGTTAGATTTGATACATAATGACGTATGTGAACTCAATAGAATGTTGACTAGAGGAAGAAGTAGATATGTTATTACTTTCATTAATGATTGCTCTAGGTTCACATATGTATATTTGCTTAAGAATAAAAATGAAGCATTTGATGTGTTTAAAGTTTATAAAGCGAAAGTTGAAAATCAACTGGTAAGGAAAATTAAAGTGCTTAGAAGTGATAGGGATGGTGAATATTTAATTCAATGAATTTAACTTGTTTTATGAAAAGCATGGAATAGTTCATGAATATACAAATCCGTATTCCCTAGAATAAAATGGTATGGTGGAAAGGAAAAATAGAACATGTATTGAGATGATTAATGCTATGCTTTTCTAAATTAAATTTTAGTTTGTGGGGTGAAGCCTTGTTATCCGCCTGTCATATTTTGAATCGTATTCCCATGAAGAAAAACAACATCTCTCCATATGAGTTATGGAAAGGAAATAAACCAAACATTGTTCTTCTTAAAGTGTGGGGGTGTCTTGCTTATTGCAAGAGCATCGATCCTAAATGGACCAAGTTGGGTCCAAGGGCTATAAGATGTGCATTTGTGGGTTATGCCCAAAATAGCATTGCTTATAGATTATCTGACTTGGAGTCTAATATAATAATTGATCAAGAGAGGTTAAGTTCCTTGAGAATATGTCATACGATGACAATAAGTTAGAACTAACTCAAACTAGAGAGTCTTAAGAGGAGACTCCTAGAGTAGTTGGTGAGCAACCTCAATTGCCTAGAAAGAGCCAAATGCTCAAATATTTGGGATCAAATGAGAAGTGTTCTCAAATAGAGACACTATACATTGTTGAAGGTGATAACGAGGAAGTTACTCGAAAACATCCAATATTACTTCAAATAGAAAATGATCCCAAAACTTTCAAAGAAGCAATGTCCTCAATAGACTCTGCTTTTTGGAAGGAGACAATTAATGATGAAATGGATTCAATCATGTCTAAACACACTTGGGAATTGGTTGACCTTCCAAAGGGGTCTAAACCAATTGGGTACAAATGAGTATTTAGAAAGATATACTATACCGATGACACCATACAAACCTTTAAGGCTAGGATGGTAGCCAAAGGATTCAAACAAAGAGAGAGAACATATTACTTTGACACATATGCACAGGTAGCACAAACTACTTCTATAAGATTTCTATTTTCCTTATCATCTATCACTACTACAAAATACACTTTACGGGACACCTTTTTAGGACACACCTAAATCTAAGTCCTAAAAAATGTCTCTGGAGTTTTTAGGACTCTCATTGAGAGTCCTTAAAAATCACAATTTAGGACTCGCAATGAGAGTCTTAAAGACATGTGAGTCCTCAAAAATCTGAATAAAAAAATTTAAGAGTGGTGACTTTTAAGGACTCACTTTGGGTGTCTTAAAAGAATATTAAGGACTCCCAAAGTGAGCCCGAAAAACTTTTAAGTAAAATTCACTACAAGAAAAACCCACATTAATAACATTGATTTTGGACATTTTCCAAAAATGTTATTATTTCATTATTAAAAAAAGCGTCGTTTTTGTAAACAATAAAAAAGGCGGGACTTTAGAAAATTTTAGTTTATACGGTGGGAGTACTAAAACCTAAGGAGACTCCTTTAGTTATCTACTCTCCATCTCTTTCTCATTCTTACAGCAACACTCCGCCTGTCTCTCATCCCAAGCCACCGAACACACTCCCTCACCTTCATAACTTGTGCTCTCTCTCCTCCTCACCATTGATTCCGACGAGATTTTGCCTTCCCCTTGCGTGCTTTCTCAATCACGATTACTCTCTCTCTCTACTTGCAATTGGCAGAGA
Source organism: Humulus lupulus (assembly GCF_963169125.1). Classification (NCBI taxonomy): domain Eukaryota; kingdom Viridiplantae; phylum Streptophyta; class Magnoliopsida; order Rosales; family Cannabaceae; genus Humulus; species Humulus lupulus. Next base: position 117,286,514 of record NC_084794.1, on the reverse strand, counting down.
TGATGTGTGGGATTTGAGCACGCGATGGACTCGTGAGGTTAGCAGAGTTCTTGTGATGATTTTTTGTTCTTAACCTGATTGTGGTAATAATTTTTGTTTTCAAGTTCTCTCCCTATTAATGTAATCTGTCATGATTTTTAGGCTAGTCCATCCGGCCTTGGGAAGTTTCCATTTGTTTTCATAGTAAACAAGGTAGTTATTAATGGTGTAAACAGTCGAGTGGTAACTTATTTTATCCTCTTTGTATATCTACCAAAAAATTTCGCTGCTGCATTTTGCTTGTTTATAACAAAAAAAAAATGGTGATTTTGTTCTTTTAGAGTGTGCCCCTGCAGCTGTGTCTTATAGTGTATCGAATTATTTTTCATCTTCCTCTGCTGGGTATTCTCCTCCAATTTGTTCTATATTATAATATTTATATATGTACATATATTTTTACTCTATCTTTATTTGCTAAAAGTGATGCGTTGAGGTTTAAAGATGTGGTGTTTATTGTAATCATCTTGAAAATGAAATTGGAAGGTAGTTTATTAAGTGTTTGTATCATTTGTTTCCATTTTATAAGATTCCATCCATAAATGTATATAAGTTCTATTTTTGAGTATTGGACAATCCATAATTTTTTCTATAACTTGCTTTGTTTCTGGGTATGTTTCATTCATTTGCCTTGAAACTGCTTGATTAATTTCCTACAAGAAATTTTTTGGGTGATATTTCTACTAAAGACCATAAGAATGCCCAATCGTAGTGTGAACAGAATTGAAATGTCGTTGAAGTAACCATTTTAAAGGTGTTTTTGTGTGTGTATTTTGAGATTTTCTTGTCATTTTTTTTGTGTTAATGCCTCCCATCTTTTGTGTTTAATAACGAGTTTTTTTTCTTCTGATTAACTTACATATTTTTCTGGTTTGGGTATTTTATTTTTCTATTTTTTTTATTTCCTCAGGATACTACATATTTTAGTAGTCATGACTTGAGAGTTTATCATGATATTGGGCTCTTCATTTGACGTTTTATTTTTTGATGTGGTCATATTTATGCTTTGATATATTTTTATCCTAGTAATTCTTTATGTTTTTATATAATTACTATTTCTACTTGCAACTTTATGCTTATATATTTCATTATAAGTCTGTAAAAATTATAGTATAGTATTCATTCATTGCCTTGTGAAAGTATATGCCATGGGATCTCAACATGTCTCATATTATAATCTATATAACATGATGAAGGTATTGCAATTGTTTTCCTTCAAGTTTTTTTTTTGTTTTTTTGTTTTTATTGTTTTGTGCAATTGACATGCCATGGAGGTAGTTGGAATTGATATATCATCATGTTGTGCTCCCTTTATTTCATCCCATAGATAGTAAGTACGAAAGTTACACCAATTGTTACCAACAAAATAAATAAAATAAAATCACAAATAAAGCTTCTAGTCATAACATCTTTTTTCATCATCAATATCTAGTCAAAGGCCATAACTACAACTGTTCTTTTATACATATCATGTTTTGTATTTATGAAAACTTGACTTGGGTATATTTTTTATTATCACATGTTATTTCTATTTATTAGTGATATCCCTTCTTGTTTTATCTTTTTAAAGTATAATATTCAATATTATGTTTAATATCTATTTCTTGTGACTGAGAATTGATTTTGTTTGTTAAGTTATATAATTTGAGGATTTTTATTTATGTTTTTGGATTTAGGTTTATGATTCTGCTTTGTGATAATGATGTTTTGAGGGAGAATCTACATCTCCAAACTGATTTTAGAGATGTTTTGAATATTTTCTTTCATTTGTACTTCTTAGGTTTGCACATAACATGCTTGTTAAAATGCCGCAATATGTACCAGCTTCATAAACATCCATTTTACACCCAATTATGCCTCTTTGTTATTCTTTCTCAGCTTTTTATTTTGATCTTCTTAGCTATGAGAATATATTTTTGGTTATTAGCTCTTGGAATTTATGGATTATGTTCATGTTCGGCCACTTTAAGTTCATAACTTCGACGAAGGCTCAAGGAAGACGATATAGCAGGTGGACTGGTGAGGGAACTTGAGGCGCCGGGGCACACGATTACTTTTCTAGACCTCATAATTTTGGAGCTGAAATCATTATGGTAAAGTATATATTGATTTTGGAGTTGAATTTTATTGATTGGTGAAGCTTTATTTGACACAAAGGATCATTGTGAAAATAAGTACTATTTGTGTGTCTTGAATTTGTTTGATGAAAGGTTCCTCTATGATAAAATTATATTTAATTGATGATCTTGTATAGTTTGAGATGAATTTATGCATTATTTTTTGAATTAATTATTGATCATCTTTTTAGTATAGAAGATCACACACAATCTGTTTGATAAAAGTTCTCATATGATTTTTGAATTTTATAGTATTAATTTTTAATGAATAAATTCCTATTGCTAGGACTTGAGATGATGAGAAGTTATATGTGATAATTCAAGAAAGCAAGATCAATTTTTATTTTTATTTTGATGTGAGTATAAGATATGAATAGATTAAATGTCATATTTTTCTTGATTAAGTTTGCCATAGAAAGAATCAATTGCCCTTACTTGTGCATATACATCAATATACTAAATGTTGATTGTGTTTGAGCTTTAGATGATTGACAATTGAAACTTTTGGAACTTACAAAAAGTACGAGACCAACTTTTTCGTATTGGCTATACAATAAACAAATGATATTTATAATAGATTGGGATTTTATTTTACTCTGTCCTTTTTCCAATGTGAGAAAATGAAGAGAGTGAAAAGATGATGCTAGCAATTCTTGAGAGAAAATGATAATTTAAAATATAGATTCAGCATAGTACAGTACGTAAGCTCCTTTCTATTTTCATTTTGCCTTAGTAATTAAATTTTAAGGTATTATTCAATCAAATTCCATTGGCATAAAAATTTTCTCAAACAAATTTTATTGCAGTGAAAAAGTTGAGTTATAGATAAATGTGGTGCTTTGGGTAGATGGTCTACAAGTGATATCCTTGTTACAGTTGAAAATGAGCAGTAGCATACTAGCATTCATTTCCTTTCATTTTGTTCAAAAGTCACAACAAGAAAAAATGGCTTTTACTTCAGTTTTTAAGCTGGATTTACTTAGGTTTTCGCTAAAATTCGCAACTGCAGTAGTTCGGAGCTAAGTAAAAAGTAGTTAAAAACCGAAGTGAAAAATAGGCTTTCTACTTCGGTTATTATGTAAAAACCGAAGTAGAAAGTAGGGATTCTACTTCGGTTTTTACATAAAAACCGAAGTAGAAAGTGGGGTACGCTACCTTGTTGGGCACTTTCTACTTTGGTTATTATGTAAAAACAACAGTAGAAAGTGGGGATTCTACTCCGGTTAGTAGAAAGCCCCCCCCCCCCCCCCCCTTTAATAATTATTTCTAATTATTTTTATATGGCCCAACTCTATTTTTATATATATATTTTTTGCCCTAATTTTTTTTAAATAGTCTAACTATATGAATTTATAGTTATATATATTTTTACAATTGGAATTGGTTTATTTTCATTTAATTTATAACAGAAATAAAAATCACAAAATTTATACACTTAGAATTAAAATTCTTATAAAATTAAATATTTATACATTCACATAATCATTAAGTAGAATAATCTAATCATTCATATATACATTCACACAATTGTAATTAAGTAAAATAGTCTAAACATTTATATATACATTCACATAAAACTAAAGGTATGTATAAACAAAATAATCTTACTAATAAATTTAAGTCATCAATCGGCTTAACTATTCTTGTTGGATTGGCAAGATGTCCTCCCGACCCTTGGTGACAATTTGGCTACTAGTAACTTTGTCATTTAGTTCATTCTACGAAACAAACCAATGATAGATTAAATTAGTAACTTGTAACAAAACTTAAAAAAATTTCCTACTTTGCTTTAAAACACTTACAACTCTTTCTTCAATTTTTTTGTCCAAATTATCTTCGACAAGAGTCTTCTTCGTTTCTCGTGCTCTTATCCAAATTTCATATCACTCTACATCTTCCACTGCTAGTTATTTTTTCTAAGACATCCAACATAATTGAAGTTTAATTATTAAATTTTCCTAAGTCTAACAAAATTTCAGCAGCATAACAACTACATTTTAACATTTCCAAAAATTTAAAAACCTGTAAATAACACACAAAATATCTCGACATAGTGTGCGAATTGAAAAAGGAAAACAATTAATAAAATCTATAAAAAATTGGCAGAGTTTCCTTTGTTTTTGTAGCATATCCCAATTTTATTAGTATATATAAATTCAACAAAAACAAACACAAAATCAACACACATAATTCCATCCTTATATCACCGCCAACAACAAATTTCCCAGAACCTACTTCACTAAAGTAAAACATGCATGATTTAACTCTAATTTTATAAATAAATATTGCAATAGTAATAAATAAAATTTCAAGATTACTCACCTCTAATATTACTCTTGAAGTCACCCAAAATCAATACCAAATTGACAACTAAATCAACAATCCTACTAAAAAGCTTAAACAAAAAAAATAAAAATTAATTACATAATTAATTAAACTAGTTACATAATCATCAAACAACATATCAAGCTAGCTAGTTATAGAAAATAAAAAACAAATGTCACTAATAATCCAAACATTTCAAGTTCTAACATTGGCAACAGCATTACCTATTGAAGCTATGTTTAGAAATTTAAATAGCAAGTCACAACAATATTTAAACTTTACTAATATATATATGATTAATAACATTATATAAAATAACAAAATAAAAAATATATATAACACAAATATACTAAAAAATAAGTATTAAATTAGGAATAATATAAAAAAAGATTAACACAGACAAAGTTTTAAGGTAACAAACCTTCTTTGATGCTCAAAATAGCCTCTAAATCAATATTAGCAACTCTAAAACCTATATATAATAAACACATTATATCTATAAGAAAAAAAATCTGAAAACAATATAGAAAATAAAAAAAAATCATACAAACAAAGATTTAGTGATTCATACCATATTTGAAGCTCAAAAACTTATTTTAATGTAAGAAAACCAGTCAAAGTCCAATAACAATACCCATTTTCGAACTCTAAAAAATACCCAAACCCAAAGTCTTTATTTTCTCCCTCAAAAATAAAAATGGAACTAATATTTCTGTTTTTAAGTAAGAAAAATGGTTTCAAATGGTAAAAAAAACATAAAAAAGGGTATATTTAGTAAAACCCTCGTGGGGGTACAACAACAATGGAGGTTTTCTGGGTTTGGCTTTTGGGATTTTTGCTTCAAAGAGACGAATGAGGCACGATAGCTATATATTAAGGGTATTAAAACTTTTTTACTTCGGTTTTTATATAAAAACAAAAGTAGAAAGTACCCTTTCTACTTCGGTTCTTATATAAGAACCGAAGTAAAAGCCTTCAAGGCCACGTTTGGTTTGCTCCACTTTTCACTTCGGTTTTTTCATAAAAACCGAAGTGAAAAGCCCCAATATAGTGTGCAAAACAAACATGGCCCTTGTCTATTTTCTATTTTAACTTCATTTTTTTAAGAAACCGAAGTAATAGCCTATTTTTATGTACTACCATTCCCAAAAGAGAAGTAAAAACCCATTGAAAGGCTTTTACTTCAGTTTTTTTATATTCTATGTGTAAAAAACGAAGTAAAAGCCTATATTTCTAGTAGTGAGTGATGGCATTCACTTTGTTTTTTTCTTCTTCTGATTTTCTTCTTGTTTTTATCATATACGGAATGGTGAGAGAGAGGGTGTTCAAATCTTCGTTAAGTACTTTTTGCTAGCTGGTAATTGTAATGGGAATTAACAATACTCTTTTGTTAAAATTTCATATAAATATATATTCTTTGTGATTGTTTGATTATCCTTTGGCTTGTTTCCCTTCTTTTTTTTTTTGGTTAGGATCCAATTTCTTTAAATTTATATTTTGTTTAAGGAAGATTTTTGAGTGATAGTATTTATAATGTGTTTATGATTTATAAATGCTTTAGTGATTCTTGTAAAGCATTGAATTGGTAGCTAATTGCAAGAGGTATGTTGTATTTGATTTTTTTAAAATTTTCAATCTTTTATAATTTTGATTAGAATTTGTATAACTTTAGTGGAGTTTGAATATCTTAGATATTCATCCATAGTGAAGTAGGTTTTGGGAATTCTGTGTTCTGCGGTGATAACAAAATGTTGAAAACTTGCATGTCTTAGTGAAGTAGGTTCTCAGAATTCTATGTGCTGTGGTGATATATGGATGAAAACCCGTGTGTTGTTTGATTTGTTTGAATTATTGGTGTTGATTGTGACAGATGGCTAGGCTAGTGAATTAGGGAATATGCTATCCGATTTTTAGTATATTTTTTATACTTAGTTTTGTTTTGTATGCTTATTTTATTTTCATAATTTGTATATTTTATTAAAATAAATAGGTACAATATGGAAATTGAATGGATGTCAGCCGATAGGTTGTCAGTGGAATATATAAAATTGGTCGATGAGTTTCTTAAATTTAGTTTTGATCATGCCAAAGATCCAAACTATATTTGTTGTCCTTGTAGTAAGTGTGGAAATATGAAAAAGATGACCGCCACACTGATGTGGTGAGGGGGTGATTTTATTTTTCAGGGTGAACTGCATCTCCTAGTGTGATTTAAAATTTGGATTGTATGATTTCATTGTTTGGCTTTTATTTACTAACAATTTATTTATGTTTCTTCTCAAAGATAATGTTGTTGTATCATGATTCATGTATGATAAGATACACTATTTGGGCTAGCAAGACAATGTTGTTGTATCATGAATGATAAGTTATAAGTTGTCAATATGCATTTCTCATGAAATTTAGTTTTTGTTGGCCCTATTCTCATGTAACTTCGACTTGTGAAAGAAGTTCTTTCATTTTTGTTTGTATTTTTGCTATTGTTTTCACTTATTTTCTTACTCTCGTTAGCATTTGCTATATACCAAGTTTTTGAAATTGACTAAATCTTGTGTTCTTAAATTGATAGAATTGTTGTCCTCTTTGAGTGATATAGTTGAACCAGTTTAGTTTATGCATTGCGTTTATGAATGCTTGTTTCATTCTTGAGAGTGCAACTTAAGAATGGTTCTTCTTCTTGGGTCTTGTTTTGATTGGCTGCCATTAGTATTATGGTACTAGAATTCAGATTGGTTTGTCATATGATGCAATGGTAAGACAACAAGGATTTTAGATATTTTTGTTGTCTTCTGTTTCACTCTTTACTTATCTTTATTATGTATGATATTGATCTAAATTTATTATGCAGGGTTGCAAAGAACTCTATCATTGGGAAAGGTATAACAAAAAAAAATGTCATGATGTTGCCACAGTTGATTATTCCAATGTTTAAAGTGGACAAGAAGTGTTCATTCAAAGAAACAGATTGAGAGAAAGGTTTCTAGTCATTGATTAATTTAGTCAATTTAGTTATATATGCTCTTTTTTATTGTACTAATAAGTATGAATTTCTTCTATTTTATATTGAATAATGTTGTCGTTTATAATACATGTTGAGAAATTTAAATTTCTTTAAAAAAAATTTGGCGTTTTTTTAGTATTTTCTTTTGAAATTTTAGAAATATAACATATATAATACATTTTGGACACTCAAAGGGATATCTTTTTTTTAAATCAAAATGAAAATTGTAGCTGCATTTTTTTTAAAAAAATTACTTTTAAGGGCATGCAAAGCGAGTCCTAAAATCTTAATTTAAAGACACTCAACGAGATTTTTTAGGACACACATTGCGAGTCCTAAAAACATTCTTTTAAGACTCGCGAAGAGAGCCCTAAAAACTTACTTAAGGCACTCAGGCGAGTCCTAAAAAACCTCAGTGTTTAAGGCTCTCGAATAGAGGACTCACGTCCTGCGAGTCCTAAAATATTTTTTTAGGCTCGTAATGCGAGTCCTAAAAAGCCTTTTTTGTAGTAGTGTATATATATCCTTTATGTTCACAAAATGGATGTCAAACCAAAATTCATAGATGGGGACCTTTAGGATGAGGTCTATATGGAACAACCGGAGGGTTTCGTTCTTTAAGGAAATGAACATAAAGTGTGTAGACTTGTCAAATCACTATATGGCTTCAAACAAGCTCCAAAACAATGGCATGAAAAGTTTGATAAAATCATTGTTTCTAATGGATTTAGACACACAATGCAGACAAATGCTTATACTCTAAGACTTTTAATGACTATGTCATATCAGTGTGTCTATATTTAGATATGTTGATTTTGAGTAATGACATGGAAGGAATAGTAGAAACGAAAAGGTGTCTATCTTCTAACTTTAAAATGAAAGACCTTGGAGAGGTGGATACCATTCTAGGTATGAAAATTAGATGGAGTAGTGAGGGTTTTGTGTTGAGTAAAACCCACTATGTTGAGAAAGTGCTCGACAAATTTAGTCATCTCAAAATCAAAGAGGCATATACACCATTCGATTCAAACATGAAGTTTGGAAATAATGAAGGAAAAGCGGTGGCTCAATTGGAATATGCAAGTGCCATAAGAAACCTAATGTACGCCGATCATTGCATAAGAGCGGATATTGCATATGCAGTTAGTAAACTTAGTAGGTTTACTAGAAATCTAAGTATCAAACATTGGAAAGCTATTGAGAGAGTTCTTGGCTATCTTAAGAATACCAAAGAGTATAGTCTTCACTATACAAACTTTCTAAAGATACTTGATGCATATTCCGATGTTAATTAGATATTGGGAGTTGGAGATAATCATCCCACCACCGGTTGGGTGTTTACTCTTGGAGGAGGTGCAATCTCATGGGGCCCCAAGTGGCAAACTTGTATATCACACTCAACCATGGAAGCAGAGTTTATAGCTTTAGCGACAACCAGCAAAGAGGTGGAGTGACTTAGAAATCTCATGTTGGATATTCCTTTAACCACAGATATGACATCAACAATTTCAATACATTGTGATAGCCAATCCGCACTTGCTAGAGCATATAATAGTGTGTATAATAGAAATTCTAGACATATTAGTCTAAGACATGAATATGTGAGAATTGATTCAAGGAGTAATCATATCGATTTCATATGTTTAGACAAGTGAGAAATTAGCAGATCCATTTACGAAACCTCTTGTGAGAAGGTTAGTAAGTTCCACTTCTAAAGGGATGAGATTAAAAATCCTAGAATAATAGATTCGCCAATGATGGCAACCCAACTCCAAACTTGTACAAATCAAGAGAAATAGTTCCATGGGTAATAAAAAATTATTGATAAGTGAATAGTTTCAACAGTAAAACTTATGGTGAGTTCCATACGAGATGGTTAGTGTTGGTTGCTAGCGAGTTAGGGTTAAGCCTAGGGCTCTTAATGAAGTTCAGTTAAGTGTAACATGCATCTATAAAGGTAGCAAAGATGCTATAAGAACTTCACCTATGTGGACTTAGAGATGGTGTCGTCTCTCTTGGGAGTTGGAGTTTCTCCCTAGAAAGTTAATGAAGAGATGAGCACATGACCATGATAGTGCTAAGCAAGAAATTGGGAAAACAAAGGATGTGATAGAGGTGTGTGAGGTATTACTGGTTTTATCATATGGAATACTTTGTTCAAGCTTTTGAGCAACTAATGATTTAGATTAGACTTTGTGGCATTTTCACTAAGGTAAAGTTCAAACTGAAAGGTACTTTATTTTATGCACAAAAATTGCTTAAGCTAGAGAATGAGGCTTGTATTTAAAAAAGTGGAGGATTATTATGATTGGTTAAATATAAAAATATAAGCATTAAAATACAAGCAAGGTATAAACACTTAGTGAATTTTACATAGTGAAGATGTGAAATTTGAGTTTCAATTGTAGGGACTTTAAAAATCTATTTTTGGGGTTCTTATGCTCTCGGTTCCGAAGGGCCTTTCTTGATTTTGCTTCAAAGTGTGTGATCATGGATGATCTTGTTAATCAAAGACGTAATCTTCACGTGGCTGATGAAGATGGTTGGGAAATTGATGAAGTTCTGGATCGGGAAGTTCAGAAATGTTTATTGAAGGGTCGACTCTATTCTAACAAAGAGTTTAATTGGAAGTTCCTGAAGATGATTCTTTCTCGGATTTGGAAGCTCAAGGAGAATGATTGGGAAATTAAGATCAGGGAAAGGTATCTGAATGATATTATGTTCCTGAAATGAGGTTTTGAGAACTCAGATTCTTGCTAAATGCCATGGTTCCTGAATAATGGTGTCTTAATCATGGGTAAGATGGAGAATCAGTCTGCCTCTTGGAAATTCGAGTTGAATCGTTTCCCACTTTAGGGTCGGACTATTGGAGTGCCAAGTAAGTTCTTGACGGTGAAAAATACAGAGCAATTGGCGGCTATTGGGGGGGGGGGGGGGGAGGTTATTGAGGTTCAAAATAAGGATTAGACTCAGATAATATTGAACAACTATTTTCGGTTCATGGTTTGGATTTCAGTTGATAGACCAATATGTCCTAGGTTCTCATTACTGGTTGGGGATCTGAAAAAATGGATTTCCTTCCAATATGATAGGTTACCCTTTATGTGTTTCAGATGCGAAGAAATTGGACATAATCAGACAAGCTGTCATAAGGAGATTGTGACTCGGATAAACTCTTCTGGGCATTCTGTTCAGATTTTTGGGGATTGGCTTCATGCTGTTACACATTGGAATGAAACTGAGGTGGGAAAATTGGTTGAGGGAAAAGAGCTGTCTAAGGATATTGATGGTGTTTTTTTTTATAGAGAATATGCAGCAACAATCGGTTGGGAAAGAGCAGCTTCAGATGTATCAGACGAGGGACCCCAGTGGGATAGAGATGGATACTGAGACAGAGAGTCAAATGCTGATGGAGAAGGTACCCAATACTGAGGTGTTGGAGAATGGGGATATTTATCCAGATACCATTAGGAGATTCTCGAGCACAAATACAATGACTATTTTGCCAAATGGGGGATTCGAAGAGTTAACTGGTAGAGGGGAAGAGGGACTGAAGAAACGTAGAAGTAAGGTGTTTCAAATGGCTGCTGATAAAGTGCATTCATCACTAAACAGAGGAAAGGCTTTGAAATCTGTTGTGGGAGAGGATGTTGTGTCTAAGCCTACCTTAGACCAGGGGTGGACTGATGAGTTGAATGAATCAGTGGCTTTCCAAATGGGTCCAGATGCAAGGATTGAACCAAAGGCTAGAAGAAGGAGGAAGTTTGTGGTGGCTAAGTCTAAACTGAGGGCGAGAGATTGCAATTTATTGAGTATGAAGGGAGAACAAGGATAGGACAGTGAGTAAGACCAAAGGCTAGAAGAAGGAGGAAGTTTGTGGTGGCTAAGTCAAAACCGAGGACGAGAGATTATGATTTATTGAGTATGAAGGGAGAACAAGGATAGGACAGTGAGTATGATCAAGGACTAGTTTCTAATCAATCAGATTCCATTCTTGGAGAACAAATTACAGCGGCGAACCTTGAGCGATAAGGTCGCCGAGAACCATGAAAATCCTTTTTTTGAATCTTCAAAGTTTGGGAAATCCTTGAAAATTAGACACCCTACTTTCCCATGTTCGAAAGCACGTTCCAAAGGTGATCTTTCTATCAGAAACTTGGCTGAAGGCTAGGCAGGTGGATTGGATTAAAATCCATCTTAGATTTGATGGTTGCTTTAGTGTGGATGCTAAGGGTCGGAGTTGAGGTATTGCCATGTTATGGAAGCAATCTGTGGAGTTGGATATTGTTTCTTTTTTTGAGGGGCATATTGATGCTCTTCTTAATATTAATAATAGGCCTCATTGGAGAATTACTGGGTTTTATGGGAATCCAGTAGCGATTCTTCGCCATCATTCTTGAGAGATGTTCAGACGTCTTCATGAACGGTTCAAAGTCCCATGGATATTTGGTGGGGACTTTAATGAAATCACGCTTCAGTTAAAAAAAACAAGGAGGGGGAGCCAACCCAGAATATCTTATGCGGAACTTTAAGGAAATTATGGATGAGTGTTGTTTCCAAGAGGTCGGCTTTTAAGGAGGGATGTATACTTGGTGTAATGGGTGATATGAGAATCTAATCTTTGAGCAGTTGGATAGAGTTTTTTGCAACAGTTTGTGGATAACATTTTTGTGGGAGCCAAAGTGGTTCACTAACGTCGTTGGAATTCAGATCACCTTCCTCTTCTGCTTCATTTCAATACTGTCCCAGACAAGGGTAGAAGGAAGATGCAACCTTGGTGTTCTTAGTTTTATTATGAGGAAGCTTGGACTAACAATAAGGATTATATGGATTTGATGGACACTGTTTGGAAGAACTCCACCATGGTTAGTTTAGTTCAGGGCATGAAGCAACTACTTGCAGTAGTAGATTGAGGCTTAGTCGGTGGAATCACAAGTGTAGAGCTGATTTCTTTAAAAGGAAAAAGGATTTGCAGCAGAACCTCGATGCATTGTCCATGTCTACGGAAAGGGCTGATTGGTGGAGAGCTAAGGTTTTAGAAAAAAATCTTACTACTCTTCATTATAAAGAATAAGTTTTTTGGAGGCAACGGAGCCGAACGTTATGGTTGAAACATGGAGATCATAATACTAAATTTTTTCATAGCAAAGCCACCCATCGGAAAAAGAAAAATGAGATCCATGGATTATTTGATGATAATTTGATTTGTGGGGAAAGTAATGAATAAATAGAAGAGGTATGTTCTTCTTATTTCTGCAAGCTTTTCTCGTCTGAGGCTGCTAATATTGACACTCTTCAATAGTTTAATTGATGTGTTCCCCACCGAATGATTTTGGCCATGAATAAGTTTTTGGTCTCTCCCTTCACTTCAAGAGAAATTTAGCAAGCTATATTTCAGATTCATCCCTTAAAAGCTCCTGGGTCTGATGGGTTTCCAGCTCTCTTTTATCATAAACATTGGGAGATGGTGGGTCCTTCGGTTATCAAATTATGTATTCAAGTTCTTAATCATGACAAGGATTGTTCGGCTCTTAATGATACCATATTGTGCTTAATCCCTAAAACCGAGAAGCCTACTTCCCTTATTGATTTTAACTGATAAGTCTTTGTAATGTTATTTACAAAGTGATTTCTAAATGTCTGACAAATCGAATGAAGCTGAGTTTACCGCCAGTTATATCGGAGAATCAAAGTGCTTTCATTGGGGGTCAGATTATACAGGACAATGCTATTATAGGCTTCGAAAGCCTTCACACTATGAAGATTGGGAGGTCTGAGAATGGGAATAAGATGGCTTTGAAGCTAGATATGTCAAAAGCCTATGACCGGGTGAAGTGGAATTTTTTGGAGTATATGATGCGTTGGTTGGGCTATGATGAGAAGTGGATCAACAAGATAATGCATTGTGTTACCATGGTGTCTTTCTCCTTTCTTATCAATGGTGAAGTGCGTGAGAAGATTCAGCCTCAACGTGGTCTTAGACAAGGTGACCCTATTTCCCCTTATCTTTTTCTTATTTGTTCTGAAGGTTTATCTTCTCTTATACATGAAGCTAAAAGACAAGGTAAAATTATTGGGATTTCTTTTGGCAAGACTGGTCTATGTGTTTCCCATATATTTTTTGCAGATGATAGCTTGATCTTCCTTAAAACTTGTGTTGCAGAGGGAATGACTCTAAAGACAATTCCTCAAGAGTATACTTTGGTGTCCGAGCAGAATATAAATCTTGTGAAATTTGAAGTGAGTATGGGTAAAAAGATTTCTAAGGAGCAAGCTTGTAATATTGCGGTTGTGTTGGGAGTTAAATTGGTGGAAACTCATACTAAGTATCTTGGTTTGCCTGCTGCTATTGGTCGTCATAAAAAGTTGATATTCTCCACAATTAAATAGAAGGTTTGGAACAAGCTTTGTGGCTGGAAAGCTAGTTTATTTTCGCAAGCAGGCAGAAAAGTCCTCATTAAAGCAGTGGTGCAAGCTCTTCTTTGTTATATAATGAGTTTCTATCGACTGTCTTGTACTCTTATTAGAGAGATTAATGCTATGGCTGCTTGTTTCTGGTGGGGTTCTTCTTAAGAGAAAAGGAGGATCCATTGGTGTCGCTGGGAAACTCTATGTTTACCGAAAGCTAGAGGTGATTAGGTCTTCTGAAGCCGTGAGGACTTTAATCCGGCTCTCCTTACCAAGCAAGGTTGGAAGATTCTTTTCAATCCTACTTCTTTAATATCTAGGGTCATGAAAGCTTGTTATTTTGATAGTTGCACCTTTATGATAGCAAAAAAAGGTTCTTATAGATCGGTTATTTAGAGAAGTCATATTTGGGGGAAAGAGGTTTTGGATAAAGGAATTCGTTGGCGAATTCGGACTGGGCAAAATGTTCGTACTAAGGAAGATAAATGGGTACCCCGTTCTCATTGCTTTTAGCTTAAGACCCCTGATTTAGTTCCTCAAGCAACGGTGGTTCAAGCTTTGAGGCATTCTGATGGTTCTTGGAATAGGAAGCTCATTAAGAAAGCTTGTCATCCCGATGATATTCCATGGATATTGGGGCTACATCTAAGCAATTCGAACAAAGCTTATGACATGTGCTAGGGGTTTGAAACTAATGACACTTATATTGTGAAGGGTGGTTACAAAACTTTTCAGTTTGAGAAGGAGGGTGTTGAATCCTCTAATGGCCAGGTGATTATGCGCTGGTGGACTAAGTTTTGGAAGACGACTCTCCTAGTGAAAGTCAAATTGTTTCTGTGGAAGGTTTGTCATAAGGATTCATGTGTTTTCTAATTTGAAGTCTCGGGGTATGACAGTAGATGAGGTTTGCTTGGTATGCCATAGAGGGTCGGAGGATGTGGTGCATGTACTGTGGGGTTGTAAGGGAGTAAAGAACATTTGGAGGCTTGGTAATTTTCTAGACAGAATTCCCCATGGGTGCCATGATCCTTTCCAACTTGTTATGCAAATGATAGAGGTCTAATTACTAATGAGTTTCATTGTTTCTGTATTTTATCTTGCGGTATTTGTAATAGAAGAAACAAGCAAGTCCACCATTTTCCTATTCCTTGTGATAGTGATCTTGTCCAGTAGTATCTTAGTGAGTTTGAAGATAAGAGTATTTTGTCACAGTCCACTCCTTCTTCTAAACCGCTTCCTCAGTGGCAAGCTCCAATTCCTGGCATTGTTTTATTGACAGAGACATAAAAAAGATTGAGAAAGAACATGCAAACCCAAGTAGAACAATGGTGTTCTTCAACTTTGATGAAGCTTCAAAACCCTAGGCAAGATCAACACTATGAGCAAACCCTTGCGAAAACCAAACACAAACCAAGACTTATAAACGTTGCAAAACACTGTCCTAATACTTTATTTCCCAGCCACCATTGATGCTTGAGGCCTTCTCTTTAGGAAATGAGGATTGAAATTGAACAAGCCTTCAACTCTCAAAGTCAAGCACTTTCTTGGAGAGTTCTTGGAGAAAACATAAAGATTCTTGTAGCTAGAGAGAGATTGGAGAGAGTGATCAAGTCTCCCAAAACACTATTTTTGACCCTTATATAGAGTAGGAACCGTCATTATGTCTAACCAATAGAATTAGACTTGAAAACCACGTCATTTAGAGCATTTACGATATTTCACGTAATACAGCAGGTGACGCGTTGCTTGCATGCAGGCGATGCATCGCCTGTTAGGGTTTCTGGAAACCCTAGCTTTCAAGCAATGTCTCGCCTCTTGGGTGGCGATGTATCGCCACCCTCTCTGACTTTGGACACTTCCAAATGTCCCAAAATTGCTCTAATTGCCACCAAACTTTTTGGGAACCCTTAGATACTCTCATGTATCACTTTGGACCCAAATTTGCGTTTTATACCTTGCTTGTATTTTAACACTTATCATTTGTATTTAACCAATCATAACACGTATCGCCTACATGCAGGTGATGCGTTGCCTACGGAGTCCGTACGACTTAAGTAAATTAGTTCCAAATGCTGTTTTTTACAAGTCTAATCCAATTGGTTAGACCTAATGGCAGTGCCTACTCTATATAAGGGTCAAAATAGAGTTTTGGAAGATTCGATCACTCTCCCCAATCTCACTCTAGCCTTTCTCTCTCTAGCTCCAACAATCTCATGTTTTCTCCAAGAACTCATAAAGAATGTGCTTGACTTTGTGAGTTTAAGGCTTGTTCAATCTTAATTCTCATTTCCTCCTAGAAAAGGCCTCAAGCATAAATTATGGCTAGGAAATAGAGTATTCAGACATCGTTGAGAAACATATATTAGCCTTGGATTTATGCTTTTGCTTTTGTTCTAAGGAATTTCTCAAAGTGGTGGTTCTACAAGGATTTTTTGAAGGTTCTTCTAAGTTGAAGAATATCATTCACCCACTTGGGTTTGCATAATCTTTCTCAATCTTTATTTAGTCTCTATCAATCTATTTTTTGTGTAGATTCTAAATTTTGAGGTGGTGTTATCTCACTCTCCCCAAACAACAAGTATAAAGCAAGTCATCCCATGGATGCATCCACACAACAAAAACATCCAATAAAGACAAATGGCACGTGATAGCCCAATGAAGGCGAACAAATAAGAAACATATAGACAATGAGGAACCATACATATACAAGTATGAACAAACATTGTTTTATTAATACAAGACTTGTATAGGGGAAGGGAGTACACAAATTAAGCCCCTATCTGTTGGTGGTCGTGGTGCTTCACTAAGTCACTAGGTCACCTCCCCCTACGGAACATTCTAAGATAAAAAAAGTCTTCCCAGGAACATATATGATTTTTGACATATACATAATTACATTACTGTCGCTGCCCTACCCCATGAGGTTGCTTGGTGCAAGACTTGACTAATGATCAAGCACCAAGGCATAGTCATATACAAAATGATCTATGTGGGTGTGTCAAAGGGGCAGCACGCCACATTGGGCACCCTAGGGTGCTCTTTAGCATTTCTATAATTATTATGAGTATTACTAAGAGACACCAATGATGTCACCAATAATGTCCAATGCCGCCTAAAAAGAACCAAAACAACCAACACTACAAGAAAAAGCCTCTACAGCGACGACTAGTCGTCGCCAAAACGGTGTAGGTCCGTATGTGTAGCAATCTACAGTGACGAAAAAACGCAGTTGTCGCAGTAGTGGTTTACTACAGCGATGACATGTCGGTCACAGTAGGGAATCCTTTTTTTTTTTGGTTCGACAGGGATATTGCGACGATATGTCATCGCTGTTGGTGATTGCAAAATTTGAATTTCAAAAACTCCTACAGCAACCATCGGTGAAGGTTCGTCGACCGCCCCATCTACAGCGACGATATGTCATCGCTGAAGAGTGCGTGGGTTTATATGCCTTCAGTGATGCCATAGTGTCACGGAAACTCAAATTTTCATGTTGAGCGTGCACCCTACGGGGACGACATGTCGTCGCCGTAGGTGTACAATTTTTTTAATAAAAAACATAATTAATTATATTGATTAAATTTTTGTAAATGTGGAAAGTTTTCCGATGTGAATTTTATTTCACCAGTGAAGCTCTATGCTACGAGGCATCCTACGTGCTACTTAGTGCACGTACAAGGAGACGAGGATATCACACGGCGTTGAAGGAATTGGGCTAAGAGAGCCACCCTCACTATGCGAGGGCCCTTGGCCACCAGCCAAACCAAAAGCCACCCTCGCTATGGGAGAGTCCTTGGATGGCCATCAGCGTACGCCTTGACCCCTCAGGCATCAGACCTCACCTCGCCTGCACGCGGGAGAAGAAGACCAGCCTCGCTATGCGAAGGTGTGGCCTTGTCGCGGCGCCCATACCCCGAGCCATGCCCACACCCGAGGGAAGAAGGCCAGCCTCGCTACGCGAGGAACCCTCGCTATGCGAGGGTGTGGCCTTGTCGCGACACCCGTACCCCGAGCCACGCCTACACCCGAGGGAAGAGGGCCAGCCTCGCTACGAGAGGAACCCTCGCTATGCGAGGGTGTGGCTTTGTTTCGGGGCCCATGATGCGAGCCTCGTGTCCATGTGACCGGCATAAGCCGGCCACGACCCCTGGCGCCTTGACTTCTCAGAACACGCGTAGGTTGAAGCCTCCTTGACATAGGCACGGGATCACTTGGAGGAACCTTGTTGATATGCCAAATGAACATGGAGAATTGAACGGGGATCGATGAGGACGACCGAGTACGGAACACATGCGCTGACACAGGGCGTACGGTTATGGAAAGAACAGAGGCACGACCCTATGATCTGCGTCTGAGGAGTAGTGGCGGTACGGACCTGTACGAAGAGTAGTGGTACCACTTGAACACCCCCGACCATACGCAAGAGCTGACAGTACTATGTCCTAGGCCACGACTCTGACACCATCAGGGTAGACACCACTACGCCCTGAGCCACTGCACTATCAGAGTACCTGTGTACGTCCCTGTGGTCTGGGACTTGTTTGTATACAGGGCCAATAGAGCCCCCCCCTATAAATAGGCTCCAACCCCTCAGGCTAAGGGGTTGGAAAAACTGAGTGTATGAAAGAGACTTAAGAAATATATGCTTCTGGTTTTCATGGTTGCCTGAGTTTACTTCTGTTGATTAGAGTTCTTTCTATCTGATTCAAAGTTTCCTATAGTATAGAGATTGCAGTTTTCTAACCATCAATCGTTGACGAGTTCTTATCGTCAACAGTTTGGCGCCGTCTGTGGGAACGTAAGCACCAAGCTACTGTTCTGCCATTACTTCCGGCAAGGAGAAATGCCAAGACGTTCGAAGCGACTCAGGGAGCCTCGAGAGGTGGAGGTCCACCTTACCGAAGTCCAGCTGAAGGCCTCCATGAAGGATCCACCTCCACCCCGACATGTAGATCCCCCAAGGGACCCTGAGGTTCACGATAATGATAGGGAGGCCTTGTCACCGGCCATCCCGCTGGGTGAGAATCCTCCAAGGACAACTATTGCACCACCCGGGAATGCCAACGAGTTCCCTCCTCCCAAACCACCACATGTACCGAACTCCGGCCGGCAAGACCCGGGCCCCTCGACGCGTAGACACGATAAGCAACCCCGGGTCCATTCCGTGAGCTCGAGTTCTAAGTCTCGTTTCTATGAAGAGGAGATTCGTGAGCTGCACCGTAAAAACCAAAGACTGGAGACTACCTTGGAGAACATGCAGGAGGTGCTGAATGGCTTGTTGCAAGGTAAGTCGAACGTGACCCTGCCCAAGAGGAAAAAGAAGGGTCGGGAAACCACTGTCCCAGTAGACGACGGGAGGACTAGACACTCCACCAGTAACACCCCCAGGAGAGAAAGGCCGAAGTTGGAAGATGAGCCAGTGATATCTAAGGCGCAAAGAGACGCTCCAAAGATCTGGGGAGAAGTGAGAACTATTTTCGGAGGTCCGGGGTTTGGAGGGGACTCTCGTAGAGGACGAGATCGGTATGCTAGAGAAGCCAGGCGAAGTCCACCACCCTGTGTCATGAGTTTGGAACAACTACCCTCAAAAAGCTTCAAGGGAGAAAACGATTCAATCACCTTCACTGAGGAGGACGCACGGGCGGTACACTTTCCCCACAATGATCCGCTGGTGTTGATAGTTCAATTGGCAAATATGCGTGTGCATCGAGTCCTAGTGGACAACGGGAGCTCGGTGGACATCCTATATCGCCCTGCTTTGGAAAAGATGGGACTGAGCATCCGTCATCTGAAGCCCTGCCAGTCGTCCCTATACAGATTCACAGGGGACTCAGTACAACCCCTTGGAATGATCGAGTTGACACTTACCATGGGGGAGCGACCCCGCCAGACCACAATCATGTCTAACTTTCTTGTAGTAGATTGTGCATCAGCTTTCAACGCGGTATTGGGGAGACCCTCCCTAAGAGAATTGAAAGCCATAACTTCAATATATCACTTGGTTGTCAAGTTCCCGACTCCAGGAGGGATCGCTAGTATGAAGGGAGAACAGAAAGAGGCAAGGGAATGCTACAACACCTCACTCCGTGCGCCTGTGAAACCGCGTGAGCCAATGGCCATGGGGGTACATGAGGCGCTACGTATGCCCACGGGGGGTCCGCTGGAACTGGACCCTCGGGTCGTGGATGAGTCAAGAGCAGAACCAGTAGAAGAAGTAGAGGAGGTTACGGTGATGGAGGAACCCCTAAGGAAATTGAAGATAGGGAGGAGCCTACAAGGTGATGTGAAGGAGGAGCTGAAGAAATTTTTGAAAGATAATCTAGACGTGTTCGCATGGAGTCATGGGGATATGGTGGGTATAGACCCCAATGTGATGTGCCACCACCTGAACATCTCCCCAGAAGCAAGGCCCGTCAGGAAAAAGAGGAGGGCGCTAGACCCAACAAGATACGCAGCATTAAAGGAGGAGGTTGACAAGTTGAAGGCCAACGGGCTCATTCGTGAGTCTTTCTACCCCGTGTGGGTATCGAACCCAGTACTCGTGTCGAAGCCGAATGGGAAATGGAGAACTTGCGTCGATTTCACGAACTTGAATAAAGCTTGCCCTAAGGACAGCTTCCCACTTCCCAGGATAGATCAGCTAGTAGATGCGACGGCAGGACATGAGTTACTGAGTTTCATGGACGCCTACTCAGAATACAACCAAATCCCAATGAATCCGGCAGATGAAGAGCACACGTCATTCATTACAGACAAAGGGCTCTACTGTTACAAGGTGATGCCCTTCGGGCTCAAAAACGCGGGAGCCACCTATCAGAGGTTGGTGAATAAAATGTTCACCAACCAGATAGGAAAGAATATGGAGGTGTATGTGGATGACATGCTAGTGAAGACCAAAGAAGCAGCAGAGCTCAACAAAGACCTTGGTGAGATGTTTGACACGCTCAGGAAATACCGGATGAAGTTGAATCCAGTCAAGTGCACCTTCGGGGTATCCTCAGGAAAATTCTTGGGCTTCATGGTCAATTCCAGAGGCATCGAAGCCAATCCTGACAAGATAAAGGCACTAATAGAGATGAGCCCACCAAAGAATAAGAAGGAGGTGCAGTGCCTAACGGGAAGGGTGGCGGCCTTTAATAGGTTTATCTCGAGGTCCACCGACAAGTGCCTCCCATTCTTCGACATCCTCAAAGGGAGCAAAAAGTTCGCTTGGGATGAAAGATGTGAGGAAGCATTTGTCAAGCTGAAAGAGAACCTGGGGAAGCCACCCCTGTTGGCAAAGCCAGAGAAGGGCGAGAAGCTATACCTGTACTTAGCGATGTCTGAGCATGCCATCAGCGCAGCCTTAGTTAAGGGAGAGAAAAAGCAGCAGCAACCCATATACTACATCAGCAAGCGTTTGGTGGACGCGGAGAACCGGTATCCAGAGATCGAAAAATTGTCCTATGCACTAGTGGTGGCTTCAAGGAAGTTGAGGCCTTACTTCCATGCACATACAATTGAGGTCCTAACAGATAATCCTTTGAGGCAGGTCTTACATAAGCCTGAGACTTCGGGGAGACTAATGAAATGGTCGATCGAGCTAAGTCAATTTGATATTGTATACACTCCAAGGGCTTCCATCAATGGACAGGTGCTGGCAGATTTTATAGTAGAACTTACCCATCAGCCGAATAATGGAAGGAATGAAGAAGGGGAGCAGCCTGTTATGGAGGAAGAGCTAGGAGGTTTGGAGGAGTGGAGTTTGCATGTTGACGGGGCGTCAAATGAAGGAGGATCAGGAGCGGGTATCATGATGACTGGGCCCGAGGGACACAGAATGTATTGCGCAATCCGATTTGGGTTTGAGGCCTCCAATAATGAGGCAGAGTACGAGGCGCTCCTAGCTGGTCTGCGTTTGGCCCATGAACTAAGAGTGACGCGCCTTCATATCTTCAGTGACTCTCAATTGGTAGTATGCCAAGTAAAGGGGGAGTACCAGGCTAGGGGACCCAAGATGGCAGCCTACTTGGAGAAGGTGAAAGGCTATCTAGGACGGTTAGTGGCATATAATATAGAGCAAATCCCCAGAGAAAAGAATACCCATGCCGATGCACTCGCAAAGCTGGCGTCTACCAAGGATGGTGATATCCTGGAGTCAATACCCGTGGAATACTTACCCAAGCCCAGCATCGAAGGCGCGGACGTGCACATGATTGGTGTCCCAAGGGAATCATGGACCGAGCCAATCAAGAGGTACCTGGAAGAAGGAACCTTGCCTACAGATAAAAACGAGTCCCGAAGGTTGGCGTACAAGGCCGCAAGATACACCCTGGTAGATGGGGTTCTTTACAAAAGAGGATTCTCAATGCCACTCCTGCGGTGTGTGGAAGAGGAGGAGGCGTTGAAAGTGTTACATGAGATACATGAGGGAGAGTGCGGCAACCACGAGAGCGGACCCTCCATGGCTAGGAAGGCCATGAGACAAGGATACTACTGGCCCTCCATGGAGAAAGATACGCATGACTTTGCCACGAAATGCGACAAATGCCAGAGGCACGCCAACTACCCTCGGAAACCCCCAAGCGAACTGACCAGCATGACCAGCCCCTGGCCCTTCGCTATCTGGGGGATAGACTTAATCGGTGCTCTTCCTACAGGCAGGGGTGGAGCGAAGTACGCAGTGGTGGCCGTGGACTATTTCACTAAGTGGGTAGAGGCAGAACCCCTTGTGAAGATAACCGCCAAGCACATCACCTCTTTTGTCAACAAGTTCATTGTTTGTAGATATGGAATACCCTACAAGATTATTTCCGACAATGGTACACAGTTCGAGGGAGGAGCTTTTGATGAATATTGTAGGGAAAGGGGCATAAGGAGGAGTTTCTCCGCGATTGTGCACCCCCATGCCAATGGGCAAGTGGAGGCCATAAACAGGGTCCTTAAGAAGAACCTAAAGACAAAGCTAGAAAAGATGAAGGGAGCCTGGGTGGATGAGCTACCAAATGTGCTGTGGGCTTACAGAACCACCCCACGCATGACTACTGGGGAGTCCCCATTCTCCTTGGCCTATGGGTGCGAGGCCGTGCTCCCAATCGAGATGCAAGTCGAGTCCCACAGGGTACAGGCATATGGAGACGAAGCCAACTGCGTAGCCCTGACCGAAAGCTTAGACATGCTCGAAGAGAAGAGAGAAAAAGCACAAATGAGGGTGGCAGTATACCAGCAGCGCGCCGCAAGGTACTACAATTCGAGGGTGTGAAAGAGAACTTTCAGAGTTGGCGACCTGGTGCTAAGGAAGGTACTCCCTAACACGCGAGACCCAGGCGCAGGAGTGCTGGGGGCGAATTGGGAAGGGCCCTACCAGGTGGCTCAGTGCATACCCCCGAACACTTACAAGCTGCGCATGGACGACACCATCATACCCCGAGCATGGAACGCGGAGCACCTGAGGAAGTACTACCAGTAAGACTTCCACTCCCAGCTTAGGCAGCAGCTGTGTTTAATTTGTCACAGGATAGGCTATCTCAGTAGACGATAATCAAAGAGGTTACCTACATAACCCCCAAGTAGATGTAAGCCTTCTATATGCATGTCGTTGTAATCTGACTGCTATAAATGAAAATGTTCACAACTTCACATGTGATTTTTTCTTTTTCATGCGAGCATCAACCGAACTGCCTGCTGAATTAAATCTCACCAAGCACTTGGGGGGTAGGACAGGAGGCATGAAAAAAAAAAAAAGATCTCTCTTATATTCAAAAGGAGTAGCTACCCTTATGAATATCAAGGGAACAATCTAAAAGGATGACCTCTAACTAAAGGCCGACACCCCAAGAGGTGAAGCCGTAAGGAGGGAATCACCCAATAAGTCTAG
Organism: Humulus lupulus; assembly: GCF_963169125.1. Lineage (NCBI taxonomy): Eukaryota > Viridiplantae > Streptophyta > Magnoliopsida > Rosales > Cannabaceae > Humulus > Humulus lupulus. The sequence continues at coordinate 117,262,771 of NC_084794.1, read as the reverse complement.
ATCGCCCATTAAGCCGGCTAGCCAAAAAGGGTCTTACAAGGGACCCTTGGAAAAAATAGTACTATGTATAAGGACGAGAAGGACGCTTCTCGCAAAAAAATAACAAGCGCGCACAATGAATATAAAAGGACCCCAACAGCCCAACGGGTTAATGTGTCCTTACAAGTATAATCAAGGTGCACCGGAAAGATTATCTCCATCGGATCAAAAAAAAAAAAAAAGGAAGAAAGGGCACCTCAAGAATGCTTTGGAGGAGGATAGAACCCTTGAACTCGCGAAAATAAGTTGGAGAGCATGCCACTTGGCTAGGCAAGTCTTGGTGTGGACAAGTGGCTTCGAACCTTGGGATCCGCGATTGAGGATGATTAGTCCTTATGCAACCTTAGGAACTTTCATGGATCCCCCAAGTGTTAGGTGGCTGTCGTGTTCCTTTGGACACTAAACACAAAACCAAACCTCACCTCGTACTTCTTCGAGCGACGTTGAAAAATTTCCAAGGCTAAGTCCCCCAAGGGTGGCCGTACTTGTCAAGCAAGAGAAATAGAGAGAGTCTACAAGCACACTTAAGAGTATACTTATAGACTCGGGGGGAAGTGTAAATGTGAAAAGTTTTCCGTTGTGAATTTTATTTCACCAGTGAAGCTCTATGCTACGAGGCATCCTACGTGCTACTTAGTGCACGTACAAGGAGACGAGGATATCACACGGCGTTGAAGGAATTGGGCTAAGAGAGCCACCCTCACTATGCGAGGGCCCTTGGCCACCCGCCAAACCAAAAGCCACCCTCGCTATGCGAGAGTCCTCGAATGGCCATCAGCGTACGCCTTGACCCCTCAGGCATCGGACCTCACCTCGCCTGCACGCGGGAGAAGAAGACCAGCCTCGCTACGTGAGGCACCCTCGCTATGCGAAGGTGTGGCCTTGTCGCGACGCCCATACCCCGAGCCATGCCCACACCCGAGGGAAGAAGGCCAGCCTCGCTATGCGAGGGTGTGGCCTTGTCGCGGCACCCGTACCCCGAGCCACGCCTACACCCGAGGGAAGAGGGCCAGCCTCGCTATGCGAGGGTGTGGCTTTGTTGCAGGGCCCATGCTGCGAGCCTCGTGTCCATGTGACCGGCATAAGCTGGCCCCGACCCCTGGCGCCTTGACTTCTCAGAACACGCGTAGGTTGAAGCCTCCTTGACATAGGCACGGGATCACTTGGAGGAACCTTGTTGATATGCCAAACGAACATGGAGAATTGAACGGGGATCGATGAGGACGACCGAGTACGGAACACATGCGCTGACACGGGGCGTACGGTTATGGAAAGAACAGAGGCACGACCCTATGATCTGCGTCTGAGGAGTAGTGGCGGTACGGACCTGTACGAAGAGTAGTGGTACCACTTGAACACCCCCGACCATACGCCAGAGCCGACAGTACTATGTCCTAGGCCACGACTCTGACACCATCAGGGTAGACACCACTACGCCCTGAGCCACTGCACTATCAGAGTACCTGTGTACGTCCCTGTGGTCTGGGACTTGTTTGTATCCGGGGCCAATAGAGCCCCCCCTATAAATAGGCTCCAACCCCTCAGGCTAAGGGGTTGGAAAAACTGAGTGTATGAAAGAGACTTAAGAAATATATGCTTCTGGTTTTCATGGTTGCCTGAGTTTACTTCTGTTGATTAGAGTTCTTTCTATCTGATTCAAAGTTTCCTATAGTATAGAGATTGCAGTTTTCTAACCATCAATCGTTGACGAGTTCTTACCGTCAACAATTTTATTTAATAAAATATTAAATATTAATTAAATAAATAAAAACCAACTTATTTAATTAAATAATAAAACCAATTTATTAATTAAATAATAAAACCAAGTTAACAATATCCATAGTCTCCAAAATGTAAGATAACAAAACATAAGTAGTATTGTCTCAAAAAAAAAAAACAACACAAAATATTAATAATTTAAAAATAGTAATATAATAAAGCTAAATGTCATCAAAATCAATTCCAAAGTCATTATCGTCGGGCTGTTGTGGTGGTTGTGGTGGTTGTGGCTGCTGTGGTTGTTGTGGTTGAAAGCTTGCCATCATGGACTGTATCATATTCATGGCCAAGTGGACAGGCTGAAATTGTGGAGCTTGGATGTTCGAAATTGTTGCTTGCAAAAATTGTTGCATTTGTAGGAAGTTGTTGTTTTAGGTCATAAAAGCTTGACTGAAGTCTTGAATCATGGACTAGAAAGCATCAGGTGGTATCGTTGGAGGGCCAACTATGGTGGATGGAAACGGTGATGCCTCTGATTGTGAAGAGGATCCGGTGGTGCTTGAGGCAAAGGTACTAGTGCCCTTCAACTTGCCTCCAATACCTCGGTTGTGGCCACAACGTTTACCAAGTACCTTTGAGACAATTTGTGTCTCATTGATAGTGGCACTTCCTACTTCAGATTGAGATTGAGATTGAGATTGTGTCTGGACTTCTTACTACAAGGCATCCTGCAGTTTAGAAACAAGACAATTGATACATAATATAATTGAATAATATACATATATACAAGACTTAGAAAGTTACTTAAATATGCATCCTTAGCATTCGTGTTCACCCATCCACGTGTCGATTGATTGTGCATGTCATGGAACGCATCGATAATGTTGGCAAGTTCCTTAGTCTAAAGATTCATCTTTAGAAAACAAAATTAACAAAATCTCAACTAAATATTGAAATAATTATTAAGATAACTTAAAATATTTCAAATTATCTATATATTTTTATTTACATTCTTAAATCGAGCAGAAGCATAAGAAGTCAATTCATGGAGACTTGGATACTTCTGTTTTTCTCTGTTGGCATCATTTGCCTTTGAACGTGCCATGAACTGTGGAGTGGTGAAAAGTTCAACCAACTTCTGCCAACTCTCGTTGTCCATGTCCTTCGGTGGATTCTTTTTGGCTGTCTCGATATCATCATACCCTCCATGTTCATCGAAGTTTCTTTTCTTGCGACCTTTTCTATCCTTATAGCGATCCTGAAAGTCTCGCTCAGTCGCCACTCAGGGAGAGCTCAGGGAAGAATGAAAAATTCCTTAAAAAAATGGTGAGATTTTTAAATTATAAAAAAAACATTACATGTGAATAAGTAGATAAATTTACCTCAAGATTTTGCATCAATCCAATCTTGTACTCATCTGGAACACTCTGCCACGAGTCATAATATAGATGACCAATATTTTCGTTGTTGAGCTACTGAAATTTTTTGGATCGAGATCGACCTCTTCTTTTTGCGGAAATCGCTCCATAAGTTAATTAAACAATACAATTAAATTGAATAAAATAATAATAATTTGTCATTTATTGATAAAAGATAGACTAATTGTAGTATATTACCTATCTCACAGGAAGTAGGAACTCGCATGGGATCTAGAGGAGGAGGATCCGCTCCATCACTGCCATGAGAACGAGCAACAGTAGCAGACATATCTTTGCAGTTTAAATAATTATTAACTTAAATTCAGTTATAGTTGCAGGCTAATTACATAACTCAAATAATTTCGGTAATACAGTTGAAATTATTGAAAAACAAACATTGTTAAGAAAAGTCATATATTCATTGAAAAGTCTTGAAATTAAAACATACACATTAAACATACAAATATGAATATGCATAAGAAATATATTATTTGTCATCAATGTCGATTCCTACATCATCATTTGTACTAATTTCTTCATCATCCACATTCGGAACAAATCGAGACGTTTCCCCAATTATTTTGGTGTGACCAAGTCGATCCAAATGCATAATCTCCAACTCTCCTAATTTCATAGTGAGTACAAAATTTGATGAAGTGCTATCATGCATGACATCAACCTCGTTATCATCATCAATACTTGGATGATCCCAGATATTTCGATGATTGACTTCTTCTACTACCTTCCAATTTTTGTTTCTTGAAGGATCTTCTAATAGAAAACTTGTTTTTCTTGAGTGGCGAGAATAAACTGATCGTTCTTGTACCATTCAGAATTAATCATGATACTAGTTATGTTATTCTCAGTCACATTTCGACCCTTGATTGCATCAATATTGAACCATTTGCATTGAAACAACACTACCGGGTAACCATGTGAATAACATAACTCTACAATCTCCTCAAGTGGGCCATAGAAAGTGAAATCATTTGTTCCTGGCACCCTAAACCATCGATTCATGGGAATAGCACACATGTCGTCGCTATAAAGTACAAAATAACTGATCAATGGATTAAATTAGATTCTATAGCGACAACATAGGGAGAGAAAAATAGGTAACTAACTCTTGGCGGTTAAGTTCCCTCCCTATCCTACAGTGATGATATATCGTCGCTCTAGAATAACATATTTCCCTCCTTTTTTTTCCACGATGACTCTATATGAGATGGAGAGATCCATAACATTTCCAAACCAAAAGGTATAGATCTATATGAGATGGAGAGATCTTGATCTGGGAGCAGGAGGCTTTGATGAAGAATTGAAACTTCCTTAACTTACATATCAGTAAATTTTGAAATAATGAGTGTCATGGCATTCTTGTTTAGAAAACAATAATAAAGTAGAAAAAAGTACTGGAAAACTCAAAGACATACTAAAACCATGATGTTAATGGATATGCCTCTTCCTCTTGATATGTCTCTTCGTCTTTTTCATTAACTGAGAAAAAAAATTGAACCTCATAAATATTTTGTATATGCTTTTAATTTTTACAGATTTATTCTTTGATGTGTTTGTGATTTATTGTTTATGTAAAATGGAATTAAATGTTCTTTTTAAATAAATAGAATTATTTGTTAAAAGAGTTGATTCAATCTAAATTTCCCAACAAAGAAATGTATAAATGAAAGAGTATTTGTAACTATTGGTCCTTGAATTATACCACCTTTTAGAGTTTGGTCCTCAAAACTTCAACGTAAGTAATCAGGTCATTAAATTTTCTATTTTCTAGCAATTAATTCCTTTGTACACAAAGTTCACATTTCTACTGAAATATACATGTTTCTCATATGTAGGTATCTAGATATGTTTATTTTTTTTTTAAAAATAATCTTAATATGCATATCTTTTTTTCTAAATTATTTATAAAAAAACTGACTTATGTTAATGAAAATGGCTTAATTGTTGAGAAATAAAAATTTAAAACGTTAAAAATTAAACTTTAAGTAAAACTGTAATAATTAAGTATATAATTCAACTACTAATAAAATGTATACATACCTAATAGTACTTGTAATTGCAATTGTAAGAGTTAAGAGTAGACTAGTTCGCTATTTAAAACACTAGGTATGATTCTGAAATAAGAATCTAAATTGTGTGTCTAAAAATGCTATATGATAATAAATTTCAATTCAATTATCGATTTAGTTAAATAAATTTTAAACTTACATTAATTAAATTCATAATAATTTATTACCAAAGTTTTTATTCATTTTTTTAATTAAAGTTACACTTTCTTTTTTTAATTAACTAAGCTCTATTATTATGTCATATTATTTTGCCCAGTAGCTTTTTTTTTAATTAACTGTAATTATAATTAAACTTGACTTAAATTAATCTCCATATCTCATAATTTTCTACTTCTTCTCCTCCTCTTGGAGTTTCTGTTGTTGGAGGAGTAGTTGATTGTTTAAGTTCCTTTATTATTTTTTTTTAAGGTGTGTCATCAATTAAATTGGTCAAATATTCTATCATTAATATAGTGTATATTCTAATATAGTTGTGGATAGCACAACATACAAAGCAAATATGGAGGTTGAATTCAAAATTGAAAATCTGGCATTCAATAATATCCAAAACAATGTTCAATCAATTTACTCGATATTTTCAAGATATTTGAATATCATTTTTGGTGGCTGTGGCCGATTAAAGCCGAGAGGAACTACACTATTTGTTTGTTTAGTCAAATTTTGAAAAGTAAAATTACAATAGAATTCTTCCATTAATTAAATATTTGTCGTACATTTATTGTTACAAAACCATTTTATTACAAGCACTAAACTTGACCAACAGTTCCACCCTCAAAACAAAAAACAAAATAATAATAATAAAATCTTGGCCAACAGTTGACATTAAGTTTCGTACAATTCAGATACCTAAACGGGTACCAATCTGATTGAAATTTGCAACGTGTGCTACTGTATCAAACAAGGTTGGCATACCCTTAAACTGGATATCCTTAAAACTTTGAGTTTTTGGATCATAAAGAACCAAAGACTTACCATGGTGCTCCATCAAGATCTCCCCGCTCCTTAACTCCGACAAAACCCGATCAAAACTAGCTTTTTTTGCGATACAGGAAATCCTACAGGATTGTTCCTCTTTTTCTTGTCCCAATAATGACTTTGGAACATAACTTGCTATGTTAAATTCTTTGACCCAAGATTCCTTCACACCATACTCCTTCATAACCCAAATCTCTAATTTCCCATAATTGACACACAAACCAACCGAAAGACAACCTCTTAAGATTGACAAATGATCACATTTCAGAAGAAGAAGATCATCAGGCTTTGGAACCTCCCTGAATTGCTCGTCTTCAAGGTGGAAGGAGATGATATCGCGGTGCGGAAAGTCTCTCTGCTGGCAAGTCTCCCAGTGAATTCTTCCATTGACTACAGCCTGGCCAGGCCAATCATCAAGGTAGTAAGATGTTCTTCCCAAACATCTCCACGAGGAGCTTCCCAAACTTAATACTTTAACTTCTGATACTCTTAAAGAGAAACTCATTAGGCCAAGATAATCATCATCTTCTTCCTCTTGAGCTGGCCAATAGTAGATGATCTTAACAACTTTGTATTCATTGGTTATGGGATTGAATCCGAATCCGTAGACCACATATTGGGTTGGATCATGAAAAGAAGTAGTATTAGGAAGAGCTTTGTATTCGCCGGTTAACGGATTGTATATGCGTAACACACCATTGTTAGTCAACGAATTATCACATAATAAACAAAGTAAGCCATTGCATGAGCTTACCACATCAAATTCCGGCGATGAAGAACAAAAGGACGATTGAATGTTCATTAACTGGGTCTCTTTGTCACAATATAACAACTCGGAATAATCGACTAAGAAAATCTGGTTCTTGGCTAGACTGTTGGAATGCATGACAAGGCATTCGCTTTCTTCTGGTGAGCGCTTAAGGATGAGATCAAGAAAACGAGAGTCTTGAGCCAAGTTGTGCCAAGCTTTGCATACGTACTTGACTTGAAATAGAGATGATATGGGAAGCTTTGAGATTATTTGGAGAATTATCTCCGGGGGAAGGCATTGTATTTCTGAGCTTGCAGCCATGGCTAGATTTGGAGAATTGGAAGAGACAAGCTTGTGATTAAGTATTGAAAGAGTACAAGAATGGAAGTTTGAATTCTAAGAGGGTCGGTCAATAAAGGAGGAACTTCAAAGAAACTACACTTCTTTGAACTTAATATACCACAACATTTTATATGATTAAAGTTTTGTAAATATTATCATTGTGTTTGATTTTTTATTCGATCATAGCGTTATAGTGTGTACATTATAATCCGCCGGTAATAATCATGCATTTTGTCTCAACAGTGCTAGAAGTCCAAAGTTTGAGTATTATTCTTTCCAAGTTAGAGAAAAATAACAATTAGTTGTACCCGCTTTTTTTCTATTAAAATATTTTTTCTCATTAAAATATCTAATTATGCCATCAAATGGCACTTTATAAAACAAAACTTATGCACTTGGTATAAAGTTTGACACATATTTTCTTTCTTTCAAATGTCACGTAAATAAATAAATAAAAATCGTTCATTTCGTACCCCTAATTTTTCTCTTGCTATGAATTCGGCCTCCTAATCTTGACTTCTATTCATGTATATCTAGTTAGATTCAGAAGTAAGAAGTAGAAAATTTCATACCCAAAAGCTTTTACCCATTTACGATTCCTTCAATCCTCGATTATACACTAAAAGCAATAGCTTTCACCCATTACAATTTCATACCCATTTTTTTAATAAAAATGCCACCATGTTTTGGCATCCCATGGAATAGCAATGAAAATTCTTCTAAACCCAACAATTGAACTAAAATAGAAAACCACTATGTTGAGCAAATTCCCGGATATTTCCAAGCTTTGTTTCGGCGTCCCATTCGGCACTTTCTAACAAAACATAGAGATCTAAACTTATAATAGAGAAAGAAAAAAAACTCATCTTCTCAGTCAAAATTATATTTAATTAATTATTTTATTTTATTTATTAAAGGAATATAAATTATTTGGTTAATATTGTGTTATTGAGAATTTCATTAAGAAATTATATACGAGAATTACCATTCATCTCTTTTTTTAAGCCGGCTAGGGATGGTAATATAATCCATAGTTATAGGTATCCATGGTTATTCAATCCGAATGAGGCTGAGAAAAACCGTTCAAACAATCACGATAGAGAATAATTGTCACACATATATACTAGTATGGTGCATGTACAATCACGCGCTCCAATATATATAATAATTACTTTATTTATCTACTTTTTATATATAATATATATTATTGTAAAAATATTAATAGAAACTAAACGAATTTATTTTGATATTTTTACTGTAATTTACTTAATAAATTTTGAATGTATAATATTTTTAGTATTATAATATTAGATTTTAAGTTTGATACGATTTTGGATATTATTTCATTTTTGTATCTAAATTATAAAAATATAAATTAAATTGAACATTATTTCAATTAACTAAGAATGTTTATTTTGAGTAGTTGAATGACTTTAGAAAGTGTAGAGTTGTTTAAGACGAATGTAATATTAAGCTCAAGTATATAAAATAGTTCACTTTACTATTAAAATATATATTGGGTCTACAAAATTTATTAATTTTACCCTTAAAAATTTGAACTAAACATTATGAGAATTGTGATTATATAATTAACCTACGGGGCATGAGGATGGTAATTGAAAAATATTTCCCGATCTGTACCACTGTCAATCCTAAAGCCCATTACTAAATTCTACTTTGAGTTTCAAATAAAGCAAAATAGACAAAATTGATGGTTTGTGCATATTTTTAGTGAAAATTTTATTTATATAGACAAAAATGCTCTTATTTAGAATGCATTAATATCTTTATTTTTATAACTATAATTTATAATTGATAACTCATAACTATCATTATTTTACAGTAACTCATAGTTAAAACATTGTAAACTATTGAAAGCATAACTAGAAAAACTCTTTGGTGTTTGAAGTGATACTAAAGGATGTGATGTCGTAGATTAAGATTTAGACATCAGTAATTAAGTAGCTACTAAAACACTTTAGATGTCACAGGATGATGCCTTAACTTGCTTTAGGTGTCAAACTAAAGAAATGGCCACAGATTGAGACCTAAACTATTTAATTTTTGTATATATAAAATATATATAATCAATATGTATAATAATCAGATTATACCAAACGTATATTCCAATATTATTATACAACGAATATTCTAGTAGATTATCCAAAATTTATTAAAATAGATTGCATTTATAAATTTACAATTTATAACCAAATTATATTTTTTAGTTTCCCACTAGAGCAGACCACGATCGACATCATCTGCATAAACTATATACAGATACAGATATTATTGTCATATTTTATTGTCATCTATATTCTCAATGATTGTATAATCTAACTAGGGTCTGCCCTAAGATAGTGGCCTACATCAAAATGATAAAACAGGGCCTATAATTTTTATTTTTGATATATAAAAATTGATATTTTATAAAGGGTTTTTTTCTTGCATACCAATATACAGAACAAAAGTTAAAGCGACATTTATTACATTTATATGGTCAATCAAAATTTAAACAAAAATATGGCTTCTTCTTTAATGACCTCGCACTCAAAGGAAGCTTCTCTCTTCTGAAACCCAAAACCTGCGAAACAACAAAAACAAACCCGAAAATCCTCTCCATGCCGGCGATCTACACATAAAATGGAAAAAAACCCAACAACATTCAATTCCAACGAAATTGAGACATAAACGGGTATTAGATATAAATATATTTTTCATTTTTCCAAACACAAATGAGGTACAAGGGGAAACATTGATAACGAGTTTCCAAACGAAGTGGAATAATCATAATCTCATGTATGATGATTTTAAAATTTTCCCTAAATATTTGAATCAAATCTGCTTGCAAACTATTTTACATGTTGCTTACTGATAATTGTCTTACAAATCTGGTTGTTTTTTTTGGTTTCTACAACAAATAGATATGAAAAAAACCTAAATATTAATTCGCGTTGTTTTTTATTTTTATTTTTGTTTTTACAACAACTGGTTAATAAAAAAACAGAATATTAATTATGGGATTTAATACAAAATAAGGATGATATTTTTAATTTTCTTTTTAAATGAAGTTGCCTTGGGGTTCCATTGACGTTGTCGTTGTGGGGCACACCTACATCTTAAAAATGGATAATAGTATAAATTCCAACATTACAAATAGTAATAAAAAAATTTAATTATATAAATTTCAGGGAATGGATGCAATAACAATCTTGATACAGAAAAATGGACATTGGGATGACAACAATAATTACATCAATTTTGAACCTAGTGGAGAATTCATATCAGTGGATTGCAACTATGAAGAGCCACTACAGAAACTGTTTCAGCATCTACAATGCAACCCCGCATCAACGTAGCTGCAACTACAATACCAAATAAAAGAAGGATACCCACCCCTGAAAAATAGTGGATAATGCCAGTGTCTTCTTTTATGTTCAGCTAAAAAAAAAGGATTCAGACTTCACAAAGTATCCATTATGTGTGAACACATTCAACAACACATCAACAACATCAAATAATTTCTTTGAAAATAGAGAGTCAATCGTAATACAAGAACTACAAATCATCGACAATGGTCTACGGACAACAGAATCAACTACAAGGCAACGCACAGAGGCAAACATAGAAGAACTCAACGACAAGCTTGACATAATTGACTATGAAATACTTATCAGATCGGAAATGCTAGAGCAACTCGAGAACAATCAAAATAAAGAAACTCAGGTTGATACTGAAATATACTAGTAATCACAAATCCTCGTCATCAAGATATTCTAAGTGGCCAGATATACAAAGACAAATCAACACTAAAGAGTGTGCTCAGCTACTATGCAATTACAAATAACTTCCAATACAAGGTGCAAAAATCATGCTCCAAAGAGTACAATATTGTTTGTTTGGACTAAAAATGCATGTGGTCACTAAGAGCATCAAGGAACGGCACCACACATACATTTATCATTAGAAAGTACTACTAGATACACACTTGCTCCCTGGAAATAAGATTTGGAGACCAGCATCAAGCAACATCAAAGTTAATAAGCGACTACATAAAACCAAAGCTCCTAAACATTAAAACAAAAACCACACCAAAAGACATTAGAAGTGACTTAAATGACAAGTATGGTATAAAGATGAACTACATGAAAACATGGCAGAGCAGGGAGCACACACTCAACAACCTGCGAGGGAAAGCAAAAGAATCATACAACCTCTTACCAACTTACTTGTACATGCTACAAAAAACCAACCCTGAATCACTATTAGAAATCAAAACAGGACAAGACAACAACTTGCTATTTCTATTCATGACATTGGATGCATCTTTGAAAGGCTGGCCAAAATGTAAACCAATAATAGTTGTTGATGACACTTTCCTAAAAGCTACATATGGTGGAACATTGCTCTCTGCTAGTGCACAAGATGCTGGAGGTAAAAAATTTCCACTTGCATTTTGTATTGCAAACTCAAAAAATGACAAGTCACTGGAATGATTTTTTCAGAAATTAAGAGAAGCTTATGGAGTTAGAGAAGGACAATGTCTAATATCAGATAGACATGAAAGCATCATAAAAGCAACCAAATAACTCAGCAACCTAAAAACAAAGTACAAAAAACATGCAAAAAAAATACAGGGAACCATTCTTTGGGGCTGCAACATCATACATAGAGCAGAAATTTGAATATTACATGAAGGAGCTCGGCCGCTTGGATAAGTGCATATGTCCTTTTTTAAACAAAATTGGTTATGAAAAATGGACAAGATTCCACTCCAGAAATAACAGGCATTTAACATTGACTTCAAATATATTAGAATCACTCAACGCAACTACTTTGGCAGCAAGAGAGGTACCCATAACAACACTATTGGAGTGTTTGTGTGGATTACTCCAAGATTGGACATACACAAATAGAAGGCAAGCCCAAAATACATTCACAACATTGACACCAGAGGCAGAAAAAAAGCTCACCAACAATTACATATACTCATTGAGACTAATTGTAATATCTTTAAATACTTTTAAAAAAAAATTAATTAAGTTTTTCTGGGGTGGCGCTTACGTTGCTTCTGTGCCATAGTAACGGTGAGGGTTGTTCATATGTTGTTGCTTTTAGAAAGTCGCGAAATTATAATTGTTATAAATAAATTAATTATGCATAATGTGTTATAGGTAAAGGCATCAAATGATATCTATTTGAGGTGTTCAAAGATCAAAAGTCATGGATTGTAAACCTCAAAAATTGAACATGCACATGCAATAGATTCCAAATGGATGAAATGCCATGTGGTCATGCAAGCACTGTGATGAAGGAAATGAATCTAGAACCTTATAATTATTGTTTACACTACTACACAACAAATACATGGTTGGAAACATATAAAGGAACAATATACCCTATAGGAAAGCAACACAATTAGGATGTCACACAATATGTCAAAGACATGATTGTTATGCCTTCATTTGCAAAAGTAAAAACAGGAAGACCAAAGAAAAGAAGATTCAGAGTTGCTTAGGAAAATAAAAAGCGAAACAAATACAACAAGTGTGGACAAAGATGACATAATAGGAAGACATGCAGAAATAAAGCGCCAAGAAGTTGAAACAACAAGACAACTACAAAAATAATTAATTGATTATTTTATACAAAAACATTCATTTATTTTCTTTTATATTTAGAATTTATATTGTGAAGCAAAGTTATTAGTTCATAAACATGGAATGAGAAAAAATTGAAACATTTTTTTTAAAATTGACAATTATCGTCAAGTTGATATGCAGTGGATAAAATGTAAAACTATGACAATAATTAAAATTTAAAATTTAAAATAATTAATAACAAATTTATTATTAACTAAACAGTTTTTTTTTCATAACCTATAAATTGAATTAGAGTTATATGTTCATAATCATGGCATGAACGTAAATTTATAACATTCTGTTTTAATTTCTAAAGTTTTTCTTTTGTTGCTTTTAAGTTGTTGTGCGGTTGTCAAATCATAATAATATATCCATGACTGCAATGAAAAAAACAACATAATAGTTCATATTTTTTTTCATAACCAAAAAACTCTAAAACAAAATACGCATTTAAACAACCTATATTCAACACAACTATTTAATATCAATAAAATAGAAAACCAAAATGACCACATAAAAATAAGTTTTCATATGTTTTCCCTAAGAAATTTCCATAGTTGCTGCAGTGATGTTTGCACTGTTGTTGACAAACAAACATATGCATAAAATCTTCATGCTCAAATCAACATTCTTCCTTTTAAATTTATGTGCGATTTTTTTGGAGATCCTATAGCAAGTTCAGTTTCACTAGCAACATTTTCATCCTGCTTCACCTTCCCATAAGAATAAAAAAGCACAGCAAGCCTAGAATGATGGTCATCTACATAGAAGTTACTTGAAGGAATCTCCTTGCCATCAACAAAATATTCAACAAATGATACAACAAAAATACCACAATTACTGCAAAACAAAATCATAAAAAAGATTAATAAAAATGCACAAAATGTAAAAAGTTATTAAAACACAAAAACACATATAACACTTACGTATCCTCTTATTGAGGTAATTTATCAACACTGACAACTAAGAATGGAGCCTTATGATCAATCAAACTTTCCTTATTGTCATTTCTAGTCTTATAGAGATTCATAAGGTCAAGGAACAACAACAACAAAACAAAATATGGCTCCATAGCCTCCAACGTAGCACTTTCATACCGTTAACTTTTCAATGAGTTATACATGTAAATGATCCTCTCATTGACATTCAAACGCCCTAGAATCCATTGACTATATCCTTCCTCATATTTATTGGAAACAACACATGATCACATTCAATCCATGGTCTACCACACATCAGCCTTTTCCCCTTGATAAACTGAACAACCTTATGCTTCAGATTCACAATAGAGTCATCCCTATTCTTCTGCACAAGTTTCTCATACAAAGAAGAAATAGAATCACAAAAACAACAATCTGTTGTAGTGAAGTTCACCTTAGGCCCAAGTAAATACTTCCTTTTTTTCTGATGTAATAAAATATTACATCAATGTGTTGTAAACAACACAAAAACAACAACAGCAAAATCATAAATAAACCCATAAAAACAATTAAACTGTAACAAAACAATAACCATTATAAAAATAATCAAAACACTCAGCATCTATAAATAAATAGCAGAACAGCACAAAAACAACATTAAAAATTAAAAAACATACCGAATCAGTAAGACATTTTCCACAATAAACAAGAGTGTGAAACCACGTCTTATCATTCACAGAATCAACACCCAGATCAAATGGGGGAGTAAATGAATTCTTGTTTTTCTGGTAAATATTGTTCTTCATGCCAAAAAATAAATAAACAAATACATATTATAATTGATGAAATCAATACAAAAAATAATAAGAACAAAAATATTACCATATCTCGCCCTTTTGTGTCGACCATCAGCTAACCAAGCATCAAAATTCTTCTCATGAACTGGATCAGAAACTTGCCCAATGTTCTCATCTAGTGACAATAAACCTTTAACATAACTAACAACCTTGTAATCTTCAACTTCTTGAACTAAACGAGAACCACCATATTCAAAATCTTGACGAAATGGACACTTTAAAGCAGCTCCAGGCTTTGTGAGCCTCATCTCAACAACTAGAGTTGCTTGTAGATCAACTGACTCAACCTTGTCAAAAATAACAACTTCGGGCTGTTGAACTGATGCAACAACAAAAGCCTCCTCAATTGTTTTGGCAACATAAATTACATTGTCAGCAATAGCCGATCCACTTGAAGACAATTGGAAAACAACAATGAAAAACACATATAAAAAATAAACATTTATCATAATAAAAATAAATCAGTGAAACAAAAACTACATTCAGACAACATCAAAATAACATTTATAATAATCAAATAAAATCAGCAACACAAAAATAACATTCAGGCAACCACAAAACAACAACACAACTAACCATCATTTTTGACACAACCGCTAATCCAGTCAACAAAGGATCATCAACTTGAAGTTATCTTAGTCCATTGAAAAAATTATCTAAATCCTTCTCACTATCAGCCCTAAAACAATACTTAAAATTGTTAAATAAAATAATGTTACAATATTGAAATTAAAAAAATGAAATATTCATACGTACCTTGTCAACTTTTTCCCCAGTATTTTGAGAAAATCCCTCAACAACATTTGAATCTTCATCTACATTAACTTTCCCTTCAACATTACCGCCAATATCAACTCCATCACTGCCTCCACCATGATGATGATGATCACTTTGGCCCTCAAAACATCATTCTTATCATCATTATCCTTTAACTCCCCATCATTCTTCTTATCATGAATGTCAGCATCACTTTCAATCTCCTCATCATCTTCAACATCCAGAGTAACCTTAGCATGAAAATTTTCCTACACAAACAACAAAAAAAATATTTGGGTTTTTTGTTTCTTTAACAATAAAACAAATTCTAAAAAAATTAAGACAACATTTTCAATACCTTTGAAACAGAAAGATCAAACATAGAATAATATTTTTTGTGCAAATCTTGTAAAGAAGAAATAATGTCCTTAAAATTCAGCTCAACAAAGGCTTTCAAAACAAGCATGTCAGTGGACAACGACTGCTGCTAACTTACAACCTGAGAAAGTTTGCTCTTTAATTCTTCAATTCTAGATGAGGAAGCACTTTCATCTACCTTTGAAGAACAACCATCATCAAATGTCTTATCTGGAAAATCATAATCTTAAACTTCTTTAGCACCAAGTTTTGTGTCATGAACAAAACGTTTACCTTTACCACGATCATCAAGTGTTCGACCTTGAAAAAACCCTTCCAAATTCAACTCAGCAAGCTCTATATCAGTAGGAACCAAATTCTGTACCTGTAACTGCAACAATAAAACAACAGAAAAAAAACATAAACGAAACATCAGATTGTTAACAATAAAATCCTGAGAAACAAAAAATCAACTAGAAATAAATAAAACAACAACAAATAAACAACATAAAAAAATATACCTTTGCCAAAGGAATATAAAAAAAAATGTGCCTTTTCAATTCGTACAAAGTTGGAGTTTTTATACCAACGCTCCAGTTTAAAATCCTTGGAGCTGTAGCACTCTCACAAACAACATATTTTCCTTCAATGTAAGGGCAACACTCGAAAAACCATACTTGGAAAAGCATAAGGACAACCTAACAGCCTATAATAACCTTCATAATGATCTTTGTCATGAGATCTTACGTATTTGTTTTTCTTCTTAATCCCACTAGCAATCTTCCCCCTAAAAGACTCCAAAGTAACAACAAACCACTCCTTCCCCAAACAATATTCATGATAAAGGGCACTATCAATAATATCTATATCTTCCTTAGAAACTGCTCTATCCTCAAGACTACTCAAAAGAAAACACTGAACCAAATACAGAACAACTAACTTGATGGAAAACTCATCATCATTCCCCCACCTCTCACCATTAAATGCATCTTCAATACTTTTTTTGTTAATTTTCCTTACTCCAACCAGGCACTCTTCAATAATACTATTGTAATATTGCCTATAATCCATTTTGTTACATTCCCCATGGAAATCCAAACCAGTGATCAAACTAAGTTCCTCAATACTAAATTTGATCCTACGACCAAAAATATTTGCCCAAAACTTATCAGGATTAGACCGATTAACCTCCATCAACAACAAACTATGGGACAGTTGAGGTTGGAATATGAAATTAGGAATACCCAAATAATGACCAAATATGATTTCAGAAAACATCACCTTCTGCCTATTAGACAATTGCTTATTCAGGTTTGCAATGACACTATGATTACAAGTTGCAACCAATTTAGTTTTAAAATAGTCTGACTAGGCATAACAGTTTTCCGAAACCTACAAATAAAAATAAAATAAGTTACATAAACATTAAACGAGAACAAATACAAACAAAACAAAAAAAAAAGTAAAATTTAAACCAATAAAACAAATGCATAAAGATTTCAAATCAATACAAAAAAAACTAGAATGCTTTAACAAAATCACAAAATAATGATGACAAATAATTCCCCACCCCGGCAAAAAAACAGTAAAACAAATAAACGAAAGGAACTAGAAAAAAAAGTAAAAGAAATTAAAAACTAACCTTAGCCCCTTTATCTGCTTGCACTTTTTCCCCCTTCATTCCAGAAACTTCAAAAATTTTGGGACCACCACTTTTAGTTCTTAACCATTTTGCTTTCCTACCTTCAACATGATCAGAAACAACACGTTTCTTCAAAGATTTAGAACTATCTTTATCAATTTTCGTAGACCGACCAACAACTTTCTTCCCCATTCTCGAAATTTCTTTACGAGGCTTAGACAATATTATGGGTTTTTTGGGAGAGGGAGAACATGAAGCAGAAAGCGTAATAACCATCTCCAGTGACACACTTGTAATATCATGTAAAATCTCTTAACATAATTTGCGAAAAACATAATCATTTTCTAAAATAAGGTAATCGAAAATCCATTTAAAAAAACTTTTCGAAACATACAATAGTTTGGAAGTATGCACATACTTAAAAGTGAATTACAATGTCATAATTTTAAAATATTCAACGAGGCCAAAATAAACTATTAGTTATCATATGAGTGCTAATCCCCAAAAGGTCGGTCCACGTGTACATTCTCGCAGATAAATTGCAGCGTTCACTGAGCCACTTTGCCTTTGAACTTACCTACAACACAAAACAACTAGGTAATCAAAACGCTTAGTAAGAACAACTTAACAAAAATAACCACATAAATAGAGCAAGAACTTAACTAACTGTAACTAGGCAGATAATCAACCAAGAAAAGGATTTTGATGAAACAGAACCCTAACATACAATTTGAGAAAGTGCAAACGTCCTGAAAAACTTATGGTCATGCCTCATAACCAAAATTTATAACCTGAAGGTACACTTGCATGCACAAAATGCCAAAGCATACATACAGTCTTAACTGGTAACTAAAATACCGCTTATGGATCTGTTTCAAATGATATCTAACAATGTCATACCACTGTCTTAAAGGTTCTACAAAACCCAAAATCCTATTCTTACCAATTCTTACCCATAACCTAGGATCTCTCTTTATGTTTTTTTTAAAGGAAGGGAAATTGGACCCTTAACTTATAAAATTGTAAAAATCAACTTTTTGTTAAGGTTTGAAATGGCTACCTTTTAGTTTTTAGGTAAAATTTAGAAAAATTATTTCTATTACATCGTATCACATTTTTCTCTAAAATTTTACAGGAGTTATTATACACATCTTAACTAATTCCCTTCAAAATTTTATAATTTTGGGATGGCAAAACCCATTCGAATTTTTAAAGCAATATGGGTAGTGCCTAGTGCCCAGAAGTTTTCCCCAATTTTATGGTAAATTTGAAAATTTATTTCTCTTACACCGTAGCCTAGTTCTTTCTGAAATTTTACAAGTATATTTTTACATTACTGAATTAGCTTCCTACAAAATTTCATAATTTTTAGAATAATAAAACTCAACCAATTGTTTAATGCCATCTGGACAGTGCTTGCTGCCCAAAAGTTTTGTTTCTATATTCTAGGGAAAACTTTGAAAAATCATATCTCTTACACCTTAAAATATTTTCCTTTACAATTTCACAGTGACCATTATACATGTTTAAAATAACATCTTATAAAATTCCATACATTTTTTGTTAGTAAAACCCGTTCAAAAGTCAAAACAATCTGGGCAGTGCATGCTGCCCAGAAATTTTCTAGATTTACATCAAGATGCCCAAAAGTTTATAACTTCAGTTTGAAAACACCTTTGTAGATTTTAAAAAGCCTAAAATAAAGTAATTATCTAGAAATATGCAAACATACAAATTATTTCCACAAACAAAGGTAGTAGGGTATGATCTGACCCGTTGGAAGTCAGACCACGAAAACTTGGCAGCATGCATTTTTATACATTCTAGCGAAACAAAACACAACTAGCAAAACCTTAGCCACATGCATGCATGAAAATCAACAAATCAACAATCTAACCCTCAAGAATAAAATAAACTTCAAAAACCAACCAAAGATCTACCTTTGATGGTTCTAGCTTGGAGATGATAGTCCTTAGCGTGTCCAAACTTCCTTCTTGAATTCTATACCCTCAAACCAAACCCCATATGTTTCACATGCAGATGTTTAAGAGAGTGTTAGAGTAGGAGATTTTAGATGAATGGAAAAACACAAAAACTCTATAACCCTTACCTTTGTTTTCACTAGATCACCAAATAGCTTCAACTTATAGATTCTCCTAAAACAACCTCCCTTGAACCCTAGAACACAAGATCCATGTCATGCATGACTATTAGATCACATGCATGCATATTCTACCACTTAGGGTTTCTGATTTGAAGAAGAAAAGAAGTGAGATGGACAAAGTTTCATACTTACTTCTTCACTAGTCTTCCCTTGGCCTTCTCCTCCCTTCAATGGAGAATGAGTGAACCAAACTTGTGAAGAGAAGAGAAATGGTAGCCAAGGGGCTCAGGGTTTTCAGTTTTGGGAGAGAGAAAGTTGTTTGAGTGGACAAAATGATTTTTGAGGGAAGTGTGTAGTTTTGGTGAAAAAAGATTAAGGACAAAAATGTGGAAGAGCACTAATCATTAGGGTAGTCTCTTAACCTTCCCTAGGATATGTGTCATAAGACACTTGAGTGCATAGGCATAGCCTAGCCGCGCACCCTTCTCTCTCCTCCCTTGTGAAAAGACTTTTATGCCCTTGCCAAATCTTACCACACTTTAAGGCATTCAAGGACCCTTTGGTAATTTCACTTCTAATTTTTAACCAAAATTTTACCCTATAGTTTTTAAATATCCCAAGCTAAAATTAATTAAATAAATGTGACAAAAAAAAAAAAATTTGTCACATAACACATAATTTTGGTAATTTACTCAAATTGACCAAAATGTCCTTAGGAGCTCGGGCAAGAATTTCCATTCTTAAACCCGATCGATTGGAATTAAATCCTTGATCAATTTTTCTTAAATTTATTGGCTCAACTATAAAGTCCCAGTTTCAAACAAAATTAATATTTTTATGCCATACTATTTCCTATGTAATTAATCAAAGATTTTTTTTTACCCGATTAGGGTTTTTGACCCGATCCATGACCAAAGGTATTAGTTTCTAAAAAAGAAAACTGTACTTACCACAGCATGGCAAGTATTCACACATCACAAGTTCTTGTAACATAAAATGTTTACCTGACATAATACATAATGCATGGAATTAAAATACCCGAACTAGGATTTTACCTGGTGCCCTAAATGCGGGGCGTTACAACACTACTATTTATAGAGATACAAAAACAATTTACAAAAGTTTGAAATTAAAATTTTATTAAGAAAGATAGGGGAAAACGAAAAATGCTTCATAACCTATAATCTGATAGCCATGGGATCGTGGTGATAAAACTGTTTATTTAACCCAGAAGATCATGAGATGTTAGAGAAGGATTGAAGAGAAAAAGAGTGGATTGAAGGTGCAGGGATTGTTCAAACGTGTAAGATATTTCAAAAAAATATATATACTAAGCTAACCGTGTAAAAAAGTAAAAAAATATGTCTCATTTAGAGGAAACTGTAATAGTGCAATATTAAAAGAGATTAAACAGTAAAAAAACCGTATAAAAGAAGAAAAAAAAAGGCGCCTGTAGTAAAAAAGTAATAATAGTGCAAATTTTGGTACTTTTCGTAAATTTCTCTTTATAAAATATATATAAAAAATTTGGCCCATGTTTAGTTTGAAGCTATAGCAAGGGCCAGTACTAATTGTATCTCAATTATAATGTAAAAAGTGTTAGACAATACATTAGCATTCTTATATATGAATTAGATAGTTAATTAATATCAAAGATAATTTTCATTTTATAGTAAGTTGATCAAACCATCACCACTACAAAATATATATGATTTCGAGTCAATCAAACGTGTTGGGTGATGTAGTAGGTATACGCTAGACAGTTACATCATTGTCCCACTGATGTCGTTGAGTTTTTCCTTAAGCGTGATTGCCCCACTAATGCTAAAGACAATTGTTTTTTATTTTAGAAACAAGAAAAGAAAAGAAAAAAACATATGGGCCAAAACCCTTTTTCCCTAAAATTCATATCTTTCCAGTATCCTTCTATCTCTCTTACCTACCTCACTCCTCTGTGTGTGTGCCTATTTGCTTTTCACACTCTCATCTACCTCACTCTTCTGTGTGTGTGCGTGTGTTTTTGAAGGTTGGGGGTCACGGTTGTGAGGAGGGGGTGTGTGTGTGTGTGTTTTTGAAGGTCGGGGGTCACAGTTGCGAGGCAAGGGTTCACAGAGGATCTAGGCTATGAGGAGGGGTGTCGCAAGGCTTGGGTTCTAAGGTCGAGATACAAGTGTATATATATATATTTCTATATAGTTCTTTTTTTCCATATATATAACATATAACTTTGTGTTGGTATTGAAAGAACTCATCAGAGTGCACGAAAGGTTTTTAAAAATTTATTTTATCAATACCAAGTCAAGATCTTATATGTACATATACATTAAATCATAGAATATAAAGATTAGATTTATTATCTCTTGAAGCCTATCGAGAATACTTGCTATCTTTTAGAATTCAATTACGAACATCCATTTCACGCAATATGACTTTGAGATCCACACCACAATCTTCCATGTCAAACCTCTAATACATTATGATGTTTGTGGACACGTATAATGTAAATAACAATTTTTTATCTTTAGATAAACTCAGCACATGAGATCTAAAAACTTGGAGAATAACTTTTTAATGAGAGAAGAGAGAATAAAGAAAAATAACTTATGCCTTCTCTTTCTGAATCGGATTGTCTTGTCTGACAACCTAGAACAATATCTATATATAGTCTAGGTCATTTACCATATAGGGTTAGAATTCCTTTATTCATTTAATATTTTAATCATATTAAAACATTTAAATAAATAAAAGGTAACAAAATAATACAACTTGCAACTATTTACAAGTGAGCCACTGGTCCCCCCCTCCCATATGTGCACTAGTCCACATGACATTTTTTACTTATTTAATTTACTTTATTTATTCAACCAGATAAATATTTATGTATTTAAAATAATTTATTATATGTCCATTTGAAAAGGAAACATAGATTACTTCGCACTTGTTGGAAGTTTGATTGCTTGTGGCTAATTAGACCTATAGTTGAAGTTTCTCTTAGGGTTTTCTTTCTATTGATTATTGTAAACGGCTTGATATGCCTATGATGGTTGATTTTGCTCTATGTGTGTTATCTTCTTATAATGGACTATGTTTGATTGACCTATTAATGGATATTTCCTTTACCTTCTCAATAATAATAATAATAAATAATAATGTATTATTTCAAACGTGCATGAAAATTAGTTAATTCAAACTTAACTTTATCTTATAAAACTTAATTAAATTATTATCTTATATAAATTAATTCATTCTCTCCCAATATTAATTCAAATTTAATTAATATTATGTTTAACTAATATATAGTTTTTCAAATAAAATATATTAATTAATTAAAGGTACCACTATAGTCGTGATTAATTTTAATCATTACCTATAGGTATTTGTAGTATTTTTGGTACATAAATGAATCTAAACTCTAATTTTTTTACATGACAGTGTATAATGTAGTTACAAGGGACATCCCAAAAAAATTTCACAAAATTATAAATAATTTAAGATGTTGAAATTAAGATTCAAACAATTTGTTGCACGTGTACTTGTTTCAATATATATACGAGCGTGCAATATGCTATTTAAATCACGATTTTTGCATCCTAAATTATCAGGAATTTCTTAAAATTTTGTGAGAGGTCTGCTGTAATTACATTATACACTGTCATGTAAAAAAATAATAGAGTTACAACTTATCCATATACCAAAAATACTGAAAATACCTATCGGTGGTGATTAAAAATAATCACCACCCAAATATTTTCCATTAATTAATAATAAAAAATTACACCCTAGACAATCCAGTACTGAGGTGACTCGAGAACCATAGACCTATACTTCTATGCTCCAAAATACCAGATTATTAATTAAACTCTTTAATTTAATAATCTTGTTTATTAATTCCATTATTACTCCACTATAAATATAGAATTGCACTCTTAGTAATTATATTATATGATATAATCACTACATGTAGCTCTATCCTTTAATTATTGGTTCATAAATTAGAGCTGGTCAAATCTATCGTTCTACCCTTCTAATTAAGTTGTTTACACAATGCGGTGTAAAACACTTAATGGTTTTCACTTAAGTTGAAGAGAAAATATGAGTTTTTGTTGTAGGCATTAATAATTGACTTTTATGGATCTAAAGTGATACAATGAGATCTATGCTTATCCTAAAAGTTTGGAGTCATTTGGAAGTGCTTAAGGGTGATTTCAGACACCGTAGGCAGTGGAGAGGAGACATGTCACAACTTAGGTGGCGACACGTCACCACAGAGCTTAAAATAAAATCTAAGACAAAGGACATGCGACATGCTTGTGCCTATATCAGGAATTTAGTTACGTGATTTAGCTCCAAAATGATGTGTTTAAAATCTCTAATTCTATTGCTTGAGCCTAATGACGACGCCTACACTATATGTAAAAGTTACTGAGTTGAAAAGTCTTGATCACACTTTTCAACTCTCTCTAGTTCTCCAATATCATAAGTATTCTCTAAGAAACTTTCCAAGAATTGCTTAACTTGTTTGAGTTTCAAAGACTTATTAAATCCCACTTCTCATTCCATCTTGGTGAAGCTTCAAGCAACTTTTGGAAGGCTTGAAATAGAGATTTGGATAGTGATACTACTCATGTATAAGCTTTGTGATGTTCCCCCAAGTTTGAAGACTCAATTTTTTATTCAAATGTTGTATCTCTCTAACACCCTAACTATTCGAGATAAACTATTTTGATTTCGTTTTTGAGTTTCCCATTATATTTTGTGTTTTGACATTTGATATTTCTATTAAATTTTATGTGAGGTTCCATTTATCTAGAAGTTGTAATTTCACTCTCCATTTTACATCAATTTCTACATCTTGCTTTAATATTTGAATTTTCAAGGTTTACCTTCATACGCATGTGATTCTTGATTAGTCGTTAGGGATTGTATTATTGAATCCATTCCTATTATTTATTGTTAATTTAGATAGTGTAAGCCATAAATTCCTAACATAGTTAATTTATAATCCTATTATAAATTTGAGCTCAATAACCATTCAGTTCCATAATTAACACTTAAGGTAATCAATATTCAATCCATTAAGAAAGCTTGAATTTTAATTATTTTAAGGTCATATTTCCAACCATTCATGCTATTGAATCTCAAAAACATAAGTTATTAGCCTATTTTCCAAATAAACCTTAACGAGTGAATCAAAATATCAAATAGACATGAATACTCTAGATTATGACTGATCTAAGTATGATCATCATATTGATAAAAATTAAATCTTTATAAAAAATAGAATTCATATCAGTCTAGTCATATATAATCCAATTATATTAAAGTACATTCACTAAGATGTCTATCGACATCAGCGAACCAGAACTAGATCAAATATTTTTTCTTAAAAATGGTTATTGAAATGTACTAATTAAAAATTATCCGTTAAAGATTCCATAATTTAAAATGTCGTTGACTATTCTATTCTTATTAATGATCTTAATCCTCTCAAACTAATACAAGATCATATTCTCATTAATGAATATGTAATTTTCTAACATTTATATAAATTATTCATTAATAATTCAAACAATCAATTATAAGAATAATATACTTTTATTAAATTCTATAAATAAAGATATATTTACACATGCTTTTAGGGCATTGACCCTAACACTTTGTACAGAAAAAATTCTCTCCCATGTGTATGAATTTGTTTTTTACTTCGGTTAATTTTGGGCATGGATACTTCAGACTTGGTTCTTTTAATTGGGGCATATGTGCAACAAGTTTTGAAATTTGGGGTATATGTAGAGTTCTTTGAACCAATAAAGCATCTTTGATTTTGATTTTAGATCATTCTAGTAAGAAAATGCCTTGGCTATCTTGTTTTAGTTAAAATCTGTTTCTGAATTATTTCATCGGTAGAGGGCTTGGGCTAGCGATATGGGGGGTGTAGAGGACTTACCGGGGTCTCTAGTTTTGTATTTAATTTTTGGAACCATGTTGTGGTTTTGTATTAAATTTTTTGGATCTGTTGTAAATTTTGATTTTGTATTTAAATGTTAATGTATATGTTTTCCTGTAGTTATGAGTTTTGTATTTGATTTTAGATTTAGGTAGATTTTAATTTTGTATATGTTTTGATTTTATCCTAAATAGATTTTAGCAAACTTGAATTGTTCTTTTAATATATTATTAGCGTTAGACATTAGTTGCACATTGACACAAAATTCTTGTTTGCATTAGTTCCCTACTGACTAGTTACTAGTGAATTTTGCATAACTACATTTCGTGTAACTTTCTGTATCGATGCAGAAATCCTTAAGTGTTAATTAGAAAGTGAAGCAAATTGAGCTTTCTATAGTAGTGCATGGACTTGATAATAGAAGACCTCAACGACACTTCTATTCCATCTTTTTGACAGAGTCAAAGTTCCCCAAAAATAAAAGCCTTGATGGACCCATCCTTCCTATTTTGAACCCAACCGTTCAAACCCAATTCCTATAAACAGACGCTCTGAACATGAATCTTGATCACAACCCTCACCTACAAGTACACAAAACCAAAAAAATACATTACTCAAAATTTTAAATAAACTATAGTCAAACCAAATAATCGAAGGGCACCAGCCCTACGCCTATACTTTGTCACAATGCCTTGTCAATTTTTTTGTCTCCAAACAAGTAGAAAAAGATAGATAGATAGATAGTGAGAGAACAAGAGCGATGGAGAGTGAAGAAGAGGAAGAGGGAGACAGTTAGGAGAGGAAAAGGGAAAGAGAGAGAGATGGACTGAAATGTGTGGAAGGAGAATGAAACAAAGGGGATGCTAAAAGAATAGGGAAAGAGAGAGAGAGAGATAGATAATAAGATGATAGGTTAAGGTTTGTATTATTAGAATGATAAAGGCTTGTATTTTAGGTTTTTTTTTTTCTGAACTATAGGTATCGGTTTAAAGCTAAGAACTATAGTGTTGGGCATTGGCACCACTAATTAACTAACACCTTTACAAAAAAAGCAAGATTTGTAAGCATTAGTAATCACTAAGGCCTAAAATTCTTGCCTTTTAGAAAAGTTGGTAAACACTATTGACTATAGGAAAAGAATGACGTGAAATGGGCATATTGTAGTAGTGAACTTTGAATTGAAAATGTTACACCCAGATTTTGAGACCAGAGGTTATGACCCCGAAAACTGGACTCGTCAGGTGTGAGCTCGAAATGTATGGAAACATTGTATGGTTCAGCAATAAGATCTCCGAAGTAAAATAACAACCTTGAAGATGTGTAACCTCGGGATGCTTTCTGAGTTTGAAATGACATGACAGTGGGATACATCCGTTATTGATTGCCTTCAGATTAAACAGTCCGAGCTTGGGAAGTGCAGGCTCGAGTATGATGGCTTCGATAGTGTCAATCTACTCCGAGCATGTCCTGAAGTAGGATGGAAAGCTCGTAGCAATACCATAAGTCTCAACAGTCACAGGGTCGATCGCTGATCTCGAAGACCCGATGAGTCATCTGGGATAGCCTGTTATGTATGAACATATTTATTGTTGTATAATCCCAACATTTAAGGGATATTATTTAGTCTGTTATCCATTCCTGATTCTTATGGGACGTTTCAATATATGTAGGAGATATTGTATTTAATGTCATTATTTAAATTGATATACAGAATATCTTCCCAAAATATGTGGGAATGAACTCTGTAACCTCCCATATAAATTGAGGAGGAAGGATCAGTTGTAGAGGATCGATTTCTTTGGGCTGGAGAATAAGATCTGGGTAATTCATCTCTGAAGAATTTTCAGAAATCTTTAAGCCTTAATAATACAGACTCGTGGACTAGGCAGAGTTAACTGCCGAACCACGTAAAAATCCTCTTGTCTTTCTTCATTATTCATTCGCCTCATAGTAAACGTTGTTTAATTGCTCTACGATTTAAGTTGACGAAAAACAGTGTCAACAGTTTGGTGCTTTCGTTGAGAGCATTAAGCAGTACGTACCTGAGTCTATTCAGTCGAAGAAGCCTCCCTGAATCAGCTATGGTCGTGAATGATCCCAACATTCCTGAGGAGGAAATCTTAGAGGAAGCTGACTACCCCCAGCGCCCTGGGAAGCAGCCGTTGATGAATTTGGACCCAGATGAGAGGAGTGGGTCCTCGGACTCTCGAGGACCACCAGCACCACCGGCCCCTAGGGACAATGAGGACATGTACTACAACCCTGAACGATATGTCCCTATTGTGGAGCTTGAAAACTATCGGTTGCGAAAGCTATTGGCGGAGGCCAAGAAACGTAACGAGGAGCTGGCCAGATTGGCTGCTGAGGCACAGGCGGCTTAGCCCCCGCCTCCGCCTGAGGCCCAAGCTCCACCTCCGCGAGATGTTCATGTTCCACCATGCAGGCCTCGTGGACGACCTCACAAAAACGTTGCCACATGAAGAACGGAGCAACCTCCACCACCTGCAGAACAGCCTGCTCCCCCAAGGCCCTGGAGAAGTACCCAAGCTGGAGCTCCTGCCAACTCAACTGTCGAGATACCGGCCGAGATTGGGAATAACCGAGCCCCCACGGAGGCTCGGACCCAAAATATTGGAAACACGCAGAACGTTCCTGAACCAGCACAGGCAAACTCGGGACCTTCTAGGCCCCGTAATGGATGGCAGCCACCATCACTCATAAGTCACCCACCATCGCCGATAATGTAACCCTCATCACCTCGGAGAAACACACAACCGACTCAAGGTGATAGGGAAAGGCGAGCGGGGCGAAAACATGGGAATGGGGAGACCGCTAGGGAGCATAGAGGTACCCAACCCATGAGAAGCCAAATGTCTCGATCTCACACTATCAAGACAAGACAACCAGAAATGAACCCATCTCAAAACAACTGCACGACGAGCCATATCAGTGAAGGCTCAGGAGATAAGAGATTGGTCAGTATGTATGACCAGGGATGCAGAAATACTGGGAATTGAAGGGATCACCCAGATTTATGGGAACACCTGAACCAGAATCAGGGCAATGGTAAACCCTCGAACCCAGACTTAAGGGATCACCTCAATGGATACAAGAATCCTGTGCGGAGGTGCGAAGCTGGAATTGTGATCAACGATAACCAATTCCAAGTCAGGCCTCCCGTGGATGCTGTTCAGGAAAGGATCGATTAACTGGAAAAAGGGTTCAGGCTCTTACAAAATGAGCGAGGTCGGGATCGGGACAAAGAGTTTGACGAGGAACTCGATCCCTTCGCCCCCCATGTTTCCAGCACCCCATTTCCTCAAGGATTCTGAATTCCTCATGTCCCACCATTTGATGGGAATTCTGATCCATACAGTCACTTAAGTACGTTCAATACCATTATGAGAGCGAGTAACATGGGCTGCAAGCTCAAATGTATGCTGTTTCCAGCCTCGGTCACAGGACAAGCAAAAAACTGGTTCAAAAAATATAAGAGGCATTTAATTGCTTCTTGGGATAAATTATCTAGAGATTTCAAGAAGTAATTCAGAGCCATGATTGGAATAAGGCCCGAGGCATCTGCCTTGACCAATGTTCGACAGCAGCCAAATGAAACATTAAAAGGTTACCTTACAAGGTTCAATTTGGAAGTTGCACGAGCTCGTGACGTAGATGACAACGATCATTTGATGGCTGTCCGAGCTGGGGTAATACCTGGAAGCCCTCTCTGGGTAGATATGCAGAGAAAGCCTTTGAGGTCCTTAACCGAGTTCAATCGACAAGCTCAGAGGTTTGTCAATGTAGAGGAGGCAAGGTCAGCACTGAAAATGGCCTCTTAGCCCATAACTACAACGACAAACATAAACTCTGCCTTGACCTCAGTGGACCCATTAGCCTCGAAGCCCTTTGCAGACAACCCATACAAAAGAAAGAAGACTGAAGGGAGTAACCTCGAGGCGGAGGGGGGAAAGAAGAAGAAAGGGGAAAGATATTTCTCCGTGTACAAAGTGTATACAGAGCGGAATGAGTCTCGGGAGAATATCTACCTGGCTAATGAAAACCAGGTCCCTTTTAGGCATCCAGACCCCTTGTGGAACCAAAAAGAAAAGAGAGATTCTAGTAAATACTGCAGATTCCATACAGATATTGGACATACAACCGATGAATGCAGGAAACTAAAAGACGAGATTGAAGGCCTGATCTCGAGAGGATATTTCAGGCAATATGTAAGAAACCAAAATCCCAATCAGGCTTCTACCAGTCAGAGGGCAGTTGCACCACCGCCTGCCCAAAACAATAACTCCCGAGCAAGGGAAGACGAGAGACCCCCTCCGATTGATGGAGACGATGTTGTAACCATCTCGGGGGGACCTCATCTCGCAGGAACACCCAAAAAAGATATGTGAATGAGCTGAAAACTAGTGACGGATCCCCTTACGAACCTGAACCCAGGGCTCTGAAACACCAGAGGGTTGAATCTCAACATACAACTTTTATTGAGGATGATGCATCTCATGTGCAGTTTCCTCATAATGACCCGCTGGTCATCACCCATCAGCTCTCGAATAAGAGGGTTCGCCGAGTCCTGGTTGATAGCGGGAGCTCAGTGAATATCCTTTATAAGGCCACCTTAGAAAAGATGGGACTCACGCTTCATGACCTAAAGGCTTGTGCAACGACATTGTACGACAATTCAGGAGAAGGGATTGCCTGTATGGGATCTATTGAACTCTCTGTAACCTTGGGAGACTACCCGGTCTCGGTAACCAAGAAGATGGAATTCATTGTAGTAGATCTACCATCGACCTACAACGTACTGCTCGGGAGACCCGCCCTAGTAGGCCTGGGGGCAGTTTCGTCTGTAAGGCATTTGGCCATCAAGTTCCCGACTTCTAGTGGCATCGGGTCACTGAAAGGAGACCAGCTCACAGGAAGGGAATGCTATAGCATTTCCATTAGAGGAAAGAAATAGACAAGCACACAGACACTTGTCATAATTCAGAATAAGGATGGAAAAATCTTTGAGATAGAGAAAGAAATTGATTCGAGAATAGAGGAAAGAGCTGACCTCGAGCCATTAGAAGAGCTCGAAGAGGTCAGGCTCGAAGTAGTAGACCCCCCAAAAACAGTGAAGGTAGGAAAAAACCTCCCAGAAGAAACAAAATAGCAATTAATTGGCTTTTTGAAAAAGAACCAGGATGTTTTGGCATGGTCACATTTGGATATGGTAGGGATAAATCCGAATGTAGTATGCCATGCTCTAAATATTGACAAAAGCTTTCCCCCGAAGCAGTAAAAGCGAAGACTCCTGGATGACAACAGGAAGAAGGCCCTAAAAGAAGAGGTCGACAGGTTGAAGGCAAAACGATTCATTCGAGATGCCTACTACCTCGATTGGGTTGCCAACCCGGTGCTGGTCCCGAAACCTAACGGGACATGGCAGACCTGTATTGATTACTCAGACCTCAATAAGACCTGTCCAAAGGACTGCTTCCCCCTACCTCGAATTGACCAGCTCGTAGATGCCACTGCTGGGCATGGACTTATGTCATTTATGGACACTTATTCTGGATATAACAAGATCTCCATATGCCCCAGACCAAGAGCATATGAGTTTTGTGACAGACAAAGGACTATATGGCTACAATGTCATGCCGTTCGGACTAAAGAATGATGGAGCCACTTACCAACGACTCGTAAACATGATGTTCTCCGAGCAAATAGGTAATAACATGGAAGTTTATGTTGATGATATGTTGGTTAAATATAAACATAACAGTAACCATGTTGATGACCTTGAAGAGTGCTTTGCCGTGTTACGGAAGTATGACATGAAACTCAACCCCCAAAAGTGCTCTTTCGGAGTGTCGTCAGGAAAGTTCCTAGGCTTCATTGTAAACGCATGGGGAATAGAAGCTAATCCGGACAAGATCCAGGCTTTAATTGATATGCCCTCACCTTGAAAATATAAGGATGTCCAAAGTTTGACTGGGCAGATGGTGGCACTAAGTAGGTTTATCATGAAATCTACAGATCGTTGTCTTCCATTTTTCAACCTTTTGAGGGGAGGAAAAAAATTCGAGTGGACAGAAGAATGAGAGTTAGCTTTTCAGGAGCTCAAGAAGCACCTCGCAGAGCCTCCCATCTTGTCAAAACCCATCACGGGGGACATTTTGAACCCATATATAGCTACGACCGAGCACGCCATTAGCGCTGTGCTCATCCGAGAAGAACAGAAGGTGCAAAAGCCTGTTTACTATGTCAACAAAAGGTTTCTGGGGGCAGAATCGAGATACCCCTCAATGGAGAAGCTGGCTCTCAGCCTAATTCACTCATCTCGAAAGCTCCGACCCTATTTCCAGGCGCATCCCATTCATGTGCTGATCGATCAACCACTAAGACAAGTCTTGTCCAAGCTAGAAGCCTCGGGCCGATTACTGAAATGGGATGTTGAACTCGGATAATTCGAGATAACCTATCATTCGAGGACAACCATAAGAGGACAGGCCCTGGCAGACTTCATAGTAGAATGCACTGGAGTGATCAACGATGAAGTTATAACCCAGTTCGCGAACTGTGGAAACTTTATGTTGATGGGTCTTCCAACGAAAATGGGTCGGGGGCAGGAATAATATTGATCACCCCAGTAGGAAGTCAATTTCACTCCGCTTTGAGATTTTACTTTGAAGCGTCAAACAACGAGGCAGAATACGAAGGTCTACTAGTAGGACTTCGAATAGCCAAGGAACTCAAGGCTAAGGCGGTACATTGCTAAAGTGGCTCCCAGTTGGTGGTCAACCAAATCTTAGGGGAATACCAGACTCGCGGGACGAGAATGGCTGCATATTTAGAAAAAGCGAAGGCATCCCTCGAGCAATTCAAATTTTAAACAATAGAATAGGTTCCCCGAGAGAAAAATTCGAACGCAGATGCCTTAGCCAGGCTCGCCACGTCCACCAAGGTCGATGAACAGAATGTCGTACCAATTGAACATCTATCGACACCCATTATAATCGACCCTGAACAGGAAGATGTGTGCATGATAAACTTCGAGCCAACCTGGATGACCCCAATAATTAGGTACCTTGAGACCGGCATTCTCCCAGAAGAACAGACCAAGGGTCGAAAATTGATGTATCAGATCCCCAGGTACACCGTTGTGGACTATATAGAAGAGGATACTCTATGTCATTACTCCAATGTGTGACTCCACCCGAGGCTAAGAAGATCATGGAAGAAATTCACGAAGGATTCTGTGGAGACCACACTCGGGGGCATAGCCTATCCAAGAAAATCGTACGACAAGGATACTTCTGGCCTACTATCAAAGCAGATTCATTTGATTACATCAAGAAATGCGACAAGTGTCAACGATTCACCATAATTCCTCAAGCTCTACCTTCCGAGCTAACTATGATGACCTCCCCATGGCCATTTATAGTCTGGGGAATCGACCTCATAGGTTCGCTGCCAACTGGCAAAGGCAGAGTCAAATATGCAGTAGTCGCAGTAGATTACTTTACGAAGTGGACCGAGGCCGAGCCTCTAGCGACAATTACCTCGAAAAAAGTCTTGGACTTTGTGGTAAAGAACATTATATGCCGATACGGGATGCCAAGGATGATTGTGTCTGATAATGGCACTCAATTAGAAAGCGATTTGTTTACCAACTTTTGCAATAAAAATGGGATAATAAAGAGCTTCTCCTTTGTGGCCCATCCCCAAGCGAATGGCCAGGTCAAAGCTATAAACAAAACCCTAAAAAGTTCTCTGAAGAAAAAGTTGGAAGAAGCAAAAGGGAAATGGCCCAAAGAATTTCCCCAAGTTTTGTGGGCATATCAAACCACAACTCGTACTTCAATGGGACATACCCCCTTTTCCCTGGCAGATGGATGCGAGGCTATGCTGCCAATCGAGGTCGAAATTCCCACAATTCATGCCCACGCTTATGACCAAGCCTCGAATCAATCCCAGCTCGAAGTAAGTCTGGATCTGATTGAAGAAAGAAGGGACGAAGCTCAGCTAAAAAATGCTACATACCAACAGCGAGTTACACGGTATTTCAATAAAAGAGTTCGAGATAGTCAAACCAAATAACCGAAGGGCACCAGCCCTATGCCTATACTTTGTCACAATGCCTTGTCAATTTTTTTGTCTCCAAACAAGTAGAAAAAGATAGATAGATAGATAGTGAGAGAACAAGAGCGATGGAGAGTGAAGAAGAGGAAGAGGGAGACAGTTAGGAGAGGAAAAGGGAAAGAGAGAGAGATGGACTGAAATGTGTGGAAGGAGAATGAAACAAAGGGGATGCTAAAAGAATAGGGAAAGAGAGAGAGAGAGAGAGAGAGAGAGAGAGAGATAGATAATAAGATGATAGGTTAAGGTTTGTATTATTAGAATGATAAAGGCTTGTATTTTAGGTTTTTTTTTTCTGAACTATAGGTATCAGTTTAAAGCTAAGAACTATAGTGTTGGGCATTGGCACCGCTAATTAACTAACACCTTTACAAAAAAAGCAAGATTTGTAAGCATTAGTAATCACTAAGGCCTAAAATTCTTGCCTTTTAGAAAAGTTGGTAAACACTATTGACTATAGGAAAAGAATGACGTGAAATGGGCATATTGTAGTAGTGAACTTTGAATTGAAAATGTTACACCCAGATTTTGAGACCAGAGGTTATGACCCCGAAAACTGGACTCGTCAGGTGCGAGCTCGAAATGTATGGAAACATTGTATGGTTCAGCAGTAAGATCTCCGAAGTAAAATAACAACCTTGAAGATGTGTAACCTCGGGACGCTTTCTGAGTTTGAAATGACATGACAGTGGGATACATCCGTTATCGATTGCCTTCAGATTAAACAGTCCGAGCTTGGGAAGTGCAGGCTCGAGTATGATGGCTTCGATAGTGTCAATCTACTCCGAGCATGTCCTGAAGTAGGATGGAAAGCTCGTAGCAATACCATAAGTCTCAACAGTCACAGGGTCAATCGCTGATCTCGAAGATCCGATGAGTCATTTGGGATAGCCCGTTATGTATGAACATATTTATTGTTGTATAATCCCAACATTTAAGGGATATTATTTAGTCTGTTATCCGTTCCCGATTCTTATGGGATGTTTCCATATATGTTGGAGATATTGTATTTAATGTCATTATTTAAATTGATATACAGAATATCTTCCCAAAATATGTGTGAATGAACTCTGTAACCTCCCCTATAAATAGAGGAGGAATGATCACTTGTAGAGGATCGATTTCTTTGGGCTGGAGAAGAAGCTCTGGGTAATTCATCTATGAAGAATTTCCAGAAATCTTTAAGCCTTAATAATACAGATTCGTGGACTAGGCAGAGTTAACTGCCGAACCACGTAAAAACCCTCTTGTCTTTCTTCATTATTCATTCGCCTCATAGTAAACGTTGTTTAAGTTCTCTACGATTTAAGTTGACGAAAAATGGCGTCAACAGAAAACTAACGTAATTATGTAGTATCTCATAGTTACCAATCATCAACCATCATTACAATAATGCAACTCATATTAACAATATGAATAACCAGTAATAGTTAAATTGTAACTCATGGTAACCACATAAATTATCAAACTAACCAAATCAAAATAAATTCGTTCTTCTTTTATAGTTCTTAGAATTCTAAAATATTTAGTTTTCAATCTACTATAGAGTAAATCATAACTAAAATATGAACAACCATTGTTACTCTACTCTAACTCATAAGTACTAAATTGGTAACGATCATTACTATAAAGTAATTCGTAGTTAGAAAATGGTAAACAAACACAATTAGGTAGTTACTCCTAGTTACTGAATTGCAACCATCGTTACCATAACGTAACTTATAATAACAAAATTATTAAGTCATAGTAATTAAATCATAACTCATAGTAATTGAGTTGTATCTCATAGTTGCTAGATTAGATACCCAAAGTAACCAAATCAAAATAAATTTGTTTTTTCTTTTACTATGATTAGAATTCTAAAGTATTTAGTTTTCAGTTTCCAATATAGTAAATCATAATTTCAAAATCGATAACCCTCATTACCATACTCTAACTCATATTTATTAAATTGGTAACTATCATTACTATACGTTAACTTGTGGTTACGAAATTGTAAACTATAGTAACTATACGGTAACTCATGGTTACAAAATTGAAAACAATCATAATTATGTGGGAACTCATCTTGGGAGCTAACTTTATACCTATAGTTAGAATACACCATTTAACTTACAGACAAGTAATTGATTTTCAAGGTTATGATCAAAATTATATTGGGTCTGTTAGGAAAAGGGTATGTCAAGCACTCAACCATGGAGGGAAAAAGCTCGTCACACCTTGTTTAAAATCATTCGTTTGCCACCTTTTTTGTAGCTGAAGTGTACCAATCACGATAAGTTCTTTCTTGTTGGTATTAAATGTATTAATCAAACTATGTAGCAGAAAGTGTATTACAAAAATATTCTTTTTAATATCGAGCCAAGATCACTGTATGTATGTAAACATTAAATCAAACATGATAAAATATAGATCTAGTTCAAATACTTATGCCTATAAAGTGTCCTTGCTATCTTTTAGAATATTATAATGAACATGCAATCTACAAGATTGCACATCCACATCGCGATCTTTCAAGTCAATCCTTAACACATTAAGATGGGTGTGGGCACGTACGATGATATGGACAGTATAGACTCTCTTGATGTGCTAAATACACGAGATCAAGAAAGTTTGGAGAAAGACAAAGGATAAGAGTGTATCATTTTTTTTCTTCTTCAGGTTTTCTCTAAAAATTGAATAATGTGTCTCACAATGAAATATCACAATACGTTAAATTTTATAAACCTCAAATAGAGTCAATCAATAAATAATCAACTTTGTTGACCCAAATTTCTGTCACCTAATAAAATGAGAAAAGAAATAGTAAAAAGAAATGAATCACAACACATAGGATTTTACGTGGTTTTATCGTTAACGAAGCCTTGTCCATGAGTCACTTGTATAAAGGAAAACTTTTCGGAATCACAAGCTTTTTAGAGTTTACAGATTGGACAAAGGATAGTCTTGCTCCAAGGTAAAGTGGGAGTCTAAAATCTAGGGTTTCAGATCCTGACAAATTATCCCCTCATGCTCTATTTAAAGGTGGAGTGAAGGGAGCTAAAACGACTGTCAACCTTTAATGAAAGAAACATTTACATTCTATTCCCACATTCTTTGGGAATTATTCATTACATATTACATACATTACACATGTCACCTGGCCATAGGCCTATTTGGGCGGCTCCTTAGCCTAAAAAGGGGGCGGTCCCAAAATCCTAACGAAAAAGGCGCTTGGGACCACTACTTCAATATGTGATCCCCCAAATCTCTGAAAATCTCACTAGGAAGTTATGTGGAGTTATCGGGCTCTTCAAGAACTCAACCAGAAATGCCTTCCCTAGACATGATCTCGTGGACCTCCAAAGGAGTTACGCTTCAGGGATTCATGGAGGGTCCCGAGACCCCTCCTCGGGGGTTTAGTAGCTTGTATACCATTCACTTGTTGGCACATGTATCACCACATGTCATTAGATGCAGACGTCGACGATAGGCCGAAAAAGGACTGAAACATTTTCCTTCCAAGGCTCTGGCGTACTTGTTGCGATGGAGACTTATTGACAGTCAACACGTGGTCTTTCCCCCCAATCCATTTCAGAAATTGTGTTAGGGACTAACTGTAGGACACATGTAGGCTTTCTACTGGTGGAGCCTCTGCAATCCCCTTAAATGTTGAGACAAGTGGTGTTGGCCGAGTGGTGGAACTTTTGCAATCGCCTTAAATGCCAAGACACGTGGCATTGGTCGACTGGTTGGACCCCTTTGAATGCACTAAATGAGAGTGACACATGTCGCATGACGACTGGTCAAAACTCTGTGAATTCCCCTACTAGTATTTCTTGAGGAGTAGACTGTCATCTCAATGGGCATCTCGAGATAGAACTTTTTAAGACAAGTTGTTGAATGGTACTCGAGTACTTATGATAATAATCATTTAGTTGATTCCAAATTTGGAAAGCGCTATTTAAAACAGAGACTCTTCTTGTTTCCCTCTTCACAAGAAATCTATTCGCCATTTCAATTATTCATTGAGTTCCAAACTTTCCCCTTCTTTTTTCATCCAGAAAACTACCCAACCTTCACCCATCATTTGGCCAGCAGCCAATCAATCACCTCAACAGTTTGACGAGGATATTCGAAGTCGAAGGGCTTTAATTTATTCGCATGAGGACTACATGCCAGACTTATCGGCGCTTCTTATCACATAAGTTTCTTTTCCCTGAATTTCATGGTTCAAGATTTATGGGCTTGCCTTAGGTTTAGTCTCTAGTTGATAGGTGTTTATGATTTCTGAGGATAGGGATTTCTAGGGTTTACTTCTACTTTCTGGGTTCTTCCTTCTTTTTCTTTTAGCCTTCTACGAGCAGTGTCTTTCATTTTATGTTAATCAGAGTACCTGGGTGTTCCCTTTTTTAGCCAAGTACTTAATTGCTCATTTTTGTTTCAGATGTCCTATGATTTAGAACTCGAAGAGTTGTGCATACACGGATATCACTCCTTTGATTTTGGGTTTTTGTCTCTACTCCGCAACGAGCCAGAAGAACAAGCTGTCGAGGAGTCTCCTCCATCAAGGAATCTATGCTTACAGAGGGAGAGTTGAGAGCGCAAAGACCTAACTGTATCAAGGGAGACCGCGACTCATGAGTTTAGAGAACTCAGGGAAGGAAGGATTCCGGGGTTCGTTGAATGCACCTGAGCTATCGCGACATCCCGTCCATCATCTTCCTCAGTTGGAATTACTGTGGTGCTTCCTCTTCTGATGGCTCAGCTGCCTTACAGCCCCTGGTCCCCACATTAAACCCCCGAGCACCTCCTCCCAGAGCCACACACTTAAAATTAGAGAACATAGTCTCTAAGTTAACATTCGTGGACGTGCTTAGAACTATCAAAGAACATTATGGAATCTCCTCCTCCCATTTCATTAATAGGTTACCTAATTGGAAGAAAAGGGCATGTAATTATTACAACAAGTTTTCAGCGTGGAGCCAGGCCCATTTGGAAGTAGTGGCAGCCCTTCCACTGCACCAGTATTTCATCGATTTTGTGGTGTGGATGCATATCACGCCCTTTCAACTTATTCCCAACACCTACCAACTGCAGGCGATGTTCCATGTTTTGTGCCTGAGCCCCCAAGAACTTCATTACCACTTTCAACTAAAAATGGCTCCTAAAAAGGGCTATTGGGAGGAGGATGACTTTTACCAGCTGACAAAGTGGGTGTCACCCTACCGAACTCTCGATCACAATGAGAACAAACCCTGAGAATTCAAAAACAAATTCTTATTCTCAATGGGCTTTGACATATGAAATAACCACCACCTTCGCTTGACCTTCGACCGAGTCAGTAAGTTATTGTACTGTTATACTCCTTTTTTCTGCGATCCTTTGGTCTAATATTTGTCTCACTGAACTTCGACCTCTTCTTTCGTAGGTCGATACTCGAGGCCCCAACAGAAAGACAAGTTCTTGGTGAGGGCCCAAAGCATTTATGTTGTCTCACACAAAGATAGGGATATTCAACTGTTGACCACAACAGCCCGCCTCCGAGAAACGAGACTCATCGGGGCCGAGCAAAGAGTTGGTCATCTTTACATTATGGGGATAGTCAACCAGTATCATAGGGAGAGGTGTATATTCTCTGAGGTGGTGGTCGATGAGCCTGCTGACTTGGATGCACCATTCCTTGGGCCCCTAGAGGAGGATATTGATGAGGCTGGTGAGAACTCTCGACAATTTCGCTTAATGAATGTTGAGGATGAGGCGTTCAATATTGGGATAGTTTTCCCTGCCATTCGAAAGCTCAAGTGGAATGCTCCTGAGCCCCAGATTGAGCTGGAGGACGAGGTTGACAAAGGCATAGAAGTCATCTGCGTTCAACGTACTACCCATCGCCTACATACCTTGAGGCTGCTTGAAGTTGAGAACCAAGGTGAGGAGAT
The DNA here is from genome assembly GCF_963169125.1 of Humulus lupulus. NCBI lineage: Eukaryota > Viridiplantae > Streptophyta > Magnoliopsida > Rosales > Cannabaceae > Humulus > Humulus lupulus. Next base: position 117,223,161 of record NC_084794.1, on the reverse strand, counting down.
TTCTCTCTTTGTTCTCTAGACTATCGACGAGGGTCATAGTCCAGGACACTCCTCTTTCACGCATACTTTACATCGGCGGGTACGCCGATCGACGTTGGTCGAGGCGACAATATGCCAGTTGAAGCTGAGAACCAAGGTGAGGAGATATATCACTTTGTTCTCCGAACTGTCGACAAGGGACATAATCTAGGACACTCCTCTTTTATGCCTACTTTACATCAGTACGGGTATGTCGATCGACGTTGGTCAAGGAGACAATATGCCGACTGTTGGGATTAGTGCTCTTTAAAGCATAAGTTTTGAACAATGTTTTATGAAATAAATAATTGAAATGAATTTTAGCATATATTATTATTATTAGAATAATATTATATGAATATAAAAAAATTCCCAAATTCGTTATTGTGACTACAATCTTGTATTGGTATGAGAGAATTAAGATTGTAGAGAACGAATTTAAATAGTTTGCTGTAAAACAAAGTTATATGGAATCTTTGGATTAAATACTGTAAGTATGGTTCACTAGTATTATAAATACATGTAATCTAGATCCAGATTAATGATGTAGTAGGAAATTTTAGTGAATGTACTTTGTACAAAGTGGTTATACATGAACGAGACCCGATATGTTATTAAATAATAATTAAAAGAAAATGGCTGGAACACTCCCTAAAATCAGGGATGTGTTACACGCCAACTACAGTGCATGCGCTCTAGTTGGCGTGTAACAAAGTCCAAGAATGGGTCTTGGAATTTTTTTTTATTTATTTAATTATTTAATATTTGATTTTTAATTTGAATTTTGAATTTTAAAATATAATTAATTCTTTTAAAAATCTATCAAATGGAAATAGTTGCAATGAACTTTTGCAAAAGAATATAGGACTTTTGATAGAGAGAAAAATATATCGTATAATTTCTCTCTACCCCTGAAAATTCTCTCAGACCTAATATTCCAAGATCTCATGTGTTGAGAATATCTTGTGAATCATAAATTTTTCTGTAGAGTCCAAGAACTTTACTTAGCTAAGTTAGATAGTATAATAATAATAATAATAGTATTATCTTTATAACTATGGATTTTTAGTTCAGACCGGGATTTATTTGGACACTCATAGTAGTACTTGTAGATTTTCTAAGTTTAACCTATAGTTTAGGAATATTAATTTTAACCTAAGGTTTGATTAATATGACTAATATTGAGGATAATATTTATTATACTATAAGGTTTAGATAAGAACCAATTAGATAATAGCACATGTTATGTATGGGTTTATTAATGATTAAGTATTTTGTGGATTAAATTTATTAAGGTTAAAATTTGAATACTCTAAGGTCAGTCAGCAGCTTTGCAAACGTTAGAGGGCTTAGTCAAGGCTATTTACTCAATTTAAATTAAGCTAACAATGTGTAATTTCGTGTTTAAATAATCAGCGTATGCCGATATATCGCAGCTATAGGGGGCAATATATCGCAGCACGAAGATACAAAAAACACGAAACGCTGTACGATTGCCTCGGGCATACTGGCCCAGGCGATATATCGCCTACAGGGCGCGATATATCGCCTCTCTCAACATATTTTGAAGGTTTTCAAAAACGTTTTCCATTCAAACCTTAAACCTCTTGATAAGTCCAGCACCTTTCTGAATGAGTCTTCAGCCTCTGCTGAACGATAATTCAAATTATTTTCACTTAAAAAGCCATTATTTTTATTCAAGTTAAATGAGATATTTTCATTCCTAAACTCTATAAATAGGACCTAGTACCCAACCATTTATTCATCTATTACTCTAAGTTCAGAGGCTGCAAGTTGCTAGGTGAGTGTGAGAGTGTAAACACTTGGGTTGGGAATTATAAGCTTGATCATTATAAGCTTATCAAACACTTAGGGAAGTAAGGTTTATTCACATTTCGGTTCAAGGTTTAGGTTGATCATAGAAGTACTCAAGGTATCCCAAACTCTAGTCCATTTCTGTATTATGTTCTATAAAAATTCTCATAGTCTTCTACTCATTCTAACCTTATTCTTATTCTTGGTTAGGAAATCCAAGTTCTTAAGCACAAGGTTTTTGGTAAGTATATAGCATAGATCTTTCTTCACTTTCATCCTTTTTCTTCAATATACTCACCATATTATAAATGGCTTTTAGGAGTGTTCCAAGGTCCCAAATCAGTTCTCATATCCCGGTTATTTTGGTAAGGAAAATAGGATAGGATTTATGTGTTATATGCTTTTATATGTTATCTTATGATTTTATGTTATGTAATATGTTATGTTAAGTATGATTGTAGACTTGGGCATATGACCTATATGACTAACAAGCCCCAAATAGATTATGCGCATATGACTTGCTTAGCTAGCAAGACCCCACTAATCTAATGGGAATATGACTTGTTTAGTTTATGGGACCCCAAGTAATAATGGCCATTATAGTATGTATGTGACATAAGTGTTATGGTATGTTTTTATGTTGCATTATGAATTTCTATGTGTATGGCTATATGTTAGATTTTCCTTGCTAGGCATTAGGCTCATTCCTTTATGTTTATATGTGCAGGAAAATAGCTTTAGTGGCGGGAAAGATTCTTGGATGCTTGGGGAATGTGTATTGAGGCGAAATGGATTCAAGGAGTCGAGAGTTTCAGTTTTGAGGATGAAGTCTTTAGTTATGGTTTATGTGTATTTTTCCGCACCTATTTATGTAATCTCTTTTTAATTACCATTATGTTATGTTTTGTTTTTAAAATAATGGGATCCCATATCCTACTTGAGATTTTATGTAAGTCTAACATTTGTTTTTACAAGTTTTAATAAAGTTATGATCTTTTCACTTGTAAGTTTTGTTAAAGATTAGTGTTTATGTATAGTTTTTGTTAATGGTCCAAAAGTCTAGAGTAGTTGGGTCATTACAGTTGGTTTCAAAGAAAACGGTTCCTACGCATGAAGTTCTCCTCGATACACACACTCAAAAGCTCCGAATCTGACCGCCAAGTAAGTATTTAAGTTATAGTTATTTTGCTTATGTGTATAGCTAACAATTTTAGTATTTATGTTTTCAGATTAAGTATGAACGGAGCCTTAAGCAATGAGGATATCCGAGCCATTAAGGCTTTAAAAAGAATAAGGGAACCAAGAAACACCATAGGCACACTAGAGAAAATCACTCGGAGATTGATTTTGTTCCACAAGGAGATAGACCATCTTCAGATTACTAAGAAAATCATGATGAGAGCTGCAGAACAATATGTCCTAGTAATTAGGCTTTTAAAAGATTTTCCTGTAGTAATTTCAACTTTAGAAGAAATATGGGAGACTATAAATAATGATGATGACTTACAAATAGCCCTAAGATATTATTCTCTCATACTTAAGTTCACCTATAATTTAGAGTTTCAATTCACTAATGAGCAAAAACATAGGATCTTCTTGAATCTTCCCCGAGGAAATTTTGAGGCTCAAGACAATGATGATTATGAGGAACTAGATGATGACATGCTAGATGAAGGATCAGATGTAGAAGATCCTAATTTTTAGAATAGTAGTTTTCATTGTTTGTTTTATTTCTTTCTTTATTTTATGGTTGTAATAAGTGAAAACTAATTTTCCAAATTAATATCATGTTATTTTATTATCATGTATGAGTTTGGTTTTATTTTTGCAATCATAATAAATACTAAATAAAATGAATAATGACCAAGTTCGGTGAGGGTGGACACAAATCAATGAACCAAGTTTCCTTATTGAGAGTTAGGGGGCCTTAGTAGTGGGAACGATTTTACTGATCCCAGCCCTCCCTCAATATGGTTAACTTTGGAACAAAGATAAGTTTCGAGCCTGAGAATTAAGTCATATAGGATGATTAGAAACACACTTAGAAAATAAAGATGACTTGTTTTCTAAGTATAGAAACCCACTCTAAATAATAAATAAAGACCTATATAATTTTTCATAAGAAGTCATAATAAATAGGTCCGAGATATGTTTGTTTTATAATAAGTTTTTTCCTTAGAGCCTATTAGGTAAAGTTCTAAAATGTTTCTTACAACTGTTAGAACTCTGCTACGATGTCGCTCCGAAGATCTGCACGCACCAACGGAAACGCCTCCAACGCTGTTCCAGCGACCAATGAAGCCCCTTCAGTTCACAGAAGGGGAGTGCGTGCTACTGCTAGCTGCAACGCATTGGCACTGCCAGCTGACAACACTGCGGAGATCGCCAGACTGTGACAACAAGTCGAGGAACTTTTGCAGCAACAACGTCAACAGGCGCAGACTCAGCCTCAGCCTCCGCTGCAGCCGCAGCCACAGCCATAGCAAATGGCCCCAGCACCCCAACAAGTTGGTCCATATGGGGGATGGCCAGTGGCGAACTACACGCCATATCCAGTACTGAACATGGAGCCAGTGTATGAGAGGTTCTGAAAATAGCACGCTCCAAACTTCGAAGGGACTACAGACCCCTTTGAGGCAGAAGAGTGGCTAAGGAACGTGGAGCCGATTCTGACGCACGTGAATCTCAGTAATGCGGACCGCATATCCTGCATCTTGTCTTTGCTCAAGAAGGATGCCAGGATATGGTGGGACTTGGTCCAGCAATCGCATGATGTTGCCACCATGACATGGACTCGATTTGCGGAGCTCTTCCACAAAAAGTACTACAATTCGGCTGTACTTGCTACGAGAGTTGAGGAGTTCGCCAACTTGAAGCAGGGTACTTTATCAGTGGCAGAGTATGCTCGTCAATTCGATCGCTTAGCTAAATTCGCATCTAAGATGGTTCCAACCGATTTTCTGAGGGTGAACAAATTTGTTAGAGGACTTCGACCGAAAATCGAGATGGGGGTTAAGTTAGCAAACCCGGGAAATACTACATATGCCGACGTTCTTGAGACGGCAATAGAAGTAGAAATGTTGCAGGCTAATGTAAGTAAAGAGGAAGCCAGTAAGCCTGAACCTAGACAGCAGAATCAACCTCAGACCAGTCAGAACAACAACCATAATGGCAACAATCAGTCCAACAACAACAGTAACAGCCAGAAAAGACGGCATCCGGATAACAAGCAATTCGACAGCGATAAAAGGGCACGAACAAATAATGGGGGAAATAGGCCGGGTTACGTGGAATACCCGCCATGTGCTAAGTGTCAGAAGAAGCATCCTGGAGAATGTCGCGCAAACACAAAGGAATGTTTTAGCTGTGGTCAGGAAGGACACCGGAAAAGAGATTGTCCCCAGCGCAAGTCAGAAGGAAAGAAGGACGACAAGATGGTTCCTGCTAGGGTTTTTGCCTTAACCCAAGGAGTGGCTGATGCTAGCAATAAGGTGGTCACAGGTCAGGTTTCTATCCTTAATAACTTATGCTCTGTATTGTTTGATTCGGGAGCCACTCATTCGTATATCTCGTTAGGAATGATAGAAAAACTAGACAAACCTTGTGAAAGATTTAGAACTAGGTTTGTAACCGAGTTACCTTCGGGCAAAGTAGTTCTATCATCACGAATAGTACGAGGCGTACCGATCAAGATTGAGGACATAGAACTAGAAGGAGACCTGATAGAGCTAGTGATCAAGGACTTCGACATAATACTAGGCATGGACTGGCTAGCATGGCATGGCGCAACCATCAACTGTAAACGCAAGAAGGTGATGTTCGAGACCCCTGACGGCCAAAGACTATGCTTCATGGGACAAGCTTCAGGATTACGCACCCCGTTAGTATCATCTCTCAAAGCTCAGAGAATGATGGAGAAAGGATGTCAAGCGTTCTTAGCCAGCATCACAAATGTGGAAAGGGAGACACCACTTAAGGTTGAAGATGTCCGTGTTATATGAGAATTTCCAGAGGTATTTCCCGATGACTTGCCAGGATTGCCGCCAACTCGAGAAATAGACTTCACGAAAGAATTAGTACCAGGCACCGAGCCTATCTCTAAGGCACCATACCGGATGGCACCTATGGTACTCAAGGAATTAAAGACGCAGCTATAAGAACTCCTAGACTTGGGTTTTATTAGGCCAAGCCATTCACCATGGGGAGCTCCGGTACTATTCGTGAAGAAGAAGGACGGTAGTATGCGGATGTGTATAGACTATCGCGAGCTGAACAAGGTAACGATTAAGAACAAGTACCCGCTACCTCGGATCGACGATTTGTTTGATCAACTTCGAGGCACGACTATATTTTCAAAGATCGATTTACGGTCCGGGTATCATCAGCTCAAAGTAAAGGGAGAAGATATTCCTAAGACAGCCTTTAGGACTCGTTATGGACATTACGAGTTCTTGGTTATGTCCTTTGGTCTTACTAATGCACCAGCCGCGTTTATGGACTTAATGAATAGGGTCTTCAAAGACTACTTAGATAAATTTGTCGTTGTGTAAATCGACGATATCTTAGTATACTCCAAGGATGAAGTAGAGCACGAGGAACATTTGAGGATGATTTTGACGCGATTGAAGGAGCATCAACTCTACGCCAAGTTCAAGAAATGCGAATTTTGGCTTTCGCAAGTGGCATTCCTCGGGCACATTATATCAAAAGACGGAGTTGCAGTAGACCCATCAAAGGTAGAGGCCGTGAAGGATTGGCCCAGACCAAAGAACGCATCTGAAGTAAGAAGCTTTCTAGGGTTAGCAGGTTATTATAGGAAGTTTGTAGAGGGCTTTTCAAAGATAGCCACTCCGCTCACCAACCTGACCCGGAAACAACAAAGGTTTAACTGGAATGATAAGTGTGAAGAAAGCTTCCAGTTGCTTAAGGATAAGCTTTGCTCAGCACCAGCACTTAGTGTACTGACACCCAGCAATAAGTTCGTTGTCTACTGCGATGCATCGAAGTAAGGATTGGGTTGATTGCTGATGCAAAATGACAAGGTGATAGCCTACGCCTCACGACAATTGAAGGAGTACGAGCAACGCTATCCAACTCACGATATGGAGTTGGCAGCGGTGGTCTTTGCATTAAAAATCTGGCGCCATTATCTTTACGGAGAACGGTGCGAGATTTACACGGACCACAAGAGTTTAAAATACTTCTTTACTCAGAAGGAACTCAACATGAGGCAGCGTAGGTGGTTGGAGTTAGTAAAGGATTATGACTGCGAAATCCTATACCACCCAGGAAAGGCGAACGTAGTTGCCGATGCGCTTAGTAGGAAAAGTTATGGAAATTTAGCAGCTTTAGCCGGAATAGAAAAGCTGCTACAGCAGGAGCTGATTAGTGCCAGAATAGAAGTAATTGTTGGCAAGCTAGCTAACTTGTCTATCCAATCGAATATACTAGAGGACATACGGATTGGTCAGAGACATGATGACACACTAGCAGCACATATGGATGCAGTCAGAGAAGGCAAGACTACAGATTTCTCAATATCTAGTCAAGGTTTATTGAGATATAAGGATCAGGTATGCATGCCGAATGATCAAAGTATTAAGAAGACGATTCTAGAAGAAGCGCACAGCACCCCGTACTCAGTTCACCCAGGGTCTACCAAGATGACTCATGATGTTAAGGCAGTATATTGGTGGCCAGGGATGAAGAAGGACATAGCAGAGTTTGTATACAAGTGTCTTATATGCCAGCAAGTGAAAGCAGAACATCAGCAACCTGCAGGCTTATTGCAACCGCTTAGCGTACCAGAATGGAAGTGGGACGATATAGCTATGGACTTCGTGACAAGTCTGCCAAGGACGAATAAGCAGCATGATTCCGCTTGGATAGTAATAGATAGACTAACCAAGTCGACTCATTTCCTACCTATTAAGACTTCATACACGGTAGACCAATATGCAGACATCTATATCCAAGAGATTGTACGGTTGCATGGAATCCCCAAGACGATAGTGTCGGATAGAGTATCGGTGTTTACGTCAAGATTTTGGGGAAGTTTACAGCAAGCTATGGGTACTAAGTTAAGCCTTAGTACAGCTTTTCATCCTCAGACAGATGGGCAGTCCGAGCGTACGATTCAGATTTTAGAGGATATGCTACGCGCGTGTGTACTTTATTTCGGAGGATCATGGAACAAGTACTTGCCGTTGATAGAGTTCTCCTACAACAACAGCTACCAGTCAACGATCGGGATGGCACCTTATGAGTTGCTATATGGAAGAAGGTGTCGATCGCTGTTGCACTGGGACGAGGTAGGAGAAAGGCAGCTTCTAGGTCCCGAAACTGTTAGACAAGCTCAAGAAGCAGTAGAGCTTATTAGACAGCGTATGCTTGCTGCTCAAAGCTGTCAGAAAAGCTATGCGGATGCCAAGCGACGCGATGTGGAATTCCAAGTTGATGATCAAGTCTTCCTGAAGATATCTCATATGAATGGTGTAAAGCAGTTTGGGAAGAAAGGCAAGCTTAGTCCTCGATTCATAGGTCCTTTTGAGATATTGGACAAAGTGGGAGCAGTTGCGTATAGACTAGCCATACCACCAACACTAGCAGATAGTCACAACGTGTTCCACATCTCGATGCTACGCAAATATGTGTCAGACCCATCTCACATCCTCAAGTACGATACGATAGCACTTCAGAAAGACTTAAGTTACGAGGAACGACCGGTTAGCATCCTAGATAGGGGGATGAAGCAGTTACGATCCAAGAGCTTTCCTATAGTCAAAGTCCTATGGAGTAATAGTTCTGAACAAGAGGCAACGTGGGAGTTGGAGGAGGACATGCAAAGCCGATATCCGGAGTTATTTGGTAAGTAAATTTCGAGGACGAAATTCTTTTTAGTAGGGGAGAATTGTAGAGTCCAAGAACTTTACTTAGCTAAGTTAGATAGTAGTATAATAGTAATAATAGTATTATCTTTATAACTGTGGATTTTTGGTTCAGACCGGGATTTATTTGGACACTCATAGTAGTACTTGTAGATTTTCTAAGTTTAACCTATAGTTTAGGAATATTAATTTTAACCTAAGGTTTGATTAATATGACTAATATTGAGGATAATATTTATTATACTATAAGGTTTAGATAAGAACCAATTAGATAATAGCACATGTTATGTATGGGTTTATTAATGATTAAGTATTTTGAGGATTAAATTTATTAAGATTAAAATTTGAATACTCTAAGGTCAGTCAGCAGCTTTGAAAACGTTAGAGGGCTTAGTCAAGGCTGTTTACTCAATTTAAATTAAGCTAAAAATGTGTAATTTCGTGTTTAAATAATCAGTGTATGCCGATATATCGCAGCTAAGGGGGCGATATATCGCAGCACGAAGATACGAAAAACACGAAACGTTGCACGATTGCCTCGGGCATACTGGCCCAGGCGATATATCGCCTACAGGGGGCGATATATCGCCTCTCTCAGCATATTTTGAAGGTTTTCAAAAACGTTTTCCATTCAAACCTTCAACCTCTTGATAAGTCCAGCACCTTTCTGAACGAGTCTTCAGCCTCTGCTGAACGATAATTCAAATTATTTTCACTTAAAAAGCCATTATTTTTATTCAAGTTAAATGAGATCTTTTCATTCCTAAACTCTATAAATAGGACCTAGTACCCAGCCATTTATTCATCTATTACTCTAAGTATAGAGGCTGCATGTTGCTAGGTGAGTGTGAGAGTGTAAACACTTGGGTTGGGATTTACAAGCTTGATCATTATAAGCTTATCAAACACTTGGGGAAGTAAGGTTTATTCACATTCGGTTCAAGGTTTAGATTGATCATAGAAGTACTCAAGGTATCCCAAACTCTAGTCCATTTTTGTATTATGTTCTATAAAAATTCTCATAGTCTTCTACTCATTCTAACCTTATTCTTATTCTTGGTTAGGAAATCCAAGTTCTTAAGCACAAGGTTTTTGGTAAGTATATTGCATAGATCCTTTTTCACTTTCATCCCTTTTCTTCAATATACTCACCATATTATAAATGGTTTTTATGAGTGTTCCAAGGTCCCAAATCAGTTCTCATATCCCGGTTATTTTGGTAAGGAATATAGGATAAGATTTATGTGTTATATGCTTTTATATGTTATCTTATGATTTTATGTTATGTAATATGTTATGTTAAGTATGATTGTAGACTTGGGCATATGACCTATATGACTAACAAGCCCTAAATAGATTATGGGCATATGACTTTCTTAGCTAGCAAGACCCCACTAATCTAATGGGAATATGACTTGTTTAGTTTATGGGACCCCAAGTAATAATGGCCATTATAGTATGTATGTGACATAAGTGTTATGGTATGTTTTTATGTTGCATTATGAATTTCTATGTGTATGGCTATATGTTAGATTTTCCTTGCTGGGCATTAGGCTCATTCGTTTATGTTTATATGTGTAGGAAAATAGTTTTAGTGGCGAGAAAGATTGTTGGATGCTTGGGGAATGTGTATTGAGGCGGAATGGATTCAAGGAGTCGAGAGTTTCGGTTTTGAGGATGAAGTCTTTAGTTATGGTTTATGTGTATTTTTCCGCACCTATTTATGTAATCTCTTTTTAATTACCATTATGTTATGTTTTTTCTTAAAACAATGGGATCCCATATCCTACTTGAGATTTTATGTATGTCTAACATTTGTTTTTACAAGTTTTAATAAAGTTATGATCTTTTCACTTGTAAGTTTTGTTAAAGATTAGTGTTTATGTATAGTTTTCGTTAATGGTCCAAAAGTATAGAGTAGTTGGGTCATTACATTTTCCTACCAATACTTTACGTGCCAATACATATCTTGAGGTGTAGAGATACATCTTGGAAGATCTTGTTTTCAGTATTTTGAAGAACTGCTTTGGATGTGATGTTTGTTGGAGATACAAAAAGATAGCGATGATTCTTGATAGTTCTTCAACTGGTAAGTCCTCATATTTTATTTCCCAATGATTAATGTATTGTATGTTAATGGATCCGATTATTTAAATTTTGTTTAAATAATTTTTTTTTGAAATCTCTGGGCCTGACACCCCATGTTTTTCGCTGCGCACATGTAAACCAGTTACCAACAATTGGTACTAGAGCGTCATTAATCTTTGCATACATTAACTGTTGTGTGGGTACAATATGCATTCTTATATTATTGTAATATGTGATGAATGGATGGATGTTTATTTTGCTGAATGTTTGTTCTTAGGAGTGATTAATTATATGGTGTTTTGGGTTTAGGAATTGTTCTTATTTTTCTAGATCTACAAAATTGTAAGCTATATGGGGTATAAGATTTTTTGTAATTTTTTTTGTTATAGTATGATTAATTGCAATACTATAAAATTCTGAGCCTGAAGCCCCAATGGTGCCAAGACCCTTTCGTCACCCCGAGCCCCTGCGCCTGCGACTATCGCACGCTCAGCCACCCGAGTATCCTGTCGCATGCCCGTAGCTGCCTGCGCACCAAGCGCCTTTTCCCAAGGCTACCTAGCGCCTCTGGCCCTCCTCTTGCATCCCCTTGCGTGCACGCCTGTGCGTCTCGGTGCCCCTGTCATGCCCAACCAAGCCTCCTCGCTCCCATCGCACCTTGCGTGCCCTGCTGCCCGGCATGCCTAGCCGTGCCCTTTTGCCTTGCATGCCCGAGCCTTTCTGGCTTGATGGTTTGGTGGCTCTTCGAACTGCCCCACCATCGAGAGCCCTAAAGTTGCAAACCTAATTTCCACTTGGCTCCCTACTCGAGCCCTAGAGTGATTGATTGGTTTCCTTGAATTTGTGGGCTTGGCCCAAATTGTTAATTTTAATTTTAAAATTCTAATTAAATTTTGAATAAGTGACCCAAATTTAAAATGGACCTAAATGACCAATTAGGATTTTATTAGCCAAGTTAAATATTTTTAAAAGATTGTTTAAAATTTTTGAACTTATTTATAATTCAAAACTTGGCTAGATGGCATAAAAATAATACAAGGCCCAAAAGATGGAGATGAAGATTCTACATGATGCCTTGGTTTTATTTTTATTTAATTTGTAAATTATTGTGAGTGTTGTAATTTTTATAGAATTACCCAAAAATTTTGGCTAGCATTTATTTACATATTTATTGTTTTTATTTATTTATTTAAATGTTTGAATGTATTAAAAGTGTTTAATAGATTTTCATGCATTATAACATGCTATTCATATTACCCACACAATATATCTAATTCAAGTATACATCTCATATCGAATAGAAATATGTTTGAATTAGGAACATCCTCTTTGATTATATGCATTAAATGAATCGTACAATTAATCTAGAACAAAGCGGTAAATTTATTTTAAGTGTTAATTTCAAGACCTATTTGATAATTAATTTTATTAGATAGGTAAATGATATTTGAAATAATTAGAGAATTTATTGACTAGATATTTAAAGGGCCTATTTAGTAAGATGATTAAATCTTTTTTAATGATTTAAATGGTTAATGAGATTAGAAATTATTAGAATATCATTTGGAAAATTAATTTAATTAATTAAAAAGCATAGGATGTTTTCAGAAAACACATATTCTAAAATAGTGAGTAGGAGAAGGGGTAATAACAATAACTCCTATGGTCTCCATTATTAGTTAACACCGATATTTCATGGAATTGGCCTCGAGGCGCCTTTGTTTGCGTTTCCCTAAGGAAGGTTTCTGTCTATGTTATTATTCAAGGTTAACTTCTATATAGAATAGGATTGATGATGTATTTCAAGTTTGATTGACCCTAAGACACACTCTTGAGTTAAGTCATTAATCTAAAATAATGGATTACACTCACAACGCTTAACTAGGCTTTAGAGTAGACTAGTTAATCTTGATCAAACTAGCGGTTGTTCGTAAGTCAAAAGAGAAAATAGTTGATTTTAAGTTTTTATTTATGAATTTGAGAAGTGTCTCAAAATTAATTTGAGATTAGTTTGACTTACCCTAAGGCTGGTCCATCAATTTTTAAATTAATTTATCGCGGAATTAGTAATAATTATTTTTATTTGTTATTTAAATTTGTTACATTCATGCATCATATTTACTATTCCAAAAATTGTTGATATTCATAATATATGCTAAATTTATTTTGTGTTATTATTTATTCATTTCAGTAATCATGTTTGATTATCTCTCTCGACAAATTGACTATATATAGAAAATGCTAATTTTGATCCCAAAAGAATTCATATTTGGCACGTCTTTATCTTGTACATTCTAAGAGAAATTGGAATTTCTTATATTGTATGTCAACCACCACTTGAAGAGCCACCTATAGATCATATCTATAACATGCATGAAAAATATACCAACTGGTTAAAAGATAACCTCATTGGGCAGTTTTGTTGGGGGAGAGTGAGATAACACCACCTCAAGAAATAGAATCTACAAAAAAAATGGATTGACAGAGACTTAAAAAAGATTGAGAAATAACTTGCAAACCCAAGTATATCATTGTTGTTCTTCAACTTTGATGAAGCTTCAAAAAACCTAGGCAAAACCACAACTTTTAGCAAACCAAAAACACAAAACCAAGGCTTATACATATTGCAAAACGCTATCCTAATACTCTATTTCGTAGCCACCATGGATGCTTGAGGCCTTCTCATGAGGAAATGAGGATTGAGATTGAACAAGCCTTCAACTCTCAAATTCAAGCACTTTCTTTGTGAGTTCTTGGAGAAAAAACTAGAGATTCTTGGAGCTAGAGAGAGAGAGGGTAGAGAGAGATTGTAGAGAGTGATCAAGTCTTCCAAAACACTATTTTGACCATTATATAGAGTAGGCACTGTCATTAGGTCTAACCAATAGTATTGGACTTGAAAAACACATCATTATGAGCATTTGACGTAATTCACGTACTGGAGTAGGCGATGCATCGCTGTTTCTTAAAATCCTAGGCATTAGGTGATGCCTCGCCACTTGGGTGGCGATGTATCGCCACCTTCTCTAATTTTGGGCACTTCCAAATGTCCTAAAAATGCTCTAAATGCTACCAAACTTTTTGGGAACCCTTAGATACTCTCATGCATCACTTTGGACCCAAAATTATATTTTATAAGTACCTAAAATTGAAGCTCAAATTTCAGATCTTCATTATGTGAATTTTACTAAGTGTTTATACCTTGCTTGTATTTTAACACTTATCATTTGTATTTAACCAATCATAACAATTTTCTTTACTCAAAAGCCCGCCAAAAGTGTACAGAGACAAGTACGAATACATCAAGACATCGTATGAGTTGTGGCATACAATTCATAAAGATGTTGGATCTCCAGATATTATGGAGTTAGTGAAAAGGACACAAAAGGTAAATTTAGATTTGCCTTTACTTTTACACTCACATGATTGATGTTTTATTAACATTATGAATGTTATATTGCATGATTCTAAAATTATTTTTCTGTTCCTTGCAGAATTGATGGTCCAAAAGAGCCTACTTCTAGAGGGAAGGCATCAACATCAAAGAACTAGCGGAAGGCCCATCATTAGTTTTATTTGGAATTTTAATTTTGTTGTGAAAAATTTAATTTTTTTAATCTGTTCTTATTTTAGAAATTTTAGATTTCTATTTATAACAGGAAAACTAATGACTTAGAAAGTATTAGTTTATGATTAGTAATGTGATTATTAATTGGGAACTACATTATTTCTAAGTTACATGAATAAGGTTTCAACAATAGTTTCAATAATAGTTCGATTGTTATCTCAAGTTGTGATATTGAAATATGTCATGGAAAATCCAATGATGGGTTGTATAAACTTAAGGCAAAAGAACGATCTATATACAACTTTGAAATGTTAAAAGTTGCAAACCCAAGATCTATTAAACATCTAAAAACAGATTTTGACAGTGAAACATATCTATGGCATTTGAGAATGAGGCATATTGGTTTGGATAGAATTAACAGACTAGCAAAGGAGGGACCTTTAAGAGAATTAAATGTTGATTCTCTTCCAGTCTGTGAATTTTGTCTGAAAGGCAAGATGACCAAAAGACCTTTCTCTGGAAAAGGTTCAAGAGTCATAGAACCACTCTAACTCGTGCACACTGATGTGTGTGATCCACTTAACATACAAGCGAGAGGAGGGTTTGAATATTTCATCACCTTCATTGAAAAATATTCTAGATATGGTTACCTATATTTGATGCAAAAGAAATCTGAAACTTTTGGAAAGTTTAAAGAATTCCAAGGGAAGCTGAAAAGCAACTAGGTAAATCACTGAAAGTTCTTTGATTTGATCAAGGAGGAGAGTACCTGAATTATGAATTTGAGGACCATTTTCGTGAGCATGGAATTCAATCCCAACTAACTGAACCAGGAATGCCACAGCAGAATGGTGTTTCTGAAAGAAGGAACATGACATTTATTAGACATGGTTAGATCAATGATGAGTCACTCATCATTTCCACTATCACTATGGGGCTATGCCATTCAATGTTCAATGTATAGATTGAATGTTGTTCCATATAAGTCTATCAAGAAGACACCATTGGAATTATGGAATGGTACTAAACCTAGTTTACACCATTTTTCGTATTTGGAGGTGTCTAGCACATGTGCTGAAAGGAAAGACTGGAATGCTGGAATCTCACACTAAACTGTGCATGTTTTTGGGATGTTCCAAAGAGACTAGAGGTGGTATATTTTATTTTCCTAAAGATGTTTGTATCAAAAAATGCTACTTTTCTTTAATATGACTATATTAACAACCACAAACCTCGCAGTAAGGTTGTACTGGAAGAGGCAATCTCAGATCAAGTAATAAGATAACCAAATATTTCCAATGAACAATGACAAGAGGAAACCACAAGTTCTAGTAAGAACAATAGAACGCTTCGTCGTAGTGGGAGGGTTGTTAGGCAGAAAACTCGCTATGAACATGAAGTTGAAATGCTTGTGTCTGACATAAACAAAGATGATCCATTGACATATGCCAATTCCGTCTGGACTCTTGAAGATCTTCCTTAAAATGTTAAACCTATTGGTTGCAAATGGATATTCAATAGAAAAAGAGGACCAGATGGGAAAGTGGAAACTTTCAAAGCTAGATTTGTAGCCAAGGGTTACACTTAGAGAGAAGTGGTAGATTATGAAGAAACTTTTTCTCCTATCACCATGCTTAAATACATCCGCATACTCTTGTCCATAGTTTCTTGCATGGATTATGAGATATGACAAATGGTTGTTAAGACAACTTTTCTTAATGGCTATCTTGATGAAACCATTTATATGTCTCAACGAAAAGGGTTCATAGTAAAAGGTCAAGAGCAAAAAGTTTTCAAGCTTTTTGGGTCCATTTATGGACTCAAACAAGCTTCAAGATCTTGTAATCTGAGATTTGATGATACAATCAAAACGTCTGGTTTTGAACAAAATGTTGATGAGCCTTGTGTCTACAAAAAAAAATGTAAAACGACAACGTGGTATTTCTGGTTCTTTACGTTGATGACATCCTACTGATGGGTAATCATGTGGGAACATTGACAAAAGTAAGGAAATGGCTAGCCGAGCAATTCCAAATGAAAGATTTGGGAGATGCAAATAATGTTCTAGGTATAAAGTGTAAGGAACAAGTTTCCTAATACGCAGCAGAATAGTGATGGGTGGGCCCAGTGTACAACAAAAATTTTGTAACATATTTAAACTACCTTTAAATATGTGGATCCATTAGTATACATGCATTAATCATAAACAAGAAAGGAATAAAGAACATACCTCTTGATGGCTATCAAGAGTCCTTGCTATATTTTCATAAAATAAACGATCTTCCTATCCTTGCTGCTCCCAGGTACTCACACCAAAATCTTCCACAACGTTCTCTACACCTCAAGAAGTGTGTGGGAATTTAGAGAATAAATGATGGTACATTCCTAATTCAACTTGATGTACTCAACACATGAGATCAAGAGAATAGGCCTGAAATTGGTCTTATATCTTTTTCAGGGAGAGATAGAAAAATATCGTTCTTTTTCTTAGAGCAAATAAATTCTATTGAGTATATCTGTTATTTTCTAATAAGTCTAACTTATATAGAAAATATTTAAATTTAAAATATAAATATGTAACTAATTTACAATTTATCTTTTAATTAATTAATTATCTTATTATGAAAATATCAAAAACTAACTTTTAAATTTTCCATTAATTAATTAATTAATTAAATAAAAGTAAAAAATATTTCCTTGATTTTTCATGTAGCTCACGCCACACACAGTCCAGGGACTATGTGTGTCGTGTGGCTCCCTATAAATTAGGGATATGAGATTTTTCCACAATTATTTAATTATTTATTCAAACTACCTTATCAGATAAAATCCAACAACCTGATAATTAATTCAAATTTGAATTTATTATCTTTTTAACTAATTATCACATATAATTAATTTTTTGAATAAATATCAATCTTTTAAATTCAAATCCAATTCGAACTTATCAGATTATTATCTCCCACTCAAATAAATATATTTAATTAATTCTACTAATTAATTAAAACTAATTTTAATTAAATACTAATTTTGAAAATTAAATATTTATTTTATTATAATTTTGAAAATTATAATAAATTAATTATTTATATAATGTCAAAAATTATATAATAATTCATTATTAATTAATTTTGAAAATTACAACTAATTTGTAATTAATTAATTAATCACTATTATCATATAATTGCATATTTGGCCCGAAGAACAAATTTCTTCTTAAATATGTCTTTTAACTATTTTACTTATTATATTAACTCTCGCCTTGAATAGTGTTGATACAGCCGTTGTGGGGACCTATGGACCTATAATTCCAAGCTCCAATAAATTTGAGATTCTTAATTAAACTCTTTAATTAAATAATCTTAATTTATTAATCTCATGATTACTCCACTATAAATATGAGACTGCGCTTTTGTAATTATAGACATTTTATTTACTGAGTACTTTATAATAATAAAGCGTCCATTGATATAATCATTACATACAAATTAACCCTATAATAATGGTTCATAATTATCCAGGAATAAAATTACCATTTTACCCTTTTAATTATATCTTGTTTCCTTAAGTACCATTGAATTTACTAGCGAATGTTAATTCATAACTAAATTATGAATATAAGCTCAATAAACTTTCAGTCTCAAAAGTCAACCCTTAAGAGAACCATTATTCAATCTCTTACGAGAAGGTATAGATTCTCTATCTTTATACTATGTCCCCAACCATTTACATTAATGAGTTCCCAAAACAAAAGTTTCTAGCCTGATCATTCTGACAGACCCTATCGAGTGAATCAAAGAACTCATATAACGTAAACAGGAGTTCATAGTAAATTTAGGATTAAGATCTATTTGTATATGATCATCAATTGATATATTTAATTAATACTTCGAAACGGTATTTAACTAAGTATTAATAAACATATTTGGTCCAATTCTATATATTGTCTAATATATAAAGTACCTCCACTAAAGTGTCCTACGACACTAGTAATCTGGATCTAGATCAAATCTATTCATAAAACTAGTGGACCGTACTTGCAGTAATTAATCTAAAGATTCCATAACTTTATTTTACTACGAACCATTCAAGTTCATTTATCTCAAACACAATCCCCCCGTACCAATATGTGGTTGAGATCACATATATGAACTTAGGAAGTTTTTTGATATTTACTTAATATTATCACATAATAATATAGTCCATAAAATATATGCATAACAAATTCAACTTATTTATTTATTTCTTAAAACAATGTCTACTACATATGCTTTCAGGGCACGATTCCCAACATAAAGATCCTTCGGGATCGTCATAACAAAGTTTTGCCTCTGTCTCAAGCTACTTATATAGATAAGGCACTGGAGAGATTCGGTATACAAAGTTCCAAGAAGGGTGATATGCCAACCCGTCATGGAATTATCCTTTCTAAAGATTAGTGTCCTAAAACACCTCAAGAAAAAGAGGATATGAAACAGTATCCCTACTCATCTGCGATAGACAATCTAATGTACGTCATATTGTGTACAAGACCTAACATTTGTTATGCAGTAGGGATGGTCAGTCGTTATCAATCTGATCCTGGATCGATTCATTAAATTGTAGTATAGAATATTCTCAAGTACCTTCAAAAACTAAAGAATATATGCTTGTATATTTAGATAATGACCTAAACCCCACTGGATACACTGATTCTAATTTTCAATGAGACAGAGATAGTCAGAAATCGACTTCATCATCAGTGTTCACACTTGGTGGAAGACCTATGGTCTGGCGTAGTATTAAACAAACCATTATCGCAGATTCTACCATGGAAGCCGAGTACATAGCGGCTTGTGAAGCAGCTTAAAAGGCTATGTGGCTAAATAAGTTCTATTCCGATATGGAAATTTTTGCAGATATGAATAAGCCACTTGTCCTATACTGTGACAACAGTGGGGCAGCACCTAACTTGAAGGAACCAAGGAGTTACAAGAGGGGAAAGCATATTGAAAGGAAATACCACTTGATCAAGGATTTTGTTCACATCGGAGATGTAGCAGTTATGAAGATAGCTTTGGAACATAACCTTGCATATCCTTTTACTGAGACTTTGTCTACCAAGTCTTTTGAAGATCATGTTAGCAATATGGGTTTAAGGGAGATGCCTTATTTTCTTTAGGGAAAGTGATATATTGTTGGGATTTGTGCCCTTTAAAGCATATGTTTTGAACAATGTTTTATGAAATAAATAATTGAAATGAATTTTAGCATACATTGTTTGCTTATTATTATTATTAGAATAATATTATATGAATATCAAAAAATTCCCAAATTCGTTATTACAATCCTGTATTGGTACGAGAGTATTAAGATTGTAGGAAACGAATTTAAACAATTTGCAATAAAAAAAAAAGTTATATGGTATCTTTGGATTAAATATTGTAAGTATGGTTCACTAGTATTATGAATACATGTAATCTAGATTCAGATTACTGATGTCATAGGACATCTGAGTGGATGTACTTTGTATAAAGTTGTTATACAAGAACGAGATCCGATATGTTATTAATACTTAATAATATCGTTTACTTTATAAGTATTAATTAAACATATCAATAAGATGATCATATACAAATTGATCTTAATCCTGAAGTTATTATGAATTCATGTTTATGTCATATGAGTTCTTTGATTCACTCGTTATGGTTTGTTAGAATGATCAGGCCGAAAACTTTTGTTTTGGGAACTCGTTTATGTAAGTAGTTGGGGACATAATATACAGATATGAAATCTATACCTTTCCAAGAGAAATTGAATAATGGTTCCCTTAAGGGCCGACTTTTGGAACTGAAAGGTTATTGAGCTCAAATTCATAAATCAGTTTATGAATTATCCTTCACTAGTAAAGTTAATGGTACTTAAGGAAATAATATTTAATTAAAGAGGTGAAGCGGTGATTAATTCATACTTTAATTATGAACAATTAATAGAGGATTGAATTGTATGTGGTGATTATATCGATGAATACTTTTTATATGTTTAAAAGTACTCAATAAATAAATGTCTATAATTACAAGAGTCAATCTCTTATTTTTATTGGAATAATATTAGGATTAATAAATTAATGTTGTTATATAAAAGAGTTTTAATTAATAATCTAAATTTATTGGAGGTTGAAATTATAGGTCCATAGGTCTCTGAGATGACTCTATCAATATTATTCAAGGTAAGAGTTGAAATTGAGAAAAATTAGGAAAATAACATATTTGGAAGAAGTTTGTTCTTCTGGGTCAAACATGTAATTGAGATAAATTAATTATTTTTTGAAATTAATTGTTTTTTTCAAAAATTATTTTGGTATTTTCGAAAATATCATTTAAATAATTAAGATAATTAGTTCTCAATTAATTAGCATTATTTATTTAAATAATTTGAAAAATATATTTTTGATAATTCAAATTATATTTATTCTTTAATTAATCTGATAAGATAAGTTATCATGTTTCGATATTTTTGAATAAATAATTATTAAATAATAATAAAAAGAAAATGGTGTGAACACATCCTTGAAATGAGTGATGTGTTACACGGCAACTACAATGCATGCAATGTAGTTGGCATATAACATTGTCTAAGAATGGGTATTGGATAATTATTTTAGTTTATTAATTATTTAACAATTCATCTATAATTTAAATTTTGAATTTTAAAATTTAATTAATTCTTTTATAAATCTATTAGAAGGAAATAGTTTCATTGAACTTTTGAAAAAGAATATAAGACTTTTGATAGAGAGAAAAATATATCTTATAATTTTTCTCTATCCTTGAAAATTATCTCAGACCTAATATTCCAAGATCTCATGTGTTGAGAATATCTTGTGAATCAGAAAATTTTCCCTACCATTACTCTACGTGTCCACACACGTCTTTAGATGTAGAGATAGATCTTGGAAGATCTTGGTCTCAGTATTTTGAAGAACTGCTTTGGATTGGATGTTCATTGGAGATGCAAAAAGATAACAAGGATTCTTAATAGTTCTTCAACTGGTAAATCCTCATCTTTTATTTCTCTTTGATTAATGTATTGCATGTCAATGAATCCAATTATTTAAAGTTTGTTTAAATATATATATTTTTTAAATCTCTGAGCCCAACACCTCGTGCTTTCTGTTGTGCACTTGGAAAACAAGTTACCAACACCGACTACCTCAAACGTGTCGACGAGGTGGTTCATCACAACCATCCTGGGGATCTCGTAGGGACAATCGATGTACCAACTCATGGCAATGCTCGCCCATGGATTGGTGATGTACCACCTAGTCCACGAGTCTATATTATTGATGTCTCTCTCTATTTTGGCAGAGTTTCAGTATTACAGAATAATCGTCTTTTTCTTTGTCCAATATTCTCAGTACCCGAGTCTTTGGGGATTCAAGAGTACGCAATATCTGTATAATCACGAGCTGGATATCTCTCCAAGCTCATACTTCAGCAGCCATTTGAATATCATGAGCTCGTGCTTTCACAACCTTCATAACTGTAGCTCGAGTTAAACCCAGGACGCCTAACCTCACTTGTGCCCAGGTGAAACCAGAATTTCTTACGTGAATGATAAACATACGTCATTTCCTTGGTTGTTTCTCCGCATATTTATTTGCCAGCTGTACCCGAGCTGAGTGAAGGACTTGTGCTAAAATAAGGGTAAAACAAGGTTTAACTAATATAATGAACCTATACAATTAAGTCCAACTCAGACAAATGGGCGTTAACAATTGGGCTTGCATGGAGGAGGGTTGGGTCTGGTATGTCGTTCCCACTACTAAAGCCCCCTAACACAAGGTCCAAAAGACAGGAGTTTAAACCTTTCTTTTATTAATTGCTATTAATTGATTAGACCCACTATAGTTAAGCAAAGCAAATGGACATTCACAAGTGGAACCACCCATAAGAGAGGAATTTAAACTTTACATTTTCTAATGGGCCAAAATAAAACCGATCATTTTATGAATATTTTATTTGGAAAAATCCATATATTAAGCAACACATATGGGTCATTATATGCATCTAAGCCCAATTGCAAAAATACCACAATTTATTTCATTTTAAAAAATACCACAATTAATTTTTAGAATTTATCCAAAAATTTGAATTAATTAAATTTTTCCAAAAATAAATAAGTCAATTTAAATGAAATTTATCAACAATTAGCAAAAGCTAATTTTAATTTCATTTATCAACAATCAACTTAGTTTAGGTCATTTTGAAAAATATTAATTTAATTTTAATAGGATTTATTAACAATTAACCAAAGTTAATTTAAATCTCATTTATTAAAAATATTTTATTAACTGCTTAGAAAAACATGATATTTGAACAAATTTAACCAGTTATAAATTTTTAAAACAAATATCACCAGTTATTTTTTAAAAAATATCTTAAACACTTAAACAAATTCAAAAATCTAGTCAACAAATTTTCAAATTATTTAAATATTAAATTCTATAGAATAATCAAAGATTATTATTTTCAAATAAAATATTTCCAAAAATATCAAGTATTTAAAAAATATTTGTAATATCTAATAACTTAATTCTAATATTTTAATGTATTAAATATTTAAAATTAATTAGTTAACCTATTTTTAAATTTGAATTTGAATCTTTGTTGAAAATGTCAATTTTTTTTAAAACATCAAACAACAAAAATATTGTATTTCAAAAAGAATATTTTTAAATAATAGAAAAGATTTGATATTTTTGTGTTAGCCTATTAAAAAATACATTCAACATAAAATTTTAAGAAAAATTTATCGCATGTCGCGACCACGGGACTATTTGGGCAAAAATTTGCATGCTGGCCGCGGCCAGGGGTTGATGGTGGCTGCAGCCATTGCCCAAAAGAAAAAAAGAATTTAATAAAATTTGTGTAATTTTTCAACCCAAAAACGTTTTCTAAATAATTTTTACCATGTTTTATATCAAATAAAGCATTTATATAAAATTTATCTCCAAAGAAAACACAACAAAATAACCCAAATATGCTAATAATCACATAAAATTCAACACGCTTCATAAAAAAACTTGAAATCCATCCAATTACTCAACACATCAAATAATTCAATTTTACCATGTTCATGCATGAAAATAAAGATTACCAAGGGCTATGAGGCCAGTTGTTGGGAAAACTTATTCAGGATCTTGTTTATTTTCATGTAAATCTTATATTAAACAAATTAATATGAGACAACCTAGAACATGTTTCAAAAATTGAATTCATACAAGATAATGATAAGAACACTTACATTATTGTGTACCAGAATGATTGAGTCATTCCTTCAATTTCTCTAACCCTTGTATCCTTTCTGTCGCAGGGTATCACCAAGAAACTGAACCAATCTTCAATTTTCTTCACAACCTTCCAAAGTATCCTTAGAATCACCTAGACTAGAGTGACAAAATTCTCAACACATGAGACATATGCAAAGAGAAGAAGAATAGAAGAGAAAATTAGAGGCTTAGAAAATGACTTATGCTGTAGAAAGAATCTAAAACCTAGAGCATCAAGACTAGATCTTCTGATCTTCTCAAAAACAAGTTTGATTTCAACTCTCACTTAGCATTCCCTTTATAGAATCAATTAGGTCATTTATTTTAATTAAAAAATCAATAAAATAACATATAATATCAACCATTAGGTCGAAATTATCATGGGCTTTAGGCCCGTGAAATTTCTCATTTAATTATAAGCTTATTGGTCTTAAAATAAAGACCTGTATTATTTTCTATTGATTAATTAATTATTTCAATACATTATGAAATTAATTATTTATAATTTGAACATTGATTTAAACTTATTTATTAATTTAGACAATAATTTGTCTTAATTAATAAATCTGCCCTAAAATCTCTTTTTTTCTCAAAATTGTATAACTTTGTGAAACTATCCAAAATTCACCTGGTCAACTTTGATAATTCTAATTGATAATTAAAGCAATTAATTGAGACTATCTAGATGATTTTATCCAAGGTACACTGGGGACTATGGGCCTATGAAATTAAGCTCCAATAAGTTATCACAAATTTATTAACTTATTAATTCCTCGTGACTCCACTAAAGACTCAAAATTGCACTCTTGAATTCATAGAACACTCTATAAGCAATATAGATATGTTATTAATTATCCATTGTTACAACCATAATTATCACTCAATCCTCTATAGACGGTCTACAATGAGATAGGACTAAAATACTGTTATACCCATCATTGTATTTTATCCTTAAAACACTTAGTTCCTAGTAAATGATATTTCAGTAAACTAATATTAATTACTGAAATGAGATCTCTATCATTTAGCACATTTAACCAAACTAAAAGAAAACCATCGTTTCTCTTCTTCATTAGATGCTATAGATGTTCATATCTATGATTAACACTCCCACTCAATTATACTACCAAGTTCCCAAGATTTAAGTATGGGCTAGTCTGTAGGGTAAGCTGGTAACGAACAAGTACAGGAACTCAAATAATACAATCAGTTAGAATACTAACCACTCAGAATTGAGATTGAATTGATCTATGGTAAAGTATATGATATGACTATAATAGATAATATCGGTAGGTTTACTTATCCTATCTATTGTCAATTTTGGTCCAGTCTGATGCAACAAATACATCTGATCTTATCTACTTTGCTAATGTTCTGGAAAGAACATAACACTGCGATGTGTAAATAGATCATATCATAGATTGGCTAGTCAGTGTAAATCTTGTGCACTGACTAATCTTAGGACTAACTTATTTTGAACATATAATCATATTTATATTCCACTGTGATTACGTCACTATAAATACGATTAACTATATGCTTGGGATTTAATAGAAGTTTATATTAAAAAAAACCATGTGAGCAAAGTGATTGACAAAGTAAAAATTGTTTTCTATTCTTTTGTTGATAATAAATGAGATTACAAAGAAATTAGATTTTAATTAGGGCATAAATCCCTAACAAACTCCCACTTGCATTAATTGAAAGTAATGTCTTAATTCTACTAATCCCATTTCCTTGATATGCTTATAAAATGTAGCTTCTAGCAATGTCTTTGTAAATGGATCCGCAAGATTGTCTTAAGATGCAATCTTCATAACCTTCACATCTCCCCTGGCCACATATTCTCGAATTATGTGATACTTCCTTTCTATATGCTTACTCCTCTTGTGACTTCGAGGTTCTTCTGAGATGGCTATCGCTCCTGCATTGTCACAAAATAATACAAGCGGTTTATCCATATCTGGAATAACACCAAGATCTGAATAGAACTTCTTTAGCCAGACTATTTCCTTAGCTACTTCAGATGCATCTATGTACTCAGCCTCCATGGTGGAATCTGAGATCACAGACTGCTTTACGCTCCTCCATATTACAACTCCACCCCCAAGTAAACACCATTCAAGAAGTAGACTTCCTATCATTGACATCAGTCTAAAAATCTGAATCGGTGTAGTCTACAAGGTTCAGAACACCACACTTGTAGACTAACATATAATCCCTAGTCCACCTTAAATACTTCAGGAAATGCTTAACTGCTATCCAATGTTCCGGTCCTGGGTTTAACTGATACCTACTCAAAACTCCTACTGCATAGCAGATATCTAGTCTAGTACATAACATAGCATACATCATACTTCCAACTGCATATGCGTAAGGAACTTTTATCATTGCATCTTCCTCTTCGGGAGTCTGGGGAGACTGCTTCTTTGAAAGATGAATTCCATGGCGGGACGGTAGACGTCCTTTCTTGGAATTTGTCATTGAGAAACGTTCAAGCACTTTATCTATGTAAACTGCTTTACATAGAGCTAAGAGTTTGTTCTTTCTATCCCTAATGATCTGGATACCTAGAACATAACTACCTTCACCCAAATCCTTCATCTAGAATTGAGTGTTCAACCAATTCTTCACATTTTCCAATTTCTTAACATTGTTTCCAATGAGTAAGATAGCATCTACATAAAGAACCAGGAATACAACTATTTGTTTTGCTTTCAATTGGTAAACACAAGGCTCATCAATATTTTGTTCAAAGCCATAGGATTTTATTATTTCATCAAACCTTAGATTCCAGGAACGAGAAGCTTGCTTAAGTTCATTAATGGACCTATTCAACTTGCAATATTTAGCTTCCTTAAGTTCATAAATGGACCTATTCAACTTGAAATATTTTCCTTTTGGTTGATCCATATAAATGACTTCGTCAAGCTTCCTATTAAGAAAAGTTGCCTTGACGTCCATTTGCCAGATCTCATACTCGAGAGCGGCTGCTATGGATAGGAGGATGCAAATAGACTTGAGCATGGCTACCAGACTAAAATTTTCCTCATATTCCACACCATCTCTTTGGGTATAACCCTTTGCCACTAATCGATCTTTATAAGTTTTGATATTTCCATCAACACCTCGTTTCTTCTTGTAGATCCACTTGCACCCAATGGTCCTAAAGTCACTAGGTGCTTCCACAAGATCACAGACAGAATTTGAGTACATGGACTCCATTTTCCTGTTTCATGGCTTTGAGCCATAGTTCCTTTTCAGGGCTAGCCATCTCCTGTTTGAAAGATAGTGGATCATCGTCACCAATGTCACCAACAACCATATTGGTTTCACCATCCAAACCTTTGCGAACTGGGTTCCTAAAAACCCTCCCACTACGACGAGGCTCCGTGATTGTTTGCTCATGAAAAGTGGTACTTTCTTCATTTAAATCGACTTGCGTCGGTTGTACATGTAGAGTGGGAATTTCATCATCAACTTTTGTTGATGATGATGGAACATTGGTTGGAGTCAATTCTTTAACCATCTCCTCTAAAACTACTTTGCTGCGCGGTTTGAAGTTTTGGATATAGTCATTTTCCAGAAAAAGTAGCATTCGTAGAAGTAAACACTTTCTTGTCTGAATGACTATAGAAAAGTCCACCCCAAGTACCTTTAGGATAGCCAACAACATGAAAACTTCAGTTTGCAATTCTAGCTTTCCCTCATTTTTCCTCAAGACGTGGGCGCGACACCCCCAGATTCTATAATGGCGTAAACTAGGTTCACGCCCATTCCAACATTCTATAGGTGTTTTGGGGATTGATGTGGACGACACGACATTGATAATGTCATTCGCAGTTTCAATTGCATGTTCCCAGAACGAAGTTGGTAGAGTTGAGTAACTAAGCATGCATCTAACCATTTCCAATAAAGTTCTGTTCCGGCGTTCCGCCACACCATTTTGTTCCAGAGTACCCGGGGCAGTAAGTTGTGATAAAATCCCAAGTTTAGTTAAATGATCTTGGAATTGCATATCCAAATATTCTCCACCCTATCAGATCACAAGATCTTTAACGTTTGACCTAATTGGTTCTCAGCCGTAGCTAGGAATTCCTGAAACTTTGAAAATATTTTTTGTAACGCCCTGGTTACTCCAAGACCGAACTGTGAACTTTGATTCGTGCTTAACTCGCTAATCGAGTCATTTGATTATAAACGTGCATCTAGATGCTATTAATAGGCTATGGTGAAAAACTCGATCAAAAGGAAAGGATATATTTTATTTAAAACATAAAACTTTACATGGGCCCATAATAGCGTTTACAAGTTTTTTACAATCCAAAACGGTCATTAAAGTGTAAAATTAAAACCTGTCGACCTAAGCGGCAAAAATAGGGTTAACCCCTAGTTCCTCTAAGAAACACCTTGGCCGAGGTGGTTAAGCAGCCGCATATGTACGAATCACCACCTGAGCTCTCCACTCGAGGATGGGTGAGCTTTTCTTTCCCATTACCTGCACCACATAGCACCTGTGAGCCAAGGCTCCGCAAGAAAACTCATTACTGCGTGTATATAATATCAAATGATGATCATGATAATCATACAGAGCTTATAGCCCAAAACAGATTAGTGAATATCACTTCAAGAGTCTGGTAACCATGCTGCGACTTGTAGCCCTAATCAAATAATATCGAGATTATGATAATCTTGCTGGGGTGTGTAGCCCTAATCAAATGAGTGACGAATAAGTAAGTCACTAACTTAAATTAGAAGAGTGACTGAAGAGTAAATCACTAACTTAAATCAGATGAGTGAATGATGACGTGACGATGAGTAAATCACTAACTTGGGCTCCACACCCTTACCCATGTGACGATGCAGTCACCTGGGCCTTCTGGCCCTGGCTCTAAGTTTCTAGCCATTAGACTAGACAAGCACTTTTTTCACATCGAACTTAAGGTCGGTCAAGCATTTCATGCTCGGGACGATAATGCATATGTCAATTAGATCTAATCTTTTCGGCTTGCGTTAAACACACTAATACCATTATTGACTCATAAGTCAATACCATATGACCACTGCTCAGTACTACTGCCGAACTTGACTAATGAGTCACAGCTTCACAGTTAATACCGACACCATTGCCGATTCTGACTAATGAGTCAGTGCCATTCACAAGTAAGTAAGTTTTTCTAAGCATTTGATATGAAATCAATGTCCACATTACATCACTCAACATGCCTCATGAATAACTGTGCATGTCACATATGGGGTGCAGTTTTCTTACCTTTGGTTCGAGCGAGAAATAATACAAGAACGACCCTTGAGAATGATTGGTCCTTTGATTCCTTAGAGGTCACCTAATCATAATCAAATATAAATCCCATTAAAAAAAATCAACAATAAAAGGTTCTTGACCTAAACCTCGCTCCCAGGACCTCGAATCGTACCCAAACGACTAGCAGATTCGATCCCGAGCCATAAACCCTCAAAAGTGCTCAAAATAGGAATCATGAAGAACAAGATAGCGCTGTAGCGCTGCCCCCCTAGCGCCTAGGCACTACAAGCAGGGAAGTTTTCCCTGGCTAGCGCTGTAGCGCCCTCCACTACAAGAAAAAATACTTTTAATAAGACCGAAAAAGTATTATCAAATATATACCACAACACTTTTGGATGTGTTAAGAAAAGCAGTGTTATAGTAGGTCGGAGCACTTTGGATAACACTTTTCCATAGTTATAAACATGTGTTATGGTATAGCCTACAATAACACTTTTGTTGTGTTATTTTAATAGTTAGATGAGTATTTCATTATGTTATTTATAAGTAGATTCAAACCCGCTTCATTTAATATACTAAAAACACTCTTAACATTGTACAAATATATTTTTGAGTACCAATTATATGGTTCATAACACATATAACAACATAATTGTGTCAAAATACATTCAAGATTATCTAAAAAATAATGCAAAAATCTTAAGATATTCAACACTGCCTAATTAACATACAAAAAAAATTCTCACAATAGTCAACAAAATAGTCTTAAACAGTTGCATATTCAAAAGTAAAGGTAGGAATTCATGATCTTCCAAATGTTAGCACACCAAAGCCTTCCAAATCAGATTTTCTTTTGCACTTGACTTGTTGAATCTGGTAAATAAAACATAAAAGAAAAACTAATGAGGTCATGAAATATCATATCATTCATCTAAAATAGTCAATAATGCTATCATAATCTTGGATTGCATATTGGTTAGTGTTGAACAAGCATTATATAATCAAATAACCAAATAAATACCTCTTGGAATAACCTTCTGAGAAGGCCATGCAACTGTTGAACCAAGAACTTCTCCTATAGTAAGTATCACATAGTTAGAACGAAATAAATAAGCACCAGGCACAACAACAACATCAACCCATACACGCATAAAATCTGGTCCAAGAGGAATTCCGTGCACAAACTAAGAACTCCCATTTAGCAAATCCAGTAATCCTGACATACCAGCCAATCGGCGAAAAGTCACACAACCACAAAAGACAAAAATAAAGACAGACCAAAGAAACCACAAATGTAACTCAAAATATAAAGAGCAGCACTTTAAAAACAGAAAGCAACATGTGATGAATTTTAGAGCTCATTTGGACAATTAGAAATCTATCAAATTACTTTTGAATAAAGAAACAAAAAACCACTCCCACCCAATGCTAAGTGAATACCAACAAAAGATCATTATACACAACAAAACACTTGGCAAACCTCATCCCAACTAGCACAGTTCCAGGAGCTGCAAAAATAGCTCAAATATATAATAAAAAATAAGTGAGTTTAGGTTCGGTGTGATATTGATTGAAATAAGAAGCAGCTCCAACTTTTCTTACAGGTAATGTCTAGAAAATATGTATCAAGCAATCCATTGACTCGATGTACTTGAGAATAAAATATAAGAACAGGCTTGATACCAAATCCACCCAACACCAAATGCTATTGCAATAGTTAACCTTCATCTAAATAAATTGTGCATAAAAAATTCTCTTATATTTTTAAAAAAAAAAAAAAAAGTTATTAGCATAAATACACACCAAGTTTTTGTTGTTTGACAATCTAATACCTAAAAAAGAAAATTGCAAGAAAATTCTTGAGTTTAATAAAGTGTGGCAATTTAAGACCTTATTGTGATTTTTTTTTTTTAAAATCATAGTTTTTAAATGAATTTTCTTTTTATTTTGCTATACACTAATAGCTAGAAATTCCTATACACTAATAGCTAGAAATTTTTTGAGGGTGTAATTAATACAGGGAAATACCAATTTTGACCTTATAAACTACGATTTTTGTTTAAAAAATTAATAGTAAGGACTTGATTGCTACTATTTTTAAAACTGAAAATATTTTATTGTAAAAGAAAAATCTCAAGGATCGGCTGCCAACAACGAAAAATTTATGTGGTATTTATATTCAAAACCCATACCTCAGCTAAAGGAAGTATTATTTATATTTAGATATATATGCAAAATTAGATGAACTGCAAAAAAAAACACAAGGGAATGTCCTTCATAAACTCTCAACTCACTACCTTTTCTACAGATTTTAAGTTAAAAATAATAAGCAAGTAACAAAATTAATGCAATCATTGTAGCTGCACACAAGAACACAACAAAAGTATAACTGACCAACGTTGATATGTTGCAGTCTGGTGATGAAAGAATAGAATTAAAAAGTTGCTCCTTATCCAGATCCCAAATCATGATGCGAGGAACCTCACCAGAAGCATGCTAGCAACAAGACATCAAATAAATTAGTTAAATGCCCATTGTTGACTATAAACATTATGAGTGTTAGCCCTAAGATTACATTTCATTAAGAATCAAATTACCAGATATCCAGATTGTTGTTGCCAATCCACAACAACATTCAATCTTCGAATGCCCAGTTCATAACCCTGAATTGAAGAGAAAGCAGTAACAAGTTTCTGCTCATCCTTCGATGCATAATCTTTCCAAATGCGAATGTTTCCATCACCTGGAACATGCATGGACAGAAAGTTAAACTCCGGGGAGCTGAACTGTTAATAGCTACGTGCCCAAAAAGTATGAGAAAACTAGGCGGCAGTCTAGTATCTTACATGAAGCTGCAAGAAGTAAGCTGTCATCTAGCTCATTCACAAGGGAGAGCTTAGAAATTCCTTTATCTGGAAAATCATGATTATCAAAGTTGTTTAGAAGTGTAGCCTCGTCATAGTTTCATACCCTAAAAGATAACCAAAGATGAAATGTTACTTGACCTGTAAACTTAAATTAGGGTAAAACTGACAGTTAATAAAACACTAGTCAAGTACGAGGACTTATACCGCATCCCAAAAAAATAATAGAAAAATATAAATCCAAAAATGTGCAAATTTTCGTAATACCATTTCCATAAAAACAAAAAATAAGACATTCATCGCAATGAAAAAAAGAGAGATACAAAAACACAAGCACATTACAGACAAAGCAGGAAAAAAAAACATACACTGAATTACATTTACATAAATAGGCAAACTTTTTAAACCCAAAAAAAGACTGAACATTTTAAAAATTGAGAAACCAGAAATAATAAGCTATTTTCAGTGAAATATTGGAGGACTTGAATCAATAGACCACTTGGTGCAAACATTACTTCAAAACACAATTTTCTTATGGTTATTCACTTATACTAAGTGATAAAAAACCATTCAGCACCACCACAGCACACAGCTTCTATAAGTTACAGAAAACATGACCATCTTTTGTCATAAAATACATTAAAAATGAATTAAATGTGCTAGATCGGCATACCCGATTCGCTCATTCTCATCTATAGCAATTGCAATAGGCGAGAATGGTTGCAGCAAGATTGTCTTTGTACCCGTCTCAAATCTTGCATCCCACCGAGCAATTTGAGTATTAGGCTTGCTTACAGCTGACCAAAAACACAGAAAACAACAAAACAAAAATATTACAACCCCAGATAAATCACTATATATTCAAGAAAAAGTTTAAATTATAGAACACCAAACAATAAAATAATAACCCACAAGAATGCTGGCATTTTGCTATGTGCTCCAAGGCAAACTTTTCTCTTTCCTCTCTTTTAGCTAATATTTCTTCACTATCATTAGCAACACACTTACTAAAAAACAGCTACATGAATCAGAAATGGACATTGGTGGTAACAATACTAAACCATAAAATACAAGACTGGTTGTGAATACTTATTCTAATACAAAACAACACCCTGGAAAAGTTTATCACGCCTCAAAAAATGATAATAGCCAAATGAACCACCTAACCTGGAAAACAATAGGTAACTGTTCTGGTGGTTTCTTGTGTTCCGACCCATGGTCAAGCCAAACCTCAAAAGTCGTCAGCTGTTCCGTAAAAAAAGGACTTGGCTGAACAACAAAAAAAACGTAATGTGAGCAAGAGCTGTCAAGGCTGCACTCAGGTATTAAGCTTATGAGATAGAAAACATTACATATCTAAAGACAGATAACTAAAGAAACCTAATAATAAAACACTGAAGATGCACCTGGAATTTTGTAGTAGGATCTTCAACCAATGACAGAAGCTGAGAAAGGCATATCTCAGCAGCCATGTCCCATGCATCCCTGCAGTGTGCAATAGTTAAAAAGTGACTTTCGGGCTAATAAAACAGTAAGTATTAACTTCTTTAGTGTTTCCTTTAGTACTACCACATGTGATGATGATGGGTAGGTCGCAACAATGGATGAGAGATCGGGGAACATTTGGCAGAATGCATAATTCGCTCAGCAAGTAATTTTTTTTTAAAAAGACTAGCGACTAACAAATCTTGCCTGAACAGCCTCTGGAAAAGCTCTGCAGCAGAATACAAAGGTATGAGAAACATATAGAACCAAAATAATCTTAAGGGTACTTCAATTGAAAGAAGTTAGACCATAGAGCATCAAACCACATGAAAGAAAAAATTACCATCTGGCAGAACGTTCCATGCAATGGTATCAGTCACTGCAGTGAAAATCAAATTTAATTCCCTCAAAAGTGTTTTGCAGTCATTTTGGCAGTCCGGGATTTTATCAATTAGTGACTCATCAAGAGATTCATGTAGTAATGAGCGTCTGCAAAACCTGAGAAACAGAATGCATCATGAAACTGCTACCATCCAATCAATGGGAATACAAATACGATTTTGGGAACAGAAAGAAAGTCAAATAACACAAGAAAATTTGCATTAAAAACCACCGAATAATACGTTTACAAGTCTCAAATGGAAGAAGCAAGATCGAAAACATCAAGAGATGAAAGAAAAATCTGGCAGTACTATCAGAACTGAAATTTCAGCCTCCATTAAAATCAGCAGAATAACAAAATTCTCAAAAACTAAAAGAACTAATAAGCCAGTTGGTCAGATTAATTCTATAATCCATACATATAAACTGATAGGCAAAGACCCAGATATTACAGCTAAGTCCAGGTCCTGTTATAAAACTAAAGATAGTGGTGAATGCTAAACATTGAAATAAACACATCAGAAAACATCTACACACGAACTTACAACTCAAATGTTCAAATCATCTGTTAATACCAACCCAGCAAACTCTGGAAACTAGGGTAATCTGTTTATAGGCATGAAGAATGTAAGCAGAAATCACTTCACTAAAAAGATCAGGTGGTCATATCTTTTTTTTATACAACAGACATAACTCCATCGATTTTTAATGGGTCAAACTACAAGGATGTTACACTCAAGAATAAAATTGGGAATGACAATGAGAAAAAGTGTGAATGTTCAAAAATTGATGAGGTATTTTCATCTTTCCTCCTTCCAAAGAACATTACCAAAAGAGTGATAATGTGTTCAAAACTATATAACATTCATCATTTGAACAAATTAAGGTCAAATGGAAGAGAAGAACAAAATCATCAGCAACCCACAGAGTATAAAAAGGTGAGAATTGTAAAAATCCTAAGATAAAATTATAATAAACCAACTTCACCCAACTTGTTGATGAGCTCTTATTAATCTATGCACCATAAACTTAATCAAGCAATAAGGACGCATCTGATCATCGTATAGAGATGGTAGAACATGATAGTAGCAGATTAGTATAACTAATGTGATAAAATACCAAATTCCAACCCAAGATGATCTACGGTTCATAAGCTTACGACAACAAACTTACAGTCTTTTCTTAAATGATACATTGAAAACTTCAAAAGATGAAAATGGAAAACTAAGATAAATACTTATTTGTTTGTATTATTATTTTAAGGTCTTCATGAAGTGAACAAGGATAAATTCAGAAACTGTTTAAAATGATGACCACTAGTCAAAACTATGTGATGCATATGTGTGTGTGTATACTGTCACACGTTTATTAAACATGTAAACTTTGTTATGCATTATCATCGAATATAAAAGATGGAAAATGAAGCATCTTCAAAGATTAACCAAAGAACTAGTCCTTGGTCCCAAAAATCTATCAGAACTGTAAATTCCATCAGAAAATAAAACCAAGCAAAACCTAATAGTTACACAATGCACCCATCATAAACTGATCACAAATTTGAAAGAAGAAATAAAAACTAATAATGAGATAAGCACAAATCCAAACGCTTGAAGAAGGCCTAAAGGATTGACATGGTCAAAATATGGTTATATAATGTAAGCAGAATCCACAGATGACATTATAATGAATGTATGCCTTAAGCATGGAAATATATACATTTGTACAAGTACATAAAATATAATACAGTCTCATAGCATGCTAATCATGCACAGTACACTACAGTATCACTAATCATGCTAATAAGAAGTACTGCCATTTCTAACTTTCTACAGCTTTAAACAAACAGCACAGCTAAAAGACTTTCAGTTGACAAACTAAAAATAACTAGGAAGCAGCCAACATCACAAGGCAAAACCAGAAAACTGCTTGATCTCAAATAAAGATGCATAAACGTGATAGGCGATCCTAACAAACGAACAAGGAAAGAAGCTCACCATCTCAAAGCCATCTTAATAGGTGTTGTGAGACAAGACGTAAACACATCTGCAGGAAATTCAGCACTTTGAGGAAGAGGCTCATGTGCTTCACAAGCTCCAAGTAGAATGCAATCCCTTGTGGGTCCAGAGGAGCTAGAAGCAACCCAATCATGAAGTTGCCAAACCATCAAATCAAGTCACTATATGTACATATATATTTATATATAAATATCTGAATTACAGATAATGAATTCATGTCATGTAGCACCTTAATTATCAATACATATATCAATTCATTATATGTTTTGAGTTAAAGCTTTACCTCAATAAAAGCATTCACAATATTCCCAGCCGCAGAGCAATCAAAAACATCTATGGAGGGTGTCTTCAACTAGGAATCGAGGTCACTGATTGGCAAAGGGATATACTGTGTATAACTCTGCAGTACCAATAACATTGATGAGAAACCAAGCAAGACTCTAGTGATTGACCTTAAATTAAACCACATAAAAGAGTTTCAAAGAAATAGAAGACCTTATTGAAAACCCAAATTTCACCACTAGAAGTCGGCTTAGGCACACCATGGCCATTATAATGAAATAGGACCCTCTCAGACTTGGCATATCAGTGACATGTATTAAAAAGTTTCTTCACTTCATCCATAGTAGGATCAGGCTGGACCTTATATCGTGCCTGCTCAAAGATCTTCAAAGGTAACTAAAATTAAATCTAAGACAATATTATATGAACTCTGTACAAGCCAATAATATCCTCACCCTTGGTTGCCACCTTCCATACTGAGCACTAAAATTTTTCCCAATTGTTTCAAGAGCTTTCTGCGATGCCATTGAAAAAGGATCTGCAAGCAAAGGATTACAAAAAATTCAATGCACTCGTACAAATAAAAATTACAAAAAATCATACATTGTTCATCACTTGCCAAAGTGAATATCTTAAACATAAGAGAATTTACAATCTTAACTTGTGATCATAATAAGAGTCCAACTTGTGATAAAAACATGTCACAAACAATATGTGCCAAGTTACCCATGAAAAAATAATAAAAAACAAAAAAGAATATAGGAAGACACATATGCCAACACATACACATGCGCACTACAATGAATTTAGCTTTGTAATAAAGCACCTGTCCAGCACTCCATTCTAGCACAAGGGGATATCTTTATCACATCTGGAGGATCAACACTAATGTTTAAACATAAAACAAGAGCAACATATCCCGTTTTCATTTGCATCGGGAAAAGAAACAAAAGTTAAATTAAGCAGGCATCCAGAAAATAAATGCAGCATAACAAAACCCAAGAAAAGAGAGAGTAAGGCAAGCATTTAAGTGATAAATTATATGGAAATTTAACGTTAATTGGAAGCAACTTATTACATTATATAGTATTATGTTATACCTAAGTTTAACATCTTTTACTTTATTTGTTTGAATAAATACCTAAGTTTAACTTGAAAGGTAGAAAGATACCAAAATTTTGTCGGGAAATAAATAAATTAAGAAAATAAGTTAAGATGACAATGATATCATAAACTAAACTCACTCGATAAAATTAACTTCCATTTAAAAGTAAACATTTCCAATAGATAGATTAATTGAATATGTCTCCAGTAGATAAAATCTCTAGCACAGATTCATAGCTAACACATAAACAAACATTTCAGAAGGTTGCACAGTTACTTGTAACAATATCATCCTATACAAAATCTTTTTCCTAAAACCCGAATGTGTTGTAAGACTGGGGAAGGGAGCAAAGACAGTCCAGTCCAATGACAACTAAAAATCTTATGACCTTCCATCCACCTAGCTTTTTAAAATGTTGATCACCATCTTTATGCATGCAGATTACTTACCTGTCAGCTTCATCTCATTAAACCCAAAATTTCAACCAACCTTGGTGCTTTGAGGCTTTGGACCTATCTTTCTAATTTTCCTCTATGTCAGTGGGTTTATGCAGACATATAGCAACATTGAATAGAAAAATAAATAAATAACTTCCATCATATCTTCAGGCTCCAGCGTATATATGAAATGATTTTACGTCCAAACTTGGGCAATTACTAAACCATATAGTATATGAATCTGTATGCTTGAAAAACTAGTAGTTATTCTACTCACAATTTGGCACAACCAATGTTATATATCAACTAAATTTCAAATTGATGAAGGTACATCATAGAACCCCATTTCAACAAACAATTAAGAGAAAGAAATGAAATTAGTTGAAAAGATAAGAGTTTACTCGATCTTGCCATTTCGAGACTAAACCACTATCTGATGGACCGGCGGGAAGACAAGCCTCAAAAGCCTAATGCCGAAATTCACACAAAACCACAGTTTGAGGCAAATAAGCCATACTCGTGGTAGTGGCAGTCGTGCCATTTCCATAACTACTACTAGCAGTCTCCGAATCCATTCTCTGTGAACTCAAATCAACATCATCATGGCTCGAAACGTACTCTTCTTCCAAATGATTCGAAACAATCGCCACTGAAGATTGCAAAAACCTGGAGGCCATCAAATCCCCTAATGCCATTCAAATTGAAAAGGCCTCAATAAACAGAACCAACAGCTCAAGAAGAGATCAATTAACCCTTTCCTAATCAAGAAACCATAACCAAAATCAATTCAACCGATGAACACCAAAATGCCGGAAAGATTCAAGAAGAAAAAACAAATGGAATACAAGAATGATTCAGAGAACTAGTCAACGAAGCCGCTGAACCAGCGACGCATGGAGATTTGTCTAATGAAAGAGAGAGAATCCAACTCGAGAAACCCTAGAAAGCCCAACAGACTTCTCTGAAAACCCTAGGTCGGGAGGAAGAAGACTTTAGGCGCATAAAAAAAATAAATAAAATGAAAATAATAATAATAAAATAACAGTGGTGGCACAAACAAAACAGAAGGGAAAAAAACAGAGCAAAATAGGATTTTGTCAAAGAAGAGGAAAATAGAGAAAGAAGAGAGAGAAAGAAAGAAAGGAAAAAAAGAAGAGAGAGAGTATATGCGAGCCGAAGAAGAAAACGGGGATTGACTTCGGAGACACCGTAGCCGAAGAAGAAAACTAGGGAGTTTGAACAATGTAATTAAAAAGGAATTGGCTGGGAAAAAAATATAACTTTTACAAGTTATAGGCGGGCTCCCAAAATAAATTATCGCCATTTTTTTTCTTTTACCACATATAAGTATATCATAATACTTTTTCAATAGTATTATATTCTTATGTTATGAAAAGGGGTATTTTGTGTAGTGCTCCTATGGGTACTGTAGCGCTACAACCAGGTTGAACTGCCCTGATTTTTCCCTCCTTCGATTTCTCCACTTCCAACCTTAAAAACTTGACCTCAAACTCCATCCAAACCCCCAAATGAACCAAAATATCTACTCTACATGTCCTAGGCATCATAACCCAAGCAACCCTTGCCAAAAACTCCCATCAATTCTCATTATCCAACTCAAAATCCAGCTGAAAACCAAATGAAAATAGAGCAGAATACCATTGTTGTAATGGCTAGAAACTTACCTCAAGCTCAGTATGGAGCCCTCTTCAATGGTGGAACACAAACCCAGACCCTCAAGGTTCACTTCCCTAACTTGATTCCTCAAATGAAGCTCAAAAATCCAAAGAGAAAAGATGGAGAAATTTGGTCTGGAGAAGAAAAGAAGGAAGCTCTATTTTTGCGAGTTTCTATAGCCTTCAATGGTTATATCTATCCTTAGGTAAAAAGACAATATTGCCCCTAGGTCATTTAAGTTCCTCTAAAGGCTACCAAGGGTAAAACCGTCCTTTCTCGCCTTTCTCATTAATCATAATTAACACCCTCCAATTCCCGTTATTCCCAATATTATCAAATTCTAATAAATCATATCCCATTACCCTTTAATTTCCGGTAATGTTCTAATCCTCAAATTACCTGAGACACACCCCGAGCCCCTGAAATAAACCCCATTAAGACTAAACCGCTAACTTGCACTCAAAGATCGTCTCATGCCGAATGGCTCCAAAACATCCACATTATAATGTGGCCTTATCAGTAATTCACCAACATGCATGAAAATACACAATTATGCCCTCAACGGGCCAAATTACCAAAATGCCCTTAGAATAAGATGTGGACCCACATGCATGCATTTACCATCATATTATAATATAATTCACATAGACATGAGCATAATCACTTAATGGCATAATAAATCAATTATGGCCCTCCCGACCTACTAATCCGACCAATAAACCTCATTAGGGATTTTTGGGGCTTTACATTTTTTATTTCCTTTGCATTAGGTAAGGACATGAGTATCTAGAGTAATCGTCAATGAAAGTGACAAAATACTCAAAGCCACCCTTGGCTTGTACATTCAAAGGTCCACATACATCTAAATGAACAAGTCCAAGTGGTTCCTTGGCCCTGTCACCTTTTGCAGAGAATTGACGCTTGGTTAGTTTACCTTCTAGACAAGATTCACAGACAAGTAATTCACCTAAGGTGAGTTCCCTCAAAGGACCATCCTTTGAAAGTCTTTGAAATATATCATAGCCAATGTTACCTAGTCTCAAATGCCACAAATATGTCATGTTAACGTTATCGGTTTTTTGATGTTTATTGCTCCTAGGTTTAGTTGTTAGAGAATATATTTTATTGCTCAATGGAAAAGTGGAAAAACCTAAAATACAACTCTATGCAAAGAATACAATGGACAAGATTATAGATAAATAGGTTTACAACTCAATGACCAACAATACAAGTAAATGTAGAAAAGAGAGAAAGAAGAGAATTATTAGAACTAAAACTCTAAAACAAGAGATACCAATAAATATGTAAATAGAAATAGAAGAAGAGGATTACAAACTCAAAACAATAATAATACAAGAAGAACAATTGAATGAAAAGATCAATGAAAAACACAATCTCACACTCAACCAAAGTGTAGAGTAATGGGGATCACCAACTTGAACAAGGTTCAAAACCTTTGTCCAAAAGCTTATTTCCCCCTATTCTCTAAGCACTAAGGGATCTCTTAAGGAAATAGCTCTCTGGAATAATCAAGCCTCAAGGTGTATTTTTCAACCAAGTGCTTTGTGGATGAAAAATGGTGTGTCTTACAAGTGAGCATTAGGCTCCTATTTATAGAGTTTCGAGACACCCTTTGAATTTCAAATTCCACCAACCCCATGGCTGTTACCAATGACTAATTGGATGTTTTATGGAATTAAAATAGAG
The DNA here is from genome assembly GCF_963169125.1 of Humulus lupulus. Lineage (NCBI taxonomy): Eukaryota > Viridiplantae > Streptophyta > Magnoliopsida > Rosales > Cannabaceae > Humulus > Humulus lupulus. The sequence continues at coordinate 117,182,259 of NC_084794.1, read as the reverse complement.
ATTTGGGAGTTACTTGGCTGTTGGAAACATTCAAAATTGGATAAAAACTGAATTTATGTGAAGTTGTCAGCCACTAGGGCCGCGGCGCTTGTTTCAAGCGCCGCGACCCTTGGTCATTTTCAGCAACTAATTTTTTAGTTTTTTCAAAACGTTCCAATTTATTCTCACTTGATTTTGTAACTTCCATACACAATATGGGAGTTAAAATCACATCTCTATCAGCTATTTCTCATATGGCTCTATGAAATCCAATCTCAAATGTGTAACATATAATATACACATTATTGGGTAATATTTGGGAGTTACAAATTTGTAACTCCAAAATATGTCACATTTAGGCACACACATGTGTCCAATTTTGTGACACTCAATAATATGTTACAAGGTGTGACAAATCACATTTGTGTGACAAATCACATTTTGTCACATTATTTAATCTGATATTATATTATATGAAATAATATAACATTCCCCCACTAGATTAAATAATCACTTTTGTAACACTTATTTAATCAATCAAACATTATATTAAAATATAATATTCCCCCACTTGACTAATTAATCACTCTCTATAGAATCCTTTGCATTGCGGCATAAAGTAAAATGTCTTTTGACTTGAATTTTACCTTAGTGTAATTATCACAAAGTTTGTTGAAATTTTGGTTGCCGAAGCATTGAACAACTATCCCTTGATAACAAACCGGTGATAACACACACACCTTTGCTATGTTCACTTGAGACCTCAATGTCTCGCTTTTGCACCGTTAATGGCCATGTGCACATTCCATTCATAAACATTTCTTGAGAATGACTCCCAATTCTCATGAGGGACGGCACCACCCCTAGGTCTATATAGGTAGAACTCTTACAGTATTTTGTTACCCTAAAATACTTGTCTTTTTCAAGACTCAGTTCTATTAAAATACCTTTCGGTTTTACCCCTCATTTTGGTAACACACTAGTACTCATATCTCAGATGGGAGAAAATTTGAGTACTACTATCTATTCACTTGATTGGCTTGTTATTACCTATTGAACCTAATATTAGTTTGGTTACTAGTATTAAGATAGGTTACCATCAACCGTGAATCTCTTTAGGGAGTCTAAGTCCCATATCTTGAGATGTAAAATTGATTCCATATGAATCATTTCTTTTCTCATGTATGCATACTTAGACACTCTCATTATTTTATTCAAACTTTGTTGCTAGCCATAGTTTGATTAAAATAGTTACCCTTTTAAAATAGTGATTTTGACCATAGTCAACACCCCTACTATTTTATAGTTTAATATCCAAGATAAACATTTGAATATTAATTCTAGAAATCTCTTTGTTTCTAAAATTCTGCTTTATGTTTTAATTTGATTCCTTCTTGAATCAAAATATTACAAACAGTAACATTAGACACCAAGCATGTCTAGATTTATCCATCCTATACACATATAGCCAATGTGATTTAAAATGTGGAATTCCAAATCACCTATTTGATAGGATGACCAAATTAATCAATTGATTAACAACAAAATAAATTGATTAATTTTGGAGCATCACCCCCACATTTCTCACATAGTGATAATAAAATATCACTTTAAAATAGAAATCTCTTCATTTCTAATAAGTCATTTATCCTCCAAGATAAATCTAGACCTATGATTCTCAAAGTTCATCGTGAGTCCTTAAGTTTCATGATAAACACTCAATAGATCAAGATAAAAAAACCTCAATGTTTATCTTGATTTATTTACTAGCTAAAGCAAGAAACACTTATTTGAAAGTAACTTTCACTTGGTTGCTTTCTTTTATATATTTCACAAAATAAAATGTGAACACAAATGTAATGTGAGAATTTCTCAAACAAATAATCACAAATTTTCATATTTTAATTGTCTAAATAATCTGAAAATCACTTAAACAACTTTTGTGTATTTCTTAAGAGTCTCTTTGAGATTCTTTTGAAAACATCAATTTGACATCCATTGATTTTCTCATCAAAATCAAAATGAAAATGTCAATTTTTTTAAACACTTTAAATCAAAGAAAATAAACCCTCATTGATTTATTTAAACACTTTGACTTATTTAGTTTAAAATTATCTCCTCATTGAGATTAATTTAAACATATCACCACCTTTTACCAAAATGAATAAAGTTCTCTTTAATTCATCATTGGTGTAAAGATTCAAAATTGCTTCTCCAATTTTGAAATGTCTCCTCACTGAATATTTAAGAATTATTCTCACTAAATAATTCTCAAATATATTTCATTTGACCACACTCTAGACTATAAGTCTATTGAGTCAATATGTCATCCCACAATTTTTGAATCTACCTTGATCCATTTTTCTTGCAATGGCAAGACACAACCATTAAAAGATGTAACCCCCTTAGGTTCGTCTTTTCTTATCTCATAAAATGAGATGGTCAACACTTAAATGAGAAATTTAATTCTCAAATAATTCTCTTTATTTCTCAAATAAATGGTAACTCATCACATTCCAAAAATATATGATAAACATATTTATATTATTATCACCTTAATAATCATATTATATGGCAGACCATAATAATCATGATAATTCTCATGTATATATCAAAATACATTTATATATCCATCATATTAGCATGCATTGTTAATCTCATAATAATAATATTGTAAATATATCACAAATATCATACAATAATTCACATATCCACATATTGATATATTCTATTGATTCACAAAATCAATATATAGGCATGTCATATAAAACTCATAAAATTGTCATCTCAATAATTTATCATTATCTCATAATAAGACAATTCTATAACATGCTATCATATTACCCAATAATCTACTAGATTATTTACACATTAATCACATATAACAAAAACTCAACATATTGAATTATCTTCTAATCTAACCACTATATTTGAAAAACAAAGGAGATTAGAAAACGATGAACCTCATTTATAAACTTTTCTTCTTCTCATTTCTATCACTATAAGAAAACCATTAGATCTTCTATGAAAACCAAAGAAGAACATTACCTTATCTTACCTTTTTTCAAAGTTGGATCCTCATAAGATCTCCATGGTTTATCCTTCCATTGAAAAAGAAAGATAAGTTTTTGATTGTTAGAGAATATATTTTATTGCTCAATGGAAAAGTGGAAAAACCTAAAATACAACTCTATGCAAAGAATACAATGGACAAGATTATAGATAAATAGGTTTACAACTCAATGACCAACAATACAAGTAAATGTAAAAAAGAGAGAAAGAAGAGAATTATTAGAACTAAAACTCTAAAACAAGAGATACCAATAAATATGTAAATAGAAATAGAAGAAGAGGATTACAAACTCAAAACAATAATAATACAAGAAGAACAACTGAATGAAAAGATCAATGAAAAACACAAACTCACACTCAACCAAAGTGTAGAGTAATGGGGATCACCAACTTGAACAAGGTTCAAAACCTTTGTCCAAAAGCTTATTTCCCCATATTCTCTAAGCACTAAGGGATCTCTTACGGAAATAGCTCTCTGGAATAATCAAGCCTCAAGGTGTATTTTTCAGCCAAGTGCTTTGTGGATGAAAAATGGTGTGTCTTACAAGTGAGCATTAGGCTCCTATTTATAGAGTTTCGAGACACCCTTTGAATTTCAAATTCCACCAACCCCATGGCTGTTACCAATGACTAATTGGATGTTTTATGGAATTAAAATAGAGATTTGGGAGTTACTTGGCTGTTGGAAACATTCAAAATTGGATAAAAACCGAATTTTTGTGAATTTGTCAGCCACTAGGGCTGCACCCTTGGTCATTTTCAGCAACCAATTTTTTAGTTTTTTTTTAAAACGTTCCAATTTATTCCCACTTGATTTTGTAACTTCCATACACAATATGGGAGTTAAAATCACATCTCTATCAGCTATTTCTCATATGGCTCTATGAAATCCAATCTCAAATGTGTAACATATAATATACACATTATTGGGTAATATTTGGGAGTTACAAATTTGTAACTCCAAAATATGTCACATTTAGGCACACACATGTGTCCAATTTTGTGACTCTCAATAATATGTTACAAGGTGTGACAAATCACATTTTGTCACATTATTTAATCTAATATTATATTATATGAAATAATATAACATTAGCTACTTTGAATAAATCATTGTTAAGAGTGAGGGGTTCGTTAGGTCGCAGAATATAAATCCCATTTTCCAAACATGCAATACACAATTGTGATCCATTGAAAGAAATAAATATATTAGAACTTGTGAAAGTCATAAAAAAAAATTCTATTTGCAACATGGAAACTGAAATTAAATTTATACTAAAATCCGGAATAAAAAAATACATCATTCAAAATTAAAAATGTATTTCCATACTTTAGACTAGCTTTTCCTCTAGCTTGGACCAGAACAAATGCTCCATTCCCAACTCTATGCTTTAAGTCGCCTTTGTCCACTTCCTCCCACAATTCAAGAAGCTTTGTTTTTTGCTGTTAGAAACTTGGGGCATTCTTGTTTCCAATGACCATTCTCTATGAAGTGAAAGCATTAACCTTTACCATTCTTGTTCTTTTTCTTTCCCTTAGGCGTCTATGCATTTGGTTGTGCACTCATCTTTGCAACCTTTGCAGGCTTGGGGTTGTTGTTTTGTCCACCTTTCCTCTTGTTTCCAGCATTTGAAGACGAAGCTTGGTTAGCTTCAGCCTTAGCTAGATCAACCGCAATAGTAGTAGATGTATTCTTTTCTCCTCCTTTACCCTGTCCACCCATGATAGACTCAAAAGTCTGAAGCTTGTTTAGGAGTTGCGCCAGACAATAGTTGAGTTTATTCAACACATAGTTGGTGGTGAATGGCAAGAAAGATGGAGAGAGACTGTTGAGGATAAAGCCGGCCTGAGTTTCCTCATCTATTATTGCTCCATGCAGTTCAAGTTCCTGAAAGTAGTTTGTCATTTTGATCAGATGATCGCGAACATGTTGAGAGGGTGCCATCCAAGCATTGGCATATTTCTTGGTGGCCTCAAAACGAGTCTGCACTGACTTGGAACTAAATATGTCTTGGAGATGATCCATGATTTCATAGGCCATCTCGGCATTCTCCATCTTTGTCTCGAGAGTGTCGACCGTACTAGTCAACATGTAGTACCGCGCCTTGTTGTTAGCCACCTGCCAATGCTCATACTTATTCTTCACAGACTTGGTTGTTCCTTCAGCTGAAACTTCCAGGGATTCCTCAGTCATGACGAACTTGGATTTGTCACCAATCAACACAATGTTTATGTTTTGCTTTCATTTAAGGAAGTTTTCTCCAGTGAGTTTCTCCATAGAAAATTGAGAAAGGATGGGAGTAGACACAGCCATACTTAAAACTACCAATTATCAATAAAATAGAAATCAATCACTTTTGCTCAATAGAACTTCTATTCACTCTAATTTCAAGAAATATCACAACATATACCAAAACTATGTAAGATATGAGAAAAACTACCAAAATAATAATATCTCTATTTCTTTAGGATTTTAACTAATCAATGATATCCTTATCCTGGTTAGCGAGAGTAAAAAATACCACTAGTTAAATAAAATTGTAAGCTTATTTAATAATGGACACAATTATTAACAACTTACTATTCAATCAAAATAAGAAAACATATCTCTTATTTTATGAGCTAGACCCACAGTTTCGATAACCATAGATTTAGTTCTAGTAGTCACCGTAGGAGTGAGTCTAGTAGAATTTGTCCTATAATTATCTATCTTTCGAAATCTAACTTTGTCAAAATAACTAATGAATACCTTCCGTAGGAGGATGAATCAAAGCGTCTCGAGGCCCCATTAAGCTATTGACTTTGTTAAACCAACGGTGGAGATCGAATATTATTCTTTTAAAATAAGCTCATTATTAATTAAAAAATACTATTTTTATTATTAATTATAAAAAATTAATGACTATGGTTCCCCAAAAAAAATGTAAAGTTAAATTTTTAAAACCAATGTCCTATAATTTTCTATTAATTCTAAAGTGTCACATTGAACAAATTCAATTAATTTAGAATTAATTTGTAGCTAATCAATATTTAGGTTTAACTAATATAATGAACCTATACAATTAAGTCCAACTCAGGCAAATGGGTCATAACAATTCGGCTTGCATGGAGGAGGGTTGGGTCCAGTATGTCGTTCCCACTACTAAGGCCCCCTAACTTCCACACAAGGTCCAAAAGACATGAATTTAAACATTCATTTTATTAATTGTTATTAATTGATTAGGCCCGCTATAGTCATACAAAGCAAATGAGCCTTCACAAGTGGGATCACCCATAAGAGAGGAATTTAAACTTTACATTTTTTAATGGGCCCAAATAAAACCTATCATTTTATGAATATTTTATTTGGCAAAATTTATATATTAAGCAAACATATGGGCCACTATACGCATCTAACCCCAATTGCAAAAATATCACATATAGTGCAAACAAACATGTTATAATTGGATGGGCCTAATCATGTTACTATATTAGCAAATCTATGAATTTATGCAAAATACCACAATTAATTTTTATAATTTATACAAAAATTCAAATTAATTAAATTTTGGCAAAAATAAATAAGTCAATTTATCAACAATTAGCAAAAATTAATTTAAATTTCATTTATCGACAATCAACTTAGTATAGGTCATTTAAAAAAATATTTATTTATTTTAAATAGGATTTATCAACAATTAACTAAAGTTAATTTAAATACCATTTATTAAAAATATTTTATTAATTGGTTTGAAAAATGTGATATTTTTAAAAATTTAACCAATCATAAATTTTTAAAACAAATATCGTCAGCTATTTTTGAAAAAATATCTGAAACAGTCAAACAAATTTAAATATCTATAAAAATATCTAATCAACAAATTTTCAAATTTTAAATTATTTAAATATTAAAATCTATAGAATAATCAGATATTATTATTTTCAAATAACAAGTATTTAAAAAATATATGTAATATCTGATAATTTAATTCTAATATTTTAATATATTAAATATTAAAAATTCATAAGTTAACCAATTTTTAAATTTGAATTTGAATCTTTGTAGAAAATATTTTTTTAAAATCAAAAAACAAAAATATCGTATTTGAAAAAAGACATTTTTAAATAATAGAAAAGATTTGATATTTTAGTATTAACCTATTAAAAAATACATTCAAAAATCAAATTTTAAGAAATATTTATCGCAAGGAGTGGCCAGTGAAAACTGGTGGCTACGACCAAATGACTTTATGGGCAAAAATTTGTGGGCTAGTCGCGGCCAGGGGTTAATGGTGGCCGCGGCCACTTGCCGCTATTACCTAGGCCGTAGCCAGTGAAAACTGGTGCCTGCGTCCACTGCCCAAAATAATTATTTTTTTCATAAAATTTGTGTGATTTTTCAACACAAAAACATTTTCTAAATAATCTTTACAATGTTTTACATCAAATAAAGCATTTATATAAAAATTATTTGTATAGAAAACACAACAAAAAAACCTAAATATGCTAATAATCACATAAAATTCAGTATGCTTTATAAAAAACTTGAAATCCATCCAACTACTCAACACATCAAATAATTCAATTTTACCATTTCATGCATGAAAATAAAGATTACCAAATTCTCTGATGCCAGTTGTTGGGAAAACTTATTCAGGATTTTGTTTATTTTCATGTAAATCTTATATTAAACAAATTAATATGAGACAACCTAGAACATGTTTCTAAAATTGAATTCATACAAAGATAATGATAAGAACACTTACATTATTGTGCAGCTGAATGATTGAGTCATTCCTTCAGTTTCTCTAACCCTTGTATTCTTTCTGTCGCAGAGTATCACCAAGAAACTGAACCGTTCATAAATTTTCTTCAGAGCCTTCCAAAGTATCCTTAGAATCACCAAGACTAGAGTGGGAAATTTTCAACACATGAGATAGATACAAAGAGAAGAAGAATAGAAGAGAAAAATTGAGGCTTAGAAAAGGACTTATGCTGTAGAGAGAATCTAAAACCTAAAGCATCAATACTAGATCTTTTGATCTTCTAAAAAACAAGTCTGATTTCACTCTCACTTAGCATTCATTTTACAGACTCAATTAGGTCATTTATTTTAATTAAAAAATCAATAAAATAAAGAATAATATCATCCATTAGGTCAAAATTATCATGAGCTTTAGGCCTGTGAAATTTCTCATTTAATTATAAGCTCATTGGACTTAAAATCAAAGCATGTATTATTTTCTATTGATTAATTAATTAAATAAATTTTTAAATCCTTTATCAAATTAATTATTTATAATTTGAACCTTGATTTAAACTTATTTATTAATTTAGACACCAATTTGTCTTAATTAATAAATCTGCCATAAAATCAATTTTATTCTCTAAATTGTATAACTCTCTGAATCTATTCAAAATTGAACTGGTCAACTTCGATAATTCTAATTGATAATTAAATCAATTAATTGAGACTATCTAGATGATTTTATCCAAGGTACAGTGGGGACCATGGGCCTATGAAATAAAGCTCCAATAAGTTATGATAAATTTAACAAATGAATTTACTAACTTATTAATTCCTCGTGACTCCATTAAAGACTGATAATTGCACTCTTGAATTCATAGAATGCTCTATAAGCAATATAGATCCATTATTAATTATCCATTATTACAACCATAATTATCACTCAATCCTCTATACACGGTCTACAATGAGATGGGACTAAAATATTGTTATACCCCTCATTGTATTTTATCCTTAAAACACTTAGTTCCTTGTAAATGATATTTCACTAAACTAATATTAATTACTGAAATGAGATCTCTATCATTTAGCACATTGAACCAAACTAAAAGAAAACTATCGTTTCTCTTCTTCATTAGAAGCTTTAGATGTTCATATCTATGATTAACACTCTCACCTAATTATACTGCCGTTCCCAAGATGTAATTATGGGCTAGTCCGTAGGGTACGTTGTTAATGAACAAGTCAAAGAACTCAATTAATACAATCAATTAGAATACTAACCACTCAGACTTGAGATTGAATTGACCCATGGTCAACTATATGATATGACTAGAATAGATAATAACGGTAGGTTTACTTATCCTATCTACTGTCAATATCAGTCCAGTCCGATGTAACAAATACATCCGATCTTATCTACTTTGCTTATGTTCTAGAAAGAACATAACACTACAATGTGTAAGTAGATCATATCGTAGATTGGAAAGTTAGTGTAAATCTTGTGCACTGACTAATCTTAGGACTAACTTATTTTGAACATATAATCATATTTATAATTCACTGTGATTACGTCACTATAAATAAGATTTGCTATATGCTCGGGATTTAATAGAAGTTTATATTAAACAAATAATCATTAAAATAAAACATGTGAGCAAAGTTATTGACCAAGTCAAAAATTGATTTCAATTCTTTTATTAATAATAAATGAGATTACAACCAAATTGGATTTTAATTAGGGCATAAAACCCCAACAAATAAATGTGTGAGTACATGGCCTACATGATTTATATGGTAATATGAATATATGTGCATGTTTATGTGTATTAAATATACATGTGGGCTCGTTCTTGTTAATAAGGGCATATTTGTAATTTTGACCCATTGAGGGTATAAATGTGATTTAATGTGTTATGTGATTGAGGCTGCAATATTATGTGGATATATTTGCAATAATAGGCTCGATGCGATTCTAGTGAGCGGGATAGCGGAAAAGTCAAAACGAGGTCAAATACCCGGCTCGGGTGAGCCTAGGGGTATTTTAGGAAACTTAGTATGTATTCGAGATTTTTCGGGTAATGGGTAGTTATTAAATGATTATTTGGGTATGTTGGGATTAATTGGGAATTTCTAGGACTACTCAAGGATTAGCAAGAAATGTGGCAAATGATGCTATCGCCCTTGGGGCAGTAGAGAGTAAGGCATTGAGTTAGGGGTACTTAGGTATTTTGGTGTTAAGGATAGCCTTAGGCCACCTTGAGAAACCACCAGAAACATTTAGATCACTGTAAGATCACATCTTCTCTCTCTCTCTCTCTCTCTCTCTCTCTCTCTCAAACCTTTGGAGGACTTTGATTATTTTGACGAAAAGGCTTGGGAATTGAAGCTAGGAAGTGATTAACAGCAGCACAGGGGCGTGATTCTTCATTGAGGTAAGGTTATGCTCTGTTTTTCTGATGAATTCCTACAGTGGTTTACGTTTTAAGATATGGTTGGGTTTTGATTTGGGTTTGAGATTTGGGTCAGCTTTAGAGGTCTTTGTACTGCTTATGTTGTGTTATTTAGAGTCTTGGACTCATTTGGGACCTTGGTGCAAGTTTGGGATGAGATTTGGGAGTTTTGGCTTGGAAAAAAATTGTGGAAAAATCCAATTTTTTTGGGTTCACGCAAGGGCGCTGCGGCACTATTCGTCCAAGTCTCGGCGATGGGGTGGTCTAGGGCAAGGTGGCCCTGGCTAGGGGTCGCGGGGCCTGATAGGCTGTGCCATGGCGCTAGGCCATTTTCAAGGGCCTTTGTTTTGTAAATTTTAGGGCATAGGCCCTAGGGCTCGGGGGACGATTTCACCACCTCGAGTGGGGAAATTGGAGGTCCCGAGAGCATGAGATTAGTCCCCGGGTTTAATTATGGAATTGAATGGTAGCAAGAACGTTATTTGTAGGTTTAGACTAGGTTACAACTAGGGCTCGGGAGAGGATCGTTCTCGGGAGTCGTGTTTGCTTGCACTTGGACCAAAGGTAAGAAAACGGGACCCTAGTTGTGTTCAAGGCTTGGAGCCCTGTTAGAGAGTGTGATTATGATTATATCTATATTTGAATATATCTGGTTAGGAATGCTTGTTTATCGTGCAACTGATTGCGTGTTATGCAATCTAATTGTTTTATTATACTTGATTTGAAAGTCCGGCCTAAGGGAGTCGGGGTTGGCGTTAATCGTGAGGAACGCATCTCGTCCTAAGCGTGTCGGGGTTATCCATAAGTCTAGGGGGCTCAGCCTAAGGGCGTCGAGCCTGAACATCACCAAAAAAAATAGAAGTGTCATTTGCGCTTAACTAACTCTATTGAATGCTGAGACTGAATTATGTGTTGGATTGAGCAGATTATTACTCCATAGCTCCTTGCTTATATTTTGTTGCTGGTTGAATTTATCGATCTAAGGTTACTGTTTGTATACTATTGCTCATTTGTATACTATTCCTAAGCGTGTCGGGGTCAGCCATAAGTCTAGGGGACTTAGCCTAAGGGCGTCGAGTCTTGGCTAACGTGTGCTATGTGGTGCAGGTAAGGGAAAGGAAATGTTGGACCAGCTATTAGTTGGAGAGCTTCAGGGTCGGTGTATACATATGCAACCTACTCGACCGCCACGACCGGGATAGCTTGGGAGGAACTAGGGGTTAACCCTGTTTTGCCGTTTAGGCGGCTAATTTGTATTTTACTTGTCTTTTACCAGTTTGTAAACACTTTTTGGGATCCCATGTGTAAACTTAATATTTTTAATGAAAAGTAATTACTTTGTTGACCAAATTTTATAATACCTAACCATTATTTAGTCTTTTATTACACATTTAAGTCCAAATGACTCGCTTAGCAAATTAAACATTATTTTAAACACACAGTGTAACGGTCCTGGCTAACCAGGTCGTTACTACTTGGTGTCAGAGAGGTATAGGGTTAGGGGTTCCTGAAGACTGGCTAGGCATGTACACTCACTGCTAAAGATAAGCTCGACTCACGGTTTGGTATCCAATAACGTGACTATATGTTTAATTGTGTAAATTGAACCTATGTGCCTTATCTACATGCTAGAATAAAGAGCATGATGCATATAAATGTATTTTGTGGGAGTAAAGCTTGATAATTGAAGCATGAATGTTATAGACTTGTGTCTTAATATGCATATTGTATGTGGCTATTATGTTGTTTGGCCCTGCTCGTGGTATAGTTCTTGATATGAATATCATGCCTGATAGGTTAAGCCATTGACTGCAGACAGATTTAGAAGTTATGTATCCAAGGCAGTCAATTGGACTAGGCATGGTTAATAATGGGGTTGCAGATGACAGTCAGGGCCAAACATTTCATCTGCCCCCTAGAATTGGCAGAAGATGTTTCTTGGCATGCAAGCAAGATTGCAAGAGCAAGGGGAAGAGATTAGATGGTTAAGACAGTGGGTTCCGTCAGGGAACGCTACTTCATATGTTGTTACAGCAATGGCACCAATTCCGAACCAACTTGAGGGTGGGAACAAATAGGAATTGTTGTATGAAAGATTCCATAAGCATTATCCTCCAGTTTTCGAGGGAGGCTTGGATCCGTTCAGAGCTCCATCCTTGACAATATGGGAGTGGTAGGCAATGATAGAGTGACTTGTGCCACGTACATGCTATAGGAGGATGCCAAACGTGGTGGAAAGTGGTGTCCCAGACTCGGAATGTTGTCATGATGGGTTAGGAGCAATTCAGACAGTGAGTTTATGAACTTGGTTCAGATAGTAAGACAGTGACTGAGTATGTCAAAGAATTTGATGTGTTGGCCAAATTCGCTTTTGATTTGGTACCAATAGATGTGGTCGGGATGGAATGATTCATTCAAGGACTAAACTCTGGGGTAGCAAAAAGATTTAGGATCACTCCAGTACATGAGATTTCTACCTACACTCAGGCGGTAGGGAGTGCCCTTGCTATAGAGGACACAGAGATGAGATATGGAGTGAGAGTGTCATAGGGTAGAAAGCTCAGACAATGGTACCCCCATTTGAGGGATAAGGTAGGGGCGGAGGCCCTAGTGCCAGAAATGAAAGACCCCTGATAGTTCTACTATTCCTGGTCCTAACAGGAGGGGTCAAAATACTCAGTGTGGCTACCAGGGCAGCAACAAGGTCTGGAGAAGTTACCCAGTATGCACCAGGTGCAGGAGACACCATCTGGGAGAATGACGAATGAAGACATGTTTACTATGTGGAAAAGTTGGGCACTTCACGAAGGATTTCATGAGATCGAAGAAGGGAGAATCAAGGAGTGTGGATAGCTTGACTTAGGCTCGAGTGTCTGCCTTGATGCAGTCAAAGCCCAAGGCTAGTTCCACGGAGGTGACATGTTGGCTTTCTGGTTCTCATTTTTTACATTGTGTTGATTGAGTCCCGTGCTACGTATATCTTAGTAGAGACATAAATATGTGGTACATACAATATGATTATTACGCTATGGGGCTTGAGATCTTAGTGTCTGCCAGGGACAGTTGGTAATTTCCAGGAAATGGGTCAGAGTATTATTGGTAGAAAGTTGGCATCAATAATTGATTGAGTTGATTATATAAGGATTTAGATATGATCCCGAGTATGGATTAGTTTTCCAAATAAGGGACAACCATGGACAGTAAAAAAAGATGGTAACTTCTGAGTTTAAAGGGGAAGGACCCGGTTGTGTTCACGGGATGCCTAGCTACTGTTGTAGGTACCACTAGGGTTATATTAGTTAGACCATATGAAAACTGGATCGTCCAGTGAGGTTTCATATGGGTTTATGAGGATTCGCGGGGATTGTTGTAATGTCAAGGAATTGAGTGTACTACGGAATTAAGGTAGGGATGGAACCGGTATCAGAGACACCATGAAGAATGGCACTAGCTGAGTAGGAAGAATTAAGATTTAGTTGAAGAAGTTATTTTACTTGAGGGTTGATTAGACAGAGCATCTCACCATGGGACATGTCAACACCATTTGTTAAGAAGAAGGCCAAGTCAGCGAGAATGTGTATCGCATATGGACAACCAAATAAAGTAATTGCTAAGAATAGGTGTCCATTTCCAAGGATGGATGATTTATTTGTCTAGTTGTAGGGCAGGACAATGTTCTAAAGAATTGACCATCGACCTAGTTATTATTAGCTAAGAATCAAGAGAAGTGACATTTCAAGAATTACCTCTCGCACCAAGTATGATGTGATGGATTATTAGTGAAGGCTCTTGAACTCACCAATGCTCCAGCGACCCACGTAAATTGAGCAAGTAGAGAGTACAAGAATGGTGTAGACAAGTCGTATTTGGATCGATCGAGAATGTTTTGGATTACGTCCTGTTAGGAACAGAACACGAGTAACACTTTTGCTGATACTACCGAGGCTGAGGAAGCAGGGAATTACAGTTAAGGTTCCCGAAGGGATAAGTTATGATTTCTCTAGAGGATATTCAATGTCACATTATGGGAAATGATGGGGTTGCATATGATTTAGTTAAGATATAAGCCGTAAGGAAATTTCTAAAGGAATACCTTACGGGTTGGAAGCTCGGTGAGACCGGAAAAACACATCGGCTTTTACTTGAAGCATCTTCGAGGATTACCATACCCTTGACTGAAGTAAAGTAAGAACCTAAAGTTTGTTTGAATGGATTGCCATGTAATGGAATTTTAAAAGTTAAAAGAAGGGTTGATTATCATGCCATAGGTATCAGTATAGCATGTGGTGGACTGATACAAGAGGACGATACGATGTACATTGTCCTTGCTTGAAACATGGAGTAATAGTGCGGTGCGTCAAGGACTAGAGTGCGCCCGTTTGTAGACTGAAAATATCATTATTTGTGCTTCATGGTGCATATTGGAATAGAACATAGGTTCTCTACATGGGACTTTGAGTTGACAGTAATGTCAGGTAGCCATGGTTAGGGTGAGGTGATGGCACCTATGGAAAAGAAATGCGTACACTAGCATGAACGTTAAAATGTTTTGTCACCCATAGGGTTGTTGACCATAAGACAAAGGCGCTAGTGGGAACTAGTGAAGGACTCACATTGAAATCCTTTATTACTTAGAGGAGGTTGACATCTTTAGTTAGAAAGGTATGTGCTGGTTGTATGATTCACAATGGATTACAATAAAGTCAAATGAGGTAACAATCGAGATTCATATAGAACTTGGGATAGATAAGTGGTAGATATACCTCTACGAAATATGAAATACGGAAAGAAGATCTTGTAAGACTGGTTAAGAATCCTACTATCTTACCACGGATAGGTTATGTAACACCCTGGTTACTCCAAGACCGTTACTGTGACCTTTTAACCGTACTTAACTCGCTAATCGAGTTCTTTTGTTATAAACGTGCATCTAGGTGCTATTAATAGGTTAAGGTGAAAAACTAATCAAAAAAGGATATATTTATTTAAAACATAAAACTGTTCATATGCCCATAAAAATGTTTACATGTCATTTACAATACAAAATGGTCATTATGGTACAAAAGTTACAACCCCCCGACCTAAGCGGCAAAAATAGGGTTAACCCCTAGTCCCTCTGAGAAAATCCTTGGCCGTGGTGGTCAAGCGGCCGCATATGCACACATCACAACCTAATCCCTCCACTCAAGGCTGGGTGAGCTTTTCTTTCCCTTTACCTGCACCACATAGCACCCATGAGCCAAAGCCCAGCAAGAAAACTCATTACTGCATGTATATAATATCAAATGATGATCATGATAATCATCCAGAGCTTATAGCCCCAAACAAATGAGTGACTGATGTTGTAAGTCACTAATGTGGGTTCCACACCCGTGGTAAGTGAGTGACCATGGAGTCACTAGCTTTAACTTGGTGAGTGACTGATGAGCGAGTCACTAATGTAAACCAAATGAGTGACCATGGAATCACTAGCGTGGGTTCCGTACCCTTAGCCATGTGACGATGGAGTCACTTGGGCCTTCTGGCCCTGGCTCTGAGTGACTAGTCATGGAACTAGGCAAGTGCTTTCAGTTTTCATCAAACTTGGGATCAGTCTGGCATCAATGCTCATGATGATTCATTCAATGCTGATATCGATTAGATCTAATCGTTTCACCTCGGTGTTCATGAAGCTTATGCCGCTCCTGACTCATAGGTCAATAACATGCGACCAATGCTCAGTACTACAGTCGAACTTGACTAGTAAGTCACAACTTCACAGTCAGTTCTGACACCATTGTCGATTCTGACTAATAAGTCAGTGCCATTCACAAGAAAAATTTGTTATGCATTTGATATGCAATCAATGTCCACATTTAAACACTCAACATGCCTCAATAATAACCATGCATGTCACATATGGGGTGCAGTTTTCTTACCTCTGGTTTGAGCGAGAATTAATAAAAGAACAACCCTTGAGAACGATCGACATTTTGATTCCTTAGTGGTTACCTAGGCATAACCAAATATAACCACCATTAATGAAAATCAACAATAAAAGGGTCTTGACCTAAACCTCACTCCCGGGACCCCAAATTGTACCCAAACGGTGAGTAGATTCGATCGCGAGCCTTAGGAATTGAAAAATGCCCAAAACAGGAATCTGAGGAAACAGGGCCCCAGCACCCAAGACAGACAAGAATCCACCCTGAGTAGCGCTATAGCGCTACAACCAGCCAGACTTGCCCTTAAATTTTCCCCCTTCGACTCCACCATTTCCAACCTGAACCAAAAGCTTCCAAACCTCATTTTATGTCCCAAATGTACCCTGAAACCATCTACATAAGTCCTAGGTATCACAACCCAAATAACCCTAGCCAAAAATTCCCATCAATTCCCTTTAACCAACCTAGAAATCCAAGTTGAATTCCAAATAAAAAACAGAGAAAAGCTAAAGTTTTAATGGCTAGAACCTTACCTCAAGCTCATTTTAGGATCCTCTTCAATGGTGGAACACAATCCTAAGCCCTCAAGATCCACTTCCCTAGCTTGAATCCTCAAATGAAACTCAAAAATCCAAAAGAAAAAGGAGAAGAAAAGGATGTACGGGAGGAAATGTTTATGCTCTGTTTTGGCCTAAGCTCCACAACCTTCAATGGCTTAAATATATCATAAGGTGAAAAGACCTTTTTGCCCCTAGGTCAAATAAAGTTTTCTAAAGGCTCCCAAGGGTAAAACCATCCTTTCTCGCCTGTTTCGTTAATCATAATTAACACCCTCCAATTCCCGTTATTCTCAATATTCTCAAATACCAATAATTCATATCCCATTACCCTTTACTTCCCGGCAACACTCTAATCACCAAAATACCCTGAGACTCACCTTGAGCCCCGAACTTAATCCCGTTATGGCCAAACCGCTAACTTACACTCAAAGATCATCTCATGTCGAATGGCTCGAACAAATCCATATTATAATGTGGCATCACTAATGATTCACCAACATGCATAAAATATACATTTACGCCCTCAATAGGCCAAATTACAAAAATGCCACTATGATCAAATGTGGACCCGCATGCATGCATTTAACATCATATTATAATATAATTCACATAAACATGCATATAATAATTTAATGGCATAATAAATCCATTATGGCCCTCCCGGCCTACTAATCCAACCATTAAACCACATTAGGGATTTTGGGGCATTACAACTATCCCCTCCTTACAGAAATTTCATCCTGAAAATTTACTTGAACATCTCGGGATACTGATTCTGCATATCTGACTCCAGCTCCCAGGTCGCTTCCTCGACCATGCTATTCCTCCACAATACCTTAACCAAAGGTATCGTCTTATTCCTGAGGACCTTGTCCTTCCTGTCAAGTATCTGGACTGGTTGTTCCTCATAGGAGAGATCTGCCTCAAGCTCTAGATCTTCATAGCTCAAAACATGAGTCACATCAAATACATAACTCTGAAGAGCAGAAACGTGAAACGTGTTATGCATGGCTGAAAATGTCGGAGGTAAGGCCAACCTGTAAGCCACCTAACCAATCCTTTCCAGGATCTCAAATGGACCTACAAATCTAGGGCTCAACTTTCCCTTCTTCCACAATGTACTCACCCCTTTCCATGGCGAGACTCTAAGGAAAAAATAGTCTCCCACCTGGAACTCCAATTTCCTACGCTTGGGGTCTACATAACTTTTCTGTCTGCTCTGAGAAGTGAGCATCCGAGCTCTAATCTTCTCAATGGCCTCACTGGTCCTTTGAACTGCCTCAGGACCTAAATATCTCATTTCACCTGTCTTATCCCAATGAATGGGAGACCTGCACTTCTTACCATATAGCATCTTATAAAGTGCAATCCCAATGGTAGACTAATAACTGTTGTTGTAGGAAAATTCTATCAAAGGTTGATACTTACTCCAGGATCCACCAAAGTCCTACACACATGCTCGCAGCATGTCTTCTAATATCTGGATCGTCCTATCAGATTGTCCATCTGTCTGAGGATGATAAGCAGTACTGAACTTCAAATGTGATCTCATGGCCTTCTGTAAACTCCCCAGAACTTGGAAGTAAAAGTAGGGTCCCAATCTGACACGATTGACCTCGGTACTCCATGGAGGCGCACGATCTCTCTCACATAGAGATCTGCGTACTGATCAATTATAAAAGTAGTCCTCACTGGAAAGAAGTGAGCTCACTTGGTACAGCGATCCACTATAACCCAAATAGAATCATGTTGGCTAATAGTCCTAGTTAACCCCACCACAAAATCCATCGTGATGTCCTCCCATTTCCACTCTGGGATATCAAGAGGCTGCAATAACCCTGCCGGCCTCTGATGCTCAGCCTTGACCTGTTGACATGTTCAGCACTTAGCCACATACTCCACTACATCCATCTTCATCCCTAGCCACCAATACAACGATCTCACATCCTGATACATCTTCGTGGTTCCTGGATGCAAAGAATAAGGTGTAGTATAAGATTCTTCCAGATTCTCTCGCCTTAAAGTAGTGTCTAACGAAACACATATCCGACCCTTGTATCTCAACAAGCCCAAGTTAGACACTGTCTAATCTATGGATGCTCTAGCCAAAACATCCTCTCTGATCTTGATCAGCTGTGGATCACCCAACTGACCCTCCTTGATTCTCTCCGAAAGTGTAGACTATAGCGTAATATTGGCCATCTGGCCCACCAACAATTCTATACCAGCTCTGGTCATATCGTTTGCTAATTATTTGGCTATCAGCCTCGCACTATAAATCTTCCCAGGACTTTTCTGTCTTAAAGCATCAGCTACCACGTTAGTCTTTCCTGGATGATATAAAATCTCACAGTCATAATCTTTTACTAACTCCAGCCAACACCTTTGTCTCATATTCAAGTCTTTCTTTGTGAAGAAGTATTTCAGGCTCTTGTGGTCTATATAGATCTCACACTTCTCCCCATAAAGATAATGCCTCCATACCTTTAAAGCAAAGACCACAGCCGCCAACTCTAAATCATGAGTGTGATATCTTTGTTCATACTCCTTTAGCTGACGTGAGGTATAAGCAATTACCTTCTCTGACTGCATCAGAACACAGCCCAAACCTTAATGTGAAGCATCGCAGTGAATCACAAACTTCTCCTGATTTGTTGGAAGACTCAGAACCGGAGTTGTAATCAATCTTTGCTTTAGTTCCTGGAAGCTGTTCTCACACTTGTCTGACCATACAAACTTCTGATTCTTGCGTGTCAGCTCAGTCAATGAAGTAGCAATCTTAGAGAACCCTTCCACAAAATCCCTGTAATAACCTGCCAATCCAAGGAAACTTCTAACCTCGTAAGCATTCTTTGGCCTTGGCCAATCTCTGACTGCCTCGATCTTTGCTGGATCTACCTTAATCCCCTCCTTACTGACAATATGCCCAAGAAAAGATACCTGAGATAACCAAAACTAACATTTCTCTAACTTTGCATTCAATCTGTGTTCCCCCAGTCTCTGTAGAACTAATCTCAAATGTTGTTCATGCTCTAACTCTGACTGAGAATAAACAAGGATATCATCAATGAAGATGATCACAAACTAGTCCAGATAATCCTTAAACACTCTACTCATCAGATCCATAAAAGCAGCTAGGGCATTAGTCAATCCAAAATACATGACTAAGAACTCATAATGCCTATACCTGGTGCGAAAAGCAGTCTTTGGTATGTCTCTGTAACGCCCTAAACTCCAGGGACCGTTATGGTGTGCCTTTTAAACAGTGATAAACTCGCTAATCGAGTCATTTGGCCATAATCTTGTAACTAAGTATGATTAGCAGTTTAGGGATTAAAAATTTTCGTTAAGATATAACGTTTCACTAAAACATTTACTGTATATATTGGGATCCCAAAATATAATTTAAAGGTCTATTACAAGAAAATATTTACAACCAGCCGTTCTAAGCAGGAAAACAGGGTTTAACCCTAGTTCCTCTTTCCACCTTCGGTCATGGCGGTCAAGCAGCCCCATATGTACACATCGTCACCTAAGCTCTCCAACTCAAGGATGGTCCAGCTTTCATTTTGCCTTTACCTGCACCATATAGCACCCGTGAGCCAAAGCCCAGTAATAAAACTATATATGCTCATGACCAGTCATATCATGACATTAAATCACAAAGTGCATGCCTAGCAATAACCACCTTAATCACGCATGAAAATAAGTTCACATAATGAACGAGTGACTGATCAACAAGTCACTAACAGGGGGTCTGTACCTTTAAACAAGTGACTAATCATCAAGTCACTATCAGGGGGTCTGTACCTTTAAACGAGTGACTAGTCATCAAGTCACTATCAGGGGGTCTATACCTTTCACAAATAAGTGATCATTTCACTAGCTTAAACAAGGTAAGTATCTGATGAAATAGTCATCAACATAAACCTACCGAGTGACCACAGAGTCACTAACATGGGATTCCTCTCCCTTAGCCATGTGACAAAACAGTCACCTAGGCCTTTGGCCCTGGCTCTGAGTAACTAGTCAAGCGCTTATAGTTTTCATCGAACCTAGGGTCGGTCCAACATTAATACCCCATATGAGTCATTCAATGCCAATGTCGATTAGATCTAATCTTTTATCGGCTCTGCGTTCATGACGCTTATGTCGTTTCTGACTAGTTAGTCAGTGCCACACACAGGTAAGCAATGCTACCAGGCATATATCATATGTCAAATATCCGAATACAGGGCATTCAACATGCTTACTTAACAATTTCTAGCATAATTAGGATCATGCACAAACACAGAGACTCAAGCTTTTAACAATCTCATATTCAACATTCATGGCATGCCTTAATCACATGTTTCTCGTGCGTCACATGCATCACATTTAAACATCCAACATGCATCAAGAATAACCATGCATGTCACATATGTAGGGTGTAGTTTTCTTACCTTTGGTCCAAGTACAGGTTACCAATAAACGAGCCACAAGCACGATCCTGAATCCAAGCCTCTAGTGATAACCTAGTCATAACCATAATATAAAACCTCATCAAAATGAGTAAATAAATACTTCCAAACCCAACCCCAGCCTCCGGGACGTCAAATCCCACTCAACTAGGTAGTAGGATCGATCTCAGGCCCTTAGAGTTACGTTCCCATGACAAAAACATAATTATGGCCAACTTTTTCCTTAAGGGTCGCGGCCCTCCATACACCATGTCGCGACCCGCCCCCTTGACAGAACATATCTCGACCTTCAGCAAGCTTGGGCTGCGACGCACTAGAACAAGGTCGCGGCCCAACTGCAAACCAGCCCAAAAACCCCATTTTCTCCTTTTTAAAACCTTCCAAAAACCTATCCAAACATCTCCAAACTCAAAAATCAAAGTTCCCAAACATCCCCATGATCCACAACCCATAAAACCCAAGCTTCAATTCAACCAAAAACTCATCAAAACACAAAGTCCAATTCGAGCTTAAAAACTTTAAAAACTTATAACTTAAAACTTGGATTACCTTCGATTAAGTTGTTTCCCAACTAAATCCTTCGGCTAATAAGCTGCTAATCTTTCCTAGGATCATTATGCCTTGATCCTCGCTTGAATCCGAGTCCTAGAACTCAAGTTTCCTTCGAAAATATGATCGGGAGACAAAAATGGAACTTTGAGGGAGAGAGAACGTTATGAACGTTCTTTTTTTTTCTTTCTTAAAAGGTTACTTCAAGCTTAAGTAGCCTCAAACAAATCCTAATGCTCGGGGTCCCGAAAATACCCCCAGGGTCAAAATAGTCAAAACCTCTAGAATTTCCCCCTTATCTTACTAACTCCCAATTTATCATCAAATACTTATTCCCATTACCCAATAACCCGGTAATGCACTAAATACCCCTTGATTCACTCTGAGTCAAGTATAAATCCCGTTGTGACTTTTCCACTAGCTTACCTCCTAGGATCGTCTCGTGTTGAGTAACCCTAGCATAACCAAATAATAATAAAGCACCACACACATATCACATATATGCCAAAATATGCCCGAAATTGCCAAAATATGAAAATCACCCAATTAATCAATGGGTTCACGTGCATATTTAATACACATAAACATGCATATTATCATTTACTCACATAATAAATCAATTATGGCCTTCCCGACCTCTTAATCAATGTCCTAAACCTTATTAGGAAATTTGGGGCATTACAGTCTCCTTCCTTGACCCCCAACAATGATAACCAGAACAAAGGTCTATCTTTGAGAATACCTTTTTACCTTACAACTGATCAAACAAATCATCTATCCTTGGAAGAGGATACTTGTTCTTTATTGTTAACTTATTCAGTTCTATAATCAATGCACATCCTCATAGAACCATCCTTCTTCTTCACAAACAGAACTAGCGCTCCCCAAGGTGAGAAACTAGGTCTGATAAAATCCAAATCTAATAGCTCTTGCAACTATACTTTCAATTCTTTTAACTCAGCTGGGACCATTCTGTAAGGTGCTCTAGAAATTGGCTCCATCCCTGGTGCCAGTTCTATCACAAACTCAATCTCTCTGTGTGGTGGCAACCCTGGTAAATCTTCTGGAAACACATCCAGAAATTCACAGACCAATTTGGTCTCTTCTGGTCTCACTGGCATGACCTGAGTGGTGTCAACCACAATGGCTAAGAATCCAATGCAACCTCCTTGCAATAGATCTCTAGCCCTCATAACAGAAATCATAGGTGTACGGGGTCCATGAACAGTGCCAACAAACACAAAAGGATCCTCACCTTTAGGCTCAAAGGTGACCATCTTCCTTCTGCAATCAATGGTTGCCCCATACTTCACTAACCAATCCATACCCAAAATCATGTTGAAGTCAATCATAACTAACTCTATCAAATCCATTGACAACTCTCTGCCCTCCACTATCACTGGCAAAGATCTGACCCATCTCCTAGATACTACCAACTCCCAGAGCATAATAATCACACGGTCTAGACAGTCTATCAATAATTCTACTAACAACAAAAGAATGTGTAGCACTAGAATCAATCAAAACATTTTAAGGGGTTCCAGCACTAAGAAGCTGACCTGTAACTACTGAGGGAGAAGCCTCAGCTTCTGCTTGTGTCAATGTGAACACTCGAGCTTGGGTCGAGCTGTCCGCTTTTCTCGGTTCCTCCTTTCTTGCCTTAGGGCAATCTTTCTTGAGATGACCCACTGCTCCACAAAAAAAGCAGGCCCTTGCCCTACACTCTCCCAAATGATGCCTCTTACACCTAGGGCATTTGGGTTAAGTCTTCCAGGCCTCACTACCACTCTGGCAGCCCATTTAAATACCACGGGGTCACCTATTAGGACCTGCAGCTGGGAAGGTGTCAGGAACTGTAACTCCCTGGATAGCCAAGACCGTTAAACTGTGTGTTTATAAAAGTGCAAGACTTGCTAATCAAGTTATTTAGTTAGAATCGTGTTACTGAAACTATAATTGAACTAGGGTTAAAAGATTTTGGTCACAAAAGTTGCATTTCATATAACTAAAAATTTCAGTACATGGGATCCCAGACATAGGTACATCTACTACCAGCCACTCTAAGGGCAAAACAGACATTTAGGCTTTCCCGTCCTGTATCACTCGGTCGTGGCGGCCGATCAGCCGACTATGTACATTCAGCCTCGAAGCTCTCCTACTCAGAACTGGTCCACTTTACCCTTGCCTTTACCTGCACCACATAGCACCAGTGAGCCAAGGCTCAGCAAGAAAATAGAATAACAGAGCATAATCATCAATTAAACAATCAGAGAACTCATATAGTATAATCATATACTCAACAATCCAAACTATTCATATAATAACGCATTCAGCATACCAAGCTCATCAATTAACATTAATAACCAATTCACATATAATAACCAGGGTCGACACCCTTAGGTCTCACCCTCTATTTATCCCACTGACTCCGGCCCGCTTAAACCGAGCTCAGTGAATATTAAGCTGTCCTCAGCTACTAGTGGCCGAGCTGTGCCATGTGCGCAAATATTAATTCTGGCACTCTTAGGCTGTTTATCTTGTGTCCCATGGCATAATACCATCTATGACATCATACAAATATTGGGAGCTCTTAGTCCCAACATAACCACAAAACCGGGTGCAGTTTTCTTACCTTTGATTCCCTTAGCTTTAATCAATGAAACCGACCTCCAAGCACGATCCTTTTCGAGCCCTAGTGTACACCTGGTCATAGCTGTAAGTTAGAACCATCACTAATCTTCAATTCCAAAACCTAGCCTCGGGACCAATCCCGAGCCCTCGAGAAGCCCTAATTCCATCAGACGGGATGGTGGAATCAAACCCTGAGCCTCCGGACGAAAACCCTAAGAAATAACCAGAAAACCCTCTTCTGGAAATAGGGTAGTGCTACAACACCATGAAGAGGGCGCTATAGCGCTACAAACAGAGCCAAAAAGCTCTGAAACACTCAGGCCTAGCGTTGTAGTGCCTAATGACTAGCGCTACAACGCTAGTCATGGCACAGCCAAACCCTGACTTTCTTCCTTCAATTTTCCCCGAGCCAAACCTCTCCAAACCTCAATCATACCACAAAACAAGCCTACCATCAACTATAACTCACCCCATGAGTCCCAACCATATGAAATTCAACCACATGCACCCCAAAATAAAGAAACTACCATGATTGAGCTTAAAGCTCAAAACTCAGCAGAACAACAGAAATTTCAGAACTTCAAGGCTAGAACTTCATACCTTTGATGGAGAATTTTGACCTAGGTTATCTTACACACCTGCTTAGCTTTCACTCCTAAAAAACTCAGCCTTAATTCCCTAGAATTCCCATCAAAACTCAGCTCAGAAATCCATTTCAACACCAAAAACCAGAAACTGAAAAACAACCTTGAAACTTGCCTTAATTGGATGACTAATTCCTGCTGAATCCTCAAGCTTAGTCAAGGTCCCAAGTGTGAAGCCTTAGCCTAAAGTTCCTCTAAATTTTCAGCCTCAAACTCCAGAAGAAAGGATGAGAAAATGGTAAATCGAGAGAGAGAAAAGGGTAAGCTTTTAGGTGTTCTGTTTTTCCTTCTTTCTTCCTTCTATTCCTTTCTTTCAGTTTCCCTTTTATTCTAAACTTTCCACTAAGTCATAAAGCAGACTGAATATTTATCTTTGATTTAAAGCCAAATGACCAGTTTTCCCTCCCATAAATCCTAAGCCTTTAAATCATTCTAAGGGCATTTTGGTCATTTGTTCCCAATTCCTGCTAATTCCTCGAGTGTCTCCAATATTTACAGTTCAAACCCCAACACCTATCTAATCACCAATTATATTCCTCAATATCAAATAGCCTCCAATATATTTCTTAAATTCAAATAAATACCCCCAGACTCAGTCCGAGCCAGGTATAATTCCCTGCCGTGACTTATCCGCTAAACCACTTACTAGGATCGCCTTGAGTCACAAGCTGCAAATATATCCACATAATAATGTGGTCTCAATAATTTATCACAAATATTAACATTTATGCCCTCAACGGGCCAAAATTACGAATATGCCCTTATAACCTAATCAAGGCCTAAATGCATACTAGTACACATATTCATACATCACATATATCCAAATAATCATATAAGCATGCTTATCACATAATCATGCATTTAATCATTTAAATCACACATAATCCAGTTATGCCCTCCCGACACACTAATCAAGGCCCTTAAGCCTTATTAGTAATTTTGGGTCGTTACAGAAACCTTTCTCTTCTGACCACTAGGGCCTCCACCCCTACCAGAACCCAAAAATGGAGAACCTATCCTCCTAAATTCTTTTCTGGCTGTATTGTCTCGCTAGATCTTGTTCTCTACACTCTCAGCTGTGAGTGCCTTCTTGACCACTTGTGCATAGGTAGTAACCCCTGCAACAGTGGTGATGCGAACATCCCGAGCTAATCTAGGTTGTAGCTCCTGGAGAAACCTCTCCCTTCTGGTCCTGTCACTAGTTACGAGCTCCATGGAAAAATTTTCCAATCGATCAAACTTCAGAGCATACTCAATCACTGAGAAACTCCCCTAAAGTAACCTAATAAATTCCTCAGCTTTTGCCGCCCTAATGGCATCATTATAGTACTTCTCGTTAAACAAAGTCTGATACTCTTCCCAACTCGGGGCATTGATGTTTTTGGTCTAGGATATAACCTCCCACCAAATTCGAGCATCCTCCTGAAACATACACGTGGCACAGGCCACTCTCTCATTACCAGTGACCCTCATGAAATCCAGGATGGTGGTAATCATGCTTATCCATTATTTTGCTTTATCAGGATCTGCACTACCTTCAAAAACTGGAGGTTGCTGCTTCCTAAACCTTTCATAGAGAGGCTCGCATTTATTACCAACCTCTGGCTGCTGCTCAATTGCTGGCACCGATACAGGTGGTTCCTCAGGTACACTGGCTACTACAGGAACCTGTTGTTGTCTTAGGAGGCAGAGTTCTTCTCCCTGCCTCAATACCGTAGCCTGCATATCATTAAATAATTGTTGCCAATTCTCAGGAGATGGCTGTAGAATCTGACTCTTGTCATTCTCTTGACCCTAATTATTATTCTGGCCTTGATCATCCTGGCCAGCTGATGAATCTGTCTATCTTGGAATCATTCTTATCAACTTAAACCTTGCTGCAATAGTCAATACGACCAGTCAGGCAGTGATAACTAAACGTCTTGCCGCCTCATGATCCAATAATAAGCATATAATTATCATATTCCATAGTTGTAAAAATATACAAATGGATACATGATCATAGCATTTAACATTTAACATGTATCAAATAATAATTCACAATGAACAATACAAATAAGCATGTTCTGGCAATATCAGTACTAATAAGCACGTTCTTGCTGATGATGCAGTATTCAAGGCACAACCTTATCAGGGTATCTCATGTAACCAGGTAAAGCATTTATACCATATTTAAGCAGTTTAATATATAACTACATATATAGTTACCAAACCATGAGTCGAGCTTGTCTTCAGTGGTGAGTGTACATGCCCAGCCAGTCTACAGGAACCCTAAACCTTGGCACGCTCTGATACCAAGTTGTAACGCCCTGGTTACTCCAAGACCGTTACTGTGAATTTTGAACCGTGCTTAAATTGCTTATCGAGTAATTTGGTTATAAACGTGCATCTAGGTGTTATTAATAGGTTAAGGTGAAAAACTCATCAAAAAGGAAATGATATATTTATTTAAAACATAAAACTATTCATGGGCCCATAAAAACTTTTACAAATTATTTACAATACAAAATGGTCATTACAATACAAAAGTTACAACCTCGAACTAAGCGACAAAAATAGGGTTAACCCCTAGTCCCTCTGAGAAACTCCTTGGCCATGATGGTCAAGCGTCCGCATATGTACACATCACCACCTAAGCTCTCCACTCAAGGATGGGTGAGCTTTTCTTTCCCTTTACCGGCACCACATAGCACCCATGAGCCAAAGCCAAGCAAGAAAACTCATTACTGCATGTATATAATATCAAATGATGATCATGATAATCATCCAGAGCTTATAGCCCCAAACAAATGAGTGACTGATGTTGTAAGTCACTAATGTGGGTTCCGCACCCTTGGTAAGTGAGTGACCATGGAGCCACTAGCTTTAACTAGGTGAGTGACTGATGAACGAGTCATTAATGTAAACCAAATTAGTTACCATAGAATCACTAGTGTGGGTTCCGTACCCTTAGCCATGTGACGATGGAGTCAGCTGGGCCTTCTAGCATTGTCTCTGAGTGACTAGTCATGGAACTAGGCAAGCGCTTTTAGTTTTCATCGAACTTGGGGTCGGTCCGGCATTAATGCTCATGATGAGTCATTCAATGTTGATATCAATTAGATCTAATCTTTTTGGCTCTGCGTTCATGACGCTTATGCCGCTCCTGACTCATAGGTCAACAACATACGACCAGTGCTCAGTACTACTGTCGAACTTGACTAGTAAGTCACAGCTTCACAGTCAATTCTGACACCATATCTGATTCTGACTAATAAGTCAGTGCCATTCACAAGTAAGCAAGATTTTCTATGCATTTGATATGCAATCAATGTCCACATTTAAACACTCAACATGCCTCAATAATAACCATGCATGTCACATATGGGGTGCAGTCTTCTTACCTCTGGTTCGAGCGAGAATTAATAAAAGAACGACCCTTGAGAATGATCGTCCTTTTGATTTCTTAGCAGTTACCTAGTCATAACCAAATATAACCTCCATTAATGAAAATCAACAATAAAAGGGTCTTGACCTAAACCTCACTCTCGGGACCCCGAATTGTACCCAAACAGTGAGTAGATTCGATCCCGAGCCTTAGAAATTGAAACCTCGAGCCAAAAACCCTTAAAAATCCCCAGAACAGTAATCTGAGGGAATAGGGTAGCGTTGTAGCGCTACACCCCTAGCGCCCCAACAACTAAGAAAGACAAGAATCCATCCTGAGCAGCGCTATAGCGCTACAACCAGCCAGACTTGCCCTGAAATTTTCCCCATTCGACTCCACCATTTCCAACCTAAACTAAAAGCTTCCAAGCCTCATTTTAAGTCCCAAATGAACCCAAAAAACATATACATAAGTCCTAGGAATTACAACCCAAGTAACCCTAGCCAAAAACTCCCATCAATTCCCTTTAACCAACATAGACATCCAAGCTGAATTCCAAATAAAAAACAAACCAAAGCTAGAGTTTTAATGGCTAGAACCTTAACTCTAGCTCAGTTTAGGATCCTCTTCAATGGTGGAACACAATCCTAAGCCCTCAAGATCCACTTCCCTAGCTTGAATCCTCAAATGAAACTCAAAAATCCAAAAGAAAAAGGAGAAGAAAAGGATGTATGGGAGGAAATGTTTATGCTCTATTTTGGCCTAAGTTCCATAGCCTTCAATGGATTAAATATATCATAAGGTGAAAAGACCTGTTTTCCCCTGGGTCAAATAAAGTTTTCTAAAGTCTCCCAAGGGTAAAACCATCCATTCCCGCCTATTTCGTTAATCATAATTAACATCCTCCAATTCCCGCTATTTTCAATATTCTCAAATACCAATAATTCATATCCCATTACCCTTTACTTCCAAACAACGCTCTAATCACCAAATTACCCCGAGACTCACCCCGAGCCCCGAACTTAATCCTGTTATGACCAAAGCGCTAACTTGCACTCAAAGATCGTCTCATGTCGAATGGCTCGAACAAATCCACATTATAATGTGGCCTCAACAATGATTCACCAACATGCATAAAATATACAATTACGCCTTCAACGGGCCAAATTACCAAAATGCCCCTATGATGAAATGTGGACCCACATGCATGCATTTAATATCATATTATAATATAATTCACATAAACATGCATATAATAATTTAATGGCATAATAAATCAATTATGTCCCTCCTAGCATACTAATCCAACCATTAAACCGCATTAGGGATTTTGGGGCATTACAAGTTAAGATATGAGGATCATATGAGTGATCCGATGGATGCGGCGTCGAGAGGGAGATTCTGGATGAGACATATGTTACCTCTCATAATTGTTGTATCCAGAAAGTTTGAATGGTTGTTAAGACCTAACATTTGTATATTGGGAGGCGCACAACCTAATTTCTTAGTAAGTGAGAGATGATAATCAGAAGCCAGAAAGGCTATTATGACTCTAGGGTATCTAGAGTTAGTATGGAGGGTTATAGTTGTGGACTGCAAGGGTGAACATATCAGATTGCATGTAAGATGAGTGGGTGCAAGAAGTTGTGACTCGACCTATTAAGAAAGCACACTTTTGTTTATGTGAGCGAATTATCATAGGGTTAAGTATATGTGAAAGGAGATCATACGTCTCCGTGAGTCACTGAAGTCAATAGTTTCGTATTGAGGCCCTTTATTTTTTGAGTTCTAAAAAGGGTCATAGATGTCGATGAGTGTAAGATTGGGATTTGGAACTATTGGTTACCTTTAGACAGAGTGATAACCTGATGGAACGACTAGACTTTGAGCATTTTACTTTGAATATGTAGGTTTTCAGGACATTGAGGCAAATACGTTCCCTTGATTGGATTGTCACGGTGATGAGTGTCGGTCGATGGCTAGCGTGACTTTGAATAAGATATTGTGAGATAGGGAACGAGAAGTACTCATTCTGGGGAAATGAGACGAGATACAAAAAGTATTATGGTTCAGAATTAGTTTGGAGGGTCAATGAAGCTATTAAGGATTGTTAGGGTAGGAGTTCCTACTTTATTGAAAATACATAAGAGTTCAAATTTTTAAATATGGGAATGTGGAGTTCCAAGTTTTGAGACTTTGTACTTCTCCGAGTATTGTGGACTAAAAAGATAAGCTACTTTGGGAAAGAAAGAAGAAATTTGACTCTAGTTTTGATATACTTGTGAGATCCTAATAAGGATTAGGCTAGGGGCCTATAGATTATCCTTACCCTGGCATGGGTAGAGGCTCATAAGGTGTTACTGGTGCCAATGTTGAGGAAAGAGGTGTCGAGTACTACCTCCGATTGGGTGAAGAGACCCTGGAATTTCAGTGGAACTTATTGTGTAAGGAAAAGTCAGTGGAAATCCTGGATAGAAGATATAAAGTCTTACAGAATAAGACTGTCACTTTAGTGAGGGTGTTATGAAGGAATAGAAAGGTAAAGGACTTGACTCCGAAGTTAGAGCTAGCTATGCGGGATCAGTATCCCAAGACATTTGAATAAATTTCAAGAATGAAATTTTGATAAGGAGGGGATAATTGTAATGTCCCGAATTTGCTAAGGTTGAGTGCCTTGATTAGTGTGTCGGGAGGGCATAATTGGATTTATATATGTGGAATTAATTGAATAAATGTGTGACTACGTGGCATACATTATTTATATGGTAATATGAATATATGTGATGTTTTTGTGTATTAAATATGCATGTGGGCTCGTTCTTGTTAATAAGGTCATATTTATAATTTTGACCCATTGAGGGTATAAATGTAATTAAATATGTTATATGATTGAGGCCACATTATTATGTGGATATATTTACAATAAAAAGCTCGAGGCGATCCTAGTGAGCGGGTTAGTGAAAAAGTCACAATGGGGTCAAATACCCGGCTCAGGGTGAGCCTAGGGGTATTTTTGGAAACTTAGTGGGTATTTGGGTTTTATCAGCTAATGGGTAGTTATTAAATGATTATTTGGGTATGTCAAGAATAATTGGAAATTTATAGGACTACTCGAGGTTTAGGGGGAAATGTGGCAAATGAAGTTATCTCCCTTGGGGCATTAGAGAGTAAGGCATGGAGTTAGGGGTACTTAGGTCTTTTGGTGTTAAGGATAGCCTTAGGCCACCTTGCTGTTCTTCCAAGCTACGATGCTGGGGTGGTCAAGGGCAAGGTGGCCCCGGCTTGGGGTCGCAGCGCCTGATAGGTTGTGCCACAGCGCTAGGCCATTTTTTAGGGGCCTTAGTTTTGTAAATGTTAGGGGATAGGCCCAAGGGCTCGGGGGACGATTTCACCACCCTGTGTGGGGGAAATTGGAGGACCCGAGAGCACGAGATTAGTCCCGGGGTTTAATTATGGAATCGAATGGTAACGAGAACGTTATTTGTATGTTGTGACTAGGTTACCTCTAGGGCTCGGGAGAGGATTGTTGTTGGGAGTCATGTTTGCTTGCACTTGGACCAAAGGTAAGGAAACTGCACCCTGGTTGTGATCGGGGCTCGGTCCCCTATTAGAGAATATGACTATGATTGTTTGTATTTGAATATATCTGGTAATACATGCTTGTTTATGCTGCAACTGATTGCATGTTATGCGATCTAATTGTTTGATTATACTTGATCTGAAAGTCCGGCCTAAGGTAGCCGGGGCTGACATTAAGCATATGAAACGCATCCCGACCTAAGCGTTCCAAGGTCATCCATAAGACTAGAGGACTCAGCCTAAGGGCGCCGGGCCTAAACGTCACTAAAATAAACAGAAGTGTCATTTGCACTTAACTAACTGTATTGAATGCTGAGAATGAATTATGTGTTGGATTGAGCAGATTATTATTGCCTAGCTCCTTGTTATATTTTGTTGCTGGATGAATTTATCGATCTAAGGTTACTGTTTGTATATTGTTGGTCATTTGTAGTTGTTTATTTAATTTTTCTTGTTAAGCCTTGGCTCACGGGTGCTATGTGGTGCAGGTAAGAGAAAGGGAATGTTGGACCATCCATAAGTTGGAGAGCTTCAAGGGCGGTGTGTACATATGTAACCTACTCGACCGCCACGGCCGGGATAGCTTGGGAGGAACTAAGGTTGAACCTTATTTTTTCGCTTAGGACGACTAATTTGTATTTTACTTGTCTGTTATCAGTCTGTAAACACTTTTTGGGATCTCGTGTGTAAACTTAATATTTTTAATGAAAGGTAATTACTTCGTCGGCTAAAATTTTAAATATGTAACCTTGATTTAGTCTTTATTTACACACTTAAGTCCAAATGACTCACTTAGCGAGTTACGCACTATTTTAAACACATAGTGTAAAGGTCCTGTCTAACCAGGGCGTTACACGAGGGCCCTGGCATAGCGCTCGACCCTCTTGACAACTCTAATAAAGCATCTTCCCAGTTCATAAATGCTTAGGCTAGCCTAGTGAAATTTTATAGTCGATGACAACCTTTTCTTTGCAAGTCATCCCACAGAGTAGTTTGGGGGATGATTCTTGCCTATAAGGCCATCAATTGTTGTTCGTCAACTACCCATTTTTTTCGAGCAGCTTTTTGATTGAAGTAATTGATGTATTGTATCAAGTTTTCACCAGGTCTTTGCTTTATATTGGCTAGCTTGTTAACTTTGCAGTTGACCTTTCTTGTGGCCAAAAATTGTCTTCTGAATTTTGAGGACAACATGGATTAAGACTGTATGGTCTATGCTTATACTTCTTTATACTGCTCACTTGCTGCTCCGGTGAGGGTTAACGAAAAACATGTGCATCGCACGTCCTCGGACACCTTGTGTATCGTCCTTTTCCTATTGAATATTTCCAAATGGTCAGTAGGGTCTGTGGTCCCGTCATAGAAGTCCATTATGGGTATCCTAAATCTGTAAAACATAGGCACCTTGACATAGTAGTGAGCACAAGGCTCGCCTCCATCTTTGTTGAAGTCCGAGTCCCATCCTTGGAATTTCAAGAGCTTATCCATTTGTTGTCACATTCTTCCAAGTTCATCGACAATTGGATTATCTGCCAAGTTCATTTTCCACTTGGGTTGTTGAGCCTGTCTTTGAGCATTTAAATTGTCTCGTAGATTGGGTTGCTCGGGCCTGCCACCTAGGTCATTGTTGGGCACTTCCCCGCCCTTGTGAGCGTTCAAGCCCTCTCGTAGGTCAGGCTACTCGTATGCATTTTGACTTGGTTGTCGAGCTCCTCTTCGATGAGCATTCAATCCTTCTCAAAAGTCTGGGTTTTCAGGAGGCGTGTACTATTCTTCCTCATCTAAGCTCTTGTCATACATGAATCATTGTTAACAGATATACTGATGTTTGGATTGTGTGGGGGAACTCGACCGTTTCTGTGGGCTCCTAGTCCTCGGTTTTCCCTATGCAACTGAGGACCACGTGCAGGAGGTACCCAAGCTTCTGATCGCATAATCACTGACCTCTAGGCCCTATGTTGAGGCCTTAGCGAAGGCTGAGGATTTTTGGGCTCTGAGACTGGTTCTCGGACACTTTTCTGGGCCCTTCGGGCATCAGTCCCCTTGGTACTAGGCACCGGAGGGACCACCAGGGGTACCTGTTTTGATATGGGGGCCTCCAGAGCCGAAGGATTCATGGGGACTCCTTACGCGACATGTACGGCTGGAATGGCATTTAGTTTCTCCATCACGGTTTTCATGTCGTCCCGCTGGGTTTCCAACTTTGCTTGTTGCGCTGCAACCTTGTTTTGAAGGTTAATTACTTCCTAGTCTTGAGGACGTACAATGTCGGAAACAACTTCCTTTGGAAGGTAATCTTCATCAGCTATGAAGTCATCTGCTTTCTCGTTTATGTCGCATTCATCGTCATGATAATAATCGTCTTCGGCTGGTGTTATCCCCAAAAAATCAATGTGATGACATGGAAATTTGAGGTGACAAGTGGCAATATATTTATACCAAGTGGCGCATTGATGATAAAAAATGTGCCGACTAGAGGGAGTGTGAAGGAGTAGAAAATGACCTGCTGGGCAGAGCATATAATTCATTGCTGATCAGAAGGTTACTGACTAGTGAGTGGAAGAGTGGTTGCCCCTGGTTGGGAACATGCTGACCAGAGACTTCAGAATCTCAAGAACTTGGTGACTAGTAAGTTCTCTAGCAAATGTCCAGGAACTTACTGGCTAGTAACTTCTATAGCAGAATCTCAGCAACATCTCCAACCAAAAATGTATGTAACTGCTGAAGGATTTTTCTGAAATATCCTGAAATAATAGCCCATTTTATTGTATTTTGAATTTGATTAATATTTTGAATTATTTTATTAATTAAATGTAGCTGAAATGGCTGATGATTGAGTCAAGACTTAGGGCCCATTGTGTATGATCCATGATCCTATAAATACAAGGCTCATGGCCTTGTTTGGGGGACTCTCTTTGGGACTTTTGGATTTTTAGACTTGGGAGGTGTAATTTAATTCTCTAAAGACATTCTGTCAAAATATTCCCTGCTTGCACTTTAGATACTCAGTTGGGCAAGGTTCATCTGATCTTAAGTGTAGGTTTCCATATGTAAAAACATCTAGTGGAATTGGCTATTATCAATTCTCTGGGGCTGAACCACTATAAAACTCTCGTGTCGTTTATTTTCTATTCAGTGCTATTTTAGTTTCTGTTGTTTTTTGCGTCTACTCATCGTTGGCCAAAATAATTGTCAACATTTTTGGTGCTTTCGTTGAGAGCTTGAATAGAAAAACACACCAAAATTCCCATCCTACTAGTTATGGCACCCAGAAAGCCTATTACACTGGCTATAAAACAAGTTGTTAGACCAGAGAATCCTCCTACTCCTCAAAATCCTGAGATGAGCTTAGAGTCACTCTTGAGGATATTACACCAGAGATGGAACAACTCCAGGAGGCCATGAGAGTTTTCCAGGAGGAGATGATGCAATTCAATGCATGGCAAGAGTCTTTTGCTGAAGAAATAGACAGACGGAAGGCTGAATTCGAGCAACAGAAACGAGAACATTGAAGTTCAAAACAAAGAAATCAAAATAAGGCAAGAAAAGGCTGACCGATGACATCACGAGGCTGCACTTTCCTTAGAAGTTGCTACCCAGTTGGCCTAGGCCAATGCCCAAGCCACAACATAAACAGCTGCCCAAGAAGCTCAAAATGACAATGCTGGTATGGAGCCACCTACTGGGAAGACTAACTCTAGAGAACCTGATCGAAGTCGAAGTCATTAGGCTAATCGGATGGATGATGACCTCTGCTCTAGAATCACGTCCACACAGAGAGAAAATTCCAAAACCCCTTTGGGAAGTTACCAGTTTGGAATCCCCAATCACGAAGTCACTAGTCGGGAAGTCACTGGTCAGGAAATCCGCAAGCGTAGCCAAAAAACAATCAGGCTAAGGCTCCTCAAGATAAAAAAAAAGCTTCTCGGTAGAAAGACGGACATGTTCAAGAAGGCAATAACCATAGGGAATGAGATGACCGTCTGACTCATCTTGAGAAGTTGCCTCGATACTTCGATCTGCAGCGCAAGCGAAATGAACAAGTCTCGCAGCATAAGCCTTCTAATAGGTATCGATCTGAGAGTCGACAAACTGCCCAAACGACCAAGAGTACAGTGTTTAACCAGCTAGGTGGACATTCTACCCAGAAGGATCTGCAAAATTTCATCAGCAACAAAAATAAGACCCCCCTGGTCGAAGGGCAAGGTCCTGTCCCCCCTAACGATCAAGTAGAAATACTTGACGAAAGTACGCCGGTCGGGAATGCCCGACGAGGAGGTCAAGATGCTGGAACATCATTAGTATCACTGGTTATTCAAGCTCAACTTGCTGCACTAGCGATTGCGGTGTAGAGCTTGACAAATTGACCTACCGGGTTGGACGACATTGACCATAGGATTGTCAACCCTTTCGATATACTCGAACAGTGTTCACCTGGTCAGTAAAATCGGGCAGTGTTCAACTGGTCGGTAAAATTGAGCAGTGTTCAACTGGTCACTAAAATCGGGTAGTGTTAAACTGGTCGATAAAATCGGGCAGTGTTCAACTGGTCGGTAAAATCGAGCAGTGTTCAGTTAGACGGTAAAATCGGGCAATGCTCAACTAGTCGAAAAAATCAGGCAGTGTTCAACTAGCTAGCTGTACATGAACAATTTTAAATTGGTCGCTAAAATTAAGTAGTGTTCAACTGGTCGGTATATCAAGTGGTGTTAAACTAGTTGGTATACTCGAACAGTGTTCAACTGGTTGGTATAATTGAGAAGTGGTCAACTAGTTGGTAAATCAAGTAGTATTCAACTACTCGACATACTTGAGCAGTGTTCAGCTGGTCAGTAAATTTAGTCAGTGTACAACTGGTCTTTAAAATCAGGTAGTGTTCAACTGCTCATAAATTTTCCATTTATTCCCATGTGTTTCACGAGTAATTAATCCTTGATCACTTGGGGGGCACATAGGGTATAATGGTATATAAATTATCTCAATGCTTCAATTCCAGGGTGAAAGATCAAAAGTTCCAAGAAGACTATTTGGTCCAGAGAAAGGTATTCGTCAAAAACCCAGCAGCTGGAGTGCTAGGACCATATTGGGAGGGACCTTGACCAAATCAAGTAAGTTTTGCCTCTCGACACTTACAAACTTTCTCGGCTGAATAGAGCATTGATCAAGAACTACTGGAATGATGAGCATTTGAGGATATATTATCAATAAATATCACTTTCAAAGTGGTAGCTTAGTTTCAAGTGTTCAACTTGTTAGTTAAGTTTGTTAAGGGGCTGGTCATTAGCCAACCGGTCGCCTAATTTTTGGTTAAGACTCATTGTTAGACACGTTTTGTCACTTTTATATTACAAGTAACAAAGGAGACTACGTGCAATGTGCTCGATTCTTGCTACACATATGCTTCTGTGTTAATTATCCGAACATTGTTCAACTGGTCGCTAAAATCGAACAGTGTTCAACTATTCAGTACGTTCAAGCAGTGTTCAACTACTCAGATATTTTGCTTATATTCTATGTGTTTCACGAGTAATTAACTGCTCGAACAAATTCGGTCAAGTAGTAAGTGACCAAGGATCTCTCAACCCTCAATCACTTGGGGGCACATGGGGTATACTGGTATATAATTTAACACAGGCAATAAGAGAAGGAGTTAAGGTGTTTTTTTATAGGCTGACTTGTAATTTTTTTAAATCGAAAAAATGGTCATTAAGCTAAATTGTGTGAAAAAGCTTAAGTAGGTTGACTTGTAAAATTTTTAACTCAAAACTTGCCATTAAGATGACTCATATAACAAAGCTTAAGAAACTTTGGATTTTTCTATTTTTAGAAACTTGAAGTTAGAAAAAACTTAGTCGTATGAGAAACTAAGTACTCATGCAAAAATATATGAGGCATAATTCAGGGTGACTTTTCTATACACAAAAAAACTTATAATGTTTAAAGCCTAAAAAGTCTTAGAATGTTTTATGTTAAAAAAAGAAAAGTAAAGTATAAATGCCAACAGCTCAGTCGTATGAGAAAATATAGACACTACTGAGTGTTTAGCCAAAAAAATATTTGCTTGCTGACGTGGCATGACTGGGGGGCACGTGGATAGCACGTGACTGTTTAGTGATGTCAGTCTAGTCGAACAACGACCAAAATAGAAGTTGCTCAATGGATTCAAGAAAGATGCTGAACAATATGACAAAAGATGTGCTGACTTATGCGACCAGGTCTGATCGTAGTAACGAAACCAGAGTTCAAATACAGTTATAAGTTAGATATTTCTAAGATATTTGACCCTCTTTATGTGTAATTATTACGATTTATGTTATTATTCAAATATGCTTGTAACAAAGTTTAAACACGGCCCACCGGCCCATATGTACATCCTTGAGCCTATAAATAGGATTCATGGGATTCATTTAAAGGGACGCAATAATTTGTATTTAGAGAGAAATGGTGTTTTATATACATGACTTTTGTACCCCTCTTTGGAGCTTGTGAAACTTAGTGAACCCTAGTTTGTTGATCGCAGGTTTCAGAGTACATCAATAGAAACACTAAATGGATGTAGGCCGTTACCAATCTCTGGGGCCGAATCACTATAAATCTTGGTGTTGTTAGTTCTTGCATTCAGCTTATAAATCTTTATCATTTTAGTGACTCTGTGTCGTTGGCTAAATCATCACTCAACACTGAGCAGAAATTATCTTTACAAAATGCCCTAAAGTGCCAGATATAAAAGTTACTGGTCAGGTATGTTAGTGGTTGGCTAGTCAACTCCGTCTTCATAACTTGTAACCTTTTCTGGATGAAATTACAGACCAGGAATATAAAGATAGTTACTGTTCAGGTATGTTAATGGCTGGCTGGTCAACTCCGTCTTCAGCACATGGAACCTTTTCTAGACAGAATGGCAGGGTAGGAGAAGATTGTACAACAACAACAGGAAGATCTGCCTCGTTGGCGGCCTTAACCTCGCACTTGGCGAGCTCCTCGGCCTTTTCCTCCTTAGAAAGAAAGTCACGATTGAGAGGCTTGTTCATCTTCCATATCTGATAGAAGCAGTTGAAGCAGATTTCTTCATAACATGCCAAATCAGCATCTTTATCTTATTTCAACTTTTCAATCTCTTGATTCTTCTTCTCCAGCTGATCAATTAATGTAACGCCCTAAACTCCAGGGACCGTTACGGTGTGTATTTTTAACAGTGCTAAACTCACTAATCGAGTCATTTGGCCATAATCGTGTAACTAAGTATGATTAGCGATTTAGGGTTAAAAATTTTGGTTAAGATATAACGTTTCACTAAAACGTTTACTGTATACATTGGGATCCCAAAAAAATAATTTAAAGGTTTATTACAAAAAAAAATTACAACAAGCCGACCTAAACAGCAAAATAGGGTTTAACCCTAGTTCCTCTTTCAACCCTCGGCCGTGGCAGTCGAGTAGCCGCATATGTACACATCGCCACCTAAGCTCTCCAACTCAAGGATGGTCCAGCTTTCTTTTGCCTTTACCTACACCACATAGCACTCGTGAGCCGAAGCCCAGCAAGAAAACTCAATATGCTCATGAATAGTAATAACATGCCATCAAATCATAATGTGCATGCCTAACAATAATAGCCTTAATCACGCATACAAATAAGTTCAAATAATAATGGTTGTGGGCCCTGCCTCCAGTATGGATGACTATCAAGTCATTCCTAAACAAATGAGTGATTAACACTTGAGATTCCAATAACCATGCTGGGGCTTATAGCCCTAATCAAATGAGTGACTAAGGAGTAAGTCACTAACATGGGATCTGCACCCTTAGATGAGTGACTGATAAGCAAGTCACTAACATGGGATCTGCATCCTTAGACGAGTGACTGATGAGCAAGTCACTAACTTAAACCAAATGAGTGACTAAGGAGTCACTAGTGTGGGTTCCGTACCCTTAGCCATGTGACGATACGGTCACCTAAACCTTTTGGTCCTAGCTCTGAGTAACTAGTATAGAACTAGACAAGTGCTTTTAGTTTCCATCGAACTTGAGGTCAGTCCGGCATTAATGCTCATGATGAGTCATTCAATGCAGATGTCGATTAGATCTAATCTTTTTGGCTCTGCGTTCATGATGCTTATGCTGCTCTTGACTCATAGGTCAATAACACGACCAATGCTTAGTACCGCTGTCGAACTTGACTAGTAAGTCACAACTTCACAGCTAGTTCTGACACCATTGTCGAATCTGACTAGTAAGTCAGTGCCACGCACAAGTAAGCAATGCTACCAGGCATATATCATATGTCAAATATTCGAATGTAGGGAATTCAACACGCTTACTTAACAATTGCTAGCATAATTAGGATCATGCACAAACACAGAGACTCAAGATCTGATCAATCTCATATTCAACATTCATGGCATGCCCTAACCACATGTTTCTCGTGCATCACATACTGGGTGCAGTTTTCTTACCTCTAGTTCGAGCAAGAAATACGTTAATAATGACCCTTGAGAATGATTGATCCTTGAATTCCTTAGTGGTCACCTAGTCATAACCAAATAAAATCTCCAATTAGTGAAATCAACAATAAAAGGGTCTTGACCTAAACCTCACTCCTAGGACCCCGAATTGTACCCAAACGGTGAGTAGATTCGATCCCGAGCCTTAGGAATTGAAACCCCAAGCCAAAAACCCTTAAAAACCCCCAAAACAAAAATATGAAGAAGCAGGGTAGCGCTATAGATCTACCCCCCTAGCACTCCAGCAGCCAAGACATACAAAAACCACCCTGAGTAGCGCTGTAGCGCTACACCCAGCCAGACTTGCCCTGAAACTTTTCCCCTTCGACTCCACCATTTCCAACCTGAACCAAAAGCTTCCAAACCTCATTTTAAGTCCCAATTGAACCCAAAAACCATCTACATATGTCCTAGGCATCACAACCCAAGTAACCCTAGCCAAAACTCCCATCAAATTCTCAACTTTCCAACTCAAAAACCCAACTGAAACTCAAATGAAAACAGAGCAAGAACTAAGGTTTTAATGGCCAGAAACTCACCTCCATCTCAGCTTATCACCCTCTTCAATGGTGGAACACAACCCTAGATTAGCAAAGCTTGGTTCCCTGGCTTGGTTCCTCAAGAGAAATGGAGAGGAAATGATGAACTGTTGAAGGAGGAAGTGCTCTATTTTGATTAAATTCTACAGCCATCTAATGGCTAATATATATCCTTTAGGGTGAAAAGACTAAAATACCCTTAGGTCATTTCAAATCCTCTTAAGGCCACCAAGGGCAAAATCGTCATTTCCCACCTATCTCGTTAATTATAATTAACACCCTCCAATTCCTGATACTTCCAATATTCTCAAATGATAATAAATCATATCCCATTACCCTTTAATTCTCGGCAATGTTCTAATCCTCAAATCACCCCAAGACTCACCCCGAGCCCCGAAATTACCTCGTTATGACCAGACCGAAAACTTGCATTCCATGATCGTCTAATGCCGAATGGCTCAAAAAAACCCACAAATAGTTTGGTATTATTCATAATTCACCCACATGCATGAAAATACACAATTACGCCCTCTACGGGCCAAATTACCAAAATGCTCTTATAATTTAAAATGGACCCATATGCATGCATTTATTATCATATTATAATATAATTCACATAAACATGCATATAATTATTTGATGGAATAATAAATCAATTATGGCCCTCCCGGCCTCCTAATCAAGGTCCTAAACCTTATTAGGAAATTTGGGACATTACAATTAAGGTCTTGATGACTTGGTTCTTTTTGTTGTTCTCATCAACTAAGTCCTTCAACGATTTATCCTGGTCAACAACTGTCTTCTCTGCCTTCTCAACTTTTTCTCGAAGATCTCTTTTAGACTTGACCAAGCTTTCGTTCTTTGCCCAGGCTTGCAACAGGTGATCATTCAGCACTCTGACCAGCTCCTTATAATCCACTGCTCAGCATTGAGCATGATTGATTATGATAAGTCCCCGAAAATAAAAAATTAAATGGGGTAGTTAGTATGATGCCAATCAATAGGAAAATACACATGGTTATGGTAAAATACTTACACTCATCACTTCAGCAAGGCCTCTATTGAGGACAACTTCAACACTCTGCCAAGGAAGATTGTCAAAGGTATGAATCATCCTCTCATGGTTAAGTGTTTGGTCGATAAGCTCCCTACCATACTCACCAGCAAGTCGAAGAGGTTCACTTAGGCCTTTGATGCATGTTCCTGGTCGGATAATTTTCTTTGGAGCAGGAGGCAGAATAGTTTGAGGAGTTGAGCAAGCTAAGTTGCCCTGTTTTGATAATCTTGACTGGTTGGTCGAGAAAATCTTATCGATTTTGCTCGAAGGGTTTACACTACTTCCCTCCCCAGCTTTCCTTTTTTGGGTAGAAGGAGTATTAAATTGCCTGAACATGTCTGAATCTGCAACAAAGTAAACTAACATACTAATCAGAAAAATAGAGAATAATAAGAAATAGGTTCAGCACAGAAATGTTGAACATGCCAAGAAGATGATGAACTATGGTAATCATTTGTAGGGGAACCTAAATTAAGAATTTCGTCAAGGAAATTATCATCATCTTCCGAGGAAGAGTTGACTTTCATGAGGAGTTCAATGCTTTTTCCTTTTCCATACCGAGCAGGAAGGATTGGATGGTGGGTCTCCTCGAGAAGGGGTTTCTGATAATGAGATCACCCGATCGGTGTAGTTGGGAAGACGACTTAGGGGAGAACTGGTCTGTAATTACTTCGGTGTCTTGATTTGACTAGTCAGTTATATTAACTTCGTCATTTGTACTTCCAACACCAACCTCCTAGCTTTCTTTCAACAACCCCACTGATTTAAGGTTGTCTAAGTTAAGTACCTGTTCGACATGTTTTTCATCAATTGGCATATCTGGCAAGAAACTCTGCTCGAGCATGCATTTCTCTAGTCGGGAGAGGTTGATAAAACAGTCCAGCATGAGTAAAGGCCATGTTATTAGCTTCAATATCTGAAGTAAGAAAGTACTTTGTGTAATACTTCACGGGGTTTGATTTAAAGTTCATACCATGAAGGTACTTAATCCCTTTTTGCCTATGAAAAAGGTGGAAAAAAGATGTGTTCTTATTGCTGAGGTTGGTTAACAAACAGTGCACCTCGTGAGGAGTAGGTGGAATCCATTTCTGAAGATGGTAAACTATGTACAGGGCAGAAAAAACTTGTATCCTGTTTAGAGCTATCTGGAATGGAGAAACATTGAAATAATTAGCCACCGATCGAAAGAAAGGATGCAGAGGGATGGTAGCTCCAACATGGATGTGATACCTCGACCAGGCACAATAAACTCCTCTAGGGTTGTTGGCTCTCTGTTCAGGATGCGGACATATTAGGTTCACTCCTTCAAGGCCCAAAGAATGAGAATACCTTTCGAAAATCTTAGAGTTCAACTTGGAGGCCCTGGCCACAAACTAAGAAGGCACTTGGTCTTCTTACTTTCTTAGTTTGAGAACAACAGCATTTTGAATCTCTATTGTTAATGTCAGGGCAGTCTTTTTCATTGGTCACTTAACTTTTCGCACTTGGCGGGAAAGTCTTGAAGAAGCTTAAGTCTCAACCTCTTCTACTGGTTGCTCTTCCACGTAAGGCTCCTGCTCTACTATTCTTTGTACTTCCCAGCAACCTATCTGAGGTTCTTGCTCCTAAGGCAATCGAGTAGTC
Organism: Humulus lupulus; assembly: GCF_963169125.1. Lineage (NCBI taxonomy): Eukaryota > Viridiplantae > Streptophyta > Magnoliopsida > Rosales > Cannabaceae > Humulus > Humulus lupulus. The sequence continues at coordinate 117,138,593 of NC_084794.1, read as the reverse complement.
TTTTTCACTCTCATCAGATGGTGTTGATTTTTTTGCTGAAGGAATTGATCCTCGTGGATGAAGTACAAGGATGATCGAGGAAGAATTTTCTTTAGACGAAGAAGTTGGTCTTCGGGAGTCCTTCTGCTCTGAGATTTTGATGAGGACAAATCACTACTTGGAAGAGTATCACTTGGCTCAGAGTGCAAGGAGTCAGAGTTTATTTTGGTGTCACCCCCTATAGTCGTAATGATTCATCTACAAAAAATAGGGGGAGGTGAGTTAACCAAACAGAGGTGTGTGCAAATTAAAAAAATAAATAAATTGATGCCCAGATTTTTTTTATGTTTTGTCTAGGTAGTATGTATATTTTCTTTCGTAAGAAAAAAATTATTGCCCAGTGAAAAACTTTAGTTTTTCCCGAGCAATATACAATTTTCTATAACAAAAACTAGCTACTTGTTGGGAAAACTTTAGTTTTACCCGAGCAGCAAGTATGGCGTCAATAAGCGAAGTTTTACCGAGCAGCATGTTTTTATAAAAAAAAAGATCTTGCTGCTCGGTGGTAGCAAAACACAATAGTCAATCCGAGGAGTGTGGTAGATGGATCAAAAAGGGCATTTCAAAGGTTTTGCAAAGATTCTCAAAGAAGCTTCAGTGTTCTCCAAAGGCTCAATAACTCGAAAGCTTAAAATTGGGATTTTGGATCATTTTTTCACAAAATTTCAACAAACCAGAGGCAAAAATGGCTAACCCAAAGCCTAGGCTACATCAAATCAACAATAAAATGATATTTACACAGATTTGTCCATGAATTTTTCAAAATTTTTGAAAAAGGGGTTTCGAATTTCAGAGGTATCTAGAAACTTTTCTTAAAATTTTTAAGCTAAACATGCTTGAAAATAAGTACAAAGTTTGAAGAACATACCCAAAAGGATGATGGGAGCCTCAGTTTTGTGAGAGATGCGTCAAAGAAGCTTGAAAAAATTTAGGGCACCTTTGATTTTGGGAAGCTCTGGCAAAATGGAGAGGTTATTTTTTGGTTCTTGAATAGAGAATGAAGTATAGATAGGGCGTGGGAGGCCCTATTTATGAGATTAAAAATCATTACCCAAGCCTATTCATCTTCTTTCTGACATTTTCCCATGATTTGGGAAACATGAAGCCATCATTTCCATGACCAAAAAATGCAACCATGGGTTATTAAAAAGGCAGGAGAATAGCAAGAGCCATATTTTGGAATTTGGAACACAAAAGGTACCAAAATTAATTGGGAGTGACCATATGGAGATTTTTTCATGAAGACTGCTACTCAGACATTCACTGCTTTTGAAAGTTGCTGGTCGGACACAGTGTTCTTGGACTACTCGAATAGTTACTGCTCAAGAAAAGGTTCATCATATGTTAAATACATATGAAAAACTTGGGGGGCAAATGTTATCCCCAAAAAATCAATGTAATGGCGTTTAAATTTGAGGTGACAAGTGGCAATATATTTATACCAGGTGGTGCATCGATGATAAAAAAATGTGTCGACCAGAGGGAGTGTAAAGGAGTAGGAAATGACCTACTGGGCAGATCTTATAATTCATTATTGGTCAGAAGGTTACTGACCATCGAGTGCAAGAGTAGTTGCCTCTGTTCGGGAACATGTCGACCAGAGACTTCAAAGCAGCATCTTAGAAACATGCCAACCAGAGACTTTAGAATCTTAGGAACTTGCTGACCAATAAGTTCCCTAGTAGCAGTTCAGGAACTTACTGACCAGTAACTTCTCTAACAAAAGTTCAGGAACTAACTGGCCAGTAACTTCTCTAGTAGAATCTCAACAACATCTCTAACCAAAAATTTATGTAACTGTCGGAGGATTTTTCTTAGATATCCCAAAATAATAGCCCATTTTTTTGTATTTTGAATTTGATTAATATTTTGAATTATTTTATTAATTAAATGTAGTTGAAATGGTTGATGACTGAGTCAATACTCAGGACTTATTGTGTACAATCCAGAGCCTATAAATACAAGGCTCGTGGCTTCATTTGGGGGACTCTCTCTTTTGGACTCTCTTTGGGACTTTTGGATTTTTAGACTTGGGATGAGTAATATAAAGACATTCTATCAAAATATTCCCTACTTGCACTTGAGAAACTCAGTTGGCCAAGGATCATCTGATCTTAAGTGTAGGTTGGCATATATAAAAATATCAAGTGGATTAGGCTATTACCGATTCTCTTGGGCTGAACCACTATAAAACTCTTGTGTCGTTTATTTTCTATTCAATGCTATTTTAGTTTCTGTTGTTTTTTGCATCTACTCGTCGTTGGCCAAAATGGTGGTCAACAGCTGGTACCTCATTCTCCTCCTCCACCAGAAGATATGCGACGGGGGGAGTTCATTTGGCCTCTCTTTTCACGAAGGCACATCAGGATTCACTCAAGACCAATTTCCCATATCCACCATAGTTGATGTCCTTCTCTAGCTTTCTAGAGCTCTCAATGAAAGCACCAAAATGTGGACCCAAAATTATGTTAACTAATAAAATTAGAAAAGAGCTAGTAAAAAGAAATGAATCACAACACACAGGTTTTTACGTGGTTTGGTCGTTAACGAACCCTAGTCCATGAGTCACTTGTATAAAGGAAAGCTTACCAGAATTACAAGCTTTTTAGACTTTACAGATTGGATAGAGGATAGTCTTGCTCCAAGGTAAAATGAGAGTCTAAAATCTAGGGTTTCGGATTCTGAAAAATTATCCTCTCATGCTCTATTTAAAGGTGGCGTGAGGGGAGCTAAAACGGTTGTCAGCCTTCAATGAAATAAAATTTTACATTCTATTCCCACATTCTTTGGGAATTATTGATTACATATTAGGTACATTGCACATGTCACCCAGCCATAGGCCTATTTGGGCGGCTCCCTACCCTAAAAAGGGGGTGGTCCAAAATTCCTAACGAAAAAGGCGCTTGGGACCACTACTTCAATATGCGGTCCCCCAAATCTCAGAAAATCTCTCTAGGCAGTTATGTGGAGTGCTCGGGCTCTTTGAGAAGTCAACGTGAAAATGCCTTCCCTAGACATGATCTCGTGGACGTCTCAAGGAGTTACGCTTTAGGGATTCATGGAGAGCCCTGAGACCCCTCCTCGGGGGATCAGTGGCTTGTACACCATTCACTTGTCACCATGTTTCGTTAGATGCTGCATGGACGGTAGGCCGAAAAAGGCCTAGAACATGCTTTAGATTTAAAATCAACATTTTATTCAAATCAAATTATCTCTTTCAAATAATAATTTAATAATTAAAATAATTCAACTTATACATTTGCTAGTGTGTAGCACTGTTGTGCTGCACAATATTTTTTTCATTAATTTATTTAATTAATAAGATAAAATATCTATGCATTAAAATAATTTATCATTGCATAAATATTATTTAATTCAAAATTAATTTTATCTTGTAAAATCTAAATAATTTATCATCAAGGAGTAAATTAATATCGTACTTTCTTAATATTCATTAACCCAATGTCAATTAATATTGAATGTTAGTTAACTACTCCTACTCATTTACCCATTTAATTTATCAAACAAAAATTAGATTTGGTTCAAGTTTAAGTGCAAGAAAAATATAAAAATGACACAATCATTTTTACATGGTTCACTCATAATTTCTCAAAACCTACTCCATGGGACCTAGTCCAGAGGTGAAGCAAATCCACTAAAATAATTAGAGTTATTACAAGTATACACAGCTGTAAAACAAATTAAAACTCCCTTCTAATAGGCTTTACAAACAATTAATCAACTCCCTATTTTGTGAAAATCTTCAAGAAACCAGCCTCCCACAGGATTTGAAATTCACTGGACTCCCTTAAGCTACTTCTCAAGCTCCATTTGACACTTAGCTTGAACTCCCTTCAAGATATGCACAAAAATCGCAAGAAGAAAGGTGAAGAATCACCAAAACGCCATGGGCAATGAACAATGAAGCACTAAATGATTCAGACCTTTTGCAGAGAATGTTTCTTGGAAAAGACACTTCTTAGCTGCTCAAAAAGATAGGGGAAGCTCGAACAAAACGAATATATATGCTAGGGCACAAAATAGGAAAGCCAGCTAAGCAAGTCATGTGCTGAAATAAAAATCACGTGCTACTGGACTTTCAGTGTGATATCATAAAAACAATGTTTAAACATGAAAACAAAATGCATGACAAAAATAGCACTTAGAAATAATTGTAAAAATCCATTCTATTTTAATAATAAAATTCTATTTTAAAAAACAAGTGGGGCCTACAAAAGTGAAAGTCACTTTTATTTTCCTTTTCTTTCTCCTCGAAACACTGCCTCTCTCTTCGTTTTTTGCTTTCTTAATTTCTCTATTTTCTCTGCTCAGCAAACTTTTGACCACCCATCACCGGACCTCCATTTCTGATACGCGTTGGAGTTGTAGCACCACCGGTCGGTGACTAAGCCACACCCCAAGTTTAATGGGAATCAGAGCTAAGATGCGCCAAAATGGAAGGTCCAAAGTTTCATCGTCAAAATTTTAAAGAGATATTCTGGCCAACTCCATCAATCGCTTTACGAGTAGTTGGTACCGTTAGAATCAGTGTCGCGAAAGGAACGTTGCCCACTATACCATTATGGTGAACTCGCCATTTTTCTTTAGCAAGATTTTTGGATCTTTGCCCTTTTAAGAGCCTTTTTCGGCAACGCCGGTGGTTGTTTGCACAAATGGGCTGCACTTCTGTGATGTACTAATCTAAAAAATCAGTTTAATATATAGAAAGTCAATTTCCATCATCATTGCAAGAGTAACGCCACCGACCACCACGAGCTACCACTGTGTGTGGTTGAGATGAGATTTTTTATTGTGCTCCGGTCAACTTGTAGTTTTTCTTTTCCAAGATTTTTGGATCTTTACCCCTTTAGGAGCGATTTTCACCGACATCGATGGTGTTTTGGAAAAATTGGATGCACTTCCTTGATGTACTCATCGAGAGAATCGGTTTGGTATATAAAAAATTAATTTTTATCACAATTGCTGGAATACTGCCACTGGCCACCGCAAACTACCATTGTGCGCAGCTAAGGTGAGATTTTTTACTGTCATTGAATGGTATCATGCTATATGGTCTAGTTTGGGAGAGCTTTTAGAAAAGCCTAAAGAATTTTTTGGAGAAGTTATGAGTAAAAATGTGTTTGGTAAAATTAAAAAAATAACTTTTTTTAAAGAATTTAGGTAAAAGTTTTAGCTTTTAGCTAAAGTTGGCCCACCTCAACTTTAGGATTTTAGCTTTTACCGGAAGCTAGATTATTAATTTAATGAATATTTTATTAGAGCAAACTACCTTCTTTCTAATCACAAAATTCCCATTATACCCATTTTAATTTTAGGGTTATTTTTTATCTCTACAAATTTCATCTATCACAAGATAATACACCCAGCCACCACACCTCTCACAGGTTTCCGATCACCACAACTGCGTACCTACCACCGAATATTCATACTCATTGCAGGTATCTGTCATATTATTTAATTTTTATGCATTGTTAACTCTGTCGTGTTTATCTTACAGGAAAAGTTTATTATATATGTATTATTTTATTCATTTGGTTTTGTCCATATCTATGTATATATAGTTTTCTTTTCCTTTATTTTTTTGTATTTTAGCCATAGATGTTCCATTCACGTTGATTTATGAAATTGTGAATTTTTTTTTAATTCCTCATCACAATGACAAGCTATTTATATATGCATTTATTTGTTGCTATCTTTGTTTTAAACATTTCTAGGAATGACGTAAATACAATTGTTTTATTCATTATATATATATATATATATATTTTTAATTACTCATGATGATGAGAGATTATGCATATATTCATTTGTTGTTATGCATATTTTTGTTTTATTCATTTCTTGCAATGACCTAAATGCATTTTTTTATTGATTATATATATACTAGTTAATAGGTGCCTTAGGCACGTAGCCGTTAAATAAAGAAAATATTAAAAATATATAAGTAGTTTATACACAAAAATGAAGAAATTACAGTAAATATGTAGATAAAAAGCATATAGAACGGTTGATATAATTGCAAAAAGCAAGAGGGTAATTTTACTGTTATATACATTCTCAAAGACTATTTGAGACAAAAATAGACATATCTAGCAACCTATCTGTAAAATTCTTTTTTGGCTAAACTTTAATTTAGACAAAATATTTTAATTGTTTAAGAAAAATCAGTAGCAAATCTCCTTGTTGATATTCGGTTTTATTAGCAATATTTTCAGCTGATTTTGTAATGTAAAAAGATCTCTAAATGTGAATATATTTGTTGCCATATTTATCTCAAATAATCTTTTTTTGGTAAAAATATATTGTGCAAATATCTTGAGAATATTTTCAGGGATTATATGGGATTATGGTTATCCTGGAAATAAAGAAAGAATCGAAAATGAACATGGTCAAGAAAAATGACCATGTTCGTTCTGCCAGATCAAACGGATTACGTTGCTGACTCATCAGTTTCCTTTTCTGTCGTCACAGAATCCATCTGGCTGGCTGTTTTCCTAAATCAAAGGAATTCGCATATTGATTTCAAAGATACCAGAAAATCATGGCCTTGGACGATTTCCCTTCCTATAAATACCTTGCCAATGCCTTTGGATTTTTCATCTCTTCTATTTTGAATATTTGTAATTGTTATGCTATTTTGAAGAGTGTGTTTTATTTGTAGAGATTAAGTTTGTTCACCTTAATCTTTGTGAGAGTGCTGAGTGTACTTGTGGATATCTATCTAGTCCATTGTATACAGATAGTGTCTATTGTGAACGTGTTCATAAGGATCTTCGGGAGAGGATTCGATCTAAGTCTCACTTCGGGAGGAAGTGAGCACTCGCTGTTCTTTGAAGGGAGTTCAAGAGAATCAGCGTTTCATCAAACCAGATTCGTAGAGAAGAGTACAACAAGATTGCGGCAATAGTTTAAGAGGGAGTCTTACATTGTTTAAGTCAATGCTTTTGTACACTTTGTTTCTTTACTAATTGGTTTATTCTCTGGGCGTGGCCTCAAGGAGTAGGATATCCGAAAGGGTTTCTGAACCTTGTAAAAATTCACTGTGTTCTTTAATTTTTGCACTGTTTAATTTTTGTGTTCAGTTCTGTCGTGACAAGTTCGGATTCTGTCCCGACAGAATTGCTTTCTGTGTAAACATCTAATTACCAATTATTAAAAACGGAATTTCACTATCTTACAATCCAATCCAAAATCTATACAATCCAAAAACTATCTTACAGTGGAGTGATACATAAAGTCAAAAAAGTCATATATACAGTAGCAAGCTAATTGTTAACTTCACTGCATGAAGTTCTTGAAATACTATCCAAAGAAGTAGCTGATGTATCAAAAAACTCGTTATGCTCTTCAGAAGAACTTTCTTTAACAGTTGAGCATTCACTGATTGGTTTTGCTTCTTCTTTATCAGTTGTTTTGATTTCTCCTTCAGTAGCTGATTTTGTTTCCTCTGTTGATATTGGTAGGAATGTAGTCACAATATACTGCACATCTGATTTATTACTAACCACAGATTTCATTGTTCTCAGATATATGCAATATTTTGTGTTGGTTAACACATGATTTATTTTGTGTAAGAGGTTTGTTGTTAACTGCATGTTAAGAATTACATAATGTAAAATGTCTTTATATAAATAAAAGAATATAATTGAAGATAATGGTCACTATGTGATACGTGTATGGTGTAATTCATCAAAGTGCTTGCAGAAAAGGTTAGGAAGATTTCAGCATTTTTACCAAACATAATGGCTTCTAAAGTTCTTGTTTGATCACGAAGTTCAACCATAATTTGAGCCCTAGAAATATACAAATCATTTAGAATAACATGTAGGACTAATATTTATAGTATTAGAAAATAGATTATGTAATTGATTGAAGAAGTAGAAAAGTAAAGATAATGAACCTTGGTTCAGCCAAGCATTCTTTTTTCAAGCAAATATTACAAGTGAAAGGTTGATTTGCATCAGCGCCTGTGAATTTTTTACATTTATTACAAATCATGTACCATAGTGTTTGCTTTGGCTTTATGATTGTAACTGATGTTGTAACCCAATATGCTCTTTCCTGAAATGTTTTTGATATTTATTAGTATAATATTTTGTATTTGTGTATATTAAAAGTAATAAATATGATAGAAAGATTACCTCTGTTGGTGTAACAGCATCTATTGTTGTCATAAGATTTAGTGGAGGCTCGGTGATAATAGAGGATGATTGTATATGTGATTTTTGATTGATCAGGTCCTCAAGATAGGCCTCATTTTTATTGCACCTGAAACAAGTGTAAAAATAATTATTTTTTATTAAATATATTGACAAATAAAATAATAAATACATTAATATTGAAATTGAAATTATAAATTTAGTAGTATATATTTTACCAATCACATAAAATTTGCACCTCAGGTACATTAGGGTTGATCATGAGGGAAGTACCTATTTTTGTTGATAATGATATTTCTGATATTATAATAAATATTGCATAAGATCAATATTTATTATGTTCAATAATGTAATATCATAGTATAATAAATTTGATAAATACATTTTAGTGATATAAGAGCAATAAATAAAAATAATATGCTATAGCTATTTCATCAATAAAACTTTAAAATTATATTTTAAGTTTGTAATGCAATAATTATGAAGGAATAACTATGAGAATAGAAAAAATATATCTTCATTAAAGATAAAGCTTGGGAAAAAATATTTGTTTTCTATTTTCAAATATATTAATTCAATTTCTGCTAAGCTAGGATGCAGTTTTTAATTTCTAGTAAGCTAAGATGTATTTTTTAAAGTAAATAGATATTGTGCTTTTTATTTATGTGTTAGATATTGTGCTATTAAAGTAAATAGATATTGTGGTATTATATATGCAATTTTTAAAGTAAAAAGACATTGTGATATTGAAGTAAATAGATATGTGCCATTATATATGACAATAAGTTAATGTGAAAATCACTGACCATTGAAGGATGTAACTTTCACACGCATTGCAAGAATGATAGGTTTGGTGCTGATTATATCTTCAATTGCAGCATAGTCAACTGTGGCAAATTGATCCCAGCATGTCAGTAATATTGGCTTCTCCCTGTTGGTGAATAATTATTAGTTATTTGTAGAATTAAATGAAGGAAATATTTCTATCAGTAATATAATTATAATTCTCTTACTCTTGATTAACAAGTATTATTTCTTGTATTTCCTGTAAATTGTTCCTGATGTATACTTGTTTTTTGGGATTGAGGATTATTGCAACTGCCAAAAGATCTAGAGTAAAAGAAATTTAAAATAATTCATTGTTGTTTATATTAGGAAAATATAATATAAATAAAGAGAAAATAGAAAAATGATTCATTTTACCAATTGAGGTCATTTGATCCATATGGCGGGGCAAATCACGAAAAGGAGTGAAATTGTAATATGTCATTGTGTGCATTATGTTGTCTTCAACTTCTTCAAGCAAAGTTTGTCTACTAATCACCCATTCATATTGATTGTCTACAACTCGGTATTGCGCCTTGCTTTCTTTCACTTGTACGTTTGATATGTAATATTTGTTGAAGGTGATCAGTCTGTTCTCAAATGTATCGATCTCTCTATCATAGATAGTTACCTGTACTCTTGTACCCTATAGAAATAAAGAAAATTATGAGTTAAAATATTTGAGAATGAGAAAGCAGAAAATTAAAGAAAGAGGAAACAAATGGCCTGTTTGGCTTTGTTTTCTGTTTTCTGTTTTCAAAGTTGTGTTATCAGAATTGAGAATAGAAAACAGTTTTTGTAGTTTTTAAAAAACATGAGGTGTTTGGTTAATGTTTTCTAAAAACAATTTTTTAGTTTTTTTTTAATTCTTAAATAAAAAATCAACAAATATATTTACAAAGATAAAAATCTTTTAAAAGTTTGTAATAAATAATCAGATAAAATAATTTGAAAGAAAAATGATGAAAAATAAGGAGTGAGAAAGTAAGGAGAGAAAATTTGAAGAAATAGAAATTGAGAAGAGAGAAATTGATCAATGCAAGAAAAAATAAGAGAGAATGTAATGAGAAAGAAAGTGAAGAGAAAGAAATGAGTAGAGAGAGAGGAAATGGCGAGAGAGAAAAAATGATGAGAGAGAAAATAAAGAAATATTAAGTGATGAGAGAGAAAGTGAGGATATAGTAAATGATGCAAGAGAAAATAAGGAGATAGAAAATGATGAAAAAGAAAATAGCAAGAGAGAAAGTGAAGAGAGAAAATGTAAGAAGAGAGAAAGTGATGAGAGAAAAAATAAGGAGACAGAAAGTGATGAGAGAGAAAGTGAAGAGAGAGAAACTAATGAGAGAGAAAATGATATGACAATAAATTATGTTAGATAAAAATAATTAAAAAAAGTTATGTGAGAAAAAAAAAATATAGACAAAAAAAATTTGAGAACAACAGAAAACAACTTTTTGTTGTTCTCAAAATTTTCTGTTTTTTGTAACTTTATTTTTAAAAATTGTTTTATGAAAACAACGCCAAACACCCCAACTTGTTTTCAAAAAACAGTTTTTAGCTTTTAAAAACAAAAAACAGTTTTTAGTTAAGGAGCCAAACACCCTCAAAAATTTTCATATAATTAAATTGTTTAACTTACCTATGAATCGCAGAAAATTAAATTCATGTATTTTTTGCTAATATACCGAGCAGTTTTCCGCATTCCTTTCTCTATAACAATCACTTTAGCTTTCCATTTTGTGTCGGTTGGTAAAATATCTTTGATGAATTTCTCTTGTATTGCCATTGAAGCCTAAGAGTGGTGGCTGATATGTTTATTATAATAATATTATTTAAAGATTTAAACATATGCAAGAGACCATGTATTTAGTAATGTGAACAAAAAAAGGCAGAAGAAAACAAAGGTATATTGCATCAGAGATGAGAATTCAATCATACAATTGGAATAATAGAAGTAACAAAAGAAAAATATATTCTAACACATGCAGAAGGTTGTGAAATTAAAATGTTTAATGATTGTTTGGAGACAACTTCATATTAGAAATAATTAGAAAATAATAAGCATAATTTATAAATTTTTCTCTGATTTTGTTTTCATTAGAATTCTGATTAAAACAACTAATACAAAATGCATCAAGGGCATGCTTTATAATCAGTATCCAAATGAATTATAAAAGGTAATGATTTACGAAGATGTAAGGAACTCAAAAATTGGGCCTTTCCTTTTCAACGCAACTTTTTTTTAATAAAAAAAAAGCTATCAAATATCTCTTACAACAATATCGTCTTAATAATTTAAGACAACAGTTGCTGATATCAATTTAAGTGTATAGCAATTTCAGTATCGTCTTAATGAAATTTGTAAATCAAATATCTCTTGCAACAGTTTCTGATAAACTAAAATGAAAAATCTATCTCTACAAAAATAATATTTACTGTCAAACCCCAAACTATAAAGCTATTTTTCAGCAAAAAAAAATATCCTATACATATCGTATTTTATAGAATAAAATAAATATAAATAAATTAGGATATTAATTAAAAAATTGAATAGAAATCTTACTTCTCACAGATCTTCAACTGAAGCTCAGTTGCTGAAATGCACAGAATCCTACAAAAATATATAGAACAAATACTTATTAAAGAGAATAAAGAAGCAAAATGAAAATCCTACAAAAATATATAGAACAAATACGTAGTAAAGAGAATAAAGAGGTAAAATAAAATAAAGAGGTAAAGAACAAAGCCACTATTTTTTTTACTCTGTTTATTCAAATACAAGAGAAGCATTTCATGGAAAATATGAAATAAAATTGACGGAGCCCTAAAATGACCTTTTATCTTCAGCTGAGAAAAAGTTTTGAAATGCGAAGAAGAAGAAGGAGTAAATACAGATAAAGAGGAAAGATAAAAAAGATATATAAAATGAATAGTTTAAAGAAATTAAATCGTGTCAAAATTTGCTATAGTGAAAATAATGATAAGTAAAGGGTACTGTGTATATGTTCGACACGTTTTCTTCAGTTTTTTTTTTCACCAAACGTTTCTATATGCTTCATTACTAAGAAATTAATATTTTAATAATATATAATAGGATATATATATATATACGTTTTCATTGTCAGTAAGAAAGTAATACTTTACTAATTTATAATAAAATATACATATACGTTTTCATTTTCTAAACTAATATTTTAATAATTTATAATAGAAAATATATATATGTATATATTAAAAGAAGAAAAGAAAAGTATACATTTATGATTCATTTTTAAGTTTGACAAAATGTAGGTTGAATAATTTAAAAAAAAATACTAAAAGGGAATTGGAAAAACGTACCATTTATGTTTTTCCTTCGTAATTGAATTTTTTTATATTCTTTGATATGTATTTTAGAGCTCAACTGGAAAATAATCTCTTAATTAAATAATCTTTTAATTTGTAGTTGCTGACAAATTATTAGGAGAATTGTCGTCAATTGTAAGTATTAAATAAATATTAATTTTGTGTATATGTTGTTGTGGACTTAAAAAGAAATTGACCAATTCAATATAAAATATTCATTTATGGTAAATGTACTTTATAGTTTGTATGTTTCAATTTATATGCAATAATATTTCTTTATAAACTATGTTTTTTGTGTGTGTGATATTTGTTGAATTCATTGTATCAGGTTTAATGAGAATTTTAAGGCATTCAGATGTTTTTGCTCTAGATAATGCAACATATAATTGACCGTGTGAAAACACAGGCTCGGGAAGATAGAAACCAACAAAATCTAAAGTTTGTCCTTGGGCTTTATTTATAGTCTTTGTGAAACTTAATCGAATAGGAAATTGAGTTCTTTTGAAAGGAAATGGATATTTTTTATTTTCAATTGGTATAAAAGGTATTCGTGGTAAAAATACTCTTTTTCCAGTATAATAACCGCTAATGATTTCAGCATCAATTATATTTGGTTCCAAATGTCGACAAATTAAACGTGTACCATTACATAATCCTTCAGAAGAATTAAGATTACGAATTAAAATAATAGGACAATTTGATTTTAAAATTAATTCATGAGGAGGAATTCCATTTGGTGTTAAACTGTTGAGAAAGTCTTCTTGAAAAGATTGCGCAGTTGTATCTAATGTTTCATCAAAACTATAATATTTAACAGGATCTCCTGCAAATTGATTAATTAATAAGTTGTTTATTTCGTCCACATAATCATTTTTCGGAGTTAAAATAACTCTATTAATCATGAAGGGTAAATTATTGTGGCATAAATTTATATTTGGAAATACAATATTTATTAATTTTTGAAGTGACAAGATATCTTCTTCATATGGTATTATCATATTAGATGGTAATTTGATGTCGTCATTTTTATCATGTTGTTCTTTTCCTTCACCAATATTTAAAAGAAACTTTGAAAATATAGGATCATTGTTTGCTCTCATATTGATTGTTAAATGTATTTTAATAAATGATGGCCATAAATAAGATTTTGGTAAACTTGCATTTATTATTTCTTCTTTTGTTCCTCCTAGAATAACAGGAAGAACTTGACGAAAATCTCCACCAAGTACTATTATTTTACCCCAAAAGGTAAATTACTATCATTTATATCTTTTAATGCAACATCTAAAGCTTCTATTGCATATTTACTTATCATTGGAGCTTCATCCCATATTATGAGTCTTGTTATTTGTAATAATTTAGCTAAACCTGATTGTTTGCTAATATTACATGAAATGTTGTTGTCTATTTGAAGAGGAAATTTAAATCTTGAATGAGCAGTTCGTCCACCAGGCAATATTTCTGCAGCAACTCTAGAAGAAGCTGTTGCCAATGCTATTATATTTTTAGACATTAGCAAGTATAGCACGATATAAATATGTTTTACCTGTTCCTCCTGGTCCATCAATAAAAAATATTGCTGATTCATTTGTAAATACTTTAGATAAAATTAAATTATATGCATATTTTTGTTCTTCATTTAAACGTGTGGTAGCTAATATATCTTCTTCAGCTAGGGATGTAAATGGGGCAGGTCTGCCCCGCCCCGCTTCCGCCCCGCCTCGCCCCGATTAGTTTCTTGGAACGGGGCGGGTCGCCCTGCCCCAGCTTAATCGGGGCGGGTCTGCCCCGTCCCATTTAACTTTTTTTTTTAAGAAACATTAAATTATAATTTTAGAATTTTTCCCAAGCCTAAATATTATTTTTTATTGTAATCTTTATATTTTACACTTGGTATCAACTACACCATCAAATATTATATTTTGTTTTTTATTTTAACATTTACAAAATAAATACAAGAATAAGGATGAATTATATAAAACATATTTTTCAATATTTATAATTCTTTCTAGTCTATATAGAATTAAAAATATTCTAAATCATATATAAAATGTCAATTTTACGTACTATGTATATAAGTAGCATGAGAGAATTGAGTTAGAGTATAAAACAAAAAAAAAAAATTGAGGCGGGGCTGTCCCGCCCCGCTTAAATGCCTAGCGGGTCGGGGTTGCCCCGCCCCGCTTAAATTCATAGCGCGGCGGGGCAGGGCGGGGCTGAATTCCGCCCCGTTTTTACCGGGGCAAAGATGCCCCGTCGGGTCGGGGCCTCGCCCCGCCCCGGCCCCCCCCCCCCCCCCCCCCCCCCCATTTTGCCATCCTTGTCTTCAGCAACAATAATTGTTGATTCTTCATCTATTTCTTTATTCAGTATTTTTTCTTCAGATAAGTCTAATTTATAATCTGTTAAATGATAATCATTTATATTTTTTCCCATAGATTCAAACATATAATTTAGCTGTTCTAATACTTTGTTTTCTACTTCAATAAAGTTACTATTTATTTTGTGAAAATCTTCACACATTGCATTTTAAAATTTTTCCCATATTGCTTTGGGATTATTTGGTTCACAATGTACTATTATTATTGCAAATAATCGGCGTAAACTATATGGTAATTGATACAATGTAGCTTCTTCAAGACTTAAACATATATAATTGTCCCCTTTTAGTAATCCATGTAATAGAGCGGCCTCACGAAATGATGTTGTCACAATATTATTAACAATTTTTAAATATTCAAAAGAAGTTGCACCTTTTATATGATTTAAAAGTAATCGTAAATAATATCTTTCTCCTTCAGTTGGATTTACTGTAACAATTCTTCCAATAACTTTCGCTTTTTTTCTTGGGTACCAATATTTATCTCTACTATTCCAAACAAAATACTCAGGGAATTGTCTATATAATAATGTTTTTGCTATTTCGTTAGTTTTATTCATAGTAAAATATTCTGTAAGCATAGTGTTTGATGCGAAATCATAGTTAATCATTTTAGTAAGATCATCTATTTTTCTAAATGTTATAAATTTTTTATTTTCACGATGTAATTGTAAAGTAATTACTGCAGGGTAAATTTCATTTAATAAAAAACCAAAAATTCTCCATGTTGCTTCAGGTGGAGATACCCATCTAGCTGATTGAAAGTTTTTAATTTCATCAATATTATTTTCACCCTCATTTATATTGATATGAATTGCAATTTTATCATGACCTTTATATATATACTTGTATAGATATTTAACAGCTTTAATAGAAGAACAAATTTCTACATTTATATGACAATCAAATTTTGCAAGTAAATAAGGATTGTATGGAACAACCATTGATTATTTAATTGATGACCTCTAACTTTAACAGTTTGACTATTATTTCTTCTTATATATTTTGGATATTCATTTTGCCCAAGATAAGTTTTTGGTGAATATGCTTTTGGAAAATGATTTTTACTTTTGCCGTTTTTCATACAAATATTAGTTGGATTTAAATCGCCACATGGCCCATGCATCATATGTTTAACAACCATTGAATATAGATGTACATTTTTATTCATATCTGGTAATTCAGCAGATACAATTTTATCAAAACTTAATGAACTAACCAATTTTGAATTAGATTTTAAAATAATTAAAAAATGAGCATGTGGAATACCTCTTTTTTGAAATTCAATAACATAAACATATGCTGCTACACTATCGAATATTTTTTTTTTCAAAATTTCATATTTTAATTCCTCTAATTTTGCTCGAAATATACGTGTTGTTAAATCAGGTCTATTTTGAGCAATCTCATATGTTTGCAATTCTTCTTTTATTTCACACCAATTAGGATTGCATGTTATTGTTAAAAATATATCTGGTTTGCCAAATCGTTGTACCAGTGTCATTGCATCCATATATCTTTTTCTCATATTTCTTGGACCACCAATAAAAGAAGTTGGTAAAACAATTCTTCTTCCAATTTTCGAACCATGTTTTTTTCCAATTTCAATACTATCAATAATTCCCTGATATAAATCAGCACGGATGTCCTCTTGTTTATTTCTAATAAAATCTAATCTTTGAGTTTCAAGCTTTACATACATGTCAACAACATATTGCTGAAAAAGTCGGCCAGATTGTAATAATAAAGATTTATCTGTCGATCTTATTTGTAATTTATAACAATAATATTTACGACAAGAAACTATATTTTTTTTCTTAGTTTTCGAAACTGCAGGACAAAAAAAAGAGAGAGAAAAACATCAGCATGATATATTACAATATTTATGGAAAATATAATTAACAAACAATAAAGTAGAAAGAGCTCAATTACACTTGCCTTTAGTTTCATTTTCTATTAATGCATCAAGACCGTTAATATTTTCTAAATTAGATAATCGTTCGTTTATTAAACTGTCTAATTTTTTTATTTTATTTATTCTCAAAATTTGTCGATGCCAACCACTATCTCCATATGGAAATAATAAAGGGTATTGTAATGGATCATAACAACCAAAATAATATTGTATTCTGTAACTATATCCTGAATGAGAGTAAACAAGTATCAAGTAAACAAGTATCTCACGATTTTGATATTCTCTTGCAGAGTTGTCATCTAACCAAATTGCAGCAACTTGAGAAACTGAAGGAGAATTATACACTCTTTGATCTAAACAAGGGTCACATTTAATACGTATTTGATGATTTTGTAAGTTTTGTATATCTTTAAGAGATCGTAAGAAAGAACAATATGGGTTGACTTTTAATATATCAATTAATGCTTCTAAAATATTTTTATTAAGTTTTGAAAAATTATGCAATGAAGTAAATTTTTACATAAATTTTTATCATATTTAACACCAAATGAAGTAAAAGCAAAAGTGTTATTGTAAGTCCGAACATACATTTGAAATTCTAATGCATCATTTGAAGATGATGTATATAAGTTATGTAAAATTATAGGAGCAATATTGGTGGTTATGAAGATCTCTCCATTAGAACAACAAAAATATTGACTCTCGTGAGGAATTTTTTTTGCATTGCAATGCTTACAAAAAGTTGGTGCTTTTAATTTCGTAGATGTATCAGGAACATTTTCGATTGTACAATTATTTGTCTTCTTTCTCCCTCGCTTTCTTGGTGGACTGTGATCTAAAGAGGGAAGAAACCAATGAAATTGTATTAAAAATAATAGTTAAATATTAAAATATATAACGTTTTTTTATTATTACAAATTACTAAATTTATATAATAGGCACATTAGGAATTTAAACGTCATTAAGAAAGCTTTTTTATTCTTTTTTTTAAAAAAAAAAAATAGCTGTATACATATAAATTATTTAACCTGGAAGTCGAATACAATTGAGAAACCAATTTATTAATTATTTATAATTAATTTGAAAATAGCTTTATACACAAAAAGAAGTAAATTATCTAACCTGTTTGAGAAATATTGTCTTGATCCAAAGAAAGAGAACAATTCAATGATGGTGAACCTGCATGATTAACTGCTGCAATATTTACTCTTTCAATAAATTAACAATAAATGTACACATAAAGAGGAAATTTTTTATAAGATATAATACCAGAATAAAAAAATAAATGACTTATATACCTTTTGAATATACATTTTCATCAGATGGTATATTACTCATTTGATCTATTGAAGAATTATCAATATTTTGTATATCAGCATCGTAAAAGTTTTTTTCATTTTGAGAAATACTTGAAATTATGTTTCTTTCTGTAGTATTTCCTTTTTCCATGATTTTTTTTTTTCGCAGCATAATATTGTCTTTGTTTATTACGCACAAGTTCTTTTTCTGCCTCACTCATTTTTTGTCTTTTTTTTATATGCTTCGCTATTATATTTTTTCTTATCAGTTATTGAATGTAATATAATAGCTTCTTTTTTTTTTTATATGCTTCGCTATGAGATTTTTTTTTCTCAGAATAATATTGTCTTTGTTTTTTTCGGACAAAATCTTTTTCTACCTCACTCATATTTTCCCTTTTTCTTTCATATGCCTCTTTATTATATTTTTTTTTATCATTTTTTGAATGTGGTGTATTTTTATTATGAGTCTCTTCTTTTGGCACATATAATTCAAGTTGATGTGGACAATTGTTTTAAATATGTGCATTGTCATGTTGATCATCACAAGACAGCATAGAATTAAGATGCTATACTATATTTAGAAAGATTATTATATCAAATCCACTGAAATTGGGATTTATTTCTGTCAAAATTTAAACGAAACATAATTAGTAATTCATTCAATTGTATTAATTAATAAATATATGTATATATATCAGGAAATGCCTATACAACATATAACAGGTCTTTTCTTTTAAAACCTAACAATTAAAATTCTAAAAGAACCATTAACAATCATTATTCTATATATAAGCAATAAAAAATACAAAGCGTTAATAAATACTTACGAATTAAGGAAAGTCAGCAAAAGTCAGCAAAACAGATAAAAAGATGTTATAAAGTGTACAATGTATTTTAAATGAAGACATTATTATTAAAAGATCCCAAACTAAAAACAAATAAGGTAATGAACTCAGATCTACAGCATATACTCTCAAACATCTTATAGCCCACAAATAAATGTGAAGGTGTTTTTAAGAATTACGAAAACGACAAAGTAAATCAACAGCATCCACTTTTTCTATAAAAATCAAAGCTTTAAAACATCATGTTGCAAACAAAAGCGATGGATCTGGAAAACCCAGTTTTTCTTGCAATCGTTAATTAAAAAATCATTCCAACAAAGAGGTACTATTGCCTAACCACAACCCAGTTTAGCATTTTCATTCTACCCAAAACCCAATAAGCCTCCAAAAAAATCACCAACAACAGTAATCAAACCATAAAAGGAAAAAATCAGGGGTATTTGCTGTCAAAACCCAAATTATAAAGCTATTTTTCAGCAAAAAAGTATTTTATACGTGTAGTATTTTATAGAATAAAATAAATATGTATAAATTAGGATATTAATTAAAAGATTCAATAGAAATCTTACTTCTCACATATCGTCAACTGAAGCTTCGTTTCATTTTTTTCATGGCTGGATTTTGTGCTTTCTGCAATGAAAAAACAACCTCTTTCCGTTGGAGGCGGCAGACAAAAGCAGAAGAAGAACAAAAAATAGAATTCAATATAAATATATATTAAACCTATTATATATATGAATGAGAATGGGCTTTTAAAACCGTTGGAGGCGGCAGACAAAAGAACAAAAAATAGAATTTACTATAAATATATATATATATTAAACCTATTATATATATAGATGGGAATGGGCTTTTAAAATTCTGTAGAAAAAGACAAAAACATTATATAGATGGGAATGGGCTTTTAAAATTCTGTAGAAGAAGACAAAAGTATAAGGAATATTCTTACTATAGGGAATATTTTGGCTATATTGAAGATCACCGCTTATATATTATACTATATATATATATATTCATAAGAATTTAGTGCTCTTACAATTTTGATAAAAAAAAACATCGACATTGTAATGACATAAGTTATATGATAAGTCTTCAAAATCAAAGGCTTCAAAATGAATTATAATATAAATATATATATATATATATATATAATGTAAACTCTAAGAACAACATGAATTGTAAAGATGATAAAATACTCTCTGGCCTAGGATTTGACAAGAAAAATTGTAAGGCGGGATTAAAATGATTAATTGACAAGTTAAGTACATGTATCATGCCTCATTATTTTAGTTAAGTATTGCTTTGAATTATATAATCTTTTATTTATGAAATTGGAATAAAAGATACAGTTAAGTACATATTATGACTTATTATTTTACTTTAATTAGATGGAGAGTGAAAAAAAATACTTGTATTCAAAATGAGAGTGACGTACCACGATGTAAAGCAATGTAGGGTCCTGAGGCTGTGAATTTTTTCTTGGAATTTTGCATCAAAGAAGTTGATGATGGACATCGTCCTACTACTTATTTAAATAAAATTGAATATGTAAACTTGATAACAAATATGAAGAATACTACTGGAAGAGTTTATACAAAAGCCCAACTAAAAAATATGTGGGATTGATGAAACATAAATAACAAAACAATTGATGCATCTGAAGATTGGTGGAATATTAAATTACAAGTACATATGTAAATCTTGTCAAATTCAAATATTATTTTATTAATTTTACATGTAATTAACAAAATTATTTTTGTAGAGTCATCCCAATGGTGCGAAGTTTTGCATTTGGGGAATTGAACCAAAGTTAGAGCAAAAGTTAGAAATGATTTTCATGAACACTGTTGTTACAGCAGAGTATGCTTCAACACCTTCATCTAGAATAATTCCATCTGAGTCTGAAAAACTATTAACGATAGCGAGACCTTATATGAACAACTTGATAGTAGTGATGGTGAGTCAGGGATGTTTAATATTGATAGATTGCCTGAAGAGAGAAATAACAAGACACTACTACAAAAAATGTATTTTAGGATTAGCATTGCGAGTCCTAAAAAATCGGGTTGAGTGCCTTTAAGTAATTTTTTAGGACTTGCAATTCGAGTCCTAAAAAATCGGGTTGAGTGCCTTTAAGTAGTTGCGAGTCCTAAAAGAATGTGTCGGGTTGAGTGCCTTTAAGTAAGTTTTTAGGACTCGCGCTTTGAGTGTCTTTAAATTAAGATTTTAGGACTCGCTTTGCATGTCCTTAAAAGTATTTTTTTTTTTAAAAAAATGCAGCTACAATTTTCATTTTGATTTAAAAAAATATATCCCTTTGAGTGTCGAAAATGTATTAAGAGAAATTTGAAAAGAAAATACTAAAAAAACGGCAAAAAAAAATTTGCGAAGGAAATTTAAATTTCTCAACATGTATTGTAATAAGCTAGCTATAACATCATTCATTTTTCTCTAACGAATTGTAAAAATGACATTGCCCATTCTTCTCAAACTTCGTCAATTTCTTGAGTAGTATATGGTTTGTCAGAGGTGAACTGAAAAAAACAAAGAAACAAAACTTTAATTAGAATTATATTAGTGGTAATAAATTCAAAGCATATACAAAAATTATACTAGATTAAAATTTTGTATAGTTGTATATTGTTTGTTACCTGTTTCGACAAGAAAGGTTTGATACGAGGGACATTGATAAGTATATTATTCATCATCCTCATAATGTAATATCCGCAATCGATATTGTTTGGTTGTTTACGACACTATATAAAGATTTGTAATACATGTACAATTCTTAGTATTAAATAACTTAAACATCTTTACAATGCATAAACTCATATACAAATAGAAAAATACCGTAGGTTGGAAATACATTACTCCTAATGGGCGTTTGTTGATCTTTTGACGTGCTTTCATTCTTTCCGTGAAATACATCTCAAATGCATCATGGATGGTTTCCTTGATGGCTTTCCTGTTATCTAATGGTGCATTGAGAGGGTCGAGAAAATAACAATAATGCCAATTGGGATATAATAAAAATAACATCCAATGCTCCCTGTTGAATGTACAAGTATTACAAAGTTTTTAACTTTAGATTCGATTTTTTTGTATCAATGAAAAGCATATTAATTAAACTTACCCATGATTATAAAGCATAACTACCCAATCATGCTTTTGAGACGTGCAATATAACATCATATCACATAAAGCTTGAGCACGACTATCTGTACGAGTCACGGAAGTAGAAACCTTATTCAGATTCATAAACAACAACGATCTTCTCTTTTCCTCGTCTAATAATAGTGTCTGGTACAAAACCCTACCAACAAATATCATTAATTAAAAAGAAAACTAAATAGCTGATGAAAGAAAATCCTTACAATAAATCCTTCATGTAGAGCATACCTCATGTAGAGCATACCTCATGTAGAAGACAATGCATGATTGTCCAATCATCTCCTTTCAACAAAATTCAAGTATTTGATCACGAAACAGAGCAAAGTATTCACAAGCATGGCCAAACACATCAAAGTCAATGGACACTTCAACGACATAATCATGTTTAGGCCAATCATTGACGATTTCAAATACTTGTCTTAACTTAGGTGACAATGGAGATGGTTGTTGCACCTCTTGTGACAATGACGCCTTAGGCGCTCGTTTTGGAACTAGTTTTGAGTTTGTGGTGCTAATGAGCACATATTGCATGCCTAATGAGCACATAGTTTTCTTAGCCTCATAAAATGATACCGGCATCTCATTCTCTTTAGGTAGTAAATCTTTCAGAAAAACTAACAATTCCGTGAAACTCTTATCACTCCATCCATTTTTGGCTTTCATATTGTACAATCTAAGAAGGGCTGACAACATTGTAAATTTAGTGCATCCAGGGTAAATCGGCTTTTCAGCGTCACTAAGAAGATTTTCAAACTTAACAAGATCTACCTCTAATTCATAATATGCATCATCATAGGAGGGTCCGGAGTAACATGAACCAATTTCTTATAATTTAGAACTTCATTCATCATAGGAGGGTCCGGAGTAACATGAACCTCTTCACCATGCCAATACCATATTTTATAACTTTTGTCTATCCCGTGGAAATATAAGTGCTCTTTTATCGTTGTGGCAGTCATCTTTTTCATATTTCCACACTTACTACAAGGACAACAATTATAGTTTGGATCTTTGGCATGATCCAAACTAAATTTAAGAAACTCATCGATCCCTTTTATATATTCTACTGACAACCTATCAACTGACATCCATTCTTTTTCCATATTGCGCCTATTTGTTTTAATAAAAAATTAAAATTGAGAAAATAAAATAAAATAAACATACAAAAAAAACTAAGTACAAGGAAATTTATAGAAAATTGGACAGCATATCCCCTAATTTACTAGCCTAGCTATCTGTCACAATCAACATCAACATGTCAAACAAATCAAACAACACACATGTTTTCATCTATATATCACCGCAACATACAAATTATTATTGGTAGGGGCTCATTAAAGGAAGATTATACTGTTGGCAATCTGTGCTAGGGGATTGTTAAATGTAGGTAATTTTAATAGGAACTAAATTCATTTGAACATTGGTGTAGCGCCTTGAGGTACTGAGTCAGTTAATGAGGATTTGTCTTGAAGTCCCTTCTCACCAACGACCTCTAGTGTTGAAATTGGACTGTTTAATGTTTATTCTTTGTTTTAGTGTTAGTTCTATGTAATTTTATTAATAGCATTTGCACACTTACCGTGGAACATTTTATATGGTGGGCTGTAAATAAACTCTCAATTACACTTGATTATGTATATTATAACAACTATTGTTCAGTTGCGTGGTGCTTAGTCAGTGTGACCTTATATGAACATTGTGATTCCTCTGTTCGGATCATCTATCTGATTCCCTCAATAATCTTGAATTATTCCTTTTGTATAATAATCATCTATTGTACAAACATATACGTATGTAAATATTAGTGTAATTATTGCTGGTTTTCTTGTTATGGCTTTATCTAAGTATTTGAGTGCAATTGGATTTGAATTTCAGGCCCCTGTGAGTCTTGGATTATTTTTTAGGACATTTACTGTGGCCCTTGTGTTTTTAATATGCATGAATTTCTTGCTACTTTACAACTACTTACTGTTTGAATAAATTAATTTGTGTACTATAAAGGAAGATTATTTTCCTTAAATCAATTACTTACTAATATAAATTGGCTAACATTGTACATATAGGATAACTTGCTTAGATATATTAGTGATTTTATATAATATGGAGGATTTTACTTTTTGAGGCCACTACAAATAAACTATTTTAATATAGCAATCTTAAAAGAAAAAAAGAGTGCATAAATTAATTCAAATGTCAATCATAATTTAGTCCTAATATATCATATCAATCTCCCCTTAATAAATATACCATAGTGCAGATTTTTATTGCCTTTTCCCTTTGCAAATTGCATTCAAATCAAATAGTTTTGACTAAATTAAGCATCTTTTAAGAGACCCTTTTAATCATAATCCACCTCTTAATCTCTAATTTCTTTAAAAATTTAATGCCGGCTTATTATTTATTATGATGTTATGGTTCAAGTGGGAAGGAGCTTAAGTGATAATACATTAGCACTACTTAATTACTTGATTAATTAAGAAAGAAACATCACTAATTATAATCATTTCTTGGATGTATAGTGGGTTTCAACAAAACAAATTTTTTTTAGCCTATTCTAGTAATTAAAAATTTATCTCAGATCTAAGTATGTATTTAAAATTCTATAATCCACTTAATTATTAATTAGACCGTCAAATGTTAAATATCCATATCACAAATTTATCATTGTGGCAGTCATCTTTTTCATATTTCCACACAAAACTAAGTACAAAAAAATCTATAGAAAATCGGACAGCATATCCCCTAATTTACTAGCCTAGCCATCTGTCACAATCAACACCAACATGTCAAACAAATAAAAAAAAACATACAGGTTTTCATCCATATATCACCACAGCACACAAATTTCTCAGAACCTACTTCACTAAGACATGCAAGTTTTCAATCTTCCGTTATCACCGTAGCACACAGAATTCCCATAACCTACTTCACTACGGATGAATATCTAAGATATTCAAACTCCACTAAAGTAATACAGTTATCATTTAAATTTATAAAATATTGAAATTTTTTAAAACTAAATCAAATACAACATACCTCTTGCAATTAGCTACTAATCCAATGCTTCAAGACCAATCAAAATCCCCAAATGTGTGTCGTCGAGTGTCGTTTACCTAGCAGCCGCCGTTCAAAGAAAACCAGCCCAAAATGGTGTGATTGAATAAATCCCCAAATGTGTAGTGCTAATGGGTTTTCTCTTGTGTTTTAACCCTATAATTTTGAAAAAATGATAGTTTTTTAAGTGTTTTACTTAACAATTTTAAGGACTTGCTTTGGGAGTCCTTAATACTCATTAAGTCCTAAATAATGTCTTAAATGCCAATTTCATCACATCCGAAACTAAGGTTTTTTTTAGTGGAGTGTAGGTTGAATACAAAATAAATTACAAGAAAATGCATCTCGGTTTGAAACTTTCACATATAAAAGTCTTGTTATAATAGAACCATAAATAATCTGTTTATGAGGGTTTTGAATCTTCTTCAGAAATATTACAACAAGGCCCATTATGCAGTGATATCTTCACCAGATATTATTTTTGATAAGACATAAGTAAATTAGAGAAACTTTGAATGACTGAATACCTTGCCACCCAAAAATGCGTAAGTGTCAGCTGCAATGATGCTACTGATAGAGATTAAGGTTGCAACAAGGCCAATTGTCCAGTGAGTTGGCCCACCAAGAAGAGTAGGCCATGACGCTCCTATTGCTGCCAAAAAGTGATAAGGAATTTTGGTTATACAATACAAGTAAATGATGAAAAGCGCAATACTAAACTATTCACTAGGCCACATATGAATTAACATATACACAAAACATACATTACTTGCACAATTCCAAACCATTAATCTTTGCTTAATCCACTATGCATATAAAGTCAAGATAGTGACAAGATAAAAGCTAGAAAAGGCATGGTCTATATGATGAGTCAGCCGAATTTCAAAGTAAGTGCATATATTAAACCCTTTACTAGTGTTTAAGGTTGGCACTGCCAGACCGCATCGAAGCTTGACCCAGAAACAAGGAAGATATCCACAATAAAATAGACCAAACATGGTACTACTAAGCTGTGAAAAACGAGGATTTCCTCTCTGTAAAAGTAGTGCCATAGCCACAATAAAGGCAGCTAATGTCACAAAAGCATCAATATGACCATATATATTTATATATGCATTGTATATTTGAACTATACCACGCCTAGTTACATATATATATACCACGCCCAGCTACATATATATATATATTTACAGAGATCTCAAAGCAAAAAATATATACCCAAATATCATTTTGAACCTAGATATTTAAAAAAAAAAAAGCTGAGGAAAAAACTTACCTGTTCGACCTCTTTAATACAGATACAGTCGACCCTCGCCTGCGTCGTTCAAACCCTCGCCTGCATCGTTCAAGCCCTCACCATTAGAGCTCTGCACCATTCAAGCCCTCGCATGCACCATTCAAGCCCTTGCCACAGCTGAGAGAGGATGACAGATTGAGAGCCAATGGCGGTGCCAAACCAGGAAGGGAGAGAGAGAGAGTGACGGCAATGGGAATGGCCAAACTAGAAAGGGAGAGAGAGAGTGATGACAAAGGGAGAGAGAGACTGAGATTGAGTCGTGAAAGAGGAGGACTTAATTTCGTTTGGTGAGAGTGAACAAAAAAAATGACGGTGGTAGACCAAGATTTTACCCAAACCTAATTAAATCCCCAATTTTTGAAGAAATGAAGTATTATGTGTCTCTTTTACTAACAATTTTAAGGACTTGCTTTGGGAGTCCTTAATACTCTTTTAGGACTCCCAAAGCAAGTCCTTAAAATTGTTAAGTAAATGAGCATATAAAAAATACTTATTTTCTAGTTTAGATTTTTTTAGGACTCGCATTTTTTTTAGGACTCGCTAATGACTCTCAAAGCAAGTCCTTAAAATTGTTAAGTAAAATAGCATATTTTTAGCTCAGATTTTTTTAGGACTCGCATATTTTTTTAGGACACTCATTGCGAGTCCTAAATTGTGTTTTTTCAGGACTCTCAATGAGTGTCCTAAAAACTCCATAAACATTTTTAAGGACTTGCATTTAGGTGCGTGTCCTAAAAAGTGTCCCGTAAAGGGTATTTTGTAGTAGTGAGAGATCAACCGAGCCGTTTGAGAAACAAAATAAAAAGGGGGGAAAATAAATAAAAATGAAGAAGGGATGGTCGACAATGATATTTGAACAAATTGATCACCTTGTTGATGTAATGGAGACTGGAAGTAAAAATATTGAAATAACTAATATGAGTATTATAGTAGAAGTTATGAAAGTGTTAGATTATTTTCCTAGAATTGAGGTTGGGAGCGACTTATATTTCTTTGCCACTCGCTTGTTTATAGTGAAAGAGAAGTTAGAGATTTTTGTTTCATTGAAAGTACATGAGTTCAAGCTTAAATGGATCAAGTATGAGCATGATATTGTCACTCTAGTATAAGTATGATGCTTAAACAACTCAGGCTTGTAGTATTTTCTTTCAATACTTTGTGTTGTGACTATTTAATATATGTTTGTTGTTTTATTTATTTTACTTGTATTTGCTCTCAAAACTTTGTTATGACTATTTTATTTATCTTTGTCGTATTATTTCTTTTACTTGCATTTTCTTTCTAGACTTTGAGTTATGACTTTTTTTATATGTATTGATGATTAAATTAATATTGACATGTTTGTTTTAAACTAATGATAATGATAGATACCGATGAAGAGATCGAGTTACAATCGGTATATGTAACCACGTGTCTTATTCAACACTATTATACTACATACATTGAAAAGACTCCTTGTATGAATTCTTCTCAAACTGGTCATATGTGGTTGATTGAAATATTACAAGGAAATGAAAGTAGATGTTATATGATGTTTAGGATCGAAAAAGATGTTTTCATTAAATTATGCAATGAATTGGAAACTAATTATGGATTTAAGGGCTCAAAGAGAATGTGTACTCTTGATATATTAGGCATGTTTTTATTCACATTAGGTCATGGTGCTGGAAAACGGTTATCACAAGAACGATTTCAACACTCAGGGGGGCAGTTAGTCGATATTTCAACAAGATTTTAGATGGTTTATGTCATATGAGTGTAGATGTACTAGAAGTACCAGACCTAGAATTTAAAGATGTTCCCAAACATATATTGAATGATTCAAAATATATGCCTCATTTTAAGGTAAGTGATACTTCCAAATTATACCTTTTTTTTATACAAAGTATAATGTTTATATTTTGATTTTTTTTCCTATAACTGTATTGGAGCAATAGACGGTGTGCATGTGAATGCCATAACTGCTCCTGAAAATTAAGTACCGTTTATTGGTAGAAAAGGGGTACCGACTCATAATAGTATGGCAATATGCAATATTCATATGCAATTTGTATATGCATATGCTGGGTGGGAAGGATTTGCTCATGATACAAGAATTTTCTTCTCAACTTTACATGATCCAACTTCAAATTTTCCACCCCCCCCCCCCCCCCCCCCAAGGTTATAATTTACACACATTTATCAATCATTAACATCTTGATTTTTTTTAATTATGTTTTTATATTGTATTTGACAAGGAAGTATTATTTAGTGGATGCGGAATATCCACAAATTGAAGGATTTTTAGGACCATATAAAGGTCAAAGGTACCATCGTCCACATTTTCAACAAGGTAGCAAACCTACTGGCTATAAAGAGATATTCAACCAGGCACATTCTTCTCTTCGAAGTGTTATTGAACGAACTTTTGGAGTATGGAAGAAAATATGGAAAATATTAAGAGATATGCCTAGTAATCCATACACAAAGCAAGTTAAAATAGTAATTGTGTCAATGACCTTGCATAATTACAGTAGAAGGCATGCTAAACGTGATCGTCATTTTGAGAAAATTAGAGATAATCCAGATTGCTATGAAAATGATCAAACAACTAATGTTGAAGATGAAGATGAAGCAACTAGAACTTCAAATTCAAATGAAATGGATTATCTTATCAAAGTTATCATATTGTGTCATACTTATTTGATTAAACTTTAGATTATATGTTCAAAACTTTTTTTGATTTTTATTTGAAAAAAAAATCTTACTAATTATTTTTTATATAATTTTTTTAAAAAAATTATCAAAAGAAAACTAATAAATTTGATCAATTATTTTAATAATGTAAAAAAATGTATATAGTTATGTTTAGTATGTATGAATTTATTTTAATAAAATAGAATAAATAAATATGATTTATATTTTAGTCTTTTTATATTTAAAAGTTATCCAATCATCTAGTTTCCCAAACACTCTAATACAGTTTTTCCAACTCACAGCTATTCAAAATTTATAATCTACCAAACAGTTAACAATTTTTCTCCCACAACATAGCTACAACTACTTTTTCCCACGCACAGCTACAGCTACTTCTCCCCACAGCATAGTTGTACCAAATTGGCCCTATGTCATTGGACTTAGTTTGAGGAGTACATTACGATGATGATAATTGATTGTTAAATTAAGGATTGTAGGACAAAGTAACTTTAGAGTGAACTAAGCTACTTGGAACCTAGGAATATGGCTTGGAAGTATCTTTTTCGACAGATGATAATGATCGTAAGGTGGTAGGAACTCAACTTGATTCTATGTGGTTAATAACATTAGACATATTCCATTTTATGATTTAAAAAGTTTGAAAAATAAGAAACTTATTCTGCATGCTTTTCTAGACTATTATGAAGGCACTAAGTGTCAAATATATTTTTATATACTACCTTATGCAGGTTATGATTTTTGGTTTAAATCACATGTAGTCGTTATGCTACACAATTTTCTAAAATAAGGAACAGATGTTCTTTTTTTATTCTATTTGCATGAATTTGGTTATACTGATGACATATTAATCATGATTTGTGCATATTGTTGTTTTATGAATTAGTCTCTGTGTCATCGTAGGTAAGTCAGGTGTTCACTCATATATAGGTGTAAAGACCTAGAATATGTATAGGATGTCATTTTTCTATGGTGTGTATCAAGAACTAGGGATCTAGTGGATGGTATGATGTGCACGTGTAGTTTGCCTCTTGTGATTATTTGTGGCCTCTCTTTATTTTTTTGTTACGTGATGATAATATATTTTATTTTAAAAGCTAATCATGTAGGGGTTTTATGAAACTTTTGGTTCCATTATATTAGTTATTTTCATACTGGGCTTTTTAAGCTCACCCCTATATCTATCACCTTCTAGGAACCTAGTTTTATGTGAATGGGTGATAAAGTGATCCATTGATGAAGCCAATGTGATTTAGATATTAGTTCTATTTCTTGTTATAGTCCTATCTTTCAAAAACTATTTATGTACTTAATATGGAACCTTATGATCTGTATCTCTTAATTAGAAATGTAATAGTTATGAATGAGGAATGTTGGATGCTAAGTATTATTATGGTATTTTCTAACATATGAAATCTAACTGTTTGGTGATTACATAACTGTGAGAATATTATTGTTCTATGTGTAATAATAGATGATCCTACTTTTATCACTAATATTTTCTATATAATTATAGGAGTTATTCCATTCGTTTGGACTTATGAATTATAGTATTATATGGTATAAACTAAAGGATCATTTATAAGAATGTCAAAGTTTTACCTTTCACCACACAAGTTATGGATATTACATATCTGCCACAACCTAGGGCGAAGGTCGTAACAGAAAAATGGTATCAGTGCCTGGGTTTAAATACATCAGAGTGTGTCACAAGATAGATTAGATTTATGTAGAAAGCACCTATTCATCACTAATTATTTATTTTTTTATTCTCAAACATAAGATAATGCCTCCAAAAAGAAAGAGAACGAGGAGAAGGCCTGCAGATGATGTCCTTATGAACGCCATTCTCGAGGCTTTAAGAGGCATTCCCGTCCAACAGATGGATCCAACCACTGTTAGAGTCATCATTTCCAAATCTTTCATCAATTCCAAATGCTTGAGTAGGAAGGTGGACAAGATCCCATGGTGACTAAAAGGTGGTTGGGGTAGATAAAGAAAAATTTCAACAATATGGGGCCAATTGAAGAGTATGATGTGACATTTGTTCTATCCAAGTTGGAAGGTCACTATAAGAAATTAGTCTTTTTATTACGCTTTATTAATAACATTCAGGAACCTACGTTATAAAACATTTTAAAAAATAAAATTAAAACCTCGAGAAATGAAAAAAATAAAAACACCTACTTATTTCACTTTCCCTCTCTCTATAAACATTTCAACTTCATTTTTTCTTCCCGCTTCGGTTTTGCACACTCTCTCCCTTTTTTTTTTTCTTAAGTTCAAGTTTTTCCAATTGTCAAAGATCTATACTTTGCTTTTCCTACTATTTTCTTTCTTTCCTCTCTTCTAATGGAAGGTTCAACCTTTTTATTCTCTGTCGATGGTAAGTTCTTTCCATCTTCCATATTCTTATTATCTTATAATTTTTTCTTCCCACAGTTTATAACTGTGTTTTTAAAATCTATGTATTATTTCAAGAACTCAAACCCTACATTTTTTTATTTCTTATGGAATTGGGGTCACTCATGATTTCTATCTTGTGGTCCACAACAAAGGTCAGCCCCTCTTCTCTACAAAGTTCAATTTTTTCAGCTATTCTCCTTTTTTTATTTGTTATATTGTTGTTGATTTTGGTAGACTCTAATATTTATCTTCATTCTTATCTTATTTATTCTCAATCTATTTCAGTTTGTGATTGGTGGATCGATTTTCTTTTCAATTCTAGAGTTGTTTTCTTAATGGGTTTTTTTCGAACTATTTAATGTGGCTTTGGATTGGGGATTTACCTAAGGGCCAAACAAGGACCACCATCTTTCACTGTATCTTTCTTTTCATGCTCATTATCAGAAATAAAGACAAAGGTAGTTTTTTATTCACTTGTCTTTGTTCTACTATTATATATTTTTAATGGGTTTTTCTCCTTCTCATTTTTTAGGATTGGATATCCATTTCGTTTTTGTGTGTGTGCATGTTTGTAATGCCCTGGATAGCCAAGACCCTTACACTGTGTATTTTAAATAGTGCAAGACTTGTTAATCAAGTCATTTGGACATAAACGTGTTACTAAGGTCAATTAACGAATTAGGGTGAAAAGATTTTGATCATAAAATATATTTTTTCATTAAAAAGTAAGAGTTTGTACACGGGATCCCAAAAAGGTGTTTACAAGGCAATTACAACCCTCAAAATAATTACAACTAAAGCCAACCTAAGCAGCAAAATCAAAATTGGCTCTAGTCCCTCTTGCTCCCTCGGCCGTGGCAGTGGAGCAGCTGCAAATGTGCACACCGCCCCTAAAGCTCTCCAACTCACGGCTGATGTAGCTTTCCTTGTCCCTTACCTACACAACATAGCACCTGTGGGCTAAGGCTCAGCAAGAAAACATAACTCACAACACAAATGAACAATAGTATAAAAACAGTAAACTAAAATCGTTCAACTTAGTATTAACAGATCATAATCAATCAGCTAGGTAGAAATAATCTGCTCAATTCAACATATAATTCAATCAAAGCGGTAAGTGCCAACGACACCTCTATTTACTTTGTAACGTTCAAGCTCGACAACCTTAGGCCAAGTCCTCTGGTTGTATAGCTAACCCTGGCTCGCTTAGGCCAGGCTGCGTTCCACACGCTTAATGTCAGTCCTAGCTCACTTAGGTCAGAAGATCAAATCAAACATAAAGAAACAGATAGATTGCAGATCACGCAATCAGTTGCAACATAAACTAGCGTTCCTATCACACATTCTCAACTATAAATATAATCACAACCCCGCATATATATTTATCTATACTCGCTAACAGGGGTCTAAGCCGTAATTATAACCCGGATGCAGTTTTCTTACCTCGAGTCCCGAGCTGAAGGTGTAAAATGGTCCTGAGCATGATCCCTAATGCTGAGCCTCAACGGTAAACCTTGATCACAATTTCGGGCCCTGAGCTGATCCTTAAGTAATCCTTACTTCAATCCTTGGATTTCCTGGCCAATTCCTCAAGAACTTTGAAATCCTCCAAAGCACCAAGAAGGGAAGAGAAAAATGAGAGAGAGAGAGAGAGAGATAGAGCTGAGAGATTGCTGAGAGTATGCTAAGTGGTTTCTAGTGGTTTTCCCCTAACAGTTAAGTCTGACAAAGGCCTTAATAAATGACCAAAATACCTTATACTTATCATTAGCCCCTTATTGCCTTTAAGGGAAAACCCATCATTTACTGCATTTCCCGCTAATCCTCAAGTGGTCTTATAAATTCCCAATTAATCCCAACGTGTCCAACTAATCAACAAACAATTACCTGTTACCCAGTAAATCCAAAATATATGCTAAGTTCCAAAAATACCCCTAGGCTCACCTCGAGCCGAGCATTTGACCCCGTTGTGACTATTCCGCTAATTTTCTCCCTAGGATCTCCTCAAGCCGAATACTACAAATATATCCACATAATAATGTGGTCTCAATCATTTAACACATATAATCACACAACGGGTCAAAATTACAAATATGCCCTTATTAACAAGAATGGGCCTACATGCATATTTAATTCACATAAACATGAACCTATATTAATATTACCATAAAAATCATGTATGTCACGTAGTCACACATTTAATCAATTAATTTCACAAATATATATATATCTAATTATGTCCTCTCGGCACACTAATCAAGGAGATAAGCCTTATTATCTATTTTGGGATGTTACAACTATCCCCTCCTACTAAAAATTTTATCCTCAAAATTTACCTAAATAACTCGGGATGCTGATCCCGCATAACCGACTTTAGCTCCCAAGTCGCTTCCTCGACCTTCCTATTCCACAAGACTTTAATTAGAGGAATTGTCATGTTCCTTAGAACCTTGTCCTTTCTGTCTATGATCTGAACTGGTCGCTCCTTATAAGATAAGTTCGTCTGTAGTTCCAGATCCTCATATCCCAATACATGGGTTGTATCTGACACATACTTCCATAGCATTGAGATGTGAAACACATCATGAACTCCTGATAACGACGAGGGTAGTGCCAATTTATAGGCCACCTGCCCGACCCTCTCCAAGATCTCAAAAGGTCCTATGAATCTAGGGCTCAGCTTGCCCTTCTTCCCAAATCTCCTTACTCCCCGCAATGGCAAAAATCGCATAAATATGTGGTCCCCTACCTGAAACTCCACGTCTCTATGCTTAGGGTCAGCGTAGCTTTTCTGTCTGCTCTGTGAAGCGAGAATTTGAGCTAGGATTTTCTCAATAGCTTCATTAGTCTTATGAACTATCTCTGGCCCCAAATACTTCATTTCCCCCATCTCATCCCAATGAATGGGCGACCTACATTTCCTTCCATACATCATCTTGCATGGGGCTACTCCAATCATTGACTGATAACTGTTATTGTATGAGAATTCAATCAACGGGAGGAACTTACTCTAAGACCCCTCAAATTCTAGCACACATGCTCTAAGCATGTCTTCCAATATATGAATTGTCCTCTCAAAATGCCAGTCTGTCTAAGGAGGAAAGGTTTTACTGAACTTCAGCTGAGTCCCCATAGCCTTCTGCAAACCACCCGAAACTTGGAAGAAAATATGAGATCCTGATCTAATACTATAAACTTTGGAATCCCATGGAGACGTACGATCTCCCTCACATACAACTCTGCATACTAGTCCACAGTATAGCTTGTCCTCACCAGCAGAAAGTGAGCTGACTTGGTATATATGTCTACTATCACCCATACTGATTCATGTTACCCCACTGTCCTAGGCAAGCCTCCTACAAAGTCTATGGTAATGTCTTCCCACTTCCATTCAAGAATACATAAAGGCTATAACAACCCCGCTGGGCGTTGGTGTTCAGCCTTCACCTGCTAATAGGTTAAACACTTCACTACGTAATCGATCACGTTCTTCTTCATCCCATGCCACCAGTACAACGAGCGTAGATCTTGATACATCTTTATGGTGCCTGGATGTAATGATTATGGTTTGTATGAGATTCATTGAGGATCTCTTGTTTGATACCCATGTCCATCGGAACACAGATTCGATCCTTATATCTCAGCAAACCCGCCTCTGAGATGGAATAATCCTTAGCTACTCCAGCTAGGACATTCCCTCTAATCTCCTTCAACCATGTATCACTCATCTAGCCCTCTTTTATTCTCTTCAAGAGGGTAGAATCCAAGGTAATATTGGCCAACTGGCCCACTACAAACTCTATCCTTGCTCTGGTCATATCTTCTACCAACTCCTTCGTTATCTGTTTTGAGCTAAACAACTGTCCTGGGCCCCTTCGGCTCAAAGCATTTGCAACTACCAGCTCTAGCCAAAGTCTCTGTCTCATATTTAGGTCCTTCTGGGTGAAGAAATACTTCAAACTCTTGTGATCGGTGTATATCTCGCACTTCTCTCCATACAAATAGTGTCACCACACTTTCAGTGCGAATACCACCGCTGCTAGCAAAAAATCATGGATAGGGTATTGTTTCTCATATTCCTTCAACTACCGCAATGCGTAGGAAATAACCTTCCCACTCTGCATCAACATACATCTAACCCCAATCTCGATGCATTGCAATACACCACAAATTTGTCCCCATCTGAAGGAAGACTCAGCATTGGAGTAGTAATCAATCGTCGCTTCAGCTCCTGGAAACTACCCTCATAGTTCTCTGACCATGCAAACTTTAGATTCTTCCATGTCAACTCAGTTAATGGTGTTGCAATATTCAAAAACTCTTCCATGAACTGCATATAATATCATGCCAACCCAAGGAAGCTCCTAACCTCCAAGGCATTCCTTGGCCTCGGGAAATCTCTAATTGCTTCAACCATGGCCGGATCTACTATAATCTCGTCTTCGCTGACAGTATGACCAAGGAATGTCACTTGCGGTAACCAAAACTTGCACTTTTTAAATATAGCATATAACCAGTGCTCTCTTAACCTCTGCAATACCAATCAGAGATGTTGATCATGCTACGCCTCCGAACGAGAGTAAACCAGGATGTCATCAATGAATACAATCATGAATTGATCCAGATAATACTTGAACACCCTGTTTATCAAATCCATAAATGATGTTAGGGCATTGGTCAACCCAAACAACATGACCAGAAACTCGTAATGCTCGTACCTCGTGCAAAAGGTCTTCTTCAAGAGATCCTCGTTCTTGATCCTTAACTGGTGATAACTAGATCGAAGATCAATCTTCAAGAATACTATCCTACCCTGCAACTGATCGAAGAGGGAGTCTATTCTCGGTAGTGGGTACTTGTTCTTGACAGTTAAATTGTTCAACTCTCTATAGTCTTTACACATCCTCCAGCTCCCATCCTTCTTCTTCACAAACAAAAATGGAGCACCCCATGGTGAGAAACTAGGTCAAATAACTCCTATAATTGTACCTTCAACTCCTTCAACTTTATCGAAGCCATTCTGTATGGTTCCCTCGAACCTGGTTCTATACCTGGCGCTAACTCAATGACGAATTCAATCTCCTGGTGCGGTGGCAGTCCCAGTAAGTCCTCGGGGAACACATCCAAGAACTCACATACCAGTCTGGTCTCCCCTAGTCCTACTGTCATGACCCTAGTGGTATCCACCACATAGGATAGAAAACCATCACAACCTCCTTGTA
Source organism: Humulus lupulus (assembly GCF_963169125.1). Lineage (NCBI taxonomy): Eukaryota > Viridiplantae > Streptophyta > Magnoliopsida > Rosales > Cannabaceae > Humulus > Humulus lupulus. The sequence continues at coordinate 117,101,919 of NC_084794.1, read as the reverse complement.
ACAGGTCTCTAGCACTCAACGCTCATATCATGAAAATGCGTGGTCCATGCACAGTACCAACAAAAATGAAGGGGTCCTTACTGTAATGCCCTACTTCCTTAGAGCCGTTACTAAGTGAGTTTAAAAATGTGCTTTCAACTCGCTAATCGAGGTTTTAGATCAAACAGTGTGATTAAGCTATAAACAAAAGAAAAACTTTAGAAATTAATAATTTCCATAGAAAATCATAAAAGCTTTACACTTGGGATCCCAAAATACAGTTTAGAAATATTTACAACATATAAACTGAACCAAGTCGACTAAACGACAAAATCTAGGTTTATTTACAAGCATCTCCCAAAACTCTCTAGCCGTGGCAGCCAGGCTGGCCAAACATGTACACGCCGCCTCACGCCTGCTGTATTCATGGTTGGTTGACCTTCTCTTTACCCTTACCTACACCACAGAGCATCTATGAGCCGAAGCCCAGCAAGAAAACCCACAACCAGACAACATATGCAACACATATAACATGCATATAAACAGGCCACCAATGGGCTAAACACATACGACCTAGCCATCCCAGGCGTTTACCAAGCCCTGGGTTCGCGGACCATGCCTTGAGGATATCCCAGGTATCCTTTTAGGGACTCGCCCTGGAAACTCGCACCCCACGTGCGCTGCTCCCGGCCCTTTGCCGTTCTCGGCCTTGCACTCAACGTGCCTAACGCCGTTCGTGGCCCTTCGCCATTCTCGGTCTACACTGTTCTCGGCTCTTGCCGATCACTCACATCATAGCATACACAACATAGCAAACAAGTACAGAATTTTAGCATACTCAGCTAAAGGGCTACGCCCCGCAGTTCTAACATATTGGGCTCAGCCCTGCATACCTGTTATACCCAGATTTCGAGCCATAGTAAATATGACCTCGAAAGCTGAGTTCGCAACAAATGGTTTCGTGAGGATTAGTGATCTAGGATTGTAAGTCGAGCCTGAAAAGTATGATGTATGATCTCGAGTGCGGTGATCTCGAAATGACCTCGATCTCGAAAGGTAGCTCCGAGAACACCTTCATCTTCAGGAACTTCGGAGCATGGTTCTTGAGCTCGATATCCCATCTCGAAAGAAACGTTAGCTCGGGAGATGTCAGTGGCTCGCACAATGACATGAGACCAGAAATGCTGGAGACTTGAAGATACGCCATAACCACCTTGAGTATCTACAAGTGTAATAACTATGAGATGTAGTCCTCATTAGTTGATGTAAATCCCCAAGAATTGTGGGATATTATTTAATACAGTTATACGCCCCCTGATCTTTGGGGGACGTTTCCTTTAATATCTGATTATTGGCATTTAAAGCCATTTATTTGTATTCACAAAAGAGTAACTACCCAAAATATGTGGGATAGTATTCTGCATCCTTCTCTATAAATAGAGAAGGCATGCACCATTGTAAAGGACGAAAATTCTGATCCTTGAGAAAAAACTCTGGAAAATTCTGGCTAAAGAATTGTTCAGAGATAATCTTGAGATTAATAACAGAGACTCGTGGACTAGGCAGATTTAACTGCTGAACCACGTAAAAAACCGTGTTTGATTCGTTTGTTTATTTTTGGCCATTGTCTTAAATTGTTTACGTGCTCTATTCTTTTATCTGTTGACGAAAAACGGCATCAATAGTTTGGTGCTTTCATTGAGAGCCTTAAGCATTCATCCCTAAGAGATTCATGGCTGCAAACAATCAGAACACTCCTGAAGAAAATTACCCAAGGCGTCCTGGAAAACAGCCAATGGAGAACCCGGACGCTGATGAAAGGAGTGGGTCCTCCGATTCCCGGGGGCCACCTCCACAACCAAGGGATGAGGACATGTACTATAACCCTGAACGTTATGTCCCTATTGTAGAATTGGAGAATCGGCAGCTAAAACAGTTGTTGGCAGAAGCCAACAAACGTAACGAGGAGTTGACTAGGATAGCCGCAGAGGCGCAGGTGGCTCAGCCCCCGCCTCCGCGCGAAGACCAAGTCCCTCCTCCAAGGGACGTGCACGTTCCTCCCCGGAGGCCCCGTGGGCGTCCACGAAAAAATGCTGCCACAAGGAGGCCGGCACAACCTCCGACACCAGCAGAGCCATCCGCCCCTTCTAGGCCTCAGAGGAGTACCCGGGCTCGGGTCCCGCCTAATACACCTGCGGAAGCACCTGCAGGAACTGAGAATAACCGAGCTTCTACCGAGGCTCGGACTCAGGTTCCTGGTAGTGCACCGAACGCAACTGACCCATCTCGGGCAAATTCTGGGCCCTCTAGGCCGAAGCAAGGACGACAACCACCGTCACCAATACGGTTCCCTCCGTCTCCCATAAGATATCCTTCACCTCCCCGTAGAAACGCTCAAGCTGTTCAAAATCAGGGTCAAGGGCGTACGGGGGATAGGCAAGGACACAGGGAGACTTTCTAGGAGTGGAGAGGCGCACAATCTGAGAGAAGTCAGACGTCCCGGTCTCACACTGCGGAGACAAGGCGGCGTAGAAAGGATTCACCACGAAATGACCGATCAATAAGTTTCACCAGTGACGAGTCTGGAGAGACCAGGTCCGTCAGTAAACGCGACCGAGGTCGTAAAAATACTGGAAGCCGCAAGACCCATCCCGACCTGCGGAATCATCTGAATCAGAGCAGGGGGAAGGGAGATCAGACAAATCCGGACCTAAGGAATCACCTAAATGGGCGTAGAGATCCCTCACGGAGACGCGAGCCTAGGATCATAATCAATGACCGGCAATTCCAGACACCCCCTAAGGACCCAGTCCAAGAAAGGATTGATCAGCTCGAAAAAGCCTTTAGGCTTTTGAAGAATGAACGAGCGAGTGGTCGATACGAGGACTCTGATGAGGAGCTCGAGCCGTTTGCTCCCAATATTTCTAATACTCAGTTTCCTCAAGGGTTCCGGATTCCTCACGTCCCAGCGTTTGAAGGAAAAACCGACCCATGTAGCCACCTGAGTACATTCAACACTATCATGAGAGCTAGTAACGTGGGCTACGAGCTCAGATGCATGTTGTTTCCGACATCATTGGCCGGACCTGCCAAGAGTTGGTTCGAGAAGTACAAGAGACATTCTATAACTTCGTGGGATCAATTGTCTAGAGACTTCAAGAAGCAGTTCTGAGCTATGATGGGAGTCAGACCCGAAGCATCCACTTTGACTAATGTCCGACAACAACCAGGCGAAACACTGAAAAGCTATCTAACAAGATTTAATCTTGAGGTCGCCCGAGCTCGAGATGTGGATGACAGTGGGCACCTAATGGCTATCCGAGCTGGTGTTTTACCCGGGAGTGCCCTTTGGGATGACATGCAAGGGAAACCGGTGAGGTCGATAACCGAGTTTAACAGACGGGCGCAGAGATTTGTCAATGTAGAGGAGGCGAGGTCAACGCTCAAGGCGACCTCGCAGACCGAAACTACAACGATAAACATTAACTCCGCCTCAACCTCGGCTGACCCGGCAGCTCCACAGTCTACCTCGGAGAATCCCTCCAAGAGGAAAAAGAGCGAGGGAAATAACCCCGAGGCTGATGGAGGAAAGAAGAAAAAAGGAGAAAGGTATTTCTTCGTATATAAAGTGCACACCGAGCTCAACGAGTCTCGGGAAAACATATACCTGGCTAATGAAAACCAGGTCCCCTTCAGGCGTCCGGACCCTATGAGGAATCAAAAGTCCAAGAGGGATTCCAGCAAGTATTGTCGGTTTCATAGGGACACCGGACACACAACTGATGAGTGCCGACAGCTGAAGGACGAGATCGAAGGGTTGATCTCGAGAGGTTATTTCCGACAGTATGTCAAAAACCAGAATACTGGACAGGCTACTGCCAGCCAGAGAGTAGCCGTGCTTCCGGCAGCACAGAATAATAACTCCCGATCTCGGGATGAAGACAGGCCTCCGCCGATAGATGGAGAGGACGTAATAACCATCTCGGGAGGTCCTCATCTCGCAGGAGGGGGCAGAAATGCTCAAAAGAGATATGTGCATGAGCTGAAGACAGGGGACGGGTCTCCTTATGAACCCGAACCAAGGGCACCAAAAAGCCAAAGGGTTGAAACTCAGCCTATAACCTTCACCGAGGAGGATGCCTCCCATGTCCAGTTCCCTCATCATGATCCACTTGTCATCACCCTACAGCTTGCCAACAAAAGAGTGCGCCGAGTTCTCATAGACAATGGGAGCTCAGTTAACATTCTTTATAAAGCAACACTAGAAAAAATGGGACTCTCCCTTCGCGACCTGAAGGCTTGTGCAACCACGTTGTACGGCTTTTCTGGAGAAGGAACCGCCTGTATGGGGTCCATCGAACTCCCTGTGACCTTGGGAGACTATCCAGTCTCGGTGACCAAGATGATGGAGTTCATGGTAGTAGAGTTACCATCTGCCTACAATGTATTGCTCGGGAGACCCGCCCTGGTCGGGCTGGGGGCAGTTTCATCTGTAAGGCATCTAGCCCTTAAGTTCCCAACTCCAAGCGGAGTCGGAACATTGAAAGGAGATCAATTGGCAGGAAGGGAGTGCTACAACATTTCCTTAAGGGGAAAGAAACAAATGAGCGCTCAAGCACTCGTTGTCATACAGAATAAAGATGGAACAGTTTTAGAGACTGATGAGGAGATCGATCCGAGGATTGAGGAGAAGGTTGACCTCCAACCTTTGGAAGAGCTCGAAGAGGTTCAGCTCGAGGAAGCTGATCCCTCAAAGAAAGTGAAGGTCGGGAAACACCTCCAAGACGAATCAAAATAGCAATTAATTTGCTTTCTGAAGAAAAACCAGGATGTCTTCGCGTGGTCACACTCTGACATGGTGGGAATAAGCCCTAATGTAGCGAGCCACGCATTGAATATAGACAAAATCTTTCCCCCGAAGCAGCAAAAGCGAAGGCAGCTGGATGAAGACAGAAAGAAAGCACTAAAGGAGGAGGTGGACAGGCTGAAAGCAAATAATTTCATAAGGGACGCTTTTTACCCGGACTGGGTGGCCAATCCAGTGTTGGTCCCAAAACCCAATGGGACGTGGAGAACGTGCATTGACTACTCAGACCTCAACAAGGCCTGCCCGAAAGACTGTTTTCCCCTGCCGAGAATTGACCAGCTCGTAGACGCCACAGTGGGGCATGGTCTGATGTCGTTCATGGATGCCTATTCTGGATATAACCTGTACGCCCTGGTTTTCCCACGGGCTGTTTAGCAGGACGAGCCTCGGACTAAACATGATTTAGTCCGAGGTTCCCACAGGCCAGAGGCTCTATTTCCAGGACGGGCCCTTTCTAGCTCGAGGGGGTCCTGTTTCCAGCTCGCACTTGTTGCACCATGAGCTGGGAATAATATCCGGCGTCCACGGACGGATAAGCTCGGGTTATGAATTGCTCGAGTAGCGAGCTTCTCAGGAAGCTCTGACGCTATGGGAAGTCAACACGCAAGATAAACGTGCATATTCCTGCCATCACGTGTCCGATATCCCCCTGACTTCTCGGACACGCAGTAGGAACGTGCGTATTCAGACACCCACGGACGAGTTGGGCCATGCGGCCCATTATCTCCTTCCATACTGATTAGACCACACTTGTGTGTCAGGTTTAGGAATTAATCATGAATATCACAGACTAGATATGACAAATGGTAAGGTCACGGGATGACCTTCCTACCAACTTCCAGGTGCCTTCTCCTATAAATATGGAGACCCTGGGAGTTGATAGGGGTTGGAAAAATAGTCTTTTAAGAACTATATACTTTGTAAACCAATTACCCAGAGAATATCAATAATATTGACTACTGGAGTAGAAGGATTTTATCCTTCGAACCACTTAAAAACGTGTCTGGAGTCACCTAGTTCTTTTCACAAAGATTTCATATCTGTGACAGTTCTACTTTTAAGTACTAATCTCTTTCTCTTCTTCTCTTAATTATCTGTTGCCGAAGAACCGCGTCAACAGTTTGGTGCTTTCATTGAGAGCAAGTCCGATTAGTACTACCACAAACATACAACTATGGTGACCACTCGATCCAAACATGGAAACGAGACAGAACAGCATGATGGGCAGGAGGCCCGCCATGTTGCCCTCCCTGATGAGCAAGTTCCTGAAGTCCAGCAGAGGCCAGGAAAGCAGCCGGCCAGCCAAGATGACACTGGTAGTTCGGCGCCCCGACCGCCTAATCCGAATCCATGTTATTACACTACGGTGGAGATGGAGAATGCTCAGCTGAGGAGCCAGCTAGCAGCAGCTGGTCAGCAAATCCAGGATATTCTGAGTCGACTACCCCCTCTCACAACCAACGGTAACGTTGGAGAGAGGCAAGGCGAGGCTCCTAAGTCTCGCCGGAGTAATCGATCCAGGCATAGCCATTCGGGTAGACTCCCTGCAGCCAACTCCACCCCTTCACCGCACCATCAAGAGGCGAACTTCAGGGAAATGCCTCAGACCGAACAGCAGCAGTACAGCCGTTCGGTTAGGACATCAACCCCTAGCTCTCAGCCTTCCTCGAGGACGCCCAGAAGAGATCGAGGAAGTTCCCAAAGGAGGGCCGAGGGGATCCGGAGACGTCAGCCCGTCCCCGAAGAACGTCCAGTTCCTCATCCGGCTCGCCCAGCGCGAAACCAGCAAGCTGGCAGGGCCGAGAGGCCCCCACCAATTTTAGTCCGTTCGGACGGCACTAGGATCGCCTCTCCGGTCAGGCATCCTCCTTCTCCCATCAGATACCCGTCTCCTCAGCCCGTCCGAGACATCCCGACCTACGGAAATAGTAGGAGAGACCCGCCATCGGCCGGGCCTTCCCGGCGCAGCAGGGTGCCGGGGGAAGGATCAGGTCGGAGCCGCCAAAGACGCACCTCGAGCCTTTCCAGCAGGAGTCACTGGACCGGTGGTGCACGGACTGATCTTTCGGGAGGAGACCTGCGACAGCGACTAAGTTCAGCACAAAGTCACCATACTACCCAGGGAGGCGACCTTCGAGATCGCCTCAACTCTCACAGAGAGGATCGAGTTAGGGATGGTAGCCAGGCCCGCTCAGTTGGGGTCCGATCCGAAGTACGTAATGGCGGGAATGCCCCAAATGACCTATCTCAAGATAGGAGGGGCAACAACCCGCCTAATATGTACAACGGGTCCGGAGCTGTTGAACAGCCCCGGAATAACCCAGGATCTCAGGACAAAACCCTAGAGCGCTTAACTCAAATGGAGGAGCTGATGAAGAAGCTCCTGTCGGAGAAAGAAAAAGACGAATATGATTCAGGGGATGAGATGGAACTCTTCGCCCCCAACATAGCAGCAACGGCATACCCTTCTGGCTTTCGTATGCCTCACTTGTCAAAGTTCAACGGGGATGGAGACCCATCTGACCACTTAGGGATGTTCAACACCCTAATGATGGCTCATAACATCGGGCCAGAGCTTCGTTGCTTGATCTTTCCTTCCACCCTAACTGGACCTACCAGGCAGTGGTTTAAACAAAGTAAAAGGCAGTCAATCAGCTCCTGGAAGACCTTTTCGGCAGACTTCAAGAGGGCATTCCGCGCCTCTCAGGCCACCAGGGTCCAGGCCGACTCCCTAGCTAACGTGAGGCAGCAACCTGGAGAGACGCTAAAAGCCTACTTGAGCAGATTTGCAAATGTCGCTGCTCGAGCCAGAGACGCCGACGACAGCTCCAAACTCATGGCTATGAGGACCGGGATCCTAGTAGGCGGAGATCTGTGGAAGGATATTCAAAGGAGGGGGGTCAGCTCAGTTATTGAATTCCTTAACAGAGCCCAAGAGTGGATAAACTTGGAAGAAGCTGAAGCTTCAGCCGCGGGAACCAGCCAGGTCCTCGAGAAGCCCGCTGGGACGGGAACAGAGATTGTAGTAGCGACTCCCGACGTCACGCAGAATAACCAGCCCGGTGGCGGCAAAAGAAAAGGAAATGGTGAAAACAGCCAGCACGGTCAAAAGAAGAATAAGTCCGTGGATAAATTCAAGCCCGTGTTCACAACGTATACCGAGCTCACCCAAACCAGAGAGAATATTTTCCTGGCCAACGCTACGCGAGTCCCCTGGAAAAGACCAGAGCCAATAAAGCACCCTAAGGGAAAGAGAGACGCTTCCAAATTCTGCCGTTTTCATAACGACGTCGGGCACAATACCGACGACTGCAGGCACCTCAAAGATGAAATCGAGACTCTCATCCGAGCAGGTCCGTTGGCGCAATACTCGCGGAACAGGGTCCCGACAAGTCGACCCGCTCCGGAGATCCCAGCCAGTCACCCTGGACCTCGGGTAGATCAGGACGTCGTTCCCCCCGTGGTCGAGGGAGAGATTTCCACCATCTCTGGAGGACCACACATGGCTGGCACGAGCAAAGGCGCCCAGAAGAGGTATGTGAATGAGTTGAAGGCCCACAATGGAGGGGAGTTCGTCCCGGAACAACGTCAATCAAAACAACAAAGATTAGAGAAACAACCGATCACCTTCACGGAGGAAGACGCGAGCCATGTCCAATTCCCTCATAACGATCCCTTGGTCGTAGCAGTCCAGCTCGCTAACCGGAGAGTAAGGAGAGTGTTAGTGGACAATGGGAGCTCGGTGAACCTCCTATTCCATTCCACCTTAGAAAAAATGGGTTTGACCGTCTCCGAGCTGAAGGCAACCTCGATGATGCTATATGGTTTTTCAGGAGAAGGGTCAGCAGCGATAGGAACGATTGAGCTGGTGATCACCCTAGGAGACGAGTCCCGAACAGTGTCCAAACTATTCGAATTCGTAGTCATTGACTGCTCCGCTGCCTACAATGCAATTTTAGGCCGACCTACGCTCGTTGCTTTCGAGGCTATCACGTCCGTCCGACACCTCGCCGAAGTTCCCTACTTCAACAGGGGTCTGCACTGTCAAGGGCGATCAGCTCGCTGCCAGGGAATGCTACAGCATTTCCATGAAGGGAAAATCTGGGCAGGTGACGATGGCCATTCAGGATGAAGAAGAATCACAGGGACCCAAGGCGGCTCCTGAGATTGAAAAACCTCGGGTTTCCGAAGACGAAAAGCTCGCCCTAAGCGAGGACATTGACCCCCGAGTAGGCGAGGACAGGTCCGAGCTCCAAGCTATTGAAGATCTCGAGGAGGTAGGCATCGATGAGAAAAACCCGTCACGGACGGTTAAGCTCGGAAAGAACCTCTGCGATAGAAGAAAGGCGGGACTGACTGCGTTTCTGAAAAAGAACCTGGACGTATTCGCATGGTCGCACGAGGACATGATAGGGATCAGTCCGAGCGTAATCATGCACACGCTCCACCTAGACAAAAGCGTCCCTGCCAAGTCTCAAAAGCAGAGGTGTTTAGGGACAACCCGAGCCGAAGCCCTTGAAGAAGAAGTGGCCCGGCTTAAAAAATGTGGCTTTATCCGCGAAGCCAGATTTCCCATTTGGGTTGCCAATCCCGTGTTAGTTCCAAAGCCCAATGGGAAGTGGCGGACCTGTATCGACTTTTCCGACCTAAATAAAGCCTGCCCCAAGGATTGCTTTCCATTGCCGAGGATCGATCAACTGGTGGATGCCACGGCGGGGCACGAGCTCATGTCCTTCATGGACGCGTACTCGGGCTACAATCAGATCGCGATGAATCCAGCAGACCAGGATCATACCAGCTTCATGACCCCGACTAATGTCTATTGCTATAAGGTCATGCCGTTCGGCCTTAAGAATGCCGGGGCTACCTACCAAAGGCTGGTAAATAGAATGTTTGCGGATCAGATCGGGAAAAACATGGAAGTGTACGTCGATGATATGCTTGTCAAGTCAAAGATTGCCAGCAACCACGTCACCGATCTGGAAGAATGCTTTAACATACTGCGAGAATATGGCATGAAGCTCAATCCTCAGAAGTGCACTTTCAGTGTCGCATCGGGGAAATTCTTGGGTTTCATAGTCAATACCCGAGGAATCGAGGCAAACCCCGACAAGATCAGGTCACTGCTCGAACTTCCTTCCCCCAAGTCGCGGAAAGATGTCCAAGGCCTCACGGGAAGAGTGGCAGCACTGAACCGGTTCATTTCCAAATCGACCGACAAGTGTTTACCCTTCTACAACCTGCTCCGGGGAAACAAGAAGTTCGAATGGACAGTAGAGTGTGAAAGCGCATTCCTCGACCTAAAAACGCACCTGGCTGAGCCACCTGTGCTGTCAAAGCCCAAGGTAGGAGAACCTCTTTTCCTCTACATGGCCGTCACTGAAGACGCAGCTAGTGCTGTTCTGGTGCGAGAAGAGGACCAGGCTCAGAAACCGGCTTATTACATCAGCAAGAGACTCCTCGGAGCTGAGTCAAGGTACCCATTGATGGAAAAACTGGCGTTCTGCCTAATCACAGCCTCGCGAAAACTCAAGCCATACTTCCAGTCCCACTCTGTACACGTCATGACCGATCAGCCTCTAAGGCAGGTTTTGCAAAAGCCTGAAGCCTCGGGACGCTTGCTAAAGTGGGCGGTCGAACTCAGTCAGTTCGAGATTTTCTATACTCCCCGAACTACCATAAAAAGTCAAGCCTTGGCCGACTTCGTGGCAGAATGCGTGGGATTCCATGAGATCCCTTCAGAAGACTCACCTCAGGTCGCCTCCTCGAGTTCATCGTGGAAGATCTTCGTTGATGGCTCATCTAACGAGAACGGCTCCGGGGCCGGAATCATTCTGATATCCCCAGAGGGGCATAGATTCCACTCGGCGCTGAGGTTCGGGTTCAAGGTGTCTAACAACGAGGCAGAGTACGAGGCCTTGTTAGTTGGACTTAGGATAGCTAGCGAGCTAAAGGCAAGCTCTGTCCAATGCTTCAGCGACTCCCAGCTCGTGGTGAATCAGGTTCTAGGCGAGTATCAGGCGCGGGGTCCCAAGATGGCCTCCTATTTGGCTAAGGTAAAATCCGAACTGTCTACGTTTAGGCAAGGGTCGATCGAACAGATACCTCGGGAGCAGAACGCCAACGCAGATGCTCTCGCCAAGCTCGCCACCTCGGGAGAGACAGAAACCCTGGGGTTGGTGCCAGTTGAGTTCTTGGAGAAACCCAGCATAGACGGAGATCGAGCAGATATTGAAATGATTGACATCAGGCCGACCTGGATGACTCCCATTGTTGAGTACCTCATCGAGGGCAAGTTACCCGAAGGGCGCAACGACGCACGACGAGTCCTTTATCAAGCTCCGAGGTATACGCTAGTCGAGGGGGTGTTGTACCGACGTGGGCATTCCTTACCTCTCCTCCGGTGCGTTCTTCCAAGTGAAGCGAAGGCCATCCTGCAAGAAGTTCATGACGGATTCTGCGGAGATCACACTGGGGGGCAAAGCCTGGCCTTGAAGATCCTTCGGCAGGGTTATTACTGGCCGACTCTGTCCAAAGACTCGATCTCATATGTAAAAAAGTGCGACAAGTGTCAGCGGTTCGCCGCGGTTGCCTGAGCTCCTCCGACCGAGCTAAAAATGATTTCGTCTCCCTGGCCCTTCGCCATTTGGGGGATAGATCTAATAGGCGCCCTGCCCACCGGAAAAGGCGGGGTCCGTTACGCCGTGGTAGCCATTGACTACTTCACCAAGTGGGCCGAAGCAGAGCCGTTGGCGACAATAACATCGAAAAAGGTGCTAGACTTCGTGGTTAAAAGCATCATATGTCGATTTGGCCTACCCAAAAAGATCGTCTCTGACAATGGCACTCAATTTGACAGCGACCTGTTCACCGAATTTTGCGAAAGGCACGGAATTGTGAAAAGCTTCTCGTCCGTGGCCTTTCCCCAGGCGAACGGCCAGGTCGAGGCTGTCAATAAAACTCTGAAGGCAAGCCTCAAGAAGAGGCTAGATGAGGCAAAGGGGATCTGGCCAGAACAGCTCCCCCAAGTTCTGTGGGCCTATAGGACCTCACATCGGACTCCCACGGGTCACACTCCTTTCTCCCTAACCTTTGGAAGTGAAGCAGTCCTCCCCGTGGAGGTGAAGGTCCTGTCGCACAGGGTCCGGTCTTATGACCAAGACGGGAACCACGAGCTCCTATGCCACTCCTTAGACTTAGTAGATGAAAGGCGAGAGGATTCACAACTCCAGCTCGCCTGTTATCAACAGAAAATCACTCGCTACTTCAACACTAAGGTCAAAAGACGTGCCTTTAGCGTCGGTGATTTGGTCTTGAGGAGAGTTTTCCTGGCCGGGAAAGATCCCAAAGATGGGGTTTTGGGACCAAGCTGGGAAGGACCATACCAGGTCATCGAAGTCATCAAGGAGGGAACTTATAAGTTAGCTCGACTTGGTGGAGGGGCGGTCCCGCGGACTTGGAACGCTATCCACCTAAAGAAATATTATCAATGAGCCATTTGTAAGGCCTAGAAGGTCACCTTCCATGTATAAATAAAAATCAAATGTTTCTCGTTATTTGCAAGTGTAATTTTAAAGTAACAACGAAAGACCCTTTCCCAGTTACTTGGGAGGCATATGGTACCTGGATATATCCAGGTCTCCTTAACGACTTAGGTGTTAATTTTTATCTACGGATAAGAGTTATCACAAACTAAGTCCTATCCTGGTCTTAACCAGGTCACAAAACTTAGAAGTTAACTAAAATTTGTTGACCGTGGTTCTTCTTTAAAGAGCCCGGGATACGGATAAAAGTTGACGCGAACTAAGTTTTTTCAAAATAAGTTCCTGGTCTTAACCAGGTCAGAAAACTTAGAAGTTAACTAAAATTTGTTGACCGTGGTTCTTCTTTAAAGAGCCCGGGATACGGATAAAAGTTGACGCGAACTAAGTTTTTTCAAAATAAGTTCCTGGTCTTAACCAGGTCACAAAACTTAGAAGTTAACTAAAATTTGTTGACCGTGGTTCTTCTTTAAAGAGCCCGGGATACGAATAAAAGTTGACGTGAACTAAGTTTTTTCAAAATAAGTTCCTGGTCTTAACCGGGTCAGAAAACTTAGAAGTAAACTAAAATTTGTTGAACGCGGATCTTCTTTAAAGAGCTCGGGATACGGATAAAGTTAACTCGAACTAAGTTCATAAAAATAAAGAGATGAATTGTGACCAAATGCATACAAATATATATGTAAAACTGGCTGAGCAAATTGTCTCGAGGCGGAAACGCCTCACATAAAAAGAGAATTACAATAGAAAGAGTTCAAAATACTTAAACGAGAAGTGTCCTAAGCCCCATCAGTTGGCCCTTTGGAGGTCGCGGTCTCATCCTGCTCCGCCGCGGCAGAGGCCTCTCCAGTCTCCGATGGAGGAACCTCCTTATTCAGGCGGGCTTGAAGCTGCGGCAACAAGAATGCCCAGAGGTCCGGCGGCATGAAAGAAAAGTCCGCGTCCGGATTGTGGGACCAGTAGTGATAGAACAGGTCTTGTAAGGACTGCTCCGATACGACCCGCTCGTCTTTCAGGGAGGCCTGGGAGGCTTGGGCTTCGGCCTTCGCCGCCTCAAGATCTGTCCGCGAGGCGGCCAGGGAGTTTTTAAGCTCTTGGTTCTCGGAGCGGATCTTCTCTAGCTCGGATGCAGACAGGGAGTTTTTAAGCTCTTGGTTCTCGGAGCGGATCTTCTCTAGCTAGGCTTTAGAGGCCGCCAGAGCGTCTCTCGCCTCCTAAGACTCCTGGAGGGCGGTCTGGAGATCAGCTTCCAAACCCTCGAGCTGGGCCTTGGTCCTAACAATGCCTCTGTAGGCAGCAGCGATGCCCTGCAAGAAAAGAATGATAAATTAACAAACTGGAAGGAAAAAGGCGGCGTGTGAGTGTTAAAGCCTTAAAAGAAGGGGGCACTTTACCGTTAAGGTCATGTCCATCGCAGACTCTATAACTCGGACCGGGCTCGTTGTTTCGATGGCCCGGAGCTCCTTCTCCCTGATATTGTAGAAGTGGCTGACGGCGTAGCTAGCCGACTCATACACCGTACCTCGGAATGCTTCAGGCATCTTCTCCAGAGCCCGGGGGTCGACCGGGATACGCACGTCCGGGGCTGCCGCGGCCAGATTCCCGACCTCTATTACCCCGTCCTGGGCGGCTAGTGGAGATCGTTGGGGTGGCGGGTGCATGAGCCCTGTCCTGGCGACAGGGAGGTTCGCCCCCGTGACCTGGGATGGCGGGGCTTTCTCCTTCTCCTTAGCCGGGGATTTGGTGGAGGCCCCAGCCGAGCTCTTGGACTCACGAAGCCTCTTTAACCTCGGCCCTGCTGGGGGATTCCCACCGAACAAAAAACATGGTTATTACAAGGTAGCAATCATGCAGAAATAAAGACAAAAGGTCCAAAGGCAATAAGAAAGCAAATACTAAGGGAGCCCTACCCCCCGAGCTGGAAGAGCCTAGGACGATTATCTCGCGAACTGGCGAAGGTTCTAGGTCCGGTTCTGACTCGGGGCTGGACTCTTCTACGTACTGCCTAATCCCCGGAGCATAGATGCCCCTTTGGAGCGCAGGCCACGTGCGTAAGTTGGTCCCGTACTCCTAAAAAATGACCGACCTAAAGGCTAGGGTATTATCTACTACTACGGTACCCTTAGGCCGACTCTCTTGGTTGTCCAGCACGAGCTGGTCAACGCAATGGAGCAAGAGCGTGTCCAGGTCCGGATTCCTTGAGTGACGATGGACGAGCTGCCTAGGGTTGAACCTAACCAGCCGGGGGTCTGCAGTGGCCCTATCTACGTTCTTAAATAAGTAAGAGTTACCTTGACCAGAAGGACCCGCGGCTGCTCCGGATTGGGCCCTCTCCTCGCTCATCCCCTGGGCGACCTCCAAGGTCCTCTTCCTGTTCATCACCAGAGGAACTTCCTCACCTTCCTCCTCGCCTTCGTCGTCTGCGACCTCCTCCGCGACGATCGGTCTGTTGTCGCGAGCTGGGGGAGGCCCCCGGGGCCTTTTCAAATTCAAAGTCTGATTTGGGAAAATCAGCTTGCAGAATACCATCATCTCGTCCGTTACGAGCGCGCGGTAGTCTTTCTCACTGGGGGGCAAGTTCGCCAGTGTATCGTATTGACCCCCGAGGGTCACAGACTTTTCGGTCCTCGAGTAGATGGCTGCAAGGTTGGTTGAAATCAGAAGTGGAATAAGGGACGAGCTAAAATAAGATAATCGTTAAAAGGCGAGCTAAATCAAGGATCACTTACGAGGACGGTTGAAATAGTGATGATCGCAGTTTCGGAACCCAGTTGACATAAAAAATTGGTCTTTGAAGTCGTTTGGATGGCTCGACAGCTCGATCACTGCTGCTGTGTTAGGGAAGCGGGTTAAGTAATAGAACCCGTTGCCTCGCCCCCGCTGGTCCAGGCTGGATTTGAGGCAAAAGAAATATAGAATATCAGCAGGAGTGGGGACCTCCCACTCATGCTTTTGGAACAAATACCTCAATCCCGCCAGCAGACGGTATGAGTTGGGGGGGAGCTGAAATGGGGCCAACCCCACATAGTTCAGAAAATCAGCAAAATACTGATCCAGGGGGAGGAAGGCCCCTGCCTTGAAGTGTTCACCGCTCCAGGCCGCGAACGACTCGTCGAGCGGCGTGCAGCTCTGCTCCCCATCCGCAGCAGGTCGGGCGATCACGGAGGTCATCCCCAGAGGAATGTTGTGGTTGAGGAAGATCTTGGTGATCTTTGCCTGGCTGGTTATCTTCGAGACGATTCTCTCCGCCTCGAAAAACGCATCAGGGGCCACCTCGGCTTGCTTCTCCACCGCCGGTCCAAAGTGAGGAATTGGCGAGCTGGTCACCACCACCTTTCCTTTATCCTGATGGGAGGACGAAATTCCCACATTCTTCTGTGGCAGATTTCTCTTTGGAGCCATCTGGTCGCCTATCGAACAAAAGAAAACACTTTAGAAAAGGCAACCCAAGCAGGAGAGTGAAGCAAGTATTATGTACACGAGCTGGGGTAAGCCCAGCCCGTGGAGAGTGGTGCCACGCGTTCCAAGAAACACGCGCCTATGCCCTCAACAGATCCCAGATTACTCGGAATTCGTGTGTCAGAGGACTCAAAGTAAAAAATTGCCTTGGGGGGAAAGTTTCAACAGGCAAGGCGTGGCAAAACCGCTTTTAAGGCGTATTCCCTAAGCTACCCGGTTTTTGCACCCAAAATTCCTAAGGATCCTACCCAGAAATTGTTCCTAAGAAAGAACCATGGAACCCATATTCTAAGACGATGTCCCATGGCAAGTGTGCCCTAATCTAAGAAGGGCTGTCACCCTCCATATCCGCGCGACCCAGAAAACCTCTGCATGTGGCTACAGTAAAATTTTTTACCTAAGCTACAGTGGCATGCTCTCAAAAATAAACAGGGACAGAAGACTTACAGTATATGGTTAGATGGTGAGCGAGGTTGCTGCACTGGTAGGAGCTTCGTTGGCACAGTGGTCTCCAAAGTTTTGAAGGAGCTCGGACGCTTAAGCTTCATGAACGAAGAAGATGAGAGCAATGGAAATGAGGGTTTTTTTCTTCGGAAGGATAGAGAAAAGAAGGAAATTTGAGAGGTTTTGAATGGTAAGGTGGCCCGTGCGTGGGATGACCACCCCTTTTTATACACGGGAAGGATCACGTGTAAAAGGCCCTTGGGAGACCCTCCACTCGAAATGTGAAACGACGGCTGGACAGTAGGCTAGGCCATTTAATGCGGTTCTCGTAGAGTGTACCGTCGCCACCCACGGCGTTCCACGTATCAGACGCCTACGAAAAGCATGGAATGCGAAGGGTTGTGGGAGAAGTCTAAAAGCCCCTACTGTGGTCTCCCATATCTAACGTCATGGACCACGAGCAGGAGCTTGGGGGGCAGATGTACGCCCTGGTTTTCCCACGGGCTGTTTAGCAGGACGAGCCTCGGACTAAACATGATTTAGTCCGAGGTTCCCACAGGCCAGAGGCTCTATTTCCAGGACGGGCCCTTTCTAGCTCGAGGGGGTCCTATTTCCAGCTCTCACTTGTTGCACCAGGAGCTGGGAATAATATCCGGCGTCCACGGACGGATAAGCTCGGGTTATGAATTGCTCGAGTAGCGAGCTTCTCAGGAAGCTCTGACCCTATGGGAAGTCAACACGCAAGATAAACGTGCATATTCCTGCCATCACGTGTCCGATATCCCCCTGACTTCTCGGACACGCAGTAGGAACGTGCGTATTCAGACACCCACGGACGAGTTGGGCCGTGCGGCCCATTATCTCCTTCCATACTGATTAGACCACACTTGTGTGTCAGGTTTAGGAATTAATCATGAATATCACAGACTTGATATGACAAATGGTAAGGTCACGGGATGACCTCCCTACCAACTTCCAGGTGCCTTCTCCTATAAATATGGAGACCCTGGGAGTTGATAGGGGTTGGAAAAATAGTCTTTTAAGAACTATATACTTTGTAAACCAATTACCCAGAGAATATCAATAATATTGACTAGTGGAGTAGAAGGATTTTAACCTTTGAACCACTTAAAAACGTGTCTGGAGTCACCTAGTTCTTTTCACAAAGATTTCATATCTGTGACGGTTCTACTTTTAAGTACTAATCTCTTTCTCTTCTTCTCTTAATTATCTGTTGCTGAAGAACCGCGTCAACATAACCAGATTCCCATGCATGCCCCCGACCAAGAGCATACGAGCTTCATCACAGATAAAGGGCTCTACTGTTACAATGTCATGCCATTCGGACTCAAGAATGCCGGAGCCACGTACCAGCGGCTCGTAAACATGATGTTCTCAGAGCAAATAGGGAACAACATGGAAGTTTATGTTGATGACATGCTTGTAAAGTTTCAACTTAACAAAAACCATGTTGATGACCTCGAAGAGTGCTTTGGCGTGCTCAGAAAGTACAACATGAAGTTGAATCCTCAGAAGTGCACTTTTGGGGTGTCTTCAGGGAAATTTCTGGGTTTCATTGTCAACTCTCGTGGAATCGAGGCTAATCCCGATAAAATAAAGGCCCTGATCGATATGCCTTTACCTCGGAAGCATAAAGATGTTCAAAGCTTGACTGGCAGGATGGCAGCTCTGAGCAGGTTCATTTCGAAGTCAACGGACCGCGGTCTCCCATTCTTCAACTTATTGAAAGGAAGTAAGAAGTTCGAATGGACAGATGAGTGCGAACTAGCCTTTCAGGAGCTCAAAAGGCACTTAGCCGAACCACCCATCCTATCGAAGCCTGAGGCGGGAGAAGTACTGTTCCTATACCTCTCAATAACTGAACACGCGATAAGCGCGGTGCTAGTTCGAGAAGAAGAGAGAATACATAAACCCGTCTACTACATCAGTAAAAGATTACTGGGGGCAGAGTCAAGATATCCACTGATGGAGAAGCTCGCCCTCAGCCTAATCCACTCATCTCGCAAGCTCCGCCCTTACTTTCAAGCGCATCCTATCCATGTACTAACAGATCAACCACTAAGGCAAGTCTTGTCCAAACCAGAGGCGTCTGGTCGACTCCTTAAATGGGCTGTTGAGCTCGGACAGTTCGAGATCACCTACCATCCGAGAACAACCATTAAGGCACAAGCGTTGGCGGATTTTATAGTGGAGTGCACCGGTACAGCCGACGACGAGGTAACAACCACGGCCCACGAGCTGTGGAAAATTTACGTCAACGGGTCGTCAAATGAAAATGGAGCGAGGGCAGGAGTTATTCTGATCACTCCTGCAGGGAGCAAATTTTACTCTGCTTTAAGGTTCGGCTTTAAAGCATCTAATAATGAAGCTGAGTATGAGGCTTTACTTGCGGGACTGCGAATAGCAAAAGAACTCAAGGCCAAAGCTATACATTGTTACAGCGACTCCCAGCTCGTGGTAAATCAAATCTTGGGAGAATACCAGGCTCATGGCACAAAAATGGCAGCTTATCTAGAGAAGGCAAAATCCGCATTGGAGTTTTTTGAGTTTTATGCGATCGAACAGGTTCCCCGAGAACAAAACTCAAATGCAGATGCCTTAGCTCGGCTCGCCACTTCCGCCGAGAATGAGGAGCTGAATGTTGTACCCGTAGAACACCTGTCAGCACCCAGCATTACTGAGCCAGACGAGGAAGATGTGTGTATGATCGAGACAGAACCGACCTGGATGAGCCCGATCGTTGAGTACCTCGAAAATGGAATTCTTCCAAAAGATCGAAATCAGGCTCGGAAACTAATGTATCAACTTCCTCGTTACACCATCCTGGACGGAAGGCTATACAGAAGAGGGTATTCCATGCCATTGCTCAGATGTGTGACTCCCCCCGAGGCAAAGAAGATTATTGAAGAAATTCATGAAGGGTTCTACGGAGATCATACCGGGGGGCATAGCCTATCCAAGAAGATTATACGCCAAGGATATTTCTGGCCAACCATTAAAACGGACTCTTTCGAGTACGTGAAAAAGTGCGACAAATGCCAGAGATTCGCCACGATACCCCGAGCTCCACCTTCCGAGCTGACCATGTTGACATCCCCATGGCCTTTTGCAGTGTGGGGGATCGACCTCATAGGCTCGCTCCCAACTGGCAAAGGAGGAGTAAAGTATGCTGTGGTCGCGGTTGATTACTTCACAAAATGGATGGAGGCTGAACCATTGGCGACCATAACTTCGAAGAAGATCCTAGATTTCGTGATAAAGAACATCGTATGCCAATATGGAGTGCCAAGAAAGATTGTGTCTGACAACGGAACCCAGTTTGATTGCGACTTATTTACGAACTTTTGTAACAAAAACGGTATAATAAAGAGTTTTTCGTCAGTAGCTCACCCTCAGGCGAATGGTCAGGTCGAAGCCGTTAATAAAACTCTCAAAAGTTCTTTGAAGAAAAAGTTGGAAGAAGCAAAGGGACGATGGCCTGAGGAATTACCTCAAGTCCTTTGGGGATATAGAACTACAGCTCGGACATCAACTGGACATACCCCATTTTCTCTAGCATACGGCTGCGAGGCAATGTTGCCCATTGAGGTCAAAATTCCAACGATTCGAACTCAGATTTACGACCAGAGCTCCAATCACACTCAGCTCGAAGAAACCCTAGACTTGATCGAAGAAAAAAGGGAGGAGGCTCAGCTGAGAAATGCTGCTTACCAGCAACGAACCACGAGATATTTCAATAAAAGGGTTCGAGATTGAAAGTTCGGAATAGGAGATCTGGTATTAAGACGCGTATTCTTAGCAACTCGAGTTCCAGCAGCAGGAGTACTCGGGCCAAACTGGGAAGGACCATACCAGATAGAATCAGTCATCCGCCCTGGCGTATACAAACTTGCGAGATTAGATGGGAGCCTCCTACCACGAGCATGGAATGGCGAACACCTTAGACCTTATTATCAATAGTATAGGAAAAGTGTTGCCTGTAACCATGATTTCCTATCTATGTTTCTTTGTTTTTGAATGACATGTCTACTTTGTTCCACATGTAATTTATTTTTTATTTTTGCAATCTCTCTTAAGTTAATAAGATATTAAGGGGGCATCATTGGTATACATACCACCAGCTTAAAAAATAAAAAGTAATAAATAAAACATGAAGTATTTGGATATAACCAAATACGCGAGCTTAGATAGTTCGGACTTAACCGAGTTATCATAAAACATGAAGTATTTGGACATAACCAAGTACGCGATCTTAGATAGTTCGGACATAACCGAATTATCAAAAACAAAGTATTTGGATATAACCAAGTACGCGATCTTAGATAGTTCGGACATAACCGAACCATCAAAAACATAAAGTATTTGGACATGACCAAATACGCGAGCTTAGATAGTTCGGACATAACCGAACCATCAAAAAACCTAAATATTTGGAGTTAACCAGATGTGCAAACAACAGATTTGGAAAAAACCAGCCAAATTATCGATCAATGATAAATGGGAGCCTAGACCTATTGCGAAATATGTCGAAATCGAGGCTGGAATATCTTAGAAAAATAGTTTCGAACTCATAACCTCGGAGCCAAGATACTGAGGATGAGGAAAAGTGACAGAGATATAACCAAATCATTCATATTACATGCCATATAAGTACTTTTCAGTTCATGGTTAAAGTAATATCCGACCTTGATAAATAACGAGGTTGGAAGCGGATAATTCGAATAAACTATGCATGAATGCATCGAATTTCGAGCCTAAATCTAAACTATGTTTGTATGAATTAAATAAACATAACTCATCAATGCAAGAAAAATGCAAAATATTTCGAGCCAAGAAATGTAAAGCATATAAAAGGAAAAATGCAAAATATTTCGAGCCAAGAAATGTAAAGCATATAATAGAAAAAGTTAAAGAAATTGTGTCAGCCCCGTGGGCACAAATTTAAATAGTTACAAGAATGAGGGGACGCAGCCCCGATAACTGATCTCTCCGAGATCGGATTTAAGGAAGAGGAGTATCCTTGGCCTTCTCAGCATCAATATCACCAGACCCTCCAGGACGAATAGCATGACTATCCTGCTGGGCCACCTCTCGAGCAGCTGTACTTGCCAAAAGACGGGCATTCCACCACTCAACATATGTGGCTTCGAGAGGACCCAGGAAGCTGGTGTCAAGATCGGCATTGTCGGCCCAAAGTTTGTACATGGCCTGGTCGACCGCTTTCTCCCTCTGCTCCTTAGACTCATTCAGGAGGCGGGTCTTCTCGCTCTCCATGAAATCGAAGGTGGCAGACTTCTCCTCTTCGAGCTTGGCTTTGGCCTTCTCGAGCTCAGCGTTTGACTTTTCAAGCTCCTCGAGACGGGTCTTCAATTTTTCAATTTCAGACTTCGAGTCTTTGAGCTCGTCAACCATCTTCAGCTCGAGATCCTTCGACTTTTGAGCCAGAGATAAGCTCGTTTGCACCTCGTTGGTCAGCTTGTAGTTGAGTTGCGCTGAAACAACAAGGGCCTGAAACACAAAGAATGAATCAGAATAATAATCAGAGACATAAATACTCTAAGACATAAATAATCTAAATAGAATTGAGAAGGCTACCGCGGCGGAGAGTTCGATACTCTTCTCATAAAGAGTATTGCAGTCCGAGGCCTTGCGCACGAGGTCCCAGTGGTCGGCACCAAAGCCAGAAAAGCTCTGACCCACCCGAGAAAGGACGTCCGAGCTGAGAAGCGCCCCTTCTGCCCCAGCGGCGCCATCAAGTACATATTCCTCAGTATGAGTTCGGGCCGTTGGCAGCTGAACCATTGAGGTAGAAGGTTTCTTCGGAGGCCGAGAAACTATTAACTGGGTCTCGGTGGGAAGCTGCGAGATGGATGCAGTAGAGCCTGACCCATCGACCTGGGCAGTCGGCTCCTTGGAGGTGTCCGCGGTGATCTGGGCCGTAGGAGTCGTCTCGTGACATTTAGATACCTTGGACTGTCGGTCGGGCCTCTTCGGTATCCTCGGGCGCTTGCTCTTCTGGGCGCCAGCTCCCCCATCACTAAAGAGCACGGCGTCGAGGTCGGGATTCATGGAACCTGCATAATGACAGTGAGTTAAACAATGATAATAACTTTGGGAAAAGATGTAAACCAGTTGAAGAAAAAACCTAACTGGGACTCTTCCCCGAGCTCGAGCTTGGGGACCATGAAATTCCCCCGTCTTCAGAAGAGGCGGGGGGAGTGCCTTCCCTATAAGTTGGTGACAACCTCGAGAGGTCCCTATAGTCATTGGTCCCATACTGCACCGCTATCCCATTCCACACCTCGTCCGTGGTGTACATGGTATCATATTTCCCGAGCCCACTATCAAACCTATGGACACAGTCATCTACCCAACTCCATATATAGAAGTGGTATCTATCCTGTGGGCACGAGACTAGTCTATTGGGCCTGTGTTTTAACAGAGTGGGGGACCACATTCGCGAAGAAGGAAGGGTTTTACCTCCTCCGGAGTCCGAGCTCGAGGCTTCATCATTGGCCTCATTTCCCGACCGCGGACTTCTCGAGCGAATTGGGAGAGATGCTTTCCTTTCTCTCCTCGGAGGAAGGATGCCTGTGGGCAGTGGCACTTCCTCCCAGCGTTCATATTTTTTACTGGACCAGTCAGAGGTTGACTGGCCCTGTCCCAACAACCCACAAGCTCCCAGCTTGTCCTCATGTAATATAAATGAGAGAGACCTCCTGCCGTATGGGAGTCGGAGCAGAGCCTCTCTGTGCTCCTTCATTGTCTCGTCAGGGGTGGGACGCTGAAAGTTAGCTGAAAGACGAGATATACTTCAACTAAACATGGATTCAAGGGCTAAAAATTCGAGCTCAAAAATAGAAAGTAATGAGAATACTTACGAATCCGCCTAAACGAACGATGTCGAGACGGGAACAGACCGTCTGTCTAGAAAAAAGCCTTCTTGAAGTCAGGGGGGTGGTTCGGAAGATCTTCAAAGATCTTTGTCTCTTTGGGGTAGCTCGAAAGATAATAGAAACCATCTCCTCCTCGAGCTCGGGAGGGATTACTCTTCAAACAAAAGAGATATAAAATCTCTTGGGGTGAAGGTCCTATCCACCCCAGCTCGTGGAATAAGGACCTCAGGGCAGACAGCACCCTGTATGAGTTGGTGTTGAGTTGGAATGGAGCCAACCCAACGAAATCGATGAAGTCTCTGAAAAAGGACTTCAGGGGCAGCAAAGCTCCTGCCCTTATATGTTCCTGGCTCCAGGCCGCGTATTTCACACTGGAATCGCGGCCCCCAGGAGCGAAACAGCTCCATTCATGCCTTGTCGGAGCTCGACACTTCAGTGTGTCCAACAAGCTAAGGCCATGGATGGCCAAGATATCAGTTATTTGGTCGGAGGTGGTAACCGAGCTCTGGTAGAATTCGGCTTCAAACATCTCCCTCCTAGGCTGCGAAGACGAAGGCTCCGCCATTAAGGAAAACTGGAGTTCCCCCGGGTGGTATGCTACCGTGACTTTTAACGCAGGGTCGAGGGGAACTGGCCTAGGTCCTGGGTTAGGCTCCGGATAGATGGCTTCCCGAAGAACCCTTCTCTTCTTTTCAATGACCTCGTCTATCTGGCGACGATAGTGGGCTCGAATGTCTTCTTGCTCGCATGCGATCTTGTATTCTTTAATCCGACGCTGGTTCCGGGCAAAGATCGATTCCGGGCTCGGAGATTTGAGCTCGTAAGGAATTGCTCGTAATGACCCCCACCGTCTTTCCGGATTTTGTGACATCTAACGAGAAAGAAAAAATGGTGAGGGCCATGCATGCAAGAATCATGAGCTCGATGGATGAGCTCGGAGATTTAAGGACAAGAAACTAAGAATTAAGACCCTTACTAAAGAGTCAGAGCGTGTGTTCCACAGGAAAGGAAAAGAAGCGTGGATGATTTTTTTTTAAAGTCCCGAAATTCAAGGGAAAGGAGAGTGGCGGTTAGCCAAGAAAAGCGTTTATGGGTTTCGTGTATTTGTCAAAGCCCATGTTTTTATCCGAAAGCTTAATGTACAAGAAACGCTGCCTAAGAATTTCAAAACCCAGAAAATGGGAACCACATTCAAACGTCGAAACTGGGTATAAACTAGAGACGAACATCCAGAGTGAAAATCCAGAAAGCCTAAAAACCTATCGGTTCAAAATCTCCTATCGCATCATGCTAAGAACATATACTAACATACACAGCAAACACAGTATGAAAAGAACAACAAAAATGGCGTGCTTACACAGTGATGGTGATTGCAGCGAAATCGTCGAGTGGAGAAGAGGTTGCAAGAAAGAACTCACTGACTCGTACAAACCAGGATTCTTTTGTTTCTTCGGCCTAGAAAACATGCAATGAGTATAAACTGTGGTAAGAAGTTTAGGGAGTGTTTTTCTTTTTTCTGGTTTGTGATGAACAAATGTGAAGAAGACGAAGAGGGGGTCTTGTATATATAGGTGGGAAAACTAAATTAATCAGGAGCGTTGATTAAATTCCTCAACAGATCGAATGGATGGGAATCGATGACATGATGGCGCCGAAAAGTTGTCAGACGAACGATCGTGGGCGTGTTCCCAAGGTACTCAAGTACCTAAAGTGAGCAATACCCATCTGGCACGTGTCCATTTTCAAGAGTATGACGGTATGGTTCCCGAAAAGAGTAGTTCAAAAGTTTCCTTCTCTTAGGATTCGAACAAATACTTTTGAGGGGGCAAAATGTTATACCCAGATTTCGAGCCATAGTAAATATGACCTCGAAAGCTGAGTTCGCAATAAATGGTCTCGTGAGGATTAGTGATCTAGGATTGTAATTCGAGCCTGCAAAGTATGATGTATGATCTCGAGTGCAGTGATCTCGAAATGACCTCGATCTCGAAAGGTAGCTCCGAGAACACCTTCATCTTCAGGAACTTCGGAGCATGGTTCTTGAGCTCGATATCCCATCTCGAAAGAAACGTTAGCTCGGGAGATGTCAGTGGCTCGCACAATGACATGAGACCAGAAATGCTGGAGACTTGAAGATACGCCATAACCACCTTGAGTATCTACAAGTGTAATAACTATGAGATGTAGTCCTCATTAGTTGATGTAAATCCCCAAGAATTGTGGGATATTATTTAATACAGTTATACGCCCCCTGATCTTTGGGGGACGTTTCCTTTAATATCTGATTATTGGCATTTAAAGCCATTTATTTGTATTCACAAAAGAGTAACTACCCAAAATATGTGGGATAGTATTCTGCATCCTTCTCTATAAATAGAGAAGGCATGCACCATTGTAAAGGACGAAAATTCTGATCCATGAGAAAAAACTCTGGAAAATTCTGGCTAAAGAATTGTTCAGAGATAATCTTGAGATTAATAACAGAGACTCGTGGACTAGGCAGATTTAACTGCTGAACCACGTAAAAAACCGTGTTTGATTCGTTTGTTTATTTTTGGCCATTGTCTTAAATTGTTTACGTGCTCTATTCTTTTATCTGTTGACGAAAAACGGCGTCAACAATACCAATTCTACTCAAACACATTGGGCTCAGCCCTGCACACAAGCTCTATGGGAACAAGGGTTTTCTTACCTGAGTTCCGAGCTTTCTGAGCACCAATGCCCCGAGCACAGTCCTCTAAATTGAGCCTCTCTGAATCCCTAGTCACAACATATTAAAAATATCCATTCATCAAATTCTAATCCAATAAATATCCCCGAGCCATAACCCTAACCTCCGGGACCTTGAATTCTATCAATTCGGGTGATAAAATCCATCCCGAGCCTTACCCATTGAGTTCCCAAGCCTAAACACCCCTAAAAGAAAATTTTGACACTAAGAGTCGCGGCCCCACCCACAGGCACCGCAGCTAGCCTCAAAACAGAGGCTAGCACCTCACTGGCCCCCACACGGGCCGCAGCACGCAGGAGCTTCTCGGCCTCCCATGGCCGCGCGCGCACATGGGCCGCGACCCTCCCCACCGAACCCAGATTTTCACACCATTTTTATAAACCTTTCCTCAAGCAAATTCATCCTAAAACTTGTCTAACATTCCTAGATAACCAACACAGTTATTCCAGCTCAATAACAACACCAAGACCCCATTAAAATATGCTCCAAAACTCAGCTAGAACACCCAAAGACAAATCAAGCTTAGCTAACATGCAATCCCCTATAACCAGCAGAACTTTAAGACTAAACCTTAGTAATTAGAGCTTACCTTGCAGAGCTTAGTCCCTGAGTTTTATCCTCAATCCCTAAGCTTCAAGCTCCTAGAATATCTCAGCTGAAATCCTCCTAGTTCCTAGCCAATTCCTTTGAGTTTCTCTTTGAGTTTGCCTTGAAGAGTAAAGAAGAGAAGAAGATAAAAGCTATCTCAGTTATGAAAGAATGTGTGTGTGTGTCGATTTCCCCAAGGTTCTAAGTAATTCCTCCTTTTTGTTTTATTCAGCTTACGTCTATGTGGTTACCTCAAGGCTCGGGGTACCAAAACGTCCCCGAGGGCAAAATGGTAAATTTCCCCAATATTCCCACCTAGACATTCTATCCTCAAATATATCTCCAAATATTTATTTTCATGTCCCAATAGTCCCCTAACACACCTAGTACCGAAATTACCCCTCGACTCACCCCAAGTCCGAATCTCAACCCCGTTGTGACTCTCTGGCTAACCGCTCCCCAGGGTTGTCTCGGATCGTGCTGCACAGACATATCACATATATAACATTTATCACATTTATCACACTTATGCCCCTAAATCAGACGGGGCCCACATGCACATTCAACTCAATTAAACATGCATCATTATCATATATACCCATAAATCCACATATTAGCATATTAAATCACTTATTGCCCTCCAGGCACACTAATGAAGGCCCTAAGCCCGATTAGCAAATTCGGGTCGTTACAACTATCCCCTCTTTACAGAAATTTCGTCCTCGAAATTACCTGAACAACTCGGGGTTTCGCTCCCTCATCTCTGTCTCTAGTTCCCACGTCGCCTCCTCAACCTTGCTGTTTCTCCACAGCACTTTCACCAAGGCAATGGTCTTGCTCCACAAGACTTTATCTTTTCGGTCAAGAATCTGGACTGGCTTCTCCTCATAGGACAAATCCTGATCAAGCTCCAGATTTTCAAAACTTAGAACATGTGTTGAATCTGACATATACTTCCGGAGCATGGATACATGGAAAACATCATGAACCCCTGATAAAGCTGGAGGCATCGCTAATCTATAAGCTACCTCACCAACCCGTTCCAGAATCTCAAAGGGGCCAACAAACTTGGAGCTCAACTTGCCCCGAACACCAAACTGTTTCACACCCCTCATGGGTGAAACCCTAAGGAACACATGATCACCAACGTGAAACTCCACGCTCCTACGTTTCAGGTCTGAAAAACTTTTCTGTCGACTCTGGGAGGCGAGCATACGCGCTCTAATCTTCTCAATTGCCTCATTGGTCCTCTGAACCATCTCTGGACCCAGATACCTCCTCTCACCTATCTCATCCCAGTGAATAGGTGATCTACACTTCCTTCCATAAAGCATCTCGTACGAAGCCACACCAATGGTCGCCTGATAACTGATGTTGTACGAGAACTCGATCAAAGGGAGATACTTACTCCACGATCCCCCAAAATCAAGCACACAGGCTCGCAACATATCCTCCAATATCTGAATCGTCCTCTCAGACTGCCCATCTGTCTGAGGATGATAAGCGGTACTAAACCGTAACTGCGTGCCCATAGCTTTCTGCAGACTCTCCCAAACCTTGGAAGTGAAGGTGGGGTCTCTGTGCGACACTATCGACCTCGGCGCCCCATGAAGTCGAAAAATCTCCTTCACATACAACTCAGCATATTGCTCCACAGTATAAGTTGTCCTAACAGGCAAAAAGTGGGCAGACTTGGTATACCTATCCACAATCACCCACACTGAGTCATGCTGTCCCACAGTTCTCGGTAAACCAACTACGAAGTCCATAGTAATATCTTCCCACTTCCATTCTGGGATCCCCAAAGCCTGCAACAACCTTGCTGGCCTCTGGTGCTCAGCCTTAACATGCTGACAAGTTAAGCACTTAGCCACATAATCCACCACATCCCTCTTCATGCCTGACCACCAATACAGAGCTCTCAAGTCCTGGTACATCTTCGTTGTACCCGGGTGCAAAGAATAGGGAGTGGTATGCGATTCATCTAAGATCTCTCACTGAATATCAGAATCCATCGGAACACAGATTCGACCCTTGTACTTCAGTAACCCCATCTCTTAAATGGAAAAGTCCTTAATCGCTCCGACTAAGGCACTCTCCCTATGACCTCGCAGCTGGGAATCTTTCCCCTGCGCTTCCTTGATCCTCTCAAGGAGTGTAGACTGAAGAGTGATGTTGGTCAACTATCCAACCACCAGCTCTATATCTGCTCTGGTCATCTCCTCAGCTAACTTGTCAGATATCTGCCTTGAGCTAAACAACTGCCCTGGGCCCTTCCGACTCAATGAATCAGCCACTACATTAGCCTTCCCAGGATGGTATAGGATATCACAATCATAATCCTTAACCAACTCCAACCATCGCCTCTGGCGCATATTCAGGTCCTTCTGTGTAAAGAAATACTTTAGGCTCTTACGGTCGGTGTATATCTCGCACTTCTCACCATAAAGATAATGTCTCCAAATCTTAAGTGTAAACACCACCGCTGCCAACTCCAGGTCATGCGTAGGATATCTCTGCTCATATTCCTTCAACTGTCTCGATGCATAGGCTATTACCTTACCATCTTGCATCAACACGCACCCCAAACCCTGCCTAGATGCATCACAGTAGACCACAAACTTTTCATTCTCCGTCGGCAAGCTTAGCACTGGCGCAGTAATCAGTCGCCGCTTCAGTTCCTTAAAACTGTTCTCATACCTATCCGTCCAGACATACCTTGTCTTCTTCTTTGTCAGTTCTGTCAGTGGTGTAGCTATTCTGGAGAACCCCTCAAAAAACCACCGGTAATACTCTGCTAATCCCAGAAAGCTTCTCACCTCAGGAGCATTGCTCGGTCTAGGCCAATCTCTGACTGCCTCAATCTTACTTGGGTCAACCAGAATCCCCTCCTTACTGACGATATGGCCCAGAAATGTAACTTGTGGCAACCAGAACTCACACTTATTGAACTTAGCATATAACTTATGCTCTCTCAACTGTTGTAGAACCAACCGCAAATGTTGCTCGTGTTCTGCCTCTGACTGGGAATACACTAGGATGTTGTCGATGAATACTATCACAAACTTGTCCAAATAATCCCTGAAAACCCTATTCATCATGTCCATGAAAGCTGCTGGGGCATTGGTTAATACAAAGGACATGACCAGAAATTCATAGTGCCCATACCTCGTTCGAAAAGCGGTCTTTGGTATGTCCTCCTCTTTAATCCTTAGCTGATGGTAACCTGACCGGAGATCTATCTTGGAAAACACTGTTCTTCCCTATAGCTGATCAAATAAATCGTCGATCCTAAGCAGTGGATACTTGTTCTTAATGGTTAACTTGTTCAGCTCCCTATAATCAATACACATCCTAAGGGACCCATCCTTCTTCTTAACGAACAACACTGGTGCACCCCACGACGAGAAACTCGGTCTGATGAACCCCAAATCAAGTAACTCCTGCAACTGAATCTTCAACTCCTTTAACTCCACCGGAGCCATTCTATAAGGTGTCCTAGATACTGGCTCCGCTCCTAGTACCAATTCTATAACAAAGTCAATCTCCCGCTGCAGCGGTAACCCTGGCAAATCTTCTGGAAACAAATCCGAAAACTCACACACCAATCTAGTTTCACCTGGTCCAACTGACACCGCCCTAGAAGTATCCACAATGCTTGCCAGGAATCCTATGCAACCTTCCTGCATCAAGTCCCTATCCCTTAAGGCTGAAATCATTGGTACACGCGTTCCATTAGCTGAGCCCACAAACACAAAGGGTACATCCCCTTCTGGTTCAAAAGTCACCATTCTGCGCTTGCAGTCAATCGTTGCCCCATACTTGGATAACCAATCCATTCCTAGAATCATGTCAAAGTCATCCACACTACTACAAAAAAGGCCTTTCTCTGCGGTTTTTGAGAGTATTGAAAAGCGCAGTGTATTCGACCGCAGAGAAAAGTGTTACGCAAACCGCGGAGAAAAGCTACACTTTTCTCTGCGGTTGTAGTAAGCCAACCGCGGAGAAAAGAGAGCTTTCTCTGCGGTTCTAATAAGCAAACCGCGGAGAAAATAGAGCTTTCTCTGCGGTTTGTTATTTAGAACCGCAGAGAAAGCTCTCTTTTCTCCGCGGTTGGCTTACTTCAACCGCAGAGAAAAGGGCTTTCTCAATAAAAAAAAATAATTAATTTCGGTTGATAACCGAGCATTTTTAATAAAAAAAAATTAATTTTCAATTTTAATAAATAATTATTTTCAATAGTATAACTAATTTGTTAAATTATTATATATACATTTCATATCTAATACAAAATAAATGGCTAGTAATGAATCAAAGACTTTAATCATTCTAACCAATATAAGTTAGCACTTTAATCTTACATACATACAAAAATTTAGATTTCATAAACAAATGGCATTAATCTAGCTAACCAATCACTTTGTAGTGGTAGTAGATCCTCTTTGACATTGAATTGCTTTTTGTCAAACCACTGCAAAATTGAAAAGTTAATATAGATTAGATAATTAAATACTATATCTAGTTTTTCTTAAGCAAAAAAGAGTTTAAAATATAACATACTTTCTTCTTGATAACTTCTGCTGGATTCGGTGCATTTACAAGATCATAAATGTATCTTAGTACATAATAACCACATTCATGACTTTCAGGTTGTTTTGGACAAGAACCTCTCACCAATTTTGTAAATGTGCCGATGTATTCATTTTCCAAACATTGTGCGTATGCTCTACAAAAATTAAAATTAATTAAATACATATTATGCTCTCAACTTTTAAAAATTAATAATGCATACATTACAAATGAAGTACTTACTTTTCCATAACCTCCGTAATTATTGGTGGAGATTTATGATTTTTTAAAGGGTCCAAAATTATGGTCATCCCCCGCATCATCACGAGCACCAACATCCAATGTCGACTAAAATAATAATAAAATATGATTATTATAAAATTAAAATTCAACCATAGTAGTGATAATGTTTAAGTAGTTCGTTCTTACTCAACAATCCAAGGAATGAAATATATTTGGTCTCGTCTATCCATAGTCATCATCCATTTGGCTATAAGATCCACCGTATAGTTTTTACTTTCATCATTGCCAATAGAAAGATGTTCGGTGTCAAAAAATTTATATAATTGTTGTGAATTTGGGTGCATGATTTCCCAAATGCATCTGTAGAGAATCAATCATTCATATTACATTTTCAATTAATAAATTAATATCGTCAAAAAAAAAAATTGGGCAGAGTTTCCTCTGTTTCTATAGCATATCCAAAATTATTAGAACCTATAAATTCAACTCAGACAAAGCATACAACAAACAACATGCATGTTCTCAACCATAAGCCACCGCAGCACACAAAATTCGCAGAACCTACTTCACTAAGACACACATGTTCTCAACCTTCTGTTATCTCCGCAGCACACAATTTCATCTCAGAACTTACTTCACTACGGATGAATATATAATATATTCAAACTCCTCTAATAGTTTGTAATGACATAACGGATTGATACATACCTCATACCAAACAGCATAGCTGAGGATCCAATATTATCCATGGAGGCTGCTTGATAAACGTCTTCCGAAGTGATGAAGATAGCCTCGTGTTCTCCTATAAACTCCGGGTCAACGGGAACTTGTACAACCCCATCTATTCCTTTATTGGAATAATACTCCTTCACTATAAATTTTAGACTCAGATCAATTTTGTCCCATGGGTTATCTGTTAACCAATTTGAAGGTTCTGGTTGAGTTATTTCAGCGGGGAAGACTACGTGAGATCCAACTGATGATAAATGTGGGCTTCGTGATAGGGATTTGTGATTAGATGAAGATGGACCCTACATAATAGCATTAAACATATCAGTATAGTGTACCCATTTAAAAATAAAATTTAAATATCTAAGCAAATAATTTTATACCTGACAAGCCACAATTAAATTTTTAGGCCAAGGCAGGAATGTGTCTCGTGCGTCCCCAACATATCGTACGTTACCAAAGGGAATAGGGATCTCAGCTTCTTCTTGTAAGACATCTATAAGCCAAACCCTCGCAACTGAATCATCAAGTACATTTCCATGGACGGTAATTTGGCTACCCATGTTTGGTACAATGAGTACACCTTTAGCCACCACATTGTCAATATTATCAGAACACAAATAAACTTCATAGCTCGGTGGTGGCGGAGACTCATAAATTGATGATCCATCATCTTCATCAAAAGGATAGTCTTCGGTTTGATGAAAATGATCATCTGCGTTGGGGGCAGGTCGATAGACTTCATCACTTGTATTCTCATAATATTGTCCCTCATCAAATTGCCCTTCATCGTTGTATCCACACTCATCGTTTTCCTCATTATATTCTTCATTTTGAGCTAATTCCTCTTCTGTGCTAAATTTATGTCTTTTTAGCTCTTCAATCTCAGCTTTTAGTCGAGCAATCTCCTCTCTTGCAGTCATTGTTTTATGTTTTTTTCCAAACATTTTGGAAACGGTCGCAGTGAACCTACAAAAAAAATCAATAAAGTCCATCAATAAACCAATCTAAATAATTCTTAAAAGAAAACAACTATTATAAATTATCATACCCGCCAGCTCGAACACGACCTGGGTGTTCTGGTGTCCCTAATGCTTGAGTCAAGATGTCATCTCGACCCAGAGCTGTAATTTCGCCACGAATCACTTTTTCTTTGACGTCCTCCTACTCAAGATATTATTTGGTTAAATTAGTTTATATAAATAAAAACGATATATTGATTCTGAAACCTTAGAAAACTTACTATCTTTTCGGCAATTTGTCGGTCTAGCTCTGTCACAAGAACTTTATTTTTTTCACGCGATCTAAGCCAAACTTGATACCTCTCTGGATTTTGAATATTTCGTTCTTTTTTCTACATTGTACAAGATAATTATAGTTATATGTTGCGATAATATCAACCATTATTTAAACTATAATATCAAATATACTTACCAAATCTTCTCTTATATTAGCCATTCCTCTACGAGAGGTTCGATGCCTTGACTTCATTAGTAATAAACGGTTTTTTTGTTCTTGATGCACTATTTGAAACTCTGGACTTAGACGACTAGTTACAAATTGTAACCATTCTCTCTCGTCAATTATATCGCTATACCTCTTTGGGGGAAATTTGAGTTCTTCCATCATACCCATTTCAGCCAAAGGTTTGATGTACTCGGTAGTGAGTTCACTTTTAAAATCTCTCATTATTTGACCAGCTTTTTTCAAAATCTCACGTTTGAAGGGTTGAGGAATGTTGTTACCACCCTGAGAATATAATTAAGAAAAGTAATTATTAAATTTAGATATCACACATAAATAAATAAATAAATATCATAATGATAATTTCTTACAATGATATCCTCCCATAGACCATCTTTCAAATCTTGTGGGACCTTCCTCCAATCACCTGAGTTGATAGAAATCGTGGCTCGTACTCTAGATCCAAGATATGATATCATGTTTGTATAAACATCACCTATTGGTTGTCCCAAATCGTTCCATTGAAGATTTTTCTTGATTCCTTTGGCTTTTTGTTGGGTCATGTAACTCATTCTTGTTTTACCACGACCTTGTTGTTTCTCTTTGTCATCTCTTTTATCCGCCATCTGCATCACACAAATTACAAGGGTTAATGTATTATACAAATAAATAATCACAAGTGTTAATGCATTATACAAATAAATAATTACAAGTATTAATGAATTATATAACTTACTAAACATGTTTTCTTCTTTTTCTTATTTTATTTCTGGTCGATTCACAATCGACCCATATTCCTTCTTCGATGTCAGTTCTAAGATAATCACGATCATCGCTATCACTTTCATTATCATGTTCCTGAATATTCTCAACTTGTTCATGTATCGGTTGTCCAACAATGAAACAGTCATGATATAAATCATAATTTTCATCGTACTCTTCTTTTTCTGAGAATTTCCGCTCGGGAACTGATAAAACAATGGACCATTTATCATTAACTGGATCAAGAATGTAAAACACTTGTTTCGCTTGGGAAGCCATGATAAAAGGATTGTTCTTGCTTCCTTTCTTGCTTAAATCAACCGGAGTGAATCCAAGTTCGTCAGTTTTAACTCCAGTATTGTTGTCCACCCAAGAACATTTAAGAAGAGGAATACGAAATAATGAATAATCTAGCTCCCATATTTCTTCAACAACCCAGTAGTATGTCATTGTGCCTGAAATTGGGTTTTTATCTTTTGCACTGGAAAAATGCATAGCTTCTGCGACTACACTTACTCCACTATTTTGAACCAGACGCGCATCATCTCTTGACTTAGTATGAAATCGTTTCCCTTCAACAATGTAAGCTTGATGCTTTATTACATCAATGCTTGCTCCAAGAGATATGCGCTTCAACTCAGTCGACAGTCCATGATTTTTTTCTCCCAACTTCATCAAAATTGTATTCTTCAGCCACTGGCAAAACGTTTTATTATGCTCATCTATAACCCATTTTTGTTTATTTTTAATCTTGTTTGGAATCATCGACCGTAATAACTCTATGTGATCACTGAAACATAAAAGAAATAAAAAAAAGTTTAAACAACAAAAAGAAAATCACTACTCTAATATATATGATTGAAATATATTTTCTACTTACATTATATATGATTGAATCTCAGGATTATTTTGCAACACAACTAATTGAGCTTGATCTAATTCTGCCCTAGACACGGTGGTCACTGTTCCATTCCCTCGTAGTCCTTTATCAACTCCATCTGAGTTATTTCATGGTTTGCTGATTCCGATTGCTTCAACCCCACTCATGTATTCTGAGCAAAATTCTACTGCCTCTTCCGATATATAACATTCAACCATACTAGCTTCAGGACGATAATGATTACGCACATAACTTTTCAACACCTTCATACTTCTTTCAAATGGATACATCCATCTCGCCCAAACTGGTCCACACAACTTGGCTTCCCTTACTAGATGAACCATTAAATGAATCATAATGTCAAAGAATGATGGCGGAAAAAACATTTCAAGGTTGCATAGAGTTTCCACTATCTTATAATGCAATTCATCCAATTTTTTCATTTCTAATTCTTTTCCGCATAAATGATTGAAGAATATGCAAACATTCGTTAAACAATCTCGAACTTTTTTCGGTAATACTGACCGAATAGCAATCAGAAGTAATTGTTGCATCAACATATGACAGTCATGTGATTTCATACCCATCAGCCTCAAATCTCCCATGGATACCAAGTTTTGAATGTTGGATGAATAGCCATCAGGCACTTTCATCTCTGCAAATGATTTACATACAACTTTTTTCTCTTCTCTGGACAACGTGAAACAAGCAGGAGGTAAATATGTGCGTTTACCTTTCTGTTCAGGTGCTAAATCAGTTCGTATACCCATTTCAACAAGATCTAAACGACTAGTTAAACCATCCTTAGTTTTACCGGGAATATCAAGTAATGTACCTATAATACTTTCGCACACATTTTTTTCTATATGCATAACATCCAAACAATGTTGAACAAGTAAATCTTTCCAGTAAGGGAGACGAAAAAAATTGATTTCCTTTGGAAACATCCACTTACTTTCTTATTTTTCTGCATTTTTCCATACTTGAAATCAATTTTCTCTACTTCTTTAAGAGTTTGTTGCCCCGAAAGTGGCAAAGGAGCAACACCTTGTTCTTTATCACCATCAAATGCTTTTTTTTTTGTCCCTATAATGATGATTTAGGGGCAAATATCGTCTATGACCCATATAACAAATTTTGTGCCCATTAGACAGACGAATAGCCTTTGTGTTAGTGCAACATATTGGACATCCCTGGTAACCTTTTGTGCTTAACCCTGATAGATTACCATAAGCTGGGAAATCATTAACAGTCCACAACAAAACAGCTTTTAAGTTAAAGACTTCTTTCTTAAAACCGTCATATGCCTCAACACCATTTTCATACAAATCTTTCAAATCATCAATTAATGGTGCCAAATAAACATCTATATCGTGCCCGGTTGTTTTGGGCCTGAAATCATTAACGTGAGCATCAAAAACTTTCTTCTCATCACTAACCACGGAGGAAGATTGTACATAACAAGGAAGACAGGCCACGAACTATGCCTACTACTTAGAGATTTATGTGGATTTACACCATCGGCAGCTAGACCTAGACGAATATGTCTTGCTTCAGTTTTAAATTCTGGATTTAAGTTATTAACTTTTTTCCAAGCCTGCGAATCTGCAGGATGTCAAAGTTTACCATCTTTCACTCGCCTAGTCTCATGCCATATTAAGTTTTCAGAGTGTTCTGCACTTCGATATAATCGCTTTAGTCGCGGAATCAAGGGCAAGTACCACATCACTTTTTGAGGAATAAGTTTCCTGATCTCCTTACTCTTGTTAGGTTTGTAGCGGGTTGAATCACATTCTGGGCAAGTGTCCATGTCTGCATACTCTTTATGATATAACACACAATCATTCGGACACGCATGGATCTTCTCATACTTCAAGCCTATGCAATTTAAAGTTTTCTTCACTTCATACGTAGACTCAGGGAAGCAATTATCTAACGGCAAAATCTCTTTAAAAGCAGCTAAAAATTGACTAAAGCATTTATCACTAACTCCATTTTCTGCTTTTATGTTGTAAAATTTTACCATCGTTGGTAATCTTTGTTTCAGACAACCATTGAATAATGGTTTATCTGCATCTCTAACCAATTTATCAAATTTTGAAGGATCATCAACAAACTCTTCTTGTGCTTCATCGAGCAATTCCATAGGATGATCGTCAAAATCACTATAACCCAAATCATCAACCCCTCGCCTCCCGAATGGATATGGATTATTATTTTTCAATGATTCCCCATGCCAATACCATGTACGATAACTTGTATCAAATCCCCGACAAAATACATGATTTTTTATCATGGTAATATTTCCTTTTGTTCCATTACCACAATCTATACATGGACAATGAATTCTTTCCGGATCACTACAATTTGTTTGGAAAAATTCTAAAAATTGGTTGAATCCGTCTTGAAATTGTTGTGTTTCTCTATTCTCAAGAATCCATGACTTATCCATAATGATAATATCTACCTAATTCCTAAGTTGATAATGAAAAGAAAATTAGTATAGTAATACTCTAAAATTATGTTCAATTATTAAATTATAAAATGAAATGGACAGAGTTTCATTTATTTCTATGACATATCCAAAATTCATATGTATTTAAAATTTCAACAAAAACAAAAACATTATTATTATATATAGTAACTTATAAAACATGTTCAACTAATATCATAAAAAAAAAATTGGGCAGAGTTTCCTCTGTATTTATAGCATCTCCCAAGTTATCTACCTATAAATTCACATCAAACAAAACATATAACTAACAACATGCATGTTCTCAACCATAAGTCACCGCAGCACACAGAAAATTCACAGATCCTACTTCACTAAGGCACACATGTTCTCAACCTTCTGTTATCTCCGCAGCACACAATTTTATCTCAGAACCTACTTCACTATGGATGAATATCTAATATATTCAAACTCCTCTAACAATAGTTTGTAAATATAAAAAATAAAAATAAAAAATTAAGTAGTAATTACTACTTACCTTAAAAATTAATATTCACCAATTTCAACCTCGAACAAATATTTCAACCTTGAGTGGGAGCTCACACTCAAACAAATATTTCCTACAATAAAAAGTTAAACATTAGTAAATATATGGTAATTGAATTTATCCTAAAATAATATAATTAACAAAAATATACTTTAAAAAAATCATTACCTAAATAATATACAAAATTATGCAAGCACTAATTTTTAATATAAAAAATTATGTAAACAACATTATTCTAAATAAAATAATACAAAAATACCCTAAATCGAAATATACATTAAAGAAATCAAGTTTTAGTGATCAATACACGTTTTAAACAATGAAAATGTCCTCCAATCCTATATAAAATTTCAAAAATATTACAAAAAATAACCATATGATCATACATAGAAACCACCATTAAACCCACACAATATTTCTTCATTTTTACCCTAAAACTTCAAAATAACTCAAGATTAACTATATATACATGATTTCAAGCATTAATATGCAAAGAAATGGAAAAAAAAACAAAAAGAAATAGACAATGTGGGTACCGTGGGTAGGGACGACGTGGGGAGAGAGCTTCGACCGTGACCTTCAACAAAGAAGAAGATGGGGAAATGAGTGGGAAAAATAGGTTTTTTGGGCTTTAGTGGGTGGAGACCACCTTTCTCCGCGATTTTATACCCAAAACCACAGAGAAATGTCCACTTTTCTCTGCGGTTTTATACCCAAAACCGCGGAGAAAAGTGTCCCTTTCAAACCTTTCACTGCGTTTTTTTTAAAAACCGCAATAAAACTGGGCGCGGACATTAAATATACATTTTTTGACTCTTTCAAACCTTTTCACTGCGCTTTTTATTTATTGTTTAAAAAAAACCGCAGAGAAAGGCTATATTTGCAGTAGTGCCATCTCCAGCTCAATCAAATCAACAGACAGCTCCCTACCATCTACCTCTACTGGTAATGCTCTAATCCACTTCCTAGAGACTACCAATTCTCCTGTTGGCAACAAAGTATGGAATCCCCTAGCATACACACCACTAGGTCTACAAAGTTGATCTATCACCCTAGCAGATACAAATGAATGGGTAGCCCCTGAATCAAACAATGCAGTATACAAAGAACCAGCACTAGAGATCTGACCTATCACAATTGAGGGGCTAGCCTCCGCCTCAGTCTGTGTCAAAGTGAATACCCTGGCAGGAGCAAGACTGTCACTCGGCTTCTGCTCCTCCTTCTTAACTTGAGGGAAATCCCTCTTCAGATGGCTGGCACTCCCACAAACAAAGCAGGCCCTAATCCTGCACTCACTCTGGTGTCGACGCCTGCACTGCGGACACATAGGAAAACTCCTCCAGTTATCACTGCCACCCTGACGGCCAGTAGAAGCACCCCGTACCCTTCTATCTGAGCTGGGAGGAACAAAGGAATCTGGGGCCTTCCTCTTCTGCTCACTGGAACCACCACCACGAGTGAACCCAGCAAAAGGAGGCACTGTCCTCCTGGCATCGCACCTAACAGCGCTGTCCTTCCAAATCTGATCTTTGGCCCTCTCAGCAGTAAGGGCCTTGTTCATAGCTTGGCCTTAAGTAGTAATCTCTGGATCCAAGGTAATATTCACATCGCGGGCGATCATGACATTCAACCCCCGCACGAATCTATCCCTCCTTGCCGCATCAGTCGGCACTAGATCTGGCGCAAACTTTGCCAATCTATCAAACTTAATAGCATACTCTGTCACTGTCGATCGATTCTGAGTCAGATTGATAAACTCATCAACCTTTGCAGCTCGCACTGCCACACTATAGTACTTCTCATTAAACAAGTTTCTGAATTCCTCCCAAGTCATAATTGAGACATCCCTCCTCTGAGCCACCACGTCCCACCAGATGCGGGCATCCTCTCTGAACATGTAGCTAGCACAGGCTACCCTCTCATTCCCCTGAACCCTCATAAAATCCAGAATTGAGGCAATCATATTCATCCACTGCTCTGCCCGCAGTGGGTCCGATCCACCCTCAAAGGGGGGAGGATGCTGCTTCCTGAACCTCTCATACAAAGGTTCCCACTTATTCTCCAAAGCAGACTGAACTGGCACTGGTGCTGCAACCTGCTGCACTGCCAGCCCAGTAACCTGAGGCGGAGCCTGCTGCCTCAGCTGTCGTAACTCCTCCTCTGTTCGCTGAAGTCTTGCTTCCATCTTAACAAACATCTCTTGCCAATTCTGAGGGGCAGGTGGAGGGTGCTCTACTGCCGCGGAGTCTAGCTGATTGTCAAGGCATCTCAACAAATATGCCTGCAACCAATGACACCGCGCATCAGGCATGATAACAACATCCAAAACCACCTCCCAGGCACATTAGTCATCCACAATAATATCTCACATAGCATATAACACACAACGGGCCATGCCCTAACATCATGCATATGTTAACTCATGCATCATGCTATATATAAAATAAGCAGGCAAACAGGGCATTCAAACACATATTCAGACATATTAGCCAATCTTACCAACCAACCCTGAGTTGAGCCTGTCACTGACTGCGTATGTACATGTTCGGTCAATCTCCAGAACCAATAACCTTAGCTCGCTCTGATACCAAGTGGTAATGCCCTACTTCCTTAGAGCCGTTACTAAGTGAGTTTAAAAATGTGCTTTCAACTCGCTAATCGAGGTTTTAGATCAAACAGTGTGATTAAGCTATAAACAAAAGAAAAACTTTAGAAATTAATAATTTCCATAGAAAATCATAAAAGCTTTACACTTGGGATCCCAAAATACAGTTTAGAAATATTTACAACATATAAACTGAACCAAGTCGACTAAACGACAAAATCTAGGTTTATTTACAAGCATCTCCCAAAACTCTCTGGCCGTGGCAGCCAGGCTGGCCAAACATGTACACGCCGCCTCACGCCTGCTGTATTCATGGTTGGTTGACCTTCTCTTTACCCTTACCTACACCACAGAGCATCTGTGAGCCGAAGCCCAGCAAGAAAACCCACAACCAGACAACATATGCAACACATATAACATGCATATAAACAGGCCACCAATGGGCTAAACACATATGGCCTAGCCATCCCAGGCGTTTACCAAGCCCTGGGTTCGCGGACCATGCCTTGAGGATATCTCAGGTATCCTTTTAGGGACTCGCCCTGGAAACTCGCACCCCACGTGCGCTGCTCCCGGCCCCTTGCCATTCTCGGCCTTGCACTCAACGTGCCTAACGCCGTTCCCGGCCCTTCGCCATTCTCGGTCTACACTGTTCTCGGCTCTTGCCGATCACTCACATCATAGCATACACAACATAGCAAACAAGTACAGAATTTTAGCATACTCAGCTAAAGGGCTACGCCCCGCAGTTCTAACATATTGGGCTCAACCCTGCATACCAATTCTACTCAAACACATTGGGCTCAGCCCTGCACACAAGCTCTATGGGAACAAGGGTTTTCTTACCTAAGTTCCGAGCTTTCTGAGCATCGATGCCCCGAGCACAGTCCTCTAAATTGAGCCTCTCCGAATCCCTAGTCACAACATATTAACAATATCCATTCATCAAATTCTAGTCCAATAAATATCCCCGAGCCATAACCCTAACCTCCAGGACCTTGAATTCTATCAATCCGGGTGATAAAATCCATCCTGAGCCTTACCCATTGAGTTCCCAAGCCTAAAAACCCATAAAAGCACAATTTGGCACTAAGAGTTGTGGACCCACCCATAGGCACCGCGGCTAGCCTCAAAACAGAGGCTAGCACCTCACTGACCCCCACACGAGCTGCGGCGCGCAGGAGCTTCTCAGCCTCCCACGGCCGCGCGCACACACGGGCCGCGGCCCTCCCCACTGAACCCATATTTTCACACCATTTTTCTAAACCTTTCCTTAAGCCAATTCATCATAAAACTTGGCTAACATTCCTAGATAACCAACACAGTTATTCCAGCTCAATAACAACATCAAGACCCCATTAAAATATGCTCCAAAACTCAGCTAGAACACCCAAAGACAAATCAAGCTTAGCTAACATGCAATCCCCTATAACCAGCAGAAATGTAAGACTAAACCTTAGTAATTAGAGCTTACCTTGCAGAGCTTAGTCCCTGAGTTTGATCCTCCATCCCCAAGCTTCAAGCTCCTAGAATATCTCAGCTGAAATCTTCCTAGTTCCTAGCCAATTCCTTTGAGTTTGCCTTGAAGAGTAAAGAAGAGGAGAAGATAAAATCTATCTCAGTTATGAAAGAATGTGTGTGTGTGTCGGTTTCCCCAAGGTTCTAAGTAATTCCTCCTTTTTGTTTTATTCAGCTTAAGTCTATGTGGTTACCTCAAGGCTCGGGGTACCGAAACGTCCCCGAGGGCAAAATGGTAAATTTCCCCAATATTCCCGCCTAGACATTCTATCTTCAAATATATCTCCAAATATTTATTTCCATGTCCCAATAGTCCCCTAACACACCTAGTACCCAAATTACCCCTCAACTCACCCCGAGTCTGAATCTCAACCCTGTTGTGACTCTCTGGCTAACCGCTCCCCAGGACTGTCTCGAATCGTGCTGCACAGACATATCACATATATAACATTTATCACATTTATCACACTTATGCCCCTAATATCCAGACGGGGCCCACATGCACATTCAACTCAATTAAACATGCATCATTATCATATATACACATAAATCCACATATTAGCATATTAAATCACTTATTGCCCTCCAGGCACACTAATCAAGGCCCTAAGCCCGATTAGCAAATTCGGGTCGTTACACTTACCCTCAGGCTCAAAATGTAACCATCTTATTCTTGCAGTCTATAGTCACCCCATACCTGACTAACCAATCCATCCCCAAAATCATGTCTAAGTCATCCATACCCAACTCAATTAAGTCAACTGATAGTTCCCTGTTGTCCACCATCATTGGAAGTGCTCTAACCCATCTCTTAGAAACTACCTGCTCCCCTGTGGGTAATATAGTCCCAAACCCCATAGTATAATACTCACAAGGCCTACACAATCTATCAATCACTTTGCTAGAAACAAATGAATGTGTGGCACCAGAGTCAATCAATTCAGTATATGAAGTGTCAACACTAGAAAGCTGACCTGTCACCACCAAGGGACTAGCCTCGGCCTCTTCCCGTGTCAAGGCGAACACTCGAGCTTGAATCAAGCTGTCTGCCTTCCGTGGTTCTTTTTTCTTCAAAGTCAGACAGTCTTTCTTCAGGTGCCTAATCACTTCACACAAGTAATAGGCCTTCGCCCGACATTTGCCCATATGGTGCTTCTAGCATCTAGCACACTCTGGGTAGCTTCTCCAAGCCTCACTGCCGCCCTGGACACCCCGACCCCTCCAATCAAGACTAGCAGTGGTCGAGGTGTCAGGGGTCATCCTCTTCTGATCGTTGGGGCTCCACCCCTACCTGATCCCACAACTAAAGGCATTGCTCTACAAACATTTCGTCTCGCAGCGCTCTCCCTCCATATCATGTTCTCTGGCTCCTCAATTGTGAGGGCCTTCTCAACCATCTGGGCATAAGTCGTCTCCCCAAGTATTGATGTAATTTGTACATCTCGGGCTATCATAGCATTCAGCCCCCGAACAAACCTATCCTGCCTGGATACATTTGTAGGCACTAGATCAGATGTAAACTTCACTAGTCTGTCAAATTTTAAGGAATACTCAGTAACTATCATGCTTCCCTGTACCAAACTGGTGAACTCATTCACCTTTTCTGCCCTGACGGCAATGTTGTAGTATTTCTGGTTGAACAGATCTTTGAACTCATCCCAACTCATGGTAGAAACCTCTCGAGTTTGGGATGCCACCTCCAACCAAATGCGAGCATGATCTCGAAACATGTAAGTGGCACAGGCCACCCTATCATTACCTACCACCCTCATTAAATTCAGGATGGAGGTGATAAAACTCATCCAATGTTCAGCCTTAAGTAGATCTAGTCCTCCCTTGAAGATTGGAGGATGATGTTTCCTAAACCTTTCTTACAACGGCTCCCACGTGTTCCCAATCTCAGGTTGTTATACTATTGGTGTCACAGCAGATGGCAGGTCTGGTGCAGCATTCCCTTATGGAACCTACTGTCTCAGAAGACAATCTCTTCCTCTTGACTTTGAAGTCTAGCTTGCATGTTAGCAAGCATCTGCTGCCAGTTCTTAGGGACAGATGGAGGGTTCAGGCTCTGGTCATCATCTCTAGCCTTGATCTCGTCGCTGGCTAGTTGAACTAATTGCCTTGGAGGCATAAATCTCCAAGTTTATCTACAATCAATGACTCGGCTGATCAAGCAATGATAGTAGGTTTTTGAAATTA
This sequence comes from Humulus lupulus, assembly GCF_963169125.1. NCBI lineage: Eukaryota > Viridiplantae > Streptophyta > Magnoliopsida > Rosales > Cannabaceae > Humulus > Humulus lupulus. The sequence goes on along the minus strand of NC_084794.1, from coordinate 117,057,425 downwards.
CCCTACGGTCTAATTCCAATACTCGAGAAACAGTATACAATTACAATGCAGACAAGCATTTTAACAATTATCCACATATAGTAGCAATGCTAATAAGCATGCCTCATCATATACACATAATAGTCAAGGTTCAGGCCCTATCAGTATATCCCATGCTTCATAATCAACAAGCAGATAAGGCATTTATATTTCATTTAAATAGTTAAACATATAGTCACATATACAGTTACCAAACCCTGAGTCGATCTTGTCTTTAGCGACAGGTCTACATGCCTAGCCAATCTTCAGGAACCCTTAAACATAGACTGCTCTGATACCAAGTTGTAATGACCTGGATAGCCAAGACCATTACACTGTGTATTTTAAATAGTGCAAGACTTGCTAATCAAGTCGATTGGACATAAACGTGTTACTAAGGTCAATTAATGGATTAGGGTTAAAAGATTTTGATCATAAAATAGTTATTTTTCCTTAAAATGTAGAAGTTTGTACACGGGAACCTAAAAAGGTGTTTACAAGGCAATTACAGCCGTCAAAATAATTATAATGGAAGCCATCCAAAGCGGCAAAATAAAATTTGTCTCTAGTCCTTGTTGATCCCGTGGTCGTGGCAGTCAAGCAGCTACAGATGTACACGTCGCCCCTAAAACTCTCCCACTTACAGCTGGTCCATCTTTCCATTTCCCTTACATGCACCACATAGCACAAGACAAATGGAAAAAGGTATAAAAATAGTAAACTTAAATCGTTTAACTTAGTAGTAACAAATCATAAGCAGTCATCTAGGCAGTAATAATCTACTCAGTTCAACATATAATTCAATCGCAGTGTCCTACACAATTAGTTAAGTGCCAACGACACCTCTGTTTACTTAGTAACATTCAGGCCTGACACCCTTAGGCCGAGTCCTCTAGTTGTATAGCTGACCCCAATTCACTTAGGCCACGCTGTGTTCCACACGCTTAACGGCAGCCCCGACTCTCTTAGGTCAGACGATCAAATCAAACATAAACAAACAGATCGATTGCAGATCACGCAATTGGTTGCAACATAAACCAGCATTCCTATCAGATATTCTCTACTATAAATATAATCACAATCACACATATGTATTTATCCATACTTGTTAACAGGGGTCTAAGCCCTAATTACAACCTGGGTGCAGTTTTCTTACCTCGAGTCCCGAGCAGAAGGTGTAAGACGATCCCGAGTACGATCCCTAATGTCGAGCCTTCACGGTAAATGTAATGTTCGAAAAATGCTACTAAGGTTTAATGTCTTGATTAGCATGCCGATAGGGTATAATTGGATGTATGTGTGAATAGTTGGTTAAATGCGTGACTATTTTACATGCATGATATATATAATGAAATGAATATATTTAAATGCATGTTTATATGTATTAAATATGCATGTGGGCCCATTCTTGATAGTTGGGGCATATTTTTAATAGTGGCATGTTGCAAACATAAATGTTATTATATGTGAGTAAATGATTGAAACCACATTATTATGTGGATATATTTTCAGTATACGACTCGAGGCGATCCTAGTGAGCAGATTAGCGGAATAGTCGCAACGAAGTTTAATTCTCGGCTTGGGGAGAGCCTAGGGGTATTTTGGGAAGTTTAATGTATATTTCGGGTTTATTGAGTAATGGGTAAGTATTTGGGGATTAAATGGGCATGTCGGGGCTAGTTAGGAATTTATAGGACTACTCAAAGAATTAGTGGGAAATGTGGCAAATGAAGATTTTTCCCTTGGGGCCATTTAATGTTAAAGGTATACTTAGGGGGCAGTATGGTCTTTTATTGACTATTATATGGATCTAGGCTAGGGATAAAAACTTTGAGAAACAATCAGGAATATCCAAGAGACTCTTTTTCTCTCTTTTACATGTCTCTCTCTCTTCTCCCTTTGGAAGGTTTGAAGGTTGAAGGAAAACCTTAAGGAAAGCTTAGGCTTGAGCTGGAAAAAAACTGAAGAAATTGCTTAGGAATTTGAAGATGGGAAGCTTGGGAACTGAGGAACTAGAGCTAGGATCATTGAAGGATTTGTTCAAGGGCATAGTCTGTAGTTTGAGGTAAGGTTTGCACCATGTTTTCTTGATGAATTCTGCTATGGTTTATGTTTTATTGAGGTCTAAACTTTGGGTCTGAATCTGAGTTCTGTTGAGGATATGGGTTAGTTGCTAGGGTAATTATGATAACTATGTTGTGTTATTGTGGATTCTAGACTTGATTTTTAAGTTTGATTATGGTTAGGGTGTGTTCTTATGGGTTTATCTTGAAGAAAACACAGAAAAGGAACTGGGTTTTTTGGGTTTGCGGGGGCGTGCTGCGACCCAGTTCATGGGCGTCGCGACCCGCGTGCCCAGAAAGCCCAGGGAGGGCTACTGACGTGAGGCCGCGCCGTGACCTTAGGGTGCAAGTCACGGCTTTCCTCCCTCCAGATGCAGAGGTTGCACCTTTGACTTGAGGCATGCTACGACCCTCAGGGCTAGGTAACGACCCGCCTAGACAGTTCTAGCCTAGGTTTGTCTTATGGCTTGGGGAGGCTTGGGGATTAAAACCTAAGCACTCAAGATGAATTCTACTACTCGATTTAGTAGAATTCGAGGTCCTGGAGGCTAGTATTTGATTCCAAGTCTTTTAAATGGTTTAGGAACTTATGGTTATCCATTATCGCATTGTGACTAGGTTATACTGCAAGGGCTCAAGGATTAGGGATCGTGCTCAGGGATGCCATGTGCTAGCTGCTCGAGACCTCAGGTAAGAAAAATGTACCTGAGTTGTGATTTGGGCTTAAACCCCTTGTATGATTATATTATGAATATGAACATATCTGTAGCTGAGAATATCTTATTGGGCATGCTTGTATACGCTGTCATTGATTACTTGCTATGCATTGTACATCTGTGATTATATATGTTTACAGGCCAACCTAAGGGTGTTGGGGGCCAATAGGAAGCGTGCGAAACGCAGCTCGACCTAAGGGTGCTGGGGTCAGCTATAAAGCCAGTGGACTCGGCCTAAGGGCGTCGGGCCTGGACATTATACAATAAACAAAAGTGTGGTTCGCGCTTAACTATTTGTATTGATTAATGAGATTGATTTATATGTTTGATTAAGCTGAGTACTTCTATTGAGTATGTTGCATATAATATATTGTTAGTTGAATCTGGTGAATTATATATACTGTTTTTATAATGTTTCCTAGTTGTGCATGTTGTTTTAAGTTTTCTCGTTGGGCCTTGGCTCACGGGTGCTACGTGGTACAGGTAAGGGAGTTGGTAGCTGGACCAGCCATGAGTTGGAGAGCTTCAGAGGCAGTGTGTACATAAGCAGCCTGCCTAATCGCCACTATTGGGATATCTTGGGAGGAACTAGGGTTATACCCTGTTTTGCCGCTTAGGACGGCTAAGTTGTAATCTATTTGTCTTTTACAAGTTTGTAAACTTATTTTTTGGGATCCCATGTACAAACTTAATATTTTAATGAAAAATAAACATTTTGTTGACCAAATATTTTATTACTTGACCTTGACTTAGTCTTTAATTACACATTTAAGTTCAAACGACTTGCTTAGTAGGTTAGGCACTATTTTAAACACACAGTGTAACGATCTTGATTATTCACGGCGTTACAATTTGGTATCAGAGCAGTCTAGGTTTAAGGGTTCCTGAAGACTGGCTGGGCATGTACACTCGTTGCTAAAGATAAGCTTGACTCATGGTTAGGTACTTAATGACATGATTATGTGGTCAATTGTTGAAATTGAACCTATATGCCTTATCTTCGTGTTAGTATAGAGAAAGCATGATGTGTATGATCGTATTTGATAGTAATGGAATTTGATAATTAATGCATGAGTAATGTAGATTGGTGTTTTGATATGTATATTGTGCGTGTGATTATTGTGATTGTTTGGACCAGCCCATGGGATGATTGTGGATATGAATATCAGGGCTGAGAGGTTAAGTCAGTGTTTGCGAACTTATTCAGAATGTAGGTTTCCAATATAGTTAATTGGACCTAGTATCGTTAGAATGGGGGCTGTAGATGATAGTTAGGGACGGAACCCTCCATCTGCCCCTGGAATTCACAGGAGATGTTTGCTGGTATGCGAGTAATGCTGCTAGATCAGGATGAGGAGATTAAATGGTTGAGACAACGGGTTTCGTTGGGTAAATGCTACTTTGTATATCTTGGCAGTAAGGGCACCAGTGTTAGTTCAACCTGAGGATGGAAATAGATAAAAGTTATCGTATGAAAGACTTTAGCAACATTATCCTCCAGTTTCTGAGGGAGGTCTGGGTTTGCTCAAGAGCTGATCAGTAGATGGGAATGATTAACTCTGTCCTTGATGATATGAGAATGGTAGACCATGATAGAGTAGTTGCGCCATGTGCATGCGGTAGGAGGATGCCCAAACGTGTTGGGAAGTACTACCCCAGACCCAGAATGTTGTCATGATGGGTTGGGACGAATTCAGACAATGATTTGATGAAAAAGACTACAGTGATGCAGTTTGAACTGTTATGAAAAATAATATTGCCTCAATGGAAATGGTAAGATAATGTTACAACTCTATGCAAAACATTACAATGGACAAGATTGATTAAATAAAGTGTTACAACTCTATAACTGAAAATACAAATAAAACAAAGGAAATGAAGAAGATGATGAAGAAGAAGAGAATAGTAAAATACAACTCAAAACAAAAGTTACAAATAAAATAAAGTGTTTGGACCAAATGAAGAGATTACAACTCTTAAACAAAATATACAAGTAAATAAAACAAGAAAATAAGAAGAAGAACAATAGAATAAAAGGAAGAACATAAACCACAAACAAACTCTCACTTACACAACCTAAGTGAAGAGGATTGGGGATCACCAACTTGAACAAGGTTTGAAACCTTTGTCCAAAAGCTTATTTCCCCCTAACTCAAGCACTAGAGGATCTCTCTCAGATTTTGGAAATGCTTTCTGGAATAATCAAGCCTCAAGGTGTTTCTAGCCAAGTGCTCTAGTGGATAGAAAAATGGTGTATCTTACAAGTGAGCATTAGGCTCCTATTTATAGAGTTTAGAGACACCCTTTGAATTTCAAATTCCACCAACCCCCATGGTTGTTACCAATGATTAATTGGGTGTTTTATGGAATTAAAATAGAGATTTGGGAGTTACTTGGCTGTTGGAATCGTTCAAAATTGGATAAAAACCGAAATTATATGAAGTTGTCAGCCTTTAGGGCCGCGGCGCTTGTTCCAGGCGCCGCGGCCCTCAGTCAATTTCAGCAATACATTTTTTCAGTTTTTTTTCAAAACGTTCCAATTTATTCCCACTTGATTTTGTAACTTCCATACACAATATGGGAGTTAAAATCACATCTCTATCAGCCATTTCTCATATGGCTTTAAGAAATTCATCTCAATATTGTGTAACAAAAAATCTACACAATAATGGGTAATATTTAGGAGTTACAAATTTGTGATGAATTTGTAACACCAAATATGTTACATGTTTGGATATTTCACATATATCCAAATAATGTAACTCTCTTTTATATGTTACAATATGTGACACTCTATGTCACATTTATTTAATCTAAAACATTATATTATAAAATAATATAATATTACATTATATTATGAAATAATATAACATGAACTGCGTAGACTAATGAGTTTATGAACTCGGTTTAGAATGGTAAGACAATGATAGATTATGTCAATAATTTGATGGGTTGATCAATCAACTTTTGATTTGATACAAGCGGAGGTAGCTCAGAAAGAATGATATATTTAAGGACTGAACTCTGGGATGGCCCAGAGCGTTAAGGTCACTCCAGTGCATGAGATTTTCATATATGCTCGGGCAGTAGGGAGGGCCTCATTATTAAAGACATTATATATGAGATATGGAGTGAGAATGTCATAGGGCAAGAAGCACAGGCAATGGTATTCCCATTTGCGGGATTAAGTAAGGGTAGATGCCTAGTAACCAGAAAGTCACTGGGGCAACAGGGAGGCCTGGTGATGTTACTTAGTATGCGCCAGATGCGGGAGATGTCATCTAGGAGGACACCAAGTGAAGGCATGTTTCCTATATGGAATGGTTAAGCACATTAGGGATGATTGCTCGAGATTGGAGAAGGGAGGACTGGTCTGCCTTGATACAGTTATAGCTCGAGGCTAGTCCCTCGAAGGCGACTGGTTGTCTTTCTAGCCCTCATACCTTGTTGTACATTGGGCTGATTGAGTTCGGTGCTACATATCTCTTGGAAGAGACACATATATGGAGCACACGCTTCAAGGTTTCTATACGACGGGACTTGAGATATTAGTGCCTGCTGGGAAAGAGTTGGTAACTTCCAAGGGAAAGTTAGAGTATTATTGGTAAAAGGTCCACAGTAAAAGTGAGTGAGTTCGTCAAATGATAGTTTTGATATGATCCTGAGTAGGAGCTGATATGTTAAATAAGGGAGAACCATGGATTTCATGAGATGGTAATAATGTCTGGATTTGAAAGGGAAGGAGCCAGTTGTGTCTATGGGATACCTAGATATTGTGGTAGGTACCACTTGGAATATGTCAGTTAGACCAGATGGAGATTGGATTGGCCAGTAAGGTTCCTGATGGGTGCTCAAGGAATTGTTTGGTACGCTACGGGCTTTAGGTATGGATAGACTCGGTATCAGGGACATCATGAAGAATGATATTAGCTTAGCATAAAGAATTAATAGTTTGGTTAAAAAAGTATTTGATTTGAGGATGGATCAGATGGAGCATTGCATCGTGGGACATGTCGACATCACCTGTTAAGGATGAAGGGTTCAATTTCCTAGTTGCAAGTTAGGACAATGTTCTCAGGAATTGATCTTCGATATTGTTATTACCAACTGAGGATCAAGGAAAGAGACATTCTAAGAATTACTTCTTGCACCAAGTAGGATGTGATGGATTATCAGTGAAGGTTCTTAATTGACCAATGCTTCAACGACACAAGTAAATTTGAAAAGCAGAGAGTACAGAAACGACATGGATGAGTCATATCCAGATTGGTTAGGAATGTGTTGGTCTACTCCCAGTTAGAAGCAGAACTCAAACAACTACTACGTTGATAATACTAAGACTGATGAAGCAGGGTTTTAGGTAAGGCTCCAGAAAATGTAAGCTTCGATATCTCCAAAGGTATTCAAGGTCACGTTATAGGAAGTAATGGGATCATGTATGAAGGAATTTAGTCAGAAACCACAAAGAAATTACTGAAGAGCGCCTGAGGGGTGAGAAGTATAGTGAGACCGGTAAGACACGTCAACTACTACTTGAAGCATCTTCAAAGATAACTATACCCAAGATTGAGATAACACAAGAACCTAAAGTTTGTCTGAATGGATAGTTTCGTACTGTATTTTCATAAACATAGAATAAGGATTGGTTAGCACCCTATGGTATTAGAATTTGTATGTAATGGATGAATACGGGAGGACAACATGATGGATATTTTCTTTGCTTAAGACATGAAACTATAAGGTGGTGCATCAAATACTAAGCCACACCCAGGTATAGACTGAAAGGATGGTTGTTCGTGCTTCCTGGTAGATGAAAGAATAAGAACACAAATGTTATACATGGAGCATTAAGTTGACGGTAATGCTAGATAGCCACGGTTAGGGTGCAGTGCTGGCACCTACGAAATAGAAGTGAATGTATTAGCACAAAGGATTTAAGCGCTTGGTCATATGTAAAGGAATAACCTTGAGACCAATGCCTAATGGGAATTAATGAATGATTCACATTGGAACCCTCGATTTCATAGAGAAAATTAATACGGAAGCTAATGTTTTGAGTTGGAAAGTTCTGCAACGTGAGGAAGACGCCACAATTACAGTAAATTCAGACGGGGTAACGGTCAAAATTGGTATAGTATCTGCAGTTGATAATCGATCGATGTAACTCTATGGACAATGAAGCTTAGGAGGAGATTTAGTGGGAATGGTTAAGAATGCTGTTATTTTGGTATGAATGGATTAAGATGTGAAGATCGGATGAGTGATCCGGAACTTGGTGTTAAGGTGGAGATTCTAAATGAGTATTATACTACCTCCTTATGAATATTGTAACCAGGAAGTTTAAATGGATGTTAAGATCTGAAATCTGTATATTGGAAGGTAGAAAGGTATAGTAGTGGACCGTAAGGGTGGATCACATTAGACTGCAAGTAAGAAGGGTGGATATGAAAGGTTGTGACTCAACAGATTGAGTTAATACACCTTGATTCATGTGAACGAGTATCACGATAATGTGTATGAGCGATGAGAAACCATATGTCTCCGTGGGACACCGAAGTTGATGGTGTCGAAATGAGACCCTTTATTTTCCAAGTTTTGGAAAAGGATGTAGAAGACAAAGAGTATAAGATTGAGACTTAGAATTAAGGGTTACCTTCAGATAAATTGACAATCTGAAGAAGTCACTCAGATTTTGAGAATTATACATCAAATGTGTATGTGTTTAGGGCATTGAGATAAGTACAGTCCCTTGATTCAATAGTCACAGTGGTGAATGCCGATCAACAGCTAGGATGAGTCTGAATAAGGTACAGTAAGGTAGAGATCGAGAAATGTTTGTTCCAAGTAATGAAATGAAAGATAGAGAATATTGTGGTTCAGCATTGGTTCGGGGAAACCAATGAAGTTATTAGGATTGTTAGGGCAAAAGTGTCTACCTATCTAAAAGGACATAAGAGTTTGCAAATTTCAAATATGGGGCACAAAGTTCCAGGACGGGAGACTTTGTATTTCTTTGAATATTGTAGACAAGAAAGTATAAGATATTTTGGGAAAGGAAAAGAATTTTTGACTCCCGATTTAATAAGACTTCTAAGATCTTATCAAGGACTAGACCAGGGGCCTACAGATTATCCTTACCCTAGTATGGGTGGTGGCTTATGAATGTTACTGGTGCCAATGTCAAGGAAATAAATGTATGATATCACTGCTGATGTGGTGAGGAGACCCTAGGATTTCAGGGGGAGTTATTGCGCAAGGAAAAGCTAATGGAATTATGATAAATGAGATAAGGTCTTATGGAATAAGATTGTCACTCTAATGAGAGTTTTACTGAAGGGTAAAAAGGTCAAGAATTGGACTCTGTGGTTACAGTCAGATTTACGGGATTTGTATCTCGAAGTGTTTGAATAAATTTTCAGGACGAAATTTAAATAAGGAAGGGATAGTTGTAACATCCCAAAAATGAAAATAAGGTTTAATGTCTTGATTAGCGTGTCAGGAGGGCATAATTGGTTGCTTGTGTGATTAGTTGGTTAAATGTGTGACTACGTGGCATGCATGATTATATGATGAAATGAATATATTTAAATGCATGTTTATTTGTATTAAATATGCCTGTGGGCCCATGCTTGATAGTTGTGGCATATTTGTAATATTGGCCCATTGCAGGCATAAATGTTATTATATGTGAGTAAATGATTGAGACCACATTATTATGTGGATATATTTGTAGTGTACGGCTCGAGTCGATCCTAGTAAGCGGATTAGTGGAATAGTCACAGCAGGGTTTAATACCCGGCTTAGGGCGAGCTTAGGGGTATTTTGGGAAGATTAACATAAATTTGAGGATTATTGAGTAATGGGTAAGTATTTGGTGATTAAATGGGCATGTCGGAGTTAATTGGGAATTTATAGGACTACTCGAGGAATTAGCGAGAAATGTGGCAAATGATGATTTTGCCCTTGGGGCCATTTAAAGGGTATACTTAGGGGGCAATATGGCCTTTTACTGACTATTGGATGGATCTTGGTCAGGGCTAGAAACTTTGAGAAACAATTAGGAATATCCAAGAGATTCTCTTTCTCTCTTTTACGTGTCTCTCTCTCTCTCCTCCCTTTGGAAGGCTTTAAGGCTGAAGGAAAACCTTGAGGAAAGCTTAGGCTTGAGCTGGAAAAAAAACTGAAGAAATTGCTTAGGAATTTGAAGATGGGAAGCTTGGGAATTGAGGAACTAGAGCTAGGATCACTGAAGGATCTATTCAGGGGCATAGCCTGCAGTTGGAGGTAAGGTTTGTACCCTATTTTCTTGATGAATTCTTCTATTGTTTAGGTTTTATTGAGGTTTAAACTTTGGGTATGAATCTGAGTTCTGTTGAGGATATGGGCTAGTTAATGGGTAATTATGATAACTATGTTGTGTTATTGTGGATTCTAGACTCGATTTTCAGGCTTGATTATGGTTAGGGTGTGTTCTTATGGGATTAGCTTGAAGAAATCGCATAAAAGGAACAGAGATTTCTGGGTTCGTGGGGGCGCATCGTGACCCAGTTCATGGGCGCCGCGACTCGCGTGCCCCAGAAGGTCCAGGGAGGACTGCTGACATGAGAGCGCATCACGACCCTAGGGGGAAAGTCGTGGCCCACGTCGCGACCCTCAGGGCTAGGTCGCGGCTCGCCTAGATAGTTCTAGCCTAGGTTTGTCTTAAGGCTCGGGGAGGATCAAGGATTAAAACCTAAGCGCTCGAAACGAATTCTACTACCTGGTTTAGTAGGATTTGATGTCCATGAGGCTAGTATTTGATTCCAAAGCTTTTAAATGGTTTAGGATCTTATGGTTATCCATTATCGCATTGTGACTAGGTTATACCGCAAGGGCTCAAGGATTAGGAATCGTGCTCAGCACTACCATATGCTAGCTGCTCAGGACCTCAGGTAAGAAAACTGCACCTGAGTTTTGATTGGGGCTTAAACCCCTTTTATGAATATATTATGAGTATGAACATATCTATAGCTGAGAATATCTGAATAGGCATGCGTGTACGCTGTCATTGATTACTTGCTATGCATTGTACATCTGTGATTATATTTGTTTACAGGCCGGCCTAAGGGTGCTGGGGGCCGATAGCAAGCGTACGAAACACAGCTCGGCCTAAGGGTGCTGGGGTAGGCTATAAAGCCAGTGGACTTGGCCTAAGGGCACCGGGCCTGGACATTATACAATAAACAGAAGCGTGGTTCGCGCTTAAATATTTGTATTGATTAATGAGATTGATTTATATGTTTGATTAAGCTGAGTACTTCTATTGAGTTTGTCTCATATAATCTATTGTTAGTTGAATTTGGTCAATTATATTTACTGTTTTTATAATGTTGCTTAGTTGTGCATGTTGTTTTAAGTTTTCTTGCTGGGCCTTGGCTCACAGATGCTACGTGGTGCAGGTAAGGGAGTTAGTAGCTGGACCAGCCATGAGTTGGAGAGCTTCAGGAGTGGTGTGTACATATGCTGCCTGTCCAATCGCCGTGGTTGGGATAGCTTGGGAGGAACTAGGGTTATATCTTTTTTTCCGCTTATGATGGCTAAGCTGTAATCTATTTGTCTTTTACAAGTCTGTAAACTGATTTTTTGGGATCATGTGTACAAACTTAATATTTTAATGAAAAATAAACATTTTGTTGACCAAATATTTTATTAATTGACCTTGACTTAGTCTTTAATTACACATTTAAGTTCAAATGACTTACTTAGCAGGTTAAGCACTATTTTAAACACACAGTGTAACAGTCTTGGTTATCCAGGGCGTTACAGTAAACCTTGATCACAATTTCGGGCTCTGAGATGATCCTCAAGTAATCCTAGCTTCAATCCTTGGATTTCCTGGCCAATTCCTCAAGAACTTCAAAATGCTCCAAAGCACCATGAAGGGAAGAGAAAAACGAGAGAGAGAGAGAGAGAGCTGAGAGTATGCTAAGTGGTTTCTAGTGGTTTTCCCCTAACAGCTAAGTCTGACAAAGGCTTTAATGAATGACCAAAATACCATTATACTTATCCTTTTATTTCCTTTAAAGGCAAACCCGTCATTTACCGCATTTCCCACGAATCCTCAGGTGGTCCTATAAATTCCCAATTAATCTCGACGTGCCCAATTAATCACCAAACAATTACTCGTTACCTGGTAAATCCCAAATATACGCTAAGTTTCCAAAACACCTCCATGCTCACCCTGAGCCAGGTATTTGACCCTGTTGTGACTATTATGCTAATTCGCTCCCTAGGATCGTCTCGAGCCGAATACTGCAAATATATCCACAGAATAATGTGGTCTCAATAATTTAACATATATAATCACATTTATACCCTTAATGGGTCAAAATTACAAATATACCCTTATTAACAAGAACGGACCCACATGCATATTTAATTCCCATAAACATGCACATGCATTCATATTACCAAATAAATCATGTATGCCACGTAGTCACACATTTAATCAATTAATTTCACGCATATATACCCAATGATGCCCTCCCGGCACATTAATCAAGGCGCTAAGCCTTATTAGCAATTTTAGGACGTTACAGTGTTTTTCCATTTTTAATGAATTAGATTTGGTTGTAGCTTGCTATATGACAAATAGAAAGAACTATAACATACAAGAGAACTGTAGTTTTAGAAATTTTTTTTTTTTTTTTTGCATTTTTGTTCTTAGCATTGTGGTGTTTTATTTTTCTTATATTAAAAGTTGGGTGATAGTTGTAATTACAGACAGTTTAAAACTGAGAGGATGACTTGGAGAGACTTTGAAAGGGTTTCCAGGGAACTACATTTTAACCCATCTCACTGGAGGACCTTAATTGGATCATTTGATGGCTTAAGGCAAAGAGATATGACAGTGAATGAAATCTACATGAAGTTTATAAAGTTGTCTTCCTATGCTTATGATGGTGCCATCGATCAACCTCTTCTGATATAGTAGTTGATGCGTCATTTGAATCTTTCAATACTTGGATCAATTGCCTCTATGACCTTTGCCAACTTGATTGAGTGTGTGACAACAGCTCTGAGGCACATCAAGAAGGAATTGAGAAAAAGAGTCCGACCCAAGAAAGAGGAAATGATTGAAAGATGAGCAAGAAGAACCAAGGGAAGTGGTTATCCCAAGGACAATAGTTTAATGGGGGTAGCACAAGTAGAAGTTATTAAGGGAAAAACTCGCATCAAGCCATATGGGTGCTTCAGTTATGGCCAACATGGTCATAAGAAGACAGATTTCCAGTAGGGACAACAAAGGTCCCAACCATCTCGTGGAGGACCCACAGGGAGCTATGCTGGGTTTACTCCTTTCACAAAACAACCTAGGAGTAACCAGTCGAAGTCTTCACCCTATGGTTTCACACCCTCACTAGGAGAACAGTCTCAATACCAACATCAGGTTCAGCCACAACGTTCAGGATTCAACGAGGGGTACTCCTAATTCTATTGGCAGTCAAAGAGGGTTCAATTAGGGAGGAAATTCTAGTGTGAGAACAAACCATCTTGGTGGTGATGATGTGAAAGAAGTTACAAGCCATGGATTTGTGGGTGGTATGGTTCTTATCTGACATTTCTACGCTCATGCATTATTAGATATTGGTGCATCACGTTCTTTTACATTCTTAATGTTTGATAGCATGTTGGGTTTAAGTTGGGAAAATTTTAGTCCTACCTTGCAATTGAGTGTAGCTATGGGAGGTCATGGTGAGGTATCAACCATATGGATATCAGTTTGTATTGTGTTTGAGGGGCACAAGTTGTTAGGAAACTTGATAGTGTTACCCATGAGACAGTTTGATATGATTCTTGGTACAGTTTGGTAGTCTATGTACCAAGCAATTGTAGATTGCTCATGCAAAAGGGTGATTCTATTAACTCCAAATGGTCATTTCATTGTATATCGAGCCAATATGAATGTAGTGAGGCAAAATCCTATCCTGAAGTCTTGTTTAGGTGGGAAAAGAAAATTAGAGTATTATGGGCATTTGTTTGTAATTAAGGATGATTCTAGATATCTAGACAAGTTTCCTTGGATATCAATAATTAGTGGCTTTCCAAATGTGTTTCCTGAGGATTTTCGAGGTCTACCACCTGATAGAGAGATCGGGTTTTCCATTGACTATATTCCTGGGGCTCAACCAATTTCTTTTGCACCTTATTGTATTGCACCTGCAGAGTTGGCTGAGTTGAAAAAACAATTGGGTGATTTGATGGATAAATGTTACATTAGGAACAATACTTCCCCATAGAGAGCTCCAATCTTGTTTGCCAAGAAAGCTGATGGATCATTGTGACTTTGTGTCAATTATAGGAAATTGAATTAAATGACAACTAAGAGCAAGTAACATTTTCCAAGGATAGATCAATTCTTTGATCAACTTAAAGGTTCAAAGTTCTTTTCTAAAATTGACTTGAGTTAAGGCTATCATCAATTGAGGATTAAGGAAGAGGATATTTCTAAGACTTCTTTAAGAACGCGTTATGAGCACTTTAAATTTTTGGTGATGCCATTTGGATTAAGGAATGCACTTGCAACATTTATGGCCCTTATGAATATGATCTTTAGTCCCTATTTGGATAAGTTTGTGGTAGATTTCATTGATGATAGTCTAGTATATTCCAAGAACACTTGAGGAGCATGTTGAGCACTTAGAAATAGTGTTACAGACTTTGAGGGATCATCAATTATATGCTAAGAAAGAGAAGTGTGACTTTTGGATGACCTAGGTTAAATTCTCAGACCATGTAATATCTAAATAACGCATTATTGTGGAACATGCAAAGATTGACTCTGTCTTGTAGTGGGAAAGACCGAAGAATGTTACTGAGGCTCGAAGTTTTCTTGGGTTAGCAGGTTGCTATCCTCACTTTGTGGAGAATTTCTCTCGAATTGATATGCCTTTGACAAAGCTGACTAGAAAGGATTTAAAGTTCGTGTGGGATGAAAGTTGTGAAGAAGTTTTCAGAGATATGGAACAAAGATTGACTAAAGATCACTGTTTTCACTGTGACTAATAGTGATAAATCATATTTGGTATTCACTGATGCCTTTTGTACTGATTTAGGATGTGTTCTCATGCAGAATGGAAATGTTTTTGCCTATGGTTCCACATATTGAAGACACATGAGAAGAACTACCTCAACATGACTTGGGAACTTTTTCGTAGTAATCTTTACCTTGAAATTTTGATGTTACTTGTATGGGAAAAAGTTTGAATTATATTATGATCAAAAGAGTTTAATGTATCTCTTTACTCAAATAGACTTGAATTTGACGCAAAGAAGATTGGTTGAGCATAAGGAAGATTATGATTTCACGTTGCGTTATCATCCTAGAAAAGCAAATGTTGTTGTTAATGCATTAAGTGGAAAACCTCATGGTTGATGTGTGTCGTATGCCATATCAAATTTAAGTATTTTTTTATCAATCACTTATACCAACTACTTCAGTATAGCTGTAAATTAGGGTCGAACCCACGAGGACTATGATCAAATTATTATTCAAAATAAGAACTAAAAAGAAATTAGATATGGGGTTTAGTTTTAAAGAAATAGTCAAGAATTATTCCCCACCTTCAACAATCAATCTATCAACAATGACAAATAATATTCTCTATTCTCAATTAAACTATTAACCCCGCAGATAACACTGAAGCAGTCAATTATCCCAGTTTCCCTATGATAATTAATTAAATCTAAGCACTCTTAATTAATATTTTTTACTAAGTAATAAAACCATTAAACATGAGATCTATTTAACCTAGTAAAAGTATTGCACATGGAAACAAGTTAATCTAGACAATCAAGATACCCGTCAATACCTTAATTGCAATTTATTACTCTACTTAGAATCATAAACTATTAGGTGCATAACAATCCTAAGATGATATTAGAATAATGCAAAACCCTAATTAGTTGGCCACCTAACAAGATCTCACAATATTCATAGCATTCAATTAGAAAAATAGAAATAATTTAATATAAGGGAATAAAAGGAATAAAATTTATGATTGCATTCAAAATCTCATGTCTAGGATTTTGAAATAACACTACAAAGAAAACTAATCCATAATCACATTCATATTCACAAACATAAATATTCAATGACAATAAAGAAGTTTTTAGAAGAAAGAAAAGCTAGATTGAAGAATGTAAATAATGATGTCTTCTCTTCTCCTCTGCTGCTCTAGCCTCTAAAATTTGCAATCCAAAGTTATTCTAAAAGTTAACCCTAATCCCTTTTATAGCCCATTCACAATTACATTTAAAAATCAAAATTTAAGAAAAATTCTATCGCAGACTGCGGCCAGTTATTCTTGGTGGCCGCAACCACGAGATTGCTCTGGTCAAAATACGAGTACCAGCCGCGGGCGGGGCTTTATGGTGGCCGCGACCACAGGAGCTTTTCTGGCCATGTATCAAGCATCGGTCGCAGCCAGGGGTTTGTGGTAGTCACGACCGCTACTCTCTTACTCCCAAGTCGCGGCCTGGAATAAGGCTAGCTTGGCCAATGCCCAATTTCTACTCGTGTGCTTTTTTTTTCTTTGTGTCTCGAACTTTATGCTCAAACCTCGGGTTTAGGGACTTCTAAAACACTTCAAACTCATCCCAAACTTCATCCTATCGTTGCACATCAATTCTTAACCACAAAAATTCATCAATAATACCTTATAACATATCTTATGGCTTAAAAATCAAAGACTTGTAAAACAAAGCTAACAACACTTAAAAACACTAGAATTAACATTATCTAAATGCAAAAGGATAACAAATATAATACCCAAAATGTCCTTATCAATGGTACTTTGGCTTGTTTGGCTCTTGAGGACTGGAAGAGGAAAATCACAGTCGGTGATTATAACTTGCAGTACTATGAAGCGAAAGAGGTTGCTTGTGTTTATAATGTTGTGGCTATACCAATGCTACTTCAACAAGTTAAGCAGTGTCAATGGCAAGATGATAAATTAAGATTTATCAGGAATCAAATCCAAAAGGTTGAGAAATTAGATGGATGGACAATAAATGTCGAAGGATTCTTATACAATAAAGGAAGATTGGTTGTTGCAAATATCCCTAATCTTAGAGAGTCTGTTATTGTTAAGGCCCATAGGTCTAAGTTTGATGTACATCCTGGAAGTACAAAGATGTACCAACACTTAAAAAAACAATACTACTAGGAAGGTATGAAGAAAGATGTGGCTAGCTTTGTAGTTAAGTGTATGGTTTGTCAGCAGGTTAAAGCTGAGCACCAAAGACCTTCATGTTTACTTCAACCTTTGCCTATACCAGAATGGAAATGGGACAAGATCACAATGGACCTTATAACTTGCAGTATAGAGGTGACTTAGGGACCATAGACCTATAATACTAAGCTCTCATAAATTAGACTATTAATTAAACTTTTTAATTAAATAATCTTATTTATTAATTCTATTATTTCTCCACTATAAATATGTAATTAATCTCTTAGTTATTATAGAATTATATTTACATTATTTCATGCAATCCATTGATATAATAACTTCATGTAGTTCTCTTGTCCAATTTATTGGTTTGTTAGTTAGAGCTGGTCATAATTATTATTTTACCCTTGTAATTACATCTTGTTTCTTAAGTGTCATTAATTCACTACTGAATAGTTAATTTAAAATCTTATTCTAAATTTGGACTCAGTAACTATTCAGTTGCAGAATTAAACTTTAAGGGAACTAATATTCAATCATTTTAGGAAAGCTTGGATTCTAATTCGCGTAAGATCATGTTCTTAGCAATTTATGGTATTAAATTTCCAAAACAAATGTGACTAGCCTCATTATTCTTAACAAGTGAATTAAAAGACCCAACAAACATAAATTGGAGTTCATGAATACTAAGGATTTAAACTAATTTACATATGATTATCGTATTGATATGAATTAAATCTTTATGGTAATCAGTATGTTTATAAAAAAATTAATTCACATCGGTCAAATCATATATAATCTAATTATATAAAGTACATTCACTGATGTCTATCAACATCAGTAATCTGGATCTAGATCATAAGTATTACAAAATACTTAGTGAATCGTACTAACAACAATTCATTACTTTAATATATTGCTTACTATTATTATTCATTATATATGATCTTAATCCGCTCGTACTGTTACAAGATAATACTCTCATTAATGATTATGAAATTTTCTAATAGTTATAATAAGAATAAATAGGATTTTTTTTTCCATTAACTATTACTTTGCAAATCGTACCCCTAATTTTTGTGTGTTGTTCAAAATCCCCCCGAACTATTTCCGTTACTGAGTTGTGGGACTTCCGCTAATTTCAGCCCTACATGGTTATCAGACTGCTTATGTGGAAGTTTTTGCATTGATGTGGTAATGCCATGTCAGTGCCACGTGTATATTTAATAAAAAATGATTAAAAAAATAAAAAAAATTAATTTGAAAATTATTAAATAGATATTTTTACTTTTTTTTTTATTTCAACATTACTAAAATCTATTACAAATTTCGTTTTATATAAAATATATATGTCTATGTTTGATGTAGAGATTTCCAAAATCATATTCTAAAATCATCTCAATTTTTCAATGGCAAAAAAACATGTATAAAATTACATAAACTCTCACAAACCCAGATTTAAAATAACATTAATATTTTTCATAAAAGTTGAAAAAAAGAAGAAGCAATATTGTTGATGAGTTCTTCGTGTTCTTCAAGTTCTGAAGAAAGAAAGAGAAACTTTATTCAAACAAACCAAACAAGCTACAAAGCGGGAGGTATATCTCAACCAAATACCAAGTAAAACAGGGATCGATTTTGCAATCCTCAAAATGATTTCATAGCAACATATCGGTTTTCAATCTCGTGATGATACCCAAACCCAAAGTTAGATCTATATATATATATATATATATATATATAAATACCCAAGCCCAGCTCATTCTCGTTCAACCAAACCCTCACCATGACCCAAACATGTTTTTCCTCCATTCACGCATCATTGCAGCTTCGCCCTTGCATCAACCATTCCTCCCAAAGAAGAAGAAGGAATAAGAGAAGGAGGAAGAGAAAGAAACAGGAAGAAAGTGGAAAAAATTAGAGATTTTTATTATTTTTATTTGGTTTGGTTTTAATATTTTGTATTAGTATTAATTTAGTTTTTTTTTAGTTTAAAATCAGTTTAATTTAAAAAAAAAAAAGATTATCTTAAATTTTGATTTATTTGTTTTTCATTTCAAAATTAATTTATATTATAAATATTATTAATTATATGTATTTTTAGTAATATAGATTTTTCATTTTTTTTTATTTTAATTGAAATATACAATAGGCATTGCCACATTAGTGCCAAAGCGGTCACATAAGCAATTTGTTAGCCATGTAGGACTGAAATTAACGGAAGTTCCACAACTCAGTAACGGGAATAGTCTGGGGAGAATTTTTAACAACACGAAAAATTTAAGAGGCGTGATTTGCAAAAAAGTATAATAGTTCGGGAAAAAAATCATATTTATTCATTTAATAATTATTAAGTAATAATTCACACATTCAGTTGTAAGAACAATATACTTATATTTAATTCCAAAATAAAATGCTTTTACACATGATTTTAGGGCATCCACCTTAACATTTCTTTCTTTACTAACTTTTAGAAATGTATAAATAACACTTAATGAGAATTGAAAATGGGATTTTGGATTGTTCAAGTATTGCATACTTTGTTGTATTTTGCTGATTGAAGTAGGAGGATCTTGCTGAATCAAGCGTCTGAGTGTCCTTTTGCAATATCCCATGAAGTTTCTTTCATCCAGTCGCCTCGAAGATTCATTCCTGGCATTCTATGAAGTTTGTTATTTCGATTCACACTTAGCAACCCATAGCATAAGTATATAATAAGATTTTTGGTCAATTTTTTGGATTGAACACTCGTTGTTACCGAATTGGTAACCATCGTTAGTATAACGTAACTCATAGTAATAGAACTAAGTAGTGATTATTAAATTGTAACTCGTGGTAACTAAATTGTAATTCATGGTAACAACATTAGAAAATAATTTTTTTCTTTCTCTTACAATTATTAGAATTCTAAAATGTTTAGTTTTCAATTTGCTATATAGTAACTCATTGTTACAAAATATACTATAAAATAACTCATTACTAAACTAAATTGGTAACTAATTTGATAATAACTAGCAGTTACAAAAAATACGGTGTTGATACTAATAGTTACAAAACTAATAATATGTTAAATTATTTTAAAATAATAGTCTTGAGATTACAAAATTAATAGTTCCAAAATATAATAACATAAAAACCAGTAAAATATATTTATTAATTTTTTTTTGTTTGGAAGTGTGGAATTATTTGAAGTCCTGTTAAATGTTTTATATTAAATTTTATTTCAAAATATGATATGTATATTATATATATATATATATCAAAACTTGTACACATAATATTATTAATATTTTTTTACATTATTCTATTCAAAGCAAATTAGCTTGCAATATTGTCAAAAAAAAAAAAAGTTAACTTGCAATAACCTCAATCCTAAAGTTCCAATATAATTGATACAATGTTGCAAAACTCAAGAGGATCACGACTGTACAACTTCACCCGGCAATCATTTATTTCTCGAGAGCTGCTATACATCTTGATGGAAATAAATCACGGGCCATATGTAGCTTATAAAAAGAGGAAATTACATTTTATATGGGATTTTTATTAGAGTGTGCAAAAATATGGCTTTTTTTTTAAAAAAAAAATTTAATCTATGGCTTTTTTTTAATAATTTTCACTTTTATGGGTTTATTTTCCCATATTTTTGTATAAAAGTTGGTTTATGCCATAGTTTTACTCTTAATCAAATTTTATTAATTTGGAAGGGTATGTTTGAAATTTGATTATTATTTTTTTAGCTTATTTGTTTTTTTATATTGTTTTTATATTACTAATTTTATATTAAATTTTTCTTTGGTTGTTTTGCAAAAATTTTTTTGTAATATGAATTGTTTTTAAAATTATTTTTTATTTATTATAAACACGTTTTTTTTAGATTGTATGTTTTTTTTTTTCAAATTCTGGGTAAGGTAACCAGTTACTTTATTGATCTTTGACAGTTATGTAAAAAAAAATCTTAGAGCTAGGTTAAATAACATGCATCAGGAGGGGTAACTAGTGGTTACCAGTTATCCTGAGATGAGTAACTTTCTGCCATAAGATGGGTAACCAGTTATCTAAGAGGGGTGACGAGTTACTCATATTAAATATGAAAATAAACATCAAATTTGAAAGAAAAAGTGGAAGAACACTTCATTAAAAAAGGAAGAAGAAGTAACTATGATTTTAGTAACATATGTAACCAGTTACCATAAAGAAACCATAAATACACACACATCAGAATGTGAAGGTAACCAGTTACTCCCAGAAATTTACACACAAAGAATGTGAAGGTAACCAGTTACCCATTCACGTTTTCATATTTTTATTAGTTTTCTTTCCAAATTTTGGTATTCCTATAAGTGTTACAGTAAAAAGAAAATGCTGAAAAAATTGATTTGAATTTTTTTTACATATAGTGGAAAAAACTATAAAAAAAAATTACACTAATAAAAGATAATAAATAAAAAAAATAGTAGAATAATTATGTAATGTTAAAATATATGTGTGAAAAAAATGAAAAAAAAAAAAAGAAATAGAATGAGAAAAGAATAAGTACAAAACTGAAAAAAAAAATATGAAAAAAAAACAAAAGAAATGATGAATGAAAAAAAAAAGATGAATAAATAAGAATGAAAAGAAGAAGAAGAAAAATAATGGAAAAATGAAAAGAAAAAAATATGAATGAAAAAATTGGTAGAAAAAAATGAAAAAAATTGAAGAAGAAAAAAAAAGCTCATATGTGTGAAAAAAGAAAAAAATTGAAAGAGAAAATAATAAATACAAAAATGAAGAAAAAATATAATGAAAAAAAAACTGAAAAAAATATGAAAAAAAAATAAAACAATACAAATGAAAGAAAAAAAAATATGGATAAAAATGAAAAAAAAAAAGAAGAGGAAGAATTAAAAAATGGAAAGAAAAAAAGATGAAGGAAAAAATTGGTAGAAAAAAAAAAAGAAAAAGGGAAAAATGGAGAAAAAACAAGGAAAAAAAAAAAAGAAAAAATGATGGAAAAAAAATTACTTTCAAAATCAAAAAAAACATAACAATGATAAAAAAAATGTGATATTTTCATATTTTAGTTAGCTACTAATTGTGTTTCTCATACCTTAACTTTTTACTTAATAAATTTCTCATACAAATTAAGAAAAGTATAACTCCCATATTTTTGTACATTGATGGTATAAAAGTCATATATTTGAAAAATTCCCTTATAAAAATATACACGTGGCACTTGTTTTTTTAACTTTGATTAATTTATTCTGCCTATTTTTTTTTCTTTCTCATCAATATAAAACGATCCAGAAACCTCTGTTTATTATGGAGAGGAAGAAAAACAGTAATCTATATCCATCTACAATCCAAGAATGGAGGTTTGAATGCTCAGTCCTCCATTTATGATTTTTTAAGGTTTACCTTCACTGGTACTTATTTCTGGCATTTTTCTCTCTCCATAAATATAATGAATTTTTCTTTTTCTCCCTCATTCTGTCTTAAGTTTGAATATTTTCATCCAAATTTCTATTTGGTATCTAAGAAAATAAAAATAATTTATGTTTGATATGAAAATTAATTTTCACAATCAATGAAGAGAATATGAATAGAGTTTTTAGGTCTTGTACTTGCCTCTATTTATTGTTTATAAAAATAAGGGTATTTTGTTGATTTCTTTTAATTATTTTGAACTTCAAAACAGAAAAAATATTAGAAAGATCTTCAGATCATCTTCATAATCATGAAACTTTCTTATAATTGGAGAATTAAAAATTCAAATTTCAATTTAATATATACATGCTTCTTCCATGTACTAATTCATCCAAGAAAATTACGTAACACTATCTCTAATGCTAAAAGTAAAAAATCTTTGAGAAAAATATCCTTTGCCCAGAAAAAAAAAATTAAAACGAAAAAAGAAGATATTCAATGATAACATACCTGAGAAAAAGAACATTACACCATAAATTTCTTAATCTTTCACCATAAATCTATTTGCAATGAATAAAATGTATCATCTTAGCAACTCATCACAATGATGACGAGAGCTATGTATGTATATATGCATTTGAGTGGAGAAATACTAAGAAGTGATATTTTGCTCATTCAAAAGTTGTTGTTGATAGCTTGGTATTGCACAAGCCTATCTCAGATTGATACGTGACTCTTATAAGGTAATCAAAGTTTTTAAAGATCTGTAATAATTGTAGGTATATATAACTGTTTTGATATCTTTAGTGGGAGGTGTATGTAACTCTAGTCAAGAGCTGCATTGACACCCAATTGTCCAAAAATAGGGGAGCATTAGTAAGCTACAAATGTTTATCTAATCACACTAAATTAACTGGAAGTTCTTCAGTACAACCATTGTAAAACCAGAAAAAAAAATATTACAAAGATCTTCATATTGAACTTCTTCACAATCATGGAACTTCCTCATAATCCTGGAATTGTAAATTCAAATTTCAATATAATAAAATTTCAGTGTAAGGCATGTAAAGATAACTAACAATTACATAGCCAAAAATAAAAAATACCTTCTCCCATTTGATGTTGTCTACTAGTTTGGCCAGAATTTGAAAGGTTTGCAGTTTCTTTATAAAGAAAAGAAAAAAAAAGTCAAGCAAGTTAACAAGGATATAAACAATGTAATAATTTTTCCAATGAATTTTGTTTTTACCTTGCGCATTGTAAATGCTACTTGGAAAGATAAAAGGATTCAAACTATATGATGGTGGGTAATGGAAGTAGGACATAGGTAAGGTTTGCAAATTTGGTTAGAAACCTAAAATTTGTGTTGTAGGTAGTTCGTATGACATGGGCATTTGTATTTGTGCTTATTTATTCTGAAAAAGAGTAACGGATCAAGTTATACTAGTGACTAGATGATTAAATTAAAAAAAAATTAAACAAGTCACTATACAAATTGGATGTTTATTATACCTAGATACTCAATCTATCTAATGTACCAGCAATGTTCACATTATGTATACTACATTCTTCCTTCTTTGTATCCTGTAAAAATATGGAACACATGCATAAGCTTTAATTGGGAATAAATATTAAGAATATAACAATATATAGCAAGATAAATTCCTTGCCTTTAATTTCTTTCTTTCTTTCTTGATTCTTTCACTTTTTCCTTTCTTTTTCATAGCTGTTAGCTTTTCAACCATTGGAACTCTCCTATTCTTTGGTGGACGCCCATATCTTCGAACATTAATAGGAGAACGAGGTTCATTACTTTCATTAATCATTTCATCATGATGATTTTTAGTAGGAGAACCTTGAGTGGTAGCCAAATCCACTATATAATCTACTTCATCTTTAGCTAAGTTCATTTCAAATTCATGAATCAAATTCCAAAATATTTTGAACTTTTCATCAGAGACAATAACCCAATCTGCTACTTTGTCAAATTGTTTTTGGAGCTCATGATATCGTCGTGCTTCAAGATTTCTATGTAAATCATCATAAACAAGTTTGATCTTTGTATGACATCTTCTTAAATTCTTTCTCCATCTTTGCTAAAACATATTTCATTGAAATATTTTGAACTCCCATTTTAATAAGAATTGAGATAGCATGCTTGCATAAAATTCCTTTAAATTCAAACAATCAACAAGCACATTGAACCTCATAATTTTCTTTATTGAAATGAACTGTGAAATGAACTTCTTTACTTCCTCCATCAAAGAATACAACCTCACACACATCAAATAACCCAGAACTTTCATCAACACAGGAAATATCACAATAAATCTTCCCAGTTAACTCCTTTTGGAATTCTTTAAATTTTGTATTTGTGTAGGCTGCCTGAAATTGCTTTTCTATTGCAAAATGAGTCACACATGGAATCAACGTGCTAAAAGATTGAAAATCAGCTCGATTTTCCTACTCAATCTTGTCTCTTAAAGCACTATCATATTGTTCAACAAATTGCTTAAGTGTTGTCTTTGAGTTGACATATCCATCAAAAAATGCATTCATACTTTCACTTCGTTGAGTAGTTGACATTCCAGCCCAAAATGTGTCTTTGACAAAAGCAAGAACCCAGCGATATCTTTCTTCATATAAGCTATGCAACCATGCATTATCCTGAAGATCAAAATCATTGATGAGTAGACTCCATGCTCGTTCAAATTCTTCTTTTGTCAAAGAATTATAAACACAATTTTTCAAAACTTTTTTAATTGGTTTATAAGACTGATAGCCACATAACTTCTCAGGAATCTTTTTCATTATATGCCAAAGGCATCAACGATGTCGACTTTGGGGAAACACTACCTCAATCGCCTTCTTCATTGCTAGAGCTGCTTGGTCAGTAATTATGGCATTCAGAGCACATCCAGACATGCATGCAAGCCACATCTTAAACAACCAAATAAATGTTTCCGTACTCTCACTTGATAACAATCCACATCCTAACAAAATTGACTGACCATGGTGATTTACTCCAACAAAAGGGGCAAAAGGCATATCATACTTGTTTGTCAAATATGTAGTGTCAAATGTAATCACATCACCAAATTCTTCATATATCACTCTACTCCTTGCATCAGCCCAAAATACATTTTTGATTCTTGACTTATCATCTAAATCCATCATATAGAAAAAACTTGAATTCTTAGACTGCATTCGAACAAAATATTGGTGAATTGCTTCAGCATCTCCAACTCCTAGTCGTAATCGTCTTACTTTCTCAATAAGATTTCTACAATCTTTCTCTAAAAATGGAACATTATCATGACCCCCAGCTTCAACCACAAATGATTGAAAATTCTTTACAATACTTATTCCTGCTTGATCATTTAATTCAAGTTTTCTTTGAGCACCAATACTTATCTCTCTATTGCACAAATAGAATCGTGACTTTTGAGGACTCAACCCATGGTTATGCTCAAGTATAACTGAATTAATCTTACATTTTCCATCTTCAAGAATAGTACCATTAATTCTGGCTTTACATCCCACTTTTGTCAAAGGATTTGGATTAAGATAGTTTTGCTTATGTGATTTTGATTTTCCTGCTCAAGAACACGACAAAGTTAAAAATTTTGTTTTTTTGTCTTCTGAAGCACGTGAAGTTTTCTTTGTTATTCCAAAACCCTCTTGCTTTCCATATTTTCTATAGTACTCATAAGATCACTAAATGAACTAAAATACATTCCAGGTTGAGGTTCCGGTGCTTTTAGAATTTCTGAATACTCAACCTTCTCTTTTTGACTATCTAAAACTCTTTCACTTCTCTCTTTTATCAAATCCATGTCCATATATGCCTCTTCCATGCCCTAATTCAGCTAAAAAAAATAGGTAACACACAAAACTTGTTCATATATGAATAATTATTCATGGTTAATTAAAAGAAAAATTATACACTACAATGAAATTTTTTTTAGGGAAATATCATGTATAAAAAAGATTATTTAATGATAACATACCTTGAGGAAAAGAATATTACACCACAAAAGGAATTATCTTTCACAGTAAGCCTATTTGCTATGATTAAAAATTATCATATAGCATCTCTGGTTTATAAATAAAAAAAGAAATAGGAAAAAAATGAAATGATAAATACCTATGTTAAGAAAAATATCACATTATCGTAATCTTCATTTACCCATAGTTGATGAAAATAGTTATATTGATTCTCCTCTTTGATATTGTAGATGAAAAGAGCTTCTCTTTCTCTTTGATATATTGCAGATGAAAAAAGCTTCTGTTCCGTTCCGTTACGTTTTCTGAGAGTAGTTGAAAAGTTATCTTCTTTGCAAAGTAAAAGGAAATGAAAAAGAATAGAGTATATTTTGGTAAAGTAAACAATCAGTACAAAATCTGTTTTTTTTATTATTAAATTGAATAATATTTTTTAATTAATATGGCATCCACTTGTAACTCCACCTGGACTCGTGATTTTTTTCCACCAGGAAGTTTAGCTTTTTTCTTTATTTCTCATATGTTATTTTGTAGCGTGCTATATTTGTCCCAAAAAAAATTAATATATTATATATGCTTTATTACATAATTGTAAAAACGATGTAAAATTTAATATTTCATTAATGTTAATCTGATATTTATTGAAAATATACAAAAAGTAATTATTTTTTGGAGTATTTGTGGCATAAATACTACATATTTTTAGTTATATACACTTATATACCACATTTTTTTTCGACAAATTAAATATTAAACGTTATAATTTGAGCAATTCCGTCACTACCACTCCGTTAAATACTATTATGGTTGATTAGGATGTCAGGTGTGATAATTTTATTAGTCTATTTCATATTAATTTTTTTAAAAATAATTTCAACATTATTTAAAATCAGAAAAAATAATTAAAACATTAAAAAAAAAACTAGTTGATTTTCAAATATTAAAAACCTGATTTTCTCTCTCTCTCCTTCCTCTCTTCCTCTCTCTCTCTCTTCTCCCTTCTTCTTCTTCATCTTCTTCCATATCTTTCTTCTCCCTTCTTCATCTTCTTCATCTATTATACTGTGACGAGTGCGAAGAAAAGAATTAGCTCGAAAGGTTGCCTCTCAGTCAGACTTCATTAATCTCCCGACTATCAAAAGGAGGTCCTTTCTCTCTCTTTCTTTTACTCTTTTGTTCCCTTCTTTTTAGTAAATTACTTCATATGTTATGGCTGTTTTTGTGCTTTGTTCTATCTTTCTGGGCATAATAAAAGATAGGCACTTTTCTTCTGTGCTCAATTATCTAAAGCTAAAGGTGGGTCTTTCTTTTTTTGTGATGGTGTTATGTTGAATAAGAAATCTTACATGACATAGATGTAAATAAAACACAAGATCAAGGCGAAACAAAAAATGTAGTGAATTGTAGGAAACCGTATCGGAGTGAGTGAGTGGTGGGTAGTGAAAATGTTTTAGCTTTAAAGTTCAATAAATTGATTGGAGTAGGATTAATAGGTGCTGATTTTTGAGGGACACTGAAGCACATAATTCATTTGTGGAATTGTTTGACTGGGCCACTCTCTTCTAAATGTTATTCAGATTATGATAGCTGGTGTTTAACGCTCAAAATGTGCATCCACTGAGCGGTGGTTGTAGTATAGATCGGGCGGTTGATTTCACAAGGAGGTAAAAAAATAAAGTTAATCAATAAATAATAAATAAATTTTAGAAATAAATAATATGAGGAAAATAGAACAAGTAATATTTTTGTTGTTTTTTATATTTAAATATTAGAAATAAAGATAGAATAAAGTATAATATAATAATGGGTAACAAATAGGAATGATAAAGAGTCACCAATATGCATACTTATTTATTTGGATCTTTGATTCACAAAAATTACACAAATGGATAGTTCACATCCCAACTATTCATTTGGAAGATTTAACATTGAAGCACAAATATATTTTACAAAAATATATTCAAGTGATTACCATGGAAAGATGAAATAAATCTTATGAGAAATCTAAAAATGACATTATACCATTGGCAATAATGCAATAAAAGATTGGACATAAAACCTAACAAAAATATTACTTTTACTATTTATAAAATATATAGAAAAAGCATGACTAATTCTATATAGATTTTAACAAAAGTGAATATATATAAATGAGATGGAGAAAATGATAACGATATTATCTATATTATTTTCATTAATTTGATAATACATAGAAAGTGCTTGACAAAATCTATATATTATTAGTAAACATAAATATAGATAACAAGATAAAGGAATGGAGATGAAAGAAAATAAATCACTCAAATATATAAACTTTAAGCATAAGGTAAATCAAAAATACCAAACAAAGCACAACAACAAATATTACTATTACCGGCGGAGGATCCCGCCAGTAATACATGGTGCATCTGCCGGTATTTTCTATTACCGGCGGAAGTCCGCCGGTAAAACCCCGCCGATAATAATCGGTCGGTATTACCACCATTACCGACCGACTGACACCACCCGCCGGTATTGTATTATTACCAGCAGATTAATAGAGGCGGGACTCCGCCGGTGATGTGCAACGCTGTGACCCGTTTGACTCGTTTATTACCGGCGGGTTCCGCCTCTATTAATCCGCCGGTATTAAAATACTAATATTAAAATATAATAATTAATTTTATTTTATTTCTTAATAAATATACATATAATACTTATTTAAAAATAATAATATTTAACATAAATTATAATTAATAACACAATTAATATTCATCAAACAAAAATAACATTGTAATTAATCATAAAATTAACTTAATAAAATACAAATTGTCTCATTTTAATTACATATGAACTAATTATAAAATAAACATAATAAAATTTCAATTGTCTTAATATAATTAAAAAGCATAATCTAATTATTATTGTTTTGATCGGGCAAACTTGGTGTAAAATATTCATTAAGATCAATATCTTGATCACTAGTATTAGGGCGCGGCAACGGTGGTGAAGCAAACTGTGGTGCTTGTGTAGAGTGATGCTGCGAAGATGATCTAAATTGTCGAGCATGTGGTCGCAGCGAGGGAGACTGATGCAAAAAACTCTCAAACTGACCATACCTCTGCTGCTGCGACGAACTCACAAATTGACCATACATCTGCTGTGGATGATGCTGCTGCGATGAATCCCCGAAGTCATGATGCCTAGGATGTGACGTCTGAGATCCTGTAGGGACGTCGGGGTAATAAAAAGGAGGGGACTGGGAGGAGCGTCCATACGTGTTTGGATAATTCTGTTGAGGTGGATACACATGTTGTTGTTGTTGTGGCATCGACCAAGGAGGTGGACTTTGAGAAGATATACCACCTTCAGGTTGTGATGGTAAATATCGTTGGAGAAGGCTTTCAAACCGCGACTCAGTTTCTGTACTGGTATGCTGAGGATTACCAGATGGACCTTGTTGAGATTTCAACATCCGGATCTCTTCACGCATTGACTTCATCATTTCCGCCATAGTAGCCATGTCTTCCTGAGGTGTATGAGCAGGTTGGGCCTGTGACTGACTTTGACTTGTGGAGCTGGAAGCTGATTTTTTCCCTTTGCCTTTGCTGTAACCTACTCCTCTTTGAAAGTCAGACCTCTCCCCAAATAACTTAAGTTATAGTGTATATATGATCATCCTAACCTTCCTAAGAAGGTTAGCCTATTATGCTAGACATTCTCATGAAATTCTAGAGAGAAAATATAAGAAATGAGACTAAAATTTGGTAGAGTTTTGCTACCTAAAAATTACATACAAAATGTGAAATGAGAGTCCCTATTTATAGAGGGGGAAAATGACTAAAAAGAAATTAAACAACAAAATGAGGTTTACAAAATAAATCTGAAATATTAATAATAAAATATGATTTTGAAAAATAAAATCTTATTATAAATATTAACCTAGTTATTTTGGTGCATGGTCAAAATACTCTTTTTCAAAAACACCAAAAAAGATTAGCTTTAAAACTCAAAATGTCAATTTGCATGGCCCAAGGTGCATAAAAGGTTGGGCCAAATGTGGCTGGTGGCAGCTGGGGCATGCATTGGGCCTGCGTGGGCTGCTGGAGCCGTGGAGGGCTGGACCGTTGAAAGGGAGGTGGGGGAAAGGAGGCTAACGTGGGTCAAAGGCTGGGTCAAAGGTGGGTCAAAGGCTGGGTCAAAGGTGGGCTTGTTGGGCTTTCAGATACGTTTGGCCATTGGAGACTAGGTGCTAGTAGGTCGGTCAGGTCATGGGCTACTGGGACGCATACAGGCGAGGAGCGCGACAAATGGCGTGTTGGAGAGAAGGGAAAGCCGTGGGCCTGGGGTGCTTTGGGCTGAATTTCTGGGCTTCAATGTTGCAAAAATGCTAACTTTTCCTCATTTTTTCAACTTTATTTATTTATTTCTTCTTTCTTTTCTTTAAATGCATCTTTAATTCCTACAAAATAACAATAAATTAGATCATAATCAATCATAATCAAATATTTTAATTTATAAAATAAATCATATTAATTCTATGAAAATATTAATTAAAACTTAATTTATTTTGACTATTGAAATCAATAAATGTGTATTTTTCACCACTAATCAACTGGGTTGTTGGGGTAAATTAAGGGACTATAATGAGAAGAAGATGCTTTAGCATTTCAGTGACTGTGGTCCAAAATCATCATCTACACTAGCATTTGTTTCTCCTCTGTCTCCCAAATCAATCCCAGAAATCCCAAAACCACAAATTAAGTCTCTGATCAATCCTAGATTTCGTTCGACCCAAAGAAGTCGTCTGTTGGGTCCGCCCCTCGCCTGAAGCCACTTGTTTCAAACATAGGGAAGAAGAAGTAGAATAACCGAAGAAGGGAGAAGAAAGATCTGGAAGAAAATGAAGAATTAGGGAGAAGAGAGAGACGAAGGAGAGAGAGAAAATCAGTTTTTTAATATTTGAAAATCAATTAGTTCTTTTTTTTAATATATATTGTTATCAAAAAAATAGGCACGGATGACGTGGCAGGTGATTTCCGGACACATGGCTGACACTTGGCGGAATTTTGCTAGGGTATCGACCAGAAGAGATATTACAAGAAAAAGGCAGTCGAAGCTTACCTACGACCAGTATGGTCGCAGGTTTCGCGTGTCTCATGATATTTTTATAAAGATCTTAGTCAATCCTGAAATTGACTCCCATGATTTCCTTAGTATCCGATTATTTAGGAAAGAATATTTTTAACAAATTAATGTAATCCTCATTGAGCCTATAAATAGAGAAAGATAGCTTAAGGAAGGGACTTTTTGGCCTTCGAATTATTTGAGACTAGAGTGATTCTATTTGACATATTGTATTGTTCTTCAGAGGTTGGTGAAACTCATTGAACCCTAGTTCTTTGATCACTCCTTTGAATTCTATATCAATAACAATTCGAGTGGACGTAGGTTATTACCAGATTCTGGGGCCGAACCACTATAAACTCTTGTGTTCTTTATTATTTCTCCATTACATTCTTTCCAACGTGATTGTCCACATCAAGCAAATTTGACTCCGTGTCAGTTGGCCAAAATCAGGGTCAACATTCTGGTGCTTTCATTGAGAGCTTGATACACTATTGTTGAAAGATCAATGGCAAAAACTACCAGGAAAACTTGACAGGCGGCCGGCGCTGCACCATCTAACCCGCCTCCACCTCCTCCCAACGTGGCTGAGGATGAGCCACATTTGGAATTTGGCGAGGAAGAAATGGACGACGAGACGCTGAAGAATACCCTAGGGGTATTGCAGGAGGAGCTGGCCAATCTGAGGGCCGGCCAGGAAAGTGCTGATGAAATCATGGCGCAGTAGCAACAAGAAATTGAACCACAGTGCTTGGAGCTGAGTGAAAGGCAGGCGGAGATGGACCGTCGCCAGAGGGAGGCCATGGCAGCCCTCGAGGCAGCCTTGCAACTGGCTAGGAATCAAGCTGCACCTGCCTCACAGCCTGATCAACCCGTGAATGGGCCACCCCACCGGGGTCCCAATCCTAGCCCGCCTATCCAGCCCTCGAGCCCACAAAGGCCTGACCATCCACCGGCACCTTAGGACAATGTCCCGCTGGACCCTGAGGCATAGCCTCTATCCCAAGCTGGTCGCGGCAATCCCCTGCAGCAGAGGCATAATAGGGTCGAGCAGCCGCCTCACAGTCCTAGACGCCACAGGGGCGACGAGCCAAACCCTCCGAGCAGAGGACATCGTCCACTTGGTAACAGGAGGAACTCAGAGTTAGGCTCTGCGGTTCAAGGCGCCCCACGGCATGATAATGCACAGGGACCTACCGACCAACGCAGGCCACCCTCTAACGCTCAAGAGGTCCCAGCCCAGGGAGGCAACCGAGGGAACAGTTGATCCCACCATAGCCAATCAAGATTCAGAGATGGCCATGGTTATAACGAGGCCGACTCAGGCAGAGGAAATGCCGGTCGGAGGAATGAAGAAAGAGGTGGAGGCAGAAGCCAGCCACCTAGGGATGACCAACCCGACAGACGGGATGCTGGGGGGCAGCCCAGACAAAATAACGTCTTCAACCGGCTTGGAGCTAGCGAGCAGCGGAGGAGAGACGAGGATTTGAGAGATGTACTCAATGATCGCCGCGAGCGGCACGACGAGTACGTCCCCCCAGCACCAGAGGCCATGGCGATTCCTGGTGCCGTGCAAGCCCAGATAGATGCCCTCAACCAGGCAGTGCAGCAGCTGGTCGGGGGAAGAACATCTTATATCGACCACGATAGGAGAAAATACACTCCTTTCGTCCAGAGGATAGCTATGGCAGAAACTCCTAGCAAGTTTAAGATGCCTACGCTTCCGAATTTTGATGGGTATGGTGACCCGGTATCTCACGTCAACAAGTTTGAGATACAAATGTGTAGAGTCCCAGAATTTACTTAGCTAGTTAGATAGTAGTAGTAGTAGTACTAGCTAGTATTAGTTGTAGTAGTAGTAGTAGTAGTAATAGTAATAGCTAGTATTAGTTGTAGTATGTTTATAACTGTGGATTTTGGTTCAGACCGGGATTTAATTGGACACTCATAGTAACACTTGTAGATTTTCTAAGTTTAACCTATAGTTTAAGAATATTAATTTTAACCTAAGGTTTGATTAATATGACTGATATTGATAGTGATATTTATTATATTATAAGGTTTAGATAGACCCAATAAGATAGTAACACTTATCATATGTATGATTATTAAGAAATTATTATTTGAATGATAAAATAAGAGAAATATAAGACTTAGTCTTCACCAAAATCTGATAGGAGCATGACATTTATCACAATTTTATTTATTTGTGGATTAGGTTGATATTTAGATAATTAAATAGATTTTTCGTAACTTTAGGGTACTGTAACTTCCGACCTATTTTTGACCCAGTTATATTGGGAATTTCGAAAAATAGTATTTCTTAAAAGTTGTAGATAATTAAATGAGCTTTCTAACGGTATAAAGAGAGTCCAAATCGGAGTTCTACAGCTCTAGATATGTTTATTTTACTGAAGGGGAGTTTAGAGTTACGAGATTTAGAGAGTTAGAAGTTAGGATTCTATTTGTTTTTATTATTTTAAAAATCAAGCTTTGAATTCTTAAATCTCTCTGAAAAATTTGAACAATTCCTAAGTCTTTGGCTGAAGGATATTCAAATATTTTCAATTAAATTTATTATTTTTATTCAAAGCCAAAAAGAAGATTTTTATTCCTAGAACTCTATAAATAGGACCTAACACCAAGCATTTTTCATTCATTCATCAAGCTAAGTTCAGAGGCTGCAAGTTGCTAGGTTATTGTGAGAGTGTAAACACTTGGGTTGGGAATTATAAGATTAATCATTATAAGCTTAATAAACACTTGGGAAGTAAGGTTATAGTGTATTTCGGTTTCGAGGTATAGTTCGGTCATAGAAGCACTCAAGGTATCCCAAACTCTAGTCCATTTCGGTATTATTTTCTTTAAAGTTCTCATAGTCTTCTACTCAGCCTTCTAACCTATTCTTTATTTTGGTTAGGAAATCTAAGAACTTGCACATAAGTTTTTGGTAAGTATTTTTCTCAATGGTATAGTCCTCCCATTCCTTTCATTTCCCTTTTCTTCAATATACTCACCCTATTATAAATGGTTTTTAGGAGTGTTCTAAGGTCCCAAATCAGTTCTCATATCCCGGTATATTGGTAAGGAAAATAGGATAGGATTTATGTGCTATATGTTTTATATGTTATCTTATGGTTTTTATGTTATGAAATATGTTATGATATGTATGTTTGTAGGCTTGGGCATATGACCCATATGACTAACAAGCCCCAAATAGATTATGGGCATATGACCTGCTTAGCTAGTAGGACCCCAAATAGATTATGGGCATATGACCTGCTTAGCTAGTAGGACCCCACTAATCTAATGGGCATATGACTTGTTTAGTCTATGGGACCCCAAGTAATAATGGCCATTATAGTATGTGTTATATGTGTTATGATATGTTTTCATGTTGCACCATGAATTCTTATGTATATGGCTATATGTTAGATTTTCCTTGCTGGGCATTAGGCTCATTCCTTTTTGTTTATATGTGCAGGAAAATAGGTCTTAGTGGCGGGGAAGGTTCTTGGAAGCTTAGAGAATGTGTATTGAGGCGGAATGGATTCAAAGAGCCGAGAGTTTCGATTTGAGGATGTAGTTTTGTTTTTATGGCTTTTACATGTATTTTTACGCATCTTATTACGTAAATCACTTTTTAATAATGTCATGCTTTGATTTTAAAACAATGGGATCCCATATCCTACTTATTATTTTATGTAAGTTCAACATTTCCTTTTTACAAGTTTTAATAAAGTTATGAATTTTTTTCAATTGTAAGTTTTGTTAAGAATAGGGTCTATGTGTAGTTTTCGTTAATGGTCCAAAGGTCTAGAGTAGTTGGGTCATTACAAAATGGACATTCAGAAAGTGTCCGAAGACGCTCGGTGCAGGATCTTCCCTGCAACACTTTCTGATGCCGCACAGGAGTGGTTTTTCAAATTCCCTCCTGCAAGTATAGTTTCCTAGGAAATGTTCGTGAAGGAGTTTTACGGATAGTTCTATGCGGGTCGTGTGCACCCGACTGAGGCAAACCAGCTGGTTGAAATATGCTAGCAAGATGGAGAACCACTGAAGGACTACGTCCAGCGCTTTATGCGAGCAGTTGCTGGAGCAAAAACAGTGGGAGACGAAGGCAAGATGATGGCCATAACTGCAGGGGTTAAGCCCCGCACGCCTCTCTGGGAAAGCCTCCAAAAACATGGGGTTAGAACTACCCAGGAATTCTTAGAGCGGGCTGATCGCTACATCAAGCTCGAAGACGCCATCGCCAATGAAGGAAAGCCCCCAGGCAAGGACAAGGGGACT
The DNA here is from genome assembly GCF_963169125.1 of Humulus lupulus. Lineage (NCBI taxonomy): Eukaryota > Viridiplantae > Streptophyta > Magnoliopsida > Rosales > Cannabaceae > Humulus > Humulus lupulus. Next base: position 117,021,602 of record NC_084794.1, on the reverse strand, counting down.
ACCGAGCCCGCCAAAGCCGCCAATAGGTCCAAGCCCAACGGCAACGGCAAAGGCAACGGGAACGGCAACGGCAATGGCAAGAATGGGGGGAAACGACCACACAATGAGCCTTCCACCTCTGACAATAAACATTCCAAGGGTAACCGTTATGAACCTCGGTTCACTAACTATACTGCCCTAGTTGAGTCTCGGGGAGAGGTTTATCAGGCCACGAGTTCCAGTGTGCCTTATAAGAAACCTGCTCCCATTCGAAAGGATATTTCGAGAAGAGACACTACCAAGTTCTGTCATTATCATAATGACTACGGACATGATACCAACGAATGCAACCAGCTGAAGGATGAGATCGAGTTCCTTAATAGACAAGGACACTTGAGAAGATATATACGGGCCTCGGGAAATTCCCAACGAGAAGCTCCAGGTGGCAACAAACAAGCGCCCACACGCCAACGCTCGCCACCTTTGCAGCCTGGCCCCGTAACTGGCACATTGTTAACCATCTGTACAGGCCCGCACCTCGCGAGAAACAGCGAAAAGGCCAGAGAACGATATGCTCGGACTCTGCGCCACGACTAGGACATCGAGATGATGACTGTTGATGACCGTGCGCTGAAAAAGGCTCGGTCAGAAGAAGGAAAAATAACCTTCTCTGATAGAGATTCCCAACATGTTCGGTTCCCACATTCCGATCCGCTGGTTGTGGATATCCAAATGGCCAACATGATGGTGAAGAGAGTGCTGGTTGATACAGGAAGTTCGGTGAATATCCTGTATAAGTCTTCGCTGGAACGCATGAAGTTGTCCGTTAAGGACCTGGAGCCCTGCAACCAAACAATATACGGCTTCTTTGGTGAGGGACTCGCCCCCGCAGGGTCAATCAGACTACCAGCGACAGCAGGTACAACGCCTGCTACCAGGACATTACTCGCCACTTTTATAGTAGTCGATTGTCCTTCGGCGTACAATGTCGTCATTGGGAGGCCTATATTGGTTGATCTACGGGTCGTCACCTCTATGTGGCACTTGGCCATGAAATTCCTGACAGACGTAGGGGTAGGACGCGTCTTGGGAAACTAGAGGGAGGCTAGGGAGTGCTACAATGCCTCAGTCACGAAGGCAAAGAAGGGAACGTCAAAAAGCACTCCCCCAGATAGGTTGCAGATGGCAATTGATACACAAGCCCAATCCGGTGATGAAGTCACCAAATAGGGTGTTGCCCAAAGTGAGGATAGAGATTTAGATCCTCTCTTTGGGGATTTTGAAGAAAACGTTGGACCCATCGAGGACCTGGAAGAGGTCCAACTTGACGAAAAACACCCGACCAAAGTCGTGAAGGTCGGGAAAAACTTAGAACCAACCACGAAGCATGCACTGGTGGAGTTTTTGCAGAAAAACCAGGAAGTCTTTGCCTGGTCGCACAAAGACATGGTTGGGATAGATCCTGCAGTTATCAGCCATGTCCTGAATGTAGACAAGAACTTTCCACCCGTGCAACAGAAAAGAAGGCTGCTCGATAAGGATCACTCGAGAGCATTAAAAGAAGAAGTTGAAAGATTAAAGGAGAATGGGTTCATCAGGGTGGCGTTTTATCCATCGTGGGTCTATAATCCAGTACTGGTTCCCAAGCCTAACGACAAATGGCAGACCTGTGTGGATTTTACAGACCTCAATAAAGCCTGCCCGAAGGATTGCTTCCCACTCCCGAGGATCGACCAGTTAGTCGATGCTACTGCAGGGCATGAGATCCTCTCTTTCATGGATGCATAATCAAGCTACAATCATATTAGCATGCATCCCCTTGACGAGGATCACACCAGCTTTCGGACCGATACGGGATTATACTATTATAAAGTAAGCCCTTCGGACTGAAAAATGCAGGTGCTACTTACCATCGACTGGTTAACCACATGTTTAAAGAATTGATCGGAGTGAGGTGTACGTGGACGACATGCTGGTAAAGTAAAAAAAGACAGAAGGACATGTGAAGGATTTACAAGAGTGTTTCGATGTATTGAACAAGTACCAGATGAAACTAAATCCTCTCAAATGTTCCTTCGGAGTTGGATTAGGGAAATTTTTGGGGTTCATTGTTAACTCAAGAGGAATCGAGGCCAACCCCGACAAGATAAAAGCCCTGATCGACATGAAATCGCCAGAGAAGATCAAGGATGTACAAAGTTTAACCGAGAGAATTGCAGCCCTAAGTAGATTTATTTCCAAGTCAACGGATAAATGTGTCCCTTTCTTCAATCTACTTAGAGGCAACAAGAAGTTTGAATGGACAGGAGACTGCGAGCAAGCTTTTCAGGCCTTAAAAGCCCATATGGCACAGCCTCCTATTTTATCAAAGCCTATCGAAGGAGAAACTTTGTCCATATACCTGGCGATCACTGAAGTTGCTGCTAGTGCGGTACTAGTACGAGAGGAAGAAGGCGTACAAAAGGCGGTTTACTATGTAAGCAAGAGGCTAATCGGAGCAGAACTGAGGTATCCTCCCATCGAGAGGTTAGTGTATTGTTTAATCTTGGCCTCAAGGAAGCTACGTCCTTACTTCCAAGCCCATCCTATTACAGTTTTAACTGATCAGCCCCTTCAGCAAGTCCTCCAAAAACCGGAAGCGGGTGGGCGTTTATTAAAATGGGCAGTCGAACTTGGGCAGTTCAATATTACATATTCACCAAGAGCAGTAGTAAAGGGACAAGTCTTGGCCGATCTTATTGCAGAGTTCACTGAACTCCCAGATAACGAGCAGTGCAAAAAGCCTAGTGCGCCTGGGCCTCAAGATGAAGCTCCTTCGTGGAAGTTATTCACAGATGGGTCGTCAAATGAATCTCACGCGGGAGCGGGAGTGATCTTGATAATGCCAGAAGGGCATCAATTTCACTGTGCCATTAGGTTCGACTTCACAGCGTCGAATAATGAAGCCGAATACGAACCACTCCTCGCTGGATTAAGAATGGCAAAGGACATGAGTATAAAGGTGCTGGATATTTACAGTGATTCACAGCTGGTAGTGAATCAAGTTCTAGGGGAATATCAAGCGCGAGGCCTAAAAATGGTGGCCTACTTGAACAAAACTAAAGATCTATTGGCCCAGTTCAAGAAGTATACCCTCCAGCAAATACCTCGGGATCAGAATTCGAACGCAGATGCCTTAGCCAAACTCGCGAGCGCAAAAGATGCTGACACTTTGAATATTGTGCCAGTGGAAAGATTGAGCGAGCCAAGCATACGAGCAAATGAAACCAGTATGGAAATCTAAATGGAAGATACATGGATGGCACCTTACTTGGAGTATCTGACAAATGGTGTACTGCCAGCAGATAGAAACAAAGCCAGAACTCTTCAAAGGCAGGCTGCTAGGTATATACTGGTCGATGGTGTTCTATACCGAAGGGGATATTCCATGCCATTGCTCAAATGTATTACACCAGAGAAAGCTAAAGAGCTAATGAAGGAAGTACATGAAGGCTTCTGCGGGGATCATGCTGGGGGGCAAAGTTTGGCTAAAAAGATTCTAAGGTAGGGCTATTTCTGGACGACTATGAACGAAGATTCAATGGAGTTTGTACGAAAGTGCGATAAGTGTCAGAGATTTTCCAAAATCCCACGCGCAGCTCCAAACAAATTAAAACAGATGCAGAGTCCTTGGCCTTTTACAGAATGGGGAATAGACTTGATTGGGTCCCTACCAACGGGAAAAGGCGGAGTGAAGTACGCAGTTGTAGCAGTCGACAACTTCACCAAATGGGCCGAAGCTGAACCACTCGTTACCATAACGACCAAGAAAGTTCTTGACTTTGTCATCAAGAACATTGTTTGCCGATATGGCTTGCCTTGAAAGATTGTCTCAGACAACGACACCCAATTTGACAGTGACTTATTCATTGACTTCTATGAAAGGCACGGGATTATCAAAAGCTTTTCTTCAGTCACGCATCCACAAGAAAACGGGCAGGTCAAAGCAGTGAATAAAACGCTTAAGGACACCCTAAAGAAAAGGCTTGAAGACGCTAAAGGATCATGGTTAGAACAGCTGCCTGAAGTCCTCTGGTCGTATAGAACTTCTCATCGAACAGCGATAGGTCATACCCCATTTTCCTTAGCATACAGATACGAAGCTATGTTACCTGTCGAGCTAGATCCCCCCTCACATCTACGCATTACATACGACCAGGGCCACAATAGCCAACTAATGATGGAGTCCCTAGACTCAATTGAGGAGATATGAGAAAGAGCCCAACTCCGAGTTGCTACGTACCAGCAAAAGGTCGCCCGGTATTTTAACTCAAAAGTAAAAGAAAGGAAATTCAACGTCGGTGACCTAGTGCTACGATGAGTTTTCTTGAATACCCGCGACCCCACTGCTGGAGTGCTTGGACCAAACTGGGAAGGACCTTATCAGATTGAAGAAGTCCTTCATCCAGGCACCTACAAACTTGCACGCTTAAATGGAGATCTCGTTCCACGCTATTGGAATGGTGAACACCTGCGCAAGTACTACCAATAAACATTCCTTTTTAAAGGACTGGCTTGTATTAATTTTTACTTTTTACGAGTTTCGGAAAAAGGGTTAGCCACGTTGTATGGCTAATCGTTTATAAGTGTAAGATCTTATTAAGATCACTCGTAAAGACATGTTTAGTCCATTTTAATACGAGATTATAAGGGACTGTGCGCAGCCAGTCATTCTTTCCAACCTTTGTAAATTTATTTTACAAGTATTTGTTCATTACGTGTGTTGTTTTGCTATATTACAAGTGTTATATTTACTATCGAGCAGTAATGTTCGCACAGGTCGTGGTCAAGGCAAGTGACCAAGGACCTAAAGCTCCTCGATCACTTGGGGGGCATATAAGATACATCGATAGCAAAGCATACCAAGAGGTATGTAAACACATGAACAAAATAAGTGAAAGCATGCTACGGTACTTAGAGTATTTTTCAAAATTTATATTTTGTTGAATCAAACCAAAGTACTATGCTAAGTTCGGTCATGCGAACAGATGTTATAATAGATAAAAATATTATAATATCAAATGACATTCTTTTACACCGCAAGCAGTACTGCTTGGATGTAATTGTTTAAAGTAAAAGGAAAAGTTTGCTGCCCATGCAGCAAATTTAAAAGTAAAAATAGTCTTTACATCACGACCCGTGGGTCGTGTAATTGAACAGAAATAAAAATAAGTTTAAGAAGCATGAGGGTTTTGCTCAGCAGTCTGATTGGCCGCATTCTCAACAGCTCCTCCTTCCTCTGCGTCAGCGGCCGGCTGGATGCTTGGGGAAGCAGGAACCCTTGCTCTTTCTTCTTCTTCAGCCAATCGAGCAGTGCAGCGAGCCAACTCAGCGTTCCTGGCATCTTCTGGAAGGTAGTTAAAATTGGCACCCCGGTTGTGTTTCCAAAAGTCGTAGAAACACCGAAGTGTCGCATTCTTGTACCTCTCCAGATTATTAGCATTGGTAAGCTTCAGCTGCTCCACCTGGCTCTCAAGAACAGCTATGGCCTTGTCCTTATCTAGAAGCTCCTCCTTGAGCCTCTTGACTTCACGATATTGGGTTCGGCTGGAATCCTGGTATTCATCCCTCTGCTTCTTCATAGCTTCCTTAGAAGACTCAGCCTCTGCCAGCTTTGCCACCGTAGCATCCTTCTGCTGGGTAACCACTTCCAACTCCCCAGCGTGCCTGGCTTCTGCAGCCTGAAGCTCCTCGGTGGCTCTCACCTGGAACTCCTCGACGACCTTTGCCCGAGCTTGGTCGATGGTAGCTAGGGCACTAGTGCGAGTGGCAGTTATTGTTAGCATGGACTGCAGTCAGGGAAATAAAAGTGAGACTATACTACAAAAAGGAGAAGTAAAATCCAAGAGGAAAAATACTTACACTGGCCACTTCGTTAAGAGCAGTGTTGAGGATCTGGTCAACCCCCATGCTCTCAGTTTCAGCCATTGCCTCCCTGCAACGGTCGTGCTTCAAGATATGGGCAAGGTGATCTTTGGCTGATCGTAGGGAGCGGTTCGAGAGCTTGGTCCCAAGAAGCTCTGCTTGCGGGGTGTGCTCCCTTCGGGCCGCAGATGGAGGGTTGGCAGCAGGGGCATCCTCCTTCTTAGCAGGAGCAGAAGGCTGAGCAGAGGCTTGTCCAGTTGGCGCATCCTTGGAAGGATCTTCTGTTCGACCCTTCTTAGCCGGAGGTCCTTGGCTCGATTCGCCATTATGCCTCCTGGATGTCTTTCGTCGAACCAGGGGGACTTCTACCTCCTCTTCAGCCTGGTACAAATCTAAAACGTTGGGAGTAGCCATCTTTGCGTACAAAGAAAAATATGCAGATGATAAGATAAAGGCGGATGAAAATTCTTGGTAAAACAGAAAAGAGGTCACAAAGTTTAATACCCGAGCTACAACTACTGGTCGCTATACTACTGACTCTATTAGTCATACACTCACTATCTGGCACGAAGAAGTCTGGCCCTAGATTTGGAGTATACATAAAATTGTCGTCCCTGTCAAACAAGTGACAGGGAATTGGCAAGCTATTTAAAAGCAAAATAACAATACCGTTTTCATCTGAGGATTCATCCAGGTCTACGACAGACTCTGTTGCCTTTTGTTTCCCCTTGCCTTGGGGCGCAGAAGGCCTCTCTGCTGAAGGGACGCCAGTGGGTTCCCTGATCGTAACCCCCGTTGGCCTCCTTCGGTGAGGAGACGCTGGGGGTTGCTGCTCGGGATCCCCCTCGGCCGTGGCATCTGCTACCACAGGTCCTCTTGTTTCATGGCGAGGAGCCAGGAGGCCAAATAGCCTCAGATCACTACAAGAAATATAAGCTTCTACTTCGTTTTTTACACAAACAATAATTAAAAACGAAGTAAAAGCTTCTAAATAGATTTTTACTTCACTTGTGGGAATGAGTACGCTTAAATAAAATTAGTTATTACTTCGCTTTTATAAAAAAAACGAAGTAAAAACCATGAAAGGCTTTCCACTTCGGTTTTTATGAAAAAACCGAAATAAAAAACTATATACCGCGAAAGGTTTTCCACTTCGGTTTTATGAAAAAACCGCAGTAAAAAAACAAGAGTCTTTATTTTTTTTGAAACCCTTTTACTTCGGTTGCTATATATAAACCGAAGTAATATTTATTTTTTTGAAACCCTTTTACTTCGGTTGCTATATATAAACCGAAGTAAAAACTAAATTGATGAATATTTAATTGAGCAAAAGGCCCAGCCCGTTTATTTATCTCCCCAAGTTGTATATATAATCAAATTAATTGAGAAACCCTACAGTAGTCCTTCATGTTCATGTGTTCCCAGCCGCCACTCTTATAGCAAACCCATTTTATCAATTTTTTTTTTCAATTTCTCATCTAAATCTCTCTGCTCTTCTAGTCACAGGTCCATGCTCCGCCACATGCCGCCGCTGCCATCACGCTAGATGCATCCCCGCCGCCTCCTTGCCAAGTTCCTTCGTCGGGAGAGTCACGACGCCAAGCTCCGTCACGAGAGTCGCATCCCTACTGCTTCCCTCGTCTGAGTCTCTTCCACACCGTTATCATGAGCTGCTGTTACAATTTCAGACCAAAAAGAAATAGAAAAGAAGATGGGGACTCAAGCAATAAAGTGTTTTCTCAGAATGTGAGCTATTTGATTCTAGCTGAATCAATTTTCTTATCTTTTTGAAGAAATTGATCTATTTTCTTTCTTTGACCACTATTTTGTTTTTAGGATTTCAGTGAGGGTCTTTCCGAGAACTTCATGGGTTCTCTTTGTCTTTTCTATGTAATCTTTTTATGTGCCAGCCACATTAATGATAATAACTTTATTTTCTTGATCATATTGACATGAAAGAACTTTGAAGTATGAATTATAAGATTGAGCTAGAAAAAAAAAAGACAGATTATTATTTTATTTCACAATAAGATAACAATGTTTAAAAATCTGTAATGTTTTGAGATCTTGAACGTATTAAATAATTATATGTGGATGAAAGAAATATATCTGGATTGAGTAATTTATATGTAAATCTTTTTTTTTGTTTATATAGATATTACTTCGGTTATTTACAAAGAACCGAAGTAGTAAGTGTTCTTAAAATAATAAGCATCATTTATTTATACTTTTAACTTCGGTTTTTACGTAAAAACCGAAGTAGAAAGTCTATTTTTCACTTCGGTTATTACGTAAGAACCGAAGTTAAAAGTTAATTTACTACTTCGCTTTTTTCAGACATTTAACTTCGCTCGGATACACTGCGGTTTTTATTTGGTGCGAGAACCGAAGTGTATATGGGAAAAGAACCGAAGTAAAAGCCTATGCTCCTAGTAATGGATTTTCATCAGTGACCAGGGACTTGACGCTTTTTTCTGCGTCTGCCATCCTGGCCAGTGTGTTTGACCTCAACACCATGTCTGGTGTTGGGTTCGGACGTAACCATGGTCCTGAAAGGCATAGTATACTTTAGAAAGGTTCAGGTGAATTTGTTAAGGAAAAGTAGCGACCAGTGAAAAAAGCATTTACCTCCACGAGCGAAGGCCAGGTTGTTCGTAGTCATGTCCGGCGTGAGGAAGTACTCCCTACTGTACTGCCCCACGTTGGAAATATGGGTAGTGTCACTCAGGAAAGTTCGGCTAGTTTCCTGGTGACAGAGATGGAAGAAGCCCGTCCCATATTGTTGAGGATTGGACTTAAGGTCGAAGAGGAAATTGACCTCATGAGGGGTAGGTTCTGGCCATTTTTTAAGTTTATACAGGATATAGAGTGCGACCAACATTCTATATCCATTTGGAGTAATTTGAAAGGGGGCGACAGCAAAATAGTTGGCCACCCCCTGGTAAAAAGGATGTAGAGGGAGGATAGCCCCCACCTCTATGTGATATATGGACCAAGCATTGTAGGCACCCCCGGGAAGGTTAGCTCTTTGGTCACCAGCTGGGATGGAAAGATTAACTCCTGTAAGAGGATACTTCTTGCGATAATTGACAAGCATCCGAGGAGTCACTTGGCTGGTGGGGGAGAGATACCACTCGACATCAGGAAGGTTTTGATGCCGAGGGCGGGCCCTGACTTGGATACGAGGGTCTGGGGCGGCATTTTCTCGACCACTGGTCGAGGGACCCTAGCCTGTGGATCAGGCTGGGCAGGAGAGTTTGGACTATTTTCGGAGTCAGGTCTTTTCTTGCCTAAGGACTTAGAGCGGGCCATTTTAGGTGGTGATGGACGAGGTCTAGAAGAAGATCATGAAAATGGAATCTCGTGAACTCGGTCGTTCTTCGCCTTTGAGCAGCTGGGCAAGAAGATCGTCATCAATGGGCCGTTCACCTCCCCACAAATCTGGCATTAAAGTCTGTAAACAGAAGAATGGGGAGGTGAGGATGAAGAATTTTGAAAGTTTTTTAGAATAACGCTGGTCGAGTATAAAAGTTAAGCTTTTATACAGCAGCATTCTAACAAAGAACTAAATTTTTTCACACGAACAGTTTGAGAAACAGATCAAAAGTGAAAGTAGAAAGTTTTTTTTTTTTTTTTTAAAAAAGAAGCTTTTTCAACTCCTTTTAGGGTGGGAAAAACTTGGTTTTTCAGCTAGCATAAAAATCAAATTTTTACTTCGATTTTACGTCCTAAAGACATGATCTACACTATCAAACTAACTCGTAACTCCCTAGTAACAGAGAAATATCGCACAACATTCAGTATCAATTATTAAACCCCCCTACTGACATGCATTTCAGCCCAGAAACGAATGAACCCAACAATCGGTCTACAGAAGCATGCACGGCAAAAATATAAAGCGTAAGAGTCCAAAAACTTACCAAAATGAAGATCGTGGAGATTTGAGAGATTTTCCGGGCGTAAAAGGGGCTCACGGGCTGAATCTTGAAACGCCGAAGGACGGTCTTCAGAAGGAAACAGGAGCTCTGGTGTTAGGGTTTCTTGAAAGAGTGATGGCTTGCGTAAAAAGGAAAGGGAAACTTTGAAGAGGCTACATATATATTTTTGTCCGAAAGCATTAAAAGGAAGTAATCATCAGCTTCCCCTTTTTCGAAGTATGGGGAAGGGTGATAGCCGTCGAAGCGTTACTTGGGAAGCGAAAAGCCATGATTAGACAAGGGTAGGTTGCTTTTTCCACGATTGCACGAAGTGTTCTGACAGGTATGGTGGGGTAACCGAAGGGTCGTTTCCTCAAAAGTTTATTTATTGCTCGTAATAAATAAACTTGGGGGGCAAATGTTATCAAAAAAATAGGCCCGGATGACGTGGCAGGTGATTTCTGGACACGTGGCTGACACTTGGCGGAATTCTGCTAGGGTATCGACCAGAAGAGATATTACAAGCAAAAGGCAGTCGAAGCTTACCTGCGACCAGTATGGTCGCAGGTTCCGCGTGTCTCATGATATCTTTATAAAGATCTTAGTCAATCCCGAAATTGACTCCCATGATCCTGAGTATCCGATTATTTAGGAAAGAATATCTGTAACAAATTAATGTAATCCTCCTTGAGCCTATAAATAGAGAAAGATAGCTCAAGGAAGGGACTTTTTGGTCTTCGAATTATTTGAGACTAGAGTGATTCTATTTGACATATTGTATTGTTCTTCAGAGGTTGGTGAAACTCATTGAACCCTAGTTCTTTGATCACTCATTTGAATTCTATATCAATAACAATTCGAGTGGACGTAGGTTATTACCAGATTCTGGGGCCGAACCACTATAAACTCTTGTATTCTTTATTATTTCGCCATTACATTCTTTCCAACGTGATTGTCCATATCAAGCAAATTTGACTCCGTGCCAGTTGGCCAAAATCAGGGTCAACATATATTTTTTAATTTTTTAATTATTTTTTTTATTTTAAATAATGTTGAAATTATTTTTAAAAAAATTGATATGAAATGAATTAATAAGATCATGACACCTGACATCCTAATCATCCATAATAGTATTTAACGAAGTAGTAGTGACGAAATTGTCCAAATCATAACGTTTGGTATTTAATCCGTCGAAAAAAAATGTGGTATATAAGTGTATAAAATTGAAATCATGTGGTATTGATGCCGCAAATACCCCATTTTCTTTATATTTTATTGTTGATAGTATAAGATAATAATAAAATAATAAGGTAAAAAGTATATCTTTTAATGCAAATAGATAAAATAATATAAATGGAATAAAAGTAAATAAAAATGTGTAGCAATTATAGTGATGCAAAATATGCATTATGCTATATTGTGTGCCAATCTGGCCCAAATTTTAGCATGTGTCAAATTTGACAAAACTTTTGGCACACTATTGGAGCAAGTTTTTGTAACACCCCAACTCCAGGGACCGTTACGGTGTGCCTTGTAAACAGTGCTAAACTCGCTAATCGAGTCATTTGGCCAAAAACGTGTAACTAAGTATGGTTAGCGGTTTAGGGATTAAACATTTTGGTTTAGATGTAACGTTTCACTAGAACGCTATATATATATTGGGATCCCGAAAATATAATTTAAGAGTCTATTACAGAAAATATTTACAACAGGCCGTTCTAAGTGGCAAAACAGGGTTTAACCCTAGTTCCACTTTAAACCTCGGCTGTGGCAGGCGAGCAGCTGCGTATGTACACATCATCACCTAAGCTCTCCAACTCAAGGATGGTCCAGCTTTCTTTTGCCTTTACCTGCACCACATAGCACCCGTGAGCCGAAGCCCAGCAAGAAAACACAATATAACATGATATAATATCAACAGTAATCATAATAGCCATTCAGGACCAGGGGTCCAAAACAAATAGGTGACAACTGCCAAAAGTCACAGAAGTGGGTACAACTCCCTCTCGCCATGTGACGATAGGGTCACCAGGACTTAATTGATAAGTGGTTCCTTCATAAGTTTGATCAGGATAGGTGCATGGTGATTGGTCACCAACATAACCATCCTCCCGACTCTAGAGTCGTAACTAAGGACAGCGTCCCCCCAGCCATGTGACAAACAGTCACCGAGGTCATATACCTTGGTTGTGAACATCTGGTCTTAGACCAGGTAAGCGCTTATAGTTCTCATTGACCTTCCGGTCGGTCCAGCATTAATACCCTATATGGGTCATTCAATGCCAACCTCGATTAGATCTAATCTTTATTTGGCCCGGCGTTCACAATGCACTGCCACATCTGACTCTTGGGTCGGTGAAACACGACCAGTGCTTAGCCCGTTGTGAACTTAACTGATAAGTCACAGCTTCACAGACGGATCTGACACCATTGCCGATTCTGACTAATAAGCCAGCACCATACACAGGTAAGCCATGCCACCAAACATACATCCCATGTCCAATATCCATAAACAAGGCATTCAACATGCATACCCAACAGGTATTAATACAATTAGGACCATGCACAAACCCAGAGGCACAGGCTCTGAACAATGTCATATTCAGTACTCAAAGCATGTCCTAATCACATGTTTCTCGTGCATCACATGCGTCATTCTTAACAATCCAACATGCGTCAATAGCAGCCACGCATGTCACGTTTAATAATCAATCAACATGCATCAAGAGTAACCATGCATGTCACATATACACAGGGTGCATTTTTCTTACCTCAAAGTCGAGCTAGAATGATTTAAAGAGCGACCCTTGAGAATGATCAACTTTTAGTCCTTTAACGGTCACCTAGTCATAACCAAATATAAGATACCATCAATAAAAATGATCAACATAAGTTCCCAAACCAATATCTAGCCTCCGGGATATCAATCCCCACTTAACCGGGTACTAGATTCAACCCCGAGGCCTAAGGCTTGAATCCCCAAGCCAAAAACATGATTCTGGCCAAAATTTCCCTAAGGGTCGCGGCCCTCCTCAGCTGCGCCGCGGCACGCCCTTCAGACAGAGGCAGACCTCCCTGCCAGACGCCAAGGGCCGCGGCGCACCACAGCTGCGCCGTGGCGCCTAGCCCAGACCAGCCAAAATGACAGCACGCAACACCAGACTTTCCCCTGCGTTTTCCCTTGGAACCAAACCCTCCAATCAGCTCCAAACCTCCTCCAAACACTCAATTAAAACTCTAAGCATCACCCATAACTTCCCCTCATCAAAACCCAACCTAAACATCAATTAAAACCTCTTCAAATCCAAACTTCCAACAAGAATCAAAAGCTGAATAACTAAAGGGAAAAACAGAGCACAACCTGAATTCAATGACTAGAACTCACCTCAAAACCAGCATTGAACCTTCCTCAATAGTTGAACCAAGTCCACAAACCCAGCATTTGAATTCCCTAGCTTAATACCCCACTTTGAGCTCAAGAACACCAAAGAAGAATATGGAGAAGGGTGGTGTACGGGAAGGAGAGAGACACTCTATTTTGGCTCTGTTTTAATTCCACATGCTTCTACAGCTAGCAGCCAATTTAATTCATACAAATCCAAACCTAAATGACCAAAATACCCTTAAGTCATTTAAAGCCTCTAAAACCACTTTAAGGGTAAAATTGGTACTTTCCACTTATCTCGTTAATCATAATTAACGCTTCCCAATTCCCGCTAATCTCAATACTATCAAACACCCATAATTCATATCCCGTTACCCTATTACTCCCGGTAACGCTCTAATCATTAAAATACCCCGAGACTCACCCCGAGCCCTGAGCTTAAACCCGTTATGACTAGACCGAACACTTATATCTCATGATCGTCTCATGCCGATTAGCCCGAACCAATCAACCTTATAATGTGGCTATATTAATTAATCACAACCATGCACCCAAAATACATAATTACGCCCACAGCGGCCAAATTACCAAAATGCCCTTATAATAATAAATACTTCCATATGCACGCATCCACCATCATATAATCATTAAATCCCATAATAAATCAATTATGGCCCTCCCGGCCTCCTAATCAAGGTTCTAAACCTTATTAGGAAATTTGGGGCATTACAACTATCCCCTCCTTACAGAAATTTCGTCCTCGAAATTTACTCAACAGCTCGGAACCAGAATCTCACTCACTTGACATAAATTCCTTGAGTCATTCCTTGACCTCACTATTTCTATAGCCTTACCTTAACCCAAGGTACATTCTACTTAATAGAATCCCATTACTTATATCACAATCTGAACTGGCTATTCCTTACCGGAATACTTAACCTAACCTTCAGATTCTCATAACTCAACTTATAAGTTCCTTCGGCCCATGCCCACCGCATGGAAGCACAAAACTCACGGTATACAACTGTCAGCGCTAAGATTCAACTGATCCACAATCAGCCTAAACTGCTGAAGCAAACTAAGGCTTAACTTGTCTTAATTCCTTACCCCTTTTCCCATGGTGATACCTTAGAGAAGATACTCTCCTGCCTGGAATTCCACACTCCTACTTTCCAGTTCAATAACACTTTTCCACTTATTCTGAGAAATGAGCAACCAAAATTCAGGCTCCAATAATCTCATAAACCCCCTGAACCACCTTAGGATCCAGATATACATCAACGCATTTATCTTATAAGATGTTCTTCCAATAATAATTGGATAACCCTCTCTCTCTCTGATTTATCATCAGTCTGAGAGTAATAAACTGTACTAAGTTCCATCTACATACTCATCGCCTTCTTAACCCTTCCAAAACCCGGAAGTCACAGTAAAGTCTTCATCTAATAAGATAGACCTTGAGTTCACGAAGGCTCTCTATCCTTCTCATAAGGAGACTCAAATATTGATCAGCTGTACTATTCACCTATCCTTACTGATAAAATAAACTCACTTGGACTACCAGTCCACAATAACTTAATGCCAATTCATACCGATCCATCAATCTGGGAATCCCATCGCGAAACTCATCGTGATGCTCTCTTATTCCCACTATGAAATATCTAAAGGCTGTAATGGCCTTGCTGTGTCTTGATATTCCGCCTTGACCTGCTAACAGGTTAAGAGCTTACACATGCCTCAATATATGCCTCTTCATCTCCGGCCATCACTATAAAATTTTCCATATCATGTTACCCTTTCACGATGCCTGAATGAAATAAATAAAAGAATAGCATGAG
The DNA here is from genome assembly GCF_963169125.1 of Humulus lupulus. NCBI lineage: Eukaryota > Viridiplantae > Streptophyta > Magnoliopsida > Rosales > Cannabaceae > Humulus > Humulus lupulus. The sequence goes on along the minus strand of NC_084794.1, from coordinate 117,006,579 downwards.
ATTCATCCAGAATCTCTCAGTTAATCTCAATGTCCGTCAGATCCTAAGTCCGATCTCTATATCACCATAAATTCATGTTTGTCACTATACAACCTTTAGCTAATCCAACTAAAGTTTTCCATGCAATCTTGTCCGTCTGTGGCTCACTTAACCATCTTTCCTTTTATCTTTCTTGAGATAATAATCTCAAACAATAAACTGGCCATCTGGCCCGCCAGAAACTCTACTCCAGTTCTGGTCAAATTCTTTAATCAACATGTTGCATAGGCAACCACTTTTCTCTATCACTAGGATGTCATAACAATCCTCTAACTGATCCTGGTCTATAAAAGACCCAGCACTTTCTCCCCAAGGCACCTGAAATATCTTTACTATCCATGGGCACTCTTGTCCCCAAGGCACTCTTCACTCTTGGCAACTCTCCGCAGAGAAAACACCACTATACCATCGTCCAAGACGATCACAAATCCCATTCAAATAAATCTTTGAACGCTCTATTCATCTAACTCACAAACACTTTGCGTCAAACCAATTCTCAAGATATGTTCAGCACTCGCAGTGCTCTAATCTGATACCAGCACAATCTTTTACATAATTTTCTCTTTCTGATCTCTAACTGTTCTTAACCAGATCCAAGATCCACCTTAAAGGATTCCATCTTACTCAGCAACTAACCCTTTAATTCTTATAACTCCACTGAGCCACTCAAAACAATACCTACATCCGAGTAGCAGAGAAGAGACGAGGACTTAAGAGATGTGCTCAACGATCGCCGCGAGCAGCATGGCGAGAACATCCCCTCAGCAACAGAGGCCACAGCAATTCCTATCGCTGTGCAAGCCTAGATAGATGCCCTCAACCAGGCGGTGCAACAGCTGGTCGGGGTAAGAACATCTCATATCAACCACGACAGAAGGAAAGGCACTCCTTTCGTCTAGAGGATAGCTATGGCAGAGACTCCTAGCAAGTTTAAAATGCCTACGCTTCCGAACTTTGATGGGTACGGTGACCCGGTATCTCACGTTAATAAGTTAGAGATACAAATGGACATTCAGAAAGTGTCCGAAGATGCTCGGTGTAGGATCTTCCCTGCAACACTTTCTGATGCCGCGCAGGAGTGGTTTTTTAAGTTCCCTCCTGCGAGCATAGTTTCCTGGGAAATGTTCGTAAGGGAGTTTTACGGACAGTTCTATGCAGGTCGAGTGCATCCGACCGAGGCAAACCAGCTGGTTGAAATTCGCCAGCAGGATGGAGAATCGCTTAAGGACTGCATCCAGCGCTTTATGCGAGCAGCCGCTGGAGCGAAAATGGTGGGAGACAAAGGCAAAATGATGGCCATAACCGCAGGTGTTAGGCGTCGCACCCCTCTCTGGAAAAGCCTCCAGAAGGATGGGATTAGAACTACCTAGGAATTCTTGGACCGGGCTAATCGTTACATCAAGCTCGAAGATGCCATAGCCTACGATGGAAAGCCTCCAGGCAAGGATAAGAAGGCTGCCGAGCCCGCCAAAGCCGCCAATGGGTCTAAACCTAATGGCAACGGCAAGGGCAATGGGAATGGCAACGGCAATGGCAAGAATGGTGGAAAACGGCCACACAATGAGCCTTCCACCTCCGACAATAAACGAACCAAGGGTAACCGTTATGAACCTCAGTTCACTAACTACACTGCCCTAGTTGAGTCTCGGGGAGAGGTTTATCAGGCCACGAGTTCCAGTGTGCCTTATAAGAAGCCTGCCCCCATTCGGAAGGATATTTCAAAAAGAGACACTACCAAGTTCTGTCGTTATCATAACAACTACGGACATGACACCAACGAATGCAACCAGCTGAAGGATGAAATCGAGTTCCTTATTAGACAAGGACACTTGAGAAGATACGTATGGGCCTCGGGAAATTCCCAATGAGAAGCTCCAGGTGGCAACGAGCAAGCGCCCACACACCAACGCTCGCCACCTTTGCAGCCTACCCCCGTGACTTGCACACTGTTAACCATTTGTGGAGGCCCGCACCTTGCGGGAAATAGCAGAAAGGCTAGGGAATGATACGCTCGGACTCTGCGCCACGACCCGGACATCGAGATGATGATTGTGGAGGACCGTGCGCCAAAAAAGGCTCGGTCAGAAAATGGAGAAATAACCTTCTCTGATAAGCGATGCCCAACATGTTCGGTTCCCACATTCTGATCCGCTGGTCGTGGATATCCAAATGGCCAACATGATGGTGAAGAGAGTGCTGGTCGATATAGGAAGTTCGGTGAATATCTTGTACAAGTCTTCGCTGGAACGCATGAAACTGTCCGTTAAGGACCTGGAGCCCTGCAACCAAACAATATACGGCTTCTCTGGTGAGGGACTCGCCCCCGCCGGATCAATCAGACTGCCAGTGACGATAGGTACATCGCCTGCTACCAGGACATTACTCGCTACTTTTATAGTAGTCAATTGTCCTTCGGCGTACAATGCCGTCATTGGGAGGCCCATACTAGTTGATCTATGGGTCGTCACCTCCATGTGGCACTTGGCCATGAAATTCCCGACAGACGCAGGGGTAGGACGCGTGTTGGGAAACCAGAGGGAGGCCAGAGAATGCTATAACGCCTCAGTGACGAAGGCGAAAAAGGGAACATCAAAGAGCACTACCTCAGATAGGTTGTAGATGGCAATTGATACACAAGCCCAATCCGGTGATGAAGTCACCAAATTGGGTGTTGCCCAAAGTGAGGATAGAGATCTAGATCCTCGATTTGGGGATTTTGAAGAGAACGTTGGACCCGTCGAGGACCTGAAAGAGGTCCAACTCGACGAAAAAGACCCGACCAGAGTCGTGAAGGTCGGGAAAAACCTAGAACCAACTACGAAGAATGCACTGGTGGAATTTTTGCGGAGGAACTAGGAAGTCTTTGCCTGGTCGCACAAAGACATGGCTGGGATAGACCCTGCAGTTATCTGCCATGTTCTGAATATAGACAAGACTTTTCCACCCGTGCAGCAAAAAAGAAGGCTGCCGGATAAAGATCCGTCGAGAGCCTTAAAAGAAGAAGTCGAAAGAATAAAGGAGAATGGGTTCATCAGGGTAGCGTTTTATCCATCGTGGGTCTCCAATCCAGTGCTGGTTCCCAAGCCTAACGACAAATGGCGAACCTGTGTGGATTTTACAGAACTCAATAAAGCCTGCCCAAAGGACTGCTTCCCACTCCCAAGAATCGACCAGTTGGTCGATGCTACTACAGGACAGGAGATCCTTTCCTTCATGGATGCATATTCGGGCTACAATCAAATTAGCATGCATCCCCCTGACAAGGATCACACCAGCTTTCGGATTGATACGGGCTTATACTGTTATAAAGTAATGCCCTTCGGACTGACAAACGCAGGTGCGACTTACCAGCAGCTAGTCAAACACATGTTTAAAGAGCTGATCGAAGTAAACATGGAGGTATACGTGGACGACATGCTGGTAAAGTCTAAAAAGGCAGAAGGACATGTGAAGGATTTACAAGAATGCTTTGATGTATTGAACGAATACCAGATGAAGTTAAATCCCCTCAAATGTTCCTTCGGAGTTAGATCAGGGAATTTTTTGGGGTTCATTGTAAATTCAAGAGGAATCGAGGCCAACCCCGACAAAATAAAAGCCCTAATCGACATGAAATCACTAGAAAAGATCAAAGATGTACAAAGTTTAACCGGGAGAATCGCAGCCCTAAGTAGATTTATTTCAAAGTCAACAGACAAATGCGCCCCTTTCTTCAATATACTTAGGGGCAATAAGAAGTTTGAATGGACAGGAGACTGCGAGCAAGATTTCCAGGCCTTGAAAGCCCACATGGCACAGCCTCCCATTTTATCAAAGCCAATCGAAGGAGAAACTTTGTTCATTTACCTGGCGATCACTGAAGTTGCTGCTAGTGTGGTACTAGTACGAGAGGAAGAAGGCCTACAAAAAGCTATTTATTATGTGAGCAAAAGGTTGATCGGGGCAGAACTAAGATATCCACCCATCGAAAGGTTGGCATACTGCTTAATCCTGGCCTTAAGGAAACTGTGCCCTTACTTCCAAGCCCATCCTATCACAGTTTTAACCGACTAGCCCCTTCGGCAAGTCCTCCAGAAACCAGAAGCGGCTGGGCACTTATTAAAATGGGCGGTCGAACTAGGGCAGTTCGATATCACGTATTCACCGCGAGCAACAGTAAAAGGACAAGTCTTAGCTGATCTTATTGCAGAGTTCACCGAACTCCCAGACAGCGAGCAGTGCAAACAGACTGGTGCGCCTGAGCCTCAAGAGAAATCTCCTCCGTGGAAGTTATTCACGGACGAGTCGTCCAACGAATCCCACGCAGGAGCAGGAGTGATATTGATAACGCCAGAAGGGCATCGATTTCACTGCGCCATTAGGTTCGACTTCACCGCGTCAAATAATGAAGCCGAATACGAAGCACTCCTCCCTGGGTTGAGAATGGTGAAAGACATGAGCATAAAGACGCTTGATATTTACAGTGATTCACAGCTGGTAGTGAATCAAGTTATAGGGGAATATCAAGCACGAGGCCTAAAAATGGTGGCCTACTTAAATAAAACCAAAGACCTGCTAGCCCAATTCTCGAAGTATACCCTCCGGCAAATACCGCGGGATCAGAATTCAAATGCAGATGCCTTAGCCAAACTCGCGAGCGCGAAAGATGCTGACACCTTGAATATTGTGCTAGTAGAAAGATCGAGTGAGCCAAGCATACGAGCAATTGAAGCCAGTATGGAAATTCGAATGGAGGATACATGGATGGCGCCTTACTTGGAGTATCTGACAAAAGGTATATTACCAACAGATAGAAACAAGGCCAGAACTCTGCAAAGGCAAGCCGCTAGGTACATACTGGTCGATGGTGTTATGTACCGAAGAGGATATTCCATGCCACTACTCAGGTGCGTTACACCAGAAAAAGCTAAGGAACTAATGAAAGAGGTGCATGAAGGCTTCTGTGGAGATCATGCTGGGGGGCAGAGTTTGGCAAAAAAGATTCTAAGGCAAGGCTACTTCTGGCCGACTATGAATGAAGATTCAATGGAGTTTATGCGAAGATGCGATAAATGTCAAAGGTTCTCCAAAATTCCCCGAGCAGCTCCAAACGAGTTGAAACAGATGCAGAGTCTGTGGCCTTTTGCAGTATGGGGGATAGATTTGATTGGATCCCTGCCAACGGGAAAGGGTGGAGTTAAATACGCAGTTTTGGCAGTTGACTACTTCACCAAATGGGCCGAAGCTGAACCACTCGCTACCATAACTACCAAGAAAGTTCTTGACTTCGTCATCAAGAACATTGTTTGCCGGTATGGTTTGCCCCGAAAGATCGTTTCAGTCAACGGAACCCAATTTGACAGCGACTTATTCACCGACTTTTGCGAAAGGCATGGAGTTATTAAAATCTTTTCTTCAGTTGCGCATCCCCAAGAAAACGGGCAGGTCGAGGCTGTGAATAAAACTCTTAAGGACACCCTGAAAAAGAGGCTTGAAGATGCTAAAGGAGCATGGCCAGAGCAACTGCCTGAAGTCCTCTAGTCGTATAGAACGTCTCACCGAACAGCGACAGGTCATACCCCATTTTCCTTAGCTTACGGATATGAGGCTATGTTACCTGTCGAGTTAGATCCCCCCTCACATCGACGCATAACATACGACCAGGACCAGAATGACCAACTGATGATGGAGTCCCTAGACTCAATTGACGAAATCTGAGAAAAAGCCCAACTCCGAGTCGTTGCGTACCAGCAAAAGGTCGCCCGGTACTTTAACTCGAAAGTAAAAGAAAGAAAATTCAACGTCGGTGACTTGGTGCTACGACGAGTTTTCTTGAATACCCGCGACCCCACTGCTGGAGTGCTCGGACCCAATTGGGAAGGATCGTACCAGATTGAAGAATTCCTTCACCAGGGCACCTATAAACTTGCACGCCTAAACGGAGATCTCGTTCCACGCTACTGGAATGGAGAACACCTGCGCAAGTATTATCAGTAAAAAGTCCTTTTTAAAAGGACTGGCTTGTATTAAATTCTACTTTTTACAAGTTTTGCAAAAAGGGTTAGCCACGTTGTATGGCTAATCGCTTATAAATATAAGATCTTTTTTAAGATCACTCGTAAAGACATGTTTAGTCCATTTTTAATACGAGATTATAAGGGACTGTGCGCAGCCAGTCATTCTTGCCAACTTTTGTAAATTTATTTTTACAAGTATTTGTTCATTACGTGTGTTGTTTTGCTGTATTTCAAGTGTTAAATTTTGCATCGCACAGGTCGTGGTCAAGGAAAGTGACCAAGGACCTAAAGCTCCTCGATCACTTGAGGGGCATATAAGGTACATCGATAGCAAAGCGTACCACCATGAGGTATGTAAACACATGAACAAAATAAGTGAAAGCATGCTTCGGTACTTAGAGCATTTTTCAAAAATATTTTGAAAAAAGTAAACCAAAGTACTATGCTAAGTTCGGTCATGCGAACAGGTATTATAATAAAAGATTATAATATCAGAGGCAAACGTTTACACCGTGAGCATTAGTGCTTGGATGTAAGTATGAAATTAAAAGGAAAAAATCCTTTACACCGCGAGCAGTACTGCTCGGATGTAATTGTTCAAGCATAAGCAAAAGAGCTGCCCTCGCAGCAATAAAAGAAAAAAGATTGTCTTTACAAAAAGACCTGTGGGCCATAAAAGTTGAAAAAAAATATATAAATATTAATTTTGCTGGGGGGCAGGAGGGTCTTCTGGATTAGGAGCATTCTGGTCAGCCACGACATCAGCAGCGGGAGTTTGGGCCTTGGCTTTCTCTTCTGCCTCCAGCCGAGCAGCACACTGCGCCATCAACGTCCTTTGCAACCGCTCGGAGAGATAGCTAATGTCTGCCTCCCGATTGGGCTTCCAGAAGTCATAGAAGCAGAGGAAGGTGGCTTCCTTGTACTTCTTCAGAGTTTTAACTCTGTCCTCCTCGAGCTCGCGCACCCGTTCCTCAAGCTTCTTTACCTCATCCTTGCTGGCGGTCAGATCGAGTGTGAGCTGTTTACACTCTTGGGTGTTGAGTATGTAGTTCTCCTTCCATTTGTGCCGCTCGTCGATGGCTTTATTCCGGGCCTCTTGACTCTCCTGAAGCTCCTGGGTAAGAGCGGCTTGGTCCTCGCATAGCTGCTCGTTCAGCTTAGCCAACTCCTTGTTCTCTTCGACCAGCTTTTTCTTCTCATCCTCAAGTGCTTGCTTGGACTAAGCAAGCCTGGAGTCAAAGTTCTGCTCGTGAGAAACCAGCGCCCCAGTGCAGCGCCAGCCAGTAGTTAGAGACAGCAGTCCCTGAACAAAAAATAAAAAACGAAAAAGTAAGGAATAGAAGTCAGAATAAAGGATGAAACAACAGAAATTAACTTACGCTGACTATTTCGTTCAACCCTCGGTTGATGATCTGATCGGCCGTCATTGAGGCGGTTTCATTGATGGCGGCCTGGCTGCGCCTGTGCTTGGAGAGCTTGTAGATTCTTTCCCTGGCCGACCCAACCACGAGGCTGGACAGGGAGCCTCCGGACGCATTGTCCAGATTCTCTCTACCAGCAGCCCTAGAAGAGGGCTGTGGATTCGCAGGAGCAGGCGACGACTGTTTGGTGGGAGGCGGAGGTGTCGTGTTCTCCTTAGAAGGGCCGGCACCGGGAGTGTCCTCTGTTCGAGCCTTCTTTGAGGGGGTCTTACTCCTTTCCCCTCGAGCCCTTTTGCTGTCCTTCGGGACAGAGGTAGCAGCAGCAGTTTGATAGTGCTCGAAGAAGTCATCAGAGTCCATACCTACACAAAGGAAAACAATTCAAACAGTTAGATTAAAGGATCACGAGGAGCAGAGATCAAAGTGAAAGGATTACAAATAAAATACCCGAGCTACACCTACTGGTCGTAACATTATCTACTGAACTACCTAGTTCCTGGAAGAAATCTGAGTTTAAAGAAAGGGCGTTCCTAAAGTTGCCGTCCCCATCAAATAGATGGGAAGGAATTGGCAGATTATTCAAAAACGACAATGATATACTGTTTACTTCCGATGAGTCATCAGACTGTTCAGTAGGCTCAACAGCCTTTTGTTTCCCCTTGCCCTTGGGGACCGAAGGTTCTGCTGCTCGATGGGGAAAAACAGGTTCCCTGATTGTAACCCCAGTTGGCCTCCTTCTAGGAGGAGGCGCCTGAGGTTGCTGCTCGGGTCCCCGCTCAGCTCCCACATCAGCGTGAGCACCACCTGCCGCGGGTTCACTGTTCACAGGTTGGGAACCCTTAAGGCCAGCCAACCTAAGGTTAGCCTCATTGATCAAGTTTTTTAGACTCTTAGCAGCATTTGGCGTACTGGCTAAGAGTGCTGCCCTCGACTCCATTCCTAGAGTGGGGGTCGGGTGTAGCCATGGACCTGGAACACAATGGAACAGTGGAGTATTACGACAAGAAAGATTTAAAGCGCAGGAACTACTATTTTAAGGATCGTTATTTTCCTTACCTCCTCGAGTGAAGGCATGATTATCCGCGGCAATGTCAGGCGTAAGGAAGTACTCATGATGATACTTCCCCACGTTGGAGATGTGAGTGGTGTCAGACAGAAAGGTGCGTCCGGTCTCCTGGTGGAAAAAGTGGAAAAACCCCGTACCATCTTGGTTGGGGTTGGACTTGAGATCAAACAGATAATTGACCTCGTGAGAAGAAGGAGCTGGCCATTTCTTGAGTTTATAAAGGATATAGAGCGCGGCCAGCATCCTATACCCGTTCGGGGTAATTTGAAAAGGGGCTACCCCAAAGTAGTTTACCAACCCTTGGAAAAATGTATGAAGAGGCAGGGTAGCACCCGCCTCGATGTGGTATCTCGACCAGGCGCTATAAGCCCCCCCTGGCAGGTTGGCTCGCTGGTCGATGGAAGGTCTGACTAGTGTTATCACCGTTAGATTGTACTTATTTAAATAGTTGATGATCATGCGAATTTTCACCGTACTTGGGGGTACCACATGCCACTCGACGGCCGGCTGGTCGGCATGACGAGGATGGGCACGCCTCTGGACTTCGGTTTCAGGAGGGAATTCACCTCGACCACTGGTTGAGGGAGCATCAGCAGGAGGCTGACTTGGAGAGTAAGGGTTGCGTCTTTTTCTGGCCTTGGTTTTTGTTCTGGCCATTTTCTGAGTAGGAGCTGGTGGAGGATTTGGGTTAGGGCGTGAAAATGGAATTTCTGGAATCAGCGTGGATGGATTTTCTTCGCCCTCGAGCAGTTGGGCCAAGAGTTCGTCTTCGATAGTTCTTTCTCCCCCCCAAGGGTCTTGCATATGAACTGCAAACAGACAATGGAGGAGATAAGACACAATCCGCGAAGTAGTGGGAAAATCTGGGATAACGTTGCTCGTGCCTAAATAACCAACAACATCCTAGTCCTACACTAACTTCAACGTGGGTAGTTTAAAAGACGAATAGAAACAAAAAGGAAAGAAAAATGTTTTCTGAGAAGAACTTTTTCGACTCCTGAAGGGCAGGAATTTTTTTTTTTGGTCTTTTCACCTAGCTTAAAGGTTGAATATTTCATCAACCTAACGTCCTAAACCAGAGATCCTCACTATCAAACTATAGTCCTGATCTACGCAAAGCATAAAAACGCATTTTTACCCAGCAATAGATGGCTTATACCAAGAAACCCTTAAAGCCCTATTCAAGAACACAGAAATTGCAGAGCACCAAAACGGCATGCATGGCGTAATAAAAAGCTTAAAGAACAAAGTTCTTACCTGGGCAAAATGAGGATTCAGAGAAAGATGAAAACTTGAGTCGGAAGACCTGCGGCACGACGTCGGACTGGTTTTCGAAAGCTCTGAACACTGGTGCGAGTTCTTGAAGATTTTAGCAAAGTTGATGGGTAAAAATTTCTTGAAAGAGAAGAAAGGTCTATTTATAGAGATCGAAGGGACAACAAAAAGGCGGTAATCATCACTTCCCACTTTCGAAACGTGGGGAAGTGGACAAGCCGTCAGATTGCCTTTTTGGAAACCGAAAAGGCTTGATTAGACATAATTATTACACGGTTTCCGAAAATGCACGGGGACTCTGACAGACGTGGGAAGACGAACGGTTGTTCCCTTAAGTTTCTTTATTACTGGTCGCACTAAACAAACTTGGGGGGCAAATGTTATCCCAAAAATCAGAAGTGAATGACATGGCAGGAATTAATTGCACGTGGCTGACACCTGGCAAAACCTATGTTCGACTATCGACCAGGAAGACATTCGGCATTATGCGATCGGTCTTTTCATACGACCAGTCTGGTTGTATGCACGTAACACACGGAGGAAATCTTAGGCAGTTATGATAGAATCCGAAATTCTCTCCCATGATTCCCCCAGTATCCGATTATTTAGGAAATAATATCTGTAACAAATTAATGTAAATCTTCCCTGAGGTTATAAATAGAAGAAGAGGGCTCAGGGAAGAGGATCATCCTTTTTCTTTTTCAGACTTCTAAATCGCTTGGGATTAGAGTTATCATATCAATCATATTGTATTGTTCTTGAGAGGTGGGTGAAACTCATTGAACCCTAGTTCTTTGATCACTCCTTCGGATCTCACATCAATAACAATCTAAGTGGACGTAGGTTATTACCAGATCCTGGGGCCAAACCACTATAAAATATCGTGTTCTTATTATTTTCGTCATCACGTTCTTTTCAACGCGTTCATCCACGTCAAACGTATTTTGACTCCGTGTCAGTTGCCCAAAATCAGGGTCAACAGAAAATTTTGTAATAAATAATGTAATAATGTAATGTGAAAGAAAAATGATGAAAAATAAGGAGAGAAAAAATAATAATAAAAAAATTTGAGGAAAGAGAGATTCTATTACGAGAAAAAATAAGAGAGAAAATGATGAGAAGAAAGTGAAGCCAAAGAAATGAACAGAGGAAAAGTGATGAGAGAAAATTTTGAGAGAGAAAAAATGAAGATATAGTAAGTGATGAGAGATAAAATGAGGTAGAAAATGATGAGAGAGAAAATGAGAAAATAAAAAGTGAGAAGAGAGAAAATAGTGAGAAAGAGAGTGATGAGAGAAACAATAAGGAGAGAGAGAAAGTGATCAGAAAGAAACTGATGTAAGAGAAAGTGATGAGAGAAAAAAATGATGCGAGAGAAAGTAATGTCAGAATAAATAATGTGAGATAATAAATTAAAAAATTGATATAAGTGGAAAAAAAAACTATAGCAAAAAAAAAAATTGAAAACAACATAAAATATTTTTTTTTTCCCAAATTTTTTTGTTTTATGTAATTTTTTTTTTTAAGAATTGTTTTCTAAAAACCATCCCAACACACCTATTTATTTTCAAAATATAGATTTTAGCTTTTAAAATCAAAAAACAATTTTTTAATGAATGAGGTTCAGAAGTTAATGTTTTACCCTTTGTCAAACCACCATCAAGATTACAACAAAGTTCATTGGTTGACACAAGTTCAAATAGCAACCATAGACGATACCAGTTAGACCCAAGTAAGAATGGGTGCTAGATAAACAGCGGGGCTAGTGGAGACAATAATGAAAGGCTCAATAGTCCATATATTTGAAATAATAAATGATACAGTGAATTAACCATATATTTCAAATAAAAATTTGATTTATGGTGAAATACATTTTTCTTTGTTTATTTTCATAAAAGTCAAAACCCCTAAATTATAACTTAAACACACTGCTACAATTTATAGAAAGAAAAAAAATAAAGACTCCATTTTATATCGGGCAACTTGATTGAGCATTTTATGTCTAACGTTACAAGATATAAAAAATATTTTGTTGCGTCTTACTTGGGAAGACATAAAATATTAAATAAGACATAAAAATAATATTTAAATAGTTTTGTTTAAAGAAAATTACATTTTACGTGGAGATGTTAAATGTATTTCACATCTTCCTAGGAAAGACATTAAATTGGAATATAATAATCTATATTTCTTGGAGATCATTTTAGACACGTGAGAATACAGATATAATAAATAATAAAGAAAGTTACAAGGTGACACATTTTCCAACTCTGCATGTTTTCTTTAATCTTTTCCACAATTACTATTTTTAATTATTATGAGTTTTTTTTTTAGCTAGTCTCTATTTTTTATATTTTGTAATACTTAGTTCCCGAAAATTGATTTTGTATCAGTTAGGTTCTCAACATTTTCAAATTGTATCATTTAAATCCTTAAATACTGTTTTTATTTCAAAATACATAAATAAAATATAAAAAAACGGTAAATCAATCTTAAAAAAAATTAGACCACTTCATTTATGACAATACCAAACATGACATTGAAAAATATATATTTTCATCACATTTTAAAAAATACTTAATAGTTTTAAAATTAAATTAATTTTTCAATTAAAAAAATTCTAATATATATTTTTTTAATATTAATAACTGAACAATCACGAGATTATCAATATTTATCATATACATATTTATTTTGTACATTTTTTCTATAATGTAACTTATAACTAATCATATATATATATATGCACATAAATATCTTTATATACACTATTAAAAATATAAAAAAAAATGTATGTAATGAACAAACATAAACATAATAAAAATTAATAATAATAATATAGTTATTAATATTAATTATAAAACAACAATGTAGGTAAGAATATTTTTTTTTAATAAAATATTAATTTAATTTATAGAAATATTAAATATTTTTAAAAATTCCATGAAAATATTTAGTTTTCTCATGTTATGTTTATTATTATCATAAATTAAATGTCCAAATATTTTAAGAATGATTCACCATTTATTTTGTAATTTTTATCTATTTTATAATAATAAAAAAAAAGTAGCATTTAGGGACCTAAATACTACGATTTGAAAAGATTGGGGACCTAGCTGATACAAGATCAACTTTTGGGACCAAAGCGTTACAAAGTATAAAGAATGGGGACTACAGCTGAAAAAAAAAACTTATTTTATATCTAATTTTGTATATGATGACGTGCCAGCGAGCGTGGACCAAGCTGGTTGAGATGAGCAAGATTGCCTAGTACCCCTTTGAGATCGTTAAGTGCCACCTTGTTCACTTGGACGCCGCCATTTCTGGTATCGGCGAGGTCATAGTTGGGTGATGCCCAGGTCGTCGTCATTCGTAGACTTTACCTCCCTAACTTAAGACAATCACCAATTGATGGTGTAAATTTTGTGCCAAATTTGGCTTAAAAATTGAGTCAATATTATATTTAGTCTAATTTTTGCAACTGTGCTCTAATACATTTGATGCAAATGAACTTAAAAAGTCAACATAATCATTTATTTTTTATTGAAAGTGTATAAAAAAATTATTAAATAAATAAGTAAAATGTTAAAAGGATTTAAATTAAATTAATATAAACAAGAGTAATTAGTGGAAAAAGAGTATATAAAAAAAAGTCGTATTTATTGTGGGCCAAATTTGGTCCATGCTATATTTTGTGCCAAATTTAATACAACTTTTAGCATTTGCTAAATTTGGCACGATTTTTGTATCACCGTTGGAGTCTCATTTTGTCAAGATTCGCTAAAAATTGCAATACACCACTTTTATATCTCTCCATTGGCAATGTTGTAAGGCCTTACTCTCAAATGGAGTGTGCCAGTATCATTGCCAGATTTGGTGACTACAGTGTTAGAAACATCCTCACCCTTTAGAGATTATACCATATTGGGTACTGAGTTGTCCCATCATGCTTATCAACTATTTTGCCCCTATAAATACTACAATCTAAAACTATTAATGGTGGGAGTCAAATTATATCCAGGAGCATTTACTCTCTGTAATAGATACACCATCAATATAATGACTGAAGTGAAAGTAGGGCGTTAGTGGCCGAACCACTATAATCTGTCTCTTTCCTTTCTACATATATTGTTCACATATTCTATCTAGGTTTGATGCACAAAAGTTCTCGCCACTTTAATGAATTATGTAATAACCAAGATTAAATTATTTTATTTTATTTACTTTTGTGAAATTAAATAAAATATGTGTTTTAGTATTTTGGAAATTTAAAACAATATTTCTCATTTTAATTAAAAGAAGTGCGAGTGGATCACTTAGATAGAATCTTTAGAGACTTTAGAGACTTTGGTGTAAATATATAATCATGATGGAAATTACTTTTAGAGCCTTAGAATTATTTTAGATAAATTATTTGGCTATTCTAGAATTTATTTTGGGGACCTGATTATGCTTATATGTGTTAAAGATACACATTGATCATATAAAATATTTAGGACTATGATGCATATAGTATGTGCCAAAATATTGTGCATGATATAAAAATTAGAGTACAGTTTTTAGTTGAATTTTCTCTAAATAGTCTAATGACCAATTATAATAGATAATAGGTAGTTATTAATTGTTAGAGGAATTTTATAGCGTCCCAAATCTGCTAATAAGGCTTAAGGCATTGATTGGCGTGCCTGGAGGGCAATAAGTGATTTAATATTATTATATGTGGATTTTGATGAGTATGTGATTAAAGATGCATGTTTAGGTGAATTAAATATGTATGTGGGCCCCGTTTGGTTATTATGGGCATGTTTGTTATTTTAGCCCGTTGAGGACATAAATGTAATAATTGTGAATATTGTGATATATTTGTGATATATCTGTGTTGCACGATCCGAGACAGTCCTAGGGAGTTGTTTAGCAAGAAAGTCACAACGGGGTTGAATACCTGACTCAGGGCGAGTCGAGGGGTATTTCAGACATTAGACGTTCTATGGGGTTATCGGGTTATGAAAATAAATATTTGGAGATATATTTGAAGTTAGAACATTTAGGAGGGAATATTGGGGAAATTTACCATTTTTCCATCGGGGACGTTTTTGGTACCCCAAGCCTTTGAGGTAACCTTAAAACTTAAGTAAAATAAAACAAAATTGAGGAATCACTTAGAAACTAAGGAACCGACCGTTTCTCTCTCTATCTCTCGGTTCCCTCTTCTCTCTTAGAAGCTTGGTGAATTTTGGTGAAATCTAACCAGAGACTAAGGATTTAAAGCTGGGATTTTGGGGGCTAGAAGCTTGGAACCTAGGAAATTAATTTAGAGATTCAATTAAGCAAAGGTAAGCTCTTAACTTGATGAATTATGTTGAATTTATGCTGATATTTCAGAGTTATGCATGTGAGCTAAGTGAGAAATCATTCTTGAGTTTTAGATGAGGTTTAGGGTTAATTCTTGATAGGTTTTGTTGCTGAGACTGTAGTAGAACTTCTGTGATGAATGATTTGGATTGTTGGGTTGATTTTGGGGTAAATTGGCTTGGTTTTGGTGGAGAAAATGGAGGATTTTTCTGGGTTCGAAGGGTTGGGCTGCGACATTGTTCTTGTTGAGCCGCGACCCTCTAGAACAATTTGGTGGCCAAGAGGAAGGGGGGGCTGCAGTGTCACGGGCCGGCTATTTGGGGATTCCAACTAGACGGAACGTGCGGCACTTGCAGACTCTTCAAGCTAGCAAGTCAGCCTACAACACACACCTACGGGCAAACAGACTCAGCGGTTAGCCACATACACATCTCGGACATGCAACGGGCAATAACGAAGTATGAGCAAGCACAAAGCAAGTCATTCCTAGGAACGTCCACACAACACAAAGCACACAACAAGGCAAGTGGCACACAAAGGCCCAACGAAGGTAACAAACAAGTAACACATAAGCAACAAGGAAATACACAGGAGCAAGTATGGATAAATGTTATTTCATTAATATATAGCCTTGATAGGGGAAGGGAGTACACAGCTTTGGCCCCTATCTGCTGATGGCCATGGTGCTTCCCTAAGTCACCAGGTCACCTCCCCCTAAGGAGCCTTCTAGGGAAATAAAGTCTTCCCAGGAACATATATGATTTTTGTCTGGGAGACATATGCAATATTACAAAACTGCCACTACCCTATCCCATGAAGTTGCTTGGTGCAAGACTTGACTAATGATCAAGCACCAAGGCATGCTCATTACAAAATGGCCCCATGTGGGTGTGCCAAAGGGGCAGCACGCCACACGCAGCACACCCTAGCTTGGGCCGCGGCGCCCCTGCCTTGTTTTGGGGTTGGGGGTTTCTGGTTGAGGCGGGCCGCGGCATGGGTTCATGGGGCCGCGACACTTAGTGTGTTTTTGGGCTTCAAGGTGGTTTTAGGCTCGTGAATCCAAAAGTTAAGGCTCGGGATGGATTTTATCACCCGGATTGATAGAATTCAATGTCCCGGAAACTAGAATTATGACCCAAAGCTATTTAATGGGTTAGAACTTGATGGGTGGATGTTGTTGATACGTTGTGACTAAGTTAAGGCTGGGGACATTGGTGCTTGGAAATCTCGGGACACAGGTAAGAAAACTGCTGTACCCGTAGAGCAGGGCAAGACCCTATAGCTTGTGTCGCAGGGCACGACCCTATATGATTATGTTGCAGGGCATAGCCCCATTGATTTTGTTTATACGTGTTTAAGTATTTGTTTAGTTATACTATGTGTTCATATATGTGAATGAACGGCAAGAGCCGGGAACGGAGAAGGCCGAGAACGTCAAGGCCAAGTACGAAAAGGGGCCGGGAGCAACGTTTACCACACAGAGTGGGAGTTGCCAGGACGAGACCCTATAGGATACCTGGGATATCCTCACGGTGTAGACCGCGAACCCAGGGCCTGGTAAAGCACATGGGACGACATGGCCGTATGTGTTTAGCCTGTTGGCGGTTTGATTATATGTTGAATGAAAGAAATGCATATGTTATTTGTTTGTGTGAGTTTTCTTGCTGGGCTTCGGCTCACGATGATCTATGGTGCAGGTAAGGACAAGGGGAAAGTCGACCAACCATGAGTACGGAGAGTGTGAGGCGATGCGTACATTTTTGGCCTGCCACAGCCAGGGATATTTTTGGGAGACGCTTGTATTAAACCTAATTTTTTCGTTTAGTCAACTTTAATTATATTTTTGAGTTGTCAACATTTCTAAACAGTATCTTGGGATCCCAAATGTTAAATGCTGTATAGTTTTCAATGAATGGATATATGTTTAAATTTTGAGACTTTGTTTATGGTTTAAATACACTTTTGTCTTAAAACCTTGATTAGCAAGTTAAGTGCACGTTTTAAACTCACTTAGTAACGACTCTAAGGAAGTAGGGCGTTACAAATTTTGTAAGTGTTTAAAAAGTGTAACGCCCCAACTCCAGGGACCGCGACAGTGCACATTGCAAACAGTGCTAAACTCGATAATCGAGTCATTTGGCCATAAATGTGTAACTAAGTATGATTAGCAGTTTAGGGATTAAAAATTTCGATTAAGATGTAACGTTTCACTAGAACGTTTACTATATACATTGGGATCCCAAAAATATAATTTAAAGGTCCATTACAAGAAAATATTTACAATAGGCTGTTCTAAGCGGCAAAACAGGGTTTAACCCTAGTTCCTCTCTCAAACCTCGCCCAAGTATTGGTCGAGCAGCTGCCTATGTACACATCATCACCTAAGCCCTTCAACTCAAGGATGGTCCAGCTTCCTTTTGCCTTTACCTGCACCACACAGCACCCGTGAGCCGAAGCCCAGCAAGAAAACTCATATGCTCATAAACAGTCATATCATGATATCAAGTCATATCTGGCATGCCTAGCAAACATAGCTTTATTCAAGCATGCAAATGAATTCAAACAATGCTGGGGTATCCAGGATAAGAAATCCTGCCGTTCTGATTGGAGGACTATCAAGTCAATCCTAATCAGATGAGTGTTTCGACACTTGAGGTTCTGGTAAACCATTCTGAGTGACCAACAAGCAAGTCACTATGGGGCTCAACACCCAAAGCCATGCATATGATGATCAAAATGATCATACAGAGCTCATAGCTCTGATCAGATGAGTGAATATCACTTTGAGGTCCTGTTAAACCATAATGAGTGACTGCCAAATAAGTCACTAGGGGCTCGGTTCCCATAGCCGTGTAACGACACCGTTACCTGGGCTTTCCTGCAATGGCTCTAACCAAATGAGTGACTGATGGGTAGTCACTAGCTTAAACAGAAGAGTGGCTGTTGGGTAAGCCACTAGCCTTGAACAAATGAGAGACTGATGGGTAAGTCTCTAACTTAACAGATGAGTGACTGATGGGTAAGTCACACAAGCGCTTATAGTATTCATCGAACTTGAGGTCGGTCCGGCATTAATGCTCTTTGAGTCATCCAATGTAGATTGTTGATTAGATCTAATCTTTGTTGGCTTGCGTTGAACACGCGAAGGCCGTCCTGACTTATGAGCCAGCACCGTGTGACCAGTGCCCAGTACCACTGCCGAACCTGACTAATGAGTCAGGGCTTCACAGTTGATACTAACACCTTTGCCAATTCTGACTAATGAGTCAGTACCATGCACAAGTAAGCACTGCTACCAAACATATATCATATGTCAAAACATCCAAAGATGGGGCATTCAGCATGCTTACTTAACAGTTTCTAGCATAATAATGATCATGCACAAACACAGAGACTCATGCTCTGGCCAATCTCATATTCATCATTCATGGCATGCCCTAATCACATGTTTCTCGTGCATCACATGCATCACACTTAATCATCTAGCATGCCTCAACAATAACCATATGCAAATGAGCAAGATTGCTAAGCATTCAATATGCTATCAATGTTTACATTTAAACGTCCAACATGCATCAAGAATGACCATGCATGTCACACATGGGGTGCAGCTTTCTTACCTCTGGTTCGAGCGAGAATTAGAACAACAACGACCCTTGAGAAAGATCGATCCTTTAATCCCTTAGCAGTCACCTAGTCATAACCAAATATAATCTCTAATTAATGAAAATCAACAATGATAGGGTCTTGGTCTAAACCCCACTCTCGGGACCTCGAAACATGCCCACACGGTGAGTAGATTCGATCCCGGGTGTGACGCCCCACGTCACTATGGCTGCTTTTTGGAATGACGACTGGCCCTACAAACCAACACGAGTCTTTCCAGCATGCATTGTCCTCACTCGCATGCTTCCTGGGAAAACTTCCCAGGAGGTCATCCATCCCTAGATTACCCCAGGTCAAGCACGCTCAACTTTGGAGTTCTCAAGTGATGGGCTACCGAAAAGAAGATGCATCTTGTTGATATAGGTAGTACCCATCAATCCATTTAAGCCATCTTCAACTGTGTAGTCCCATACCTACACAGTCTTAGAATCATCACACTTGACCTTCCCCAGGCGGTGTGGGATTGCACAGCTTACCCGGTCTTTCCCCTTACGGATCACGGGATTCTGACTCTCACACCGGGCCTTAAGGATTGAAACCCCGAGCCAAAAACCCTTAAAAACACTTAAAACAGGGTTCTGAAGAAACAGTGTAGCGCTACAGCGCTGCCCTCCTAGCGCCCCAGCGCTCTACTCAGAACCACAAATCGCCCCACCTCCTCTGCAGGTAGCGCTGTAGCGCCCTACACTGGGCGCTGTAGCGCTACCTTCAGCACAGAAATTTCCTCCTTCGATTCTACCATTTCCAACTCAAATAAAAAGCTTCCCAACATCAAATTCAGTCCCAAATGAACCTAAAAACCATCCTCACATGCCCCAAGCATCACAACCCCAAGAACCCTAGCCAAAACACCCATTGAAACCCAACTTTCCAACTCAAAAACTAGGTACTTAACTCAGAAAACAGAGCAAAATCTATAGTTCTAATGGCTAAAAACTCACCTCAATCACAGAAACACACCCTCTTCAATGGTGGAGCATAACCCTAGCTTATCCCGGCTTGGTTCCTTGGCTTGATTCCTCAAACAAAGCTTGAAAATCTAGAGAGAAAATGGAGGAAAAAGACCATCGGGAGAGAAGGAGGAAGGGTACTCTGTTTTTGCTTCTCTTCTACAGCCTTAATGGCTTATATAAATCCTTTAGGGGGAAAAGACCTAAATGCCCTTAAGTCTAAAATAAAACCTTAACAGCCACCAAGGGCAAAATCTTCCTTTCTCACCTATTTCGTTAATCATAACTAACACTCTCCAATTCCTGCTATTCTCAATATTCTCAAACACCAATAATCCATATCCCATTATCCTTTATTTCCCTGTAATGCTCTAATCATTAAAACCACCCCGAGACTCACCCCGAACTTAAACCCGTTATGACTAGACCGAACACTTGCATTTCATGATCGTCTCATGCCGAAAGGCTCGAACGTATCTCCATAATGATGGGATCTCATTCACTAACCACAAAATGCACCCAAATACACAATCATGCTCTAAACGACCCAAATTACCAAAACAGTTTACTAAACAGTTGTGGACCCACATGCATGTATATAACATTATATTATAATATAATTCACATAAACATGCACATAATCATTGAGTAGTATAATAAATCAATTATGGCCCTCCCGGCCTCCTAATCAAGGTCCTAACCCTTATTAGGAAATTCAGGGCATTACAAGAAGTGTAAATGACTTAAGAGTGCTAAAGTACTTAAAATGTCAAAAAGTCACATTAATGGTTTGACCACTTGCCATGTTTTGAGGGAGTGGCTATATTTTAATTATGGGATGGTTACTCTGGGTTAAAGAGTGATGTGGGCCCACATCTCATTTCCCATTTGGATTTCATGCCCTTCTTTTGAAGATTCAAAGGTCTTGAATAGAGTTCTTTCATACGATATATGAATGGTGGCACAAGTATCATACCACCACCCACTCACCTTTCTATGAATGGCATTAACCTCACTTAGTGTTGCCACTAGCTCCTCTTGGGCTGAGTTGACTTTTGCCTCATTGTTATGATTCCTCTTGAACCTACAATCTCTAGCAAAGTGGCCATTATTACCACACACAAAGTAATGTCCCTTGGAACTTTTGAATTGTCCCTCATTCTTCTTGGGCCCCAAGGGTTATTGACCCTTGCCCTTGTTCTTGCCATTTCATTTGCCCTTGTTAGGAGGATTTGCCACAACATTGGCCTTAGAAGTCTCTCCATTGGACTTCTCTTCATTCATATCTCTAGAACGAGATTCATCCTCAATTCTCAAGTGTTTGAGAATTTCCTCCAAAGAAATCTCTTCATTTCTATGGAGCATCTTTTTCCTATAGCCTCTCCATGAAGGAGGTAACTTGGCTATAATGGCACCCACAAGAAATTGTTCTGACAGTACAATTTTATGAGTAGACAATTTATTCAGAATAATTTGCAGCTCATGAATTTGAGGGAGAAGAGGTTTGTCGTCATAAAATTTAAATTCCATATATTGAGTACTAAGGAATTTCTTAGTACCTTCCTCTTCTACTTTGTACTTCTTTTCCAAGGCCTCCCAAATCTCCTTGGCGGTCTTGGTCTTGGTGTAGAGATCATAGAGCTTATCCGATAGGGCATTGAGGATGTGACCCCTGCAAATCAATTCATCTTCTTCACGCTTCTTCCTTTCTTTGACAACTTCTTGAGTATCATCTTCCTTGGGCTCTTCCAAGGCTTTTAGGTCTTTATCCAAGTCATAGAAAACTTTCAAAACGGTGAGCCAGAATCTAACCTTGTCTTGCAAATGAACAAAGTTAGTCTCATCAAACCTATCCAATCTAACAAAGTCTTGAGTAATGAACTTCAATGCCGAAAGAGAGTTAGATTCTTCCATGATATGCTATCTTAGATTGTAGAGTATTAGAATGTTGGGGGAGAGTGACATAACACCACCACAAGAAATAGAATCTACACAAAATTTGGATTGACAGAGACTTAAAAAAGATTGAGAAAGAACATGCAAACACAAGTAGAAAAATTGTGTTCTTCAACTTTGATGAAGCTTCAAACCCTAGGCAAGATCATCACTTTGAGAAAATCCCTTGACCAAACCCTTGAGTAAACAAACACAAACCAAGGCTTATACACGTTGTAGAATGCTGTCCTAATACTCTATTTCTCAGCCACCATTGATGCTTGAGGCCTTCTCTTGAGGAAATGAAGATTGAGGTTGAACAAGCCTTCAACTCTCTAATTCAAGCACTTTCTTGGAGAGTTCTTGGAGAAAACAAGAGATTCTTGGAGCTAGAGAGAGAGGGTAGAGAGATTGGAGAGAGTAATCAAGTCTTCCAAATCACTATTTTTGACCCTTATATAGAGTAGGCGCCGTCATTATGTCTCACCAATATAATTACACTTGAAAAACACATCATTTAGAGCATTTACGATTTTCCACGTAATACAGAAGGAGATGAGTTGCCTGCTAGGGTTTCTGGAAACCCTAGTTGTTAGGCGATGTCTCGCCTCTTGGGTGGCAACGTATCGCCACCCTCTACGACTTTGGACACTTCCAAATGTCCCAAAAAATTTTGTAAATTCCATCAAACTTTTTGGGAACCCATAGATACTTTCATGTATCTCTTTGGACCCAAATTTTCATTTTATAAGTGCCTATAATTGAAGCTCAAATAATCATCTTCATTATGTGAATTCTACCAAGTATTTATACCTTGCTTGTATTTTAACACTTATCATTTGTATTTAACCAATCATAACACGCTGTGTATGCTTGCTGGATAAGATATAATGTGACGCTATGGATGCTTGCTTATATAAAGTAAAATGCATTTTTGTGAATGCTTGCTATGCATGAAGGCAATATGTTGTTTTGCGCTTGCTAGGGTTCTATAAATGTGGGTACCCATCTAGTCGTATGTTGGGTAAGCGCAATATACACAATTGTCGTCATGGAAATAGCAGAGCGGCCACTCAAGTATGGAAGGTGGCATTCTCCTGATTGTAATGGTATTGAGGCTACTCACCTCTCAACTATGCTCGATGACAAGGAATGGATTGAGATATGTTTGTTGACATATGTTTGCAGTGTTGGGAAACTTATACAGGATCTTTATTTATTTTCATGTAGATCTAATATTAAACAAATTAATATGAGATAACCTAGAACATGTTTCTAAAATTGAAGTCAAAGAGAAATAATGATAAGAATACTTACATTATACACAGTAGAATGAATGAGTCATTCCTTCAGTTTCTCTAATCTTATTTGTATCCTTTTTGTTGCAGAGTATTACCAAAAAACTGAACTGATCTTCAATTTTCTTCATAGCCTTCCAAAGTATCTTTATAATCACCTAAACTATAGTGGGAAATTCTCAACATATGAGATAGATACAGAGAGAAGAAGAGAAAAGAACAATAAGGCTTAGAAAATGACTTATGTTTAGAGAGAATCTAAAACCTATGAGAAACTTGTGTTTCAACTTGTGTTTTCAAATTCTCTTAAAATTCCTTTTATAGACTCATTTATGTCATTTATTTAATTAAAAAATTAATAAAATAATAGCCAATAATTAGCCCTAGGTCAAAATTATCATGGGCTTTAGGCCCGTGAAATTTCTCATTTGATTATAAGCCCGCTGGACTTAAAATCAAAGCCTGTATTATTTTTTATTGATTTAATTAATTAAATAATTATTTAAATCCTTTATCAAACTAATTATTTATAATTTTAACCTTGATTTAAAATTATTTATTAATTTAGATACCAATTTATCTTAATTAATAAATCTGCCATAATTTCTCTTTTCTTCTCAAAATTACATAACTCTGTGAAATTATCCAAAATTGACCTGGTCAACTTTAATAATTCTAAGTGATAATTAAATCAATTACTTGAGACTATCTAGATGATTTTATCCCAGGTATAGTGGGGACCATGGGCCTATGAAATCAAACTCCAATAAGTTATCATAAATCTAACAAATAAATTTACTAACTTATTAATTCCTCGTGACTCCACTAAAGACTCAGAATTGCACTATTGAATTCATAGAATGCTCTATAACAAATATAGATACCTTATTAATTATCCATTGTTACAACTATAATTGTCACTCAATCCTCTATAGACGGTCTACAATGAGATGAGACTAAAATACCGTTTTACTCCTCATTGTATTTTATCCTTCAAACACTTAGGTCCTTGTAAATGATATTTCGGTAAACTAATATTAATTACTGAAATGAGATCTCTATCATTTAGCACCTTGAACCAAACTAAATAGAAACCATCATTTCACTTCTTCATCAGAAGCTATAGATGTTCATATCTATGATTAACACTCCCACTCAATTATACTACCGAGTTCCTAAGATGTAAGCATGTGCTAGTCCGTAGGGTAAGCTGGTAACGAACAAGTCAAAGAACTCAAATAATACAATCAGTTAGAATACCAACCACTCAGAATTGAGATTGAATTGACCTATGGTCAACTATATGATATGACTAGAATAGATAATAAGAGTATGTTTACTTATCCTATCAACTGTCAATATCAGCCCAGTTCGATGTAACAAATACATTCGATCTTATCTACTTTGCTAATGTTCTAGAAAGAACATAACATTGTGATGTGTAAGTGGACATATCGTAGATTGGAAAGTTAGTGTAAATCATGTGCACTGACTAATCTTAGGACTAACTTATTTTGAACATATAATCATATTTATATTCCATTGTGATTACGTCACTATAAATATGATTATGTGAAAATAAAAAATGAAAATAAAAAATGTGAGCAAAGTGATTGACCGAGTCAAAAACTAATTTGTATTCTTTTATTGATAATAAAATGAGATTACAAAGAAATTGGGTTTTAATTAGGGCATAAAACCCTAACATGCAGTTGCTTATTCTACTGTGAAATTGTCTTAAGTATATTGTTAAGTTATGAATGAATGGCTAAGACAGATGATATTAGATAAGATAAGATATTATGATATATATCGAGTATGTGATTACTTTCTTATGTTTTACTTTCTTACTGGACTTTATATCTCACTCGTTACTCCATGTACAAGTAAGAATAAAGCCTAGATGTCTTGGTGCTGGTAGGCAGCAAGGAATCTCGCCTAAGTATGCATACTGTAATAAACCAACATGTATGGTTGGTGGGGTTTCGAAGTGTTCCACAATGAGTCTTTTTACTAAATTAATGTTTAAGTTATGTTTCTTTCTCTTTAAAACATATGAGATGACTTGACAGTCAAGCATTAATCTTTTATACATTTAAACTACTTTATTGTTAATTTTTAACTGTTTGAGATGACAAAACATTACATTAATGTTTTATTATGATTTAAACCACAAAATGATGATTATGTTTTCGTAGTCGTTCTTTAACGCTCGTCTTGAAAATGTTGACTTTTTCCTAGAAGCGTTGACTACAAGAAAACATTGTCGTTTTCTACACTATAACAATTTGGACATTCAATGACTCCCTACAATGTCTTACATCAATAGTGTAAGACATTAAAAATTAAAAGGAATTTTAAATGTCTTATGTTGGGAGACATTGAAATTATTTATTAATTACCAAAATTGTAAGACATTAAAAGTGCACGGAGACGTTGAAAATTGGGGGTCCAAACATGCGTATGTGAGGGCATCTAATGTCTCCCACTGGAAGACGTGCCACGTGTCCCACATCTTCCAGTGGAAGACGTTGGAAGTCATGGACATCCAACGTCTCCCACTGGGAGACGTTGGATGTCCCCACTAATAAAAAAAAAAGCAAAAAAGCAAGTTGTCAGTGTAACTGTCTCTCTCTTCTCTCCTATCTCACGTTTCCCATTTTTATATTAAAAAATTAATTAATTAAAATAAAAATAACCCATGTAACTCTCTCTCTCCCCTCATCATATCACGTTTCCCACTGCCCTTTTATATTAAATAAATTGATTAAATAATTCAAACAAAAAGAAAACCCTAAACTTTCTCTCATAACCTCCATTTCTCTTTTATCAGCCGCTCATACTTCATCTTTTTCTCTCAAACTCTCATAACTTCTCCCTTTTCTAGCTTATTCTCTTCCCTCTTCTCTATCTCTAGATATAATGTTTCTCTCCCAGCCTCTCTTTTGTTTCTTTTGGAGGTGTCGGCGGAGCTGGGCTTGCGGTGGTCTTCGACGGCGGGAGACGTATCGGCTTGCAGCAGGGCTGGGCTTGTGGCGACGTTGGGCGCATGAAGGACGAGCCTTGGTTGGTAAAGATGGGCTCACAAGGATAGGGCAAGATTTGTGGCTAGTCTTGTGTTGATTTTGTGATTTTAGAGTGATTATAGGTATATTGTTGTTGTTCATGTTTATCATGAACATAGATTATTCATGTTTATCATGAACATAGATTATTCATGTATAATATGCTCTTTGGTTAGGGTTTATTAGGTTTTGAATTGAGGGAAATTATTGAGTTTCTCTTAAGTTTTGTGATTAGATAACTATAATTGTAGATTTATTTTTATTATTGTGAGTAAAGTTATTAGAAATATTCAAATTTCATTCTGTATATGAGTTTTCCATTTATAGGTTTCGTACATTTTTTAAGAACAGTGGTATATTTTTTTAATTATATAATTGTTTTTTTATCAAATAAATTATATATAATGGTTTTATTTTAAATAATATATATTAATTGAAAAATTGAAAAAATTGTACATCACGTGAAAAGCTGAAAATTGAATAAAAAAACACATAACGTGAAAAGCAAAAAATTAAAAATAAATATTTAATAAATCTAGATTTTTCTTTATTAGTATGCCGGTACTTTCAACCTCTCCCGTTGGGAGACGTGGGAAGTCTCCCACCTCTGCCAATGGGAGACATTGAAAGTCTCCCAGGGACTTTCAATGTCTCCCATTGGGAGAGGTGAGAGACTTCCCACGTCTCCCAATGGGAGAGGTTGAAAGTCAATGTTTTTGGACACCTTTCAACCTCTCCCACTGGGAGACGTGGGATGTCTCTCACCTCTCCCATTGGGAGACGTGATATATATACTTACAATGACCCCACCTACAACGTCTCCCCATATGGGAGACATTGTAGACTTTCAATGTCTCTCAAATAAAGTCATAAAACTCTTATTTTGTTATAGTGCTAGTGAGTCAACAAAGTTAGAAAATCGGGTTGTTATACAACTTGCTGAGACATGTTAAATATATATAGATATAAATAAACGGACGGGTGACATAGAAACCATTTTATGTCTTATATTATAGTAATGATCCTAACTCTTTCTATTCTTTCTTGCAAAAGCTAAAACTCTTCACTAAAATATAAGACTAATAACATAATGAGTATGTATTAAAAAAATAGTTACAAAAAAAAAGAGAATTTGATTAAATAATTAGAAATGGGTTTATTTTTTGTGCTCGAAAATGTGATTGTGAATGTGGTTGTAGCGGTAAAGTAATGACTTTTACATAATAAATAATATGTTTTCTGTCATTTTCATTCATAGAAACATATTTGGTAGGGTAATTGAAATTTTGTATTTTAATATTACCAAGTGATTTAAAATAAACAACTTAATTAAATACAAAATACTTATTAAGTTGTTTAGACAAATTTAAGTTTTGTTAACACTACTTATGCAACTTTTTAAACAGAAACAGAAAAACAGGTGAAAATTCAACACACAAGAATTTTTACGTGGTTCAAAAATCATTTCAGATAACCTACATCTACGGGGCCACGCCCAGATAATAAACTAATTAATAAAGAAATAATGTGTACAAAAGCATTGACTTAAACAATGTAAGACTCCCTCTTAACTATTGTCGTAATCTTGTTGTACTCTTCTCTACAAATCTGGTTTTGATGAAACACTGATTCTATTGAAATCCCTTCAAAGAATAGTGAGTTCCCACTTCCTCCCGAAGTGAGACTTACATAGAATCTTCTCCCGAAGATCGTTATGAACACGTTCATAATAGACACTATTTGTTTACAAGGACTGAATTGATATCCACAAGTACACTCAGCACTCTCACAAAGATTAAGGTGAACATACTTAATCTCTAAAAATAAAAACACTCTTCAAAATAACATAATGTTTACAAATTTCCAAATGGAAGAGATAAAATTTCCAAAGGCCTTGGCAAGGTATTTATAGGAAAAGAAATCGTCCAAGGCCATCATTTTTCTAAGATCTTTGTAATCAATTTGTAAATTCCTTTGATTTAGGAAATCAACTAGCCACATTAATTTTGTGTCGACAGAAAATAAAACTGATGAGTTAGCAACGCCATCAGATTTATCTGGCAAAACGAACATGGTCATTTCTTTTGACCATGTTCATTTTCGAAACCTTCTTTATTCCAGAATGAACATAATCCCTGAAAATATTCTCACAAGATAAAACACAATATTTTACCAATAAAGATTGATTGTGATAAATAAGGTAAACATTGTATTCACACTAAAAGAGATTTTCACGTAACAAACCAGCTGAATTATGGGATAATTATTTAAAGATATGTTGTTGATTTTTTGCATTTAAAAATATTTTGTCTAAAAACAAAGTTATCCAATCAGGGTTTTACAATCTCCCCCTTTGGCAACTTGATAGAAAAAAATATTTTAAGACTTTATTTTGAAAGACCCTGCAAAGGCAACCAAGTTAGAGAAAAATAGTAATGTAATTACTCCCCCTGCGATAGTTATCTCAATAACAAAAATAACAACACAAACAAGATAATCAATTATCACAATGAAAAAATAAAAACAAACCAAGATAAACATTCTCCCCCTTGTTGTCTATCAATAAGCCAAAGGAGAAAAACAACACAAACAAAAGAAGCCAAACGAAAAGACACAAAAAGCGTTCATTTACAATTTATTTAAATCGAAAACGGTGCAACCAAAACATAGACAATGAAAGATAGCATCATTTGGAAAGACTCGCAGCAAATTGAGACATCATGGTGCACTAAAATTGCTCTATGGTCGAGATACAATTCTGGAGACTATGAACTTCTGTCTGAACAGTTTCAAGAGTGGTTTTGTCACCAGCGAGTTCAGTGGTGACAGAATCAACATTGTCATCCTTAAGAGCAATCCTTTTAGTCGTCTTGGCAGATGAGGATTCCTTCTTGAGTTTGTAATCTAGACCAGTAGTGGGAGGAGTCACGATTTCATATTCCAACCGGCGAGGTTTTTGAGAATCAAGCAACTGGTAGATCAAATGAGGAAACACCAGATATTGGCCTTTCCTTTTGGCATTTCATAAGGCAGTGTTCTGATCAAAATCATAGTAGCAAGATCAACTTGGAGACCAGTTCCGACTTTGAATAGAAAGAAGGTTGTGTCAAAGGTAATGGTGGATGAATGAGTGGTGGGAATCCAGTTGTTGGCGGCAAATTTGTGTAGCATGACATAGTAATGAGTAATATTGGTCACTTTGAGAGCCGAGTGTTGTTCCCAAACCATATTCTGTCCCACCAATTTAGATAAAACCTTATCTTTTTTTAAATCAACCGCATCATTAGTAACAACAAAAGGCACATTGAGAATCTTGGTAATTTCAGCAGTACTAAACAAAAACCAATGGCCTCGAACATAAACGACTTGCTATCATACAATTCATCATTAAGATTAGCATAGAATTCCTGAACAACCCGAGGGAAAAAACCACCAAACCTAGTTAAAGATCCCAACCACCCTCTATCCTCAATATTCTTAATGACCCCAAAAACTTTATGGGCAGAGAAATAATTTTTTTTCTCACAAATAATATCTCTATGCACATAATGCTTCATATTTTTCTCATTGTCATTGAACACAGAAATTCAAAGAGTGAGTTTTAAAAGATGAACCTACTGTGGCTTTAGGAACCTTCATGACCTGAGGCATCATCAGAGCGAGATGCTCGGGCCTTTTTGGAAGACCCGGGAACAGAGGCGAGCAGAGCCACCGTTGAAGGAGGTCCAAGTGGATATTTGGGGGTTTCGAGGTCCGGAATGACCACGACTTTGCTCGTGGTGGTGGTCGCGTCAATGAGGCTGGGCTGAGACAAATTACTCTTTTGAGCCTTTTTCTTGGTGAATGAAGGTGATGCAGACAAAGACCCAGCCTTCAAATCCTTGAGAGACCGTGACCCACTTCCTCTAGTTTTCACCATGGCGGCAAGACAAAGAGAGAAAACTGCCACAAGGAAAAGAGAAACCGAAAAAGAAAAAGAAGAAGAAGGATGGTGACGGTTGTGAGAATGGGACCCTAGTTGTCCAAATATAAAGAATGAGAAAGATAGGGATTTGATCTTTATTCCCTTTTTGATAATT
This sequence comes from Humulus lupulus, assembly GCF_963169125.1. Classification (NCBI taxonomy): domain Eukaryota; kingdom Viridiplantae; phylum Streptophyta; class Magnoliopsida; order Rosales; family Cannabaceae; genus Humulus; species Humulus lupulus. The sequence continues at coordinate 116,976,437 of NC_084794.1, read as the reverse complement.
AATATGAATATACACTTTTGTAAAGTGCACGATAATATCCTAAAAAAAATAACTGTCAACATTAACACAAAAAAACAAAATTGGGAAACAAGCCATAAATAGAAACTTTTGATCTTAAAAAAAATGATAAAGGAAAAACAAAATTGATAAAACATGCCCTTTTGATACACATGGATTGAGTTCTCCTTAAAAAAAATATTTTTTTTGTTTTATATATAAATATATATAGTAAATAACTAAAAGTACCTAAACAAAATATCCCATTTTGATTTGTGGCCAATGTCTCGTGCCCTATCCTTGAAGAAGGTAACAATCATTAATTCATAGCATATGTTTACAATAAGGTTAGAGAATATATTTAATATATATCATGCTTTTATTATTTTTAAGATATCACAAAATAAATCCTGCTGTCACAAAACAAATATTTTATCCAAATTAATAAGTGTGTATGAGAATTACAAAAAAAATTCAATCAGTATATCATAAGCATTTGTGTGTGATTGTGAAAGCAGAGATCATTGTCTTGTATGGCAAATTTAGCCTTTTCAGGGACATTGCCCTATGTGGCAATTTTTAGCATTTTTCTCAAAGAGTACTCAAATTAGACGCTTTCACACTACAATGAATGCAACCTTTATCAGTGGTAGAGTATCTTCTACATAATTTTTGTTACATAGTTCCAACTTACTCAAAGATAGCATTTACACAACAGTGTAGGTAGCTCTATTCTAAAATGGAGCCTGAAAAAACTTTTCAAGGATCAAATGCTCATACACTATAAACACATATTGATTTGGAAGAATATTAATTGGAGGGACTATTTATTTTAATTTGATTTTTATTTTAAAAAATGTGCATGATATATATTAACTATAAACTCTAACATGAATTAAAAATACATTTTGTCATAATGATTGAGACTTTCTCTTTGGACAAGAACAAAAAGACATCACACAACATTTTCATGCACAGGGATATGGCACAACACAAACAAAAATTAATTATTACACACCCCCAAAGATTTCCTCAGGGAATCAAACCTAACTGTATCAAGAGCTTTTGTAAAAATATTTGCAATTTGTTTATCAGTCTTAATATATTCTAAGACCAAAGTTTTATTTTCAACAAGTTCCCCTGATAAAATGATGACAAATATCAATGTGTTTGGTGCGAGAGTGTTGAACATGATTTTTTGAGATATTAATTGCACTAGTATTATCACAAAAAATAGTCAAGGTGTTAAGATCAAACCCATAATCTGTCATCATTTGTTTCATCCATAATAATTGAGTACAACAGCTTCCTATAGCTATGTACTCAGCCTCAACAGTTGACAAGGAGATTGAATTTTGTTTCTTGCTGTGCCAGGAAACCAGATTGTTTCCTAGATAGAAACATCCACCATTTGTACTTTTTTTGTCATCTGCATTGTCTGCCCAATCAGCCTCACTAAACCAAACAAGGTTAGAGTTTGTTTCCTTTGAGTACCAAATTCCATACTCATGAGTACCATTCACATAGTGAATGATTCTCTTTACAGCTGTCACATGAGATTCCATAGGATTCCCTTGATACCGAGCACATACCCCAACATTGTAGCTAATGTCAGGACGACTAGCCGTGAGGTACATAAGACTTCCAATCATGCTTCTGTACAATGTTGGATCTACCTTTACACCATTTTCATCCTTGGTTAGTTTGACCATGGTTCCCATTGGTGTTTTGGCATGTTTAGCAGACTCCATCCCAAATTTCTTGATCAAATTTTTGGCATACTTACTTTGAGAGATGAAGGTTCCATCTTCTGTCTATTTGACTTGCAATCCTAGGAAGTAATTTAACTCTCCTACCATGCTCATTTCAAATTCATCTTTCATTTCCATGACAAAATCCTGCACTTGAATGTTAGAAGCGGAACCAAAAACAATATCATCGACATAAATTTGGGCAATAATAATGTCATAATCAACATTTTTAATGAACAAAGTTTTATCAACTCCACCTCTCCTATAACCATTTAAAACAAGAAATTGAGTTAACCTTTCATACTAGGCTTTGGGAGCTTGTTTAAACCATAAAGAGCCTTTTTGAGTTGAAAAACATGATTTGGAAAATGTGGATCTTCGAAACCTTTTGGTTGTTCAACAAATGCCTCTTCATTTAATATACCATTCAAAAATGCAGATTTAACATCCATTTGGTATAGTTTAAAACCAACAATGCAAGCCACAGCTAGCAATAGCCTAATAGACTCAAGTCTAGCAACATGGGAAAAGGTTTCATCAAAGTCTACCCCTTCTACTTGTATGCAACATTGTGCCACCAACCTAGCCTTATTTCTAATTATTGTACCAAATTCATCTATTTTATTTTTAAAAATCCATTTAGTCCCAATAACGTTGGTGTGATTCGGCCTAGGAACAAGAGTCCAAACATCATTTCTAGAAAATTGTTCCAACTCTTCTTGCATTGCTTTAATCTAGGATTCATCACACAAAGCCTCTTTCACATTTTTAGGCTCAAAAGATGAAGTAAAACACACAAATTGAACAAGATTCACATACCTTCTTCTTGTGACCATACTATCCTCAATGTTACCAAGAATGAGGTCAGTAGGGTGATTCTTTTTAACTCTAGTAGAAGGTTCTCTCTAAATTGAATCAATGATAATGTATGGACCCTCCTTCACTATTTTTCCGGAGGTTGTTGCAATAGATTCGAGTTCTGTTACCACAGTTTCTGAAACTATGGGCACATAATCACTTCCAGGCACATCAAATGATTCTCTTTGAGTATTTTCATCGATTAATCTGTCAATTTCTTCTTCACTGGAATATTCAAAAAAATCTTTCAAATCATCAATAACAACATTTGAAGATTCCATCACAGCTTGAGTTCTCATGTTATAAACACGATAAGCTCTACTATTAATGGAGTAGCCAAGAAAAACACCCACATCACTTTTGGCATCAAATTTTCCAATATTTTCTCAATCCCTAAGGATGTAACACACACAACCAAACACATGAAAATAAATTACGTTAGGATTTTTACCTTTCCAAATTTCACATGGAGTTTTGCTAGTACCTGATCATAAGAATACACTGTTGATTATGTAACAAGCAGTGTTAATTGCCTCCGCCCACAATATTTTTATAAGTTTTTTGCTATTCAACATTACCCTATCCATTTCTTTAAGGGTTCGATTTTTTCTTTCAACAACTCCATTTTGTTCAGGAGTTTTAGGCACCGAAAACTCATGAGAAATACCTAGAGATTTACAAAAATCATCATAAACAATATTCTCAAATTCTTTACCATGATCACTTTTGATTCTTACAATCTTACCTATATTGCAATCCTTTTCAACTCTTAATTTCATGCAAAGAGTTTTAAAGGCATCAAAAGTATATGATTTTTCTCTCAAAAAATCAACCCAAGTAAAGCATGAAAAATCATCAACACAAACAAAAGTGTACCTTTTTCAATTAATATTTTCAACTTGAATAGGACCCATGAGACCCATATGCAAAAGTTCAAGAACTTTTGAAGTATTAATTCCTGTAACACATTTGTGAGAATTTTTCAATTGTTTCCCAAACTGGAAAGGTTCACATCTACCTGCAGATTCTTTATACAATTTGGGTAACCCACGAACTAATCCTGCATTTGCAATCTTTTTCAAACTTGTGAAATTTATATGTCCCAATTTTTCGTGCCATAAATCTGTTCTTTTACCTATGGCTGAATGACATGTGAGTGTTAGTGAGAGTGTATAACACTTATCAATGGATCTATATCTTTTCAAAACACTCATACCATTTTGATCAACAACATTGCAAACATCACGAGAAAAATTTACTGTGAAGCCTTGGTCACAAATTTGACTTATGTTAATCAGATTAGCCTTAAGTCCTTCTACAAGAAAAACATTTCTTAACTTCGGTAACCTCAAGATTTAGAGTACCTTTTCCAACAATATTTCATGCCATACCATCACCAAAAGTTACAACACCACATTTCAAAGATTTAAAATTAGTGAGTATACTTATATCACCTGTTATGTGTCTAGAGCATCCACTATCAAAATACCAAGAATTAGATGCACAGGTTTTATGACAAGTAAATGCAACATGAACATTTATTTTTTCTCTATCCAAACCTTTTTGGATGGCTTTTTCACAATCTGTTTTGTTTTATTATAACAATTGAGATAATTATTTTTGAAAAAATTAATCATAGTAAAACATCTAGGTCGGATGTGCCCTTTTACTCCACAAAAAATGACAAATGGGAATAAAATGCCCACTTTTATTGCTTCTGAGAAACTGGGTCTGTGTAACACCTGTTGAAACAGACTGTACTTTTGTAGCATCAGCTAACGGAGATGTTCCTGCAGAAATGTTAGTGGTTTAGCCAAAAATAATTCCAGATTTTATAAAAATGGTTTTGCCTCTTGATTTGGACCCATCAGATCCCATTCTAGAAAAATTACCTGCTTTTTGACCTGCAACAATTACATCATCCAAAATCCTAGAATTTGGATTAAGCATTTTTATACCTTTAGCCATGTGATTAATTTCATTTGATAATCGCTTAATTTTCCAATCTTTAGCAGTAACTTCATTCTCAAGATTCTTTACAGTATTTTCAAGTTCATCATTCATTTTTTGTAAAGATTTGTTATTGCTTGCCATTAAGTGATTGTCAGAACATACTTTTAACTACTGATCGTACATGTCTTTGTATGATTCTTTCAAAGAATCCTCATTCAGATCAGATTCACTGGATTCACATTCAGAATTTTCTTCTCGAATTGTTTTGTTCAGACAAACAAACCTTTTTTTAACCTGTGAATTTATAGTTAATCCAGAAACAACAGAAGTTAACGCAAGGTTTGAGTTATCTTCTTCACAACTACTTTCAGAGTCATGATCACTCCAAGTAGCTGCCATTACCTCTTTATTCTTCTTCAGTTTATTGGCACATTCAAATTGAATATGACCAAATCCTTCACATTCCCTACATTTCACACATTTTTTATTGCTATTATCAAAATGTCTAGAGAGGTGGTTACCTTTGGAAGGTTTGAATGTAGGTTTCTTGTTCCCAAATTTTTTAATGTACTTTTGAAAATTTTTGGTCAACAGGGTCATCTCATCTTCACCATCATTTTCATCTGAGTCTTTCTCCTTCGATGATTTGAGAGCAACTAATTTTTCTTTGAGAGCATTCAGTATTTCCTTTTGACGGATTTGTTGATTTAGTTCAAATGTTCGTAGTGAACCCATCAACTCCTCCACTTTCATTGTGTTAATATTTTTTGCCTCCTCAATAGCCGTAAGCTTAGTTTGAAACCTGTTAGGAAGAACTCTAACAAATTTTCGAACTAACACACTATTTTCTAATTTTTCACCCAAGGCTAATATTCATTATCAATATCAGATAATCTTTCATAGAACTAGGTGAGAGACTCAGTTTCAGTCATTCTAAGATTTTTAAATCTTGTAGTTAACATTACAAGCCTAGAGCGCTTGACGTCAACAGTTCCTTCAAATTGAGTTTGAAGAATTTTCCAAGCCTCTTTGGCGGACTCACATGAAGAAATTAATTTTATATATCCTTCACCAACACCATTAAAGATAGCATGCAAGACTTTGTTATTATAACTGGATAATTTATCTTCAGCATCAGTCTAGTTGACTTTAGATTTTACCTTTGTCAGATCATCAGATTCAGTAGGTGGTATCCAACCAGTTAAGATTGATCTCCATGCCTTTTCATCCAATGATTTGATGAAAGATTTCATTCTAACTTTCCAATAGTGATAGTTAGAGTCATTCAACAAGGGAGGACGTGTTATTGAACCACCTTCTACAAAGAAAGACATTTCACAAGGCACAAAAACAAACGGAAAAAAATACAAGATCGCACTAAGAGTTTAGTGACCCACTTTGATACCAATTGAAATTTTGTATTTTAATATTACCAAGTGATTTAAAATAAACAACTTAATTAAATGCATAATACTGATTAAGTTGCTTATACATATTTAAGTTTTGTTAACACTACTTATGCAACTGTTTAAATAGAAACAGAAAAACAGGTAAAAATTCAACACATAAGAATTTTTACGTGGTTCAGATGTCCTTTCAGATAACCTACATCAACGGGGCCACGCCCAGAGAATAAACCAATTAGTAAAAAAATAATGTGTACAAAAGCATTGACTTAAACAAAGTAAGACTCTCTCTTAAACTATTGTCGCAATCTTGTTGTACTCCTCTCTACGAATCTGGTTTTGATGAAACACTGATTCTCTTAAAATCCCTTCAAAGAATAGCGAGTGCTCACTTTCTCCCGAAGTGAGACTTACATAGAATCATCTCCCGAAGTTCCTTATGAACACGTTCACAATAGACACTACCTGTTTACAAGGACTAGATAGATATCCACAAGTACACTCAGCACTCTCACAAAGATTAAGGTGAACAAACTTAATCTCTACAAATAAAAACACTCTTCAAAATAACATAATGTTTACAAATTTCCAAATAGAAGAGATAAAATTTTCAAAGGCCTTGGCAAGGTATTTATAGGAAAATAAATCGTCAAAGGCTATCATTTTCCGAGATATTTGTAATCAATTTGCAAATTCCTTTGATTTAGGAAATTATCAAGAGTCGACAGAAAAGGAAACTAATGAGTCAGCAACGCCATCAGATTTATCTGGCAAAACGAACATGGTCATTTCTTTTGACAATGTTTATTTTCAAAACCTTCTTTATTCCAGAATGAACATAATCCCTAAAAATATTCTCACAAGATAAAACACAATATTTTACAAATAAAGGTTGATTGTGATAAATAAGGTAAAAATTGTATTCACACCAAAAGAGATTTTCACTTCAAAAAATCAGCTGAATTATAGGATAATTATTTAAAGATATGTTGCTAATTTTTTACAATTTTAAAATATTTTGTCTAAAAATAAAGTTAGCCAATCAAGGTTTTCTAGTAACTAACACATGAAGTCCCCAATTTATACTAATAGTATTGCTTAGCTCCCCATTTTAAATTTTAGAGTAGATAGGTCCTCATTTTCTATTAAATACTACAATTTAGTTCCTACATCCTATTTTTTTTTTAATTTAAAACCATTAAATCTGTAGGCAAAACTATATTTATAATATCTTTATTTAATAATTTTTTGTTTGTTTTTTTTTTATTACTTGATTTCTTTTTCTTAGAACTCAATTCTAACTTTTAATCAATGTAAATTTTCTTTTAATCTACTTGTTTGAATGAATTAATATATAAATTTACATATATATATATATGATATAACTAAAATATCGAGTAGCATGTTAAATGAAATAATTTAATGTATATATGTACAATAAGACAAAATTTGTATGTTGAGTAGCATATATATATGAGTTTTTAATGGATATGTCGTCACGGTGGTTATATTTTTTGTAAAGTACTATTTGAAGTTTCATCACGTTTTAAATATATAAAATTCTATTTTTCATTATAAAATTAAGATTTTATTTTTAAATATAGAATATTGAATTCATTATTTATCAAAATAGTAATTATAATTATGTTAATCACTTAGATTTTATTTATTGTCAAAGTTAATTTTAAAAAGAATTTTTTACCCTTGTTATTTACACGTTATTTGATGTTTGTAATTTTGTAAAGCTTGAAATTTAGATTTGCAAGAATTTTGTTTTGGTGTAGATAGATTTCCATATAATTCATTTCTCTCCTCTCTTTTTCTCTCAGCTTTTTTTTAGTTTATTTTATTTTATTCTCTTTGTTTTTCTCGCGATTATATTTCAATTCTTGTCAAAACTAGTAATCAAAAAAAAAATCAATAATCATAATATATTAAAATTGGGTATAATAAGTTTAAAATAAAATATATACATATTTAGATTTTGGAAAGAAAAAAGAAAAATTACTAAATATAGATTTTGGATAGTTGAAATTATATATTTTAAAAAAAATAAAATTTAGTTAAGATTCTCTTTAAAGAAATAAAATATTCAAAATAAATACTATGTGAATACAAGAGTATCGTTACATGTCAATACTTAATATTCTTTAAAAAGCAACATCAACTATTATATTAATCACAACCAAGAATGATGCAATGGCATAATCACAACCATTCTTGAATGATCCAATGGTTAAAAGTAATGTAACCAGCAATGGTTACCATTGATAACTCACCCATAATAGCTTATATTAAAGTTCACTATACATAACATGTATGCATATATGAGTATAGATCGTTTTATCCCTTGATTTTTTCTTAAATACCCATTTACAACCTTGTATTTTAAATAATATCAATTTAGACCTTCTTGTTTTGTTTAAATGCGTATTTATATATTAGCGTTTTGTCAATAATGCATATTTAAAAAAAGTTTTTATAGAAATTAATTTTAATACAATAATAATACTGTCCTATTATTAACTTAATTTTTTTATAAAAAAAAAAACTTAAAATTATTTTTTATTTTAAAATACTTTATAAAAATATTAGAAAGAAATCATTCAATATAATTGTGACAAATTAAAGTTTGTAATTAAGTAAAAAAACTATCACCATTGGGTGGGGTGGTGGGGGCCTTAGTCATAGCCTAGGTTGGGGGATCATACCCTCCCAAGCCCAAAAATATATATTATGTACATATTATACATTGTCTCTTATAATGGTGTCAGTTGATATCTCTTCTTTGTGAGCTGTTCGACACTTTTTCTCCAAGTTCATAATAAAGTATCTCTACTGGTGGGCTATGTTCGACTCGGGAAATTCTAATGAAGAATGTTAAGGTTCATCATAACATGTTATGTTCTACATTTTAATATCTCTTATTAGTAACATGTACTTCTTAAAAAAAAGGTAGGCATTTAAACAAAACACAATGGTGTAAATAGTTATTTATATAAAACATATACGGGTGTAATATGCTATTGTTGAGAATACATGAGTGGGAATATAACTAATATACAGGGGTGTAACTTAGTATTTTAAAACAAAAATACAAAGGTGTAAGTAAATATTTAAGCAAAACACAACGAGGTAAAATAATATATTCCCTGCATATATATATATATACATTCAATTATATATATCCCTGGATTACTACTTCAAACCCAGCGTTTAGTGGAGAAAAAGTATCTTCCTTGATGATTGTGGACAGGTTGGAATGGGATGATGTAATTCATGATTTATTCAATGCTAGGGACGCTGCATGTATCCTTAATATACCATTGTCTCTTAATAGGCCTGTTGATAATTGGTATTGGGCACTGGAGTCGTCTGGTTTTTTTTCTGTGAAGAGTTGTTATAAAGCTATGCAGGTTCTCAAGAATGGTGAGCCTTCAGATATGGAAAAATCATTTTGGCTTTCCTTGTGGAAAGTCAGAGTTCCCCCTAAAGCTAAGGATTTAGTGTGGAGAGCTTCCTCAGGCTGTTTACCAACAAAGTCCCAGATCCAGTTGCGGCATTTGAACGTGGATCCTACCTGCCCTCTTTGTCAATCGGCCAGAGAAACAATTGTGCACAGTTTAGTTACTTGCCCCCTAGTTTGGCCGTGTTGGGTACGTTTGGGTTTTCCTGTTCTGGCCCCGACCTCAGAAACGTTTGGCTCGTGGTTGATGCAATTTTTGGCTCGGCTTGACCAAGATAAAATACCCAGAGTTTTCATGTTGCTTTGGGCAGTTTGGTTTAGAAGAAATGAGTGGGTATGGCGTAATAAACAGGGCTCGTGTTTTGGGATCTCACTCATGGCCGAGTCTTCGCTGCAAGCCTGGGTTCAAGCTCAAGACCGATCGATTGCGCCTCTGCATCACTTTCTTTCGCCTGAAGATGGTCGTGAATCTTGGAGTAAGCCGCCGTTGGGCTACCTCAAAGTCAATGTCGACGCAGCTAACTTCAAGGAAGCTTCAACGTTTAGCTTCGCTGGGGTTGCCAGAAACCATGAGGGTGTGTTGATGGAGGCGTTTTCTGTGTGTAGAATGGGTTCGGTTTCTCCGGAATTGGGTGAGGCCATGGGGGTTCGCGAGGCCCTCAGTTGGATAAAGAGGAAGAATTGGGTGCAGGTGCTTTTGGAGACCGATAGCATTCTGGTGGTGCAAGCTTTGAGAAGCAGCTGTTCTTTGCCCTCTTACTTTGGTAGAGTGATAGATGAATGCAAGGAATTGTTGAACAATATGAGTTCTGTTTTAATTAATTTTGTAAAACGTTCTGCAAATGGGGCAGCCCATGCTTTGGCAAAGGAGTCATCCTTTGTTGCTGAACGTAGTTTGTTTCAGGAGGATATGTCCTCTCTGGTGTTGGATGTTTTGATTAAAGACTGTTGCTAATGAAATACTTACTTATTTTCAAAAAAAAAAAATTATATCACTCAACAAAACAGACGTTCTTTAACATGTTATTCAACATTTCAGTTATATTACTGTTGGAACTTATCAATATAATTGTGAATTGTTAAAAAATTAGAAAATGTGCTTTATTGTCTTCCTAGAGGAAGAGTCCCACATTGCTTTACAATACTCATTTGTAAGGGTATATAGATAGTGGACTTGAGCATTGGGGTTGTGCCCCAAGGGGTATCAACTTTTGTGGAAGAGGGAGGTGTCACAAAAAGGCTCACCTGAACACCACACACGCACGCCGCCGCCGTCGTCCGACCTGAGCTAAGCTGGCTGGTGTGGTGTGCACCTTATTATTTTTTGAAAAAAATTATTTATTAAGTATTTTATTTAATAAAAACGTGAATAATTTTTTGGTAAAACTGAAGACCTTTTCTCTTCAGCTTTTTTAGGGAGATCCAACTTCCTCTCCCACGTTTTAATAAAACGTTTTTTCCCGTTAATTGAGATCCACTTCTTCTTTAAAAAAAAATGGTGCGATTATTTTCAGAAAATGAGTTCTCAATTTTATAGATTCCGAGCAGTAATATTTTTAAGGGTGTGGGAAACGACGGTTCTCTACGGTACAGTGGAGGTCCTAGACAGTGTATTGATTGGGCTGTTTTATCCTGGGGACGACGAGGCTGATACTCTGCTTGCACATTTCTGGGCAGTATCGCGAACGTCTTAAAGAGAGCGACCTAGTTCGCGACTCAACCCAGATTATTAATCGGTAATTTCGTTCCTTTTTTATTTATGCAGCAACTATTTAAACAATTTTAAGATGTTAAGTTTCTGCCATGACTACTGATGAACTCTGGTGTTGTCGACATTAATAAACCATTTCGTTTTGAGGGTAACCATTTTAAAAGATGGAAACAAAAGATGTTATTTTTTCTCACAACGAAAAAGGTTAACACTGCTCTAACTACTGATCAGCCTATTGTCTCTGAAAAAGATGAGAGCGATGAAAAAGACAAAAAAACTAAGGCATTAGAGGCTTGGGTCGAAAATGATTTTTTATGCAAAAATTTCATTCTCAATGGTTTATCTGATGACCTGTATAATTATTATAATTCTGACAAAAATGCTAAGGAAATCTGGGACGCACTGCAAAAGAAGTATGACACTGAGGAGGCTGGAACCAAGAAGTACGCTATCAGTCGATACCTCAAATTTCAGATGACCGATGACAAGTCAGTGGAAGCCCAATCTCATGAACTTCAGAAAATCGCTCATGAAATAATTTCTGAAGGTATGTCTTTAGATGAACGATTTCAAGTTGCTGTGATTATTGACAAACTGCCCCTGCGTGGAAAGAATTTAAAAATTTTCTCAGGCACAAAACAAAAGAATTTTCACTGGAAAGTCTGATCACTCGCCTTTGTATTAAGGAGGAAGCTCGTAAACAAGACCAGAAAGAAGAAGTGCTTGTTGTATCCAGCAACAACAACACTAACAAAAATTCCACTGCGGTTCTGAAACCCAATGGGAAAAACTTCAAGAATCAAAATCGAAAGCAAAACTCAAACCGCAACAATCAACCTCGGAACAATAATCAAAATTGGAACCATCAAAGGAACCAAAATAGACAGCAGCAACACCCCCCAATAATAATAATAATAATAAGAATGAACTTGCTCCATTTCTGTGCTTTGTTTGCAACAAACCAGGTCATATGGCATGCAAGTGCAGGAACAGGCCAAGCTCTGCATCGCAGGCTAACCAGACAACTGAAGAGCCTTTCATGGCTATGATATCTAAGATCAACCTTGTTGGTGGATTAGAAGGGTGGTGAGTAGACACTGGCGCTTCTCGCCATGTTTGCTATGATCGAACTATGTTTAACACATATACTGCTGCTACTGAGGATAAGAAAGTGTTGCTGGGAGATTCACACACTACGATTGTTGCTGGTATTGGAGATGTGGAATTAAAGTTTACCTTTGGAAGAACTGTGATTCTTAAGGAAGTCATGCACACCCCAGAGATGAGAAAGAATCTGGTCTCAGGCTACCTTCTCAACAAGGCGGGGTTTACACAGACTACATGGACTGATTTGTTTACTTTAACTAAGAATGGGATATTTGTAGGGAAAGGGTATGCAACTGAGCGATTGCTTAAATTGAATGTTGATGTTAATAAAGTGAATACTTCCACTTATATGTTTTGTAACATTAATACTTGGCATGCTAGACTCTGTCACGTTAACAAGCGCATAATTAAGAATATGAGTAGTTTAGGCTTAATTCCTAAATTATCTTTAAATGACTTTGAAAAATGTGACTATTGTAGTCAAGCTAAGATCACAAAAACACCGCATAAATCTGTGACTAGAGAAACTGAGCCACGAGACAGTTGTATTAAAGCTTAGAGAACCTTTGACAATGGAGTTTTACTACAAGTTTGAGCAGAGTAACTGCTTACAATCAAAATCTCAGATCCCCTCCCCAGTGCACCACTATTCGTATTTATAGGCACAGGAGTGCACTAGGCTTGGGCCGGGCTGACCCGGGCCCAATAAGGGCGTAAATACCATTAGCTTCTCTGATGGGAGCCCAATACAAAGGATTAAAATATGAAACATACAATAATCAAAGCCCATTGGGCCAAACCAAATAATATCTTATTCTAAGACATGAGATAAACTGGAGTTTCAATCTCGCTTCTCTGGGCTACGAGGAAGATTTGGGGGACAAGATCGGTCAAAGTAGTGGTGGCGCAGTTCTGAGCCAACGACGTACAATTCCCGAGGTAGCCTCTTCTGCAGGCTAAGCGTGGGGACAACCCCCATACATCATGGGATGATGTCAGTATCCTGGGCACTTTATCTCGCCAAACTCGGACAACCAACTCGGGTTCATTTTCCAACGTCGCCCTTCGTTCACCAAGGTCCGGAACTATTTACAGGATCCCGGACCGTTTACCAGGATCCGGACCTATCCACAGCGATCTCGGCTCCCATCTTGGTTTTGCGAGCTGCGACCTTCTCTGCTGTGCCTCGGGAGGTTGGGGGGAGCGGTTCCGGGTTCATACCTTCTGCCCTGGTGGAGGTCCTAGTCCGCACTCCCGAATGCCCTTTGGGCTGCCAACATCCGTTTTCCTCTCATCAAATGGGCCCAATCTGGGTCTTAACTCCAGATCGAGTGGCCCACGGGCTTAGAGTGTGGATCCGAACACCCAGAAAGAAATGAGGATAATAATTACCCCCCAAGCCTTCATCTGGGCTCGCGCGGTGGAGGCTTGTCTCCCTCTCGGGCCATCTCGTCACTTCCCAGTTTGTTTCCAAGGCGACGGGCCCGCAGGTGAGGGGCACTGCATTCTGAACAATCATGGAATTAAAACCTGCTACGATGCCCCGGACTGAATCCAAAGGGCCCGGACCGTTTACCAGGATATGGGTTCATTTACCAGATCCCCGGTTCATTACGAAGGGTGCACGTGTCCCCTTGCGACTGGCGCATTGATGGCACTTAGTCTTGAAAGGCCAGGAAACACACTATTGGTTACTGTGCTGAGGGCTACCATGTCGGTTCAGTTTACGAAGCGTCCCATCCACATTAGTGATCCCATTATTACCTCTGCGACAAGGTGGACCGTTGGATGGGGCGACCTTTAAGGTGCTCTTTTTCTGGGCCGTTGGATCGGGGCGGCGCGGATCATGCCTCGGGGGTACTATGATCCAATACTCGAGTAGATCCATTAATGTCCCTGCACGATCCAGGACCGTTGAATAGGGGGAATCGCGCCTAACTGTTAGATCAAGACAGCCTTCTACTTCTTATAAATAACCTCAGGTTTTCATTTGAAATCTTTACATTCTCATAAAAGAAAAACGCATAAAGGATCTTTTATGACCGAGCTTGCCGACGACATTTTCCATCCCCTCCTTCGTCTTCGTCGTCGCATGTTCCCAACATGCCCGATATCCACACCCTCGCCTGAGGAGACGGCATCGGCCTGCCCCCTAGACGAGCTTTTGGGTCGCCTTCTCCTGTTCAAAGTCGTGATTTTATAGTTGCTGCTGCCGGAAAGCCACCATTCTTCACGACTAGCCTTTTACAGTAAGTTTTCCTGACTTGTGGTTTTATTTTCCTGTGTTTGACATATCATCATATTTATCTGTTTAGGCTGTTAAATCTTGCCTATGTTTAGAATGGCTCTGGGTGCATTAGAATAGGTTAGGAAAAGAAAACTAGTTTGGACTGTCCCGGATCTCCTCAGGTTCAGGTGGTTCCCGAACAAGTTGCAATACGACGGCTTAGGAGAACAGCCAGATCCTTTGCTTTTCTTTTTTGTTCTCGATCAAGGTTCCGCAGCTTCTTAGTGATCCCAGACCTGATCCGGAGGGGACTCCTCCAAGCAGTTCGTAGGAGAGCCCCCATACCTTAACCGACCTTCTTGGAATTTGGTACTGACTTCTTGGTTGTTTGTTTTGTTCTGTTTTGCTCCCAGATCATCAACCATGACCTCAGGCGTCACCCTTCATTCTGAAGAACAAGTTAACGCGGCCCCTATCACTCTATCCGGGTCCAAGACTCCTCGTGGCAACAGGTGGGAGATGAACGAGGTGCAGAACCTGTTCTAAAACTACCGGATGTTGTACGCCCTGGAGAAGCATTTGGGCGTGGAGTCGACTCCTGGACTATTCTATAACCGCCTGGCCAGAAGGGAGGAGAAGGCTCACACTAGCGTGGGAGAGTTTGGGGCCTGGAGTGTAGGCCACATCAGTGTGGGAGCAACTCTCCTGCTCCACAAAAATTTCGTGCAATTCCTCAAATTTGTGGGGATTGCGCCGTTCCAGCTCCTGCCTCAAGCGTACCGGTTGCTCGCGGGATGGCGCGTCTTTTGCATCGCGAAGCAGATCCTAGATCCGACTCCGGCAGAGGTGTTGTATTTCTACAAGCTAGAGTTGTAGGTCAACGTCAAGGAAAATACCCTAGACGACTTCTACAGGCTAAAATCGCAGGGCAACTACGCTGCTCCTACCAGTACCTGGAAGAATCCCCCAGACGTCAGACACTA
Source organism: Humulus lupulus (assembly GCF_963169125.1). Classification (NCBI taxonomy): domain Eukaryota; kingdom Viridiplantae; phylum Streptophyta; class Magnoliopsida; order Rosales; family Cannabaceae; genus Humulus; species Humulus lupulus. Next base: position 116,960,978 of record NC_084794.1, on the reverse strand, counting down.
CTGGTTCATGTCGTCCGGGTTTCTTATAAAAAAGAACCCCATGCTGATGCTGGACTTCCAGCGAGTGGGTAAGTGGTCTCCTGTTCCCTAGTTTCCTTTTTGTTTTTGCTTTTTAATTCCTCATCCTCAACTCATTGCCTTGGGTGGTAGGACCCTATGCCCAGACTCCCCTCACCCAGTTCATCCTGGATCGGAATAAATTCTACTCCTAGCTAAGCGTGGAGGATTTGGACGTAGGGGGCTACGTCAACACCGACAACCTTCGAGTGGTCGGGATGCTAGTGGCCAACCAAACGATTAAGGCCCCAAGCCTCCAGGGGATTCAGTGCAAGAAAGATCTCGCATTGAGGGAGGCGCTGGCCCTTGAGCACATTAGGACTGTAGAGGACGTGGCTCGGGCAGATGCGGCCAAAAGGAAACAGGACTAGGCTCAGGCTCAGGAGAGTGCCACCTTCGAGGAGCTGGAAGCCCTATTCGACGAGGCCCAGCCGAACACGGGGACCTTTGGTGCTAGTGTATCAGGGCGAGGTAATTCACCTTTGCTTTTGACTTATGCTCCCCGAGTTGGGGACTTAGTTAGGGGTAGACTAGTTTATCGAGGCCCCCTGTTCGGGGTTGATGGGGAGATGAGGCCTTCGTCTCCCATCACTGTTGATTCAGAAACTCTCATGTACTCATTCGAGTTCCTTCCGTATGGGAACTTCCTATACCCGGATGACATGGGAGATCAAATCCATTCCTTCGCCTTAGGAGAATTGAGTCGAGTCCGAAGTCTAGACAAGGGTTCATCCCAGATAATTTTTAGTTTTGTTATTACTCATTCACATTGACTTGTTAATTTTGCTAATCCTTTTTTTTTTATGTTTATTCCAAAGGATTCCAACATGTCTAACCCCGTTGATAAAATGAAACAGGCCCTCGAGATTCGGGCTGCCAAGGCGAGGGCTTCGGCCAAAAAGCTGCTAGAGGCGCGCCCAAGCCGAGGTCGATGCCGGAGGCTCATTTCGTCGGGGAGGCCTTAGCCGTGGTTTCGATCATGACATTTGATCCTGCAACTATCCCAGTTCCCCCCGCTCATCCTTCGGTAATTGACTTGAAGCTGGACCCGCCGGCGAGTCAGAGTTCTGGGAAGAGAGCCGCGGAGTCGGGTGCGGACGAAGCCGCGACAGGGGCGAAGATGGCCAAGAACAAAGGCGCTAGCTCACCCGAGGAATCTTTTGGGGAGAGTCATCTCGTTGCCAAGGAAATCCGGGAAGCACCCGCGCTCCCCGTCCATCCGGCTCTACCCGAAGAGGGGGAGGCAGTCCTGTGGGACGAACAGTACAAGCTGGTATCCCAGACTTGGGAGAATTGCTGGGAGAAAAGAGAGGAGGTCTATCGGGCCCTGATGATTCATTTTCAAGTTGAGTTTTCGAAGCATTTGGTAGCATTCAGCGCTCCCCAGCCGATCGTGGACCAGCTAGTCGCCGAGACGGGATTTCGTCCCAAACTGGGGCAGGACACGACTCCGTTCGTGGTGAACTTGTTGGATCAGGTGGGGACTACCATGTCCAACCTTCAATTGAAGCGGTATGCCACCATCGCCAACTAGGACATGATGTTCATCTCCCAGGCCCTCTGCCATCTAGCCACTGCTGTAAGTTATCCATTTACATCTCCTTTTTCTTGCATTCCTAGTTCAGATTTCTCTAACTTCAATTTATTCCAAGACGCTCTATTGGCTCATCAGAATTTCGACTTGGCGGCTGAGATTTCCATGAAAATGGAGAAGATCCAACTGGAGTTGGAGGCGGCCGTGAACCAGCGGGAAGCTGCTAAGGAGACCCTGGCCAAGGAGGTTGCTCAGGCCACCGCAGACTGCGAAGAGGCTGCCCGGACTAAGTTTCAACTTGAAGAGACTATGTCCAGGAGAGAAGCCGAAACCGGCAAGCTGGTGGCCAGTCTAGAGGTGGAGCTCCTTCGAGTAAAGGCTGTGCAGGAGGCGGCCACAGCCCAATCTACCCAGGATTGGGAGAGGGTCACTAGTCTGGAGTCCTGGGTCCATGAATTGGACGAGTTGCTCCAGCAGGAGGTGAAGGCGCACGATGAGACCCATCGCAAGAAAGAACAGGCGGATGCCATGCTAGAGGTTACCTTCAACGAGGCCATCTACATGGCTTGGCTCCAGGACAAAAACATGAACCTCCTGCTCTACCCCGACCCTGCTGCGAAGAGGGCTGAATTTGAGGCCAAGGAAAAATCTGACGCGGAGCCCCTGGATGAGGAAGAGGTGGATGGAGCCGTCCCAGAGGCGTCAGGGCATGGCAAAGCCTAGGCCTGGGTCCTCTTTTTGTTTTTCTTTCTCTTTGCTTTTAATTTTGTAACACTTTCAAGGACACGGGTGCGTCTAAGACAATTTTTTTGTTCTTGTTTACTTTGTTTCTATTCGTTAAGCTTTCACCAAGTGTTTTACCACTATTCATGAATGAGTCGAATGTTTGGTCCCGGTTCCAACGGTCGGGATCTCTTCTGATGACTCGTCTTCGGGTCTCAACGACCTGTACTAGATTATTCATGATTTTAACTTATCAACTTGCTTTAATCCTGCTGCTCAGGTTCCAACGGCCTGGGCCATTAGGGAGTTTTGATAATTATTCCTGAATCCCTTTGTCCAGTTCCCAGCGTTGAAAATCTAATGGTCTGGACCGTCAGGGATTAGTTGATTAGCTTGTTTTGAAACCTAGGTTAGGTTCCCACGGCCTGGGCCATTTCTAAGACTAATTTTAGACAACTTATACGTGACGTTCACGTTCTGATAATCTTGTGCTATTGTAGGAATGACGCGGACGGGTATTTAGTTATTTGGGACCACGTACGGTCAACCAAGTTTTAGGTATTTTATATCCTTGGGACATGCATGTCTGGGGCCGAGACTAGGCCTGAGCCTTAGGTCCTATATATTGTACTCCCAGACTGCGTATGTCCAGATCGGGACTAGGCCTGAGCCTTATGTCCATTTGGGCTTTCACCCCCAGACCTTGTTGGTCCGGGCTGGTTCGAACCTGGAGCGTTTAGCTTTCTGCTTTGTTTTTGTTCTCAAACTTGTTTATAATGGATATACCCCCCCAAGTGAGCGAAGACTGGTCTTGGGTCACTTGGGTCACGCCATTTTTATTGCTCAAGAAATCGCCCTGGGGCGTACATTGTTTACAAAGAAAATATAAAGCTAAAACATGCTCTCCTGACTACTGATAGTACTTACGGAGATGTTCCGCGTTCCAGGCCCTTGGGACTTCAGTGCCATCGAGTCGCTTTAAATGGTATGTTCCCGGACACACTTCATGTTAAATTTCGTACGACCCTTCCCAATTCGGGCCCAGAACCCCCACTCCCGGATCTTGGGTTGCAGGGAAGACTCTCCTTAGGACTAGGTTGCTAGTTTCGAACCTTTGGATTTTTACTTTTGAGTTAAAATGCCGAGTGATTTTGCCCTGGTACATCTTAAACTGGACTTGTGACTCCTCCCAGATCTCTTCGATGAGATCCAAGGATTCCTGGAGTAAGGCGTGGTTTTGGGCGGGATCGTACGTGTCTCTTCTGTGGGACGGGATGGTCATTTCTACTGGGATAACGGCTTCACACTCGTACACCATGGAGTAAGGAGTGTGCCCGGTAGACGTTCGTTCGGTGGTCCGGTATGCCCATAGTACGCGGGGAAACTCTTCTGGCCACTTGCTTTTGCAGGCTTGAAGCTTTTTCTTTAATGTCCCCTTCAAGATTTTGTTGACGGCCTTTGTCTGCTTGTTTGCTTGAGGTCTGGCGACCGCGGAGAAGCTCTTGATGATACCATGTCTTTCACATAAATTCGTGAAGTGGATGATGTCAAACTGCTTCCCGTTGTCGGACACAATCTTGTAGGGGAGCCTGTACCGACACACGATGTTGTTGATGACGAAGTCCAAGGCCTTCCTTGAGGTGATGGTATTCATGGGCTCTACTTCGACCTAGTTGGTATAGTAGTCAACAACCATGATAACGTATTTCACACCCCCTTTCCTGGTCGGGAGCGATCCTACTGGGTCGATTCCCCATACCACGAAGGGCTAGGGACTTGTCATTAAGGTTATTTCCGTCGGAGGGGCGCGCGGGATCTTCGCGTACCTTTGGCACTGCTCGCACTTGCAGACGTAGTCAACACAGTCTTTTTTCATGGTTGGCCAGAAATATCCTTGGCGCAGGATCTTCTTGGACAACTTGAGTCCGGCTGTATGATCTCCGCAGAAGCCTTCGTGCACTTCATGTAGGATTGCGCTCATTTCGGTCCTGGATACGCATCGGAGGTACGGCATGGATAATCATCTATGATAGAGCTTTCCGTCCATCATGGCGTACCTATGGACCTGGTACTGAAGCTTCCTGGCTGCTGCCCAGTCCGTCGGCAACCCCCCGGTTGTCAAGTATTGGATGATGGGTCCCATCCAGGACGTGGAGTAGTCGACAACATTGAACATGGAGGTCAGAATACTCGGTATGGGGAGATGGTTGATTGGGACTAGCCTAAAAAGTTCTGCCTTAACATCCGTGGCAAATTTTGCCAGCGTGTCTGCAAACACGTTCTGCTCCTCGGGGATCTGGCGGACGGAGTGCTTCTTGAAAGTTTGAAGCATTTCTCGCATCTGAGTCACGTAAGCTGCCATCTTTTCCCCTTTATTTTGGTATTCTCCCGAGATCTTCCTGACAACCAACTTGGAATCGCTATAGATCTCCAGGTTTGCGGCCTCTACTTCCCAAGCCAGGCGCAACCCGGCCAACATGGCCTCGTGCTCGGCCTCGTTGTTCGAAGCCTTGAACTGGAAACGCAGGGCATTTTGTAATTGGTTCCCCTACGGTGACACTAAGATGATTCGGCTCCTGCTCCATTTTCATTCGAGGCTCCGTCTACGAACACCTTCCACACGGGCACTGCGGGATCCGCAGGATTGTCCCCTTTAGTGATCCTGGAGCATTCCACGATGAAGTCGGCTAGGGCCAGTCCCTTGATTAAGATTCTAGGGATGTATGCAATGTTGAACTGACTCAGTTCCATGGCCCACTTCAAGAGTCTTCCTGATGACTCAGGTTTTTGCAGCACTTGCCGCAAAGGATGGTTGGTCATAACTTTTATGGCGTGGGCCTGGAAGTAAGGCCTGAGCTTCCGGGATGCGATTAGTAGACAAAATGTTAACTTTTCGATTAATGGATATCGTGACTCTGCATCCAATAATCTCTTGCTTACGTAATAAACTGGGAGATGGGCTTTTTCGTCCTCCCGTACTAGTGCGGTGCTGATCATATGTTCGGTCACGACCAAATAGAGGTAGAGCAATTCCCCCTCCACCGATTTTGCTAATATCGATGCCTGGGATAGATGCTCTTTCAGTCGTTGGAAAGCTTCTTCGTACTCGACCGACCATTCGAACTGTTGGCTTCCCCAAAGGACGTTGAAGAATGGGATGCACTTGTCTGTGGCCTTTGAGATGAAACGGCTCAGAGCAGCTATCCTTCTAGTCAGGCTTTGTACATCTTTGTGCTTCCGGGGCGAGGGCATCTCAACCAGTGCCTTGATTTTTTCCAAATTGGCTTCTATTCCCTAGAATCTTACTATGAACCCCAAGAACTTTCCGGATGCTACACCGAAGGTGCATTTTTTGGGATTCAACTTCATCTCGTACCTTCGAATGATCGTGAAGGCTTCGGTCAGGTCGTCAGAATGTTCCCTGGAGGTTTTGGACTTGACCAACATGTCGTCGATGTATACCTCCATGTTTCGTCCCAGCTAGGCCCGGAACATAATGTTGACTAGCCTCTGATAGGTGGCTCCGGCGTTCTTGAGTCCGAAGGGCATGACGATGTAGCAGTACACTCCCTTGTCAATTTGAAAACTGGGTGTCTTGGTCTGCTACATGCATAGAGATATGATTATAACCTGAGTAGGTGTCCATGAAACTCAAGATCTCATACCCGGATGTTGTGTCCACCATCTGATCGATCCGAGGGAGCGAGAAGCAATCTTTAGGGCAAGCTTTGTTTAGATCCGTGAAGTCGATGCATGTCCTCAAGGTCCCGTTCGGCTTAGGCACCAGAACTGGGTTGGCCAGCCACACGGGATACAAATCTTCTCGGATGAAGTTGATCGAGTATAACTTTTTGACTTCTAAATTGAGGGCCTCCGCCCTTTTCGCCCCTAGGGGCCTCCGCCCTTTTCGCCCCTAGGGGCCTTCGTTTCTGTCGGACCGGGGTTGCACCTTTGTCGATATTCAAGGCATGGCAGATGATATTGCGGTCGATCCCAGTCATATCCGAATGAGACTAGGCCGGGACATCCTGGTTCTCCTTCACCCGGGCGATGATTGCGGCCCGGACCTCTGCCTTCAGGTTCCTCCCAACTTGGATTTCCTTGGTCGGGTCGGTGTCACTGATGCACACTTCTTCACTCTCCTCCATGGGTTCTAGGACGCAGTCCTCCCCTATGCGTGGGTCCAACTCGTCCTCTTCCCGGTTAATCCGTCTTCTTGGGGGAGGGGGCGAGATTGGATCGACGATTTCCTCAAAAGGCATTTTGCGGACCATGTAAACAGGTCGCGCGGATACGTGGTAACATTTTTGTACGCTCTTTTGATCTCCTTGGACTGTTCCCACTCTGTTATCGCAAGGGAATTTCATGCATAGATGGCGGATGGAGGTGATTTCCCCGAACTCGACCAAAGCGGGCTGACCGAAAATGATGTTGTAAGCGGTGGGGCATTCCACCACCACGAACGTACAAAATTTGAACGAGCTTTGCATCTCGTTCCCCAGAGTTACGGGCAACTGGAATTTTCCCATCGAGAGTATTGAGTCCCCATTGAAGCCGTAGATCTGGGTTGGGCACGAGGCTAGATCCACCTCGGTCAAGCCAATCGCATTGAATGCAGGTTTGAACAAAGTGTTGATGGAGCTTCCGTCGCACACCAGCACCCTGGACACCATCTTGTTGGCAATTCGGGCGTTGGGTCGGTGCCTAGACTAGGGCGCATACCTCTTGGTTATTGTCAAGCTCGCTGAGGTAACGTTTCTGATCATTCCGGGACGGTCTTCCCAAATGGGGCCACCCGAGATGGTGGCTACGTGACCATCTACTCATGGGGGTGCGGTCCCAGCCGGATAAGGTATTCCGGGTTTGGACGCCTGCACGGCGGGGGCCCCCTAAGGGGCCTGCAGTCCCGGCCCTTTTGCATATCCTCCATGGGGAGGTAGGTATGCTCCAGGCGTGCCCGGGATCGTGGACTGCCCAGGGACTGCTGATTGTCCCGGAACTCCCACGGGTATCCTTACCCATTGGTGGAGGTGTCCCAGTTTGATTAGATTTTCTAACTCATCCTTGAGCTGCCGGCATTCTTCGGTTGTGTGGCCCACCTCATTATGGTAAGCACACTGCTTGCTAGTCTCCCTCGGGTTCCTTCCTCCTTTGAACATGGGGGCTGATTTCCGGTAATGAACTTCCCTTTCAGTGGCCAAGTAGATGTTCTCCCTGGTATCTGCCAGGTTGGTGTACTTCGAATACTGGGGCTCGTAGCCCTTCTTTCCCTTCTTAGATGACTCAACCCAATTTTGTCCCTTCCTGGACCTCTTTCCTCGGGAGGGATTCACACTTGCTTCAGTTCCCCTCACCTGGGACGGCTGGGCTCCGACGGGAGCAGCGTTGTACCCGACTGGCGCGATTCTGTACCTGGAAAAAGGAGTAGACTGGGCCGGGGCGTACACCAAAGGGGCAGGGCCGTATATCGCAGGCGTGGCAAAGGTCATCCCTGGCGTGGCAAAGGTCATCCCTGGCGTGGCTGACGATTCCGGTGCAATTGGGGGAGTGACATACTGCTGGGCCGGATACTGCACCCCATATCCTGGAAATGCTTAGGCACTTGGCTGAGGTATCGGATACCATCCGAATGCTTGGATTTGGGCCTCCTCCCAATTAATAAAGCCTTGGGCCCTTCTTATGAATTCCTCGAGGGTAGTCGCCTTGCTGAGCTGCATGTCGTCCCAGAGGGGAGATCCGGCCCGATTCCCAGATTGCAGGGCCACCAGGCGCTGCCCATCATCCACCTTGGTCTTGGAGGCTTCCTCGGTGAAACGCTGGATGTAGGCCCTCAACGTCTCCGTGGGGAGCTGCTTGATGTTGGCGAGGGCACTGATCTGCATGTCCATCCTCATGGCGGCCACGAACTGTTTGCGGAAGGCCGACTGCAGTCCAGACCAGGATTGGATGGATCCTGGCTTGAGCTTCTTCCACCATTCCTCCGCAGGTCCACCTAGAGTAATCGGAAAACAGAGGCATTTTCCGTTATCGCAGACGTGGGCCACGATCATTAGCCGATTGTAGCGCGACATATGATCTCTGGGGTCGGTGTTCCCAGTGTAGGCGGGCAGACTCGGCATTTTGAATCCTTTGGGGAGCACCACATCTAGGATGTGCTTGGCACAGGGTTCCTTTTCTTCCTCGTTAGAATCGGTGTCTGCTCCTTCCTGCATGCGGACCAGGTGGTCCGTGACTTTCTTTAAGGCGGCCACCTGTTCCATGAATAGTTTGGCCATCTCGTCTTCCAGGGGGACTCTTTCGTTCCTGCCGTTGTTGAGATTATTCCTCAAATCGCCGCCTCGGGAGCGGATCTTTTCCTTGTGGGCCCGTTCCTTTCAAGCATTCATCCCATCGCGCAGGTCTACCTGAGATGTATCATCCCCGGAGCTCGGGGCGTTTGGCTCATCATTCTGCTGGCGCTCCTGGTGGCACTAGTTCACGGAAGCACTTGGATGGAAAGACCGTTCCCGTCCAGTCTGCCCTGGGGCGGGCCGAGGCCTGGTACCCTGCAGGCGCGTCCCTCGTGGATTGATTCGGTGGCCCTGTCCTGGGACGGGGCACACCTTCTCTTTCCTAGGGAGCGGTTGGGGACGGGTCCCGGTCTTCTGGACAGGAGGGACTTCCCTCTGGGGGTTTTCTTTGGCCTTCCCTTTCTCTTGGGTTGGGTTAATCGGACCATGTCCAGGATCATCTTGTCCCGGGGTAGGAATCGGCCTCGCTTTTCCGGGTGCACCATTCCTAGCCTGCGGAGCGGGCGGTTGTGTTCTCGGAGGCGGAACGACTGGAGGGTTAGCCGCTAAGCCTTGGGCGGCTATGAAAGCTTGCAGGGCTTGGAGGGACTCTTACATCCATTGAGTGGCTTCCTTTTGTTTGGCAATCTTGGCCTCTTGGTCCAGGACCTGCTGTCTCAGTTTAGTCACCTCCGAGTCCTCCTGGTGTTATATATTTTATAATATAATGTAATATTATATTATATTATAATATAATGTTTTAGATTAAATAAATGTGACAAAGAGTATCACATATTGTAACATATAATAGAGAGTTACAATATTTAGATATATGAGATATATCCAAATAATGTAACATATTTGGTGTTACAAATTTGTAACTTCCAAATATTACCCTTTACTGTGTAAATTTGGTGTTACAAAATATTGAGATGAATTTCATAAAGCCATATGTGATATGGCTATTAGAGATATGATTTTAACCCCAATAATGTGTTTTGGGAGTTACAAAATCATTTGGGAGGGTTTGGAACCGTTTGGAAAAACAACACATTTTTTGTGCTGAAATTGGTCGGTGGTCGCGGCCACTAAATGTTGGTGGCCGCGGCCTGTGGGACAGAGACTAGTGGCCGTGGCCACTAATGTCTCTGGCCGAGGTCACAGGCCAAAAAACAGACCAATTTTCATTTTTTTTCAATCTTTGTTGAACGGCTCAAAAAACCCAAATAACTCCCAAATCTCTTTTTTAATTCCATATTAATCCAATTAAACATTGGCAACAGCCATGGGGGTTGGTGGAATTTGAAATTCAAAGGGTGTCTCTAAACTCTATAAATAGGAGCCTATAGCTCACTTGTAAGACACAACATTTCTATCCATTAGAGAACTTGGCTAGAAACACCTTGAGGCTTGATAATTACAGAAAGAATTTCCTATAATCTGTGAGAGATCCCTTAGTGCTTGAGTTAGGGGGAAATAGGCTTTTGGACAAAGGTTTCAAACCTTGTTCAAGTTGGTGATCCCCAACACTCTTCACTTTGGTTGTGTGAGTGAGAGTTTATTGTTTTTGTTCTTGTTCTTATTTTCTTCTATTTGCTTTTCTACTATTTCTTCTTGTTCTATTTACTTGTACTTTTGTTTAAGAGTTGTAATCCTTTTATTTCCTTTTGTTCAAACACTTACAGTTTATTTGTATCTTTTGTAATAGAGTTGTATTTTCCATTTCTATCATCTTACATCTCCTTCTCCTTTTATTTGTATTTTTCAGTTATAGAGTTGTAACTCTTTTTAAATCAATCATTATTATTTGTAATATATTGCATAGAGTTGTAATTTCTTACCATTTCCATTGAGGCAAATATATATTTTCCTAACACCTGGTTGGGGTCTACTTCTTCAGGGGTCGCGGGATCCTCAGCTTCAAGATCGTGGTATTCCCCCTCATTTCCCTCCTCTTCCTCATAGTAATCTTCCTCATATTCAACCCTGCCTTTGTAGTTCTGCGACTCGTCAGGCTGGGACATCTGATGAGGTGTGTCTTCAGATTGACCCTGAGGAAGAGGTTGGCTGGGCAGTGGCTCTCCATTGCCTTGTTCTTGATTAGCATGGTCGAAAGTGGTGTGTCTTGTGTTCACCATTGTTGTAGATGTTCAAGATCAACTCTAGCTTTCTTCAGCTCTCAATGAAAGCACCAAAATGTTTACCGAGTGTTTCAGAAACTATAATAATAGAAGATTAGAGAGCTTAGAAGAAAGGGTTTGAGGAGTAAAGACAAGGTTTTTACATGGTTGGAGCGTTAATGAGTCTTAGTCCACGAGACAGTTGTATTAGAGCTTAGAGAACCTTTGACAATGGAGTTTTGCTACAAGTTTGAGCAGAGTAACTGCTTACAATCAAAATCTCGGTTCCCCTCCCCAGTGCACCGCTATTCATATTTATAGGCGCAGGAGTGCACTGGGCTTGGGCCGGGCTGACCCGGGCCCAATAAGGGCGTAAATACCATTAGCTTCTCTGATGGGAGCCCAATACAAAGGATTAAAATATGAAACGTACAATAATCAAAGCCCATTGGGCCAAACCAAATAATATCTTATTCTAAGACATGAGATAAACTGGAGTTTCAATATGGCTTCTCTGGGCTACGAGGAAGATTTGGGGGACAAGATCGGTCAAAGTAGTGGTGGCGCAGTTCTAAACCAACTACGTACAATTCCCGAGGTAGCCTCTTCTGCAGGCTAAGCGTGGGGACAACCCCCATACATCATGGGACGATGTCAGTATCATGGGCACTTTATCTCGGCAAACTCGGATAACAGACCCGGGATCGTTTACCAACGTCCCCCTCCATTCACCAAGGTCCCGGACTATTTATCAGGATCCAAGACCATTTACCAGGATCCGGGTCTATCCACAGCGATCCCGGCTCCCATCTTGGTTTTGCAAGCCGCGACCTTCTCTGCCGCGCCTCGGGACGTTGGGGGGAGCGGTTCCGGGTTCATACCTCTTGCTCCGGTGGAGGTCTCGGTCCGCACTCCCGGATGCCCTTTGGGCCTTGCCCAGACTTGGGCTGCCAACATCCGTTTTCCTCTCGTCAAATGAGCCCGATCTGGGCCTTAACTCCAGATCGGGCGGCCCACGGGCTTACAGTGTGGATCCGGACACCCGGAAAGAAACAGGGATAACAATGCTCAATCTTATTGTTTTTAGGTTACTGCTCGATGAAACATATTTTTTTAATAATTCAAGTGGGGGATTGGTGAAACTTATCAATTTAATTGTGAATTGTTACAAAATTAGAAAAGTTGATTTATTGTCTCCCTAGAGGAAGAGTCCCACATTGCTTTAGAATACTCATTTGTAAGGGTATATAGATAGTGGACTTGAGCATTGGGGTTGTGCCCCAAGGGGTACCCACTTTTGTGGAAGAGGGATGAGTCACACAAATGCTCACCTGAACACCACACACGCGCGCGCGCCGCCGCCGTCCATCTGACCAAGCCGAGTTGAGCTGGCTGGTTGGTTGGTGTGGTGTGCACCTTATTATTTTAAAAAAAAATTATTTATTAAGTATTTTCAGAAAATCAGTTCTCAATTTTATAGATCTGAGCAGTAACATTTTTAAGGGTGTGGGAAACGACGGTTCTCTTCGGTGCAATGGAGGTCCTAACATTTTTATCCTGGTGACGACGGAGCTGATAGTCTGCTTGCACATTTCTGGGCAGTGCCGCGAACGTCTTAAAGAGAGCGACCTAGTTCGCGACTCAATCCAGATTATTAATCGACAATTTCGTTCCTTTTTTATTTCTGCAGCAACTATCTCAACAATTACATATATGAATTTATATAATATATCTTTCCAACTAGTATTAGAACAAAAAGAAAAGTTAGAGTAATATATAAAAAAAAATAAGAATAAACTATTAAGGTTTGAGAAAAAAATTACCGTATTAAAAACGAAACAAATAACAAATATATTAAACAGGGTGTAGGGGAACTACGTGCTCTAAAATTTAAAATGGGAGCTACGTGATATTGTTGGTATAAATTAAGGACCTCAGGTTATTTACTCTATTTGGTAAGAAAAACATTTGTGACTTTGAAATACTAGATTGGTAACCAATGCAACAAAATTGATAACAGTAACTCATGATAAACAAAAGTTTCAAAAAGTTATGAGATTTGTAATAATATTTTAGTAATTATGTGATTTGCAAGGGTTAGTATATATGAGTTACCTGTTGATAAAAGCAAGTTTTCAATGATACCAAAAAGCAAAGAGTTACTAAATTACCAACAAGTGGTTACTGAATTGGTAAGCCATACAACCCAATGATTTCAAAGAGCTGTCGTATTAATCACTAATGGTTCCCAAGAGCAATCTTTGGATTAGTCAATAATAGTATTGTTATTGTTTGTTACTATTTGCTTCATATTGATAACCATATATTTTACTATTGTGGTTTCTTTTTTATAACATAGGGGATAGGGGGAGGGATTGAACCCTTATGACCTTCTCAACAATAGAAAAGTGTGGAACCATTATTCTTGTTTCTTATTATGGCTTGCTTTTATCTTAGTAACTTTTAATTTTTTATATTAAATAAACCATTACTTTTATTTATTATGTTATGTTAGTATAAGTTACTTGTTTGATAATTATTTCTTTCTATTTGATAATGCATGAACAAGTAAATGAATATATCAGTTTGTAATAGTAAATTTATAAATACAAATTTATTTATAGATAAAAATTAGATAATATTTTTACTAGTCTATAAATTTATGGAAATTTTATCATAACGGTCTTTCTAAATAAAATTATGATAATTTATTAGTGTCTTTATTTGTATTATTTTTATTTATTAATTTTCAAATTAAATTTAATTTCGTTGGTAAAAGGCACAACGCAATAATTTGTTTTTCAGCTACAACACAATAATCTTAACTACTATAAATGAAGTTTCTTTTAAAAAAAAGTGAAATAAATAATTTTATTTTATTTATTTTAAAATATATCTACATTGAAGTACTATCTTATGTTACACCTCAAATTTCGAGATATATTTATCAGCCTCGAAATGTAGGCTGACAAGAGTGGAGATCGAGTATATAAGAGACAAACGATGATGACTTATACTAGTAATCATTCATCAAAATGCCACGTCACAGGCATGATGCGAGCATGAGATGTGAGCTTTAAGAAGAGGGTTCGCTTTTAAAGTTACTCTCGAGCGCCTGACAGATGAGAAGGTGAATACTAATGTAGCGATGAGCTAGAACCATGTTGCAAGCTCGAAAGCGCACGAGAATACCAAAGTAGACGATTACAATTCCCTATAATTGTGGAATTGGTTATAGTCGTATATTAACAACCCTATTCTTAAGAGATATTTGATATTCGATATATCTGATTGTATATTTATTAATTCGTTTATATTTTGAATTAAACTTTGATATTATGTAACTTCCCTAAAATTAAGGGATGAAATATTTTGTAAACCAGGTCAATAAATAACATGGGTTATAGTCATTTAAGGGGACACAAAAATTTTGTACTCTTCAACGCAGACTATATTAATAAAAGTGACTCGTGGTCTAAGTAGATTTAACTACTGAACCACGTAAAAAATCTATTTCTTTTAATTTCTTCCTTATTATTCTGAAGTGCTTAATTTCTCTTATTTAATTTTGGCTAACGAAAAAAATCGTCAACAGTTTGGTGCTTTCATTGAGAGCATTAATCATTCTTTCAATTCTTTCGTTCCCTGGATCTGGAAGGGGTCGACCACTACCCTGAATCCCTGAGGAGAACACTCCTCGTACTGAAGAACACCCTCGACGCCCTGGCAAGCAGCCTGTCAATGATCAAACCCAAGATGAAGGGAGTGTGTCATCAACACCGCAAGAACATGGTCAACTACGAAACCCATGTCAAAGTTCCAGGCCACCAAGTCAGGATTACTACAATAATGAGAGATATGTCCCAATGGTGGAGCTGGAGAACCAAAGGCTAGCCGAGGCTACTCGGTTAAATGAAGAGATGGCGAGATGGGCAGTCGAAGCCCAAGCACCCCCACGAAGGACTAGGGGACGTCCTCGGGTTAGTACTGCAGCTGGAATTGCCAAATAGAGAGCCCAAAAAACTCGGACATGAAGAGCAAGGGCAAGTGTTGGAGTTAACCAAACCAGGGCTTCATCTCGAAATACAACACGTACAAACCAGACCAGAGAGATTCATGCTGATACTGGGAATAACCGAGATGCCCCACAAGCGGCTCGTAATAATAACCCAGAACCTGCAAGGCCAGCTCCTAACAATAAGAGGCCGCCACCATCTCCGATCAGACATCCCTCACCAGTTCGAGACATACGCAACTTGCCCCTAGTGGACCTCGAACTGGTGAGAGGGCAACTCAAAATCCTGCACAATGTGCAAGAAGTACAAGCCGAGATAGGAACCCTCTGTTGGGAATTGTGCCCTTAAAGTAATTGTAGTTGACAATGGTTTTAATGAATAATTAAATGAATTTAATTATTGTGTATATGTAGCTTATGTACTATATTATTGTTAATAATATTAAGTAAATATATGAAAATTCCCAAGTTCATCTATGTGGTCTCAATCTCATATTGGTATGAGAGGATCGAGATTGAGATAATGGACATAAATAATTGACAATAAAATAAAGTTGTGGAATCTTTAGAATAATTACTGCTAGTACGGTCCACTAGTATTATGAATACATGTGACCTAGATACGAGTTACTAGTGTAGTGGGACACTTTAGTGGATGCACTTTGCACACTGAGAGTATGTAGAACTGGACTAGATGTGATTTGATAATACTTGTTTAAATACCGTTTCATAGTATTATAAAACACATCAACTAATGATCATATACAAATTGATCTTACTCCTAAAGTTACTATGAACTCCTATATATGTCATTTGATCCTTTGATTCATTCGTTACGGTTTGTCAGAATGATCAGGCTAATAACTATTGTTTTGGGGACTCAATGATGTATATGGCTAGGGACATAGCTTAATAGATATGGAATCTATACCTTCTTATAGATAAAATGATGGTTCCCTATTAGTTTGGCTTTTAGAACTCAAAAGGTTATTGAAGTCAAATTCATAATCAGATTATGGATCAACCTTCACTAGTAAAGACAATGGTACACTAGGAAAAAGGACATAATCAAAAGGGTAAAACGGTAATTTTATTCCCACTTAATTATGAATCATCAATAGATGATTAATTTGTATGTAATGATTATATCAATGGACATTTTATGTCTACAATGAAATACTCAGTAAATATATGTCTTTAACTCTCAAGAGTGCAGTCTCATATTTATAAGGGAATAGTCATGAGATTAATAAATATGATTATTGAATCAAAGCGTTTTGGTTAATAATCTATTATTTATTGGAGCTTGGAATTATTGATCCGTAGGTCCACGGGGCGGCTCTATCAACACTGATCAAAATAAGAGTTGATACAAGGATCAAACTGTGAATGAGCTATTTGAGATAATATTTATTCTTCGGGATAAATATATAATTATGTGATAATTGAAGTTGTGCACTTTATTATTGCATTAATGCAATTTTTCGAAATTGTGTAGAAATAAAATAAATTGATTTTAATCAATTATTTTATTTAAGTGAGAAAGGATAAATATGGATAGTAAAAAAAAAATTTGATTATTATATTTATTTAATTAATAATAAGGTAATAATGAAAATTCAAATTTTGAATTTTGGAATTTAAGTTGTTATCTTTTCCTTAAAAAGATGATACCTTATTTGAATTTCTAATTCTCAATTAATTAAAATAAATATGTATGAAAAATCAAATCCCCCTCATTTTAGGGAGGTGTTACACGCATAGGGTTTCCTAAACTGCCCTATGTGTGTATCACTACTGATAATGATCAATTATTGGTTTTTTTTTCATTTATTTACTTAATTAATAAAACATTTAAAAAAAGGGTTTTTAAATGGAAGGTAAGACAATGTCTTTAATTATCATTTATTTTATTATTATTGTTAAGATGATCAATTTTATTTAGTTATTATTATTAAGATAATAATACCTATATATTCTATATGATAGAAAATAGGATATAAAAATTATTGACAAGAAGCATCAGTAAAAGAAATCATCTTTTCTCACAAAAAGGAAAAAACATTTCTCTCTAGCCTATAATCAAGAGTCTCATGTGTTGACAATACTTTTGATTCACAAATTTGATTCTTGTTCTCTATGTGCCCACCCACATCTTGAGGTGTAGAGAACGTCTTGGAAGATCTTGGTGTGAGTACTCTAGCGAGGATAGAAATATCGAAATATATACAAAAATATTAAAGAATTCTTGATAGGCTACAAAAGGTAAATCATTTCGTATCATTTTTTTCGTATACATATTTTTGTTGATTAACATATTGCATATTAAAGGATCCGCATATACAGTTGTTTATATGAAATTTTTTGTAGTATACAATACTATCATTACCACAATTTCCGTTGCGCTCTAGGAGCAGTTCTTAACATTTGGTACCAGATTCATCTTTAATCCCTGTGTATGTTAATTACTGTGTGGGTATCATATGTATTTTTTATATTATGTGTAATATATGAATCGATGGATGTTTATGTATGAACTGTTAATGTTTTTTAAGTGTAACGCTCTAGTTACTCCAAGACCGTTACTGTGAGCTTTGAACCGTGCTTAACTCGCTAATCGAGTTCTTTGGTTATAAACGTGAATCTAGGTATTATTAAGAGGCTAAGGTGAAAACCGATCAAAAGGAAATGATATATTTTATTTAAAACATAAAATTGTTCATGAGCCCATAAAAGCGTTTACAAGTAATTTACAACTCAAAATGGTCATTACAGTGTAAAAATTACAACCCGTCGACCTAACCGGCAAAGATAGGGTTAACCCTTAGTTCCCCTGAGAAAATCCTGGGCCGTGGTGGTCAAGCGGCCGCATATGTACACATCACCACCTAAGCTCTCCACTCAAGGCTGAGTAAGCTTTTCTTTCCCTTTACCTGCACCACATTGCACCCGTGAGCCAAGGCTCAGCAAGAAAACTCATTACTGCATGTTTATTATATCAAATGATAATCATACAGAGCTTATAGCCCTGAACAGATGAGTGAATAACACTTTGAGGTTCTGTTAACCATGATGGGGCTTATATCCCTAATCTGATGAGTGACTGATGAATAGGTCACTAACGTAAACCAGATAAGCGACTGATGAGTAAGTCACTAGCGTACACAGATGAGTGACTGATGAGTAAGTCACTAACGTGGGCTCAGCACCCATAGCCATGTGACGATGCAGTCACCTGGACCTTCTGGCCCTAGCTCTAAGTGACTAGTCATGAGACTAGACAAGCGCTTTTGTTTTCCATCGAACTTGAGGTCAGTCCGGCATCAATGCTCATGATGAGTCATTTAATGCTGATGTCGATTAGATCTAATCTTTATCAGCTTGCGTTAAACACACTAAGACTATTCTTGACTTATGAGTCAATACCATACGACCAGTGCTCAGTACTACTGCCGAACTTGACTAATGAGTCACAGCTTCACAGTTAATATTGACACCATTGCCGATTCTAACTAATGAGTCAGTGCCATTCACAAGTAACCAAGATTTTCTAAGCATTTGATATGCAATCAATGTCCACATTTAAACACTCAACATGCCTCAATAATAACCATGCATGTCACATATGGGGTGCAGTTTTCTTACCTCTGGCTCGAGTGAGAAATAGTAAAAGAACGACTCTTGAGAATGATCGACCTTTTGATTCCTGAGCGGTTACCTAGTCATAACCAATTATAACCTCCATTAATGAAAATCAACCGTAAAAGGTTCTTGACATAACCTCACTCCTGGGACCCCGAATTAAACCCAAATGGTAAATAGATTCGTTCCCGAGCCTTAGGAATTGAAACCCTGAGCCAAAAACCCTAAGAAATGCCCAAAACAAGAATCTGGAAAAGTAGGGTAGCGCTGTAGCGCTACCCCCCTAGCGCCCCAGCGCTATTGGTAGAACAAAAAACCCTCTGGCTAGCACTGTAGCGCCCATGGATGGGCGCTGTAGCGCTATATCCAGGGTTTTCAACCCTGGTTTCTTCCTCCTTTGACACCACCATTTCCAACCTGAAAACCAGCTTCCAAACCTCATATAGACTTCCAAATAAACCCAAAAACCATATACATAAGTTCTAGGCATCATAACCCAAGTAACCCTAGCCAAAAACTCCCATCAATTCTCATTATCCAACCTAGAAATCCAAGCTGAAATCCAATAGAAAAAAGAGCAAACTAGAGTTTTAATGGCTAGATCCTTACCTCAAGCTAAGTTTAGAACCCTCTTCAATGGTGGAACACAACCCTAAGCCCTCAAGGTCCACTTCCTTAGCTTGGTTCCTCAAATTAAGCTTAAAAATCCAAGAAGAAAAGGAGAAGAAAAGATGTACGGGAGATAAGAAAATGGTGCTCTATTCCTTACAAGTTCTACGGCCTTCAATGGCTAAATATATCCTTAGGGTGAAAAGACCTTATTGCCCCTAGGCCTAATTAAAACTCTAAACAGCCTCCAAGGGAAAAATCGTCATTTCCTGCCTATTTCGATAATTTTAATTAACACCCTCCAATTCTCGTTATTCCCAATATTCTCAAATACCAATAAATCTTATCTCATTACCCTTTAATTCTTGGTAACTTTCTAATCACCAAATTGCCCCGAGACTCACCCCGAGCCCCGAACTTAATCTCGTTATTATCAAACCGCTAACTTGCACTCAAAAATCATCTCATGACAAATGGCTCGAACAAATTCACATTATAATGTGGCCTCAACAATAGTTCACCAACATGCATACAAATATACAATTACGTCCTCAACGGGCCAAATTATCAAAATGCCCCTATGATCAAATGTGGACCCACATGCATGCATTTAACATCATATTATAATATAATTCACATAAACATGCACATAATCATTTAATGGCATAATAAATCAATTATGGCTCTCCCGACCTACTTATCCAACCATTAAACCTCATTAGGGATTTTGGGGCATTACATTAAGGGTTGGTTTTCATGGTGCTTTTGGGATAGGAAAAGTTCTTCAATTTTCTTGATATACAAAAATTGTAAGACATTTTGCGACATAGGAATTTTGTAATTTATTTTTTAAATTTCTAGATAAAATTATGTTATGGTCCGAGCCCCGAGCACGAACCCTAAGGCCCGAGTCGTTGCCCGAACCACGCCGCGCGCACCCCTGCAGCCAACGTTGTGTGTGCCCCTACAGCCACTACTCGTTCGCGTCCCTGTAGCCACCTCCCGTGCACACCCCTGCAGCCACCGTCCGTGTGCGCCAGGCACCACCCACGGTCGTGCCCTCCTCCACCGTCAGCCTCCCTTGCTGTTGCCCACCATGACACACCCATTAGGGTTTGTGTCATGAAAACCCTAAGAGATGTGTAATTATCTTTTTGGGCCATTTTGAGCCCAATATAATTAAAAGTGATTTAATTATAATTTTTGAATTAATTATGGTGATTCCAAATTCCAATAGGGCCTTAATTACTTGTTGGGTATTAAAACCCAAAGTTTGATTATTTTAAAATTGTTTAAAATAATTAAAAGGTTATTTAATTCATAATGGATAATTAAAATGGTAATGACTGAAAGACTAAAAGAGAAGGTCCAAATATCAAAGGAGTTGCTCTTCATTAGGCCTCAATTAGTTTAATTAATTTTTTATGTATTTTTTTGCAAGTGTTGTAATTTTCTAGAAATACCCAAAGCACCCAACTCGCATTTATTTATTTATTTGTTTGAACATGATTATTTTATCATGCATTATAATACGCCATACATATTACCCACTAAGTACATATTAAGCATGCATCTATATTTTTTTTAGAAACATGTTTATGATTGATTATATGTTTTTATTTGATAACTCATATAATTAATTTAGTCTTAATTAGTTGAGATGGTAAATAAAATTTAAAAGTTGTTTATTTTCTTATTTAATAAATTGTTTTATTAAATTAAATGGTATTCTACTTCAAAGGCAAAATAAAATTAATCTAGGGCACGATTATTTATTTTGCATAAATGGATTAGTATTTATTAGAATATCATTTAGTAAAATTAATTTAATTATTTTTACAATTAAATTGAAAATAATGATTTTGAGAAACACACATTCTTTTAAAATAGTGAGTGGGAATTATGACAATAAGTCTCATGGTCTCCATTATTGGTTGAACACTGAGAGGCATAGGAAGGGTCTCGTGTTGCCTCCATTTGTGACCTCCCTAAGGAAATACTTCCAAATATGTTTCTTTTTATCTCAATGTTGACTTCTCATAAGAGAAAAAGATCAGTGATGTATTTCAAGTTTGACTGACCCTAAGGCACACTCTTGAGTTAAGTCATTAATCGAAAAATAATGGGTTACACTCCAAAGATGTATCTAGGCTTTCGAGCACGACTAGAACATCTTGAACAAACTAACGGTAAGTCATAAGTCAAAAGAGAAAAAGGAGTATTTATGTTTTCACTTATGGAGTTGAGATCTTGTCTCAATGTTAATTTGTAATTAGTCTGACGTACCCTAAGACTGGTCCATTAATTTTTAAATTATTCTGTCGTGGACTGGTAACTATTTTTTTGTGTTATTTTATGTGTTGCATTCATGCATTCTGTTTACTATTCCAAATATAAACTGATATTTATTATATGCATTAATTTATTATATTTTATTTATTTATTTTTCAGCAATATGTCCAATCCAAAACCTGTAACTGCTTTACTTGCTAATGAGAAATTGATTGGTGATAATTACATGTTATGGAAATCGAACATGAACTTTGTTTTGATATGTGAAAACACATGTTTGTCCTGAATGAGGAATGTCCCTAGGTTCCTGCTTTCACTGCTGCCAAAACTACTAGAGAAAAATATGACGATTGGATCTTATCTAACAATAAGGCCAAATGTTATATGCTTGCTAGTATGAGCCATGTGCTCAGAAAGAAGTTTGAAACTGTTTAAACGACTTATGAGATTTGAGAAGCTCTACAAGGCATGTTTGGCCAGCAGTCTGATAAGTGCAGACATGATGCTACTAGAAGCTTCATGAATATGAAAATGAAGAAAAATGTTTCTGTCAGAGAACATGTCCAAGACATGATCAACATATTGCACTATGCAGAAATCCATGGTACAACCATTGATGAGAGAGCTCAAGTAAGTGTGATACTTGAATCTCTCACACCAGCTTTTTTGGCATGCACTACCAACTATGTTATGAACAAGTTGGATTACAACATGACCCAACTACTGAATGACTTGCAAACTTTTGAGTCTCTAAAAAAAAGTTCCACTAAGGTTGAGGAGGCAAATTTTGCTGAAACCAAGCCTTCCACTTCAAATGGAAATTCAAAGAAAAGGAAGGGTGGCCAAGGAAAGGACAAGAAAAAGGACAAACAACCAAATAAGACCAACAAGTCTTCCAAGAATAATTATTATGCAAAGAACTCCAAAAAGAAGGCACCTAAAGGATCATGCTTTCATTGTAGAGTTGATGGTTATTGGAAAATGAATTTTCCTAACTACCTGGCTGAACTAAAAGAAAAAAATAAGGGTAAATATGATTTACTTGTTTTAGAATATTTTTTAGTGGAAGGTGATTTTTCATCTTGGATAATTGATTCGAGAGCCACTAATCCTGTTTGTTTTTCTTCGCAAAGTCTTAGTACTTCGAGGAAGCTAGCTCATGGAGAGGTGACCATGAGAGTTGGAAGTGAACAGGAGATCTCGGTAATTGTAGTTGGAAAAGCTTGCCTAGTTTTTTTTATAATAATAAATTTGTTGTGTTGGAAAATGTTTATTTTATTCCTGGATTTTCTAGAAATTTGATTTTCTTATAAAAATTGCATGAACAAGGTTTTAATATTTTTTTTAATAATAATTTGATTGTTATTTCAAAATATGGTTTTGCAATTTGTTCTGCAAAGTCTGAAGGTGGACTTTACACGTTAGAGGATTAATATGTATGTAATGATTATATCAATGGACACTTTATGGTTACAATAAAGTACTCAGTAAATATATGTCTTTAATTCTCAAGAGTGCAATCTCATATTTATACTGGATTAATCATGAGATTAATAAATATGATTATTGAATCTAAGAGTTTTGGTTAATAATCAATTATTTATTGGAGCTTGGAATTATTGGTCCATAGGTCCCCGGGGCGACTCTATTTCCTAGCTCTTCATGGATGCTTGAATCTTTCTCTAGTAGGATCATATACAAACTGATGATCATATACAAACTGATCTTAATCATGAAGTTACTATGAACTCCTATATATTTCATTTGATCCTTTGATTCATGTGTTACAATTTTTTAGAATGATCAGGCTAAGAACTATTATTTTGGGGACTCAATGATGTATATGGCTGGGGACATAGTGCAATGCCCCAAAATCTCAAATGAGGTTTAATGGTTGGATTGGTAGGTCGGGAGGGCCATAATTGATTTATTATGCCATTAAATTATTATGTGCATGTTTATATGAATTATATTGTAATATGATGTTAAATGCATACATGTGGGTCCACATTTCATCATAGGGACATTTTGGTAATTTGGCCTGCTGAGGGCGTAATTGTGTATTTTCATGCATGTTGATGAACTATTGTTGAGGCCACATTATAATGTGGATTTGTTCAAGCTTTTTTGCATGAGACGATCTTTGAGTGCAAGTTAGTGGTTTGGTCATAATGAGATTAAGTTCAGGGCTCGTGGTGAATCTCGAGGTAATTTGGTGATTAAAACATTGCTGGGAATTAAAGGGAATGGGATATGATTTATTGGTAATTGAGAATATTGGGAATAACGAGAATTGGAGAGTGTTAATTATGATTAACAAAATAGGCAGGAGAGGACGGTTTACCCTTTGGAGCCTTTAAAAGACTTTAAATGACCTAGGGGCAATAAAGTCTTTTCATCCTAAGGATATATTTAGCCATTGAAGGTTGTAGAACCTTGCCAAAATAGAGCACCATTCTCTTCTCTCCCGTACATCATTTCTCTTCCTTTTCCCTTTGTATTTTTTAGCTTCATTTGAGGAACCAAGCTAAGGAAGTGAACCTTGAGGGCTTAGGGTTGTGTTCCATCATTGAAGAGGGTTCTAAACTAAGCTTGAGGTAAGTTTCTAGACATTAAAACTCTGGTTTGCTATGTTTTTCTATTGGATTTCATCTTGTATTTCTAGGTTGGATATTGAGAATTGATGGGAGTTTTTGGCTAGGGTTACTTGGGTTATGATGCCTAGGACATGTGTAGATGGTTTTTGGGTTCAATTTGGGGTTTAAATGAGGTTTAGAAGCTTGTTGTTTAGGTTGGAAATGGTGGTTTCAAAGGATGGGAGAACCAGAGTTGAAAACCCTAGTTGTAGCGCTACAACACCCATCACTGGGCGCTACAGCGATAGCCAGGGAGTGATTCTGCTCTCCAAGGGCGTTGGGGTGCTAGGGGGGTAGCGCCACAGCGCTACCCTGCTTTTCCAAATTCCTGTTTTGGGCATTTTTTAGGGTTTTTGGCTCGGGGTTTCAATTCCTAAGGCTCAGGATCGAATCTACTCACCGTTTGGGTACAATTCAGGGTCTCAGGAGTAAGGTTTAGGTCAAGACCCTTTTATTGTTGATTTTCATTAATGGAGTTTATAATTGGTTATGACTAGGTGACTGCTAAGGAATCAAAAGTTCGATCGCTCTCAAGGGTCATTCTTTTACTATTTCTCACTCGAACCAGAGGTAAGAAAAATGCACCCCATATGTGACATGCATGGTTATATTATTGAGGCATGTTGAGTGTTTAAATGTGGACATTGATTGCATATCAAATGCTTAGCAAATATTGGTTACTTGTGAATGGCATTGACTCATTAGTCAAAAACGGCAATGGTGTCAATATTAACTGTGAAGCTGTGACTCATTAGTCAAGTTTGGCAGTAGTACTGAGCACTGGTTGTATGGTATTGACTCATAAGTCAAGAAATATCTTAGTGTGTTTAACGCAAGCCTATAAAGATTAGATCTAATCGACATCAACATTGAATGAATCATCATGAGCATTAATGCCGGACCGACCTCAAGTTCGATGAAAAACAAAAGCGCTTGTCTAGTCTCATGACTAGTCACTTAGAGCCAGGGCCAGAAGGTCCAGGTGACTGCATCGTCACATGGCTATGGGTGTTGAGCCCACGTTAGTGACTCACTCATCAATCACTCATCTGATTCAAGCTAGTGACTTGCTCATCAGTCACTCATGTGCTTAAGCTAGTGACTTACTCATCAGTCACTCATCTGGTTTACATTAGTGACTTGCTCATCAGTCACTCATCTGATTAGGGCTACAAGCCCCATAATGGTTAACAGAACCTCAAAGTGTTATTCACTCATCTGTTTAGGGCTATAAGCTCTGTATGATTATCATGATCATCATTTGATATAATATACATGCAGTAATGAGTTTTCTTGCGGAGCCTTGGCTCACAGGTGATGTGTGGTGCAGGTAAAGGGAAAGAAAAGCTCACCCAGCCTTGAGTGGAGGGCTTAGGTGGTGATGTGTACATATGAGGCCGCTTGACCACCACAGCCAAGGAGTTTCTCGGAGGAACTAGGGGTTAACCCTATTTTTACCGCTAAGGTCGGTGGGTTGTAACTTTTGTACTATAATAACCATTTTGGATTGTAAATAACTTGTAAACGTTTTTATGGGTCCATGAAAAATATTATGTTTTAAATAAAATATATATTTTCCTTTTGATCGAGGTTTTCACCTTAGCTTGTTAATAACACCTAGATGCACATTTATAACTAAAGAACTCGATTAGCGAGTTAAGCACGGTTCAAAGCTCACAGTAACTGTCTATGAGTAACCACGACGATACACATAGTTTAACAAATATGGAATCTATACCTTCTTGTAGATTGAAGGATGGTTCCCTATTGGGTTGGCTTTTGGAACTGAAAAGGTAATTGACGTCAATTTCATAATCAGATTATGAATTAACCTTCACTAGTAAAGTCAATGGTACTCTAGGAAACAAGATATAATTAAAAGGGTAAAATGTTAATTTTATTCCCACTTAATTATGAATCATTAATAGAGGATTAATTTGTATGTAATGAGTATATAAATGGACACTTTATGGTTACAATAAAGTACTCCGTAAATATATGTATTTAATTCTCAAGAGTGCAGTCTCATATTTATAGTGTACTAATCATGAGATTAATAAATATGATTATTTAATCAAAGATTTTTGGGTAATAATCTATTATTTATTGGAGCTTGGAATTATTGGTCCACTGGTCCCGGGGCGGCACTATCAACACTATTCAAGGTAAGAGTTGATATAAGGATCAAACTGTGAATGAGCTATTTGAGAGTATTTATTCTTCAGGATAAATATACAATTATATGATAATTGAAGTTGTACAATTTATTATTGCATTAATGCAATTTAGAAATTGTGTAGAAATAAAAGAAATTGATTTTAATCAATTATTTTATTTAAGTGAGAAAGGATAAATATAGATAGTCAAAATTGTTTTGATTATTAAATTATTTAATTAATAATAAGATGATAATGAAAATACAAATTTTGAATTTTGAATTTTGAAATTTAAGTTGTTATCTTTTCCTTAAAAAGATGATACCTTATTTGAATTTCTAATTCTTAATTAATTAAAATAAATATGCATGAAAAATTAATTCCTCTCATTTTAGGGAGGTGTTACACGCATAGGGTTTCCTGGACTGCCCTATGTGTGTACCACGACTGATAATGATAAGTTATTGGTTTTTTTTTCATTTATTTAATTAATTAATAATATATTTTGAAAATGATTTTAAAATGGAATGTAAGACTTTGTCTTTAATTATCATTTATTTTATTATTATTAAGATGATCAATTTTATTTGATTATTATTATTATGATAACAATACCTATATATTCTATATGATAGAAAATAGAATATAGAAATTATTGACAAGAAGCATCAATAAAAGAAATCGTCTTTTTCTCACAAAAAGGAAAAATCTTTCTCTCTAGCCTATAATAAAGAGTCTTATGTGTTGAGAATACGTTTGATTAACAAATTTGATTCTTGTTCTCTATGTGTCCACTCACATCTTGAGGTGTAGAGAACGTTGTGGAAGATCTTGGTGTGAGTACTCTAGCGAGGATGGGAAGATCGAAATATATACGAAAAGATTCAAGGATTCTTGATAGGCTACAAGAGGTAAATCATTTCGTATCATTTTTTACGTATACATTTTTTTTTTATTAACATATTGCATATTAAATGATCCTCATATAAAGTTGTTTATGTGAAAATTTTTGTTGTATACAATACTACCATTACCACAATTTTTGCTGCGCACTAAGAACAGTTCCTACCGCTCTCAAGCTAGGCCCGAATAATGGGATAATCGTGAGGTCCTAATGGGGGACAATCAAGGGCATAGATAGCCAAGACGGCCCCAGCCATCTGGGAGTTATATGTCGAGATCCTGTGCTACTGGGATCAGGGTACACGTGGATAAGCCACCTCCAAACTATGCTCAACAACAGCAACAGAGGACAGTCAATTTCCTCGAAGATAGTCAGAATCATAGTAGGTCGGTGAGTGTCTACAACACTGAAACAATATATTATGAAAATTATCCTAATATTTGTCCAGACCTTTGAGACCACCTGAATTAGAATTGGGGGTAGTAGAACCAGCCAAACCCAGACTTGAGGGCACATTTTAATGCCCAGAGGGAGCCTTACAACCTGCTTACGGGAATAATTATAACCCGATACTACAACAAGGGGCTGGAGCTCCTTTGAACAATAACCTCCTCCCACTAATGCAAGCTCCACCCCCGATAGATCTAGTCTATGATAGGATAGGATAAATCAACTTGAGGAGCTGTTTAGGTTCCTTCGAGAGGGAAAAGATAAGGAGAAAGCATACGACTCAGATGAGGAACTTGAACCATTCGCTCCTCATATTTCAAACACACCTTTCCCCAATGGGTTCAAAATACCCCATGTGGCACCTTGAGCACGTTTAACACAGTGATGAGAGCCATTAATGTTGGCCTCAAACTTCGGTACATGCTCCTCCCAACAACGTTATCAGGAGTCAAAAAAATTTGGTTCGACAAGTTTAATCGACATTTGATCTCGTCATAGGAACAATTGTTGAAAGAGTATGAGATACTATTTCAAGCTGCAAAGAGCATCAAGCTTGAAGCTTCCTCATCGACAAACATTAATTAACAACCAGGAGAGTCTCTTAAGAAATATCTTTCCAGATTCAAAATCGAAGCAGCCCAAGCTCGAGATTTCAATGACAGTAGCCTTCTAATGGCTATTTGAGTTGGAATCTTGCCCGCAAGCCTCCTCTGGGAAGGCTTGCACCGAAAACTGATGCAAACCATAGCAGAGTTCACTCTTTGAGCTCAAAGGTTCATCAATGTAGAAGAGGCCTGGTCAGCGATACAATTAGCGCCACCAGCTCCAATAACTACAATGATAAACATTAACTCAACAACGAGCTCGACAACACCATCCGTGGCTCAACCTTCTGGTTACAATTCTTCCAAAGGGAAGAAAAACATAAACAACACTCCTGAGGCAGTTGAGAATAAAAAGAAAAAGGGAGATAAATACATCTCCAATTACACCGTGTACATCGAGCTCACAGAAAGTTGGCACAACAAATATGTAACTAATGAGAACCAAGTTCCAAATAGGTGACCTAAAGTTGCAATCAATGCGCAAAACGAATTCAGAACAAGTATTGCTGAGTCCACGTGGATATCGGTCACATGACTTAGGAATGCAGGAAATTGAAGGATGAGATTGAAGGTTTGATCTTGAAAGGCTACCTTGGACAATATGTGTGAAACATAAATAATAACCAAACGTAGGGTCCGCAAAACCAAAGGGCAGATCCAATCCAGCCAGCACCACAACGTCAAGTCGTAGCACCCCCTGCTTGGGAAGACAATTGACCCATTTCGATTGATGGAAAAGATGTACTAACCATCTCCGGGGACCCCACATAGCTGGAAGGAGCAAGAATGCTCAAAAAAGATATGTAAAAGAGTTGAAAAATAGGAGATGGATCTCCTTATGTTCCAAAGCCTCGAGCTCCAAAGAAACAAATGGTCGAATCCCAATAGAATACCTTTACGGAGGATGATGCCTTTCACGTCCAATTTCCCCAAAATGACTCATCGGTCATAACATCCAAAATAAGAGGGTCCACCGAGTACTGATCGATAATGATAGCTTGGTGAACATCCTCTATAAGACGACACTGGAGAAAATGGGTCTGATAGTTTGAGACTTAGAAGCTTGTGCGACTACCCTGTATGGATTCTCAAGTTAAGGGATAGCCAGTACAAGATCAATCTAAGTCCCAATAACTCTGGGAGAATATCTAGTCTCTCTCATGAACATGTTTGAATTCATAGTGGTGGATACTCCATCAGTTTACAACGTCTTGCTCGGCAGACCAGCCCTGATTGGGCTGGGAGCATTAACGTCAGTAAGACACTTGGCATTAAAATTCACAACTCCAAGTGGAATTGAGAAATTAAAGGGAGATCAATTAGCAGCTTGAGAATGCTACAACATCTCAATGAAGGGGAGATTGAAGAGAGAGTTTTTGAGGTCGAGGATAAGATCGACCCGAGAATGGGAGAAAACCGGGCTGATCTCGGCCCAATAGATGAGCTCGAGGATATTCAGCTCAATGATAAGGATACCACCAAATTGATTAAGATTGGGAAAAACCTCACTATGGTAGAGAGATAACAATTAATATGCTTTCTGAGAGAAAATCATGATGTTTTTGCATGGTCCCATTAAGATATGATGGGAATTAGTCCCAACATAATAAGCCATGTATTAAACATAGATAAGAGCTTCCCCCTGAAATGGTAAAAAGGAAGACTCATTGATGATGAAAGGAAACAAGCTCTGAAAGAAGAGGTCAATAGATTAAAGGCAAATCGCTTCATAAGAGATGCGATTTACTCAGACTAGATAACCAATCCAGTTTTAGTTCCCAAACCAAATGGAAAGTAACGAACCTATATTGATTATTTGGACTTGAATAAGGCATACCTGAATGATTATTTCCCATTTCCTCGAATTGATCAACTCATTGATGCAACCTCGGAACATGAAATCATGTCATTCATGGATGTTTACTCTGGACATAACCAAATAACAATGCATGCTTTTGACCAAGATCACACGAGATTTATGATAGATAAATGACTATACTGTTATAATGTGATGCCATTCGGGCTAAAGAATGCAGGAGCAACATACCATATATTGGTAAATCGTATGTTCGCAGAACAAATTGGAAACAACATGGAAGTGTATGTGGATGATATGCTAGTAAAATCCAAACATAATGTTAACCAAGTTGCCGACCTCGCAAAGTGTTTCACTATACTTCGAAAGTATAATATGAGACTTATCCCACAAAAGTGTTCATTCGAGGTATCTTCGGGAAAGTTTCTAGATTTTGTAGTGAATGCTTGAGACATCGAGTCAAATCAAGACAAGATCAAGGCCCTAATAGACATGTCTTCACCTCGAAAGCATAAAGATGTCCAGAGCTTAATTGGACGAATGACGACTTTGAATAGGTTCATCTCGAAATCCATTGATAAATACCTGCTCTTCTTTGACCTTCTGAGAGGGGGCAAGAAATTTAAATGGGCAGAGGAGTGCGAGCTTGCCTTTCAATTTCTTAACAAACACATTGTCAAACCGCCTATCTCATCTAAACCAGTCTTGAGAGAAATATTGTACTTATATCTCGCTACAACCAAGCATGCAATTAGTGATGCGTTAGTTCTGGAGGACAAAAAAGTACAAAGGTCAGTCTATAACATCAGTAAATGGCTCTTAGAAGCTAAGTCACAGTACCCTCTAATGGAAAAGTGGCATTATGCCTAGTACACACATCTCGAAAGTTTCAACCCTACTTTCAAGCGTACCCTATACATGTGTTATCTGACCAACCATTGAGGAAAATACTGTCAAAGCCTAAAGCATCAGGTCTGCTAATGAAATGGGTCATTGAACTCGTTAGTTCGAGATCACATATCACCGAGAACAACGATAAAGGGCTAGGCACTGGCCCATTTCAAAGTAGAATGTGCGTAAATATCCATCGAAGAAGTAATAACCCCAACTCGAGAGTTGTGGAAACTTTATGTGATGGATTATCCATTGAAAATGAATGGGGAGCAGGTATTATACTAATAACCCCATCAGGACACAGATTTCATTCGACGTTGAGATTTGGATTCAAGCATCAAACAATGAGGCTAAATATAAAGCGCTACTAGCAAGGCTTCGATCGTCCTCTGAGCTAAAAGCCAAAGCTATACATTGTTACAATGATTCACAACTGGTGGTCAACCATGTACAGGGTGAGTCCCAGATTCGGGGGACTAAAATGGCGGCATACCTGGAAAAGGTCGAAATAACATTTGAATAGTTCAAATATTAAATGATTGAACAGGTTCTAGGGAACATAACTCGAATGCTAATGCTTTAGCACGACTTACGACTACCAGGGAAGCCGACACACGCAATGTGGTTCCAGTGAAGTTTTTAAGACAACCAAGTATCACTGAGCTGGATATAAATGTTGGAAAACCATTCAGAGCACACAGTGAAAAAATTTCATGGTGGGCCCATTGTTGTTTATGAACAACAAAACAACAACAATCAATTTTTTTTTCATTAATCATATAAACAATTTTTATGACCAAGAAAACAATCCAAAAACATTATCATACAATACTATTAATCATGCAACAAATATGTATATAAATATACAATATATTTATATAGAATATATAAACATAAAAAATCAAGAACATAAACTTTTACCTATTGAAGCCTATCAAGTGTCCTTGAGTCTTTTTGTACTTTTAACAATCTTCCTATCCAAAGCTTTAAGTACTCAAACCACGATCTTCTGGAGTGTTCTCTACACCTCAAGATGTGTGTAGGCACATAGAGAACATGAGTTTGTATTTTAGG
Organism: Humulus lupulus; assembly: GCF_963169125.1. Taxonomy (NCBI): domain Eukaryota; kingdom Viridiplantae; phylum Streptophyta; class Magnoliopsida; order Rosales; family Cannabaceae; genus Humulus; species Humulus lupulus. The sequence continues at coordinate 116,929,182 of NC_084794.1, read as the reverse complement.
AATCACAAGTATTTCTCAACACATGAGAACTTGGATTATGATATGAGAATGACTAGAATAAAGAAGAAGAACGAGAGAGATTTTGTCTAACAAAAAAACTCTGAGAATTATTCTGAATTGTCTCTGTATTGTTGTGTGTTTCTATTTTCAATCTGTGTATATGTGTATGTTTCTCTTCTTCTTCTATATCATATATATAGAGAATCATATTACTTATTATTCCTAATAATAATAGTAATATAAAAATATCATAATAATGATGATAGTATTAGATTTCAGGTAAATATCCAACTTACCAAATTTGAAAAACTACTTTCAAATTATTAAATAATTAAATAAATAAAATAAAAACTACATAGACACAATATCTATATAGTGGTACACGTATGGCACAGTCCTTAGACTGTGTCAGGCGTGTACTGCTATTCCCTTTTCAGGAATTTTACATTTTTTTCTTTAATTATTTAATTAAAATCAATCTCCCTCAAAATAAGATGTTTATCTTTTTAAGGAAAAGATGAAAACCATATTTAAAAATTTAAATTCTAAATTCAAAATGATGATCTTCATTATCATCATCTTTTAAAATGAAATAAATCAAAAACAATTTTGACTTACCAATTTTATTTTCTCCCACCCAAATAAAATAATTAATTTCAAAATTTTATTTATTTATATATATGAAATTCGAAAATTTATATATTTAAATTAATAAATATATTTTTTGAAATTAATAATAAATTCTAAATTAATCATTCAACCTCAATTATCATATAATTGCATACTTGACCCAAAGAATAAAATTCTTCTCAAATTCTCAAATTACAGTTAAACCCTTGTATCAACTCTTTCCTTGAGATGATGTTGATAGAGCCACCCTGGGGACCTATGAACCTATAATATCAAGCTCCAATAAATGTTACATTATCAATCAAAGCTCTTTGATTAAATAATCATATTTATTAATCTCATGATTACTCCACTAAAAATATGATATTGAACTCTTGATAATTATAGACATATATCTATTGAGTACTTTATTAAGAATAAAGTGCCAATTGATATAATCATTACATACAGTGTTAATCCTCTATTAATGGCTCATAATTAAAAGGGAATAAAATTACAATTTTACCTTTTTAGCTAAATCTTGTTTCTAGAGTACCATTGACTTTACTAGTGAAAGTTGTCTCACAACAAGTTTGTGACGTGAGCGCTCATAATATTTTCAGTTCCAAAAGTCAACCTAATAAGGAACCATTATTCAATCTATAAGAATGTATAGATTCCATACCTGTTAAACTATGTCCCCAGCCATATACATCATTGAGTCCCCAAAACAATTGTTCTTAGCCTGATCATTCTGACAAACCTTAACGTACGAATCAAAGGATCAGATGATATATTTAGGAGTTCATAGTAACCTCAGGATTAAGATCATCGTGTATATGATCATCGTTTGATGTGTTTGATTAATACTATGAAACAATGTTTAAACAAGTATTAACAAATCACATCTGGTCCAGTTCTACATACTCTCAGCATGCAAAATACCTCCACTAAAGTGTCCTACTACACTAGTAACCTGGATCTAGGTCACATGTATTCATAATACTAGTGGATCGTACTAGCAGTAAATAATCTAAAGATTCCATAACTTTATTTTACTGCGAACTATTTAAGTTTATTATCTTAATCTCTATCCTCCCATACCAATATTCACTTAATATTATCATATAATATCGGACATAGTCTATATATAATAATTCAATTCAATTATTAATCCCATTTAAAACATTTGCCACTACAATTGCTTTAAGGGTACTATTCCCAACAATCTCCCACTTGCGCTAAAGAAAATCGAGGCATCTATTTTAATATGTCAATCATATTCTCCTGACCGATTTTGTCTAACAAAGTCTTTGTAACAATTTTGTAAAAAACTATTTTGAAGTTATCTTCAAGATTATTACATCAATTATGTAATATTATCTTGAATTGAATGATACTTCATCTCATGTGCTGTACCCTTTCACGATTTATAGTTATTCTAGAATAGTTGTATCTCCATTGCTTATGCAATGAGATGCTAGTTGTTTATTCTAGTCTAAAAGCCTCTCTAGAATGTCAAAGAACATAACTAAATCCAATAACCTATTTAACTGCTCGTAGCTGTTATATATCAGATTTTTGTGGTGAAACATGTAAATTTGAAATGTCTAACACATTTCTAGATTAATGTGTTTCCTCCATAGTTATGGAATCTGATACTGATATCAATCTTGAAGATTTAATATCAGATCATCCATTGGGATTTTAGGTCTCTGCCTAAATGCACGTACATATAATCTCTATTATATTGAAGATACTCAAAACTAAGTCCTTATAATTATTCAATGATTCAATCCATAATGGAATGATAACTGCTGACTATTCCCACCGTTTAGCAAATGTCTATTCGAAAATATAACATTCAATACATTAAATAGTCTATCACCGAGTTGTAGGAATGTTGTCTGATGTCCTCTTTTCTAGTAAAAGAATAAATGGACGTTTATTAGTTAGATAATACATCCTCCTTACCAGGAAGGCTAAAAGCCTTTCTTGGAATTTGTAAACTAAAGTATTTAAGCTTCTTATATATATAAGTTGCTTGAGACAGAACCTAAGGGTTGTTCTTTCAATCTCTATAGAATTGAATGTACATAACATTCTTGGCTTTTCTAAATCCAATATTTAGAAATGTTCAGCAAACCATTTCTTTTCTCTTGACGATTTCTCTACATCATTCCTAATGATTAGAACGTTGTCAATATCAAGAATAAGAATCAAAATAGAATCTTTCTGGTCGAGATCTTCAAATGATTTTGTCATGTTATCCATTCCAGTAAAGACTACTTAGACATTCATTGAAATCATTCGCATAATCCATACATAAAGCAGTGGACAAGAGTATGTAAACAGATTCAAGTTTGGTTACAATAAAAGACATTTATTCAAGTAATAAATTATTCTTTCTATTCATAGTCATTGGCTATTAACCGAACTTTGAAAAATCTGTACTTTTCTCTGTTCTCCTCTTCATCTTGAATATCTTGTTTCAAACTAAAGTTCAATGAACTTTAGTTGGATATTCAAGAGTCCAGATGTCATAAAATTCCAAATTCTATTTCTTGATTCATGGTGTTTCAACCATTGTTTTCTGTAAAAGCTTTTTCATTTCATATATTAGTATGTGAATGAAGTATAGTTAGATTATGTTACACACAATTTAACTATCTTTACATTTATAATGGAGTACTTACTAACTAACGCTCTCACTACAACTATGTTTTACATAATTTGTGATATTCTTTGGTTTTATCATTGTTAATTATCAGTAACTCGCTTACTTGACTTGTAGTCATTATTTCTAGTACAACTTAACTAGAAAATATAGTGATTATAATAATCATGCTTCATTAAAGTAGCATTTAAAGAGATACAAACTCTTTTGTGATCTTTTATAATTATTAAATTGCTTCACTAAATGACTTCATAGAAATTTTTTAATTTATTCACATAACCACTTGTGAATCCCAACTTCTAAGTCTTTAATGTTGTACAATCAACCATGTACAGAGTATAACAAGTGTTAGAATTATATAAATAATCAAGACAATAATGATTACTTATTATCTATTTAATCTTATCTTATATGATTATATTTTATTTCCAAAATACTAATTATGCTTAGCATTCTAGTTGTATGTGAGTTGGGTTTGAATTCCAAGTTCACATGAAAATTACTTGAATTCCAAATTCGAGTTTAGACTTCCTTTTTTTGATCAGATCAAACAAGTTTCTAAGTGACTTTACTTTGAATGTTGCATAAAAATTTCTATAAATTTTCTTTGCATTCAATCAAAGTAAATGTCAATCAATATTGACTTAATATTTATTATTTCTTTTAGTTTTGAACATTAAAAGGTTCAACATACATCTCTATGTATTAGCTAAATGATTATGTGATTTTCGAGCCTTTATTAGAGAAAAGTCTTTTGGTTAATTTTAATTAACAGACTATATAAACAGGGAGAGAACCATTGAATGGTTGCATAGAAAAGACTGTCCTTTATTTATTTTATGTCTCTAATTAATTATAAACCAATCTCCAAAATAATTCACATATATGTTTCACTTAATTGGGGTTGGAATAAAAATGTCTTATTAAATCTATGATTTGTATAATAATAAACAATTCATCATTATCATTTATTACTCATTGATGAACTAGATGGAACAAGTATATTTTAAAAAATAACAACTAAATTTATTATTCAAAAGAAATATTAAACTAGTTCATTCATCAAATAAGGAATCCAAAAACATAGTTTCTAGAAAAAGAACTTAATACAAAGTTGAAAATGAAAAACTAATTTCCATATCAGTATCTCTTGGTCTACCACTATGCAATCCTTTTCTTGTTTTTCTTTCGCATTCTTCTCTTTTCTTGAATAATGCTAAAATTGTTCAGTAAAGGGTCCTATTTATAGAGTTCAAGGAGTAAAACTAACTCCTTTTAAAATGAATAAATAAATTATTACAAATTGAATAAATTTGAATTATCTGTTCAACAGATGCCCAGAACTCGGTCAAAGATATTCAAGAATGAGTCAAAGTTGTTGAGGGTTGTTTCTAGTTCAGGATTTTACGAAAATTCAAAAATGGCTGACTGGAGCCGATATATCGCCTACACCATATTTCCAAGGGTCTGTGGTTTTGTTTGTGTGAAGTCGACGTATTTTCCATATCAATCATAGGCGACATATTGGCCTCTATAGCTGCGATATATCGGCATACGCTAATATTTCAAACATGTTTTTGCACACCTTCAACATACTTGAATTTTTTTAAACCACTTGACTAAGTAAAAGTGATCCTAACAGATGATGGAAGGTTCTAGACTTTCATACACTTATCGATGATTATATTTATTCATCAAAATCCTTAAACCCTTAATAAACATACATGTGACAAGTGTCACGTTCTTAATTAATCTATCTAAACCTTAGGTTATAATAAATAATATTCTTAGGACTATATTCATTAATCAAACCTTATGTTAAAATTAATATTTCTAAACTATAGGCTAAACTTATAAAGTCCAGAACTATTTCTACCACTTTCTAATTAAATCCCGATTTTGACCAATATCCACGAAAACTAAAATTCTACAGCTACAATTAGCTAAGTAAAATTCCAGGATGCTACAGTTCTCCTCTACTTAAAAGAATTTCGTCCTCAAAATTTACTTACCAAACATCTCGGGATACCGCTCCCACATATATTCCTCCAATTCCCATGTGGCCTCTCTTTCTGTGCTATTGCTCCACAATATTTTAACCACAGGGACACTTTTGGACCATAACTCCTTAGTTCCCCGTTCTAGAATGCGTACTAGCCGTTCTTCATAACTGAAATCTTGTTTTAACTCCAAAGCCTTGTAATTGAGCACATGGGATGGATCTGATATGTATTTTCTCAACATCGATACATGAAAAACGTTATGTGTTTCAGCTAATGATGGCGGTAAAGCCAACCGATATGCTACATGCTCTGCTTTATCCAATATCTCAAAAGGACCTTTAAACCTCAGGCTTAACTTTCCTTTCTTTTCGAAACGCATTATCCCCTTCATCGGAGAAACTTTGAGAAAGACTTGATCGCTTACTGAAAATTCAACAGTTCGCCTCTTAGCATCGGCATAGCTCTTCTGGCGACTTTGAGCTGCAACCATTCGTTGTCTTATCTTTTCTACTGCCTCAGTTTCTTCTCTTACAACCTCGGGTCCTAAATATCGTCTTTCACCAACCTCATCCCAATGAAGTGGTGATTGGCACTTTTGTCCATATAGCATCTCATAAGGTGCGATGCCTATCCTTGCCTGATAACTGTTGTTGTAAGAAAATTATATCAATGGATGATACTTCCTCCATGAACCTGAGAAGTCTAACGCACATATCTTAGTTTTGACTGACCATTGGTTTGAGGGTGAAATGATGTACTTAGTTTTAGGTTAGTGCCCATTGCATGCTGTAGACCTTCCCAGAACTTTGATGTGAAAACCGATCCTCTATCAGAGACTATCGTCTTTGGAACTCCATGTAGTCTTACTATCTCCGCCACATAAAGCTCTGCGTACTGCTCAGCATTATAAACTGTTCTTACCAGCAAAAAATGAGTAGATTTTGTGAGTCTATCTACTATCACCCAAACAGAGTCATGTTGCTTGGTGGTCCTTGGTAATCTCGTCATGAAGTCCATTGCTATATCTTCCCATTTCCATTCAGGAATCTCCAATGGTTGCAAAGTTCCAGCGGGTCTTTGATGTTCGACTTTAATTTGTTGACAGGTAAGGCATTTTGCTATAAATTCTTCTATGTATTTCTTTATCCCCAGACACTAGTACATTATCTTAACATCATTGTACATCTTGGTCGATCCTGGGGGAAGTGAATACATAATAGTGTGCGCTTCCTTCATAATACTTTCTCTTAATTCACCACTTTCGGGCACACATACTCGGTTCCTATATCGTAGCATGCCTTCTTTTGTCAATGAGAAATCAACATTCTCTGAGCTTTGTAGTGTTGCCTTCATCTTAAGAAGAAACTCTTCTTCTTATTGTTTCTCCTTTATTTCCTCCATTAGTTTTGACTTGATCGTGAGGTCAGCTAGTTGTCCAGTTATTAGCTCAATTTTGGACCTCTTGATATCATCTTGTAAGTGTTGAGCTATCCCCTTAAGTGTTGGCAAGCTTCCCTAACTCCACCTACTAAGTGTGTCTGCCATGACATTAGCCTTTCCTAGATGATACAAGATCTCACAATCATAGTCCTTTACTATCTCCGACCACCTCTGTTGCCTCATATTGAGCTCCTTCTACGTAAAGAAGTACTTTAGACTTTTGTGGTCCATATAGAATTCACATTTTTCTCCGTAAAGATAGTGCCTCCAAATCTTTAGAAAAAAAACATCGCTGCTAATTCTATGTCATGGGTCAGGTACCGCTGTTTGTACTCCTTTACCTGTCTCGAGGCATATGCGACCACTCTTTCGTCTTGCATCAAAACGCATCCAAGTCCCTGCTTCGACGCGCCGCAATACACTACAAACTTTCCTTTATTGTTTGGGACGCATAGAACTGAGGCTGATATGAGCTTGCCTTTTAATGTTTGGAAGCTTTCTTCACACTTCTCCGTCCATACGAATTTTTGTTGCTTTCGCATACAAATTTCTGTTGCTTCCGCGTTAAATTTGTTAAGGGTATAGCTATTTTGGAGAACCTTTCAACAAATCGTCTATAGTATCCTGCCAATCCCAGAAAACTTCTCACCTCCGTGGCACTCTTGGGTTTTGACCAATCCTTCACTGCTTCGATCTTGGCTGGGTCTACTTCTACACCATTTTTAGACACAATGTGTCCTAGAAATGCCACATTCTCTAGCCAGAATTCACATTTCTTAAACTTAGCGTATAGTTGATGACTTTTGAGTCATCCCAACATCAGTCGCAGGTGCTTTTGATGCTCGACTTTCATCTTTAAGAAGATCAATATGTCATCTATAAACACCACAACGAACTAATCCAGGTAGTGCTTAAATAATCGGTTCATAAGATCCATGAACGCAGCAGGTGCGTTCGTTAATCCAAAATACATTACTAGAAATTCGTAGTGTCCATATCTAGTCTGAATAGCCGTCTTTGGGATATCTCCTTCTCGTACTCTTAGCTGATGATACTTCGACCAAAAATCTATCTTCGAGAATACCGTAGAACCTTGTAGTTTATCAAAAAGATCGTCTATTCAAGGCAAAGGGTATTTGTTCTTGATTGTCACTTTATTTAGTTCTCAATAGTCGATGCACATCCTCATACTTTCATCCTTCTTTTTGACAAACAACACTGGTGCTCCCCAAGGAGAATAGCTCAGTCAGATGAAACCCTTGTCTAGAAGCTCCCACAGTTGTATCTTTAACTCCTTTAACTCGGTAGGCACCATTCTATAGGGAGCTTTTGAGATTGGTGTCATCTCAGGCGCCAATTCTATTTCAAACTTGATTTCCCCACTCGGAGGTAATCCTGGTAGATCTTTTGGAAATACTTCAAGAAATTCACATACAATATGTACATCATTTGGTTCTAGCTGTGTCTCTCGCATTTTGTCCACCACACTGGCTAAAATGCCTAGCAAGCACTATTGATTAACCATTGAGCTTTGAGATCAGATACTATCGGTATGCGAGTTCGGGAAGCTTCTCCTTTGAAGGTGAACTATTCTCCGCCTTCTGTTTGAAAGTTGACTGTCTTACCCTTACAGTCTATCGCCACCGTATATTTTGCTAACCAGTCCATGCCTAAAATTACATCAAAATCCTTAAGGTCTAACATGATCAAATCTACTGGTAATTCTTTTGCTCCGATCTTAACTATAATGCGACGCACCCCTCTACTAGATAGCATTCTTTCCCCCGAGGGTAATTCTGTGACAAACTTATCTCTAAAATGTTCGCATGGTCTATATAAGCTATCAATCATATTCATAGAGACAAAGGAATGCATAGCTCCCGAATCGAATAAAACATCGCATAATTTACCAAAGATAGTGACCTGACCTATTACCACTGTATTACTAGTTTCTGCTTCACCTCTAGTAAGAGAAAAAACTCTGGCTGGCACAAGCTTGTCATCTTTCTTTTGGTCTTTCATCTTAGGGAAATCATTTTTAATGTGTCCTTCTTCTCCACAATTGAAACAACCTTTCGTTTTATATCGACATTCTCTTGAATGCTTCCTCTTGCAGATAGTGCACTGGGGATATTCCACATAAGGCTTCTTATTCTTGTTACTTTCTGATATAGTCTTATTCTTCTCGCCGGCTTTTTGATTTTGACCATCGTCATGTTTTCATTTGTGGTCATTTTGTTCATTGTTATACTTTTTGGCGTCCCTTCTAGCCGCGCCTTCCTTCCATATTCTTTCTTTAGCCTGCTCAGCTTCCAAGGCTACCTCTAATGTTTCCACATAAGTGGTTATCCCCCGAATTAACTTTTACGTCACGGGTTATCATAGGTTTCAGTCCCTTCACGAATCTTTGAATTCTTAGCGTCTCAGTGGGTACCATGTCCACTGCAAACTTAGCCAGCCTATCAAACTTCCTGGCATACTCCGTCACAGTTGAATTCCCTTGAGTAAGCGCAATGAATTCGTCCATCCTTATGGCTAGAATCGCAGGACTGTAATACTTCTTGTTAAACACCTGGATAAACTCCTCCCATGTCATAACATTGACATCTCTAGTCTGCTTAACTATATCCCACCAGATGCAGGCGTCTTTCTTTAGCAAGCTTGAAGCGCAAGAGACTCGATCTTCGTTTCCCAGCCGCATGTGTTCTAATATGGACTCCACTGATCGAAGCCATTCTTCAGCTTCTATTGCGTCAAATCAACCATCGAAGTTCGGTGGTTGCTACTTTCGAAAGCGTTCATACACTGCCTCGTAGCGAGGTTCTGCCAACTGTAGTAATTGTGCTAGAGGAATGACTTGCTGTGCCACTTGTTATTGTTGCCCTGAATTTATTTGGAACTCTTCTTCCCTTCTTCTTAGCTCTGCCCTAAGACGGGCATTTTCTCTTTCCAAATTTTCTCGAGTAGCAGCAGCTGCCGGTCCTTCAACTACATTTAGTGCCTCTGGCACTCCTGGGGTTGCTGGAAATTCTTCATATATGGGGTGGCGACTACTCCTCTTCCTCTCCCTCTGCCTCTTCCCTGGCCATGTAGTCTTTTAGATCTTCTTGGTTCCTGCTCCATGTGTCTTTCTGCTTCCCCAAAGAGAAAATTTGTAAAAGCTAAAACAAATAAAACAAGTAGAGTTTACAACTTAGCCTATTGTACTACTGTGTATTAGGTCCATCTATCTATAAAAACTACCATATTACACTTAAGTACAACTCGGGTAAATGGGCCTTAACAATTGAATCTTCCATGGAGGAGGACTGGGTTCAGTATATCGTACCCACTACTAAGTCCGCCTAACTTCCACTTGGACCCAAAACACAGGAATTTGAACCCTTGATTTATTAATTGGTATTCATTTAAATTGGACCCAATCTAATAATGCAAAGCAAATGGGCCTTCACAAATGGGCTAACCCATAAGAGAGAAATTTAAACTTTACACTTTCAATTGAATCCAAAACTATTAACACTTACTAAACAATGAAATAATAATAAAAGCAAATAACATGTTTTATATAAAAAAAAATAGCAACTAGTGAAAATATTCTAAAACAGCATATAATAAAATTTAGCGATGTGTTCTAATATACGTCTAATCCGCCATATCGGATCCATTATCATACTCATGGTTTGGTATTCTTCTTATAGCTTTAACCTTTCTAACAATACTTGAGTCCATTGGGCTAATTTCTTAAAATAACACAAGAAAGACATTACAAACATATTTCGAAAACAATGTGTATACTTACTTGGTAATGAGTTGCTCCTTTGTAGCTATCGTGTGTATTTCATGGGAGCGTTCAGGACCAATATAGTCATGGGCTCTGATACCACCTGCAACGCCCTAATTTCTCATAAATTATCGATAACACAGCATTGGGTCATAATCATAAATTTTTCTCTTTTATTGAATAAAATTTTTAAAATAAATACATGGATCCATGGTTTTACAAAAAATAAAATAATTGTCTTTAACATAAAAATGAGCAACCTTTAAATAAAAATTTAAAATGAACACGGTTTAATAAAAAAATAAGTCCGCTTGATCTTCCTCGACTATATGGTCCCCACGAGTACATCACGAAGCTCCTAGGTCCCACTCGCCACCGAGTTTTCTATCATTAATTGCCTGAAATAACAACATCATAAGGAATGAGCTTCTAAGCCCAATAAGGAAAATACAAACAACAGTTAGTCATATAATCATATAATCAAACATATCATAAATTTCACAAAATTCATACCACAACTTATTTATACTAATCATACAACAACAAACCCTAGGTCATATCATAACCTAAATCATATCATAAATCATAATCTAAGTCATAGCCATAAATCATAAGTCATAGATCATAAATTATAAGTGATAATCATAAGTCGTAATCATAAATATAGGTCATAATAACAAGTTAGATATAATAAGAACATAAGTGTTTATACAGGGTGGCAATTAAGCCCTGGACATAAGTCCGTCATACACCGAACATCAACTTAGGTCTGTCATAAAGTTTTGGCAACCGAGCCTACCGGACATAAGTCAGTCATACATCATTGGATACCTTAGGTCGAGACACACTTACCCATTTATTGTACCTGAAATGTTAGATCATACAAACATAAACTAGATCATAAACTAATAAACTAAGTCATAATACTAAACTACCTAATTTTCCTTACCAAAAACTAGAATATTGGAGACAAGAGCAGGATTGAAACTCCTAAAACCAAACATAAACATAAGTTTCCTAAAGAAAATAAGATGAAGAGAATATCTAAACCACCGGGATAAGAACTTACCGAAAACTTTATGTTTCAAAGAAATTGAACACCTAACCAAAAGTCATTATCACGAGTTAGGACTGAAGAAAACGAAAAAAAAAAAAACTATGATGGATTAAACTTGAGGATAAGAATACCTTAGATAGCTTAAAGCTTCGATCTACACCTCAAACATCGAAATCACACAAAATCTTACTTCCCAAGTGTTTAGAAAAGCTTAGATTTGAAAGCTTTAACCCCAAAACCCTAGTGTTTCTCTCTAGAACGAAATTAGCAGCTTGCAGGCTCTGAATTCCGCTAAAATGGCTGAGTGAATGGTCCTATTTATAGAGTTCAATGAGTTAAACTAAATCCCTTTAAAATGAATAAATAAATGATTAAAAATTGAATAAATTTGAATTATATGTTCAACAAATGCCCAGAACTCTGTCGAAGATATTCAGGAATGAGTCAAAGTTGTTGAGGGTTGTTTCTAGTTCAGGATTTTACGAAAATTCAAAAATGGCTTACTGGAGCTGATATATTACCTCCTATAGGCGATATATCGCCTACACCATATTTCCAAGGGTTCGTGGTTTCATTCGTACGAATTCGACGTATTTTCCATATTAATCATAGGCGACATATCAGCCTCTATAACTGCGATATATCGACATACGCTAATAATTCAAACACATTTTTGCACACCTTCAGCATACTTGAATTTGTTTAAACCACTTTGACTAAGTAAAATGTGATCCTAAGAGATGATGGAAGGTTCTAGACTTTCCTAGACTTATCCATGATTATATTTATTCATCAAAAACCTTAAATCCTTAATAAACATACATGTGACAAGTGTCTTAGGGTCAGTCAAACTTGAAATACATCACTAATTATATTCTCATAAGAGAAGTCAACCATGAGATAAAATAAACATATTCGAAAGTCTTTCCTTAGGGAGGCCGCAAACGAAGGCGACATTAGGCTCTTCCTATGCCTCTCGGTGTTCAACCAATAATGAAGACAATGAGACTTATTGTCATAACCCCCCTCTCCCACTCACTATTTCGGAAAAAGTCTGCTTTTCACAAAATCAATATTTTTTAATTTATTTGTAAAAATAAATTTAATTATTTTTACCAGATGATTTTCTATTAATTACTAATCTAATTAAGCAAAACGAAAAAACAAAATTGTGCCCTTGATAATATCATTTTTATTTTAATAAAACATTTTTCATTAAAACAACAAATTAAACAACTTTAATTTTGATTTACCATCTTAACTAATTAAGAATAAATTTATTATTATATGAATTTTCATATATAAACATATAACAAAAATATAAGACGTTCCTAATAGCATGTTTCTACATCAATGTAATGCATGGTAGTGGCATATTGTGTGGGTATACGAATGACATGTTATAATTTATGACAAAATATTAAACATTTTAATTACTCTCAAATATTTATAATAAATAAATAAAATAAAAGCGGGTATGGTAACTTTTGGGTATTTCTAAAAAAATTACAACACATGCAAAAATATACATGAAAAATGTAATCTAGACTAACTAAGGCTTGATAAAAGACACTTTGATCTTGAACCTTGAGATGTAGTCTTGTTGAGCCAATGCCACCCTTTTTACATATCCATTTTTGAATTATACAACATTTTAATTATTTTAAACAAACTTTTAAAATAATTAAACTTTGGGTTTTAACACCTAAAATTTTTTAAGATCCAATTTGAATTCGGGTAATTTAATTCAAAAATAAAATTAAATAATTTAATTTTAATAAATTAAAATTCAAGATAATTTTAATTAAAACAATTTTTATTATTGAAGATAACAATTAAAACATATTAAGGTAAATGATCACCATTATTTCAATCAAAGAAATTACCAAATTAAAACCATTTTAATTAAATTTATGGTTTTAAATTAAATGAATAATTAAAAATATATTTATGGTAACAGCACATTAGGTGTTGTACCACAGGGCGGCAACAAAAGGTGGTTCAGCTGGGCGGCAAGGAGCCTGGCGCAAGGGCGCGACTAGAGCACGGAGGCATAGTAGGTGCACACGGCTGCTGGCTGGAGGGCGTAGGGGCGTGGCTGGGCGCAAGGCTAACAGCCAGTAGGCGCGAGTGGGGTGCGCAGGGGCGCAACTGGGATGCACAAGGGCGCGGATGCCTAGGCGGATGGGCGCAGCTACTGGGCACATTTGCTGGGCATGGCAGTGGCTGGGGCGCGAGCCTGCCTGGGATGCGCGCACGGGCTGGCCGGCACAGCTCATGGCTAGGCTCGGGCTTGGGGCTCGTGGCTCAGGCTCGGGCCATCACAAAATTTTTAACCCATAATTTTTAAACAAAAATTACAAAAATCCTAGGCCCCAAATTGGCTTACATATTTCATCTAGAAATTTAAGAACAATTCATAAACCCAAAAGCACCATAATAAAAAACCCTTAAGAATCTGTCATCATGAAAATAAGCATCCATCAATTCAAACATATATCACATATAATATAAAATTCCTATAACCTCACACATCAATTAATAATATGTATATATTAATGACCTGTTCTAGTACCAATTGTTGGAAAACCATTCAGAGCACGCAGAGAAAACTTTGCGTGGTGGGCCCATTATTGTTTTTGAACAACAGAACAACAACAACCAAATTTTTGTTTATTAATCATATAAATAATTTATATGACCAAGAAAACAATCCAGAAACATTATCATACAATACTATTAATCATGCAACAAATATGTATATAAATATACAATATATTTATATAGAATATATAAACACAAAAAATTAAGAACATAAACTTTTACCTCTTAAAGCCTATCAAGTGTCCTTGAGTCTTTTTGTATTTTTAGCGATCTTCCTATCCAAAGTTTTGAGCACTCAAACCACGATCTTTCGGAGTGTTCTCTACACCTCAAGATGTGTGTGGGCACGTAGAGAACATGGGTTTGTATTTTAGGAATCACAAGTATTTCTCAAAACATGAAAACTTGGGTTATGGTCTGAGAATCGCTAGAATAAAGAAGAAGGACAAGGGAGATTTTTTCTAACAAAAAACTATAAGAACTATTCTGAATTGTCTCTGTATTGTTGTGTGTTTCTATTTTCTATCTATCTATATGTGTATATTTCTCTTCTTCTTTATCATATATATAGAGAATCATATTACCTTATTATTCATAATAATAATAGTAATATAAAAATATCATATTAATGATGACAGGATTAGATTTTAGGTAAATATCTAACTTACCAAAATTGAAAAACCATTTTCAAATTATTAAATAATTAAATAAATAAAATAAAAACAACATAGATACAATATTTGTATAGTGGTACACGCATGGCACAGTCCTTGGACTGTGTCAGGCGTGTACTGCTATTCCCTTTTCAGGAAATTTGCATTTTTCTTTTATTTAATTATTTAATTAAATTCAATTTCCCACAAAATAACGTGTTTATCTTTTTAAGGAAAATATGACAACCATATTTCAAAATTTAAATTCAAAATTCAAAATTCAAAATAATGATTATCATTATCATCATCTTTTAAAATTAAATAAATCAAAAATATTTTTGACTTACTACAAATTATACTACAATATTTTGGAATAAAAATTTTAAGTAGTTGTAATAGTAGTCAAGCTCGTTTAAACGAGATCGGATTAGGAGATCAATCACGAATAACCATACATAAAAATTATGGAAGTTTAAGATAAGCTCGAAAATGACTTGAATGGATAAACAAGGGAAATCACTATTGTAAATAGTGTAAGCTCGAAATATTTGGGTACTTGATAAATACTGAGCATACTATAAACTAAAGCAGATGTATACATAAATTAACAACTAAAGTGTATAGCATCAAAATATAAAATGGCTCAACCATTCGAGCAATAAAATTGTCTTGGGGCAAGGACCTTAAATATTTACAAATTCAAAATAAGGGTCGAAGCCCTTATAGTTTTTTTGACTGCTATGTAGTCGCAGATTCCACTTCAACACCCTTCTACCCGCTGGTACCAGCCTCTTGAGTTGTGACTTTGGCAGCTTCCTCCTTGTAACCTAGGAAGGAAGTGTCAATGTCGGGATTCATAGAAGCTTCTTTCTTGGTTTTGAATTCTTCTGTGAGACAGTTCTTCTCTTCCTCCATCACATCAAATGTGGCTTTCTTCTCCTCTTCGAGCTGGGCAACTTGATTCTGAAGGAAATTGAGCTCTGGTTTCAAAGAGTTGAACTTGGAAGTTTTAGTCTCGAGCTCAATCTTTACACGATGAAGCTTAGCCTTGGTGGCATCATGATCGGCTTTAGAACGATCAAATTCGATCTTCTGACACTCAATCTCGGTCTTTGCAGTAACCAATTTTCCCTTGGCTTACTTAAGGTCATCCTCAGCTCTCGTTTGGGCATCTTTGGCTTTGCAAGCGAGCTTATGACTGACGGCCAACTGGGCCATCAGGAGGAAATTCTAACGGTGGAGACTGAGTAGCTTCTGAAATAGACAAAGTGTTAGCAAACATAACTCATCATTTATGAGAACTTCTCGAACTCAAAAGATACTTATCGAGATAGTTAATTCAAAACCCTTGTCGAATATGGAAGTAGAATTATTGCTCTTCAAGAACTCCCAATCGGAGTCCTGAAAGTTGTTGAAGGTTCGACCGACTCGGGATAAAAAGTCCTAGGAAAGATCGGCTCTAGAGGCCCTAGCTGCATTGGACAACAAGAACTCTCTTTCATGAGTCAAGGCTATGAATTTTCGAACCACGGCCGGAGCAGCAGCAGGTTTCGACGCTGCAAGGGCAACAATTTTTTTCCCTTGTCAAGAGAAGAGACCTTGCTAGGAGGAGGATGAGTCTTTGCCATTAGGGCAGGAGGAGGAACCTGCTCCGAGGTGGCAACAGGAGGCCTCGAGGTTGTTGTGGTAGCCTGTGAGGGGGGGGGGGGGGGGGGGGGGGTTCTTAGTAACCTTGGCTACCTTTGAGGGAGGACATGGGGGCATTCTTTCTTTGAGGAGACTCATCCTCGCTTTGAGCCTCTAGCCTTTGGAGGCTTGGTGAGAAGATTTTTGAGGTTGGAGTCCATTTCATCTTGAAAATAGAGAAAAGACGTATGAATATTTTTTTATAAATACTGGAAATAAAAGTTCATACTATAGGGTGGGAAACCTAACTGGAAGACCAAGAATCTAAAGAAAAGTCATCCGAGGACATCTCGATGACTTGGGAAGGTTCTTTAGTTACTCCTGACTCTTCATCTCGGAATGTGGGAGACACCTTAGAAAGATCTTGCCAATCATTCGAGTAATACTGGGTCCCTAGACCTTCCCAAATTCGATTTATACAATAAATTGTTTAAGAATTGGATAACATGCTATCATCCCTATCTAGAAAGAAGTCTGTCCCCGACAAAGTCAGGAAATTGTTTTCAGGATCTTTAAAGGAAACTAGGACATTGGGCTCCCATTTTTAATAGTGTGGGAGACCAACCTGATTAGTCGAGGACTACTTTACCTCCTTTAGTTGAGCTCTAGGACGCCTCGTCCTCATCCATGTTCCTCGAGCTATATGGCTCAGTAGGGGAGGTGAAAGCAAGGCTCAAGCTCGAGCCTATCTTCCTTTTTTTTCGAGATGGAACGGAGGGACTGGGGATAGGCACTTTTTCCCACGAAGCATACTTGCAGTTTCCATCATCATCGGTGGTCTCGCCTTCACCGATCAAACCGCACAGACCGAGCCTATCTTCGTGCAGCAAGTAACTCAAAGATGGCCTGCAATATGGAAGATTCAATATTTCCTCTCGACTGTCCACCATCTCTTTGGAGGGATGGGGATGATCGAAGTTGGCTATAGATTAGCATAGTGAATAAGAAATCGAGCTAAGAGAATAAAATTAGTCTTAAAATCATTAAGGCAAATACTTACGGATTCAATGGAAATAGTAGAATATGGGAGGATGGTTAGGGATGTCCTCCAAGAGCCTCTTTTCTCTAGGCCAGCTTGATAAATTATCAATCCCATCTCCGCCTTTAGCTCGAGTTGGGTTACTTTTAAGGCAAAAGAGATAAAGAATCTCTTATGCTAAGGACCCTTCCCATATTATCTCATGATATAGCGACCTTAGTGCCGCTAGAACTCTATAGAAGTTGGACTATAATTGGAAGGGAACGATATTGACCCAATCAGTAAAATTCTTAAAATAATCCTTTAAGGGCAATAATGCCCCATCCCTCATATGCTCGCGACTTCAAGTCGAAAGCTTGAATGTTCGGTCTGGGTTGTCCTCACCCAGAGCATAACTGTTCTTCTCCTCTAATTCTAGAGCTCAGCAAACGAATTAAGCAGACATTTTCAACCCATATGAATACAGGATGTTCAAAACTTGTCTGGTGGATTTAGCGAAGCTCTCATAAAGATCGACCTTAAAAAATTTACATCTAGAAGAGGGGAGGGAAGATACTTGAGGAGGGGGTTGTCTTGAAGAGCTCTCCATGAGTTTGAAGGAGAGCTCATTGGGATGAAAGGCGATGGATACCTTAAGGGCATGGTCCAAATGTATGGGACAGATGTAGGAACCGCTCTCGAGGTGAACAACTAATCAGAGTCTTTTTCTTTTTCCCTCTATGACCTTGATGATTTGACGTCTAAAATGAGCATTGATGTCTTCACATTCAGTGCATTCTTTGTATTAGCGTATTAGTCTTTTATTATGCGAGAATGGATAATCTATTCGAGGTGAGGAAGGTTGGTAAGGGATGGCAAGGTTGGGCCCCCACCAATTCTTCTCGGAAGATTGCATCTTCTAAAAATAAAGAAAAAGGTGAGGGCCCATTGATTTAAAAGATGGATAAACTAAGAATATCTCAAAATTTTGAGTTGGAATAGGCTCGAAATAACGAGGCTAAAGTTTCCATGTAATCAGGCTAATATAGGCTCGAAGTATCGAGGCAATACCCACATAAAGTGGGTAGTTAATTTCCAATTCGGGCTATCCAAATTTTCTAGGAAAAAATGGGCATTTGCACAAAAAAGGTTATTATTGGTTTGCGTGTGTATAATCCCTACATATAAAACCCTTTTTCTTGTACGATACATATATCCTACCAGTTTACAACCAAGAAAAATTGCCATTTTTACCTTAAAAAACTCATTTTTTTCCCACAAAATCCTAAGGAAAACTGATCAAGATACCCCTTTTATTTCCAAATAGATCAAGAGCAGAAAAAACTCAGACATTATCAGCAAAGAAATGGTAGAGAAATTTACACAAGGGGGGTTGATGATGAAACTGTAGAGTGGATTGAAAATGCTTATACAAGGAGAACCTTGGAAACTCTTTGTAAAACGGAGAGTGTGTGGAAAATTGGGGGATATCTGATATGTTCTTCTTCGAAGAGGACATGAGATCCAAGGGACCACTTTTAGTCTCAAAAACTGGCGGCAAAAAGTATGTTAGTGAACATATGTGGGCAAAATAAGAGTTGTAACATCCTCCTAATCCAGGATCGTTACACTTTGTATTTTAAACTGTGTTAGACATGCTAATCAAGTCGTTTGGTTATAAGCGTGTAACTAAGGTTAACGATAAGGGTTAGGGTTAAATTTTTTTTTTCAAATGAACTGTTGACTTTTATTTAAAAAGTTTCATACTTAAATGAGATCCCAAAATATTACAAACAAACATTTAAAAGGGTGTAAATACATTAAAATTACAGCCGGCTTACCTAAGCGGAAAAATCAGGGCTACAACCCTAGCTCCTCTGAGACATCATCGGTCGTGGTGGATGAGTAGTCGCATATGTACACGCCTCCACCGAAGCTCTCCAACTCATGGTTGGTTAAGCTTTGCTTTTCCCTTACATGCACCATGAAGCACTCGTGAGCCGAGGCTCAGCAAGAAAACTAAAACATGTGCATGAACAGAGAATATAGATTTCCAAATACTTATCTAGTATGTCCAACAGGAATAACCTACTCATGCAGGCATACAATTACAAATAAATGGTCATTGGACCATTTTGGGGCCGCTGCCCTAACTAGTTGACCATAGAGTCAACCCAAGGCCCTTTGCCCTAGTTAAGTGACCATAGAGTCACCTAGGGACCTCGCCCTTAGCTCTGGGTAACTAGCCATAGAGCTAGCCAAATGCCTTTTTTTTCAACGACCATTGGGTTGACCAACGTAGTAGTACGCTGCTGATTTAGGCCTAAGCCTTTCGACCAGCGCATAGCGCACTATTTCCGTCCTTGACTAATAATTCAAGCCTTAAACCAGATATTCAAATACAGATACAGAAAGAGATACATATAGGCATACTTCAACAATACAAGCATGCATACATATTAATCATAATTTATCATTAAGAAATCACAAACATAGCAATAACCATGCTCCTTAACGAGGATAAGCCCTAGTACGCAAACCATGAGAACAATCATGTAACACTTAGTCAGGTACAAAATATTCAAGTATGTTCAATCAACAAGGGAAACAATAACATAAACATAATCATTCTCAGGGGCCCAAGCCCAATTCATAACTATTATTAATGGTCGGGCCAATCCCTAATCACATATATCGTGTATTGGGGGGGGGTAGTTTTCTTACCTCAGGTCCGAGTATAGCATAAATAAGAAGGACCCTCGAGCACGATCCCAGTTCCGATCCCCTAGTGATAACCTAGTCACAACCATAATATAGGATTCCATCAAAAATTAGCAAATAAAGGCTTTCAGACCATGTCCTAGCCTTCAGGACCTCGAATTCTACTAAACCGGGTAGTAGAATCAATCCCGAGCCCTTAGGTTTGAGTTCCAACACTCAAAATCCCTCCCGAGCTCAAAACCCCTTAAGTGCCATGGCCCCAGGAACCTGCACTGCGGTCCACCCAAGTTAGAGGCCTCATCCTCCCTTCTCATTGGACACGCATTGCGGCGCAACCAAACAGGCGGCGCAGCGCGCCTTCGTGTCAGACACCCTCCTTGGCCCCTGGATTCAAAAGGGTTGCGACACCCCAAGAACAGAGCTACGGCCCGCCCCCACGAACCCATAATTTCTCTGGTTCTTCTTCAGCCAACCCAATCAAAACTATCCCAATTCAATTCTAAAACCACAATTTAATCTCCATAACAACTTTAGTATCTTCCCATCAACAAAACCCAACTAAAATCTAAATTAAAGACCCACCAAAAATCCAAAATCTCATACTTGAGCCACAAGGTCAAGAACACCTCAAAGCTTAAGGAAAACATGGCAGAAATTCAATTGGAACAGGGATTAAAGCATTACCTCTGCTATGAATGATGCTCTCCTAGCCACAACCAATCTCAAATCCTAACCCAAGCCTTCAATTCTTTGGTTTCCAGCCAAAATCTTCTTAAGTTCTCAAGAATAAACATACACTACTACAAAAACGGGCTTTCCCGACAGTTTTTAACTGTCACTATTGAACAATGACGACAGTCGACTAACTGTCGTATTTGCCTATGTCAGCGTAGGGTAGCTACGCCGACAGTTAATAAGTGTCGTCATTGCTGGCTATACCGACAGTTAATAGGTGTCGCCATTGCTGACAACGCCGACAGTTAATACGTGTCGCCGTTGCTAGCAATGCCGACAATTAATAGGTGTCGTTGTTGCTGGCAACGCCGACAGTTAATACGTGTCACCGTTGCTTACAACGCCGACAGTTAATAAGAGTCGTCGTTACTGGCAACGCCAACAGTTAATACGTGTCGCCGTAACATTAAATTTATGTATAAAAAAATTTATTTTTTGATAAATATTTTTTAAAACTTTTAATTATATTTTTAACAATTGAAGTTTGATATAAATTTAAATAAAAAAATTACTCACATAATTAGTTATTATTACCATAATTTGTAAAAAAAAATTATATTTATCATAATAAAAATTCATATACATACAACATTTATTCATACAATTGAAATATAAATACATCAAATCCCCATGAGACTAAATAATTCTCAATAAAAATTCATTATAATATTATAAATCTATAAACTTCAAAATATATAATACAATAAATCTCAACAAGACAATATAATTATCTTCTCCAAATCACTTCAAGCTCAATCATGTTTCTTTTGTTAATATTCTTCCTAATAAATCTAGACATCCACCTAAAAGTCAATCCTGTGATATTCCTTATTCCCTGCACCAATGAATTAACGAC
The DNA here is from genome assembly GCF_963169125.1 of Humulus lupulus. NCBI lineage: Eukaryota > Viridiplantae > Streptophyta > Magnoliopsida > Rosales > Cannabaceae > Humulus > Humulus lupulus. The sequence goes on along the minus strand of NC_084794.1, from coordinate 116,907,402 downwards.
TTCAAATTATAATTAAATAGTATATCTTACCATAATATATTAAAGAATGAATGAGAGAACCAACAATTTAAATATGTAAAATTAGTTGATTAATCCCTCTTAGAGATTATTAAGCAAAAACTGACATTGTAAGAATGCTGACAAGGTTTGAGACAGTTGGGAGACCAATGATGTTGTGAATTATAGTATTTGATACACATATTTGCACTAGCTTGAAAGGAGTGTGGAAAACAAAATTTGGTTATTTTAAATTTTGTAACATCGTACATTAAGGTTTTACATTTGCCTTGGTACCTACACAGAAAACCATTTTGCAACTTGATTTATCATGTCCACATACCAAATAAAATGGAAAATTAATATTTGAGTACAAACTCTATAAATATATATACAAAAAAATAGTATATTAAGCAAGTAACATGTCATGTAGTCAAAAGACAATCCAGATAATTTATAATGGATTAAAAGTAGTCACCATGTACACATTACTTCATATATGTGTTATTTCTTTGAAATAATCTTACTAGAATTTCACGATGATCAGAAATAGAAATAAGAATACAGAGAAGAATAAACCAGTAGAGAATAAAGAGGAAATATGAGCTAAAATAATATTGTACTGAGATTACGTGTTTGAATACAGTGGTGAAGGTAATTCAAGAGACCTTCGGCTCTCCCAAAACCAATCCCTAAGGACCCCAATCTCCAAATAGACGAATCCCTTATTCTTTCCTAGAAAGATCTATTTGTCGACTTCTCATATTCAAACATGCTCAAAATCACACTTGAGAGAGCATTAACTAGCCAACAAAACCAGACCATAAAAGTAAAATAGTCTATTAACTGAACTAAAACAAAAACAATTTATGATACTTGTCAAAAGCAGAGAGGAAAACAAACCAGTAAAAAACATACACAATAAATAGCATTAAAGAGCCACTGGGGATGACAAGGATCAACATAGCCAGCAATATACTAGAAAATTAAGGCAGATAAAAGTAGCTCAAATGTACCCTATAATACCAATATCAAAAGTAGGGTATCTAAAGCCTCAAAGCAATATAAATCTGAATACAACAAATATGGCAGCACAAAAAACTCCAAACTCCAAACTCCAAAATCTAATATCAATATCATTATGAGTCTATTTAGTATTTAGTATTTAGATCTTCATGATCTTGGACTAGGCATTGGCCCATTTGGCCAAGTTTTCAATCAAAATTCACTAAGGTTTGCTCTATTTCATAAATTGTCCCTAACTCTATGTGTTATCTTTGTCCCCACGGTGGAACCCTATGCAAAAGTTATTTTGCTACAATTCCCCGACCCTCTTGCAAAAGCTAGTTTTTTTTTTTTGTCATATTCAATATATGACTATCTTGAGCTTTATTTGAATATAAATGAAAGTGAAATGTTAATTTTTCATAATCTAAATCATTCATGCTATTTTTTATGATTTAGTTAGTGAAGTTAAAGGTCTTCACGCAAAAAATAACAATTTTTATCTCTTGCCCCATTATTTTTAATTATCATTGCTAAATTTAAAACGGTCAACACTTCCCCTATATTTGTAACCTAACCATCTGTCAATATTAATTCGAATAATTCAATCAATTTAAACAATATTTTTCTTCCTTATATCTCCCCCAGCACACAATTATATATATCACAAAACCTACTTCACTAAGACATGCAAGTTATCAACCTTCCGTTATCACCACAGCACACAATTATAATCTCAGAACCTACTTCACTATGGATGAATATTTAAGATATTCAAACTCCTCTAACATACACTTGTATAATATTAAAATTAATAAAAGAATATACCTCTTCCAATCAATAGCAAGCTTTTCTAATGCTCCTAAAAAAATAAGGCAAGTTTTCACCTTTCAGAATGATCAAACTAAAAAAAAAATCAGATTGTATATAAAAAATGTGTTTCATGCAACTTTCTTGAAAATTTTTATTTTGTGGCATCTTAAAATCATTTAAATACACTTGTTAAGAGCAAATAAACCACTCAAAACTCAAAAATCTAAAAAAATATGACAAGTTTTCAAGTTTCAGCATAACTAAAAAAAAATTCACATTGTATGCCAAAAATGAGTTTCATGCAACTTTCTTGAAAAAGAGCACAAAAAATTAACAAGCACAAAAAAATTTCATCCATCACTTTCTTTGAATGAACATCTTGTCCATTTCAACATTGGAATAATCTATTGTGGTAGAATCAAAGGAAAACAACCATGATCGAGTAAGGATAAATTTAAGTGTACCATTTAACTAAGCTTCTTGAATTGAGATATAGTCATACAAAATAGAAAATGTAGTGTTCAGTCATGATTATCAGCTATATCCACATATAGTTTATTATTTAAAATTGCAAAAACCTTCAACAAATTCTACTGAAAGCAACCTCAAGAACTGTAAAATCATAATATCATATGGTATCAATATAGTTATAAGAAAAAATGCATGAAACCTAGTAACAATTTGCAAGATTTTACACTCCCGAGATTGTAGGGCTTAGTGAATGCATGAATTAAACAACTTGGTATCAATGATTGCTTAAATATCTGCTAATCATATTATAAGTTCTATTGACAAGTTCACAAGATACTCTGGAGGGGGTTGCAGTCTTGTAGGAAAGACTGGGTTCATCGTATATCAAAGTGTGCCAGATATTACACTAATACACTTGGCTTCCTTCTGTGGTGAAACACAATTCTACGCACCTCCTTTCTATATTAAACAAAATTCTTATATGCCCTTTAATATAAATTACCCCTCAATCAATCTTAGAATAAATTATCATCTCCTCCCTCCTCTCTCTCTCTCATTGGAGCCTTGGAAATGTTGATAACTTCTCATAATAACAAAAGTTATTCAGGCAAAACATACCGGAAGATTGGTTTGCCTTCAATATAGAAGTGCAAATATTTGTTCAAGCCATTAGGCATTGCAATTCCAGTGATATTTTTGGTTACCTAGATGCTTCACCTAAAATATCTAGGTAACTATATACATATAAGACTTCCATAAGATAAAATATCATATATCAGACTAGAAAGAAAAGAATACAACCCAAGCACATACACATATATATATAGAGAGAGAGAATCTTAGACATAATTAAGAGATTTAATGCGTATCAAATTATAACATTGTCTGATAGTTGAACACTAGAACTTGACAAAAATTAAGAATAAAACTAGACAGAAAATATATGAAGAAACTACTACATACCAACACCCATAGATAGCAACAATATCCTCCTAATTGAATATATCTTTGTCCTCAATTCTGGAAAGGCACACTTATTAAAGTAGACTGAGATGAGGCGTACAATTGATGCAGCATGAGGTAATAGTTGGCTCTATCAAACATTGAAAACATATGTATAAACATAATTTGTGTACCCATTTTAAAATGACAACAAAGAACAAAATAATAAAAGGAAATTCCCTTGAAAACATACATGATGACAAATTGGATAGTATAAGAGCAGAGCATTAACATTCACAGATCTGATTAAAAATAAGCACATTATAATATGATTCAGGTGGTAGCCAGGTAACTGACTCATATAAAAAGTGAGCAATATCACCAACTTACCATCACCATATAGATGCCAGCGAAATAGTTCAACATCTCTACCTTTCGGGTCATGCTCACGAACAACCTTATCAATATTTTAGCCTGATCCTCCGGTCACTTAAAAGCCCGATCATTGGCTGGGCTTTGTTCGTCTTGATACCCTGAGTTCACCCATGCTACCTTTCTCCTTAGACGATGTCGGAGGAGGCCAGAAACTGGCCTTGAAGCCACGACAGCGACGTACGAGCCTGGAGGCTTCTGCTCGCGGCGGAGAACGGCAACGAAGGGCTCGCGAGGGGAGTTTCGGTGGTGTCTGGTTCTCCTGATCTGATGTCTGCACGACGACGACCATCGAAGGGCAGCCGTTCGGGACTAGCAGAGAGCATACGAGAGAGAGAGAGGGAGAAAGGAAAGTATGGATCGGGTAGGGTGGGAGAGAGAAAGGGATTTGGCTAAATAAAAATCATATTATATTATTCAGATAAATAAAAATGTGATTATATTATTCTGATTTTTTTTTATATTTTTTTATTTTATAAATAAAAATCAGATTATATTATTTAGATAAATAAAATATGATTATAATATTTAGATTATTTTTTTATGTTTTTTTTAAAAAATTATTTTATAAATAAAAATCAGATTATATTATTCATATAAAAAAATGTGATTATAAAACTCCCAATTTTATACTCCTAATACTATAAAAAATAATTTTAAAAATCACAACTATACAAATTCTCTTAAAATGTATAATAATTGTTATTTGAAACTTAAACTACTATTTAATTTAAAGACTAGGTAAAAGTGCACTTTATTTAAATTTATTTTTATTAATATTTTTTAATTTTCATATAAATTTTAAATAAATAAACAATGTCATATACTATAAAAATTATTACTAATAAATTTATATATTAAAATAATTTTATAATATTTTTCCCATCAATAAAACAACTTATTTTTAACTGATACTAATTTTATAAATATGTTAAACAATAATATAGTTAAATTAAATTAAAGTATTGTTACTCTTAATATCATAATTAATTTAAATTTTAATATAAAAATTATTATAAATAAAAAAATTAATAATATGGAAAATTTAGAAACAAAAAAAATCTAGTTTTAAAAGTTTTTAATAAATACATAATTTTTATAAATGTATATTTACATAATTTAGTTTGTTTTTAAAATTATACTACTCATGAATTATAATTTTAGATTTTTTATTTGAATTTCGGTGACATTTTATGATTGTCGGCATTGGACTTTTATTAACTGTCGGCGTTGGGGTCAATAGCGACAACGTTTAACTGTCGGCATTGCTCTTGAATTAACTGTCGGCGTTCGAGTCAATAGCGACACCTTTTAACTGTCGGCATTGGTCTCGAATTAAATGTCGGCATTGGGGTCAATAGCGACACATTTTAACTGTCGGCATTGGTCTCAAATTAACTATCGGTGTTGAGGTCAATAGCGACAGTCAAAAGCAACAGTGACAGTTATTAGCTGTCAGCGTTGGTCTCTATGCCTACAGTTTTTAACTGTCGGCGTAGAGTCCCGCTAAGCAATTACGACAGTCAACAGAGTTGACTGTTGTGGTTGGGTGTCGGGAAAGCTCAGTTTTGTAGTAGTGGTAGAACAACTAAAGTAGAAAGAGAAAGGGACCGAGTCGGTTGAGTAAGTGAGGTGTTTGAGTGTTTTGTGTTTTCTTAAGGCTTACGTTTACTTAAGCTAATCCCGAGGCTCAGGGTACCAAAAATGTCCTTGATGGAAAAATGATCAAAATCCCCAGTATACCCTCCTAATCTCACTAACTCTAAATATATCCTCAATTATTCATTCTCATTATCCGATAACCCCATACTATGCTAAATACCTTAAATACCCCTTGACTCACCTTGAGTCGGGTATTGGGTCCCGTTATGACTTTTCAGCTAACTTGCTCCCTATAATGTGGTCTCTCACATATATCACATATATGCACATACATACAATTATGCCCACAACATGCCAAATTATGAAAATTACCCTTCTAATAAGAAATTGGCCCGCATGCATATTTAATACTCCTAAACATGCATATCTAGTTACATTATCATATAACTCACATAATCACATAGTCATACGCAAATATATCATATAAATATATAATTCCATAGATTGACATCCTGACCCCCTAATCAAGGCCCTAAGCCTTATTAGGTAATTTGGGACGTTACAAAAGTACTCGAGTAATATCAACATCCATTCATGTTGTTGACACGTTTACCCACTCGAGTGTGGTAGGTGGGCACATTTCCCGAAATAGAAGTTCAAAAGTTTCCTTCTCACGGGGCTCGAAAAGATAATTTTGAGGGGACAAAATGTTACACCCCAAATTTTTAGATATATTTATGAGCCTCGAAATGTAGGCACGTAAAAGTGGAGATCGTGTATATAATAGACAAACAATGATGACTTACACTAGTAATCATTCAGAAAAATGCCATGTCACAGGCATGGTGCGAGCATGAGATGTGAGCTTGAAGAAGAGGGTTCACTCCGAAAGTTAGTCTCGAAGGCTTGACAGATGATGAGGAGTTGAATACTCATGTAGCGGTGAGCTCAAACCATGTTGCAAGCTTGAAAGCGCACCAAAATACCAAAGTAGACGGTTACAATTCCCTATAATTATGGAATTGTTTATAGCTGTATATTAACAACCATATTCTTAAGAGATATTTGATATTCGATATATTTGATTGTATATTTATTAATTATTTTATATTTTGAATTCAAATTAGATATTATGTAACTTCCCTAAAATTAAGGGAGGAGATATTTTGTAAATCAGGCCTCTAAATAGCATAGGTTATAGTCATTTAGGGGGACGCACGAATTTTGTACTCAAGCTCTGCAAAATTGCTCTCAAGCTTTAACGCAGAATATATTAATAAAAGTGACTCGTGGACTAGGTGGATTTAACTATTGAACCACATAAAAAAAATATGTTTCTTTTCTTATCTTCCTTATTATTCTTAAGTGCTTAATTGCTCTTATTTAATTTTGGTTGACGAAAAACTGTTAGGAAAATATAAGTCGCCTCAATGGAAATGGTAAAAGCACTTTTACAACTCTAAGCAAAATATACAAATAAACAAAGATTGATTAAAAAAAGTTACAACTTTATAACAAAAGATACATGTAAATATGGAAAATGGTAGAAGACGATAGTAATGAAAGTACAACTCTATGAAAAAATGATACAAATAAACTAAGAGTAGTAAAATGAAAGATATAGATGAGATTACATTCCTAAAACAAAAGATACAAGTAAAAGAGTAAATAGAGAATATGAGAAGAAGATGAAAGCAATAGTATAAAATTAAAATAATAAGAACAATGAACAAAGAACTCTCACTCACACAACCAAAGTGAAGAGTGTTGGGGATCACCAACTTGAACAAGGTTTGAAACCTTTGTCCAAAATCTTATTTCTTCCTAACTCAAGCACAAAGGGAACTCTCACAATTTTGGAAATAACTTTCTTGAATTACCAAGCCTCTAGGTGTATTCTAGCCAAATGCTCTAATGGAAAGAAAAAATTGTGACTTACAACCCCCATGGCTATTACCAATAATTAATTGGATGTTTATGGAATTAAAAATGAGATTTGAGAGTTATTTGTGTTGTTAGAGTCATTCAAGAAAATTGGAAAAAACTAAAATTTTGGTAGCCAGCCTTCCTGCCCGCAGCCATGGGTGTTGCTGGTCGCGGTCGTGGCTCTCTTTCACCCAGGCCGCGACCACCGATGTCTCTGGCTGCGACCACTGGCCCTTTTCAGCACACAACTTTGTGCTGTTTTTTCCAAATGGTTCCAAATCACTCCCAATTGATTTTGTAACCCCCAAACACATTATTGAGGTTAAAATCACATCTCTAACAACCATATCTCTTATGGCTTTGAGAAATTCAAATCAAAATGTGTAACATCAAATCTACACATTATTGGGTAATATTTGGGAGTTACAAATTTGTAAGTGAATTTGTTACACCAAACATGTTACATATTTGAATATTCACATATATCCAAATATTGTAACTCTCTTTTATATGTTACAATATGTGGCACTCTTTGTCACATTTATTTAATCTAAAACATTATATTATAAAATAATATAACATTCTCCCACTAGATTAAATAGTTATCTATTGTAACACTTATTTAATCAATCAACATTATATTTAAAAAATATAACATATCTCCCACTTGATTAAATAATAACTCTCTCTTATAGAAGTCATTGCATTGGTGCATAAAATAAAGTGTTTTTCAACTTGAACTTTAATATAGTGTAATTATCACAAAATTTGTTGAAAATTTGGTTGCACTAGGCATTGAACCATCTTTCCATGATAACAAATCGGTGATAATACACACACCTTTGCCATGTTCACTTGAGACCTCTATGTCTTGCTTTGCACCGTTAATGGCCATGTGGACTTTCCATTCATGGACATTCTTGATAATACTCACAATTCTCATGAGAGGCGGCACAACCCCTAGGTCCATATAGGTAGAACTCTTACAGTATTTTGTTACCAAAAATACTTTTCTTCACAAGACTGAATTCTATTAAAAAAACCTCTCGGTTTTAACCCTCAATTTGATAACTCACAAGTACGCAACATCTCAGATGGGACTGTTTTGAGTACAACAAACATTCACTTGATTGACTTGTTATTACCTATTGAACCTAACACTAATTAAGTAACTAGTGTTAAGATGGGTTACCATCAATCATGAATCTCTTTAGGGAGTTTAAGTCCCATCCCTTGAGATGATGTATCCACTAAATCTCTCGTTAGTGGCTTAGTGAAAGGATCTGCCAAGTTTTCACTTGTTCTAACATAGGATATTGAGATGACTCCTCTTTGAATCAATTATCTTACATATCAATGTCTTAGACTAATATGTCTAGAATTCCCATTATACACTCTGTTGTATTCTCTAGCCAATGTTGCTTGGCTATCACAATGTATCGATATAGTGGATACATTTTCTTTGATTAGGGGTATCTCCATCAAAAGATCCCTTAACCATTCAGCCTCTTTGCTGGTAGCGGCTAGAGCTATGAACTATTCTTCCATAGTGGAATGAGATATATAAGTTTGTTTCTTGGAACCCTAAGAAATTGCACCCCCACCAAGTGTAAATACCCAACTAGTGGTGGAAAAATTGTCCCTAAGATTGGATATCCAGCTTGCATCTGTATATCCTTCTAAGATTGAAGGAAATTTGGAGTAGTGAAGGCTTAGTCATTTGGTTTTCTTGAGATAACCTAGGACTCTCCCAATAGCCTTCCAATGATCCACACTTGGATTACTTGTAAACCTACTAATTTTACTTACCGCAAATGCTATATCAGGTCTAGTACATTGGGCGGCGTACATAAGACTCCCTATAGCACTTGCATACTCCGATTGAGCCATCGCTCTTCATTCTTTTCTAGCTTTACACTATGATCGAATGGATTATTTGCATCTTTAACCTTGAGATGGTTAAATTGTTTAACACTTTCTCAATATAGTGGGCTTGCCCCAACGCAAAACCCCTACTATGTTTCTTCACTTTGATACCAAGTATGATGTCAACTTCTCCAAGATCTTTCATCTTGAAGGTTGATGATAGAAACCTCTTTGTTTCTTCTATTCCTTTCATGATATCACATAGAATAAGCATGTCATCCACATATAAGCAAACAATGATCATATATCCCTTACAAGTTTTGGAATACAAACACTTGTCTCCATTGTTATTCCTAAACCCATTAGACACGATGGCTTGATCGAATTTCTCATGTTCATATCTTGGTAGGACAAACCCTTCCGGTTGTTCCATATAGAACTCCTCATTGAGGTCACCATTAAAAAATGTTGTCTTGACATCCATTTGATGAACATACATGTTGTGTATAGAAGCCAAAGCGAACAAAATTCTTATAGAAGTTGTTCTTGCAACAGGCGCATAGGTATCGAAATAAATCGATACCCTCTTTTTGTGTAAACCCTTTAGCTACTAATCTAGCTTTAAAGGTTTGGATAGTGTTGTCTGTGTGGTGTTTTCTCCTAAATACCCACTTACACCCAATTGGCTTAGACCCCAGTGGGAGATCTACCAATTCCCAAGTGTTGTTGGAAAGAATGGAATCCATCTCATCATTGATGGCTTCTTTCCAAAATGCACTATTTCTTGATTGCATGAGTTCTCTATAAGTCTTAGGATCATCCTCAATGAGAAGTACAATAAGAATTTTCCTAATGACTTCCTCTCTATTTCCTTCTACCATGTAGAAAAAAATTTGTTGAGAATCTATCTCATCTAATCCTAAACTTTTCTCCTTTATAGCCTTTTGAATTCTTCTAAGTTCAATGGGTTACTCTACATTCCTTTGAGAATTATCCTCTTGAGAATCACTTTTGGATGTAGATGCTTGAGAATTGTTCTCAAATAGCAAATTCTCTTTTAGAGATGTTGAAGCTTGAGAATTGTTGTCACATAACATGTTCTCAAAGAATTCAACTTCTCTAGATTCAATTACAACATTAAACTCTAAGTCTAATAGCCTATAAGCTTTACTATTGTTGGCATAACCCACAAAAGCACACTTTATGGCTCTTGAACCTAACTTTGTTCTATTAGGTTCAGTTTTCTTGCAATATGCAAGACACCCTCACACTTTGAAGTACCCTATGTTCGGTTTTCTTCCTTTCCATAACTCATATGGAGATATCTCATTTTTCTTCATTGATATTTGATTAAGAATGTGACAAGCGGTTAACAACGCTTCACCCCATAAGTTGAAGTTCAACTTAGAAAACACCATCATAGAATTTATCATCTCTAGATAAGTCGTATTTTTCTTTTTGGCAACACCATTGTGTCATGGAGTATAAGGTGCGGTGCACTCATGAATTATGCCATTTTCTTCACAAAAAGCATTGAATTCATTATAGAAGTATTCTCCTTCTCTATTACTTATTTGCACCTTAATCTTTTTATTGAGTTGATTTTCAACTTCTAATTATATACTTTAAAAGCATCAAAAGTCTCATTTTTATGCTTTAAAAGAAACACATAGGTATATCTACTAAAATCATCTATAAAAGTAAGAAAATACATTTTACCACGTCTAGTTAAAACACCATTTAATTCACAAAGATCACTATGGATTAAATCTAGTAAATTAGATGATCTTTCTACACTAGGAAATGGTTTCTTAATCATTTTTTCCTTAACACTTGTTTCAATTTTTCATAGGTTTTAATATTGCATGCAATCATATCACATTTTACTACTATTTTCATGGTTAAAAAACCTATATGAGATAGCCTAAGATGCCATAAAAATAAAGAATCATACTCAACAATATAAGCATAATTAACATTTTTATTGATAACATTGAAAGTTACATCGTTGGTGCACAACTTAACCATACCCTCACAAGAGTACTCTTTTCCAAAAAATACATTGGATTTGGTAAGAATAAGTTTACTGGACTCAAAAAAGACTTTAATATTGGGCTTGCCAAGCAAATCACCACTTACCAAGTTTCTACTCATTTCGGGAACATAAAGCACATTAACTAATGTGATTTTCTTGCCAGAGGTGAAAAACACTTCAATTGTACATTTTCCAAGTACCTTGGATTTGCCCTCATTGTTCATTTGAATCTCATGGTTGCCCTTTGACTCTTCAAGGTCTTGAACAGTGATTTGTCATAAGTTATATGGACGGTGGCACATGTGGCATACCACCATCCATTCACCTTGCCTTTAACTGCATTCACCTCACTAAGGGTAGCAACTATATTCTCCTCTTGAGTTGCATTTACCTTAGGTCCTTGTTGGTCTTTTCTATTCCTACACTCTCTAGCATAGTGAACCTTTTTCCCACTCACAAAGCAAGGACCTTTCTCGCCCTTAAACTTGTTTGGGTTAGTTTTTGGACCCAAAGATGTCTCATTACCCTTCTTGCCTTTCCCTTTGTTTTTGGGTTGTTTTGCTTGTGACACAACACTCACTTTGGAAGTCTCTCGATTAGACCCCTCCACAAGTTTGTCTCTACATATGTATTCCTCCTCGATTTGAATATGCTTTCGGATTTCCTCCAAAGAATAATCCTCATTTTTATGAAGGATTCTTTTCCTATAGCTCCTCCAAGTTGGTGGTAAGTTTGCCACTATAGTACCAACTTGAAAGGCCTCGGAAAGCTCAATCTTTAAAACTTTCAATTTGTTAACAATTATTTGTAGCTTATGTATTTGAGGAAGAATAGGTTAATCACCAAAAATTTTGAAATCGATATATTGAGAAATAAAAAACTTTTTGGTACTTTCCTCTTCTGCCTTGAATTTTGTCTCAAGTGCATCCCATATCTCCTTTGCCGACTTGGTCTTAGTGTAAAGGTCATAGAGCCTATCGGATAGGGCGTTGATGATATGACCCCTACGAAGGAGATTATCCTCCTCCCTCTTCCTTCTTTTCTCCACCACCTCGAGAGTGTCCTTGTCGGATGGCGTTGGGAGAGGTTCAAGTGTGGACTGTAGGATGTGGGCGATCTTGAGAGTGGTCAAGACCTTGTCTTGCCATCTAGTGAAATTGGATCCATAAAAACTATCCAATGTCACTAGGTCTTTGTTCATGATTTTGATAGTCTTACCTTCCATTGAAACAAACAAGGGGTAAGTACTAAAAATATAAGTTGCCTCAATGGAAATGGTAAAAAGACTTTTACAACTCTAAGTAAAATATACGAATGAACAAAGATTGATTAAATAAAATTACAACTCTATAAAAAAAGATACTTGTAAATATGGAAAAAATGGTAGAAGAAGATAGTAATGAAAATACAACTTTATGAAAAAATGATACAAATAAACTAGGAGTAGTAGAATGAAAGATATGGATGAGATTACAACTCTAAAACAAAAGATACAAGTATAAGAGTAAATAGAGAATATCAGAAGAAGATGAAAACAATAGTATAAAAAGAAAATAACAAGAACAATGAACAAAGAACTCTCACTCACACAACCAAAGTGAAGAGTGTTAGGGATCACCAACTTGAACAAGGTTTGAAACCTTTGTTCAAAAGCTTATTTCCCCTAACTCAAGATCTAAGGGAAATATGACAATTTTGGAAATAACTTTTTGGAATTATCAAGCCTCTAGGTGTTTTCTAGCCAAGTGCTCTAATGGATAGAAAAAATTGTGTCTTACAAGTGAGCAATAGGCTCCTATTTATAGAGTTTAGAGACACCATTTGAATTTCAAATTCCACCAACCACCATGACTGTTACCAAAGATTAATTAGATGTTTATGGAATTAAAAAGTAGATTTGAGAGTTATTTGTGTTGTTAGAGCCGTTCAAGAAAGTTGGAAAAAATTGAAATTTTGTCAGCCAGCCTTCCTGGACGTGGTTGCGGGAATTGCTAGTCGCGGCTGTGGCTCTCTGCCACCCAGAGCGTAGCCACCAATGCCTTTGGCCCTTTTCTGCACACAACTTTGTACTATTTTTTCCAAACGGTTCCAAATCATTCCCAATTAATTTTGTAATCCCCAAACACATTATTGAGTTTGAAATCACATCTCTAACACTCATATCTTTTATGACTTTGAGAAATTTATATTAAAATTTGTAACATCAAATCTACACATTATTGGATAATATTTGGGAGTTACAAATTTGTAACTAAATTTGTAACACCAATTATGTTACATATTTGAATATTCACATATATCTAAATATTGTAAGAGGAAATTACATTTTATATGTGATTTTTAATAGTGTGCGAAAATATGGCTTTTATGGATTTTTCACTTTTATGGATTTATTTTCCCATATTTTTGTATAAAAGTTGGTTTATCTCATAGTTTTACTCTTAATCAAGTTTTATTAATTTGGAATGACATGTTTGTAATTTGATTATTATTGTTTAGCTTTTTTTTTATATTACTAATTTATATTAAATTTTTCTTTGGTTGTTTTACAATTTTTTTTGTAATATGAATTGTGTTTAAAATGATTTTTTATTTCTTATAAACATTTTTTTTCTTTTTTATTAGATTGTACGTTTCTTTTTTAAAATCTTGCGTAAGGTAACCAGTTACTTGATTGATCTTTGACAGTTATGTAAAAAGAATCCTAGAGCTAGGTTAAATAACATGTACTAGGAGGAGTAACTAGTTACCCTAAGAGGAGTAATTTTCTGCCATAAGAGGGATAACGAGTTACCATAAGAGGGATGACGGATTACTCATATTAAATATGAAAAGAAACATCAAATTTGAAGGAAAAAGAGTAAGAAAACTTCATTAAAAAAGGAAGAAGAAGTAACTATGATTTTAGTAACATAGGTAACCAGCTACCATAAAGAACCCAGAAATATACACACATCAAAACGTGAAGATAACCAGTTACCCTCAGAAATACACACACAAAGAACATGAAGGTAACCAGTAACCATAGATCTAAAGATAGAAAAAAAAAATCAGATTCACCCCCTTTCCCTTCTCTCCCATATTCTTCATATAATTTCTTTCTAGATTTGAATGTTCTCATCTGGGTAACTGGTTACTTATTCACGTTTTCATATTTTTATTAATTTTATTTCCAAATTTTGGTGTTCCTATAAGGGTCACAGTAAAAAGAAAATGCTGAAAAAATTGATTTGATTTTTTTTTTTTTTACATATAGTGGAAAAAACTATAAAAAATTACAATAATAAAAGATAATAAATAAAAAAATAGTAAAATAATTATGTAATGTTAAATATGTGTGAAAAAAGGGAAAAAATTGAATGAGAAAAGAATAAGCACAAAATATGAAGGAAAAAAACTTAGGAAAGAAAAATAAAAAAACAAAATAAAAGAAATGATGAATAAAAAAATAGATAAATGAATAAAAATAAAAAGAAGAAGAAGAAAAATAATGGAAAAATGGAAAGAAAAAAAAAAGGAAGATGAAATAAAACTCATATGTATGAAAAAAGAAAAAAAAAGTGGAAGGAGAAAATAATGAATACAAAAATGAAGAAAAAATAAAAGAGAAAAAAAAAACTGAAAAAATATGAACAAAAAAAATAATACAAATGAAAGAAAAAATAGATAAATGAATAAAAACAAGAAGAAGAAGAAATAATGGAAAGAAAAAAAAATATGAAGGAAAAAATTGGTAGAAAAGAAAATAAAAGGAAAAAATGAAAGGAAAAAAGGAAGAAAAAATAAGTATTGAAAAAAAGAAAGAAGTAATAACTGAAAAATAATTAAAAAATAAAAAAAATTAAAAAAATAAAATAAAATTACCTTCAAAATTAAAGAAAATATAACTATGATAAAAAATATGCCATTTTCATATTTTAGTTAGCTAATAAATTGTGTTTCTCGTATTTTAAATTTTTCTTTAATAAATTTTCTCATATAAATTAAAAAAAATATAATTCTCGTATTTTTGTACATTGATGATATAAAAGTCATAATTTTGAATTTTTTTTTCATATTGTAACTCTTTTTTATATGTTACAATATGTGACACTATTTATCACATTTATTTAATCTAAAAAATTATATTATAAAATAATATAACAAAAATCTCCTAAACACCTTACATTTTAAATTGTATTATATTACTTTCTCTTTTTTGTTGATATAGATGGTCATATTAATTAAAACAATTGCAAAATATTCCCTTTGATTGTCGACATATTTTGTTAAAGTGATCAAATGCCACTTCTTAATTATCTTTGGAATTTATCACAGAGCACAGTGAAGATATAACAATGACATCACTACAAGAGAAAAAACTTTTAATGGGATTCATATTTGCTGCTAAAGACTATGAATGGCGGTTAAGAATTATCATTTATAGACATTTTTTTAACGATGGTTATCATTAGGGCGGTGCAGAAACGATCCGATCCAATAACAAACCGACCGATCCAATGTCAACCGACCGCTAAAAATTGGATATCCAATCATGATTGGATTGGATCGGATGACATTTTTAAAAATCCAATATTGGATCGGTCGGTTCTTGGATAACATGTAAATCCAATGGATCCAACCGACCGATCCAATCCAAGAATGATCCAATACCATCCAATTAATATTCAGATAAAAAATATATTATACTTTTTTTTTTAAAGTTAAAATATATTATATTTTATTACATTTACTGTTTACATATATTAAAAATCATTTATATTGGATAAAAAATATTGGATGGATCTGATCCAATACAGGGATTCATATCCATTGGATGGAACCGATCCAATCCAATGACTTATTGGATCGGTTCGGTTCGGTTGAGCATACAGTATTGGATTGGATCGGTTGAAGAAATCCAACATCCAATGTATAATTGAATTGGATCTGGATGGGTCGAAAAATATTGGATATGGTCCAATGAACAACCCTAGTTATCATAGAGTTTTAATGGTGATTAAGAATATTATTTATAGACTATAAATTTATTCAGAAATAACTACTTATCTTTTAGGTGTTCATAAATTTATGGAAATTTTATGTAATGGTCTTTTTTTGAATTTAAATAACGAAATTTTATTATTGCCTTTATTTGTATTTATTATTGCTTTTAATTTAAATTTACTTTTGTTGAAAAATAAGGGCATAACACGTTAAATAGTTCATTTTTATAATGTTTCTTTTATTTAGTTTAGACCTTCAAATTAATATTAACATTTGAATTTTATTATATTACTTTTTTTGATGATTTAAATGGTCATATTAATTAAAACAATTGCAAAAATATCCTTTTTATTGTGGTCATATTTTGTGATAGTGGTCAAATGCAAGGACTTTTTAATTATATATTTGTAATTTATCATGGTGATCATGTAACAATTATAACAACCCGCTACGTGGAGTACGTCTGCCACACATTTATAGGACAAATTTTACAAATATGTCATACATCTAACACCAAAACTATAAAACTAGGTCTATAAAAATGCGAAAAATTTAAAACTTTAAACTTTTTTTTTGGTAACTAAGATATTTCATATATCAAAACAAAATTACATCAAACAACTCTCTCGAAAGGAAAGCCAAAACAGAAGCAACTAAACAGAGTAGAAACAGAGCAAAAACTATACAAGTAATTCTCCTATCCAACTCTTATATTTTCCAGCAATTCTTTTACTATGTAAGAAAATATTACTTCTAGCTTTAACTTCTTTCCTAATATGCTTTACTGTACATTGTAAATTCACAATGTTATGCTCCCACCTAAGCTCTTTAGATAGCCAGAACATATAAAAATTCTATTCATAAAAGTCATTGTTATTGAGTCCAGAGTCCACAAGCTGTCAAGAACCAAGCCACACCTGAAAAAGGTTGGAACAACAATATAATGAGCTAACGCCAAGTAATTATATCTCATGCAATGCATGTATGCATATATACATATATCGTGACGGAATAACATAGTCATGGTGTAAACATAGGTCAAACATATGAGTCCACATCCCATAACATTTATTTAAACACCATAAAGTCATGCTCCAATAATCAATTATACACTTAACAATTTAGTGCCCACAATTATTAGCTGCTAATTAAAAAAATAACATCAGTTATGTTCATTCGATATCATAACACTAAGCATATAATAATCCCTCAAATAGGGTTCAACTATATAGCCTTTCACTACGACGTGTCTGTCAGTTTAGTTATTTCGGTGATACCACACCCTCAAGACCGCAATGCTCAAAACATTATTCCGTGCCAACACCATGGTCGGTAATAATCTTTGGAACACTCATGTGTATAGACAATCAACAACAGACCTTTACCTTTCTGCCCTACTAGCCATTTCATAGCTATCAATTGATTATGATATCCCTTAACGAGTCTGGCTGATTATGCCTTCTACTATACAATCTTAACTTTTAGTATTAAGCAACTTGTTGTTAGGAAAACTTATACATGATCTTGTTTATTTTCATGTAAGAAAACCTAGAAATTTTTTCTAAAATTGAATTCATACAAAGATAATGATAAGAACACTTACATTATTGTGCAGCGAAATGCTTGAGTCATTCCTTCAGTTTCTCTAACTCTTGTATCCTTTCCACCGCAGGGTATCACCAAGAAACTGAACCGATCTTCAATTTTCTTCACAGCCTTCTAAAGTATCCTTAGAATCACCTAGACTAGAGTGAGAAATTCTCAACACATAAGATAGATACAATAAGAAGAAGAATATATGAGAATATCGAGGCTTAGAAAATGACTTATGCTGTAGAGAGAATCTAAAACCTAGAGCATCAAGAATAGTTCTTCTAATTTTTAGTCAGATAGATTTTCTGTCATCTGTTTTCAACTCTCACTTAGCATTCCTTTTATAGACTCAATTACGTTACTTATTTAATTAAAAAATCAATAAAATTGTAGCTAATTATCAGCCCTAGGTCGAAAATATCATGGGCTTTAGGCCCATGAAATTTCTCATTTAATTATAAGCCCATTGGACATAAAATCAAAGCCCGTATTATTTTCTATTGATTAATTAATTAAATAATTTATCAATTAATTATTTATAATTTGAACCTTGATTTAAACTTATTTATTAATTTAGACACCAATTTATCTTAATTAATAAATCATCCCTAATTTCTCTTTTCTTCTCCAAATTACAAAACTCTGTGAAACTATCCAAAATTGAATTGGTCAACTTTGATAATTCTAATTGATTATTAAATCAATTAATTGAGACTATCTAGATGATTTTATCCAAAGTACAGCGAGGACCATGGACCTATGAAATCAAGCTCCAATAAGTTATCATAAATTTAACAAATAAATTTACTAACTTATTAATTCCTCGTGACTACACTAAAGACTCAGAATTGCACTCTTGAATTCATAGAACACTCTATAACCAATATAGATACGTTATTATTTATCCATTTTTATAACCGTAATTGTCACTCAATCCTTTGTAGACGGTCTACAATGAGATGAGACTAAAATACCATTTTACTCATCATTGTATTTTATCCTTAAAACACTTAGTTTCTTGTAAATGATATTTCAGTAAACTAATATTAATTACTAAAATGAGATCTCTATCATTTAGTACCTTGAACCAAAATAAAAGGAAACCATCGTTTTACTTCTTCATCAGAAGCTATAGTTGTTCTTATCTATAATTAATACTCCCACTCAATTATACTACAGAGTTCCCAAGATGTAAGTATGGGCTAGTCCGTAGGGTAAGCTGGTAACGAACAAGTCCAAGAACTCAAATAATACAATCAGTTAGAATACTAACCACTCAGAATTGAGATTGAATTAACCTATGGTCAACTTTATTATGTGACTAGAATAGATAATAACGATATGTTTATTTATCCTATCTACTGTCAATTCGGTCTAGTCATATGTAACAAATACATCTGATCTTATCTACTTTGCTAAAGTTCTCGAAAGAACATAACACTACAATGTGTAAGTAGATCATATCGTAGAATGGCACGTCAGTGTAAATCCTATGCACCGAATAATCTTAGGACTAACTTATGTTTGAACATATAATCATATTTATATTCCACTGTGATTACGTCACTACGAAAACGATTAGCTACATGCTCGGGGTTTAATAAAAGTTTATATTAAACAAATAATCATGAAAATAAAACATGTGAGCAAAGTGATTGACCAAGTCAAGAATTAATTTCTATTATTTAATAGATAATAAATGAGATTACAAAGAAATTGATTTTTAATTAGGGCATAAAACCCCAACACTTGTAACTTGATGTTTGTCATCTGCCAGAACAATTACATTTTTCTCGCGATACCGAGCTTTGATATTCCTCTTAGACCTATCCTGATTTTTAACTTGCTTTCATCACTCTCTACCTGGGTCGAAAACATATCTTGGTCCCTTAATACTCTAAGCATGTTTTTAACTTACACTTAGATTCACTCAGACCACTCACACGTTAACTGGTTTTAGAATTTATCTTGTTTTCACTCAGATTCCAAGTATCCAATATAGAGAAAAATAACTCCATATAATCCTAATTACTCTTTAGTACAATAGACACATTTATCATAAAATTATGTTAAGATGGTTGGTTAATGTATCACATCCTAAGACCTACAACTTTATCTCTAACTCATGACAACTTATTTAAAGCTTTTAGTGGCTATATATGTCATAACTCATGTCGAAGCTTGTTAATCAACGTTCATACTAGTGTATTGATTGCTAACCTTATACGTTAACTCTGAGGCCGAAAAAAGAAATTGTAAATGTGGAAATTTCTCCTTGTGAATTCTATTCACGGGTGAAGCTCTATACTACGAGACATCCTAAAAGGGCGTCACATGATGGTGAGGAAGTTGGGATAAGAGAGACACCCTCACTAGGCGAGGGCCCTCGGCCACTTGCCCATCTAAACTTCACCCTCGCTATGCGAGGGTCCCCAACTGGTCTCCCGCGTGCGCCCCGTTCCATCAGGCATCAAGCCTCGCCTACACTCGGAGGAAGAATGTCAGCCTCGCTATGCGAGGGTGAGGGCTTTGTTTTGGCATCCGTGCTCCTAGCCTCGCGACGGACCCTCGCCATGCGAGGGACCCTCGCCATGCGAGGGTGCTACCTTGTTGCGACGCCCGAGCCATGCCCATACCGGAGGGAAAAAGACTAGCCTCGCTACGCGAGGTACCCTCGCTATGCGAGGGTGTAGCCTTGCCACGATGCTCTTGCTGCTAGCCTCGTGTCTATGCGATCCGCATAAGCCGGCCCTGACCCTTGGCACCTTGACTTCTCAGGACATGCATAGGTTGAAGCCTCCTTGACATAAGGCACGGGGTCACTTGGGGGAACCTTGTTGATATGCCAAACGAACATGGAGCATTGAACGAGAATGGATGAGGACGACCGGGTACGGAACACGTGCGCTGACACGAGGTGTACGGTTATGGAAAGAACAGAGGCACGACCCTATGATCTGCGTCTAAGGAGTAGTGGCGGTATGGACCTGTACGAAGAGTAGTGGTACCACTTGGACACCCCCGACCACACGCCAGAGCCGACAGTACTATGTCCTAGGCCACGACTCTGACACCATCAGGGTAGACACCACTACGCCCTGAGCCACTACATTATCAGAGTACCTATGTACGTCCCTGTGGTCTGGGACTTGTTTGTATCCAGGGCCAATAGATCCCCCCCATATAAATAGACTCCAACCCCTCAGGCCAAGGGGTTGGAAAACTGAATGTATGAAAGAGACTTAAGAAATATATGTTTCTGGTTTTCGTTGTTGCCTAAGTTTTCTTCTGTTGATTAGAGTTCTTTCTATCTGATTCAAAGCTTCCGGTAGTATTGAGATTGAAGTTTTCTAACCATCAATCGTTGACGAGTTCTTACCGTCAACAGTTTGGCACCGTCTGTGGGAACGTAAGCACCAAGCTACTGTTCTGCCATTACTTCCGGCAAAGAGAAATGCCAAGACGTTCGAAGCGACTCAGGGAGCCACGAGAGGTGGAGGTCCACCTTACCGGAGTCCAGCTGAAGGCCTCCATGAAGGATCCACCTCCGTCCCGAGACGTAGAGCCCCTAAGGGACCCCGAGGTTCACGAGAATGACGGGGAGGTCTCGTCACCAGCCATCCCACTAGATGAAGACCCTCCAAGGACCAGACACTCCACCAGTAACACCTCCAAGAGAGAAAGGCTGGAGTCGGAGGATGAGCCAGTGATATCTAAGACGCAAAGAGATGTTCCAGAGATCCGGGGAGAAGTGAGAACTATTTTCGGAGGTCCGGGGTTTGGAGGGGACTCCCGCAGAGGACGAGATCGGTATGCTAGAGAAGCCAGGCGAAGTCCACCACCCTGTGTCATGAGTTTGGAACAACGACCTCCGAAAAGCTTCAAGGGAGAAAACGATTCAATCACCTTCACTTAGGAGGACGCACGGGGGGTACACCTTCCCCACAATGATCCGCTGGTGTTGACAGGTCAACTGGCAAATATGCGTGTGCACCGAGTCCTAGTGGACAACGGGAGCTCGGTGGACATCCTATATCGCCCTGCTTTGGAAAAGATGGGACTGGGCATTCGTCATCTGAAGCCCTGCCAGTCGTCCCTATACGGATTCACGGGGGACTCAGTACAACCCCTTGGAATGATCGAATTGACACTTACCATGGGAGAGCAACCCTGGCAGACCACGGTCATGTCTAACTTTGTTGTAGTAGATTGTGCATCAGCTTTCAACGCGGTATTGGGGAGACCCTCCCTAAGGGAATTGAAAGCCATAACTTCAATACATCACTTGGTTGTCAAGTTCCCGACTCCAGGAGGGGTCGCTAGTATGAAGGGAGAACAAAAAGAGGCAAGGGAATGCTACAACACCTCACTCCGTGTGCCTGTGAAACCGCATGAGCCAATGGCCATGGTGGTACATGAGGCGTTACGTATACCCACGGGGGGTCCGCAGGAACTGGACCCTCGGGTCGTGGATGAGTCAAGAGCAGAACCAGTAGAAGAAGTAGAGGAGGTTACGGTGACGGAGGAACCCCTAAGGAAATTGAAGATAGGGAGGAGCCTGCAAGGTGATGTGAAGGAGGAGCTGATGAAATTTTTGAAAGATAATCTAGACGTGTTCGCATGGAGTCACGAGGATATGGTGGGTATAGACCCCAGTGTGATATGCCACCACCTAAACATCTCCCCAGAAGCAAGGCCCGTCAGGCAAAAGAGGCGGGCACTAGACCCAACAAGATACGCAGCATTAAAGGAGGAGGTCGACAAGTTGAAGGCCAACGGGTTCATCCGTGAGTCTTTCTACCCCGTGTGGGTATCGAACCTAGTACTCGTGCTGAAGCCGAATGGGAAATGGAGAACTTGCGTCGATTTCACGAACTTGAATAAAGCTTGCCCTAAGGACAGCTTCCCACTTCCTAGGATAGATCAGCTAGTAGATGCGACGGCAGGGCATGAGTTACTGAGTTTCATGGACGCCTACTCAGGATACAACCAAATCCCAATGAATCCGGCAGATGAAGAGCACACGTCATTCATTACAGACAAAGGACTCTACTGTTACAAGGTGATGCCCTTCGGGCTCAAAAACGCGGGAGCCACCTATCAGAGGTTGGTGAATAAAATGTTCGCCAACCAGATAGGAAGGAATATGGAGGTGTATGTGGATGACATGTTAGTGAAGACCAAAGAAGCAGCAGAGCTCAACAAAGACCTTGGTGAGATGTTTGACACGCTCAGGAAATACCGGATGAAGTTGAATCCAGTCAAGTGCACCTTCGGGGTATCCTCAGGAAAATTCTTGGGCTTCATGGTCAATTCTAGAGGCATCGAAGCCAATCCTGACAAGATAAAGGCTCTAATAGAGATGAGCCCGCCAAAGAATAAGAAGGAGGTGCAGTGCCTAACGGGAAGGGTGGCGGCCCTTAATAGGTTTATCTCGAGGTCCACCGACAAGTGCCTCCCATTCTTTGACATCCTCAAAGGGAGCAAAAAGTTTGCTTGGGATGAAAGATGTGAGGAAGCATTTGTCAAGCTGAAAGAGCACCTGGGGAAGCCACCCCTGTTGGCAAAGCCAGAGAAGGGCGAGAAGCTGTACCTGTACTTAGCGGTGTCTGAGCATGCCATCAGCGCGGCCTTGGTTAAGGGAGAAAAGAAGCAGCAGCAACCCGTATACTACATCAGCAAGCGTTTAGTGGACGCGGAGAACCGGTATCCAGAGATCAAAAAATTGGCCTATGCACTAGTGGTGGCTTCGAGGAAGTTGAGACCTTACTTCCATGCACACACAATTGAGGTCCTAACAGATAATCCTTTGAGGCAGGTCTTACATAAGCCTGAGACTTCAGGGAGACTAATGAAATGGTTGATCGAGCTAAGTCAATTTGATATTGTATACACTCCAAGGGCTTCCATCAATGGACAGGTGCTGGCAGATTTTATAGTAGAACTCACCCATCAGCCGAATGAAGGAAGGAATGAAGAAGGGGAGCAGCCTGTTATGGAGGAAGAGCTAGGAGGTTTGGAGGAGTGGAGTTTGCATGTTGACGGGGCGTCAAATGAAGGAGGATCAGGAGCGGGCATCATAATGACTGGGCCCGAGGGACACAGAATGTATTGTGCAATCCGATTTGGGTTTGAGGCCTCCAATAATGAGGCAGAGTACGAGGCGCTCCTAGCTGGCCTGCGTTTGGGCCAGGAACTAAGGGTGACGCGCCTTCATATCTTCAGTGACTCTCAATTGGTAGTATGCCAAGTAAAGGGGGAGTACCAGGCAAGGGGACCCAAGATGGCAGCCTACTTGGAGAAGGTAAAGGGCTATCTAAGACGGTTGGTGGCATATAATATAGAGCAAATCCCTAGAGAAAAGAATACCCATGCCGCTGCACTCGCAAAGTTGGCGTCTACCAAGGATGGTGATATCCTGGAGTCAATACCCGTGGAATACTTACCCAAGCCTAGCATCGAAGGCACGGACGTGCACATGATTGGTGTCCCAAGGGAATCATGGACCGAGCCAATCAAAAGGTACCTGCAAGAAGGAACCTTGCCTACAGATAAAAACGAGTCCCGAAGGTTGGTGTACAAGGCCGCAAGATACACCTTGGTAGATGGGGTCCTTTACAAAAGAGGATTCTCAATGCCACTCCTGCGGTGCGTGGAAGAGGAGGAGGCGTTGAAAGTGTTACATGAGATACATGAGGGAGAGTGCGGCAACCACGAGAGCAGACCCTCCACGGCTAGGAAGGCCATGAGACAAGGATACTACTGGCCCTCCATGGAGAAAGATGCGCATGACTTTGCCACGAAATGCGACAAATGCCAGAGGCACGCCAACTACCCTCGGAAACCCCCAAGCGAACTGACCAGCATGACCAGCCCCTGGCCCTTCGCTATCTGGGGGATAGACTTAATCGGCACACTTCCTACAGGCAGGGGTGGAGCGAAGTACGCAGTGGTGGCAGTGGACTATTTCACTAAGTGGGTAGAGGCAGAACCCCTTGTGAAGATAACCGCCAAGCACATCACCTCTTTCGTCAACAAGTTCATTGTTTGTAGATATGGGATACCCTACAAGATTATTTCCGACAATGGTACCCAGTTCGAGGGAGGAGCTTTCGATGAATATTGTAGGGAAAGGGGCATAAGGAGATGTTTCTCCGCGGTTGTACACCCCCAGGCCAATGGGCAAGTGGAGGCCATAAACAGGGTCCTTAAGAAGAACTTGAAGACAAAGCTAGAAAAGATGAAGGGAGCCTGGGTGGATGAGCTACCAAATGGGCTGTGGGCTTACAGAACCACCCCACGCACGACTACTGGGGAGTCCCCATTCTCCTTGGCCTATGGGTCCGAGGCCGTGCTCCCAATCGAGATGCAAGTTGAGTCCCACAGGGTATAGGCATATGGAGACGAAACCAACCGCGTAGCCCTGACCGAAAGCTTAGACATGCTCGAAGAGAAGAGAGAAAAAGCACAAATGAGGGTGGCGGTATACCAGCAGCGCGCCGCAAGGTACTACAATTCGAGGGTGCGAGAGAGAACTTTCAGAGTTGGCGACCTGGTGCTAAGGAAGGTACTCCCTAACACGCGAGACCCAGGCGCATGAGTGCTGGAGGCGAATTGGGAAGGGCCCTACCGGGTGGCTCAGTGCATATCCCCGAACACTTACAAGCTGGTGCGCATGGACGACACCATCATACCCCGAGCATGGAATGCGGAGCACCTGAGGAAGTACTACCAGTAAGACTTCCACTCCCAGCACAGGCAGTAGCTATGTTTAGTTTGTCACAGGATAGGCTATCTCAGTAGACGAGAATCAAAGAGGTTACCTACATAACCCCCAAGTAGATGTAAGCCTTCTATATGCATATCATTGTAATCTGACTGCTATAAATGAAAATGTTCACAACTTCACATGTGATTTTTTCTTTTTCATGCGAGCATCAACTGAACTGCCTGCTGAATTAAATCTCACCAAACACTTGGGGGGTAGGACAGGAGGCATGAGCAAAAACAAAGAAATCTCTCTCTTATATTCAAAAGGAGTAGCTACCCTTATGAATATCAAGGGAACGGTCTAAAAGGATGACCTCTAACGAAAGGCCGACACCCCAAGAGGTGAGGCTGTAAGGAGGGAATCACCCGATAAGTCTAGATCGGCCATTAAGCCGGCTAGCCCAAAAAGGGTCTTACAAAGGACCCTTGGAAAAAAAATAGTACTATGTATAAGGACGAGAAGGACGCTTCTCGCAAAAAGTAATAAGCGCGCGCAATGAATATAAAAGGACCCCAACAGCCCAAGGGGTTAATGTGTCCTTACAAGTATAATCAAGGTGCACCAGAAAGATTATCGCCATCAAAAAAAAAAAAAAAGAGAAGAAAGGGCACCTCAAGAATGCTTTGGAGGAGGATAGAACCCTTGAACTCGCAAAAATAAGTTGGAGAGCATGCCACTTGGCTAGGCAAATCTTGGTGTGGACAAGTGTCTTCGAACCTTGGGATTCGCGATTGAGGATGATTAGTCCTTATGCAATCTTAGGAACTTTCATGGACCCCCAAATGTTAATTGGCTATTGTGTTTCTTTGAACACTTAAAAGAAACACAACTCCAAGCCACACTTCGTGCTTCTTCGCGCGACGTTGGAAAAATTTCCAAGGCTAAGTCCCCCAAGGCTGGCCGTGCGTGTCAAGCAAGAGAGCTGGAGAGAGTCCACAAACACACTTAAAAGTGTACTTATAGACTCGGGGGGAAGTGTAAATGTGGAAATTTCTCCTTGTGAATTCTATTCACGGGTGAAGCTCTATACTACGAGACATCCTAAAAGGGCGTCACATGATGGTGAGGAAGTTGGGATAAGAGAGACACCCTCACTAGGCGAGGGCCCTCGGCCACTTGCCCATCTGAACTTCACCATCGCTATGCGAGGGTCCCTAACTGGTCTCCCGCGTGCGCCCCGTTCCATCAGGCATCAAGCCTCGCCTACACTCGGAGGAAGAATGTCAGCCTCGCTATGCGAGGGTGAGGGCTTTGTTTTGGCATCCGTGCTCCTAGCCTCGCGACGCTGCACCCGGAAGGAGGAGAGGCAGCCTCGCTATGCGAGGGACCCTCGCCATGCTACGTTGCTACCTTGTTGCGACGCCCGAGCCATGTCCATACCGGAGGGAAAAAGACTAGCCTCGCTACGCGAGGTACCCTCGCTACGCGAGGTACCCTCGCTACGCGAGGTACCCTCGCTACGCGAGGTACCCTCGCTACGCGAGGTACCCTCGCTACGCGAGGTACCCTCGCTACGCGAGGGTGTAGCCTTGCCACGATGCTCTTGCTGCTAGCCTCGTGTCTATGCGATCCGCATAAGCCGGCCCTGACCCTTGGCACCTTGACTTCTCAGGACATGCATAGGTTGAAGCCTCCTTGACATAAGGCACGGGGTCACTTGGGGGAACCTTGTTGATATGCCAAACGAACATGGAGCATTGAACGAGAATGGATGAGGACGACCGGGTACGGAACACGTGCGCTGACACGAGGTGTACGGTTATGGAAAGAACAGAGGCACGACCCTATGATCTGCGTCTAAGGAGTAGTGGCGGTACGGACCTGTACGAAGAGTAGTGGTACCACTTGGACACCCCCGACCACACGCCAGAGCCGACAGTACTATGTCCTAGGCCACGACTCTGACACCATCAGGGTAGACACCACTACGCCCTGAGCCACTACATTATCAGAGTACCTATGTACGTCCCTGTGGTCTGGGACTTGTTTGTATCCAGGGCCAATAGAGCCCCCCCATATAAATAGACTCCAACCCCTCAGGCCAAGGGGTTGGAAAACTGAATGTATGAAAGAGACTTAAGAAATATATGTTTCTGGTTTTCGTTGTTGCCTGAGTTTTCTTCTGTTGATTAGAGTTCTTTCTATCTGATTCAAAGCTTCCGGTAGTATTGAGATTGAAGTTTTCTAACCATCAATCATTGACGAGTTCTTACCGTCAACAGGAATATGTAACTAGTTCACGAGGTCAACTAGGCAATCATAAACTATATGTACTTTCTAGAGTACTATTCGTGGTCGAGGTCCATAACTAAACCCTAAAAGATCATTTCTGACACAATTTCCTAATTCTGGTTTATCTAATCACACCCTTTGACTGATCACTTCTACTAATTATAACTCGAGTATGTAACCTGAAATCGTTCATGACTTGCACCAATTCTAATAATACAACAAAATTCAACTCATGGAGATTGTTTACCCAAAAACGGACTACTTGATGACGTGGCAGGATTGGCATGCATGTGGATGCACGTGGCAGTTTAAGTGAGTATAATTTGTTCGACTATCGACCAGAAGAGAATTGTCTCGTCAGACATCATAGTTATGGGCGACAAGCCTGGTCGCATATATTCATTTATTTCCTTCAGATATGTGATCTTGTAATTATGTATTGATTGTAATTTCCATTAGTGTGTAGATACGTCTGTATTAAATGTAATTAAGGCCCATTTTCCCATGTAAAACTCCTTGAGCCTATAAATAAGAATGAAATGGCTCAAGAGAGGGGACTTTTTTTTTTTAACTTGGAACTTTTGAGCTTTGGAATTCTTGGAGAGAAAGAGAATGTTTTTATCCACTACACTTATATTCGTCTGAGATCTGGTGAAACTCGTGAACCCTAGTTCATTGATCACTATTCTTGGAATTCTACATCAATAAGAACACTAAGTGGACGTAGGTCTTTACCATCTGATTGAGGCCGAACCACTATAAATTGTTTGTGTCGTTTATCTTTTTGTCTTGATTTCATCTCATTTTCATCTTATTTTCTATCGTTTTATCTGACTCCGAGTCATTGACCATTTCGAGGGTCAACATTTTGGGGCTCTCATTGAGAGCGAAACTCAAGACCTCCGAAAAAAGATCAAATGGAGAAAGCATCCCGAAAGATGGGACAAACTTCTAATGCCACACCAACCCAACCTCTTCCACAAAATGTGGCCGAGGATGAGCCACAAGTGGAGTTTGAAGAGGAGGAAATGGATTGTGAGACCTTGGGGACAACACTGATTGTGTTACAGGAGGAGTTAGCCAATCTGAGGGCTAATCAGGAGAATGTGGCTAAAACAATGGTGTTGTAGAAGAGAGAAATCGACTGGCAACATTAGGAGTTGAATGAGTGGCAGGCCGACATGCACTGCCGGTAGAGGGACGCTACTGCCACTCTAGAGGCAGCCATTTAGTTGCTTGGGGACAACCTGCACCAACCTCTCAACCGTATCAGCCACCAAGTGTACGACCACAACAAGGTCCACATCCAAATCATCCACAACATCACCACACTTCGCCTCAACCAGCAAGCCCTCAGAGGCCGGAGCAACCTCCTGCTGCTCAACAGGATATTCCATTTCAAGATCCTGAGCAGCAACCACCTTCTCGCGCTGGTCGGGATAATCCCTAGCATCAAAGGCAGAATAGGGTTGGGCAGCCTCCTCGAAGCCCTAGACGCCAAACTGCTGAGGAGTCGAATCCACCGCGCAGAGGGAAACGTCCTTCTGCTGACAGAAGGCAAGTTGAGTCAGGCTCTGTGGTCAGGGCCCCCCCACAACATAATAATGCCCAAGGACCCATTGACTAATGTAGGCCTCCCCTCGACGCTCGGGATGTGCCAGTAAGAGGAGGAAATAGTGCGATCAGCAGGTCGCGCCATAGCCAGTCGCATTTTAGGGATGGCCATGACTATAATGAAGCTTATTCTGGCAGAGGAAATGCTGATCGAAGGCAAGGAGAGAAGGGTGGAGAACAAAATCCCCCACTAAGAGAAAACCAACAGAAGAGCCAGAATGTTGGATGATAGCCTAGGCAACCTTACTTCTTTGATTGATTGGGCGCTAGCGAGCAAAGGCGTAGGGATGATTACTTGAGGGACGTGCTCAACGATAGGCAAGAAAGGCACGACAAGTATGCCCCTCCAGCATCGGTCACCCCAGCTTGATGCGCTAAATCAGGCTGTCCAGCAGCTGGTGGGGAGCCAAACATCCCACATTGAGTATGATCGGAGAAGAGGCACTCCTGTCATACAAAGAATAGCGATGGCCGAAACCCCAAGCAAATTTAAGACGTCGGTCTTACCCAACTTCAATGGATTTGGAGACCCATTATCTCATGTGAATAAATTCGAGATACAAATGGACATCTAGAAGGTGTCAAATGACGCTCAATGCAGAATCTTTCCGACCACCTTATCTAATACTGCTCAGGAAAGGTTTTTCAAGTCTCCTCCTACTAGCATAGTGTCATGGGAAATGTTCGTGAAAGAATTCTATGGGCAGTTTTATGCTGGTCGAGTACATCTGACCGAAGCTAACCAACTGGTTGAGATACGCCAGAAGGAGGGTGAATCCTTGAAGGAGTATGTCCAGCGTTTTATACGAGCCGCTGCTGGGGCTAAGACAGTTGGTGATGAAGGGAAGATGATGGCACTTACTGCTGCAGTACGATGCCATTCATTCCTCTGGAACAGTTTAAGGAAAAATGGGGTTAAGAGCACTCAAGAATTCTTAGACCGGTACATCGAGCTTGAAGAGGCAATTTCCAATGAAGGTAAGGCGCCTGCAGACGACCATGGTCCAAAGGAAGATTCCACCAAATCCGCCAATGGGTCTGGGGAAACCCAATGGAAACGGAAAAAATAACAGGAAAAATGGAGGGAAAAAGGCGAACCACGAGCCGTCAACATCTGAGAATAAGCATCCTAAAAGTAACAGATATGAGCCAAGGTTCACCAATTACACGGTCATAGTCGAAAGCAGAGCAGAAGTGTACCAGGCTACCAACACTGATATCCCTTACAAGCGACCAACGTCGATCAAGAAAGATATCTCCAAAAGAGATACAACAAAGTTTTGTTGTTTTCACAACGACTATGGTCACGACACCAATGAGTGAAACCAGCTTAAATATGAGATTGGGTTCCTTATCAGACAAGGACACCTGAGAAGATATGTACGAGCCACTGGAGGTTCTCAGTGAGAGGCTCAAGGAGGCAACGAGCAGGCACCTGTACGCCAACACTTGCCCCCTTTATAGCCAGCTCCAGTGGCGGGTACACTGCTGACCATCTGTGACGGCCCACACCTAGCAGGTGATAGTGGGAAGGCAAGGGAGCGATACGCCCGAACCTTATGCCACGACCAAGACATTGAAATGCTAAATGTAGAGGAGAAAACTCCCAAGAAAGCTTAAACAGAGGAAGAACTGATAACTTTCTCTGAGCTTGACGCTCAACATGTCCGGTTTTCCCATTTGGACCCTTTATTCGTGGACGTTTAGATCCCCAATATTATGGTTAAGAGGGTGTTAGTTGACATAAGGAACTCAGTAAACATTTTGTACAAGTCTTCGCTGGAAAGAATGAAGTTGTCAGTGAAGGATTTGGAGCCATGCAACCAAACCATTTATGGTTTTTCTTGTGAAGGGCTCGCGCCAACGGGCACTACAAGAAAAAACAGTATTCATAACACTTAAAAACTGCTAACCGGGACTATTGATAACACTTCTGAAAATGCTAACATAGCCCCTGTTATTAAAAGTCTAGTGTTTTCTATAACAGTATTTGAATGTTATGTTCGGTGTTATCTTAAACTATTCAATAGCACATTTTTAGGTGCTATAATATTCAAATAATAACATTTAGATAGAGTTTTTGGTTATAAATTTGAAGTTTAATCTTATACTTTTTTCATAACACTTTTCAACTGTTACATTTGATTATTTTGATAACATTTTTAATTTGTTATATTATATAAACCATAATGATTTTTTACGCCTATAATATGTTTTTAAATCATAACATATAATAATAAAATTTTAAATTTTATTTTGATAAGTATACTTATATGGTATTTTTTTAATTAAAAGATTTTCATTATTGTATTTTGATAAAAAAAAAAAATCAAAATTAATCATAAAATGTAATTATCAATAGATTGATAAACCATAAGTATTACATTAAACAATAACTAATTCAAACCATGAATGTGTCTTGATGAGTCTAGTTTTTATGATGTCTTGGTGATGTTTTTAGTAGTCTTTTATTTTGTTTTTCCTTGTTTTAGTGCGGGTTTACGCTTTGTTTGGTTGTTTTTGTGAATATCAGGAAGAATTGAGCATGTGGAAGGAAATGCCAAAGAAAGGGAAGAAATAATCGAGTTTTTCATCATATTTTGATCAAGAATGGTTCTCAACACCATTTGGAAGTGTTGGTGAAATTTTGGGATGAAAACTTGAAGAATTGAAGAATTCCTTAAGAGCCACGGCATGATCAATGTAGGGCCGCGGCTAGGGGGAGAAACAGAAGCATGGTTTTTGAGGACATCTTCGGGCCGCGGCATGGCTAGGTAGAGCCGCGGCATGGATGGGCATTCTGCCCAGAAGACAATGATGCGGGCCGCGGCATGGCTTCAGAGAGCCGCGGCATTGAAAGGATAGTCTGCCCAGAAATTTTGACACGGGCCGCGGCATAGTGTATGTAGAGCCGCGGCCCGCCTCTCTAAAATCTAAAAATCCTAGGTTTTAAAGGACGAAAAAGAAGAGAGAAGGGGTACGGACGAAGGGAGGAGTTCTGGTGTTGAAGGCTCAAGCTTAGAGTATTTTTACATGTTTTTCTTCTTGATGTTATCTTTAAATTCTGTTGTGATTAGCACTATGACTATGAACTAATTTTCTGTTTAGGATGTTCAATTGAATCACTTGAATTTCTATTATGACCTAATGCAATTTTAATTTCCTCTTTTCCAATCTTCTTCAATTCCTTATAACCTGTTCTTATAGATTGATTATTGATTGGCCATCTTTAGTCATATATATATATATGTTTTTAAGTCAAAATCTGAGAAGTGAGATTTAATTATGCTGTGGTTATATTGGACATAATTCTAATTTAGAACGAAAGTATCTGAATTAATTGTGTAACTGTTATTAAGTTGTGGAATTTAATGCTACCTTTGTGGTTCAATTTACCATAGAAATATAGGAAATTGTCACCTAGGTTGAGTTTATAATTCATAGAATGATTATAGGCTGCTGTCTCAACTTGTTAATTGAATTAGGTTAAAATAAGAAGAATTCATACTTGGCATTAGGGAATAATAGGAAGGATAGTTGATGAGATTGAATATCCTAATTGTTTCTCAGTGATTGAATTACGAGTTTTTACTATTAGTTATTATTCTATTTAATTGTCGATTATTATTTCTGCACTCTATCGATTCTTTTGCTGTATTTTACAAAAACCAAGAAATTTTAATTCATCAAATAGAACAAGAGATTAATTGACTGGTAATTGATAATTCAGTCCTTGAGGACGATACTTGGTTTTACCATTTTATTACAAGTTTGCGACTGTGTGCACTTGCATAGCAAAATTATCGCAACAAGTTTTTGGCGCCGTTGCCGGGGACTGAAAATTATCAATATCAGTCTAATTAATTTTTATTCTAATTTGATTTTAATTTCTCTCGTTTCTAATCTGTTTAGTTGCTTAATTTGTCTATCTCAGGTGAATTTTGGTATATGCGTGGCAGAAAAGGAAAAGCCACACTTGTTCCTCTGAATCCCGAGATCGAAAAGTCTTGCAATCAAATCAGAAAGAATAAGAGAGAGACCCAGAATTCTGTGAAGATGGCACAGAATGATGGGGATGGTAGGAATGGTCTAAATCCAGGAGTTGTCCAAGGGGTTCAGGCTCAGACCAACGCTGAGAGGAGTCTGAGAGATTATGTGCTACCCACTCTGACGGGAGTACAAAATAGTATACGCCCACCAGCTGTAGAGGCCAACAACTTCGAAATCAAGCCTACTATTTTACAAATGGTGCAGTCCTCTGTGCAATTCAATGGGTTGCCCTCTGAAGATCCTCACACCCATTTGTCCAACTTCCTGGAATTGTGTGGAACCTTCAAATATAATGGGTTGAGTGATGACGCAATCAAGCTTAGGCTCTTCCCATTTTCTCTAAGGGACAGAGCTAAAAGTTGGCTGAATTCTCTGCAGCCAAACTCCATTGTCACTTGGCAAGATCTGGCTCAGAAATTTTTATCCAAATTTTTCCCTCCGTCAAAGGCTGCTAAATTGAGGGGAGAGATAAATAACTTTTGCCAGAATGACGGAGAGTCACTGTATGAAGCTTGGGAACGGTTTAAGGAACTCCTGAGAAGATGTCCTCATCATGGCATAGAACAGTGGATGCTAGTACAGAATTTCTACAATGGTTTATGTCCGACAACCAGAACCATTATTGATGCTGCAGCGGGTGGCACTTTTATGAGCAAGAGCGCAGCTGGTGCTTATGAACTGCTGGAGGACATGGCTACAAACAACCATCAGTGGTCTGAGGAAAGATCATCAGGAGTCAGAAAGGTAGCTGGGGTGCATGAGCTAGATGCAATCACTGCCTTAACAGCGCAAGTAGCCTCTTTGACCAAGCAGTTGCAACAGAGTAGTGTGTCTGCTAATGCGGTTCAGATGGCAGTGAGATGTGAAATGTGTGGTGGTGCTCATTCTGTCGATCAGTGCCCTATCTATATGAATAACACCCCCATGGATCATGCTCAAGTTCAGGCGGTGGGAAATTTTCAGAGGCCACTCAATAATCCATTCTCCAACAACTACAATCCTGGGTGGCGAAATCATCCCAATTTTTCGTGGAAGAATAATCAAGGCCAACAACCTCAGTTTCAGGGTCAATTTCAGAATAACATGCCTCAGCCACCTATGAATCAAGCTTCGTCATCAATGCAGCCTAGGCCTCAACAATCAATGCCTCAACCTGAGAGACCTAATGAACTGCAAGCAGCCCTGTTGACTCTTACTAACACTCAGACTCAATTTATGACTGAGACAAGATCCTCCATTCGAAACCTTGAGACACAGGTTGGGCAGTTGGCAAATATGCTCAATAACAGACCCCAGGGAAACTTGCCAAGTAATACTGAAGTCAACCCCAAGGAGCAAGTTCAAGCAATCACTTTGCGGAGTGGGAAGCAAACAGAGCAACCTAGACCTCCACAGGCAGTGGTTCAGAAAAAAGAGATGGGTGCACAGTCTGATTCAGAAAGGGTTACTGAAGACCATCAGAAGTCAGAACAGAGTCCCCCAGTTGTCATTGAGCAGCCAGTTAGAGTTCCATACCCTCAGAGGCTTAGAAAGACTACCCTTGATAAACAGTTTTCTAAGTTTCTTGAGGTGTTTAAAAAGCTGCACATAAACATTCCTTTTGCGGAGGCCTTGGAGCAGAGGCCCAGTTATGTTAAGTTTATGAAGGAGATTCTGTCAAAGAAAAGGAGAATGGAGGACTATGAGACTGTAGCACTCACTGAAGAGTGCAGCGCTATTTTACAAAGGAAGTTACCCCAAAAGCTGAGAGATCCGGGGAGTTTCACCATACCTTGCACCATTGGCAAGTTTGAATGTAAGCACGCCTTATGTGATCTGGGGGCAAGTATCAATTTGATGCCCTTATCTGTGTTTAAAAGACTTGGTTTGGGGGAGGCAAAACCAACAACTGTCACTTTACAGCTCGCAGACCGATCGTTAACACATCCACGAGGTATTATTGAGGATGTTCTTGTGAAAGTGGATAAGTTCATATTTCCCGCTGACTTTATTGTTCTGGACATGGAGGAGGACACAGATGTTCCTATTATTCTTGGTAGACCATTTTTAGCCACAGGCCAAGCTCTTATTGATGTTCAAAAAGGAGAGCTTAAGCTGAGAGTTCAAGGAGATGAGGTGGTCTTTAATGTCTTCAAGTCTATGAAGTATCCGGTGGCTAGTGACAGTTGCTTTAGTGTGGATATGATAGAAAAGGCAGTCTCCAAGAGAAGGATGAGCAGTGATGCCTTAGAGGCAGTATTATTGGGTGATGAGGGCGATGATGATGAGGATGCTGAGATCAGAGAATGTGTAAACTGGATCAACTCTTTCTTACCATATTGGAAAAAGTTCCAAGAATTAGCGGATGCGACTGATAAACCGCTAACCTCCATTCAGCAGCCACCACCGTTGGAATTAAAGGTCCTCCCAGATCACTTGCAATATGCTTATTTAGGAGAGAATGAAACTTTACCGGTCATTGTGTCAGCTGACTTGTCAAAGGTAGAATTGGAGAAACTGTTGAGGGTTCTAAGGGAGCATAAATTGGCCATTGGGTGGACATTGGCAGATATTAGAGGAATAAGCCCAGCGACAGTGATGCATAAAATTTTATTGGAGGAGAATAGCAAGCCATCCATAGAGGCCCAGAGAAGACTCAATCCAGCCATGAAGGATGTAGTATTGGATCAGATTCTTAAATGGTTGGATGTTGGGGTGATCTACCCAATTTCTGATAGTGCATGGGTGAGCCTTGTGCAAGTGGTACCTAAGAAGGGTGGAATGACTGTGGTGAAAAATGAGAACAATGAACTCATTCCAACAAGGACTGTAACGGGGTGGCGGATTTGTATAGACTACCGCAAGCTCAATAAGGCAACAAGGAAGGATCATTTTCCTTTGCCTTTTCTTGATCAGATGCTTGACAGATTGGCAGGCCACAGCTACTACTGTTTCTTGGATGGGTATTCTGGGTATCATCAGATCGCTATTGCACCAGAGGATCAAGAGAAAACAACCTTCACATGTCCTTATGGCACATTTGCTTTCAGGAGAATGCCAATTGGACTATGCAATGCCCCTGCAACATTTCAACGGTGCATGATGGCCATATTTTCAGACATGGTAGACCGGTGTATTGAGATTTTCATGGATGACTTCTCTGTTTTTGGCTCATCATTCGACCTCTGTTTGGGTAATTTAAAGAACGTGCTGCGTCGTTGTGAGATGGCTAATCTGGTGTTGAATTGGGAGAAATGCCATTTTATGGTGAAAGAGGGGATTGTCCTTGGCCATAAAATTTCAAGTGAGGGAATTGAGGTAGATAGAGCGAAAATTTCTACCATTGAAAGGCTGCCTCCACCAGTTTCAGTCAAAGGAGTTAGAAGTTTTCTTGGTCACGCTGGGTTCTATCGAAGATTCATCAAAGATTTCTCAAAGGTGTCTAAGCCTCTCTCGAATCTGCTTATGAATGGAGTTGTCTTTGATTTTAATGACGAATGTTTGAGGGCGTTCAATTTCTTGAAAGAAAAGCTTATTTCTGCTCCAATTGTGATAGCTCCGAGATGGGAATTGCCTTTTGAGTTGATGTGTGATGCCAGTGATTACGCAGTGGGGGCAGTTCTGGGACAGCGGATTGATAAGGTATTCAGGTCTATTTACTATGCTAGTCGGACTCTAAATGATGCTCAGCTTAATTATGCCACTACAGAAAAAGAGTTGCTAGCTATTGTGTTTGCTTGCGATAAATTCAGACCATATCTGATTGGTAACAAGGTGATTGTCTACACTGATCACTCTGCCATTAAATACCTGATGTCAAAGAAAGATGCCAAGCCCCGCTTGATTAGATGGATTCTGTTGCTTCAAGAATTTGACATGGAGATTCGTGACAAAAAGGGCAGCGAGAATGTGGTAGCTGATCATCTCTCTAGACTTGAGGTGGAGGAGACTGAAAATAAGAAAGCAGTGCAAATCAATGATCATTTTCCTGATGAGCAGTTGTTTGGGGTAAGTGAGACTTTAGCTGTCCCGTGGTTTGCAGACATAGTGAACTTCTTAGTTGCCAAGATTGTACCTCCTGAAATGTCAAAGCAGCAATTAAAGAAATTCTTTTCTGAGGTGAAACACTACTATTGGGAGGAACCTATTCTCTATAGGCACTGTGTTGATCAGATTATCAGAAGGTGCGTTCCTGAAGAAGAGACGCAGTCCATTCTTAATCACTGTCATACTCAACAATGCGGAGGGCATTTTGGTGCATCAAGAACGGCGGCTAAGGTATTACAAAGAGGTTTCTATTGGCCTTCATTATTCAAGGATGCCAATGTGTTTGTCAAGGCCTGTGATAGATGTCAGAGAACTGGCAATATCTCGAGGAGAAACGAAATGCCTCTACAAGGGATTCTTGAGGTGGAAATGTTTGACGTATGGGGCATCGATTTCATGGGGCCTTTTCCACCGTCTTACAACAATGAATATATTCTCTTGGCAGTGGACTATGTATCCAAATGGGTGGAGGCTGCAGCAACTAGAGCCAATGACGGTAAAAACTGTACTTAATTTTCTGCATAAACATATTTTTACTAGATTTGGCACTCCCCGAGCTCTGATTAGTGATGAAGGGAAACACTTTGTGAATAAGCAACTGGATGCACTGCTGGCTCGTTATGGAGTTTATCACCGAAAAGCTTTGCCTTATCATCCTCAATCAAATGGGCAAGCTGAAGTTTCGAACAGAGAAGTCAAGAGCATCCTGGAGAAGACCGTTGACAGTTCGAGGAAGAATTGGTCGAAAAAATTAGATGATGCTATTTGGGCGTACAGAACTGCATTCAAAACACCAATAGGCATGTCTCCTTATAGGTTGGTGTTTGGTAAAGCGTGTCATCTACCAGTTGAATTGGAGCATAGGGCATTTTGGGCTATGAAAAAGTTAAATTATGATTGGAGTGCCGCTAGTGAAAGAAGACTGTTGCAACTGAATGAACTTGACGAGTTCAGAAATGAGGCTTATGAGAATGCTAAGATTTATAAAGAAAGAACAAAGGCTTGGCATGACAAGAACTTAATCAGAAGGGAGTTCCAACCAGGGCAGCAGGTACTTCTGTTCAATTCAAGACTTCGACTGTTTCCTGGCAAATTGAAGTCAAGATGGTCCGGACCATTCACTGTAGTTCAAGTTTTTCCTTATGGTTCTGTAGAAGTTCGGGGCAACTCAGGTGATTCATTTAAATTCAATGGCCAGAGATTGAAGCCCTACTTGGGTGGTAGTTTTGATCAAGCGAAGTCTATCCTCCTTCTGAAGCCTCTCTGAAGAGGGTTCCGCGTCCGGCTAAATGACGTTAACGACAGCGCTTGTAGGAGGCACCCTATATTTTACTTGTTATTTTTTTACTTTTGTATTTGTAAACAATGGATATTTGGTTTATTTTTGGACTTTTAGAATCGTGAAAAACGTGAAAAATGAAAAAAATTTAAAAAATCAAAAAAATCAAAAAAATTAAAAATTCCTTAAGGGCCGCGGCATAGCCCTATGATGCCGCGGCATTGGGGGGTTCCAGAGGCTCACGGATTTGGCATAGATGAGGAGGGCCGCGGCATAGATGAGGAGGGCCGCGGCATTGATCCCAAGTTTTCCCAGAATCACAAGGCGGGCCGCGGCATATGTCTGAGAGGGCCGCGGCATTCCAGTGTGGAAATTTGATGCGGGCCGCGGCATAGTCAAGGTAATGCCGCGGCCCTAGTCCGAAAATTGGGATAAAAAGCCCTAAATCAGCCATTATCCCATTCATTCACTCTCACAATCTTACTCACACTCAAAACTTCTTTTCTCTCTAATTTTGTTTGAGACTTCCATCAGTCAAGGAGACCACAAGAAGGATTTTTGTGCCATTCAAGTAAGTGTATCTTCTCTAATCTAATACTTTTGATTAGAGATTAGATTGCATTGTGGTGTTGTGGATTGTTCTTTGTTGTTCTTGTGAGAAGATTAAGGGTTTTGTCAATTTTTGATTGTGGGAATTATTGTTAAAGGCTATTGATTGTGGGCATTATTGTTTGAGGCTATTGATTGTGGGAATTAGTGTTTGAGGTGTTGATTGTGGTAATTAGTAAGTTTGGGGGGGAGTGACACCAAAAAGGAAAGTATACTCAAGTTCTTGAGAGCATATTTGGGGGTTTAGTTGGTTCTCTTTGAAAGATATTATGGGTCCTAAGAGAAATCCCCCTAGAGGCACCTCCTCCAAGAAAGCATCCTCATCACGTACTCAACCACCACCAACACCACCTGCCCCAGCTGAGTATGACACGAATCTTTTTGTGAGTAAGGATGCTGCCGATTTGTTTAAAAAGATTTATAAAAGATCGGTGGTAAGGGAAAGGGGGTTTGACTTTGATGAGGCCCCTGCTGTACAGCACCCTGGTTATGAACTTATAAAAGCTGAAATAGTGCGTCGAAGATGGAATTTGTTTTGTGACTCGAACCATGTGGATTCAGCCAACTGCTCTATTATATATGAATTTTTCGCCAATTTCTCCTATCAAGATGCAGAGCAGAATAATTTTGTCAGAGGCAAATTGGTGCCTACATCAGCCTATGCATTCAACCAATTACTGGGTCTTCCCTCTTTTTCTACACAAGAGGATGAATACTGGCAGTTGGCCCATTTCGAGGAGCCAGACTATGATGTGGTGGCTGAGGTCTTAAGTATGGAAGGGGCACATTTCAGTTATCATAATGGGAGGCCCAAAGAGTTGTTCAGGTGGCAGCTAAACCCAATTGCGAAGGCGTGGTTTTATTTTGTGTGTGCACGTTTATTGCCGACGTCTCACCTGTCCTCTGTTGATCGAGAGCGTTGTTTGTTAGTGTACGCTATCATGACTCAAAAGAAGGTCGATGTGGGTCGCATTATTCGATATAGCATACGCAACATCAGTCGATTCGACACTACCGCTGGTGTCGCCCATGGTACCTTCCTTTCGACTTTATGTAGCACTTATGAGGTACCAACCTTTTCCAGCGATCTAGTCCGGAGGCCAATGGGGGCCATCAATCAGACCTTGTTTACGGCCTTTCCTCCAGCCTGTCTTACGCAGCCTGACTCTACTCAGCCAAATAAGCGCAGCCGGGCTGATGAAACAGGGGGCCCTGATCGCGCTGAGGAGGAGGAAGTAGAAGAAGCGGGTCCCAGCAACCCACATGAAAATTTGGCAATTGGAGGACCGATTGACGAGCACACGCAGAGTACGCATGCTCGATTGGATTACATTATTCAACAAAATCAATATTTAATCCAATCGCAGCAGGCGCAAAATCAGCACTATAATGACTTTATGGTGCAACAAAATGAATATGGGCGGTCTCACATTGAGGAGTTGAATACTTTGGTCACGAGGTGGACTATGAGTTCAGCCGATGAGAATTATTTCACTCCACCGCCACAGTACACTCCATATCAGTGGCCACCTCCACCACCTCCACCGCCATACTGATGTGGCGTCAGGTAAGTTCTCTTCCCTTGTTTTTTTTTTCTTTATCACATTGGGGACAATGTGCGTCTTAAGTTTGGGGGGGAGCTTATTTTGTTTTATTTTTGTTTTCTGCGTTGTTTAGTTTAGTTTAGTTTTCTGTAGTGTAAAAGTTAAACCATCATTCTTGTCTGTACTTGCTTTGTCTTTGCTCGTGAAAAGGAAATTGAATTCAACTGTGTGCTTGGTTCAATTGTTTTAGAGTTGAATTTAAAAAGTTCTGTGGGAAATTTTTTAATATGTTTTGAAAAGACAACATTTTGGATTGTATTATATGAGTTTGACTAGGGTTGGTGGAATGACAATTTGAATCTAATAGAACTTGCATTATTTGGCTTTTGAGGCGAAATTCTTGATGACATGTGTTTAGAAAAGTGATTTAGGCAATTTTTTTTGGATCGATTGTGCCTTTCAAGCCGACCTTGAGTTAATTATCCTTAGTTACCCTTTTGAGCCTTGAATTTGGTTTTTGTTCTTGATCATACTATTTGAGCCTAAATTTCTTAACTTCTTTATTTTTGTTTTCCTTTCCTTTTGTTATCATAAGCATATAATCTGTGGGAAAGAAGAAGGAAAAATAGTAAGAGGTTGTTATGATTGGAATACAGTATGATTGTACAAAAAGAAGAGAGAGAGAAGTCTTTGAAAAAAAAAAAAAAAAAAAAGAATAATATCACTTTGTCACACTCCTTGATCATATATATATATAGAAAATAATAAGTTTGGGGGAGTGTGATTTGAAAAAAAAGAAAAAAAAAAAAAGTGATAGGTCTAGAAAAAGAAAAGAAGAAAATAATGAAAAGTGTTGTCATCTCTCTCTCTAATTGTATAAAAGGGTGATTTTTGGTGCGGTAAAGAAAAATTTGGTTGGTTTTAAGGTTTTATGCTTATGGTAACGATTGAGCTTAAATGAGAATTTCATCTACCCTTACCTAAGCCTAACACTATAACCTGTGAAAGTCCTGTTGATTTCAAAACATGTGTTGTTGACATTAGTGGAGAAGGTCGAGTAATGCAAGCATATTGTAGATTTGGTTTGTGGAATTATCTGGAATGAGTTGAGCATATATGATAGAATGCAAGTGTTGTAGTCATTTTCATGATATATTATTGATTTTCCTAATTGAACTGTATAAGTTGGACTTTAAGGCAATTGAGCTGAAATTCTGGTTATAAATATTGCAATTGAGGTTTCATGAGTGTTGGCAAAGCAGTGTAGATGGTAATGATGGTTTAGCTTGTTCGTTTTTGTGTTTGTTTCTTTTTGTTAGTGTAACTTGGTCTTTACTCGAGGGCGAGTAAAGGTTAAGTTTG
Source organism: Humulus lupulus (assembly GCF_963169125.1). Classification (NCBI taxonomy): domain Eukaryota; kingdom Viridiplantae; phylum Streptophyta; class Magnoliopsida; order Rosales; family Cannabaceae; genus Humulus; species Humulus lupulus. The sequence goes on along the minus strand of NC_084794.1, from coordinate 116,865,247 downwards.
GGGGAGTTTGATGAGTCTAGTTTTTATGATGTCTTGGTGATGTTTTTAGTAGTCTTTTATTTTGTTTTTCCTTGTTTTAGTGCGGGTTTACGCTTTGTTTGGTTGTTTTTGTGAATATCAGGAAGAATTGAGCATGTGGAAGGAAATGCCAAAGAAAGGGAAGAAATAATCGAGTTTTTCATCATATTTTGATCAAGAATGGTTCTCAACACCATTTGGAAGTGTTGGTGAAATTTTGGGATGAAAACTTGAAGAATTGAAGAATTCCTTAAGAGCCACGGCATGATCAATGTAGGGCCGCGGCTAGGGGGAGAAACATAAGCATGGTTTTTGAGGACATCTTCGGGCCGCGGCATGGCTAGGTAGAGCCGCGGCATGGATGGGCATTCTGCCCAAAAGACAATGATGCGGGCCGCGGCATGGCTTCAGAGAGCCGCGGCATTGAAAGGATAGTCTGCCCAGAAATTTTGACACGGGCCGCGGCATAGTGTATGTAGAGCCGCGGCCCGCCTCTCTAAAATCTAAAAATCCTAGGTTTTAAAGGACGAAAAAGAAGAGAGAAGGGGTACGGACGAAGGGAGGAGTTCTGGTGTTGAAGGCTCAAGCTTAGAGTATTTTTACATGTTTTTCTTCTTGATGTTATCTTTAAATTCTGTTGTGATTAGCACTATGACTATGAACTAATTTTCTGTTTAGGATGTTCAATTGAATCACTTGAATTTCTATTATGACCTAATGCAATTTTAATTTCCTCTTTTCCAATCTTCTTCAATTCCTTATAACCTGTTCTTATAGATTGATTATTGATTGGCCATCTTTAGTCATATATATATATATGTTTTTAAGTCAAAATCTGAGAAGTGAGATTTAATTATGCTGTGGTTATATTGGACATAATTCTAATTTAGAACGAAAGTATCTGAATTAATTGTGTAACTGTTATTAAGTTGTGGAATTTAATGCTACCTTTGTGGTTCAATTTACCATAGAAATATAGGAAATTGTCACCTAGGTTGAGTTTATAATTCATAGAATGATTATAGGCTGTTGTCTCAACTTGTTAATTGAATTAGGTTAAAATAAGAAGAATTCATACTTGGCATTAGGGAATAATAGGAAGGATAGTTGATGAGATTGAATATCCTAATTGTTTCTCAGTGATTGAATTACGAGTTTTTACTATTAGTTATTATTCTATTTAATTGTCGATTATTATTTCTGCACTCTATCGATTCTTTTGCTGTATTTTACAAAAATCAAGAAATTTTAATTCATCAAATAGAACAAGAGATTAATTGACTGGTAATTGATAATTCAGTCCTTGAGGACGATACTTGGTTTTACCATTTTATTACAAGTTTGCGACTGTGTGCACTTGCATAGCAAAATTATCGCAACATGTCTACTTCATGAGATCTTAGTTCTAACTTAAGTTTGAAAGCATAACATAATAAAGTTTTATAATCTTGAACAATTTTTACTTCAAAAATGAAAAATAGAAACATTACAAGATACACAAAAGTAAACGAAACTTGCTCCATCCTTCAATTCATCATCCTTTGTGCACTTGTCTTTGTTGTGAGTCCATTTGCTTAGCTACAACAAAATTTAAATAATTAATGCTTCAACTTAAAGTTATAATAAACTAAAAGAGTACATAAAAAAAGTTAATTACCTAATTATAACTTTATCAGCTGGCCATGCAATTATACTACCTATAGCATCTTCTATATTAGACATAACTGTTGAAGGCCTCCACAGAAATGCATCATTCTTTCTCACAAGATCTATCCCCACTTTCATAGCACTAGGTCCAAGAGGAACATGGTGAACCTCATCCTTTGGGTCACTTGAAATAAAATAACCTTCTGCAACAATTTCTCCAAATCCAATCCAATCTAATATTTTGCATTTGGAGCCATTGATTTTAATGCAGATATTAGTGAAATAACATCTATAATTGATACTACAACTCAAACTAATCCATACCTCTATAGGTGTTTGGCTAGAGCCAGAAAGTTTTAATGACAAATGTATGCCCCCAATCCCATCATAATAGAGAGGTACCTGCCAAGAAAGAGATGAGGTTAACCATACAATCTACAACACAAAAATTATTGGTGCTCACAGATTCATAAGTAAATTCACGACATAAAAAAATAAGCTTATAAATAGAACCAATACAGGGGAATATTTATCCCCAAGAGATTAAAATGGCCATGGCACTCACATGGCTTCAACAATAGTTGGGTATTTTTAGTTAATAAAATATAAAATATTAAATAGATCTTAATAAATACCTAAACTATAGCCACTATAAAGAAAAAATAAACTTCATTCACACAAACCAAAAGAAACACAACTAATTGGGCTTCACTCAAAGACACATAGATATTGAATAAAACATTTCACAAATCCAAATATTTAGACAATCAACCCAAGCTCTGATTTAATTTTTTTAATAATTGTCTACTCAAACTACTATTCACTAATCTCATAAAACTGTATTGCATTATTATTATTATTTGAAAAACAGAGAAGAAGATAAGACAATGTTAGCAGCATATACATATGTATGTATACGTTTTAGTATTGTTATTATTATTTGAAACTCTTGTTTTAGTGTGTACAAAATATATTTAAAAAGAAAGTCACCGCCCCTATAAATGTGCACAACAAGCAGGAAAATCAGAAAATAAAACAACATAAATATATATTATTACATATATGGTGTATTCATATATCCACTTGATATCTTTTTGATAATTTTGTGTAGTGATGAATGTTGATAATGCTATAGTTTGTGCTAATATAACTAGTTTTACTCAGGGTTGCACTGCAACAGTGCTTCTGGTATGGACTGATGGTGCTGAAAAGTTCTTTGCACAATGTGCAAATGTGGGGGACTCAGCATGTGTTATGAAGTATGTATCATGTTATTTTTGTCTTCCTTAAATATATCTCTGTAAAATTAAAATATCATGAACCAACCCAACCAGCAATGAAATTCAAATAAATCACAAACTCAGAATAAACTTAAGCAATTGATGAAACACATTAACGCACACATGATCATGACAATGAACTTATGATGTTTTAATACAGTTTAGTAACTACTTTCACGTATCATATTATTTTTGTCTTCCTTAAATATATCTCTATAAAATTATTATTGTTTAATACTTATTAGATGTGGTCCAAATATAATTATAGAAGTACCTTGTAGAGTCCAAGAACTTTACTTAGCTAGTTAGATAGTAGTAGTAATAGTAATAGCCAGTAGTAGTTATAGTATTGTTATTACTGTGGATTTTGGTTCAAGCCGGGATTTAGTTGGAAACTCCTAGCAATAGTTATGGATTTTATAAGTTTAACCTATAGTTTAAGAATATTAATTTTAACATAAGGTTTGGTTAATATTGCTGGTTATTAATATGATGATTATTATAACCTAAGGTTTAGATAGAGCCAATAAGAATATGACACTTGTCATATGCATTGTTATTAAGGAATTATTATTTAAATGATAAAATAAGGGAAATATAAGACTTAGTCTTCATCAAAATCTGTTATGAGCGTTGATAAACGAGTTTTAGGCTCGTTTATGGTTCTAGTTTTTATGCTATTTTTCATTAGTCAGGGTTGTTTTATTTCGGATTTATGCTTGTTTGTTCTTGTTTCAGGGTTATTGATGTTAAGTGATGCAAATATTGAAAAGGAGCGAAAATGGAATGAAATCGAGACGGATTTGTGACTTTTGGGTGTTTCTGTAAGTAGCGCTACGGCGCTACCTTGGGAGCGCTGTAGCACTAGGAAGAATTCTTGAAGAGGTTCGGTACTGACTTAAGCGCTACAGCGCTTGGACGCAGTTTTCAGGAAGATAGTTCCTGACTTTAGCGCTATAGCGCTACCAAAAGAGCGCTACAGCGCTGGTGCCCCGTTTTTCCCCTGTATTGTTTCTGAGTTTAGCGCTACAGCGCTACAATGGTAGCGCTATAGCGCTACAATGGTAGCGCTATAGCGCTGGTTTCGCGAATTCTGGCATAATTGGTTATTTTTGATGGGCAATTCAGTCTTTTCCAGAGGGAACTTTCAGTAGGGTTTTTGGGAATCATATAGGCGACTGAGAGAGGTTGAACGGACACGACGACGGCTGGAGTAAGAACACCATATTGGAGGATTCGTCTCTAAGTTTTCTTCATCTTTTTCTGTCAATTTTCATGTTTGTAATTGAACAATTATATGGCTAGAATGAATATCATAGGCTAAATTTTTATTTAGGGCTTTTATGTGAATCTTTTGGAAACCCTTGCTATGGTTTAATGCAAAATTGATATTCTTCATCATCTCTTTCAATTCCTTGCAATCTATGTTAATTGTGCGATTATTGATTGATCAACTCTAATTGCTATTTTATGAATCAAATTGAAATCTGAAAAGTGAAATTTGATATGCTTTGATTGTTCGGATGCAAATTTAATTTAGAACGAAAGTATCTAGATTATTTGTTTATTTTCTGAGTTGCGTGGCTAATGCCTTCTACATGATTCAACTTACCATAGAAATATAGGAAGTTGTCATTTTAGATTGAATTTCATAAGTCTTGACCAGATTATGAATTGTTGTTGCAACTTATAATTGAATAGGGAGAAGGGGATATAGATGCTTGCATTAGGAAATAACAGGGTGGAAAAATAGAGGATCATAATTGTCCTAATTGTATTTTCTTTGTTAATTTGTTTAATTCTTTACTGCGCTTTGTAGTATTTTTCTTAGTTTAAAATCTCTGATAATTGTTTAATCAAATAGAATTAGGGGATTAATTGATTGGTAATTGATAAATCAGTCCTTGGGGACGATACTTGGTTTTACCATTTTATTACAAGTTTGCGACTGTGTGCACTTGTATAGCTATAAATTTCGCAACAAGTTTTTGGCGCCGTTGCCGGGGACTGAAAATAATTATCAATATCAGTCTAATTAATTTTTATTCTAATTTGATTTTAATTTATTTGCTTCTAATCTGTTTAGTTGCTAAATTTTTCCATCTCAGGTGAATTTTGGTATATGCGTGGCAGAAAAGGAAAAGCCACACTTGTTCCTTTGAATCCTGAGATTGAAAAGTCTTGCAATCAAATCAGAAAGAATAAGAGAGAGGCCCAGAATTCTGTGAAGATGGCACAGAATGATGGGGATGGCAGGAATGGTCTAAATCCAGGAGTTGTACAAGGGGTTCAGGCTCAGACCAACGCTGAGAGGAGCCTGAGAGATTATGTGCTACCCACTCTGACGGGAGTACAAAATAGTATACGCCCACCAGCTGTAGAGGCCAACAACTTCGAAATCAAGCCTGCTATTTTACAAATGGTGCAGTCCTCTGTGCAATTCAATGGGTTGCCCTCTGAAGATCCTCACACCCATTTGTCCAACTTCCTGGAGTTGTGTGGAACCTTCAAATATAATGGGGTGAGTGATGACGCAATCAAGCTTAGGCTCTTCCCATTTTATCTAAGGGACAGAGCTAAAAATTGGCTGAACTCTCTGCAGCCAAACTCCATTGTCACTTGGCAAGATCTAGCTCAGAAATTTTTATCCAAATTTTTCCCTCCGTCAAAGGTTGCTAAATTGAGGGGAGAGATAAATAACTTTTGCTAGAATGACGGGGAGTCACTGTATGAAGCTTGGGAACGGTTTAAGGAACTCCTGAGAAGATGTCCTCATCATGGCATTGAACAGTGGATGCTAGTACAGAATTTCTACAATGGTTTATGTCCAACAACCAGAACTATTATAGATGCTGCAGCAGGTGGCACTTTTATGAGCAAGAGCGCAGCTGGTGCTTATGAGCTGCTGGAGGACATGGCTACAAACAACCATCAGTGGTCTGAGGAAAGATCATCAGGAGTCAGAAAGGTAGCTGGGGTGCATAAGCTGGATGCAATTACTGCTTTAACAGCGCAAGTAGCTTCTTTGACCAAGCAGTTGCAACAGAGCAGTCTATCTGCTAATGCGGTTCAGATGGCAGTGAGGTGTGAAATGTGTGGTGGTGCTCATTCTTTCGATCAGTGCCCTATCTGTAATAATAGCACCCCAATGGATCATGCTCAATTTCAAGCGGTGGGAAACTTCCAAAGGCCGCTCAATAATCCATTCTCCAACAACTACAATCCTGGGTGGCGAAATCATCCCAATTTTTCGTGGAAGAATAATCAAGGTCAACAACCTCAGTTTCAGGGCCAATTTCAGAATAACATGCCTCAGCCACCTATGAATCAAGCTTCATCATCACAACAGCTTAGGCCTCAACAACCAATGCCTCAACCTGAGAGACATAATGAACTGCAAGCTGCCTTGTTGACTCTTACTAATACTCAGACTCAATTTATGACTGAGACCAGATCCTCTATTCGAAATCTTGAGACACAAGTTGGGCAGTTGGCCAATATGCTCAATAACAGAACCCAGGGAAGCTTGCCTAGTAACACTGAAGCCAACCCCAAGGAGCAAGTTCAGGCAATTACTCTGAGGAGTGGGAAGCAAACTGAGTATCCTAGACCTCCACAGGCAGAGGTTCAGAATAAAGAGATGGGTGAACAGTCTGGTTCAGAAAGGGTTACTGAAGACCATCAACAGTCAGAACAGAGTCAGCCAGTTGTTATTGAACAGCCAGTTAGAGTTCCATACCCTCAGAGGCTTAGAAAGACTACCCTTGATAAACAGTTTTATAAGTTTCTTGAGGTGTTTAAAAAACTGCACATAAACATTCCTTTTGCGGAGGCCTTGGAGCAGATGCCTAGTTATGTTAAGTTCATGAAGGAGATTCTGTCAAAGAAAAGGAGAATGGAGGACTATGAGACTGTAGCACTCACTGAAGAGTGCAGCGCTATTTTACAAAGGAAGTTACCCCAAAAGCTGAGAGATCCGGGGAGTTTCACCATACCTTGCACCATTGGCAAATTTGAATGTAAGCATGCCTTATGTGATCTGGGGGCAAGTATCAATCTGATGCCCTTATCTGTGTTTAAAAGACTTGGTTTGGGGGAGGCAAAACCAACAACTGTCACTTTACAGCTCGCAGATCGATCGTTAACACATCCACGAGGTATTATTGATGATGTTCTTGTGAAGGTGGATAAGTTCATATTTCCCGCTGACTTTATTGTTCTGGACATGGAGGAGGACACAGATGTCCCCATTATTCTTGGGAGGCCATTTCTAGCCACAGGCCAAGCTCTTATTGATGTTCACAAAGGAGAGCTTAAGCTTAGAGTTCAAGGAGATGAGGTTGTCTTTAATGTCTTCAAGTCTATGAAGTATCCGGTGGCTAGTGACAGTTGCTTTAGTGTGGATATGATAGAAAAGGCAGTCTCCAAGAGAAGGATGAGCAGTGATGCCTTAGAGGCAGTATTATTGGGTGATGAGGGCGATGATGATGAGGATGCTGAGATCAGAGAATGTGTCAACTGGATCAACTCGTTCTTACCATATTGGAAGAAGTTCCAAGAATTAGCGGATGCGATTGATAAACCGCTAACCTCCATTCAGCAGCCACCACCGTTGGAACTAAAGGTTCTCCCAGATCACTTGCAATATGCTTATTTGGGAGAGAATGAAACTTTACTGGTCATTGTGTCAGCTGACTTGTCAAAGGTAGAATTGGAGAAACTGTTGAGGGTTCTAAGGAAGCATAAATTGGCCATTGGGTGGACCTTGGTAGATATTAGAGGAATCAGCCCAGCGACAGTGATGCATAAAATCTTATTGGAGGAGAATAGCAAGCCATCCATAGAGGCTCAGAGAAGACTCAATCCAGCCATGAAGGATGTAGTATTGGAGCAGATTCTTAAATGGTTGGATGTTGGGGTGATCTACCCAATTTCTGATAGTGCATGGGTGAGCCTTGTACAAGTGGTACCTAAGAAGGGTGGAATGACTGTGGTGAAAAATGAGAACAATGAACTCATTCCAACAAGGACTGTAACGGGGTGGCGGATTTGTATAGACTACCGCAAGCTTAATAAGGCCACAAGGAAGGATCATTTTCCTTTGCCTTTCCTTGATCAGATGCTTGACAGATTGGCAGGCCATAGCTACTACTGTTTCTTGGATGGGTATTCTGGGTATCATCAGATCGCTATTGCACCAGAGGATCAAGAGAAAACAACATTCACATGTCCTTATGGCACATTTGCTTTCAGGAGAATGCCATTTGGACTATGCAATGCCCCTGCAACATTTCAACGGTGCATGATGGCCATATTTTCAGACATGGTAGACTGGTGTATTGAGATTTTCATGCATGATTTCTCTGTTTTTGGTTCATCATTCGACCTTTGTTTGGGTAATTTGGAGAACGTGCTGCGTCATTGTGAGATGGCTAATCTGGTGTTGAATTGGGAGAAATGCCATTTTATGGTGAAAGAGGGGATTGTCCTTGGCCATAAAATTTCAAGTGAAGGAATTGAGGTAGATAGAGCAAAAATTTCTACCATTGAAAGGCTGCCTCCACCAGTTTCAGTCAAAGGAGTCAGAAGTTTTCTTGGTCACGCTGGGTTCTATCGAAGATTCATCAAAGATTTCTCAAAGGTGTCTAAGCCTCTCTCGAATCTGCTTATGAATGGAGTTGTCTTTGATTTTAATGACGAATGTTTGAGGGCATTCAATTTGCCTAAAAAATATGCATATTAAAGATGTTATTATGTTTTTCATTGAGGTTTCAGAATTTTGTTATCTATATCATGTGAGTTACAATACATCTTGAGAGGAGTAGTATAATCTTTTTGGGGTTATTACTAATTACATGTTGCCTAGAACCTGTATCATATTCCAATTGATTTTTTTTTTCCTTTTCTCATAAATAGTTCTTTTGTTAATGAGATGTTACTCTTTCTTTTGTATTTGGTTTTTGATGTATATATTCAAACTAAAAAAAATTATGTACTGGCCTTGCATTAAAAAATCTTTTACATGTTATTACCCAAGTTTTTGAATTGCAAGAAGCTATTTTTATAATTATTCTAATACATTTCTCCACATGGGTTTGGATTCTACTTTCAAATTTATGTGAGTTTTTGAAGTTTATTAGATATACATCAAATAACTAACAGAAAATCAGAAAACATTTCAGCCATATTTATTAACCAACCATCAATCATTATCAATTCAAAATATTCAAACAACACACAAGTTTTCTTCCTTATCTCGCCGCAGCACACAAATTTCTCAGAACCTACTTCACTAAGACACACAAATTCTCAACCTTCTGTTATCACCGCAGCACACAATAATAATAATAATTTGAGGACCTACTTCACTATGGATGAATATCTAAGATATTTAAACTCCTCTAACATTTGCAAAATATTTTAACAAAAAGAAAAGAGAACATACCTCTTGCAAACTGCTACAAATAAAGTTCCTTCCAATTTGAAATCCAATGAAGCCACTAAAATGAAAGCAAATTTACATACCAATTAATAAACTATCAACATCATTCGACCTTTAATTAGGAGTCATCATTAAAAAAAATTACAACTCTTACAACCAAGAAACTATCCAAACCCGCTATAGAGTCCTTGGAAACTAGAGCTCACAAAATAAAAAGAACAACAAAACTCTTAAATACAACGACAAGAGGTAGCAAAAGCAGCAGAAAAACTAAATTGAGAAAGAAATAAATAGAAACAGCCATTTACTTCTCACAGGGGAATGAAAAGTTAGCTTTTTCTCTTTTGTACAATTCACCCAGACATTTACTTGAGCCGTGAATTATATAAATTTGACCCACAATAAAACTCTCCATTACATAAATTCGTCTAATAGCTAAGCTATGTTCATAAAGAAAATTTAAAAAAAGTGCTACAATATGAATTCTTTGATAATGAATAGGAAGCTAATTGCACGGAACAATTTTGCAGTGATCACAAGATGCATAACCAAGTTTTTCAAGTTTACAATTGAGATAAAAAAATCGTCAATTATTGATGTGGTAGTGATATAATGGTATTTCCTCACCCTTAATTTAAATAACTAAAAAAAAAGTATGATAATTTAATGAGGTAACACTTTGGTGGTGATTGTCCTTTAAAGGTGAGATAAGGAACCGAAAAAGAGTCACGACAAACTCTAATCAAATGCTAATACCTAGGTCTGTAAGCAGGGTTGTTAAGTGGTTACCACATTTTTTCCCTTAGAATATTACTTGACACTAAGACTAATCTGACAAATTCAACTTTTACACTAAAAAAATTCAAGCAAAGAAAATGTTAGATTGTTCAAATGCATTAGATAGTTGACGCACTGGCATGAGAAACTGAGGTTCAATTCAAGAAAAAAACAAAGATGGGGCACACTGATGTCACCTACTCATTAAGATACCACATAGATGGGTCACTGATGTGATCTATACCAAGCTTAACACTGTCAAGGTCCTATTTTAATCGTACCAGGTAAGCCTATACCATTTGAAATATAGAACCATTGTGTCTAAAAGAGTGATTGCTTAATCTAACAATGATAAGATACGGTTCAGTATACACAACTGTCAACAACACTTAAAACATTTGTCCAAATACCAAATAGCCCAAAAAGAATATAGTGAGATATAAATTGTCCATTCATATAGTAATTACTGACTAAGATGGCCATAAACGAACCAAGTGATGTATTGGAATAGCTGTCAATGTTCCAAATCTGCCGTTAATTCGTCCAAAAATTTCATGGACCTGGCTTGTGAGTTTTTGATCTGTAAAAATGCAATATGAAACAGTGTATTAATTGAATTTTAGCAACAAAGCAAACAAAATGCACTTAGAATTGACAGTAAAAAGATGGAGAGACAAAATAAAACTATATTCATTAATGGTTCAAACTTAACATAAAGAATCATATTCCAACTCAAATGTCCAAAAAAATCATCATTTTCACGTGACTGAAATTAATTGTATAGTTTTATGATTCCATCCTTGAAACAAAGAGTGTAATAAATATAAAATATGTAGACTTCAGTAATTGATGATTTCAGATTTTTATAATCTTTAAGAATAGTAGACTTTTTTCTTTCTTCTTCTTTTCTTATTTGGTCTTATTGAATAAATGTAAAGTATAGACTTGGAAATGTTTATAACATTAAATAGAAATAAAAAAGATGATTAGAATAGAGGGAATCGAAACCTGCTGGCCATTGTCTCCTTTTCTGTGGATTAGAATTTTCCCAATATTGATTCCCTTACAACATGCTCTCAGAGCATTCTCCATACTCTCACCGCTGTAATGACAAGAATAAGTGTGCAATGAGAATATATCGAATTAGTACATTGTGAAAAATTACAACTTTGAATCTTATTTTTTGGCCCAAGAATAGAAATCCTCTAGAGTTTGCTTCCAAATATAAAATTTATATGAAAAACTGACAAAAAAACACATGCCATAATTGCTTTGCGAAATTACCTCCTGATTATAGACACACCACATAATCTCTTACAGAAATCTACACCAGTATACACGGACTCTGCGAAAGACAGGAGATGTAAATTAGCTATCAGCAATTACAGTTTCAAGAAATTGGACTCTCTTAGCGAAATCAAAATTAGAAAAAGAAAACAAAATAATGAAGGTATCATCTATATAGCATAAACTAACTTTAGTCTTTGAACAGCAAACATGCATATGAAGCATGGGTCCTAAACTGTCATATTAGGACAGTTAATATTAGATTTTCCTTTTTAAAGATTTGCAATACTGACATATGCTTTGCTTTTCTAATATGAGTAGTGGCACTTAATTGTTGAGGCTAAACAGTTAATGCCCTCACATTCAGACAAGAAGCTAATGTTACTCATATGCTAAAAATTTTCCTGTTTAAAAAAAGAAAAAAGGAAAAGTTACAATATGATAAGTAATTTTTCACATATAAGCTGAAGGAACCCATTAAAAATGAAAACAGAAAACTGAAAGGGACAAAGAACTAAAAAATTCCATTTGACTGTCAGCTTACCAGTTGGAGTGACCACCTGTTTTTCTGTAAATGGAAAATGTCCCAGACCATGCTCAACGACCTGGTAATAATTTCAAGATCATTACTCATTGACTAATCCCATTCTCAAAATGCAAAACCATAAATAAACCATTCTCAAAATATATGATTCCCTCTATGCACATAACAAGGTTTTGCAATCTATCACATAAATGCAAAATAAAAGCAAGGAACAAAGACAGATATAGAAGTTTGTCATGTATTCTCATTAGTTATACCAATTAAGTAATGAACATCAAAAGCTAAAATGGCTTGCTGTTTATTAATTTATTCCAACAAAAACTGAGAAATTACCTTATAAATCATTGAGTTTGTGAGCGTTTTTCTTGCTCAAATTTGACTCTTTCTCTCCATTTCCAGGCATAGCTAATTCTTTTGCAAAAATAAGTGCCTAGCAAAGAACCAACATCAAAAACTCCCATGAAAACAAAATAAAGCCGAGAGCACATTAAATTACCCTATACAAGTTATTCATGTTCTATTTTATTTGGAATTCAGTAAAAAGATTTGTATAACATAATATTGTGTTTTTCAATACGATTTTGATTTCAGTTTGAACAAAACAAATGCATGTCACTTGAATCAGCATCCAAAGAAGATCTGAAACTGGTTTTTCAGAATTACAACTAGAGAATGAGATAGCGAAACCATTTTTCAAAATCCCAAAACCTAAATTCTCAATCTAAACAAGTCATAACAAAACATAAATAGAACCAAGGAAAGCTTAAAAACAACCCTGAATTTTTATCAACAACTCCATTAAACACCTGATTGCCATCCCAATTTTTAAACTTACAAGCATAATGAAAAAAAAAAAATACACTCTGAATCTTTAAACAAGAGGGAAAGTTTTTAGTTCAACAAGTGTCACATGCTGATGCAATTGTTTTAAAAGTTAAAAAAAGGACCCATGTGTCATAGAAATCACTCCATTGTGATATTGAATCCTTGATTTTTAGCTTGCACATAACAAGGTTTTGCAATCTATCACATAAATGCAAAATCAAAGCAAGGAACAAAGACACATAAATAAAATAGAAAATAACTGCTAAGTATATTGGCTACCTCGTGAATAAGCAAGCCTGAATAAGAAGAGAAACATTCATATAACAGCAAGCAAAAAATATCCATTTCAGAGGAGCAATAGGGTCACATGGACCTTCTTTTGGAGCCCGCATCCTCATCATAATATGCCAACTATTCACAATCAAATAGGGAACAACAATTAGTACCTACAACTGAGAACGACAGAAGATTTCATAGAAAAAAAAATAAGTGCTAAAGAAAGTAACAACTGCTCTGACCTGTCGATTTTCATTTCCTTAGCATCCATTACTTGACGCAAAAATGACTTTACCGCATTTTCATCTGTCCCAGGATTTTTCTTCCCCTGTAGCACCAATTAATATGGCTACTGATTAAACTGAAGTTCATAACACGGTAAATGAAAATAGTTTCTGTACTCAGTAGCTTAAATAAAGTATGATTTTTTTTCAGTAAATGTGAATATCAACACTTTTTCAGGGGTTTTAACATTAAAAGATTCAGCTCAACATCAAACATACCATCAAGAAGTGGCTTATGAGTCAAAACAAGATGAAAGGATATGCCACAACGATATATACATATATATATGTATATATCTCTGAATCGGTAAAGAAAGCTTTAACAGGTATAATGAACAAGTAGAAGTGATTTGAAATGTTCATGTTCTTCCTACCCAACCAAATGCAAATGGAAGATTGTTTCCTGTTCCTAAGGGCACTGTTGCAATTGCTGGTGGATGAGATAACTTGAGATCAGAAACAACTCCAAGAAGCCACCCTGTGGTTCCATCACCACCTGCAACCTGAAGAGAGCAAAATACATGTCAACTCTCCAATTACAAATTTAAAAAGAGTCATCATATTCTATATAATATTATATCATCATAAAGGGTAAGACTAAATTTTTTAACAAAAACTCACAATTAATCTCAAGTTCTCCTGGATATGAGTGGCAAACTTATCTCCTTCCCTCTGCAACTTTGCAAGATTAACATAAATTCGGCGCAAAATCTTATCCGGACCTTCTTCCCCCAAATAAAAAACCTGAAGAAAATTAGCATCTTCCAAATCAACATCACACTCACACACACAAACACAATTTATATATAAGGGGTATATAAATATACCTGGTTTTCATTGAGAAGAGACCTATAGGTCACAAGAAGATCACCACCAAGTTGGCCTCCACTTTTGGAATTGATGAAAATGATGACCGGACACTTGGGTTCATCTTCAGGAGAAATACGAGAGAGAGACTTCGTGAGGGCGGAGAGGGCGGAGTGAGTCTTCGTGAGTGAGAGATGGAGGCTGAGAGAAATCTTTCGGGTAACTTAGATTTAGGGATTTGCCAGATGAGACTAACAAAAAAAAATTCATTTTGGCGCCTGAGTTTTATTCATATGGCGCCAAAATATGTCTTCCGTGTATTTTTAATCCCACAACAATAATAGCACTTCTAAATATATGCTATTCTTTAATGCAATATATATTAAATATTGTTGTAGTGGGGGTCGATTAGGCTTCCGGTCACAGCAGGAACTGCACCTGCAAATAGGATATTACTTACTACTTTTATAGTAGTTGATTGTCCTTCTACATATAATGTTGTGATTGGAAGGCCTATTCTAGTCGACATGCGAGTTGTGACCTCGGTCTGGCACCTTGCCATGAAGTTTCCAACTAATGCAGGGGTAGGATGCATGTTGGTAAACCAATAAGAAGCTTGGGAATGCTATAATTGCTCGATTACCTAGGTGAAAAGGGTTGGATCGAGAGAAGGAGCTGAGAAAGGGTTGCTATTGGCTAAAAAGGTACAAGCCCAATTAGGTGAGCAGGTTACCAAATAGGGTGTTGCCCAAAGTGAGGGTAGGGATTTAAATCCTCGCTTTGGGGATTTTGAAGAAGATGTAGGACCAGTCGAGGACCTCGAGGAGGTCCATCTTGATGAGTCAGATCCGACCAGGGTTGTGAAAGTCGGTAAGAACTTAGAAACAACAACAAAGCAAAAACTGGTGGAATTTTTGAAGAAGAACCAGGAGGTGTTTGCCTGGTCGCATAAAGATATGGTTGGGATTGACCCAATCGTTATCATCCATGTCTTGAACATAGATAAAAGTTTTCCACCAGTACAATAGAAAATGAGACTGCTCGACAAAGATAGATCAAAAGCGTTAAAAAAAGAAGTCGAGAATCTAAAGGAGAACAGATTCATCAGGGTAGCGTTTTATCCATCGTGGGTCTCTAATCCCGTGCTAGTTCTCAAGCTGAATGGCAAGTGGAGAACATGCGTGGATTTCACAGACCTCAATAAAGCCTGCTCAAAGGATTGTTTCCCACTCCCAAGGATCGACCAGCTGGTCGATGCCACATCTGGGCACAAGATCATATCATTCATGGATGCATATTCTGGATATAATCAGATCAGTATGCACCCACCTGATGAGGATAACACTAGCTTTCGGATCGATATAGGGCGTTACTATTACAAAGTAATGCCCTTCGGTTTGAAAAACGCTGGTGCGAATTACCAGCGACTATTCAATCACATGTTCAAAGAACTGATCGGTGTTAACATGGAGGTATATGTTGATGACATGCTAGTTAAGTCAAAGAAGGCAGAATAACACATTCGGGATTTGCAAGAGTGCTTCAATATCTTAAACAAATAACAGATGAAGCTGAATCCCCTTAAGTGTTCATTTGGAGTTGGATCGGGGAAATTTTTGGGATTCATAGTGAACTCATGAGGTATCGAGGCTAATCCTGAAAAGATCAAGGTTCTAATCGAGATGAAGTTGCCAACAAAAATAAAAGATGTTCAGAGTCTAACTAGGAGGATTGCTGCTTTAAGTAGATTTATTTCCAAATCAACGGACAAGTGTGTTCCATTTTTTAATCTACTTAGGGGCAATAAGAAATTTGAGTGGACGGAAGAATGCAAGCAGGCCTTCCAGGCTCTGAAGTCTCATATGTTGTAATCACTGATTTTGTCCAAACTGGTCGAGAAAGAAACTTTCTTCATCTATCTGGCTGTCACCGAGTATGTTGCTAGCGCTGTCCTGATCAGAGAGGAGGAACATGTTCAAAAAGTTGTGTATTATATAAGCAAGAGGCTAATAGGAGCAGAACTGTGATATCTGCCCATTGAAAAATTAGCCTATTGCTTGATTTTAGCCTCCAGAAAGTTGCGACCATACTTCCAAGCTCATCCCATCGTCGTACTCACCGACCAGCCACTACGGCAAGTCCTGCAGAAACCAGAAGCCGTCGGTCGATTGTTGAAATGGGCAGTTAAACTTGGACAGTTTGATATTTCTTACTCACCACAAGCAGCTGTGAAGGGACAAACTCTAGTAGATTTTGTCGCAGAGTTTACTGGGCTCTAGGATAATGAGCCGATTGAAGAGTCTAAACTCCAAAACCAAACTCCTTCCTGGAAGTTGTTCATAGATGGCTCTTCCAATGAGCACAATGTTGGAGCAGGTTTGATCTTAATCACACCTGAAGGACATCGATTTCACTGTGCAATTAGATTCGACTTCACGGTGTCCAATAACGAAGCCGAATATGAAGCTCTACTCGCAAGATTAAGATTAGCCAAGGATATGGACATAAATTCACTTGAAATCTATTGTGACTCCCAGTTAGTGGTTAATCAAATTAATGGAGAATATCAACCCAGGGGTCTGAAGATGGTTGCTTACTTGAACAAGGAAAATGACTTATTGGTACAGTTCGAAAAGTATACTCTCCAGCAAGTACCTCGCGACCAAAACTCAAATGTAGATGCTTTGGACAAGTTAGCAAGCATGAAGGATGCTGACACCTTGAATACAGTTGAACATTTGTCTGCACCAAGCATTCAAGCAGAAGAGTCTTCCCTAGTAATTCAAGCAACAAACACATGGATGACACCCTTCATTGAATACTTAGAACATGGAGTGCTGCCAATGGACTCAAAAAAGATCCTAAGGCAAGGATACTTTTGGCAAACGATGAATGAAGACTTTGTGGATTTTGTTCAAAAGTGTGACAAGTGCCAGAGGTTTTCCAAGATATCACGAACAACCCCTAATGATCCAAAATAGATGCAGAGTCTGTGGCCATTCGCAGTGTGGGGAATAGATTTGATCGGGTATTTACCCACGGGAAAATGCAATGTCAAGTATGTTGTGGTTGCTGTTGACTACTTCACAAAGTGAGCCGAAGTTGAACCGATTGTAACAATAACGACCACATTTTGTGGTCAAGAACATTGTGTGTCGTTGTGGGTTTCCAAGAAAGATTGTCTCAAATAATGGCATGCAATTTGATAGTGATCTATTCACAGATTTTTGCAAAAGGCACGAGATTATCAAGAGTTTTTCTTCAGTAGCCCATCCGCAAGCAAGCAGACAGGTTGAAGCTGTCAACAAAACACTGAAGGATACCCTGAAGAAAAGACTTGAAGAAGTGAAAGGGGCATGGCCAGAACAATTACCTGAAGTCTTTTGGTCGTATAGAACGTCCCATCAAATAGCAAAAGGCCATACTCCATTTTCCTTGGCCTATGTATATGAACCTATTGCCTGTTGAATTACATCCACCATCGCATAGAAGGTTGGCATACGACCAGAGTGTTAATAGACAGTTATTAATGGAATCTTTGGATTTGGTCGACGAAAGGCGTGAGCAAGCTCAACTCCGAGTAACAGCTTACCAACAAAAGGTCGCTCGGTATTTCAACTCTAAAGTACGCGAAAGAAAATTTAACGTGGGAGATTTGGTACTTAGAAGAGTCTTTTTCAACCCCCGCGAACAAGCTGCTGGCGTGCTCGGACCTAATTGGGAAGGTCCATACCAAATTGAAGAAATCCTTCAACCATGCACCTATAAACATGCTCGCTTAAATGGAGATCTCATTCCTAGTTATTGGAATGGAGAACACCTATGCAAGTATAATCAATAAAACAATTCTTTTTAAAGAATTGGCTTGTATTAATTTCACTTTTTACAAGTTTATGAACAAGGGTTAGTCAATCATATGACTAATCGCTTATAAGTGTAAGATTAAATTTTTGATCACTCATACAGACACGATTGTCCATTTATTATGAGAAATAAAAGGAACTGTGTGCAACCAGTTATTCTTGCCAATTATTGTATTTATTACAACTATTTGCTCATTACGTGTGTTGTTTTGTCATTTGCTCATTACTATTTATAAGTCTTGGTCTTGGCAAGTGACCGAGGCCCTTAAGCTCCTCAATCACTTGGGGGGCATATAAGGTACTAAGCAAGCAAAGCATATCAACAGGCATATGTAAACACACGAGCAAAATAAGGGAAAGCATACTACGGTACTTAGAGTATTTTTCAAAATTTTGTTAAATCAAAACAAAGTGCTATGCTAAGTTCGGTCATGCGAACAGATGTTATAATAAATTGCAAATATTATAATATCAAGAAGTAAAATATTTTACATCGTGAGCAGTTTCTACTCAGATGTAATTGTTAATTTAAAGTAAAAGCTGCCAACACAGCAAAAAATTGTCTTGACATCACGAACCGTGGTTTGTGTGTCCTAGTTACAAATTAAATTAATAAAGTTAAGAAGCAGCAGGAGCAATTGGAGGATCTTGCTGAGGCTGCTGGTCGACTGTGGTATCAGCACCCTTATCAACGCCTTCAATGCCCATGGCCAAAGAAATCTTAGGGGATCCCTGAGCTGTCTCCTCTTCAAGACGAGCAATGCACTTCGCTGTCTCAGCCTGCTTCATACGCTTTGGTAAATAATCAAAGTTTGCCTTGTGGTTATTTTTCTAGAACATATAAAAGCAATTAAATGACGCTCCCCTGAACCTCTCCAAGTCACTAGCGTTAGTTTCTTCAAGCAATTTAACTCGCTCCTCCAACTCAACAATTTCTTTCCTACTAATAACTAGTTCGTCTTGGACTTTGGAGGCCTCTTTTCAACAATGAAGACTCCTTGTACCTCTCTTTAGACTTCGTGACTTTGACCAGGGACTTTGGAGGCAATCTTCTCCTCAGCAGCTCTTAGATGTTCGACATTTTTCTCCTCGGCCGCCTTGAGCTGCTCATCATGTTTGGCCTCAACTGCTTTGAGCTGCTCACCAAGTCTCTCCTCAAACTCTTTGGCATATTCAGCAGCCATCGCCTCTAAGCGGTGCCAACTAGTGCTCATGGTTAGAACTCCCTGTGATCAGAGAAAAGATAAAGTTGTTAGTAGAAATAAAAGAACAAGGCAAACAATTAAAACACAGCAAAAATGGCAACTTACATTGAGTATTTCGTTCAGCCCGTGGCTAAAGATTTGGTCGACCTTCATGGAGCCAGTGTTGTTGATGGCTTCTCGGCTGCACCGATGCCTTGATAGCTTCTTCAGCTTGCCGTTGGTTGAGTTGAAGACTATGGTCATGAGGGCCTCTCCTTGAGTATTTCCTGTCTGATCAAGAGGATTCTGGTGCGGGAGCTGGTGGAGGAGTCTAGTCAATGGAAGCTGGTAGAGGAGTTTGGTCGATGGAAGCTGGAGGAGGATTAGTTTCCTTGGAAGGTGCAGGTGCAAGAGGGTCCTCAGTCCTCGCTCTTTTCTTGGAAGGTTTGCTGCAACCTTCCCCACGGTGCCATCTGCTTTCCTTCTTCCTGCTAACAGGAGCAGTAGTTTTGGGTTGGCTGTATAGATCAAATGTGTCGTTGGAAGGCATGACTACATGATATAAACAAACGATTAGGCAATATAAATTGAGATATTTACTAAAGCAAGGAAATAAGAGTAAGAAAAAGTAATATACTCGAGCCATTATTATTGGTCGATACATTATCTATTGTACTACTGCTACACTCACTCTCTACCTTGAAGAAGTCTGAATTTAAACTAGTCGCATATTTAAAGTTGGTGTCCCCATCAAATAAATGACAGGGAATGGGCAAACTGTCTAAGAGTAAGAAGTCAGTACCGTTCTCATCCGAGGATTCAAGTATGGGCTCGGGGTTTTCAAGAAGTTTTTTCTTGCCATTCCCATGTTGAGCAAGGACAGCAACTGCTCATGGAGTGCTGGAAGGCTCCCTGATGGTCACTCCTGTAGCCCGCCTCCTCGGGGGCTATGACACATCTTGGTGCTGCTCGGGGATATCTCCTCCAGTAGCACTCCTAGCTATTGACTCCCTCACATCCTGGTGTGGTGCAAAAAGGCTGACCAGCCTTAGATTGATCTCCGTGACCAGCTCTTTAACAGTCCTCTCAATGTCCATAATGCTGGCTAGGACTGCTGCCTTTATCTCCATTTCTGGACTAGGGTCTAATCGACACCATGGACCTAAACAACATCGAAGTTCTAAATAATGTATAGAGAAGCTAAAAGAAATCAAGTGACCAATGAGAAAAAGATTTACCTCCTCAATTGAAGGCCAGGTTGTCAGCAGCCAGGTCTGTTGTAAGAAAGTACTTCCCTACATTGGACTTGTGGGTGATGTCGCTTAGGAATGTGCGAGCGAACTCCTGATGGTAGAAGTGGAAGAACCCCTTGTTGTTGTGGTTGGGGTTAAACTTTAGATCAAACAGGTAGTTGATCTCATGTGGCGTTGGTATGGGCCACTTCTTGTGGTTATAGAGGATATAGAGTGCAGAAAGTGTGGATGCACAAAATCCACCAAGGGAAAATATGGGGATCTATCCTCATATAGCCTTAGGTGAACCGAGCCACCCGATCCTCATATAGCCTCGGTCATGCGAGGACCTCGCCCGTGCCCAGGCGCGAGGTGGTCGTCACCCACTCAGCGTCTCGCGGGGCGCCCATATGGCCCGCGAGACCGTGTCTGCGCATCAGCCACCCGAGGCCACGGGAGGCCCTCGCCCGTGCCCAGCCGTGAGGCCGTGTCCGCACGCCAATCATCCCAGGGCCACGCGAGGCCATGCAAGGCCCTCGTCCGTGCCCAGCCGCGAGGCCGTGTCCACGCGCTAGTCACCCGAGGCCACGCGAGGCCATGCGAGGCCCTCGTCCGTGCCCAGCCGCGATGCCGCGTCCGCGCGCCAGTCACCCGAGGCCACGCGAGGCCATACGAGGCCCTCATCCATGCCCAGCCGCGAGGCCGTGTCCGCGCGCCATTCACCCGAGGCCACGCGAGGCCATGCGAGGCCCTCATCCGTGCCCTGCCGCGAGGCCATGTCCACGCGCCAGTCACCCGAGGCCACGCGAGGCCATGCGGGGCCCTCGTCCGTGCCCAGCTGCGAGGCCGTGTCCGCGAGCCAATCACCCAAGGCCATGCGAGGCCATGCGAGGCCCTCGTCCGTGCCTAGCTGCGAGGCCCCGCCTCGTTCTCAGCACGCCCGCGTGAGGTCATGCCATCCCCTCGGCATCTCGTGAGGGCCTTTCCCTAAGAGCTACGCATATATGACCACCTCGCCCCAATGAGTCTCTTCCCAAGGCCCCGCGTGCATGATGCCAGTGTTCGAGGTGGCCCACAAGAGACAAAAAGAATACGAACAAGGTACCTCTAAAGGGGTACGTACATGCCTGCAAGGATCATGGGACAGGCCTGACACCTGTACCCGACAAATAGTGGTGGGTGGGAATAGTACGAGGAGTGGCTACATCACCACCACGTCTCTGACACCAGTACAAGGCGAGTGGTGGAGTCATGACCGGGTACAAAAGCTGAGGTGCTCCCATGAACTCTGATCGTGTACCAGAGCCGACACCACTACATCTGATACCACCCTCCTGATAGTGTACTTGTGCTCAGATTGGTCCCCTGGACCACATTGTATCTAAGGCCATTAGAGCCCACTATATAATGAACCCCAATTCCCCATGGAAGGGGGTTGGAAAATTGACTGTAGCAAGTGCATCTTAGTGAATGAAAATTGATTTCACCATTGTTCTGTTACAATTGTTCTTAGAGTTGATACTTAGATTCTGAGAGTTTTTCTTTGCATAATCTTAGCTCTGTGATTTTTCCGACTTAACTTAGTTGACGACCGTCAACAGTTTGGCGTCGTCTGTGGGAACCTAAGTACCAAGCTACTATTCTACCATTACTTCCGCCAAGAAGAAATGCCGAGACGATCAAAGTGACTCAGAGAGCCACGAGAGGTGGAGATCCACCTTAGCGGAGTCCAGCTGAAGGCCTCCATGAAGGATCCTCCCCCACCTAGAGATGTGGAGCCCCCAAGGGACCCTGAGGTTCACGAGGGTGATAGAGAGGCCTCGTCACCGGCTGTCCCGCCTGGAGGGAGTCCACCAAGGGCACCACCAGGGAATGCCGACGAATTCCCGCTCCCTAAACTGCCACAAGTACCGAACTCCAGCCGGCAGGACTCAGGGCCCTCTACGCGTAGGCATGATAAGCATCCCCGGGTCCATTCCGTGAGCTCGAGTTCGAAATCTCGTTTCTATGAAGAAGAAATACGTGAGCTCCACCGTAAGAACCAAAGGTTAGAGACCACCCTGGAGAACATGCAAGAGGTGCTGAATGGCCTATTGCAGGGTAAGTCGAGTGTGACCTTACCCAGGAGGAAAGAGAAAGGTCAGGAGGGGGTAGAGACCACCGTACCGGTAGATGATGGGAGGACTCGACACTCTACCAGTAACACCCCCTGAGCGAAGCAACGTGAACATCCTGAGCCACCGAAGCAGGCCCAGAACCCAGAGCCAAGGACCAACACTGCCCTTCGCAACGAGGACGAGGTCACCTCTAAGAGAGCACCCTCAGATTTACGGGAGGAGCTCAACAAAAAGAGGGCGGATAAAAGGATCATGCCCCCTATGGCGCTTCGAGAGGGAAAAGGAAAGGGTGATCCTAACCCGTCTGCTTTAAAGGACTCCCTAAGCAAGAGAAGGCAAGACTTGGACACAGAAATGAGGAGCATGCGGAGCAAGATCGTCACCGCCTCTGGAGGTCAAATTTTTGAGGAGTTCGACCATGAGTCACCCTTCGTCAGGGAGATCCAGGCCATCAGGCTCCCTGCCAACTTTAAAGAGCCCCACATAACCCCTACGAAGGAAGCACGGATCCAAAATATCATCTAGATACATTTAACGACCTGATGAAGCTGAGGGGAATTGGCAGCGGGGCGAGATGTCATTGCTTCGCTGTCACATTAAGAGGACCTGCATACAAATGATTCAAGAGGCTTAGATCGGGGTCCATCTGATCTTGGCAGCAACTTTCTGATGAATTCCTCCAACAGCACCACGCCGTGCGAGATTACACGATGCCAGGCACTAGCCTCGCCAATGTGAAGCAAGGAAAAAATGAGAGTTTGAAGAGCTATATCCACCAGTTCAATATGGAGGCAGCTAAGGTAGGGAGCCTAACCCACCGAGAGCTGCAAATGGCCATCACAGCTGGTGTACGCCCAGGGAGCAAGTTATGGGATAACATGCTCAAGAGAGAGGTCACGGACTTGGATGATTTCTACGAGCGGGCACAAAAGTACATTCACGTGGAGGATGGTCACGAGAACCTCAAAGCTGGAAAAGGCACATCGCCCCCAAAACCTTCAGTCCGGGAAAACCAAAGCAGTGCAAAGAAGAAGGGGGTTTATGAGGGAATGAGGGACGATCGACCCCTGAAGCACCAACGCTCTGATGAGCGCATACAGAGCCCCTACACCTTTTACACAGACCTCACCCACGCGAGAGAGGACATTTTCGTTACGAACAAAATCCAGGTCCCTTTCAAAAGGCCCCCGCCAATAAAAAAAGATCGGTCTAAAAGAGACCCCATCAAGTATTGCCAATATCACAAGGATATCGGCCACACCACCGCGGAGTGCAACCATTTGAAGGTAGAAATCGAGGAGCTCATCCGCAGGGGACATTTGGGCAGATACATGCGCAAGGAGAATCAAAGGCTAGGAGAAGGAGTGTCCCCGCCGCGGGCACGACGGGTGGCCCCAGAAGTGCAGGGAGAGGTCAGGACCATCTTTGGAGGACCAGGATTCGGAGGTGATTCAAGGAAGGGGCGAGACAAGTACGCCAAGGAGGCCAGACGAAGTCCACCACCTTGCATTTTAAGTTTGGAACAACGCCCCTCGAAGAGCTTCAAGGGCGAGAATGACTCGATAACTTTCACTGAAGAAGATGCGCAGGGGGTGCATTTCCCTCATAATGACCCCCTGGTGCTAACTGCCCAGCTTGCTAACATGAGGGTGCATCGGGTCTTGGTGGATAACGGGAGCTCTGTGGACATCTTGTATCGACCAGCGCTAGAAAAGATGGGATTGGGCCTCCGCCACCTAAAGCCTTGCACTACGTCTTTGTATGGGTTTACGGGAGATTCGATACAGCCTCTGGGGGCAATCGAATTAGCCCTCACCATGGGGGAGCAGCCCAAGCAAACCACCGTAATGGCTAGCTTTGTCGTGGTGGATTGCACCTCAGCCTTTAATGCAGTATTAGGGAGACCCTCTCTGAGAGAATTGAAGGCGATAACTTCTGTGTATCACCTAGCTATGAAATTCCCAACCCACGAGGGAGTAGCATGCGTGAAAGGGGAGCAGAAGGAAGCGAGGGAATGCTATAACATGTCCCTCCGCACAGCCACCAAACCCTCTATACCGATGGCAATGGTCGTGTATGAAGGAGCAACCCACGCAAGTTAGACCCACACAATTTGGACCCACGAGTTACGGATCATCTCGAGAGGTGCTACCAGTGAGGCTTAGGCACTCAGTGCAAAAAGAACCTATGTTTAGTTTGTTCCTTGTTGTTTTAGCTTAGGTAAGTAAGAATCAAAGAGGCTACCTAGGTAACCTCCTAGTTAGATGTAACCATTTTATTTACAAGGATGGTTGTAAACCGCAGGCTATGAATGAAACTGTTTGCAACTTCATGTGTTACTTTTCTTCGCTACGCGGTCATCAGCCAAAGTACCTGTCGAAATAAATTTCACCAAACACTTGGGGGGCAGGACAGGAGAAAAAACATGCAGCTAGCAAGGGGAACCTGAAAAGGGCTCCTAAAAAGGACCCCTTGCCCTCCTAAAAAGGAGGCTCTTAAAAAGGACCCTCTACCAAGAGGATCCTAAAAAGGACCCTCTAACAGGAGATCTTAAAAAAGGGCCCTCCATCAGGATGAGGTGGCCCGTGAAGGTAAAGCAAGCAACAAGCAGGAGAATCCAAAGAAGGACCCCCTGCACCAGGATCCCAAAAAGGATCCTATGCACCAGGAGGATCCTAAAATGGGCCCTCCATCAGGAGGACCGAAAAAGGACCATGACCCTAAAAAGGACCCTTTAACGGGAGGTCCCAAAAGGACCCCTTATATCGGGGCCTTAGGCGAAGTCCTTATATATAGAAAACAGGGAGAGGACCTTGCAAGGCATCCCTTGGGGTCACAAGGATTAGCTACCCTTGTGAACATCAAGGGGGCCAAAGGGTCTTACGAAAAAAACAATATATAGTAACAACACTAATAATTCTAGAGCGGCCACCAAGCCGTCTAGCCAAAAAGGGTCCTAAAAGAGACCCTTGCAAAAATAGTACTATGAATAACGACGAGAAGGACGCTTCTCGCAAAAAATAATAAGCACGCGCAAGAATATATAAAAGGATAGCTAGGACCCAAGGGGTCAAAATATCCTTATAAAAGTAATCAAGAGGCACCCAAAGAGGTCCCAGTGAACCCTTTCACATGGGCTCCAAAGGACCTCCAACCTGGTAAATAAAAGAGGGGAACCAACCAAACCCCATCATACAGGCTCAAAAGGACCTCAAATGCAGTGGAATAAGGGATAAATAGCCACACATGTATATATACATTGAAAAAGAAAGTTTTGAAGACAGTACAAGATTTACACAAAAAAAGAAAGAAAGAGCATACCCCCATAGCGAGCTAGCTGACAAAAGTTATGAAATAACAACTTTAGGGCTTCCTGCCACAGGCACTCCACACGGCCGCTCGAGCAACGACGTGCTCACCGAAAGAAGAAAAATCGAAATTGGGGTTCTGCCTCCACACGCTGTAAAGGGCACGATCTATGGACCGGTACTCAATGGCAGCCGCCTTCGCCTCCAAGGAAGCATTTCTCTCCTACAACGAGGCGACATCGGCCCTAACAGCCTGGAGTTCGGCTCTGGTAGCCTCGACCTCAGCCTCTAAATAAGTAACCCTCTCCTGCGACGCTGCCGCGATAGCCTTGGTCGTCAGAAGTTCGCTCTTCAGGCTGGTAACTTCGTCCTTCAGCTTTGTGGCCTTGGCAACCGCCTTCAGCTTCCTTCTCGACGAGTCAGCAAGTTTGGTCCGGACCCTTTGTAGATCAGCCTGAGTGTTCTCAAGTCCTGGATCCGGGCCGTGAGGCAATCCCTCTCAGTAGTAGACATGGAGAGGTTTCTAGACGAGTCAGCAAACCGCAGAGCCACGGTATAGGCCTGCACAAGAAATTTAACGACATCAACAATAAGTAAAAAAAAAAAAATAATGCATGTAGATCTATACATAATAGGGCCGACGCGAGGTGCAGGAACTCACCCAAGCCATGGTGCGCCTTAGGTTTTCCCCAAGGTCCGGCAGAGCAACATTCCCAAGACCGTTCCAGTCAGATACGGGGAGGCCTGAGGCAAGTTGGATGTACTGCTGCCCGTAAGACGTCGCCATCCGAGTCACCAAGGGCTCCCCATCCACACCAGAGGCACCTGGCTGGGTGAGGACAGACGACCCGCTGGCCGAAACGGGAGGGGGCGCGGTGAAAGTGGAAAAGTGAGGCCCCGGTAGATCGGAGGGAGGCTCCGGAAGATCGGTGAAATAAGTCCCCGATTGTCCTGGGTCGAGAGGAGCCTGAGTGAAGGCGTCATAGCCCTCAGGGTCAGGGCAAACATAACACCTCGGAACGACTTGCTGGTCTTGAGAATGAGGGGCTATGTCTGGATCATAAGAGGCACATGGAGGGCATCCGCCAGGAGATGGAGGGCATCCGCCAGGAGATGGAGGCAGCCGGTGAGGTCCCCCGTGGTCAAGGGGGGCTTCCTCCGGCTCTTCCTCAGCCTCATCGTCATCGTCATCTAGACAAGGCTCGGCCAATACCCCCTTCATCTTCGTGGACCCAGAGATGGTCCACAACAACTTGGGGTCCGACACAGGGGACAATTTATGGCGGTTCAGATTCTTCACGGTGAATAGGCACACCGCCTTTTTCGTAGCGGGGTCAGCGCTGAGGAACTTTCTCATGTCTCTCGCTTCCGACCCGACAACTGTGGGTTCGGCGAATTGCTCAGCATAATACACGCCATGGTTGATATGAACGTAAGTCATGAAACAATAAGTTGTAAGAAAGTAAAAGAGAGAAAGTGATGCTCAGGGTACTTACTGGGAGTGGGCCGGAAGTCCTCGCGGACAGAGGGGGGCCTTCCACGAAGAAAAAGTCCTGCTTCCAGGACCCCGGGTTGGACACCGATCCCTCTATAGAAGAGGCCTCGTTGTTGGCTTTTTGTAAATAGTAAAAGCCCTTTGACATGGGTAGGGGCATGAGGTTTTAGAGGAAATGCACCTCTGTCGCCGTAGGAGCGCGTTTCAACAGCTTCGTAAATGCAACGAAAAGGCAGCTTAAAGTCAGCCAACCATTGGGTGCTAGCTGAAGCGGGGCAAGGTCGAAGTAGTTGAGGACCGCAACAAAGAACGAGTGTAACGGGATGGTACCACCCTCCTTCAGGATGTGCTCACTGAGGGCCACGAAGCCGGGCCTAGGACAGTCAGCCCGGTATGTCTCCTGAGGAACATATAACGCGTACTCCGGAGGGACGCGATAGTGATCCACAATGTCCCTCAGTTTGTTTTTGGACACACGCAACACCAGTTCGGATGCCAGTAGAGGAGCATTGTCCAGTTCATTGGAAGTCACCTGTCGTCGTGCCCTCGGCATATCTGCAAACCCAAAAGAAAAAGGTGAGAAAGAGACAGAGCACTTGACCCTCCATTTTTTCTTCCTAGCAAGAGTCTTCCATCGGGGGACCGACTGCAGAAGTGCAAAGCTAGGGAAAATTGAGATCAAGGGCTGAGGAGATGCGAGAGCCGCTCTATGACAGTCATCAGGTGAGGACGGGCTGGAGGGCTCAGGCGGAAGGTGTCCCTCCATAAACTCTAACTCCCTCTTCAACTCTAAAAGGGTCACCCTAAGGCTCGCTACATGGTCACTAAGGTCTAGGGGGAAAGGTGCTCCGTCTCCTCTCGACACCGAGTCAATTTCGCTCTCCACCACCCAAATTTTACGCCTAAGTTTAGCCATGTGCTCAAGATGGCAGATACGGGCTTGCCTTAAGGAGTCATAGTCATGGTAAGAGATTTCCTCAGGGGACTCTGAGTCTGAGGACAAGTCAATAAACTCAACCCCCGGAAGTGTGTCGAACGGACCATCACTAGCCATGAGGCCTCATTCCGAAAGCCAAAAAGGGGTTCACGTGTAAATGAGGGGATGGCTACAAAACACAAAGGAATGGGCTTAGGACCTCTAGATGAAAACGCCCTAGATGATTCACTACGGGGTATAAACAAGAGGGGCATGCAAATGGTCAAACTCACTGCAAGCTCAGGCCAAGGTACCCCATCCCGAGTAATGCTAATTTGGACCCAGTGAACGTGAGGGAAAAAGAAAATATACCTCAAGCAAATAAAATGGAGCGTTGTCGAGGTCGAAAGGAGGTCGAGGGCCAAAAGCACCAAATGGTCGAATATACGCGTCTGCAAAAATAGAACAAAAGGATGTGTTAGCCTCCAAATAGACATACCAAAAAATTAGCTCATATGTATAAAAAAAAAAGGAAGAAAATTGAATGAAAAAATAAAATGAAGGAAACTATGGCAAAAATGAGGATATGGGGGATTGAACCTCTTACCTCTTGAAAGAGGAAGGAATCTCAAAACCACTAAGCCAATGAAGTAAGGTGGAAATAATAAGCCTTGCGTGAGGGCCTATTTATAAGAATCAAGGAGAATAGTCTACAAGAGCACCTAAAGTTCCTCTCCTAGACTGGGGCGCAAGTGTGGATGCACAAAATCCACCAAGGGAAAATATGGGGGTTTATCCTCATATAGCCTTAGGTGATCCGAGCCACCTGATCCTCATATAGCCTCACATAGCCTCGGCCATGCGAGGCCCTCGCCCGTGCCCAAGCGCGAGGCCGTCGTCACCCACTCAGTGTCTCGCGGGGCGCCCATATGGCCCGTGAGGCCATGTCCGTGCATCAGCCACCCGGGGCCACGCGAGGCCCTTGCCCGTGCCCAGCCGCGAGGCCGTCGTCACCCACTCAGTGTCTCGCAGGGCGCCCATATGGCCCGTGAGGCCGTGTCCGTGCATCAGCCACCCGGGGCCACGCGAGGCCCTTGCCCGTGCCCAGCCGCGAGGCCGTGTCCGCACGCCAATCACCCCAGGGCCACGTGAGGCCATGCAAGGCCCTCGTCCGTGCCCATCCGCGAGGCTGTGTCTGCGCGCCAGTCATCCGAGGCCACGCGAGGCCATGCGAGGCCCTCGTCCGTGCCTAGCCGCGAGGCCGTGTCCGCGCTCCAGTCACCCGAGGCCACGCGAGGCCATGCGCGGCCCTTGTCCATGCCCAGCTGCGAGGCCGTGTTCGCGCGCCAATCACCCAAGGCCACGCGAGGCCATGCGAGGCCCTCGTCCGTGCCCAGCTGCGAGGCCCCGCCTCGCTCTCAGCACGCCCGCGCGAGGTCATGTTATCCCCTCGGCATCTCGTGAGGGCCTCTCCCAAAGAGCTACGCGTATATGGCCACCTCGCCCCAATGAGTCTCGTCCCAAGGCCCCGCGTGCATGATGCCAGTGTTCGAGGTGGCCCACAAGAGACAAAAAGAATACGAACAAGGTACCTCTAAAGGGGTATGTACATGCCTGCAAGGATCATGGGACAGGCCTGACACCTGTACCCGACAAATAGTGGCGGTTGGGAATAGTACGAGGAGTGGCTACATCACCACCACGTCTCTGACACCCGTACAAGGCGAGTGGTGGAGTCATGACCGGGTACAAAAGCTGAGGTGCTCCCATGAACTCTGACCGTGTACCAGAGCTGACACCACTACAACTGATACCACCCTCCTGATAGTGTACTTGTGCTCAGATTGGTCCCCTGGACCACATTGTATCTAAGGCCATTAGAGCCCACTATATAATGAACCCCAATTCCCCATGGAAGGGGGTTGGAAAATTGACTGAAGCAAGTGCATCTTAGTGAAT
Source organism: Humulus lupulus (assembly GCF_963169125.1). NCBI lineage: Eukaryota > Viridiplantae > Streptophyta > Magnoliopsida > Rosales > Cannabaceae > Humulus > Humulus lupulus. Next base: position 116,834,986 of record NC_084794.1, on the reverse strand, counting down.
GAAAATTGATTTCACCATTGTTATGTTGTAATTGTTCTTAGAGTTGATACTTAGATTCTGAGAGTTTTTCTTTGCATAATCTTAGCTCTGTGATTTTTCCGACTTAACTTAGTTGACGAGTTCTCACCGTCAACAGAAAGTACCCTATATCCGTTGGGGGTGATTTGAAAAGGGGCGTCTTCGAAATGATTGGCCACCCCTTGGAAGAATTGATGCAGAGGCAAGGTTGCCCCTGCCTCGATGTGATACCTCTACCAGGCCTTGAAGACACCCCCAAGCACATTTGCCTGCTAGTCAGGTGAAGGTTTGATGAGGGTTCTCCCAGGAAGACTATACCTCCTAAGATAGTTATTTACCATCCTAGTTGAAATGATGCTAAGAGGTGCTACATATCATTTGACCTCTGGCCTAAGGCCATCGTGAGGTCGAGCTTTATGTTGAAATTCTGGTGGTGAAGTGTTTATGGGCTGGGGGTTGGTAGAAGGAGCCTCAGTGCGAGGGGTAGACTGATTAGCAGAAAGGTTGGCTGTGTTTCTTCTTCCTTTGAGTAATCGATTTTACGCGACCCATGTTTGGTGAACTAGGTGGAGGTCTGGTCGCTGGGTTGTGTTGTGAAAAAGGAACTTCTGAAAATGGCAGTGAAGGCTGTTCTTGATCCTCGAATAGTAGCACGAGCAAGTCTTCGTCAATTGGCCTCTCACCTCCCCACGGATCGTGCATGAAAATCTGTGAACAGAGAAGGGGATATGAGAATCTCCGGCAAATAGACAGAAGAAGTGGAAATGTTGGGATAACATTGCTCGTGTATAAAATTAAGCTTTTATACGACCAGCAACATTCTAACGTAAACACTAAAAACATGCAAACAGTTTGGGAAAACAGATTAAAAAGTAGAAGTGAAAAGTTTTTTCAATGAAACTTTTCGACTCTGAGAAAAGGCGGGAAAAACCCAGATTTTTCAGAGTGTATGAAAATCGAATTTTTACTTCAATTTTGCGCCCTAAATTAGTAATCCTAACTCCCAAGCCAATTCCTAAGCCTCATTTAGTGTTTTTCCCTGTCCTATCATGTTACTATCTACGAGCCTGATTACCCCAAAGCTAATTTTTCTCAAGAACATTCATAAACTCAAAGCACCGAATATCAGAAAACCAGAGAAGTAGACGTTGCATGACATATAATAAATAAGGAAGATCAGGAAACTTACTTTAATAAAAGATCGAAGCAAAGTCAAGACAGACACGCCTCAGATCGAAAAAAAATTCTGAGCTTTTCTTGCTTTTTGCTTCTGAGTTCTTGAGAAAGTGAAGATTAGTAAAAAGTGAAAAGTGAGGAAAATGGGTTATTTATACTAATCGTGGCACTATAAAAGAGGTAATGATGGCGGTGAATTTTGGAAACATGGGGAAACGTGTTAGTTGTCAAAATGTTTTTGGGAAACTGCAACGACATGATTAGTTACTTTTTTCGAAAAAGGCACTGATGGATGTGACAGGTCATATGGAGGGTCAGTTAAGTTTACTTTATGCTGGTCGCAGTAAAATAAACTTGGGGGGCAAATGTTTACCCAAAAATGAACTACCTGATGATATGGCAGGGTTGGCATGCACGTGGGATGCATGTGGCAGTTTAAGTGAGTATAATCTGTTCGACTATTGACCAGAAGAGAATTGGCTCATCAGACATCATAGTTATGGGCGACTAGCCTGGTCGCATATATTCATTTATTTCCTTTAGATATGTGATCTTGTAATTACGTATTGATTGTAATTTCCATTATTGTTTAGATACGTCTGTATTAAATGTAATTAAGGCCCATTGGCCCATGTAAAACTCCTTGAGCCTATAAATAAGAATGAAAGGGCTCAAGAGAGGGGACTTTTTTTTTTAAACATGGAACTTTTGAGCTTCAGAATTCTTAGAGAGAAAGAGAGTGTTTTTATCCACCACAATTATATTCGTCTGAGATCTGGTGAAACTCGTGAACCCTAGTTCATTGATCACTATTCTTGGAATTCTACATCAATAAGAACACTAAATGGACGTAGGTCATTACCATTTGATTGGGGCCGAACCACTATAAATTGTTTGTGTCGTTTATCTTTTCGTCTTGATTTCATCTCATTTTCATCTTATTTTCTATCATTTTATCTGACTTCGTGTCATTGACCATTTCGAGGGTCAATAGAGATAATATCCAATAATAGTCTCAACCTGCAAGGTAGCTAACAATGCACCAAACTTAACCCTAGAACTAAACTTGGGAGTTACCAAAATAATTTGGGGCTAACAAGTGCCCTTAAACATGCATACCATTATAATGAAGAACCGAACATCAAAATGATCCATTCCATCATAAAACCCCAAAAGGGTAAGTATTGGTCCTCAAGGCATATATAATATCATGGGTGAAATTTTCGTTACACCGGTTTACATAGACTCCTATATAATATTGGGTTACTCGTCTAAAGGCCAATCGTCACGGACTTGAACCAGACTTAATACTGATTACCACGGACATGAACCAAACTGATAATAATTGTCACATACTTGAACAAGACCAAATAATAATTGTCACTGACTTGAACTAGACTGATAATAATTGTCACGGACTTCAACCAGACCGAATATTTGCCAAATGTCACAGACTTGAACCATACCAATAATAATTGTGAGTGAAATCAAACCACATCATGACGAGTACCCACTAGGTTATGGTCTCTATGTAAACCTTCTACGATAAGTGTATGCATGTGCATGTGTTCCTATACTAACGTACATAACCCAAGCTATTTCATGTTGTAGCCCCAGAAGTCAAAAGTTGACCTATAGCATAGTAAATCACAGAGTTCGTCGTATTCATCCCTACTACACAACATCGCAGAGAAGCGAAATCATTCATCAACAAAGTACCCATAGGTATAAAACCAAACCATGCAAGCATAATCCTAAAGTTTGTCGCTCTTAATTACATAGACAGAGGAAGTTCAAACCATATGAATCTTTCCCAATTATTGAGACATCTCATATCACATAACTAGGCAGCACGTACACATTCATAGAGTCTACATCTTAATAATATCTAAGAGTACATAAGTTATGTCGTTTATGTATAGCCATATAAACAAACATATGAGAAAGTAAATCGCGTATGGTGAGATTTGCTTACCTCAGGTCCTTAGCTAAATAAAATCGCTCAACAATAGCTATCAACCAAGAATTTTCCATAGTCTTCAATCCTATCCAAGGATCGTAATTGAATTAATTACTAACTCGCTAAATTATACACTATTAAATTTAGTGCATACCCAAGATGATATAAATTCGGTATTGATAATCGTAATTATCATCTTAATATTATCGAGACCTTGAGGTCAGAACTTAATAATAATTTTGTTATTCTACAAAAACTCATAGTAATAATCATATATTCCCTTGCCCTTAAAGAAAGTCATAACCAGATAATAATAATTAATTTATTATTATTTCATAGTCATTCCTATTATTATTAAATATAATTAATGTCATATTATTAATATTATTATCCATAATAATAAAAGCAATCAACATGCATATATTTCTTAGTGATAATAATAGAATATCCATAGATGAGATCTTTATTCCTAAATAATTTCGCATAAGTCATTAACAATTACCATAAATTCATTCATAATGATTATAACATAATTTCCTAAAAAAATATATTAACTTAACCATTACCCTTTGGTGAACTATGTAATTAAAATCTATAATAGGTGCCCAACCCATGTTTTCCTAACTTTAAATTATTTAAAATAAAATAGCTTAAAGTCTCATGCTCATAGAACTTGAATTGGTTGGTCTAGAGACCACTAACTTATTATTTTCAAAGATTCATAATATAATTTCCTTTTAATTAGAAACTCTCACACTTTTAAGAAAATCAAAGTAATCAATTCGTGACAATAATTTTGTTCTTAAAGTTCCTATGTATAAACACTATCATTAAAATAATTCAAGACTTTAAGTTCGTAAAACTTGAATTAATTCATTTGGAAGCATTTACTTATACTTTTCAAAATCTATAATCATTATAACACTAATTTCTTTTTTAATTTGTCATACACATATCACAATTCTCAAATCACTACTACATAAAAGGTTTTTCTCTGCAGATTTTTTACTTAATACACTGCGTTTTCAAGAGTATTGAAAAGCGCAGTGTATTCGACCACAGAAAAAAGTTGTATGCCAACTGCGGAGAAAAGCCACATCTTTCTCTGCGGTTGTGATAAGCCAACTACGAAGAAATATGTTCTTTCTTCGCAGTTGGCTTATCACAACTGCAGAGAAAACCTTGTAATAAAAAAAATTCAATTTCGATTATATAATTATTTTAAATTCTTATTATATATATACATTCAAAATTATAACCTAGCTTTTATAATAAAAAAATTAATTTTCAATTTCAATTATATATAATTATTTTCAATAGTATAACGTAATTTGTTAAATTGTTATATATACATTTCATAACTAATACAAAATAACTGGCTAATGAATCAATGACTTTAATCTTTCTAACCAATAAGTTAGCACTTTAATCTTACATACTTATGAAAACTTAGATTTCATAAATAAATGACATTAATCTTGCTAACCAATCCCTTTGTAGTGGTAGTAGATCATCTTTGACATTGTATTCATTTTTGTCAAACCACTACAAAATTGAAAAGTTAATATAGATTGGATAATAAAATATTATATCTAGTTTTTCTTAAGCAAAAAGAAGTTTAAAATATAACATATTTTCTTCTTGATAACTTCTGCCGGATTCAATGCATTTACAAGATCATAAATGTATATCTTAGTACATAATAACCACATTCATGACTTTCAAGTTGTTTTGGACAAGCCTCTCAGCAATTTTGTAAATGTGTCGATGTATTCATTTTCCAAACATTGTGCGTATGCTCTAAAAAAATTAAAATCAATTAAATACATATTATACTCTCAACTTCTAAAAATTAACAATGCATACATTACAATTGAAGAACTTACTTTTCCATAACCTCCTTAATTATTGGTGGAGATTTATGATTTTTAAAGGGTCCAAAATTATGGTCATCCCTCGCATCATCACGAGCACCAACATCCAATGTCGACTAAACAATAATTAATTATGATTATTATAAAATTAAAATTCAACCATAGTAGTAATAATATTTAAGTAGTTCGTTCTTACTCAACAATCCAAGGAATGAAATATATTTGGCCTGATCTATCCATAGTCATCATCCATTTGGCTATAAGATCCACCGTATAATTTTCACTTTCATCATTGCCAATAGAAAGATGTTCGATGTCAAAAACTATGCATAATTGTCCTGAATTTGGGTGCGTGCTTTCCCAAATGCATCTGTAGAATCAATCATTCATATTACATTTTCAATTAATAAATTAATATCGTAAAAAAATTGGGCAGAATTTCCTCTGTTTCTATAGCATATCCAAAATTATTAGTACCTATAAATTCAATTCGAACAAAACATACAAAAAATAACATGCATGTTCTCAACCATAAGCCACCACAGCACACAAAATTCGTAAAACCTACTTCACTAAGACACAAATGTTCTCAACCTTCTGTTATCTCCGCAGCACATAATTTCATCTCAGAACTTACTTCACTACAGATGAATATCTAATATATTCAAACTCCTCTAATAGTTTGTAATGACATAATGGATTGAGTTCAATTTGAATTGATACATACCTCATACCGAACATCATAGCTGAGGATCCAATATTATCCATAGAGGCTGCTTGATAAACGTCTTCCGAAGTGATGAAGATAGCCTTGCATTCTCCTATAAACTCTTGGTCAACAGGAACTTGTACAACCTCATATATTCCTTTAATGGAATAATACTCCTTCACTATAAATTTTAGGCTCAGATTAATTTTTGTCCCATTGGTTATCTGTTAACCAATTTGAAGGTTCTGGTTGAGTTATTTCAGCGGGGATGACTACGTGAGATCCAACTAATGATAAATGTGGGCTTGGTGATAGGGATTTGTGTTTAGATGAAGATGGACCCAACATAATATCATTTTACATATCAATATAGTGTACCCATTTAAAAATAAAATTTAAATATCTAAGCAAATAATTTTATACCTACAAGTCACAATTAAATTTTTTGGCCAAGGTAGGAATGTGTCTCGTGCGTCCCCAACATATCGTATGTTACCAAAGGGAATAGGGATCTCAGCTTCTTCTTGTAAGATATCTATAAGCCAAACCCTCGCAACTGAATGATCAAGTACATTTCCATGGATGGTAATTTGACTATTCATGTTTGGTACAATGATTACACCCTTAGCCACTACATTGTCAATATTATCAGAACACAAATGAACTTCATAGCTCGGCGGTGGTGGAGACTCATAAATTGATGATCCATCATCTTCATCAAAAAGATAGTCTTCGGTTTTATGAAAATGATCATTTGCGTAGGGGGTAGGTCAATAGACTTCATCACTTGTATTCTCATAATATTGTCCCTCATCATTTGTATTCTCATAATATTGTCTCTCATCAAATTGTCCTTCATCATAGTATCACATTCATCGTTTCCTCATTATATTCCTCATTTTGAGCTAATTCCTCTTCTATCCTAAAATTATGTCTTTTTAGCTCTTCAATCTCAGCTTTTAGTCGAGCAATCTCCTCTTTTGCAGTCATTGTTTTATGTTTTTTTCCAAACATTTTGGACACGATCGCAGTGAACCTACAAAATAATCAATAAAGTCCATCAATAAATCAATCTAAATAATTCTAAAAAGAAAACAACTATTATAAAGTATCATACCCGCCAGCTTGAACACGACCTGGGTGTTCTGGTGTCCCTAATGCTTGAGTCAAGATGTCATCTCGACCCTGAGCTGTAATTTCACCACGACTCAATTTTTCTTTGACGTCCTCCTACTCAAGATATTGTTTGGTGAAATTAGTTTATATAAATAAAATCAATATATTAATTATAAAACCGTAGAAAACTTACTTTCTTTTCGGCACTCTGTCGGTTCAGCTCTGTCACGAGAACTTTATTTTTTTCACGCGATCTAAGCCAAACTTGATACCTCTCCGAATTTTGAATATTTCGTTCTTTTTTCTACAATGTACAAGATAATTATAGTTATATGTTGCGATAATATCAACCATTATTTAAACTTTAATATTAATTATACTTAGCAAATCTTCTCTTATATTAGCCATTCCTCTACGAGAGGTTCGATGCCTTGACTTCATTAGTAATGCACGTGTTTTTTGTTCTTGATGCACTTTTTGAAACTCTAGACTTAGACGACTAGATACAAATTTTAACCATTCTCTCTCGTCAAGTATATCGCTATACTTCTTCGGGGAAAATTTGAGTTCTTCCATCATACCCATATCAGCCAAAAGGTTGATGTACTCGGTAGTGAGTTCACTTTTAAAATCTCTCATTATTTGACGAGCTTTTTTCAAAATCTCACGTTTGAAGGTTTGAGGAATGTTGTGACCACCCTGAGAATATAATTAAGAAAATTAATTATTAAATTTGGATATCACACAAAAATAAATAAATATCATAATGATAATTTCTTACAATGATATCCTCCCATAGACCGTCTTTCAAACCTTGCGGGACCTTCCTCCAATCACATGAGTTGATAGAAATTGTGGCTCGTACTCTAGATCCAAGATATGATATCATGTTTGTATACACATCACCTATTGGTTGTCCCAAATCGTTCCATTCAAGATTTTTCTTGATTCCTTTGGCTTTTTGTTGGGTCATGTAACTCATTCTTGTTTTACCACGACCCTGATGTTTCTCATTGTCATCTCTTTTATCTTTCATTTGCAACACACAAATAAATAATCACAAGTGTTAATGCATTATACAAATAAATAATCACAAGTATTAATGAATTATATAACTTACTAAACATGTTTTCTTCTTTTTCTTATTTTATTTTTGGTCGATTCACAATCGACCCATATTCCTTCTTTGATGTCGTTTCTAAGATAATCATGATCATCGGCATCGCTATCGCTATCATTATCATTATCCTGAATATTCTCAACTTGTTCATGTATCAGTTGTCCAACAATGAAACAGTCATGATATAAATCATAATTTTTATCGTAATCTTCTTTTTCTGAAAACTTCCTCTCAGGAACTGATAAAACGATTGACCATTTATCATTAACTGGATCAAGTATATAAAACACTTGTTTTGGTTGGGCAGCCATGATAAAAGGATCATTCTTGTTTAAATCAACCAGAGTTAATCCAAGTTCGTCAGTTTTAACTCCAGTATTGTTGTCTACCCAAGAAAACTTAAGAAGAGGAATATGAAATAATGAATAATCTAGCTCCCATATTTCTTCAACAATCCCGTAGCATGTCATTGTGCCTGAAATTGGGTTATTATCTTTTGTACTGGCAAAATGTAATGACCCACTAATCTAGACTATTTGGACCATTAACGAAACTATACATAAAACTTACATTTTTGCGGAAATACCATAATTTTACTGAGTAACTTGTTAGAAATAAGAGTTTCTTACAAAATAGAATACTAAGAAGGATATGGGATCCCATTGTCTTTAAAAAAACAAAACATGATTTAAATGAAAAGAATTACATAAGAAATGCGGAAAATACATATTAAAACCATAAAAAGATAAAATGAGACTACATCCTCGAATCGAGTAACGCTCGGCCCCTTGACTCCATTCACCATCGATACACATCCTCTAAGCGTCACGAATCTTACCGCCTCTAAAGCTATTTTCCTGCACATAAAACAAAAAGGAATGAGCCTAATGCCCAGCAAGGAAAATCTAACACATAGTCATAAACATAAATTTCATAATAAATGTAAAGATATATCATAACACTTAATACATACACTTATTATAATGGCCATTATTACTTGGGGTCCCATAGACTAAACAAGCTTATGCCCATGAGATTAGTGGGGTCCTACTAGCTAAGTAGGCATATGCCCATAATCTTTTTGGGGTCTTGTTAGTCAAATAGGGCATAAGCCCAAGCCTACAAACATACACATTCATAACATATTCATAACATAACACATAAGCAATACACATATAGATTCTACCCTATTTTCCTTACCAAAGTTACCGGGATATGATGGACTGAGTTGGGACTTTTGGAACACTCCTAAAACCATATGAGAAAGAGTGAGTCTTATGAAGAAGAAGAAATGAAAATGAATAGGAAGACTAAACCATTGAGAAATATGCTTACCGAAACTTATGTGCTTAAGGACTTGGATTCCCTAACCAAAATAAGAATGAGGTTAGGGGACTGAGTAGAAGGCTTTGAGAAAGAAAATAACATGAAGCAAATGAAATAGAGTTTCGGGTTTACCTCAAAGACTTGCAAGACCAACCTAACCACAATCGAAATACTAAAGAACCTTACTTCCCAAAGTGTTTGATAAGCTAAAGATGATTAAGCTTATGACTTTCCCACCCAAGTGTTTAACTCTCACACTATCCTAGCACTTGCAGCTTCTGAACTTAGAGTAAAAGGTGAATAATGGCTGGGTACTAGGTCCTATTTATAGAGTTTGGGAATGAAAGTATCTTGATTTTACTTGAATAAAAATAATGGCTTTTTAGGTGAAAATAATTTGAATAATCGTTCAGCAGAGGCTGAAGACTCGTTCAAAAGATGCTGGACTTATGAAGAACTTTGAATGGCTGAAAGGAAAAGAATTAAAAAATGTTTGAATTTATGCTGGAGGAGGCGATATATCGCCTGGGCCAGTATGCCCGAGGCGACCGTGCATCAATTTGTGTTTTCCGTATCTACGTGCTGCGATATATCGCCCCCTATAGCTGCGATATATCGGCACACGCTGAATATTTAAACACGAAATTACACATTTTTAGCTAAGTTTGAATGGAGTAAATAGCCTTGACTAAGCCTTCAACATATTCAAAGCTGCTGACTGACCCTATAACATTCAAACTTTACCCTTATTTAATTTAATCCTCAAAAATACTTAATCCTTAATTACCCATTCATAACATGTGCTTAAAATCCTATTGGTTGATATCTAAACCTTATAATATAACAAATATTATCCTTAATATCAGTCATATAATCAAACCTTAGGTTATACTTAATATTCTTAAACTATAGGTTAAACTTAGAAAATCTATAAGTACTACTATGAGTGTCCAAATAATTCCCGGCCTGAATAAAAAATCCACAGTTACAAAGATAATACTAAACATACTATAATACTACTAAACAATTAGCTAAGTAAAGTTCTTGGACTCTACACAAAATGTCACTACTACAAAAAAGACTTTTTAGGACTATCATTGCGAGTCCTAAAAATTTTTTTAGGAATCGTGGGGTGCGAGTCCTCTATTTGAGAGCCTTAAAAACTAAGGTTTTTAGGACTCGCGTTGCGAGACCTAAAATGATGTTTTTAGGACTCATGAGAGCCTTAAAAACTAAGGTTTTTAGGACTTGCGTTGCGAGTCCTAAAAGATCTTGCTGGGTGCCTTTAAGTAAGGTTTTTAGGACTCGTGTTGCGAGTCCTAAAAGGATGTTTTGAGGACTCGAGTTGCAAGTCCTAAAAGAATGTTTGCGAGTCCTAAAAGATCTTGCTGAGTGCCTTTAAGTAAGGTTTTTAGGACTCTCTTTGGGTGCCCTTAAAAGTTATATTTTTAATTTGTAAAAATTTATTTATTATTATTTTAAATTAAAAATTATGATTTAAATGAAACATTTATATACAAATTAATCTAAAAATTTATAGATTAAAATAACAAAACTTATTAAAAGTATAATCGTCTTGACCTTAAAAAATATATAACTAGATTTACAAAGTAAATAATTAACTATTCAAACAAGAATCATTTACTCTAATAAAAATTACAAATATAATAAAACACTAAATTCATTGTCAAACAACATATATTTCTTCTTCTTGTCCTTGTACTCACCCTCGTCACTGCCTTTCCAAAGTAGAGATTGGCTGCCATGAATTTCTTTCTAAAATCATCCCTGAAATATGAAAAATCACATTATAATACACCGAACATGAAAAATTATAACTAGATTTTTATTGTAGTGTATATAAATAAGTTTACTCACAATTGTTACAATTTTCATTTTGATTTAAAAAATATATCCCTTTGAGTGTCCAAAATGTATTAAAATAAATTTGAAAAGAAAATACTAAAAAAATACCAAAATTTTTTTTTGGACCCTATACTGCCATATTAAATACAGAATAAAAAAAGAATAATATAGGTACATAACATACATATATATTTATATAAGATAAAATATTTATTTATCAAAGAAATGAAAAAATATAGTGTAATTAAGTGATATTTTTATTTCACCCTTTTGAATCCCAAGAATAATACTTCGTACTGAAATAATAATAGAAAGAAAGAAATGATGGAGCACTATATATATGAAGAAAAATCTATGGTTTCCATTCCCAATTATTCTAATAATAGTTGTTTCTTAATATCTAAGTAAACAAAAGAATGCATAACAAGCAAAATACTCAAGATAATTCCTTTCTCATTACAGCTCATTATGCGGTCTTCATCTAACACATTTATGGGGCAGCACTAAGCAAGAAAAGCACCAAAAATCTAAAAGTGCATCAAATAGTGCAACACAAAAATTTTTAATAAAGAAGCCAACATGATACATCAAATTGATATTCATGAGAGTAATGCAAATTGATGTAAGTAAGAACAAATAACAATAAAAGAAATAAGAGTCACTCAATACCTTTTTAAAGATTACTGTGTCAAGATTAAATAAAAGTGTTGGGCTTGACATGGCAAACCTCTACAGTCATTCACAAATTTAGAGAAAGGATAGATACAGATATCCAACAATATTTTCACAATGAAATGGAACCATGACAAATATATCAGCCTATTAGTTATTCAACAACACTCTCTTATGTAAATTTATCTTCAAAAGTAAAAGAAAGACAAATAAAATAGAGAATCAATTTCCATCAGTAAAGATGTCATTCTTTATTGTACAAAGTTCACATGTGCCTCATTGGCAACACAAATATTGGAAACTTTGAATACATTTTCAGATTTGTTAAGAAGCTTGAAAATGAGCATATAAGGTTGTGTACTAAACAGAAGCTCAATAAAATCAAACAAAAAACAATGAATTGTGATAAAAAAAAAAGTTAAAAGAAGCTATTCAGTCATATAAGTAGAAGACATTATTTATGACATTACCATTTTGTTATGATATATTTCAGGCATGACAATTAAAGCAATCAGGATGTTGTTTTTGAAACCAAACAATTAGATCCAATGGCACAAAACAGAACTAAAGAAACGAGTTTCTTTTGATACTACATAACAGATTATTTCATGATAAAGTTTTCCCAGTCATAATAAAAAAAAAATTGCATAAGCAACTAAATAATTGAAAGCCCATACATGTAAAAGATCACCAAATCATGTAGATTGGAGAAAAGATAATTTACTTGCATGAATAAAAAACTTGCTTCTAATTCTATATTGTAATTAGCACGAAACACAAATTGAAGAAGACCTGATACATTGAGGTCAATTATATATTTATATATATAATATTTTTTACAAAAGAATTAATTTTTAAATTAATATATTTATGTACATGTAAAGCTCATTAGTGCACAAGAGACTATATAAAGCTCAAGAAACCAAAATGAAAACAACAACCCATCACATGGCTGTTGTAACAAAGTTAGTTAAGCAACCACGACAGGCTGACTAAAACTCATAGACTCTCTTGAACACATTCCAGATGATACTCATGATCATAAATTTGATAAAAACAATTTAAATAAAAAATTGGTGTTTACAAAAGAGACAAAGAAAGGCCTTGGGCTTGCATGAGGAACCAATGGATAAAAAAGAAGAGCTTAAGGTTTTGTATAAGTGGAAGACTGGAAGTAGGAACTGTGGGGCGCAAAAATATTCGGCTTGGCCCAAATATGCTCAAAGGTGTCTCAAACCTTTAGATTTTGGAGCCTAATATTAAGATTATAGGATAAAACTTGGGACTTTCATCAAACATGTGCTATGCAAGAAAATTGTAGAACATGCATAAATTACTATAATGATATAATCACACAACATAATGAGCAAAGCACAACATCAATTAACAGAAATATACTACATGAAAATTTAACAAAAAAATAAGTTACAAAAAAAACATATTACATGAAAATTAAAATATAGTAAAATACACATCTTGCACTAAAAATAGAAGAAAAAGAGAAAAGCCAACATGTCACCATCTATAGAAAATCGGACAACATATCCCCTAATTTACTAGCCTTGCCATCTGTCTCATTCAACACCAACATGTCAAACAAATCAAACAACACACAGGTTTTCATCCATATATCACCGCAGCACACAAAATTCTCAGAACCTACTTCACTAGGACATGCAAGTTCTCAATCTTCCGTTATCACCGCAGCACACAGAATTCTCATAACCTACTTCACTAGGACATGCAAGTTCTCAATCTTCCGTTATCACCGCAGCACACAGAATTCTCAGAACCTACTTCACTACGGATGAATATCTAAGATATTCAAACTCCACTAAAGTAATACAATTATCATTCAAAATTGTAAAATATTGAAAATTAAAAAAAAAATCAAATACAACATACCTCTTGCAATTAGCTACCAATCCAATGCTTTAAGACCAATCAAAATATTAACCTATTCATTTTAATCAACATTGTAAAAAAAGAAAAATGTCAAATGTTGACATTTGGTTTTAAAAAGTTCACATAAGTATTGCAATGCCAAAATTACCCTAATCTCATAACTTTTTCTTTTTAATCAACATCCTAATGTTAACTAATTATTTATTTTCATATTATAAAAGTCATGAAGTTGACCATGTGTGTACATGATTGTTTATCTTATGTTTTATGTGGGGTGTTCATACATTCATTTTGTTGTCCTCCAATAGTAACCATTCAACAATATTAATTGTCCATCAAATTGAGAAAATTCTTTGCAAGTCACATTACCTAAAATTGAAAAATGAAAATCAATACCAAACAATTGCTATTCATTATTTATTTATAATGACCTTTATTATTTGTCTAAAATGTGTCATCCTAATCTTATCAAAAAACAAAAGAACTAAAAAAATTGTTTGACAAAATTCTAAAACTCCAAACCTATGGTTTTTTTTTTTAAAAAAAAAGATAATCTATAAATTTAAAATGAAAAAAATACTAAGAAGCACTCATTTATTTCAATTGTAGTTAGAAAATTGCACATGGGTATTGGTATTTGTTTTTTTAATCATATTTTAATTTTTTAAATCAAAAGTATATTTATTTGTATATTAAAACTATAAATTATATTAATACCCTATATTATCTATAAGTTAAAATTTGAAATTATAATATTATCAATTACAAAATATTTATAAGTAGCATACATATATATTTATAAGATAAAGTATTTATTTAAAAAATGTCAAATTTTAATAATTTTATAACAAAAAAAATAAAAGTCAATAAATAAGAAAAATGGCATACATGCAAGTTAGTGTAATAAAAGGCAATAATAAAAGGCAACAGAAAAACTCTGGATTTCTGCGCCATTTGTCTTCAATCAAATCAAGATGCAAGTTTAGAGGCAGTTTGATACATTAGAGCCTCAAAAAGAACCCACAAACAAATAATATAGCTATGATAATAAAGTAATTCATGATACTAATATAGAAATTGATGGGTAGGTAAAGACAGCTGCTAAAACTATATGGACTAGAAAAGCCTATAACTTAAACAATTTTCTTCATCTCTAACCTTATTTGGAAAAGAATGGGAGCCTTATTTCCGAAGGATCGACCACAACAGAGACTCCCATAAACAAAAATATATACACAGATTTGTAAAATATATACATAAACAGAAAAGAAAAAAACTTTGGATGTGTAAACGAAAGAGATACCGTAGAAACCCCCATTGGTCTGTGCTCAATCGTCGCCGCCAACACTCCCCGTAGCCCCATGGTTCGATATTGCCTCCAGCCTCACATCTCAACCCGTTCGTTGTCAGTCATATGACTCCCACCTCATCGTCGCAACTACAAAAAGTGAGAGACAAAGTGTTAGAGAAAGAGAGATAGAAAGAGTGAGACACCTCACCGAGCCCCATCGTTCTCGTACATCGGCGAACCACCTGCATAAATAGAGAGAGTGTTGCTTGGTTGCGCCACCGTGTCGTTGTTTCTGCATCGCCGAGAGATGAAGAGGGAGTCGAGACGGTGAGGGCGAGAGCAAGGGCGAGGAAAAGGGGGTTGCCGACTGAACGTGGAAAGAGAGGGAGAGAGTTAGAGAAGTGTACAGATAGGGTTAGTATTAGATATGGGCTGGGCTTTTATTTTTTAGTTTTGTTAAGAAAACAAATTGGGGTGGCTTCAGATTTTTTTAGGATCTGCAAGAGTAATTAGGACACTCATTGCGTGTCCTAAAATGTATTTTTTAAGGAATCTCAATGAGTATCCTAATAATTTTACTGACATTTTTAAGGACTCACATTTAAATGCGTGTCCTAAAATGATGACCTGTGAAGTGTATTTTGTAGTAGTGTGTATAGCTTATGCAACTATACTTACTCCACTATTTTGAACCAGCCGAGCATCATCTCTTGACTTAGTATGAAATCATTTCCCTTCAACAATGTACGCATGATGCTTTATTACATCAATGCTTGCTCCAAGAAATATGCGCTTCAACTCAGTCGATAGTCCATGATTTTTTTCTCCCAACGTTGTCAAAATTGTATTCTCCAGCCACTGGCAAAACATTTTATTATGCTCATCTATAACCCATTTTTGTTTATTTTTAACCTTGTTTGGAATCATCGACTATAATAACTCCATGTGATCACTGAAACATAAAAGAAATAACAAAAAGTTTAAACAACAAAAAGAAAATCACTACTCTAATATATATGATTGAAATATATTATCTACTTACATTATATATGATTGAATCTCAGGATTATTTTGCAACACAACTAATTGAGCTTGATCTAATTCTGCCCTAGACACGGTGATCACTGTTCCATTCCCTCATAGTCCTTTATCAACTCCATTTGAGTTATTTCGTGGTTTTCTAATTCCGATTGCCTCAACCCCACTCATGTATTCTGAGCAAAATTCTACAGCCTCTTCGGATATATAACATTCAACCATACTAGCTTCAGAACTGTAATGCCCCGGATTCCCTAATGTGGTTTAATGGATGGATTAGTAGGACGGGAGGGCCATAATTGTTTAATTATGCCATTCAATGTGTTTATGCATGTTTATGAGAATTATATTATAATATAATGTTAATTATATGCATGTCGATGATATGTGTTGAGACCACATTATGATGTGGGTTTGTTCGAGCTATTCGACATGAGACGATCTTAGAATATTGATTAGCGGTTTAGTCACAACAGGTTTAAGTGTCGGGACTTGGGTTGAGTCTTGGGGTGATTTTGATGATTAGAGCGTTACCGAGAGATAAAGGGTAACGGGTTGTGAATTATTGGTGTTTGAGATTATTGAGGATAGCGAGAATTGGAGAGCGTTAATTATGATTAACGAGATAGGAGGAAAGTAAAAAATATGCCCTTGGGAGTCTTTAGAAACTATTAATTGACCTAGGGGTAAAATGGACATTTCACCCCTAGGATAGATATAACCTTTGACAGCTGAAGAAGAAAGTGGAAAAACAGAGTATGCCAAAGAGTTCTCCCGTACCTTCTTCTCTTCATCTTTCTTTGTGGTTTTTGAACCAATTTTGAGGATTCAAGCATAGGAAGCAAGCCTTGGGAGTTTGGGAGTGTGTTCCACCATTGAAGACCATCATAAGCCGAGCTTTGGGTAAGTTTCTAACCGTGGTTTTCTCTGGTTTGCCATGTTCTGGTTTTATTTTGCAGCTGAGATTTCTAGGGTGAATTCATGGTTTTGTTGGGAGTTTTGGCTAGGGTTCCCATGCTTGTGATGTTTGGGGTGTGCTAGAATGGTTTTTGGGATCCTTTGGCATCAAGAATAGGATTTGGAAGCTTGGAAATCGAGTTAGAATCGAAGGAGTTGAAGAAGGTCGGTTCGGGGGAGATTGGGTCTGGAGGTAGCGCTATAGCGCCCACCTTAGGGCGCTACAGCGCTCCTCAGGAGGCTTTCTGGCACTTGGGTGGTTCTGAGTGTAGCGCTGGGGCGCTAGGGGTTGAGCGCTGTAGCGCTACCCTGTTCCTTCCAAGTCCCGTTTTGAGTGTTTTTAAGGGTTTTTGACTTGGGGTTTCAATCCTTAAGGCCCGGGATCGAATCTACTCACCGTGTGGGCATGTTTCGAGGTCCCGAGGGTGGTGCTTAGGTTAAGACCCTATTATTATGGATTCTCAATAATGGAGGTTATAATTGGTTGTGATTAGGTAACCGCTAAGGAACTAAAAGATCGATCATTCTTAGGGGTCGTCCTTATCATACTTCTCGCTCGAACCTAAGGTAAGAAAACAGTGTATGAATACAGTTGCACCCCTAGGTATATGACATGCCTGGTTTGCTATTGAATCGTGTTGATTGATATATGTGGACATGGATTGCATATTAAATGCTAGTGAACGCTGATTACCTGTTTGAGACACTGACTAGTCAGGGACCGACTCTAAAGTCAATGATCACGCATTAAATGGCTCTATGGCATTAATGCGGGACCGACCCTAAGGTCGAAGAACTTATAAGCGCTTGCCTGGTCTACGACCAGATGTCTATAGCCAAGGTATATGACCCCGGTGACCGTTAGTCACGTGGCTAAGGGACGTTGTCCATAGCTTCGACTCTAGAGTCGTGAGGAAGGTTATGTTGGTGACTAATCACCTTGCGCCTGTCCTGATCAAACTTATGAAAGAACCACTCATCAGTTGAGCCCTGGTGACCCTATCGTCACATGGCTAGAGGAGGCTATACTCATTAATGTGACTTTTGGCTATTGTCACCTATTTGTTTGGACTGGTAGTCCTGAGTGGTTGTTATGGTCGCTGTTGATATTATATCATGCTTTATTATGTTTTCTTGCTGGGCCTTGGCTCATGGGTGCTTTGTGGTGCAGGTAAAGGGAAAGAGAAGCTCACCCAACCCTGAGTGGAGAGCTTGGGCGATGTTGTGTACATATTGAGCCGCTTGACCACCACGGTCAAGGAGTTCTCAAAGGGACTAGGGGTTTACCTTATTTTTGCCGCTTAGGCTGGCGGGGACTGTAAATTTGAAACAATAGAGACTCTTTTGTAATACAAACTACTTGTAAACATTTTGAAAGGCTCATGAGCAGTTTGTTTACTTAATGAAATGTACCCTTTCCTTTTTACTGGTTTTTCACCTTAACCTAATAATAACACTTAGATCACGTTTTTAACCAAAGGACTCGGGTAGCGAGTCAAATTTCCGGTTCACTGTTCACCGTAACTGTTCTGGGGTAACCAGGGCGTTACAAGAACGATAATGATTACTCACATAAATTTTCAACACCTTCATACTCCTTTCAAATGGATACATCCATCTCGCCTAAACTGGTCCACATAACTTGGCTTCCCTTACTAGATGAACCATTAAATGTATCAAGGTTGCATAGAGTTTCCACTATCTTACAATGCAATGCATCCAATTTTTTCATTTCTAAATCTTTTTCACGTAAATGATTGAAGAATATGCAAACATTCGTCAAACAATCCCGAACTTTTTTTGGTAATACTGAACGAATAGCAATCGAAAGTAATTGTTGCGTCAACATATGACAATCATGTGATTTCATACCCATCAGCTTTAAATCTCCCATGGATACCAAGTTTCGAATGTTGGATAAATAGCCATCAGGCACTTTCATCTCTGCAAACGATTTACATACAACTTTTTTCTCTTCTCTGGACAACGTGAAACAAGCAAGAGGTAAATATGTGCATTTACCTTTCTGTTCAAGTGCTAAATCAGTTCGTATACCAATTTCAACAAGATCTAAACGACTTGTTAAACCATCCTTAGTTTTACCGGGAATACTAAGTAATGTACCTATAATACTTTCACACACATTTTTTTCTATATGCATGACATCCAAACAATGTCAAACAAGTAAATCTTTCCAGTAAGCGGGACGAAAAAAATTGATTTCCTTTGGAAACATCCATTTACTTTCTTATTTTTCTGCATTTTTCTATACTTGAAATCAATTTTCTCTACTTCTTTAAGAATTTTTTTTCCCGAAAGTGGCAAAGGAGCAACACCTTGTTCTTTATCACCAACAAATGCTTTTTTTTTTTTTCCCTATAATGATGATTTAGGGGCAAATGTCGTCTATGACCCATATAACAAATTTTATGCCCATTCGACATACGAATAGCCCTTGTGTTAGTGCAGTATATTGGACATCCCTGGTAACCTTTTGTGCTTAACCCTGATAGATTACCATAAGCTGGGAAATCATTAACAGTCCACAACAAAACAACTTTTAAGTTAAAGACTTCTTTCTTAAAACCGTCATATGTCTCAACACCATTTTCATACAAATCTTTCAAATCATTAATTAATGGTGCCAAATAAACATCTATATTGTATCCCGGTTGTTTTGGGCCTGAAATCATTAACGTGAGCATCAAAAGCTTTCTTCTCATCACTAACCATGGAGGAAGATTGTACATAACAAGGAAGACAGGCCACAAACTATGCCTACTACTTAGAGATTTATGTGAATTTACACCATCGGCAGCTAGACCTAGACGAAGATGTCTTGCTTCAGTTTTAAATTCTGGATTTAAGTTATTAACTTTTTTCCAAGCCTGCGAATCTACAGGATGTCGAAGTTTACCATCTTTCACTCCCCTAGTCTCATGCCATATTAAGTTTTCAGAGTGTTTTGCACTTCGATATAATCGCTTAAGCTACGGAATCAAAGGCAAGTACCACATCTGTAACGACCTAAATCTACTATTAAGGCTTAAGGGCCTTGATTCGTGTCCCAGGAGGGCATAACTGGATTATATGTGATTTAATGAATAAAATCATGTTATATGATTATTTGGATATCTATGATGCATGACTATGTGTATTAGTATGCAGGTGTGTATTAGTATGCAGGTAAGTCCTGATTAGGATAGAAGGGCATATTCGTAATTTTGGCTCGTTGAAGACATAAATGTAAATAACTGTGATAAATTGTTGAGACCACATTATTATGTGGATAGATTTGTAATCTGTGACTCGAGGCGATCCTAGTGAGCGGTTTAGCGAAAAAGTCACGGCAGGGATTTATACCCGTCTCGGGGCGAGCCTCGGGGTATTTCTGGGAATTTAGGAAATATATTGGAGTCTATTTTGATATCGAGGAATATAATTGGTGATTATTTAGGTGTCGCGAAATAAGCGGTAAATATTAGACACATTCGAGGAATTCGCGGGAATTGGGTGTAATGACTAAAATGCCCTTAGGAGGTTTAAAAGCTTAGTTTTAAGTGGGAGGGAAATATGCTCTTTTGATGTTTAGAATCAGAGATAAGGGTCATATTGCTTTATGCCTTAGTGGATTGTGTAGAAAGCTTTAGAAGTCTGAAGAAAAGAAAAGAAGAAGGGGAAAAACAGGAGTCTTCTCTCTTGTACGGTTTGGGCTTTTCTTCACCAATTCTTCTGGAAATTTGGAGCTAAAATTCAGAGAAGGCTTAGGCTAAGACTCAACACTAGGAACCTTGATTTGGATTGGGGAGTTAGCAGAGGTTATTCATCATTTGAGGTAAGGTTTTGAGGTTGTTATTCAGTTCTTGGTTTTGGTATTGAATTGGTTTTCTAAGCTGAGTTTCTGTGGGAATTCTAGGGAATTAAACCTAAGGGTTTGAGGAGGTGAAGGCTAAGGAAGTGTGGAAGATAACCTAGGTTGAGCTCATCCATCAAAGGTAAGAAATTCTAGTTTTAAGTTCTGTGATTTCTATTGTTCTGTTGAGTTCTTGAGCTTCAAACTCAGCCATGGTGATTTCCTTGTTTTGGGGTGCATGTGATTCAATTATTTGTGGTTAGGTTGTTTGGGGTAAGTTGGAGATGTTGGTAGGCTTGTGTTGGGGTATGGTGGAGGTTTGGTTGAGTTTTGGAGGGCTTGGGCTCGAGGAAGTTTGAAGGGGAAAAACTCGAGTGTTGTCTAGTTGTGACTAGCGTTGTAGCACTAGCTTTAGTGCACTACAGCGCTAGGCCTGGGTGTCTGGGAGCCTGTTGGCTCTGTTTGTAGGGCTGTAGCACCCACTTTAGGGCGCTGTAGCGCTACCCTGTTCCCAGAAAGGGATTTTTGGGTTATTTCTTAAGGTTTTTGCCCAGGGGCTCGGGGTATGATTCCACCACCGTGTTTGGTGGAATAAGGGGTTCCCGAGGACTCGGGATTGGTTCCGAGGCTAGGTTTTAGAATTGAAGTTTGGAGTTGGTTCTAACTTGTGACCATGACTAGGTGTACGCTAGGGCTCAGACGGGATCGTGCTTGAGGGTTGAATTGAACAAAGCTATCAGAATCAAAAGGTAAGAAAACTGCACCCAGTTGTGTGATTGTGTTGGGCCTAAGAGCTCCCTATATCTGTATGATGTCATAGATGGTATTATGCCATGGGACATGGTATAAACGGCCTAAGGGTGCCATAAAGAATACTTGCATACAGGGTGCGGCTCAGCCACTGTTAGCTGAGGACAGCTTAATATTCACTGAGCTTGGTTTAAGCGGGCCGGAGTTAGTGGGATAAATAGAGGGTGCGGCCTAAGGGCGTTAACCCTGGTTATCATGTGTAAATTGATTATTAATATGAAATTATGTACTTGGAATGCTGAATACTTGAATAACGTGAATGTTTGAACTGTTGAGTATAAGATTATACTGCATAAGTTATCTGGTTGTTTGCTTGATGATTGTGCTCTGTTGTTGTGTTTTCTTGCTAGGCCTTGGCTAACGGGTGCTACGTGGTGCAGGTAAAGGCAAAGGCAAGGTGGACCAGTCCTGAGATGGAGAGCTTTGGGTCTGAATGTACATAGTCAGCCAATCGGCCGCCACGACCGAGGAGTGGTACAGGACGAGAGAAGCCTAATTGTCTGTTTTGCCTTAGAGTGGCTAATAACCGTATTTTAAATCCTGAAATTTTGTAAACTGTCTTTTAACTTTACTACTTCTGGGATCCCATGTAAAGAAAATGTTTGATTATAAGAAATGAAACTTTTGAGACCAAAATCTTTTAACCCTAGTTCAACTGTAGTCTCAGTAACACGTTTATAATAGATTGACTTGATTAGCAAGTCTTAGACCTTTAAAAACATACAGTGTAATGGTCTTGGCTATCCAGGACGTTACAACTTGGTATCAAAGCGTCCTAGGTTTAAGGGTTCTTGAAGACAGGCTAGACATGTACATTCGCTGCGAAAGACAAGCTCGACTCAGGGTTTGGTAATTGTGTATACATGATTATATGCTTAAATGAATAGAATGGAATATGACTGTTGATATCTGCTTGATTAATAGGGAGCATGAGATACTAATAAGGCCTGGCCCTTGACTATTGCATGATGATATTGAGGCATGGTTATTATCACTGCTATGCATGTGAATGAAAATATTTGGATATTTGGATAAACTGTTATATCTTGATTGTTTGTGAATATTTGAGTCCCAGTGGTGGATCATGAAAGGATTATTACCCTGTCATCATAGTCTGACCGCTGTGTCGTTGATTGCAGATTGACTTGGATAATTATGCGTCAAAGAAAATCTATGCGACTAGCCGGCACCAGGTCTGAGACTAAAGATGATGACCAGGGCCAGACCCCTCCGCTTGTCCCTGAGAACTGGCAGCAACTTATGACTGATATACAGGCGCGGCTACAGAGCTAAGATGAACAGATATGAATTCTGCGACAGCAGGCTCCATCAGGGAGTGTTGCCCCTATTGTGCCACCTATAGTGGTACCAGCGGTACAACCAGTAGAGGTTGGGAATAGATGGGAACCGTTGTATGAGCAGTTCAGGAAGCAGCAACCCCCGATCTTTGAGGCAGGACCTGATCCACTGAAGGTCGAACAGTGGATGACTATGATTACTACTATCCTGGATTTTATGAAGGTAGAGGGACATGACAGAGAGGCCTGTGCCACATATATGTTGAGAGAGGATGCCCGTATCTGGTGGGAAGTGGCATCACAGAATAGAGATGTTACTGCTTTGACTTGGGAAGGATTCAAGGATTTATTCAGTCAGAAGTACTATAATGTTGCCATCAGAACACTGAAAATAAATGAGATTGTAGGGTTGATTCAGGGCAGCATGACAGTTACAGAATATGCTCTGAAATTTGACAGACTTGAGAAATTCGCACCAGATCTTGTGCCTACTGATGCAGCTAGGCAGGACAGGTTTATTAGTGGCCTTAATGCTATGATAGCCCGACATGTGAGGATTACAACAGTTCCTGGAGGGACTACTTATGCCCAGGCTGTAGAGAAGGTTCTTATTGCTGAGGAAGCGGAAAATAAGATATGGAGGGACAGTGCAGTAAGGCGGGAGGGTTGCAGGGTGGTGCCTCCATATTCTGGTTCTAGCAGGGGCAGAGGCCCCAGTGATTTGTAGAGAAAGAACCTTGATACTTCGACTGCTTCCGGTCCTGGTAGGAGGAGTCGAGTTACCCAGGGCGGCCGTCAGGGAGGCGGTGATTTATGGAGGGCCTATCCTGAGTGCACGAGGTGCGGAAGACGCCATCCGGGTGAGTGTCAGGCTAAGGCCTGTTATGTGTGCGAGGTGGTGGGACACCTCAAGAAAGACTGCCCGACAGTGAAGAAGGGAGATGCGGGAAAGGTGGATAGCTTGACTCCAGCTCGAGTGTTCACCCTGAAGTAGGCGGAGGCTGAGGCTAGTCCCTCGATAGTGACTGGTCAGCTTTCTAGCGTTGTCTCTCTTTTTATTGTATTGATTGACTCTGGTGCTACACATTCATTTGTTTCTAGTAAGGTGATTGATAGACTGTGTAGACCTAGTGAGTATTGTACTTCAGGGTTTGGGACTATTTTGCCTACATGAGAACTGATAGTTTCTATGTAATGACCCACTAATCTAGACTCTTGGACCATTATCGAACTATACATACAAATTCTTACTAAAACATACATTTGCGAAAATACCATAATTTATTATAAACTTGTAGAAACAAAGGTTACTTTCATAAAAATAAGTAGGATATGGGTACCCATTGTCTTTAAAACAAAAATAACTTAAAGTAAAAAGAGTTACATAGAAAATGCGGAAAATACATCTAAAACCATAAAAAGTAAAACAAGACTACATCCTCGAATCGAATAACGCTCGGCCCCTTGACTCCATTCACCATCGATACACATCCTCTAAGCGTCCACGAATCTTACCGCCTCTTAAAGCTATTTTCCTGCACATAAAACAGAAAGGAATGAGCCTAATGCCCAGCAAGGAAAATCTAACACATAGTCATACACATAAATTTCATAATAAACGTAAAGACATATCATAACACATAATACACTTATTATAATGGCCATTATTACTTGGGGTCCCATAGACTAAACAAGCTTATGCCCATGAGATTAGTGGGGTCCTACCAGCTAAATAGGCATATGCCCACAATCTTTTTGGGGTCTTGTTAGTCAAAAAGGGCATAAGCCCAAGCCTACAAACATACACATTCATAACATATTCATAACATATCATAACATAACACATAAGATAACATAAACATAAACATATAGATTCTAGCCTATTTTCCTTACCAAAGTTACCGGGATATGATGGACTGAGTTGGGACTTTTGGAACACTCCTAAAACCATAAGAAAGAGTGAGTCTAAAGAAGGAAAGAGATGAAAAGGAAATGGGAAGACTAAACCATTTGAGAAACATGCTTACCGAAACTTATGTGCTCAAGAACTTAGATTCCCTAACCAAAATAGAGATTAAGGTTAGAGATTGAGTAGAAGACTATGAGAAAGGAAATAACATAATACAGAAATGAAATAGAGTTTCGGGTTTACCTCAAAGACTTGCAAGACCAACCTAACCACAATCGAAATACTAAAGAACCTTACTTCCCAAAGTGTTTGATAAGCTAAAGATGATTAAGCTTATGACTTTCCCACCCAAGTGTTTAACTCTCACACTATCCTAGCACTTGCAGCTTCTGAACTTAGAGTAAAAGGTGAATAATGGCTGGGTACTGGGTCCTATTTATAGAGTTTGGGAATGAAAGTATCTTGATTTTACTTGAATAAAAATAATGGCTTTTTAGGTGAAAATCATTTGAATAATCGTTCAGCAGAGGCTGAAGACTCGTTCAAAAGATGCTGGACTTATGGAGGAGTTTGAATGGCTGAAAGGAAAAGAATTCAAAAATGTTTGAATTTATGCTGGAGGAGGCGATATATCTCCCCCTATAGGCGATATATCGCCTGGACCATTGTTCCCGAGGCGACCGTGCATCAATTTGTGTTTTCCGTATCTACGTGCTGCGATATATCGCCCCCTATAGCTGCGATATATCGGCACACATTTTTAGCTAAGTTTGAATGGAGTAAACAGCCTTGACTAAGCCCTCAACGTATTCAAAGCTGCTGACTGACCCTATAACATTCAAACTTTACTCCTTATTAAATTTAATCCTAAAAAATACTTAATCCTTAATCACCATTCATAACATGTGCTTAAAATCCTATTGGTTGATATCTAAACCTTATAGTATAATAAATATAATCCTTAATATCAGTCACATTAATCAAACCTTAGGTTATACTTAATATTCTTAAACTATAGATTAAACTTAGAAAATCTATAAGTACTACTATGAGTGTCCAAATAATTCCCGGTCTGAACCAAAAATCCACAGTTACAAAGATAATGCTATAAATACTATCATACTATTATCTATCTTAGCTAAGTAAAGTTCTTGGACTCTACATTCTAAGAGGTGGAATAGAGCACTGCCAGTGATGGTTGATGGTAGGGAGTTGTCAGTAGACTTGATTGAGTTGAGTATGGAGTACTTTGATATGGTTTTAGGTATGGATAGGGTGGTTAGATATGGAGCTACTATTGATTGTAGGAAGAAGATGGTGACCTTTGAGCCGGAGGGCGAGCATCCCTTTGTCTTTGTGGGAGCGATGCATGGACCCCGCGTACCCAGGATATCGGCACTGAGAGCCAGAGATCTGTTACAAGGAGGATGTATAGATTTTCTGGCTAGTGTGGTGGATACCACCAGGGTTTTGCCAATAGGACCGGAAGAGACCAGATTGGTTTTCGAGTTCTTGGATGTGTTTCCTGAGGACTTACCTGGGTTGTCGCCGCGTAGGGAGATTCAGTTTGTCATTGAGTTGGCCCCAGGGACAGAACCAGTGTCAAGGGCACCGTATAGGATGGCACCGGCAAAACTGAAAGAATTGAAGATACAACTGCAGGAGCTTCTGGATTTGGGGTTCATCAGGCCTAGTTCCTCGTCATGGGGTGCTCTAGTTTTGTTTTTGAAGAAGAAGGACGGGACTTTAAGGATGTGTATAGACTACAGTGAACTTAACAAGTTAACTATCAAGAATAAGTATCCCCTACCAAGGATTGACGACTTGTTCGATCAGCTGCAAGGTAAGACGATGTTCTCGAAGATTGATCTTCGATCTGGTTATCACTAGCTGAGGATCAAGGACGAGGACGTATTGAAGACGGCCTTCTGAACGAGGTATGGGCATTATGAGTTTCTACTCATGTCGTTTGGTTTGACCAATGCCCCAAAAGCCTTTAAGGATCTAATGAACAGAGTGTTCAAGGACTTTCTAGATCAGTTCGTTATTGTATTCATCGACAACATCTTAGTGTACTCCAGTTCAGAGGCAGAGCACGAGTCTCATCTTCGACAGGTTCTACAGAGGTTGAGGGAGCATAAGTTGTACGCCAAGTTTAAGAAATGTGAATTTTGGCTACCAAAAGTGACATTCCTTGGACATATTATTGGTGCATATGGGATTAAGGTGGAGGCAATTAGGGATTGGCCGAGGCTAAGGAATTTCTTGGAGGTGTGGAGGTTTATTGGTCTAGTGAGTTACCACAAACGATTTGTGGAAGGCTTCTTGAAGATAGCGGCACCGATGACAGAGTTGACTCGGAAGAATTTGAAGTTTTTCTGGTCAGACAAGTGTGAGAAAAATTTCCAAGAGTTGAAGTGACGACTTATTACCGCGCCTGTGTTGAGTCTTCCTTCGGGGGAAGGGAAGTTTGTTGTTTACTGCGATGCGTCGAGGTTGGGTTTAGGTTGTGTGTTGATGCAGAACGAGAAGGTCATAGCTTATGCGTCACGACAACTGAAGGAGTATGAGCAGCAGTATCCTACCCATGATTTGGAATTAGCAGCAGTGGTATTCGCACTGAAGGTTTGGCGACATTACCTATATGGGGAGAAGTGCGAGATATACACTGATCATAAGAGCTTGAAGTATTTTTTAGCCCAAAAGGACATGAACATGAGGCAGAGACGTTGGCAAGAGTTGGTGAAAGACTACGATTGTGATATTCTTTACCATCCGGGGAAAGCCAATGTAGTGGCGGATGCATTGAGTCGGAGAGGCTCAGGTCAGTTATATAGTTCCACCAAGATCTCGAGATAGTTAGCTGATGAGATGGTCAGAGCGGGGATAGAATTGGTGGTGGGCCGGTTGGCCAATATTACTTTGCAGTCGTCCCTACTAGAGCGGATTAAAGAAGGGCAATTGGTTGACGCTCAGTTACAGGAGGTTAGAGAGAATGTCTTAGCGGGAGTAGCTAAGGACTATTCCATTTATGAGGTTGGTTTGCTTTGGTATTAGGGACGGATTTGTGTTCCAGCTGATGAGGGGATCAGACAAGATATATTAGATGAGTCACATACGACACCATACTCACTTCACCCAAGTACCACGAAGATGTATCAGGATTTACGAACGTTATATTGGTGGCCCGGGATGAAGAAGGATGTGGTGGAGTACGTAGCCAGATGTTTAACCTGTCAGCAGGTGAAGGCTGAGCATCAGCGACCGGCAGGGTGCTTCAGCCTTTGGGTATTCCCGAGTGGAAATGGGAGGATATTACAATGGATTTTTTGGGAGGTTTACCCAGAGCAGTAGGGCTTCATGACTCGGTGTGGGTGATAGTGGACAGATACACCAAGTCAACCCATTTTCTTCTAGTAAGGTCGACATATACTGTGGATCAGTATGTAGAGTTGTATGTACGGGAGGACGTACATCTCCATGGGGTTCCTAAGTCTATAGTGTCAGAATAGGATCTTATCTTTACCTCCAAGTTTCGGGGTAGTTTGCAAAAGGCTATGGGGACTCAGTTGAAGTTTAGCACAGCCTTTCATCCTCAAACTGATGGACAGTATGAAAGGACAATTCAAGTGTTGGAGGATATGCTCAGAGCGTGTGTGATCGACTTTGAGGGATCATAGAGCAAGTATCTCCCGTTGATTGAATTTTCATATAACAATAGTTACCAATCAACGATTGGAGTGGCTCCCTACGAGATATTATATGGGAGGAAGTGTAGATCGCCCATTCATTGGGATGAGATGGGTGAGAGGAAGTATTTGGTTCAGAGGACAAATGAAGCTATAGAGAAGATCCGAGCTAGGATGCTCGCCTCATAGAGCAGGCAGAAGAGATACGCTGATCTCAAGCATAGGGACATGGAGTTCCAGGTTGGGGACCACGTATTTCTCCGAGTTTCACCATTGAGAGGGGTGAGGAGGTTCGGAAAGAAGGGCAAGCTAAACCCTAGGTTCATCGGACCTTTTGAGATCCTGGAAAGGATCGGTCATGTGGCTTACAGATTAGCCTTGCCACCATCGTTGACGGGAGTTCATGACGTATTTCATGTTTCTATGCTCCGGAAGTACGTCTCAGATGCAACACACATGTTAAGGTATGAAGACTTGGAGTTGCAGACATATTTGGCTTATGAGGAGCAACCGGTTCAGATTTTGGATCGGAAAGATAAAGTAATACGGAATAAGACGATTCCTCTTGTTAAGGTGTTATGGAGGAATAGTAGGGTCGAGGAGGCGACCTGGGAGCTTGAGTAAGCGATGCGGGATCAATATCCCGAGTTGTTCAGGGAAAATTTCGAGGACAAAATTCTCATTAGGAGGGGATAGTTGTAACGACCTAAATCTACTATTAAGGCTTAAGGGCCTTGATTAGTGTGCCGGGAGGGCATAACTGGATTATATGTGATTTAATGAATAAAAGCAAGTTATATGATTATTTGGATATATGTGATGCATGACTATGTGTATTAGTATCCATGTAGGCCCTGATTAGGTTAGAAGGGCATATTCGTAATTTTGGCTCGTTGAGGGCATAAATGTAAATAACTGTGATAAATTGTTGAGACCACATTATTATGTGGATATATTAGTAATTTGTGACTTGAGGCAATCCTAGTGAGCGGTTTAGCGAAAAATTCACGGCGGGGATTTATACCCGTCTCGGGGTGAGCCTGGGGGTATTTATGGGAATTTAAGAAATATATTGGAGTCTATTTTGATATCAAGGAATATAATTTGTGATTAGTTAGGTGTCGGGAAGTAAGCGGTAAATATTAGAGACATTCGAGGAATTCGCGGGAATTGGGTGTAATGACTAAAATGCCCTTAGGAGGTTTAAAAGCTTAGTTTTAAGTGGGAGGGAAATATGCTCTTTTGATGTTTAGAATCAGAGATAAGGGTCATATTCCTTTATGCCTTAGTGTACTGTGTAGAAAGCTTTAGAAGTCTGAAAAAAAGAAAAAAAGAAGGAAAAGGAAAGAAGGGGAAAAACATGAGTCTTCTCTCTTGTACGGTTTGGGCTTTTCTTCACCAATTCTTCTGGAAATTTGTAGCTAAAATTCAGAGAAGGCTTAGGCTAAGACTCAACACTAGGAACCTTGATTTGGATTGGGGAGTTAGCAGAGGTTATTCATCATTTGAGGTAAGGTTTTGAGGTTGTTATTCAGTTCTTGGTTTTGGTATTGAATTGGTTTTCTAAGCTGAGTTTCTGTGGGAATTCTAGGGAATTAAATCTAAGGGTTCCAGGAGGTGAAGGCTAAGGAAGTGTGGAAGATAACCTAGGTTGAGCTCATCCATCAAAGGTAAGAAATTCTAGTTTTAAGTTCTGTGATTTCTGTTGTTCTGTTGAGTTCTTGAGCTTCAAACTCAACCATGGTGATTTCCTTGTTTTGGGGTGCATGTGATTGAATTATTTGTGGTTAGGTTGTTTGGGGTGAGTTGGAGATGTTGATAGGCTTCTTTTGGGGTATGGTGGAGGTTTGGTTGAGTTTTGGAGGGTTTTGGCTCGAGGGAGTTCGAAGGGGAAAAACTTGAGTGTTGTCTAGCTGTGACTAGCGCTGTAGTGCTAGCTTTAGGGCGCTAGGCTTGGGTGTCTGGGAGCCTGTTGGCTCTGTTTGTAGCACTGTAGCGCCCACTTTAGGGTGTTAAAGCGCTACCCTGTTCCCAGAAAGGGATTTTTGGGTTATTTCTTAGGGTTTTTGCCCGGGGGCTTGGGGTTTGCTTCCACCACCCCATTTGGTGGAATTAAGGCTTCTTGAGGGCTTGGGATTGCTCCTGAGGCTAGGGTTTTGAATTGAAGTTTGGATTTGGTTCTAACTTGTGACCGTGACTAGGTGTACTGTAATGACCCGAAATCCCTAATGCGGTTTAATGGCTAAATTAGTAGGCTAGGAGGGCCATAATTGTTTAATTATGCCATTAAATGATTATATGCATGTTTATGTGAATTATATTATAATATGATGTTAAATGCATGCATGTGGGTCCACATTTAATTATAGGGGTGTTTTGGTAATTTGGCCCATTGAGGGCGTAATTGTATATTTGTATGCATGTCGGTGACATATTGTTGAGACCACATTATAATGTGGATTTGTTCGAGCTATTTGGCATGAGACGATCTTTGAATATTAATTAGCGGTCTAGTCATAACAGGTTTAAGTTCGGGGCTCGGGGTGAGTCTCTGGGTGATTTTAATGATTAGAGCGTTGCCGGGAATTAAAGGGTAACGGGATATGAATTATTGGTGTTTGAGAATATCGAGAATAGCGGGAATTGGAGAGCGTTAATTATGATTAACGAAATAGGTGGGAAATGTCAAATTTGCCCTTGGGAGCCTTTAGAAATGTTTATTTGACCTAGGGGTATTTTGGTCTTTTCACCCCTAGGATAGATTTAAGCCATTGAAGTCTATAGAAGGAAGAGAAAACAGAGCATCTTAAGAGATTTCTCCCGTACCTGTTTTACCTCATTTTCTCTTTGGATTTTTGAGCCTAACTTGGGGATTCAAGCATGGGAAGTAAGTCTTGAGAGCTTGGGAGTGTGTTCCACCATTGAAGAGCATCATAATCTGAGCTTGAGGTAAGTTTCTAGCCATTAAATTCCCTGGTTTGCTCTGTTTTAGCTTTGGTTTTCAGTTGAGATTTCTAGGTTGGATGATGGGTTATGTTTGGAGTTCTTGGCTAGGGTTCTTGTGGTTGTGATGCTTGGGGCATGTGAGGATGGTTTTTGGGTTCATTTGGCACCAAAAATGAGGTTTGGAAGCATTGGAATTGAGTTGGAATTGAAGGAGTCGAAGGAAGAGGTTTATGGGGAGATTCTGGCTGGGTGTAGCGCTACAGTGCCCACTAGAGGGCGTTATAGCGCTACCCAGTGCTCTGTTGGGCGGTTTGGGGTTCTGAGTATAGCGCTGGGGCGCTAGTGAGCCGTGCTGTAGCACTACTCTGTTCCTTCAGAATCCCGTTTTGAGTGTTTTTAAGGGTTTTTGGCTGGGAGTTTCAATCCTTAAGGCCTGGGATCGAATCTACTCACCGTGTGGGCACGTTTCGAGGTCCTAAGAGTGGGGTTTAGGTTAAGATCCTTTTATTGTTGATTTTCATTAATGGAGGTTATAATTGGTTATGATTAGGTAACCGCTAAGGAATCAAAAGGGCGATCGTTCTCAAGAGTCGTTCTTGTTCTATTTCTCGCTTGAACCAGAGGTAAGAAAAATGCACCCTGTATATATGACATTTGTGGTTGTTGTTGAGGTATGTTGATAACTAAATGTGGACATTGATTGCATATTAAATGCTAGCAGAGTTTGTTTACTTGTGTACGGCACTGATTACTCAAAATCAGCACTAGTCCTGTATTACTGACCAAAGAGTCAGAAACGGTATAAGCATTGTAAACGCAGGGCCGATAAAAGATTGGATCTAATCGATATCAGCGTTGAGTGACTCTAGAAGCATTAATGCTGGACCGACCCTAAAGTCGATGAAACTTATAAGTGCTTGACTAGTCTAAGTTAGTTACTCAGAGCTAGGGCCTAAGGCCTAGGTGACTACTTGTCACATGGCTAGGGAGCAGAATCCCACGCTTATGACTCTATGGTCATGCGATAGGTTATATTGGTGACCAGTTCATCGAGCACCTATCTTGTTAAGCTAGTGAAAGGATCACGTATTTGTAAATCCCAGTGACCCTATCGTCACATGGCTAAAGGGAGTTGAACCCACTTTAGTGACCTTTTCCAATTGTCACTCATTTGTTTTGGACTGAAAGTTCTGAATGATTATTATGATCATTGTTGATATTATATTCATGCTATATGGTGTTTTCTTGCTGGGCTTTGGCTCATGGGTGCTATGTGGTGCAGGTAAAGGGAAAGAAAAGCTCACCCAACCTTGAGTGGAGAGCTTAGGTGGTGTTGTGTACATATGCGGCCGCTTGACCACCACGGCTAAGGAGTTCTGAGAGGAACTAGGGCGTTTACCCTATTTTTGCCGCTTAGGTCGGTGGGTTTGTAAATTTGAAACAATAATGACCATTTTGAGTTGTAAATAACTTATAAATGATTTTTTTATGGGCCCATGAACAGTTTTATGTATTAAATAAAATATACTATTTCCTTTTGATTGGTTTTCCACCTTAGCCTGTTAATAATACTTAGAAGCACATTTTTAACCAAAGGACTCGGGTAGCGAGTTAAATTTTTGGTTCACCGCTCACCGTAACTGTCCTAGGGTAACTAGGGTGTTACATGTATGCTAGGGTTGAGACGGGAACGCGCTTGAGGGTTGAATTGAACAAAGCTATCAGAAGCTAAAGGTAAGAAAACTGCACCCAGTTGTGTGATTGTGTTGGGACTAAGGGCTCCCTATATCTTAATGATGTCATAGATGGTATTATTCCATGGGACATGTGATAAACGGCCTAAGGGTGCCGTAAATAATACTTGCGCATAGGTCGCGGCTCAGCCACTGGTAGCTGAGGACAGCTTAATATTCATTGAGCTCGGTTTAAGCGGGCCAGAGTCAGTGGAATAAATAAAGGGTGCGGCCTAAGGGCGTTAACCCTGGTTATCATGTGTAAATTGATTTACTATGAAATGATGTACTTGGAATGTTGAATACTTGAATAACGTGAATGTTTGAACTGTCGAGTATAAGATTATATTGCATAAGTTATCTGGTTGTTTGCTTGATGATTGTGCTCTGTTGTTGTGTTTTCTTGTTGGGCCTTGGCTCACGGGTGCTACATGGTGTAGGTAAAGGCAAAGGCAAGGTGGACCAGTCCTGAGATGGAGAGCTTTAGGGCTGAATGTACATAGACAGCCGATTGGCCGCCACGGCCGAGGAGTGGTACAGGATGAGAGAAGCCTAATTGTCTGTTTTGCCTTAGAGTGGCTAATAACTGTATTTTAAATCCTAAAATTTTGTAAACTATCTTTTAACTTTACTACTTCTGGGATCCCATGTAAAAAAAAGTTTGATTATAAGAAATGAAACTTTTGAGACCAAAATCTTTTAACCCTAGCTCAACTGTAGTCTCAGTAACACGTTTTGAACAGATTGACTTGATTAGCAAGTCTTGCACCTTTAAAAACACACAGTGTAACGGTCTTGGCTATCCAGGATGTTACAACATCACTTTCTGAGGAATAAGTTTCCTAATCTCCTTACTCTTGTTAGGTTTGTATAGGGGTGAATCGCATTCTGGGCAAGTGTCCATGTTTGCATACTCTTTACGATATAACACACAATCATTCGGACATGCATGGATCTTCTCATACTTCAAGCCTATGCAATTTAAAGTTTTCTTCACTTCATACGTAGACTCAGGGAAGCAATTATCTGACAGCAAAATCTCTTTAAAAGCAGCTAAAAATTGACTAAAACATTTATCGCTAACTCCATTTTCTGCTTTTATGTTGTAAAATTTTACCATCGTTGGTAATCTTTGTTTCAGACAACCATTGAATAATGGTTTATCTGCATCTCTAACCAATTTATCGAATTTTGAAGGATTATCAACAAACTCTTCTTGTGCTTCATCGAGCAATTCCATAGGATGATCGTCAAAATCACTATAACCCAAATCATCAATCCCTCGCCTCCCGAATGGATATGGATTATTATTTTTCAATGATTCCCAATGCCAATACCATGTACGATAACTTGTATCAAATCCCCGACAAAATACATGATTTTTTATCATGGTAATATTTCCTTTTGATCCATTACCACAATCTATACATGGATAATGAATTCTTTCCGGATCACTACAATTTGTTTGGCAAAATTCTAAAAATTGGTTGAATCTGTCTTAAAATTGTTGTGTTTCTCTATTCTCAAGAATCCATGACTTTAATAATAATATCTACCTAATTCCTAAGTCGATAATGAAAAGAAAATTAATATTGTAATTGAAAAAATTATGTTCAATTAATAAATTATAAAATGGCATGGGCAGAGTTTCATTTATTTCTATAATATATCCAAAATTCATATGTATTCACAATTTCAACATAAACAAAATATAATTATTACATATATTAACTTATAAAACATGTTCAATTAATATCATCAAAAAAATTGGACAGAGTTTCCTCTGTATTTATAGCATATCCCAAGTTATATACCTATAAATTCACATCAAATAAAACATATAACAAACAACATGCATGTTCTCAACAATATGTCATCGCAGCACACACATAATTCGCAAAACCTACTTCACTAAGACACACATGTTATCGACCTTCTGTTATCTCCGCAACACACAATTTTATCTCAGAACATACTTCACTACGGATGAATATCTAATATATTCAAACTCCTCTAACAATAGTTTGTATATATAAAAAATAAAAATAAAAATAAAAATAAAAATATTAAGTAGTAATTATTACTCACCTTCAAAATTAATCTTCAACAATTTCAACACACCTCACACTTAAACAAATATTTCCTACAATAAAAATTCAAACATTAGTAAATATATGGTAATTGAATTGATCCTAAAATAATATAATTAACAAAAATATACTTTACAAAAATCATTACCCAAATAATATAAAAAATTATGTAAATAACA
The DNA here is from genome assembly GCF_963169125.1 of Humulus lupulus. Taxonomy (NCBI): domain Eukaryota; kingdom Viridiplantae; phylum Streptophyta; class Magnoliopsida; order Rosales; family Cannabaceae; genus Humulus; species Humulus lupulus. Next base: position 116,799,451 of record NC_084794.1, on the reverse strand, counting down.
TTATTATAAATAAAATAATATAAAAAAATACCCTAAAACCGAAATATACATTAAAAAATCAAGTTTTGGTGATCAATACATGTTTCGAACAATAAAAATATCTTCTACTCCTATATAAACTTTAAAAAATGTTAGAAAAAACTTTACAAATAACCCTATAAACATACATTGAAACCCCATTAAACTCACTCAATATTTCTTCATTTTTACCCTAAAACTTCAAAATAAATCAATATAAAGTATATTTACATGATTTCAAGCTTTAATATGTAAGAAAATGAAAGAAAAAAAATTAAAATTGTCAAAATGGGGCTTACCCGTGGCTGGGGATGGTGGTGGAGCCACGCGACTATGCCTCTGCCAAAAGGAAAAAAGTGAAATGGGAGGGAAAATGTAGGGTCTTGACCAGATTAATGAAGGGGAAAAGGTTTTCTCCACGGTTATATACCCAAAACCGCAGAGAAAAGTCCTCACTTCAAACTTTTCATTGCGTTTTTTTAAAATAGGGCGTGGACATTAAATATAATATTTTCGACTCTTTCAAACCTTTTCTGTGCGCTTTTTATTTATTGTTGAAAAAAAACCACAAAGAAAGCCTATATTTGTAGTAGTGAATTATTATTAGTAGAATAACCATATTCTTTAATAATAATATTATTAATTAAAAGTATCCTCTTATTATTATTATCTTTACAACAATAAACATCTTTTTTAACAATAATAATAATCACCATTACCAAAAACTTGTTATTAATTAATTCTCTCCAAAAAGAGCTTAACCCTTACATGAATAAGTAGTCATTTCAATACTAGAAATATTACTTATAAATTCATAAAACAAGCTTACATTAATCACAACATTTTCGTAATTATAGATATAACAAACACTCCAAATCTTGGGTCGATAATTAATTATTGTTAACTTTAAGTTGCTAAAAAAGATTTAAAAATTATCATATACAACCTTTATTTCTACTAGAAATTCGACAGCATAACTAAGGTAATTCAGATATTCTAAAAATTAAAAACCTTGCAAACAATCACCTATAAGTAGTCACAGGTAGTAGTATAATTTCACAAATTAATACATTTCTATTAATTCACATAATACCACTAGTAACCTTAATCGCATACAAATCTTATCACCACAATTAATCTTAAAACTTAAAAATTCAAGGTTTGGTTAGAAAATTATACCAATACGGTCGGAAAAACAATATGAGTTGAACATTGCTCTTAAGTGCTCGAAAAGAGGCTTTGAAGCCCCTGTAATTTTCGCCGAACAAGACTCACATTGGAGCTCTGGTGATGTACAACAGAGCCACCACTCCACGTTGGTGGTTCGGGAAACAACTTATTGGTTTTTGACGCCCAAGTCATGGGAAATGTCATGGTGATTGTGGTTTAGTTTGGAATGGCTCAAAAAAGCTCAAATCTAAGCTTGAAAGTTCGAAAAACTCCATGGATTCCAGCGAACATCGACTTCTAATTTATATGACTGTTGAGTCTTGTTGACGTAGTTTTTTGCCAATAGGGGATTAAGAAATCCGATTAGAGAGATTAAGCTTGATAATAAACAATAAATATAAACTCACAAAACTGTTACTGTGTTCAGTGGTTAAAATCTACTTAGTCCACAAGTCACTCTTATTCTTGCTTTGGAACTCTTGAAGAAATTGCTTATGACAATTTTAGCAGATATTTGACATAAAAGATGTCGATCCCTTTTACTATCAATTCCCCTTATATTTATAGGGCATTATGATGAACAATATTGGGTAACTTCCCAAATTAATGGACATGTAAATACCCTAATTAAGCCTATTTCTAATTACATCAATCAATAAATTTATATAACAAGTTTGTAAGGATTCATCCATGTGTGTCATCGAACTTCCTCAAGCTAGATGCCATCCTCGAACTGGATGTAACTAGAGTAGAACATATTGACTCAGATAATACTCAGGCTTAGCGAAGGCAATCTGGACATTGAACATTGGATACTTTGACCTCTATCATCCGCGCTTCAAATGAGGATCCTGGGCCGTCTCAGATTCAGTTACATAGCCTCGAACTGTTTGACCTGGAGTTGGCAAGATATCTTTGAAGACTTCTCTCCTTAATTTATTTTGTGCCAGCTGTACACCGAGCAAGATAATCGAGCTCGTGTTTTTAGGGTACAACATTTGCCCTCAAGCCCCTACTCGTGCATGACGTCACTTCTGACACGCTCATGAAGAAACGTGCCCACCCACTCACTCGAGTGATAGCTATCCTTTCTTACTTCTCTCCAAAATTTCTCAGATACCCTTTTAAGTTTCTTCTCTCTCAGAAATCCCTCTGACGGTTACCTCCATGTTTCTGCAACCTTTGTTGTTCTTCACCCCTTTTATAGCCTCGATCAAGAACCAATTCTTAAGTATGTCTTCATTCTAGTTTGAATTTCTTTTTTACTAAATTTTTTTCAAGTTCATGAAATTTCCCAGTGTGTCTTGTCTTATTTTGGCTCTATACGGGTTTAGTTTGGGTTATAATAAGCCAAAACAAATATGACTAGAAACAGTTAAATTAAGTGCATAAAGAGGTAATTTTTCTGAGTCTAGAGGTTAAATGTACGATTCTTTTAGTCTGGAAGGTGAAGGGTATAGAATTCAATACAAGTAGCTTAAGGGACACGATACTAAAGTGGTATTGCATTAAACCACTTTTCAAAACCACTAAGTCTGACACACGAATATTGAAGTTTCCGCACCTTCATGCGATTAGGGCGCATGAATTAGGGACGTGCGTGGGACCACGAGTCAGGGTATTAAGCCTGGACTTAACCCGTAGATGCTTTAGGTCGAGTAGTAATGCCTTAGAATTTTAGGTCGCCATTTCTTTCGTTATTATAACTAGATCACATCCTCAAGTTGCGTCTAAAGAGTCATTTTGTAATCAGGCAAACTAAAACAATCGTCTTGGCCTCTCAAAAGAAAAAGACTGTGAGAGACTCCTCTTCTTGAGGCAAGGATAAGGAGGTCGCCCTCGAGACCCCCATTCTCCACTTCGGTCCAGTGGTAGAGAAAGAGATCGTGGTAGTATTTGACAATTTATTTGAGGACGAGAGGATCATGTCTCAAATTACTTCTCAACCCCAATTAAATAATATCATGGTAAGTCACTGGATCGAGATGAATCCTAACTTCTATGTTCGACCTCAATTGGAAGGTGAACAAAGCTGTACCCCGTTGGAGGACAACTTTAGGGCCTAAAGTGATGAACACCTGAAGGCAAGTGTCATCCTCCCATTGGATCACTCTTTCATGGACTTCCTGAATTACATGAAGCTTGCCTCATTCCAGATGCTGCCAAATTCCTATTGCCCCCTCAGGGGATTAAAGTATTTATTCCTTAAGAACTAGTGGGAAGTCCCCACTCCAGAGGATATTTTATATTTTTACTGTCTGAAAGCCAATCCAGATGTTAAAACTCAAGGTGATAGTTTCTTCGACCTCACCCAGTTTCCCAAATCTGCCAGCATCATTGACTTTCGTAGCCAACCGAAGGACTTTGAAGACCAATTCTTTATGTAAAACGGATTTCGGAACTACGAATACTGTTATTTCAACGAACCTCGTAAGTATCTTTGCTTCTGTACTCCATCTGGAATCTTTTTTCCTACTAAGTTTTACTTATTATGATCGATTTGTTATATTGTGTAGCTATTTATAAGAGAACAACGCAGTGTGAGACCCTTGGGCTCAATACAATACTTTGACCAACGCCCCTGTCAAGGAGAAGAAGTTTATGGCGGTGGTGAATGACACCACCATGGTGGCATACAAGCTGATCAGGGAAGATCAGACACTGGCCATCAAGCCTCGAGGTCTTCTGAAGGAGCTACCTTTAATCATTGAGGAGGACGAGGAAGAGGAGGAAGTGTCACCGTTGGTGTAAAAGAAAGATTACTGAAGGCAGGCAGGACTTTGACCAAGGTCGTGCCAAATCGGGGGCAGCAGCTGGAACCTTTGGCCAAGGTAATAAAGATGTGGAAATAAACATGGTTGCTGCCAGTTTTGCGCTAACCCGATTAAATCCGAGGGAGCTTGTGAGCTGACATCTTGAAGTTCCGAACCTGAGTGTAACCTTACATTAGTGTGTCGACCAATTTTTCGTTCGCCATGATTTTTCCTACCCTAAATATACCATAGTAGTAGATAAAAGTTTACATTTTAGGTCCACCATTTTTTAATAGTATGGTACAAACCTCCTATTATGGCGTTCCTTGTGTCATGGCTCCTTTACCTCGAGTATTAGGTAGACCAAATATGAGCCTAGTCCAAATGAGGAGCCCAAACCTAATAGGCCCTGTGAAGTAGTAACGTTAGAATCTCCCCCTCCCCCAATAATCCAAGAGTTAAAGGTTATGTCTAGCTCGATCCATAATCCAGAACTGATCGTAGTAGTTTCCTCCTCTAGTTCAGAGGGTAGGGTTCTTGTGCAGTTACTTGTTGTTGCTTACATAGTTAGAACTATAAAATTTTGTTCTAACTTTTCTGTTTGCCCTTGCAAAAGAAGATATGAGCCTCAAGGACATCTTCAACACCGACCTTACCGTCAAGAGGGGATGACTTTGACCGTAAGTGTTATCCTTATCATCCTTCTTTAAGTCCATGTTTTCACAAACTGGCCTCTCTTTAATCATTGGTTGCAGTCTTGCATGACTCATATTCGAGGTATTACTCGGATCTGAGCTGGGGTGGAAACCTTCAAGAACTACGAAAAAGATTGTTGAGGTGTAAGCCTTGGAGGTGATCCAGACTCGTGATCAACATCTAAAAGAGGTCGAGGACCTTAAGCTAAAGATTTTGGAGGTCGAGGAGAAGTCCCTATACAAGGCCAAGGATGATGTTGCCCAAATCAAGGAGCTTGAGCTTCAAGTGAAGGGACATGTGGCCTAGATTAAGAGCTCTGTGGAGGAGATTTTCTATCATTTTTGGGGATACAATCAGAATGGGGATTTCTCGTTCCTTGATGCCGAGGTATGGGAGCGCTACCTTGCCAATTTTCAAGATCAGTTGGCAAAGGAGCCTATGGAGACTGTGGAGACGACTTCTAGGGCCAGAGTTGATGGAGGGGAGGAAGAGGTGTCATCCCGGAAGAAATGCTCGGAGTTCAGGATTGAGAAGAACTCCATATATTATTATTATTATTATTATTTAAGGGTAATGCAAACCCTTGTAAGGAGGCCTTCCAGGCTGAGAAATTTATACATATTTTCCTTATGTATGCTAATTTTATATATATATATGTTCAATCTTTATGCGCCCCCTTTCTATTGATTATTATCGTGTTTATAAACTTGTGAAGCTTTTATACACTTGCATAATTGTAGAAAGTGCTTTTCAGATTGAGACATGTGCCTGATAGCATGACCAGCTAATTTATATTCATTGACCTAGTTATATCCAGGAGTTTTGATCGCCTATTAGTGTATACCTGTTAGGATTCATGCCTCAAACTTGGTTTAGCTCCAAGATTTTTTTTTTCTTAACTTAGTTTGTATTCGGAATTCCTTCGAAAACTTGAGCTTTAAAAAAAAGCCTTAGACTTTCCGAATTTCTAAATTCTACGTTGCAAATTTTTTTCTTAAGTTTGTAGAATATTTCAAAGACTGTCGAGGTTTATATCCCCCCAAGTGATCTTAGTTTATAAATATTCTAGATCGCTTTTACATAATCAATACGTGCTAAATAACAAGGATAAATTGAAAAATTCTGGTACTGTGTTTAAATTACACAGCAACCTTATACTATTCAAATTCAAACAATAGAATACATGACTTTATATTTATTCCCTACAAAAGATGAATTACATAAGAGTAACAAAAACTACCTATCACTGGTAATACTTCTTGAGATGCAAGGCGGTCCAAGTCGTGGAATCATCTCTCCGTTTAATCGAGCTAGTTTGAAGGTTCCTTCCTGTAAGTTCTCCATGATATGATAGGGTCTTTTCCAGTTCGGTCCTAGTACACTGTCTTTAGGGTCTTTGTTTGCTTGGAATACCCTTCGGAGCACCAAATTTCCTATTTTGAGTCTCTGCTCTTTGATCTTTTACTTGAAGTAGAGCGTCACCCTTTGCTGGTAATGGGCGAGCTGTAGCTGAGATTTTTCTCGTCGCTCTTCAATTAAATCCAGGGAAGCATTAAGAAGATCATGATTCTGATCCTGGTTAAAGGTCTTTTGCATGTGGGATGTTACCAAAGCCTCGACTAGGAACATAGCTTCACTTCCAAAAGTTAGAGAGAAGGGAGTATGTTCAGTGGGAGTGCGATGTGAGGTCCTGTAGGTCCAAAGTGCTTGTGGGAGCTGCTCGAGCCATAACCCTTTAGCATCCTCTAGCTATTTCTTTAGATTTTCCTTAAGGGTTTTATTTACTGCCTCGACTTTCCCATTGGCCTAAGGGTATGCAACTGAAGAGAAGCTCTTAATCATGTCGTATTTCTCACAGAAAGTTGTGAAGAGGTCGTTGTAAAATTGAGTTTCATTGTTCGACACAATCTTATTTGGGAGTCCAAATTGGCATATTATGTTCTTTACCACAAAGTCCAATATTCTCTTCGAGGTTATAGTTACCAACGGTTCAGCCTCAACCCACTTTGTGAAATAGTCTATTGCGACAACCGCGTAGTGAACTCCTCTCTTTCCAGTTGGCAGTGATCCAATTAGGTCAATCCTCCATACAACAAATGGCCAGGACGAGGAGATCATGGTCAGCTCCATGGGTGTAGCTTGGGTGAAGGTTGCACAGTGTTGGCATTTGTCACATTTGAGGACATATGAGGTTGAGTCCTTTTTAAGTGTGGGCCAAAAATAGTCATGCCTTAACACCTTTAGGGCCAAGCTTTGCCCCCATCATGGTTTCCACAAAACCCTTTTGTGAACCTCTTTCATGATAACTTGTGCTTCCTCAGGCAAGGTACATCTTGGAACAGGCATTGAGTGACCTCGTCTGTATAGAATCCCCTCAACCATAACATACCTTGGGACCTGGTATAAAAATTTTTGTGCATCCTTTCGGTCTTCAAGAAGTTTCTCAAACTCGAGGTATTCAATGATGGAAGTCATCCAGGTCGGTCCTTCATAAATCATTCCAACCTCTCTCGATTCTTCATCTATGCTTGGTTTCTCCAAGAAGTCTACGGGAACCACATTCAATGTGTCTGCCTCTTTGGTGGGGGTGAGTTGGCCTAAAGCATCTGCATTTGTGTTCTACTCGCGTGGAACTTGTTTGATGGAGTAGAATTCAAACTTTAACAGTTCACTTTTCACTTTCGCTAGATAAGCCACCATTTCAATTCCTTGAGCTTGATATTCCCCCAATACTTGATTAACCACGAGTTGAGAATCACTGAAACATTGAAACTCCTTTGCTTTCAACTCTTTTGCTACCCAAACTCCAGCCAACAAAGCTTCGTACTCCGCTTCGTTGTTGGATGCGTCAAAATATAATCTCTGAGTTGTATGGAAGCAATGTCCTTTAGGGTTAATTAGGATTATGCCAGCTCCAGACCTGTTCTCGTTGGATGACCCATCAACGAAGAGTTCCACAAATCTTGTATTGTTTCCCTCATAGGTTCGTCTTGAACGCAGTACATTAAGCTACAAAGTCAGTGAGCACCTCTCCCTTTATAGCTGCCTGTGGCTTGTATAATATTTCGAATTGACTAACTTCGATGGCCCACTTCAACATACATCCCGATGCTTTAGGCTTTTGTAAAACCTGCCTTAAAATTTGATCGGTTAAGATATGTATGGTGTGGTCTAAGCTTCCTCGAAGCCACGATTAAGCATAACGTGAGCTTCTCAATCCGAGGCATCTAGATTCAGCTCCCAAAAGCCTCTTACTCGTGTAGTACACTGATTTCTATGCTAGATTTTATTCTCAAACTAACACAACACTAACCGCGTTCTCCGTTACTGCTAGGTATAAGTATAGACACTACCTAACAACTGGTTTTGATAAAATGAGGGGTTCGTATAAATGTGTCTTCAGATCTTGAAATTCTCAATCAGAGGCATTCTTCTGTCCATTCAAATCGTTTGTTTCCCCTATAAAAATTATAGAAGGGGATGCATTTGTCCATGGACTTTGACACAACCCGATTTAAGGCCGTGACTTTCCAGTTTAGCTCTAAACTTCTTTCCGCAACCTCGGTGACGACATTTCTAACAATGATATAATTTTTTCAAGGTTTGCCTCGATCCCCCTCATGTTAACTATAAAGCCCAGAAATTTCCCCAAAGAGACTCCAAAGGTGCACTTCTGGGGGTTCAACTTCATATGATACATCATCAGTTCGCCAAAACATTCTTCCAGGTTGGACACATGGTTATTGGCAGATTTTTACTTGCAAGCATGTCATTGATGTACACTTCCATGTTTTTCCCAATCTGGTCAATGAAAAGTTTTTTGAGTAGCCTCTAATACGTGGCACCAACATTCTTTAGCCTGAATGGCATGACTATGTAGTAGTATACATTGTGTTCGGTCATGAACCTAGTGTGCTCTTAGTCCGCTGGGTTCATCGTGATCTTGTTATATGCCGAATATGCATCGATGAAGGACATGAGCTCGTGGACAGTCATTGCATCTACCAGTTAATCTATTCCTAGTAGTGGGAAATAATATTTTGGGCATGCCTTATTCAAGTTGGAGAAGTCAATACATGTCCTACATTGGCGATCCAAATCAGATATTTTTCCTCTCTAATGAACTTTCATTTAAGTAGGTGAGCTACTTCTTCTTCAAAAGCCTATCCTCACTCATTCCCCGATAGCCTTCATTTTTTGCTATTTCGCTAGTACGTTTTTGTAACGACCCAAAATTACTAATAAGGCTTAAGGGCCTTGATTAGTGTGCCGGGAGGGCATAATTGTTTTATGTGTGATTTAAATGATTTAATGCATGAATATGTGATAAGCATGATTATATGATTATATGGATATGTGAAATGCATGATTATGAGTATTAGTATGCATGTAGGCCCTATTTAGATTATAAGGGCATATTTGTAATTTTGGCCCGTTGAGGGCATAAATGTGATTATTTGTGATAAAATTGTTGAGACCACATTATTATGTGGATATGTTTACAGTATATGGCTGAAGACGATTCTAGTGAGCGGTTTGGTGAAATAGTCACGATGGGTATTTATACCCTGATCGGGGGTAATTTTTGGGAATTCAGGAGAATATATTGGAGATTATTAGACATTGGGTAAATAATTGTTGATTAATTGAATGATGAGATTTAGGTAGTAAATATTAGGAACACTTGAGGAATTAGTGGGAATTGGGAACAAATGACTATTATACCCTTAGTTTGAGTTAAAGGTTAGCTTGGTCTGGAGGGGTAAAGTAGTCATTTTGTTATTAAAGGGATATAATCAGATTTTTATGTTAGATTGTTAGAGAAGGCATTGGAATATTGAAGAAATAGAAAACTCTCAGCTTCTCTCTCTCAACCTCACAGTTTTCTCTTTTCTCTCTCTCATTGATATGCTTTGGAAACTAAGGGAAAATGGGCTGTGAATTTGGGCATTTGACTGTGAATTTCAAAGTTTAATTGAGGAGGAGGCTTAAGGAGCTGAAGCTGATCAGCCAAGAAACTTACTTGAGAATTGGGCTACAATTTGAGCTAAAAGCTTTGACCTTAATCTCTGATTATTTCTGGGTTTTGTTGCTGAGTAGGTTAGGTTGAGTTTGAGCTTTTAAAAATGGATTGAATGATGAATTTTGGCTGATGGTTTGGGTAGGAAATCTCAGTAGATAGTACTGTGATTCTTTTGGCTGAGCTAAGGTATTGGTTTCTATTTATATTGTTGGGAATTATAGGATGAAAATATGTGTGATTATGGGTCTAAGTTCGTGGCTAGTTTAGTGTGAAGTTGGGGGAAAAATTCTGGATAATTTGGTGTGTTCTTGGCTTGAAGAAGGAGGAAAAACCAGGTTTTCCCTGGGTTTGCAGGGCGCGCCGTGACTTAGCCTGGGGGCACTACGGCGTGTGTGGCCCTTCTGGCCTAGCCTGCTCTTTGACATGGGGGTGCGCCGCGACTTACTTGGCCAAGTTGCGACCCGTCTCCCCTTTGGCGTGAGAGCTTGCTCTCTGACTGGGGGCAAGTCGCGACTGGCTGAGCCAAGTCACAACCCGCTTGGGAGTTTTAAGCTTAGAGGAGTTCTTAGTGTTGTTAAGGCTCGGGGATTTGAACCTAGGGGCTCGGGACAATTTCTACTACCTAGTTTAGTAGAAATTGAGGTCCCAGAGGCTAGTTTTGTTCCCTAGGTATTTTATTTTTTTGATTGGAAGTTGATAGATATCAATAATTCTTGTGACTAGGTTTGTCTCCAAGGCTCAAGGCTAGGGATCCTGCTCGGAGTCAGTTCAATAATGGTTTAACGACACATTTTCAATTAATGACTTGATTAGCAAGTCTTGCACCTTTTTGAACACACAGTGTAACGGTCTTGGTTATCCAGGGCGTTACAATTTTTGTTCAGGTTTAGGGTGTGCATAATCACACTTGGACTAATTCCCACCATATCTTCATGTGACCTGGCATAGACGTCGAGATTTTTCCTCAAAAACTCAACCAACTCCTTTCGTTGGGCTGAGAATTATTTCTTCTCAATCTTAACAACCCTTGAAGGTGTCTCTGGGTTGAGAATTATTTCTTCGAGCTCCGCTAGAGCTTGGAGTTCAGACCAGTCTTCACCTATTCTTGGGTCTTTTTCATCCGGTTGGGCTACCTCCTTATCGGTCTCATGAGGTTCTTCTGCCTCTTTAGAAATTTCCATTGCCTAAGACTTCTCGTTTTCTTCAATTACAACCATGGTCTGCTGCCCGGGTTGTGACTTTCCCTTCATGGAAATGTTGTAGCTTTCCCTAGCAGCGAGTTGATCCTTTCTTACAGTGCATATCCCCGAGGACCAAGGGAACTTTATGGCCAACTGGCGAACATAAGTTATGAACTCAAACACTATCAGGGCTGACCTCCCCAAGATTTCATTGGAAGCAATTGGGAAGTCAATTACAACGAACTCAAGAAATTTAGCGAACACCCGTTCTTCTTCTCCCAAGATTACAAGGAGCTCAATCGTTCCTATTGCTGCTATTCTTTCTCCTGAAATCCATAAACATCCATGGAGGTTTTCTTAAGGTCGGTTACAGAGAGTCCTATCTTTTCCAGAGTGGACCTGAATAACACATTCACTAAGCTCCCATTATCCATCAAGATTCTTCTCACCCTTCGATTAGCGAGCTGATGGTTATCACTAGCGAATCATTATGAGGGAATTGAACATTACTAGTGTCTTCTTTCGTAAAAATAATTGGTTGTTTATCCAATTGCTGTTGTTTTGGTAACCTCTGCTTCAGATTAAATATTGTGCCCTCTTGAATCTTCAACTCCTAGCTATATCTTTTTTGAGCCCCATTGCTTGTACCTGTTGGGTGAGTTCTCCCTGCAATAGTGACTATATCTATTCCTTCAATCGGAGGAGGGATAATCTAGTTTCCAGGAGTTGGGAGAGCTTCTGGTGGATTAATTTGGTTTCCCTGAGCTGGTTGCAGATTTTGTGTTGCTGGTCGATTAGGGACTATTCGATTATGAGCATATTGCGCTAACGGTCCAACTCAGATGAGTGTTTCAATCTGATCCTTTAATTGATGGAAATCATTAGTGTTATGGCCAATGTCGTTAAGAAAACGTCAAAATTTGGCTGGATCTCTCTTTGCCCGCTGATGCTTCATGGGCTTGGGCTTCTTCCATGGAAGATGGGCAGAGTTAGCCAGGTAAATATGTTCCCGCGTATCTGTTAGTTCTGTATATGTGGTGAAGATAGAAGTGTACTTCTCCCCATGCTTATTTTCCTTAAACCCAGTCTGGTCGCCCTCACCTTTCCCTTTTCTTTTGTTATTCCTCACCTAGTTGTTATAGACCACATGCTAAGCCATAGCTACAACATTCGTTGCCACTCCATCGGCTGAATATGGGTTTGGCTTGTTCCTATGACTGTAGATTCTTCTTCCTCTAGATTGATCCATCCCTGATCTCAAGTAAAGAACTCGTCAGTACTCTTCACTCCTTTCCTTTGGAGTTCCTTCCATAGTTCACCTCCCATGGTGATCCATGTCCTCATGGCCATAAGTTTAGCACTATCATCAGCATCTCTAGCTCGTGCAGCTATGTTAGTGAATCGTTTGAGATATGCCTTCAGGGATTCACCTGGTTGCTATTTTATATTGGCCAGGGAGTTGGCCTCTATTCGAACTTCTTTCTCAGCTTGAAACTACTTTTTGAACTCGGTTTATAACTATTTCCAGGAAGTGATTGAGTGCCTTTTAAACTTGTTGAACAATAATTTGGCTGGTCCTGTCAACGTGGCTTAGAACAAAACACATCACAGGTCGATATCGATGTTGTGGGCTCTCATCAAAGTGTTGAAGGTCCCAACGTGGTTCAACGGATCGGTGGTTCCATCGTACGAGGGCATGTTTGGCATTTTGAAGCAAATGGGATAGGGAGTGGCTGCGATGAGAGGAGCAAATGGCTCAAGCTCCTCATCAGAATCCCAATCATCCACATTTTCCCCATAAAAAAAGTCTCTTCATTTGTTCCTCCATCAAGGCCAGTCGTTCAAGGGTTGGATCCTTCATTTCTAGGCTATTTGGGAATTGGTTAGCAGTTCCCATCCTATCTTGCACGTAATGTGGGTTATTGTCCCTCCAAGATAGAGCTCAGTTAGGTAGGACGTTCCAATTATCACACACGATTGACAGATTTCCCATCGTCTCAGCATAACTCATATCATTGTAGCGGGCTGACAGTCCTCTTTACGTGTTTAAATGTTCGCGTAGATCAGATTGGGAATTGGAACACAAACTTTGGGTAGAGCTCAACTTATTTCTCTAGGAGGGCATGTTGCGTACACTCGCAATTCTACCTCCACGATGGCTCTCTGTCCAATAAGTACCATTCACAAAGCTTACTTCTCGTAGCTGAGGTCGCGAGGCTCGATTATTCCCATGAGGTTACGGGACATATGTCTCTTCTACAAGTATAGAATGTCTCATTTCATTCCTGCGACCTAGAGCATTCCTCTGTGGGCGTGGTGGCATTGGATGATGTATAGACGAGGGCGGATGCCTTATTGGTGAAGCAATTTGTGTCCCATCTAGACGGACCAAATTAGTTCGTCCATGGCCTACTCCAATTTCCCAAGTTTGTGGATACACAGAGTTGTTACGTTGTAGCTGAGCGATTTACTAAGGTGCTGGTGGATTCACAGGGACCTCCACCCTTCTCGATGCGGTCTCAGCTCGCCTTGTCTGGCTAGACTGATTTTTGTAAGCTTGAGCTGCTTGTCCATTCATACGATTATTAGCAGGAGGATTGTTTCTAGGCGTCCATTCAGAAGGCACAGCTCGATGTTACTGTTATGACAGAACGACTTACATTGGCTCAATTGTTTTGGTGGGACCGAGATATATAGGACCCACTTTGTCTCCTTCTGACTGTGTCGTCGGTTGTAGGAGGAGGTAGTCGAGCCATGATCTCGTCTATTCCCCTATTAGCCTAGGAAAGGTGGCTCCTTTGCTATGCATTTTCCAATTCATTGGAAGTCAAATACCCAGTTCATATGCTGCTTTCCAGGACGACGCTGCACATATGTTCCCTCTCCACTTGGGTCTGCCGCACAGTAGTCTCCATGATTACCATGTCTCTCTGATTCATTGTCGCGCATGGAATGAGTTACCACCATGTTGATTGTTGTGTCAAATATTTTTAACAAATTTCAAACTTAATATGTTCTCAATGAAAGTAGCAATCAGTTGATGCCGTTTTTGCCAATAGTGGATTAAGAAATCCAATTAGAGAGATTAAGTTTGATAATAAACCGTAAATATAAAGTCACAAATTTTTTACGTGGTTCAGTAGTTAAAATCCACCTAGTCCACGAGTCACTCTTATTCTTGCTTTGGATCTCTGGAAGAAATTATTTATGACTATTTCAACAGAGCTTTGGCATACAAGATGTTGATCCCTTTTACTGTCGATTCCCCTTATATTTATAGGGAATTATGATGAACAATATTGGGTAACCATACTATAAATGGTAACATACAATATTGGTTAACTTCCCAAATTAATGGACATGTAAATACCATAATTAAGCCTATTGGTATTTACATCAATCAATAAATGTATATAACGATTGTATGCATTTATTGCGCATATTGGGCATCCAAGTCAGTAGGGATTCTTCCATGTGTGTCGTTGAACTATCTCGAGCTCGAACTGGATATAACTGGAGAAAGACAGATTGACTCAGATAATACTCGGGCTTAGTGAAGGTGGTCTGGACACTGGACATTGGATAATTTGACCTCTGTCATCCATGCTTCAAACGAGCTGAAGGATCTTGGGCCGTCCCGGATTCAGTGACATAGCCTCGAGCTATTTGACCTGGAGTAGGCAAGATTTCTCCGAATTCTGGCCTCCTTTATTTATTTCATGTCAGCTGTACCCTGAGCAAGAGAATTGAGGTCGTATTTTTACGGTACAACAAGTCCAATCCTTTAGTGGGTTTTAAAGCCCAAGACACAAGAAATGCATTGGTGGTGTTCGTTTGGCTTGGGGTGGCTCGAGTCAGCCAAAAAGTGCTCGGAATTATTTGAAACCCATAGAACCATCGCAACTTTTGATGCTCCGTTGAGCCACCTAGATGGCACATGGGGTGTTGCCCTCGTGGGAGTCGAATCTTCGGTGGCCGATGAACCTGGATGTCTGGTGCGTTTAGGCAGGCGGTGGCCAAAACTTGCTTGATCAGGTTGGGCAGCAATGACCAAGAGGAAGAAATAGAGATAGGGTATCGGGGGAGAAAGAGAGAAAGGCGAGGGCTAAGTGCTTTTTATTTTTTATTTTTTTTATTTTTTCTTGTTTAATTACAAATAAAACTAATTTTTATTTATTTATTTACTATTTAAATAAAAATCCTATTATAAAACCAATTTTCTTTTGCATTCTAACTTAATCCCCAATTCAAATAATTTTCTTTAATTTAGAACCTTGAATTGTTATTTTAATTTTATTTAAAACACCCAATGAAATAAACTTTCATTTTGGATCAATTATATTGACTAAAATTATTTCTTCCAATAAAATCCCCAAATATTATGAATTTAACTTTACAATATAATTAAACTGAAATTCTCTTATAATTTCAATAAACTCAACAAAACTTTCAATTTTTAATAAATTTATTTTTATTGAAATTAAAGACCTCTCATTATTTAATCTCATAAATAATATACTAATTTAAAAGATCAAGTTTTTTATTTTAAACCTAACAATTTTAAAATAAATCTTCAAATCTTGATAAATTCTATTTATTCATATAAATATATCTTATTAATTATTTTCCAATAAATAATAATTAACAAATTAAAATTAAACTCTTCAAATTCTAATTATTCTCAATTTATAAACTTTAATACCATTTATTATTTATTACGAAAAATAATACATAATTTGAGATATAAAAATCTATTTATTATCCCAATACTTAATTAATTCAATAATGATTTAAATTCCATAGTTTTACCTTTAAATCCCATTTTTAAAAATAGAAGTTATTTTTCCTTTAAATCTTCGAGTATAGAAAATGCGGGATGTTACAATAATGACATCACAACATAAAAATAACTTTGAGATATTTGTGGCGTAAGTACTCAAGTTTATTTTTTGCCGGTAAAATTAAATATCCAAGATCAACTTTAGTTGCATTGTATGTACCTGTCGTTAGATGGTGATCTGGTAGATTGATAGGTACTTAAGTAGCCAAGTTTTTTTAGCATCTAATGTTATTTAGGTACTTAAGTGCAACTATTAGTACAACATAGGTACTTTCACCGTAAAAATCTTTCTAAATCTATCTTACACATCACCATCTAACGGCAGGTACCTACGATGCAACTAAAGGTTGAGCTTGGATACTTTTCCTGTCAAAAAATAAAGTTGGGTACTTAAGTGCAACTTTCAGTTAGGGATGTAAATGGGGCGGGTCAGCCCCACCTCGACCCGACCCGCCCTGTTAAGGCTTTTGCTGCAGGTCGGGTCGGACCCGCCCCGGATGTGATGGAGCGGGTCAGACCCGACCCGGTAAAGTTTTTTTTCTTTTTCTTTAATAAAAGAAAGACTAATTTTTTTAAAATTTTACAATATAAAAATAAATGACAAAAAAATCTGTCATACTAGACATACATGAGTTGCCAATATTTTTTTTTATAAATGGTCTTGCATACTAAAATAAAATAAATTTAATATACTTCAAAGCAAAACATCAATTTTCTCCTATATTTCTCTTAAATATACTTTGTCTTGTCTATATATTTATATATATTTGGATCGTGGATCACCTAAATAGTGGTAGTAATTAGTTTTAAAAAAAAATTCTTTATTACAAAAAAATACAACAACAATCGGGTGGGGTCAATATCCAATCCACTTCAATTGCTAGCGGGTCAGGTCGGATCTCGACCCGCCTCATTTTTGCCCCGCTTATATTCGGATCAAGGGTCACCCCGTTGGGTCGAGGCTCCAACTCGCCCCGATCCACCGAGTTTTTTTGCCTTCCCTACTTTCAGTACAATTTCAATACTTTTGCCGCAAATAACAGGATTCTTAATCACCATTAAAGGTTATAGATGGTGGTTGGAATTCACAATCTATAGAGCGTCAACAAAAACATCAACTTTTAATGGCGGTTAAAATCACTATTAAAAATTATTATAGATGGTGGTTTAAATTTTGATGTTGGTTCTCAGAAACATTTAGCAATGATTAATATCCATTGTTAAAAATGACTATAGATAGAGATTCTAACAATTTTGTCGTCTATAGTCCTTGCGTCCTTCAGGCTTTGGAGGCAAAAAGGCAGGGATAGTGGTTGAGAGTCGTCATCCTTAGACAACTGTTTGCACAGATCTACCTCTAATATGTGGCTCAACCTTGTGTATTCATTTAGTAATATCATTACAATATACATTTCTAGCAGCAGTGATTTTAAGACGGCTTATGTTTCTACCATGACTACATTGAGTTTACTAGTTGTTCTTCTTTTGCCATTAACATGTTTCCATTTTAAATGAGGGAGACAGAATTTTTTTTCCTTACCATGAAAAAGTTGCTTATGATTTGACTTCGAAGGTACTTTCACTATTTGATGAACCCAATGACAAAGAAACTTGGGATTTAGATAATTGGATAAAAGATGATTTTTTGTGCCAAAATTTTTATTCTGAATGGCTTAAATAATGACATGTATGATTACTATAATTATGATAAGTCAATGAAGCAGATATGGGAGGCACTATATAAAAAATAGGACATTGAGGAAGCTGAAAACAAGAAGTATGCAGTTAGTGCTAACTGAAGTACCAGGTGATACACAAAATTCTATTCCCCTTAAAGTGGTGAAAATCATTATTCGTTGTTACTGAACCTGCTAAATTCATTGTAAACTACTTTCAAACCCACTATATGAAGAAAATATTTCATCTCGACCAAGTATTTACTTAGAATAGATCCGTAATCCTCATTTTTTTAATAGAAGGATCTTTGTATTTCAATTCTTCTATCTATTTTACTTATTCCAATCAATCGTTCTCAAAGGCCTTTTGGTGCTTTCGACCTAGCCTTGTCAATAATTTTTCCTATTCAAGACCGATGACTTGGATTTGAGTTAATAGCAGTATTTGCTAACAAACCAACTGCAATTTTGCTTTCTTAACTTTCCCACCAAAAGATCTTGTTCTACGATTCAAGACTGACATAACAAATCTTCCATTGAATTTAGCATTGTTCACTCCTTGGTTTAATTGGTTAGCTCTTCAAGCCCAGAACAAAGAGTCATACTGAGAGTTGAAACCTGCTCTCATAATGGAGCTCCGTGAGGATGAAAAGTAATTGATCTTTCCCACTTGAAAGACTGATACAAATACTTTGAAAGCATATGGATTGGCTGGAGCTCATACGACTTTGTTGTGTTGGTTTGGTTGCTTGTTAAGCTACTAATACAGGTTAGGTAATTCATTTCTCAAACTTTTGTTTAGAAGAAATGGTTTAATAACAAGTTCTCATTCAAGTCAACAATACATCCATCACAACTTCAATTTGAATAGAAGGATTTTTCGTGAGAAAAGAAAACTTATTCTTGAGGTAATGAACAACTTTGATCGGCCAATGAAATAGTTTAGGAAAGGAAATAATTGTGCATTTTATTAGAGATGTTATCTATAAAGGGTGTGTCAAGAAAGAAAAGATACCTACTAAAGATAACCCATCAGACATGATCACCAAGTCACTTCCAAGCAATAAGTTTAAACATTTGCTTGGAGCTTATTCAAGTAGGAGGCAACTGAGTCCCTTTACTTGGAGAACCCGAGTAGCCAATCTAAGTATCTCCAATATCATTAAATGAAGACGGAAATTTGTAAAATTAATTCAATTATATTGACACATCAGCAAAGTTGGTTATTTCCACATTGAGTCTACCCATGATAGCTCTCTTGTATTTCACTACAACAAAATATGAGTTTAATGACTATATGGGGGAGACATTGTAGACATTTCATGTCTCTCCTAGGGGAGACGTTATTGGAGGAGCCATCATAAGTGGCCCTACGATGACTCCCATGGACAAACTTTGTAGACATTCAACGTCTCCTCCTGGGAGTCATCGTAGTGAGTATAAAAGTACCCTACAATGACTCCTAGGGGGATATGTTGAATGCCTACAAAGTCTACAAATGGGAGTCATCATAGGGTATGTACATCGTCTCCAAAGGAAAGACTTTGAATACATTCAATGTCTCCTTACGCAAGTAATCATTGGTTTTTGTACTTTTTTAAAAAAAATATATTAAATAATTATTTTTAATATATTAATTTATAGAATTAAATTGATTTATTATATTATATAATTAAATATATTAAATTGTGAATTTTCATTAATAAAAATCGAAATCTATATATAATATGTTTTAGCTAGCTAAATATACAAAATGTAATATTTGTTGTTACACATATAAAATTAACAAATATTACACTAACTAGCTAGACATAGTAAGAAACAAAAAGTTAACAACAAAAACCTAATAATTTGGACAATGACTTTGAATTATTAGTTGACCAATATTGTCGCATTTCATCAATCTGTGTTGGAGTATATGGCGTAGTGTTTAGCTACAAAAAAATACAGAGTAAAATATATTAGTTAATTATTATAATTTGACTATATATACTTTAAAAATAAATAAATTGTAAACTTTTATAAATTTATGTACATACCTCTTTCTTCAAGTAATGTCGGGGTCATGGATGTTCAATGTAATCCTTCAACATCATCATCACATAATATCTACATGCCACATTGTCCAGCTGGTGTGGACTCTAGTATTTAAATAAAAAGTCAAATAATTAATATAAAGAATATTAGTAAAATTCAATTATAGATTTTAAAAATAATTAAAGTTGTAGTTACTTACTTTCAGTTGCACAATTTCTATATTATTTGAAATCTCGGGAGGTTTTGATAGACTGGCCAGAAAATGGTTGAATGCATTGAGTATTACCGCCACAATTTCTTCACAGTTTTCAAGTTTTTAGTTCACCGAATCACAACAACAAACGTAATATGCATATGGGGCCAATAATATCAACATCCAATGCACACTGGATAAGAAAAATAATACTAGATATAAGTCCAACGAAAATGTTATAAGGACTAAGAATCTAACAATACCAAAGTTTTGAACTTACCCATTGTAACGCCCTAGATAGCCAGGACGGTTACACTGTGTGTCTATAAAGGTGCAGGACTCGCTAATCAAGTCATTTAATTCAAAACGTGCTACTGTAACTACAGTTGAACTAGGGTTAAAAGATTTTGGTCTCAAAAGCTTCACTTCGTATGAATAAACATTGTTTTTACATGGGATCCCAAAAGTGATAAGTTAAAGATTGTTTACAAAAGATTCAAGATAAAAATACAGTGATTAGCCACTCTAAGGCAAAACAGATAGTTAAGCATTTTTCCTCCTGTTCCACTCCTCGGCCGTGACGGCCGATCAGCTGACTATGTACATTCAGCCCCGCAGCTCTCCATCTCAGGATTGGTCCAACTTGCCTTTGCATTTACCTACACTACGTAGCACCCATGAGCCAAGGCCCAGCAAGAAAATACAATAACAGAGCACAATCATTCAACAGACAATCAGATAACTCATACCGCATAAGCATGTACTCTACAGTTTAAGTTTTCATGTTAATCAAGTATTCAACATATCAAGTATATCATTTCATATCAATAATAAATTCACATATGATAACTAGGGTTAACGCCCTTAGGCCGCACCCTCTATTTTTCCCACTGACTCCGACCCGCTTAAACCGAGCTCAGTGAATATTAAGCTGTCCTTGGCTACCAGTGGCCGAGCCACACCCTGTGCGCAAGTACAATTTACGGCACCCTTAGGCCATTTATCATATGTCCCATGGCGTAATACCATCTATGAAATTATACAGATATCGAGAGCACTTAGTCCCATCATAAACACATAACCGGATGCAGTTTTCTTACCTTTAGATTCGCTAGCTTTGTTCAATTTGATCCTCAAGCATGATCCCATTCAAGCCCTAGCGTACACCTAGTCACAGCCATAGATCAGAATCATCACCAAACCTCAAGTCCAAAATCCTAGCCTCGGGACCAATCCCGAGCCCTCGGGAAGCCCTAATTCCACCTAACGGGGTGGTTGAATTGAACCTCGAACCCTCGGGCGAAAACCCTTGAAATTAACCCAAAAACCCATTTCTGGAAACAGGGTAGCGCTACAACACTCTAAGGAGAGCGCTACAGCGCTACAAACAGAGACAAAAGGCTCAGAAACTTCAAGGCCTAGCGCTACAGCACCCAGTGACTAGCGTTGTAGCGCTAGTCACAGTACAGCTCTGCACATCATTTTCTCCTTCAAATTTTTCCGAGCCAAACTTACTCCAAACCCAACCAAACCTCAACCAAACTTCAAAGCAAGCCTTCCAACATCCTCCACTCATCCCAAACATCCCAACCACACATAACTCAAACGCATGCACCCCAAATCAAGGAAATCACAATGGCTAAACCGAAAGCTCATAAACTCAACAAAACCACATAATTCACAAAGCTTAAAGCTAGAGTTTCTTACCTATGATGGATGAGCTTAGCCTAGGTTGTCACCCACTTTTTCTTAGCCTTCTCCTCCTCAAATCTCCAGCCTCAACTCCCTAGAATTCCCACAGAACTTTGCTTAGTTTAACCAGCTCAACACCTATACCAGGAACTGAAATATTAACCTCAAAGTCTTACCTCAACTAATGAACAACCTCAGCTAGTTTCCCCAACCTGATCAAGACCTCAATTATACAATCTCAGCCTTAAGCTCCTTTGGATTCTAGCCTCAAATCTCCAGAAGAAAATGATGAAGAAGTCCCAAACCGATCTTAGAAATTGCCCTGTTTTTCCTTCCCTTTTTCCTTCTATTCTTTCTTTCCTTTCCTTCAGACTTCCAGCCCTTTCTACACAATCCACTAAGGCATAAATCCAAAGCAGCACTTAACACCTATCCTTTATAAGCCAAATGACCACAATACCCTCCCATTATCCCTAAGCCTTTAAATCAACCTAGGGGCATTTTGGTCATTTCACCCAATTCCCACTAGTTCCTCGAGTATCTCAAATATCTACCACTTACTTCCTGACACCTAACTAATCCCCAATTATATTCTTCAATGTCAAAATAGACTCCAATATATTCTCTAAATTCCCATAAATACCCCCAGGCTCGCCCCGAGCCGGGTATAAATCCCTGCCGTGACTTTTTTTGCTAAACCGTTCACTAGGATCGTCTCAAGTCACAGATTACAAATATATCCACATAATAATGTGGTCTTGACAATTTATCACATATATGTACAGTTATGCCCTCAACGGGCCAAAATTTACAATTATGCCCTTCTAACCTAATCAGGGCCTACATGCATACTAATACACATAGTCATGCATCACAGATATTCAAATAATCATATAACATGCTTTAATCATTAAATCACATATAATCCAATTATGCCCTCCCGGCACACTAATCAAGGCCCTTAAGCCTTATTAGTCAATTGGGTCGTTACACCCATGGTTCTTATGGACAAGTATAAGCTGCTCATTTGATCTTAGTTGACGACAGGGCTTGAACAGACCTTGAACACGGTCTTCGAATGAACTTCCTCTAGTGGCTACAACATTAGGATTGGCAAAGAAAATATTATTTTGGCGCCCTTATTTTACCACAAAATTGTATAACAACCTATTCAGAAAAAGTCAAAAATATAATTAGGGACATTTATTGTTAAAATAAATCAAATAAGAAAGTTTAATTAAGAAACTTATGAAATACCTCATGTAGCAAACAAAAATTACCTGTCCAATCTTTTCCATTCGAATAAATTTAAATATGTCCTCTTTTCATACATAAAGATTTGACATATCCTGACCAAATACATTCTCATCTATGCCTGGATTGACACAGTCATTGTTATCCCAACGAGATATGACATTGTATATTTGTTCCAAAGGACTAGTGTCTTGTGTCAAAGGATAGATCAAACGTTGTATCATTTCTCGTGGTCGTTGTGTTGAAGGAGCAATTGGTCATTCTGATCTGTTATTACTTCTAGAATAAGCCTGTAAAATAATATTAATAATAAAAAAATTTACAAACAAATTAATATATATATAATAACAAATATAATTATATAAGCACGATACATCACATGTTCATGTATATCATCATATACGATGGCCGATTCCTTAAGCCACGATATAGGATGCTCAATAGCCTGAATGGCTATGTACATATTTTGATCAAGATATGCAAAAGGAAGAGGCGTTACTAGCTTAATAGAGTCAGTATTCACCACTTGGTGGATTTTACCTGCCTCTTTTTGAAAGAGTTTGCTCGATGCAATAATATTGGACAACGAACCAATGGCTAATTGGCAACTAGATACATGCACATTGTAATAAGTAGCATTATATATATGTACATACATATTCATTTTCCACCATCAAATTTTAATTAGCTCGGGCACAAATTGTGCTGGTGGGTCGGGCTGATTGTAATTTTCTCTACTATATTCCTCCTCACTTCATTGGGTCTACTTAGGGGAGTTGGAGCGACATGAGTTCTCTCCCCATGCACATACCAAACCATGTAACTATTGAAAATTCCATTAAAAAATAAGTGTTATTTCATCTTACTAAGATCTATTTTTCTTACATTTCCACACTTAACATATGTGCAAGGTCTAAATTTTGGGTCTTCATATTTTTCTAACAAAATCTTAAGAACAAATCGACCCATTTTTTATATTTCATGGATATCCTATTCGTTGACATCCATTTTACCTCCATATCTTATCCTATATCTATTGAAAATTAAACAAACAAAACCAAATAATCATACGACCGAGCATACGAAAATTTTTGCAGTATTTTCCCTATATTAATAACCTAATCATCTGTCAATCTAATCAAATCCAATCCAATAAGCACAACACAATTCAAATATTATAATAAAATAGATAATTATAGACAAAATTGGGCATGATTTCCCCTATAATAGTGATATAACCATATGTGAACAACAAGTCAAACAATTCAAACAACACACAATAAGTTTCTTGGTTATAGCTCCGCAACACACAAACAAATTTTCTATGACCTACTTCACTAAAACACACAGTTCTCAACATTCTGTTATCACCGCAACACACAATTTTAATTCCAGAACCTACTTTACTATGGATGAATATTTAAGATATTCAAACTCCTCTAGCAAAAGTTTAAAAAGATTGCTAAACAAATATCACTAAATAATTGGATTAACAATAACTTATTCTTGTGATTTTAGAAACTTAAAAATCTTAAATTGTGCTTGAAATAGAAATTTTGAGGAAAAATCTCACAAAAATAACTGTAAAATCTCACTCCAATAAAACCACAACCGACAAAATTAAATTAATTAATAAATAAAAGAGTACTAAACAAATAAAATAACATAACTATATATAATCAACCTAGTTAAATGTTAATAAAATATTTAAAATGTATATAATTTTCAAATTAGATAATAATATAAGTCAAAAAAAATCATAAACATATATACATGAATTACTTATATATATACATGCAATTTGGTATGTAAAATTAAAATTAGTTTTTTTTTCCTTAAGAAAAAGTTATTAAATAAATTTTAGCAAAACATATATACTTAATCAACCTAAAAATTTAATAAAATATGTATACTTTTTGGATTAAATAGTAAAAAAATTAAAAATAGTAAACATATTTATATCATCTTAAGAGTAAACAATGTGGTATCTCAAATCTACATTAAAATTATTTTTCATACTTTAAACAAATATTTCTAATAAAACCACAAATCATATAAAATAATGTGCAAAAATTATTTTTTCTATTGTTCAAACAATAATACATTGTTTTGATCTCGAAATCTTACCTCAAATATGCTTGAAATCAATATTATTGAGTCAAGATTCGCCAAAAACCACAACACATACAAACCCTAAAAATCCAATATTAACCCACTAATAATTAAAGAAAATAAACAAAAATAATTATTCTAACTATAATACATTCATTTAATCTTAAAAACATACCTGAAATGAGGTTTTGAGAGCCTAAAATCATGAAATTGCACATGAAAATCGCCCAAAAACGCTACAGAAATCGCCCTCCGTTCTTTCGGGTTCGTGTGGCTCAGGAAAAAAGGAAGAATAGCTGGGTATATTAGCAAAATACCTCTAACGTCACCCCTTAGTAGACGTGGAGGACATCTAATGTCTCCCCTGGGTAGACGTCCGATGTGGCTCGTCTTCCCATGGGAGACGTTAGATGTCATCCACGTCTACCGAGGGGAGACGTTAGAGGTCTGCAGATGCTACCAATTTTAATTTAGTTCAAATTTTTTAATTTAATTATTCTAACGTCTCCCATCATTTTTAATGACTTACACATTTAGTCATAAAGAATAACTTTTAATGACTTATACACGTAGACTTAAAATATCCCTAAATACATTTAATGTCTTACTACATATCATAGACAATCGTTAAAAATGAAAATTGTTGTAATGTTTGTTTGGAGGACAGCATATACAAATAGGCTGGCTCTCGTTCATTTGGTAATGTATAGAATAATCAGAATGCATAGGAGAGCATAGTAAATCTTGTACTGGAAGTGTGATGCATGTTGCTTTTATTTGGTTTTATAATCTTGTTGATTTTTCATTAATAAGATTGACTACTCGCCAAGGATGTAGATCAGTTTTGATCGAACCTCATTGTAAAATCCTTTATTGGTATATTTGATAAAATTGACAAAATTAAATATGGAATGTATTTTCAAAATATATTGAGTGGTATTTTCAAAATGGGTAGTTTACTGTTTTGTAATATTGAGTGGTTTTTTCGAAATGGGTAGTTTCCTGTTTTGTTGTGATATGTTTTCTATAATTAGATTATTCTATATATGATTATAAAATAAATATTTAATTTCCTATAAAAGAATATCTTTTCTTGAAATTAGTTTATATGGAAATTATTGGTATTTATTTTTATTTGTTGATCTGATTTGGTTGCCCAGAAATCGTGTATAGCTTGCAGTGATAATGTATATATTGTTTCCTTATTTATTTAGGGAAACTGGTTTAAAAACTGTCCAGGTTCAATGAATCTGTTTGAACGGATTGCCAGTCTGTTTGAACAGATTCTGACTTTCCTGTTTTGGAAGATTTTCCATTTATTGGCTGATTGGTTTCTGATTTGTTTTCCACGACCTAAAGGGATTCTAAAAAGTATTTAATCATCCTTAGGTCGTTGGTTTTTGATCATCTCTCTTGGTGTATTGTTTTCCAAATATTTTTGAAGTTTTAGAGAGACTTTTTATTATGTGAAGAACTTGAGTCCAGCAAGTTCTTAGCGGTTTATTACAGTGTACTTCTGTATTGTTTTCTTTGTGTTAATTGTGCAGGTTGAACACACTTGGACATTGGTCATCAAGCTTCGGGAGAAGTCTTGTTCGTGAGTCACTTTTCGGGAGGAAAAGTGCAAGTGTTATGATTTGAAGGGAGTTCAAGATCTTAGCACTTCAGATATTTGATTAGGAGTTTAGATTACAACAGTTGCGACAAATTCAAGAGGGGGTCTTTATTTGTATAAGTCAATTTGGTTTTGTAATCATTTAGATATTCTTCTAATAAATTTCATTCTCTGGGCGTGGCCTCGTGGACTAGTAGCAATCTGCAAAGATTGCTGATACCACGTAAAAATTTGTGTGTTCTTTACTTTATGTTCGTTTTTATCTTCTGGTCACAAACTATTTAAACATATCTGGTTTCTGTTCAAACAGTCTTTGTGTCTGTTTAAACATTTATGTAACAGTTCAATAATTAATTATTTTATTTGAATAATTAAGTTGGTAATCTTATAAAAACGGAATTTCAATTGGTATCAAAGCGGTTCACTAAACTCTTAGTGAGATCTTGTGGTTATTTTCCGTTTGATTTGTTTTGTGTGAAATGTCTTTCTTTACAGAAGGTCGTTCGGTGTCTCGACCTCCATTGCTTAATGACTCAAACTATCCATATTGGAAAGTTAGGATGAGAGCTTTCATAAAAGCTCAAGATGAGAAAGCATGGAGAGCAATTTTTTCTGGATGGTCACCTCCTACCGAAAAAGGTGAAGATGGAGGCACAAAGGTCAAATCTGAACTTGTTTGGGATACAGAAGAAGAAAAATTATCCAGTTATAATAATAAAGCTCTTCACGCCATTTTCAATGGTGTTGGAGAAAGTCTTATTAAACTTGTTTCCACATGTGTCTCGGCTAAAGATGCTTGGACAATTCTTCAAACTCAGTTTGAAGGAACTGTAGATGTCAAAAGATCTAGATTTATTATGTTACAAACTAGGTTTGATGACCTTAGGATGTCTGATTCTGAAACACTTTCTGAATTTTATGAGAGATTATCTGATATTTCTAATGAGTATTTTGCACTTGGTGAGAAACTTGATGATTCTGTTCTTGTTAGAAAAATTGTTCGAGTTCTTCCTGACAGGTTCAATGTTAAGCTCACTGCTATGGAAGAGGCAAAAAACTTCAGTACTATGAAAGTAGAAGAATTGATGGGGTCACTTTGTACCTTTGAGTTAAATCAAAAGATTCGTCAAAAAGACAAGCTAAGTACTTCCAAAGAAGCATCAGATGATGAAGCATCAAATGAAGAAGATGGTGATAATGAAATGGCAATGCTTGCAAAGAATTTTAAAAAATATATGAAAAAGATAGGAAATAAGAAGTTCAATGGCAAGCCGTCAAAAGGTAATCATTCTTCTCTTAATCATTTTCAAACTAATAAAAAGGATATTTAGTGCAGGGAATGTGATGGATTTGGCCACATCCAGTCTGAATGTGCAAACACCTTGAAAAAGAACAAAAAAGGTATGATTACTACTTGGAGTGATAATGACTCAGAAAGTAGTGAAGATGAGGAAGGTAATGTCGCTTTCACTTCTATTTTACCTGTTTCTAAATCTGAAAATGAAAAAATTGTTTGCTTAAATAATGTTTCAAAAGATGAAGAAAATTCTGATAGTGATGAATCTGAATTGAATGATGAGTCTTTGAGTGAATCTTACAAAAAGATGTATGGTTCATGGGTGAAAGTGTGTTCTGAAAATCGGTCATTGGTAAGAAAAAATAAAGAATTATCCTTTGAAATTAAACAACTTACTGACTTAAATGAAAATTTTGAAAAATAAATAATTTCAAAAAATGTTGAAATTAATAAGTTGTCTAAAGATTTGGATACTCTTGAGAAAAATGTTAGAATGCTTAACCCCGGTTCAACTGTTTTTGAGAATATACAGAATGCAGGTCAAAGAAGTCATGTGGGACTTGGTGCTTCAAGTTCTCAAAAATCAAAGAAAACTGTCTTTATCTCGGCTGGGATGCTATCGTCTGATGTTCCTATGTCATCCTCACTGAAATCTGTTGTTCCAACAGAAAGGACACAGTCAGCAGGTAAATCCAATGGTAAGTTTGAAAAATTCATTCCAATCTGTCATTTTTGTGGTAGGAAGGGTCATATTCGACCTAAGTGTTTTACTCTTATGAATTTTTCCAAAAATGAATATTTTGAGAAATTAAATTATTTTGATAATTTCAAAAGAGTAAAAAATAAAAATATTCAACCAAGGAAAATATGGATAAAAAAGAATAATTGTTTTGCTGGTTTTGCTAGTAAATATGATAGATCTGCTTCTTAATATTTTTGGTATTTTGACAGTGGTTGTTCAAGACATATGACAGGTGACAGGTCTATTCTTACAAACATAAAACCTATGCATTGTGGATCTGTTACTTTTGGGAATGGAATTGAAGGTAATGTTCTTGGAATGGGTACTCTTAACTTTGAAGGGTTACCTAAAATCAAAAGAGTGTTACTTGTGGAAGGACTTAAAGCTAACTTGCTTAGCATAAGTCAAATTTTTTTATCAAGGTTATACTGTTAACTTTGATAAAGAGAATTGTTTTGTTTTAAACAAGAATGGTGAGAATGTTCTTGAAGGTTTTAGATCTAATGACAATTGCTATACTCTTTTGCCTTCTATTATGTGTCAATCTATTGTGAGAAATAGCACTGATGTGTGGCATGATAAACTTGGTCACATAAATTTCAAAGCCTTGAAAAAATTGTCACATGCAGGGATTGTTCGTGGTTTACCTAAGCTAGGTAAAGAATCTGATGGTAAGTGCAAGAGTTGTCAACTTGGCAAGCAATTAAAGATTACACATAAAAGTGTTTCTGACATAAACACTTCGAAAGTTTTAGAATTGCTTCACATGGATCTTATGGGTCCAATTCAAATTGAGAGTTTAAATGGGAAAAGGTATATTTTTGTTTGTGTGGATGATTTTTCTAGATATACTTGGGTGGATTTCTTGAAAGAAAAATCTGATACTTTTGATGCATTTAAAACTCTTTGCTTGAAATTAAAAGTTGAAAAAGATTGCAACATTGGAAAAATTGTTCGTATAAGAAGTGATCATGGTAAAGAGTTTGAGAATTCTGTCTATGATGATTTTTGTAAGTCTGCAGGTATTTCTCATGAGTTTTCAACTCCCAAAACTCCTCAACAGAATGGAGTTGTAGAAAGGAAAAACCGCACTCTTCAAGAAATGGCTAGAGTGATGCTAAATAGCAAAAAATTGACCAAACGGTTATGGGCAGAAGCAATTAACACTGCTTGCTATATCATAAACCGTGTTTTTCTCCGTCCAGGTACATCTAAAACATCTTATGAAATTTGGAAAGGTAAGAAACCAAGTGTGGCTTATTTTCATGTTTTTGGATGTGTTTGTTACATTTTGAGAGA
This sequence comes from Humulus lupulus, assembly GCF_963169125.1. Taxonomy (NCBI): domain Eukaryota; kingdom Viridiplantae; phylum Streptophyta; class Magnoliopsida; order Rosales; family Cannabaceae; genus Humulus; species Humulus lupulus. The sequence goes on along the minus strand of NC_084794.1, from coordinate 116,769,853 downwards.
TAGAGAAAATCTTGGTAAGTTTGATGCTAAGAGTGATGAAGGTGTTTTTATTGGATACTCCACTAACAGTAGGGCTTATCGTGTGTATAACATGAGAACCCAAACTGTAATGGAGTCGGCTAACGTTGTTATTGATGATGCCAGGGATTTTTCTGAGTTTTCTACTGAGGAAGAAATTGATAGGTTTACTGATGAACCTACTGAAAAACACGAAGAAGTTTCTGTCAGTGATACTACTGTTGCAACGTCTAGTCCATCTGTTCCAACAGATCGCGAATTCGATGAAACAGATGCTGGACAGACAGAAAATAAATTTCCAGATATTATTTTGGATGAAGTCCAAAAGGAGCCATCAACCAGAGTTAAGTTAAATCATCCAGCAGATTTAATACTTGGAAATCCAAAATACAGTATGGTAACACGAAGAAGGTTTAGTAATGTTGTTCAATTTGTTTGTTTCTTATCTCTAATTGAGCCTAAAAATGTGAAAGAAGCTTTAACTGATGAAAATTGGATTAAAGCTATGCAGGAGGAATTGGAACAATTTTTTTTTAGAAACAAAGTGTGGATTCTTGTGCCAAGACCGTTAAATACCAATATTATTGGTACAAAATGGATTTTCAAGAATAAATCTGATGAATTTGGTACAATTATGCGAAATAAAGCAAGATTAGTGGCACAAGGGTACACACAAGTGGAAGGAATAGACTTTTATGAAACATCTACACCTGTTGCAAGAATTGAATCAATTATATTATTATTGTCTATTGCTTGTTTGATTGGTTTCAGGTTGTTCCAAATGGATGTCAAATCCGCATTTCTCAATGGGATCTTGAATGAAGTGGTATATGTTGAACAACCCAAAGGGTTTGAAGATCCTCATGCACCTGATCATGTTTACAAATTGGAGAAAGCTCTTTATGGTTTGAAGCAAGCCCCTCGGGCTTGGTATGAGAGACTCACTCAATTTCTTGTTTCTCATGGATACAAAAGGGGTGGAGCAGATAAAACTTTATTTATCAAAAATATTATATCTAACATAATTATTGCTCAGATTTATGTTGATGATATTGTGTTTGGTTCTACTTCTGACAATGAGGTGCAGGTATTTGTGAAACAAATGAAAGAGGAATTTGAAATGAGCATGATGGGAGAATTGACTTATTTCTTAGATTTAAAAGTCAAGCAGTTAGATGAAGGCACATTTGTTTCTCAAAGCAAATATGCTAAGAACCTGGCCAAAAAGTTTGGACTTGAAAGTTCAAAGATTGCCAAAACACTAATGGGAACGACCGTGAAGCTATCCAAAGATGAAAATGGTGTCAAAGTTGATCCTACACTGTATAGGAGCATGATTGGTAGTCTTCTTTATCTCACTGCTAGTCGACCTGATTTAAGTTATAGTGTTGGTGTGTGTGCCAGGTACCAAGGAAATCCCATGGAGTCTCATGTTACAGCTGTCAAAAGAATCATTCGATATGTTCATGGGACTGCTAATTATGGTATTTGGTATTCAAAAGAAACTAACCCTAATCTAGTGTGTTTTAGTGATGCTGATTGGGCAGGTAACACTGATGACAGAAAAAGCACTAGTGGAGGATGTTTCTTCTTGGGAAAAAATCTAGTCTCTTGGCACAGCAAGAAACAGAATTCTATTTCTCTCTCAACAGCTGAGGCCGAATACATTGCAGCAAGAAGTTGTTGTGCACAACTTTTGTGGATGAAGCAAATGATGATGGATTATGGGTTTAATCTTGACACTTTAACTATTTTTTGTGATAATACAAGTGCAATTAATATTTCAAAAAATCATGTGCAACATTCTCGTACTAAACATATTGATATTCGTCATCATTTCATAAGAGAATTAGTTGAAAATAAAGTTCTTATCTTGGAATATATTGAAACACATAAACAAATTGCAAATATTTTCACTAAAGCTCTTGATTCGGTTCGCTTTGATTTCCACCGAAAATCTTTGGGGGTTTGTTCTCTTTAAATTTTCTTGTTATGGTGTTGTCCGCTTGATCAATTGTGTGTTATTTTAGGTTAAGAAAATTGTCAATCAATTTGAAAATTTTGTTGTGTGTCAAGCTGGATAATCTGACTTGTGCTATGAACCTTTGGTTGTATATTCTTGAGAGAAATTTAATCAATTCCTCCTAGGCATATTCGAGTAAATTAATCAATGTTTAATGTTTGAGCTTCCTTTTGTGTAGCATTGTTTCAAGCTCCTATGAAAGAATAGAGCTACCTACATCACTGTGTGAAAGCCGTCTTTTGAGTAAGTTGGAACTTTGTAATTCAGAGTTATGAAGAGGATACGCTACCATAGAAAAGGGCTACCACTGGTGTAGTGTGACAGCGCCTTCATGGGTTACAATTATTTTTAATTTCGAAAAAGACTTATTTGTCATTGGGCAATGTTCCCTTGCATACACTGTCACACACTTATGCTTGAAACAATGCAATAAAAAAATTGTACACAGTTTATAAAAATTTAAAAAAAAAATGTGTGTAAGTCTCATACATGTTGATTGATTTACTTAAGAATATATGCTTGTGACTGAATTGTGGTTTATTTCTCTCGAATATTCTTTCTAATTTTTTGTTTTCACAAGTGTTCTTATCCATGGTATACACTAACACTTATTTTCATTTGTTTGATTTTATTCTTATCAGGATGACTCACATTGATCAAAGCAGGTTTTTTTTGGGTTGAGTGTTTATTTTTGTGCATATATAAAATGAAAATAAAAAAAATAATAATAATAAAAAAAAATTGACAAGGAAATTCATGGTGGACCGAATCATTGTGGTGATTATGTGAAATTATGCATTTAATTTGTGTGATTTATTATATTCTTTGTCTCCAAGGAATTTATTTTTGTCATCTTTCTCAATTTGGAATTCTATGATTTGTATCTTTATTGTTTTGTACCTTGTTTAGAATTGTTAAAAAAAAGGAAAAAAGGTCAATAAGAAGATCGTGTGGGGTTATTTTTTTCTGGTTACCTTTTTTTGGATTGGGATTTTCTATATCTTCTATTTTCCTTTATAAAATACAAAAAAAAAAGGGAAACCTCTATGTAGATCGTGTCTTAAAGGTTGTTTCCTTTTATTTGTTAATTAAATCATTTTAAAAAAAAAAAGAAAAAAGGGAAACCTCTTATTGCCGTGGGTGTCCAAATTGGGTAAGTGTTGTCCTTACAAAGCATGCCATTACCCTTATCTTTCTCACCCACGATCTCTCTAAGTCTTCGTCTTCTTATTTTTTTTTCTCTCATTGTTTTTGTAAGTGTTCGCCACTTTTCAGAGAAGGAAAAATGGTGAAAACTCGTGGAGCTTCCTCTAAGAAGACCCCTGCTACTCAATCTCTGATGTTTGCCTCAGATGACATTCCTCCTAAATTCTCATATGTTCCCCCAGATTCAGGAACTGTTGCTACAGAACTAGCTGTTGTTCGAGCCTCTATTGATTCTTTGGCTGCTCGAGTGATGTCAATTGAAGGACTGCAACGTTCTGTGTTGGAGGCTGTTCAATCTTTGTCTAAAGATCCAGTCGTTTAATTTTATTGTCAATTAAACTTTGATACTCTCTTTTGTTTTATGGTTTATTGTTCTTTGGCTTCTTTGAAAGACACAAAGGGGGAGAGTATATACTTTCCAAAACCTGCTTGTTTGTTGCTTTGTTTAACTCTGGACTTTCTTATTTTGAGGGGGAGTTAAGTCTTGTTTCTTTATATGTTTGTTATAAGTTAATGCATGTTTGCAGGGGGAGCTTTTTTTCTCTTTACTTGTAACTAACATTTGTATTGCAGGTTTTTGAATTAATTTTGTCTATCAAATTGCCAAAGGGGGAGATTGTAAAATCCTTTATTGGCATATTTGATAAAATTGACAAAATTAAATATGGAATGTATTTTCAAAATATATTGAGTGGTATTTTCAAAATGGGTAGTTTCCTGTTTTGTAATATTGAGTGGTTTTTTCGAAATGGGTAGTTTCCTATTTTGTTGTGATATGTTTTCTATAATCTGATTATTCTATATATGATTATAAAATAAATATATAATTTCCTATAAAAGAAAATCTTTTCTTGAAATTAGTTTATATGGAAATTATTGATATTTATTTTTATTTGTTGATCTGATTTGGTTGCCCAGAAATCGTGTACAGCTTGAAGTGATAATGTATATATTGTTTCCTTATTTATTTAGGGAAACTGGTTTAAAAACTGTCCAGGTTCAATGAATTTGTTTGAACGGATTGCCAGTCTGTTTGAACAGATTCTGACTTTCCTGTTTTGGAAGATTTTCCATTTATTGGCTGATTGGTTTCTGATTTGTTTTCCACGACCTAAAGGGATTCTAAAAAGTATTTAATCATCCTTAGGTCGTTGGTTTTTGATCATCTCTCTTGGTGTATTATTTTCCAAATATTTTTGAAGTTTTAGAAAGACTTTTTATTATGTGAAGAACTTGAGTCCAGCAAGTTCTTAGCGGTTTATTACAGTGTACTTCTGTATTGTTTCTTTGTGTTAATTGTGCAGGTTGAACACACTTGGACATTGGTCATCAAGCTTCGGGAGAAGTCTTGTTCGTGAGTCACTTTTCGGGAGGAAAAGTGCAAGTGTTATGATTTGAAGGGAGTTCAAGATCTTAGCACTTCAGAAATTTGATTAGGAGTTTAGATTACAACAGTTGCGACAAATTCAAGAGGGAGTCTTTATTTGTATAAGTCAATTTGGTTTTGTAATCATTTAGATATTCTTCTAATAAATTTCATTCTCTAGGCGTGGCCTCGTGGACTAGTAGCAATCTGCAAAGATTGCTGATACCACGTAAAAATTTGTGTGTTCTTTACTTTATGTTCGTTTTTATCTTCTGGTCACAAACTGTTTAAACATATCTGGTTTCTGTTCAAACAGTCTTTGTGTTTGTTTAAACATTTATGTAACAGTTCAATAATTAATTATTTTATTTGAATAATTAAGTTGGTAATCTTATAAAAACGGAATTTCAACCTCATAAAATCTTGTGTTGTTTTTTTGGGTGTTCTTAACATGTTTTAATATTGTTCTGGAGTGTTCTCGCATTGTTTCAAAGGTTATATCTTCCATACGTATTGTGTTTTGAGTAGCTTGTTACCACACATTATTGCTGTCCACCAAATCTTTGGTCAACATAGGTCATTTCCATACTTTTTGTACTTGGTAAATGTGCAGAAGTAAAGGTGATCAATATGGTGGTGTATTTAGGTGAGCCTAGCTAAATTAACAATCATATTCACCTGCATGTCCAGTAAATCTCTGCATATTTATCAAATATTTTGACCAAAAATGATACTTTCAACCCATTCATTTTAGTTAGAGCATTCGGTATGATACCGTATGATTTGTTTAAAATGAATATATCTGAAATGATCTTGCCCAGAAAACATAATCCATATAATTAACTGGTTCCTTGCATAATTTATATTTTCTAAAAAAGTGATAGGAATTAATTAATGACTTTGAGCAACCACTAAGCTATTTGATAGAGACCATTTTAGCGTGTCTAATCCAACATTGAGACTGTCTTCCATTTAGAGGTACTTGCAAAGAATAGTGGCCCCACCATAAATCCTTATATCTATCCCATATCTAGATTAGATAACTATTATTTCAATTTTTGCTATATATTTCCATATCCTCAAATTAATTAATTGTTAATGAGATTACTTTAATGATACGAAGACCTTGACCCAAATATGAAAAAGAAAACAAACGTTGACTTTCACTTGCATACATTTGGTTCTAAAATTTCAACAAAACTATTTTAAAAAAATATACATAAATAATTAAAAAATTGATTACAATATACAACATACCAGAAAGTATTTTTTGTGCAAATATTAATCATGCGATTATTATTTTCTTTAAGAATAAAAAAAATGATTGCTTATAATCACAAAATATACAACATTCAAAGAAAGTATCATGTACAAATATTAATTAATCATGCGATTTGGTGCAGCACTAGAGACTCTTCTAGTGTGTTCTTACAAGAGCTCAAATAATACAACGTGCATGATGAAAAGATAATATAGACAAATCGAAATTATAATGCTTGAAAATAGTGGTCCCGTGATTAGCCATTTTTTAATTCATTGTTTATGTTTTTCTTCGAAACTTTCCAATAATAATAATAATAATAATCAATTTAGTATATTCCTTGGTGGTGTATGTGGTCTATCTAGACAGTAATGGAGAAAGCTTTTTGTTAGAAAATGCAACTATTCAAGTTCATCAACACCGGCCCTCATGAATGCATGTGTGCTATAGTCGCTATAATGGCATGAATAACTCGTCGGCATAATTTGTAGCATTTATCATGTTTGTATGACTAGATAAGTCTAAGAGAGAACCGATGACGAAGAGTCTTGAAGATAAAGATACATGCACTAACTAGGATTTGATCGAAATGACCAAAGATAATTATAATAAATTTGAGAAAAAGATAACATGTTTGAATTTAAGCTGAAGATTTCATATTACGATTGATAATTAAATCAAATTCAACAAGAGTCCATGTGATTGTCTTCAAAGTAGTTATTATGTTGAAAAATCAACTAAACCCAATCAATTAATTCAGATTTATAACTAATATGTTTGTTTTCAATGAATTATATTGTAGGGAAATGTTGTGCCCTTTTATATTTAGCTAAACTTTTGTGCTTTTGGAAACACTAAAAAAAATACTATAACAAATTTTTATAATTCAATTTAGATAATAATATCTTATTAAGAAATTATCAAGACATCAATAAAAAAGAAATTACAGAAATTATTATTACAAAGAACCTCCTTCATGAGGTTCTTCCGCCCCATGGACAATTTCCATTACCCGAGGCTCCTCATCCCTCTCATTGATGACCATTGCTTGCTGCACGACTTGTGATTTTCCCTTCATAGCAATGCTATATCATTCTCTGGGAGTGAGCTGATCTCCTCTTACAATACATATACCTGAGGTCGAGGGGAACTTCATTGCTAGATGTCGGATTGAGGTGATAGCCTTAAAGTCATCAGCACGGGTCGCTCCAAAATTGTGTTGTATACAACCGGACAATCGATTATGACGAGCTCGATCATTTTAGAAAAAGCTTGCACATCATCTCCTAGTGTCACTACGAGCCTGATTGTCCCTATGGCTACTAATCCTTTTCCTGAGAATCTCTATAGGGTAATCGAGGTCGCCTTAAGATTGGCTACAGACAGCCCCATCTTTTCTAGGGTGGACCTCAATAGCACGTTTACAAAGCTCCCATTATAAATCAACATCTTTCGTACTCTTCGATTGGCGAGTTGAATGGTTATCACCAGCAGATCATTATGCGGGAATAGGACATGGCTAGTGTCCTTTTCCGTAAATATGACTGGTTGTTTCTCTAACCACTGTTGTTTTTTATAACCTTTGCTTTGGAATCAACTCATTGCCATTGTGGGTTTTTAGCTCCTATATGTACCTTTTATGGGCCCCATTACTCATGCCCGCCAAAAGAGGTCCTCCAGCGATAGTGGTTATATCCCCCCCTTCTATTGGAGGGGGGCCGATTTGGTTCCCTTGATCTGGTTATTAAGCCTAGAGTTGATTGACCGGATTTTCTGGAGCTGGATGAATCTTTTGCCCGACTAGCTAATTGAGATCTACTATGTTTCAGGCATATTGGGCTAATAGTCTAGACCGGATGAGAGTCTCAATCTCATCTCTTAGCTGACGACAATCATCAGTATTATGGCTGATGTCGTTGTGATATCGGCAAAAATTGGCGGGGTCTCTCTTCGCCCTCTGGTGCCTCAGGGGCTCCGGTTTCTTCCATGGAAGGCGATTAGAGTTTTCCAGGAAGACACACTCTCGTGTATCTATTAGGTCGGTATAGGCGATGTAAATGGACTTGTACTTTTCACCGAGCTTGCTCTTTTTGGTTCCATTCTAGTCGCCCTCACTAGTCCCCTTCCACTTATTACTCCCTATCTGGTTATTCTGGGTAGGGGGTTGAGCCGTAACTACAACATCCGCCACCACTCTCATAGGCTGGACAGGGGTCTGGTTGGTTCCTACGACAGGAGATTGTGCCTCCTCCAAATTTATCCGCTCCGAAGCCTGAGCCAATAATTCATATACACTCTTTACTCATTTTCGCTGGAGTTCTTTCCATAAATCACATCTTACTGTTATCTTTGTCATCATAGCCATGAGCTTGGAGCTGTCATCAATATCCCTAACTCATGCTGTTACATTGGTGAACCAGTTCAGATATGCCTTTAGGGACTCACCAGGTTGTTGTTTAATGTTAGCTAGCGAATCGGCTTCAATGCAAGATTCCTTCACAGCTCAGAATTGTCTCTTAAACTCGAAAGACAACTTCTTCCACGAGGTGATTGAATGTTTCTTGTACTTGTTGAACCACAATCTGGCCGGTCCAGTCAATGTTGCGAGGAACAAGATACATCTTAAGTTGTATCGGATGTTGTGGGCCATCCTAAATGTGTTGAACATCCCAAGGTGATTGGACGGGTCAATGTTTCCATCATATGCGGGCATGGTCGGCATCTTAAAGCCAATAGGATACGCAGCTGCCGCAATGTTAGGAGCAAAAGGCTCGAGCTCCTCGTCGAAATCACAATCGTTGAATCCTTTTCTAGTTAGGAGTCTTTTCATCTGTTCTTCCATTAAGGTCAGTCGCTCGAGGGGTGGATCCTTGACATCTAGGCTATTTGGGAGCTGATTATCAACCCCCATCCTGTTGTATGCATTAGATGGGTTATTTCCCTCCAAACTTAAGCTCGCTTAGGTGGGACATTTCCATTGTCGCGTACGATAGACAGATCTCCCTTGGGCAGAGTATAACTCAAATCATCACAGCGAACTAGATATCCTCTTTGTGAGTTCAAATGATCAGGCGGGTTGGGATGTGGGTCGGAACGAAGACTTTGTGCAAAGCTCAAGTAATTCTTCATGTCGCTCTCATGCCTGCCTCCACGTTGGCTCTCTGTTCAGTAGTGTAACACCCTACTTCCTTAGATTCGTTCCTAAGTGAGTTTAAAATGTGCAATTAACTCGCTAATTGAAGTTTTAGGTTAAAAGTGTGGCTAAACTGTAATAAAAGCCAATTAATTTGAAAATGTAGTCATTCATTGAAATTATAAAGCGTTATACATTTGGGATCCCAAAAATACAGTTTAGAAAATACTTTACATCTCAAAATACATTTAAGGTCGACTAGGCGACAAATTCAGGTCTATACATTGCATTTTCCCAAAATAACCCTGGTCGTGCCAGCCAGGTAGGCTAAACATGTACACATCGCTTCATGCTCTCCGTACTCATGGTTAGTCAACCTTTCCCTTGCCCTTACCTGCACCATAGAGCACCCGTGAGCCGAAGCCCAGCAAGAAAACTCAACACAAATAATCAACATATGCATATCTATCATTCAGCATATAACAAAGTCGCCAACATGCTAAACATATAATGGCCATGTCGTCCTAGGTGCTTTACCAGGCCCTGGGTTCACGGTCTACACTGTGAGGATGACTCATGCATCCGTGAAGGGTCTCACCCTAGCGGTTTGCACTCTGCATGCTCAACGCTGCTCCCGACCCTTGCCGTACTCAGCCTTGCACTCCACGTGCTTAACGTCGTTTCTGGCCCCTTGCCGTACCCGGCTTCCTGCTGTTCTCGGCCCCTTGTCGTACTCGGCTTCCTACCGTTCTCGGCCTTCGTCGTTCATTCACAAGTATGCAACACATAGCATATAATCAATGAATACTTAAACAAATACATAACATAAATAATAGGGATACACCTTGCAATTCAATCCCATAGGGTTGTGCCCTGCAATACAAACTATAGGGCCACGCCCTGCTCTACAGGTACAACAGTTTTCTTACCTGTGTCCCGAGCTTCTTGAGAACTGAAATCCTGAGCACAGTCCTCTAACCCAAGCTTCACTAAAAACCTAGTCACAACACACAAGTAACGCTCTCGTTACTAACCAATTCATAATTGTACCCCGGTACCCCGGAACCAATCCTGTGCTATCGAGACCTCCCGTTTCCCCACACAAGGTGGCGAAAGCGTCCCCTGAGCCCCCTGGGCCAAGGCCCTAAAAACACAAAATCCAACATCCTGAAAATGGCCTAGCACCACGGCACAACCCTACATGGGCTGCAGTGCCCAGCAGGGGCTCCTTGTCCAGACTCGTCCCAGTGCCGCGGCACAGAAGAATAGGGTCGTGGCGCTCATATGCGAACCCAAAAAACAGGGTTTTTCCCACTATTTTTCCAGAGCCAAAACTTACCTAAATCATTACCCAAGTACACCCAAGTTCCAATTCGACCCAAAAATCCAAATGAACAACATCGCAACACATAAACACCAGAAAACTAACTCAACACTCATCCAAGCTCAAAATCACCTAGTGGTTTAAAACTCCACAAAACTTAAACCACAACAGAGAATTCACTTCAGAAATCAATGAAATTCTTACCTTGAGTAGGAATTCGACCCTGAGCTGCTTTCAAATCCAATTCCAAGCTTAAATTACTAGACTCGTAAGCTTAACGTTGCCAAAACTTCATCCCAACAACCCACAATGCAAAACACAAATCAACTCCCAATCACAACACTTCCCATCAGAATTCAACAAAGATTTGAATTAAAAACTTACCCTTGATCTAACTAAGCCTCTGAACTCATGAATTTCTAGCTTAAGATCCTTCAAAAATCCAACACCATGGAGAGAGAGAGAGAGAGAAAACCGAATGGGACAATGAGCTAAGAGAAATTGATTCTTTTCCTTCCTTTCCCCTGTTTTGTCTAAGTGTTCTAGAGTCCCCAGCTTCCAAATGGTATATATCCTTTTGCCAAAATGACTAAATTGCCCCCTTAAGTTAGTCTATGTCCTCAAATACCACCAAGGGTAATTTAGTCATTTGACATATCCCGCTAAGTCCTCGAGTACACCTACAAAACCCTGTTAATCCCGGCATACTCAAATCATTACTAAATTACTATCTGTTACTCCATAAATCCCAAACTCATATTATATACCCAAAATACCCCTAGACTCCTCCCGAACCTGGTATTCGACCCCGTTGTGACTTTTTATCAAAACTGCTCCCTAGGACTGTTTCGGATCGTGCATCACAAATGTATCACCACTCACTCGTGGTGTCAATCACAATGTTCATAAATATAGCATTTATGCCCTCAACTGGCTAAAATTACAAATATGCCCCTAACAACCAAATGGGGTCCACATGCATATTTAATTCACCTAAACATGTATTTCTAATCACATACTCATCAAATTCACATATTAACATAATAAATCAATTATTGCCCTCCAGGCACTCTAATCAAGGCCCTAAACCTTATTAGCAAATTTGGGACGCTACAAGTAGCTTCCATTAGCGAAGCTTACAACTCGTGGTTGGGATCGAGGACCTGGATTATTAGTGTGAGGCTATGGAATATAAATTTCTTCTTAGGGAGGAGTGTAACATTCCAAATTACTTAATATGGCTTAGTGCTTGGATTAGGAGGCCAGAAATGCAATAATTGAATTAATGTGTTATTACGTGATTATATGCATGATTGTGTGTGTTGTATTATCATATGATTGTATTTGCATATATGTGGGCCATTTCTTATAAGAAGGGTATTTTTGTAATTTTGGCCCATTGAGGGCATATTTGTATATTTATCTGCATGAATGTGATATATGGGTAAGACCACAATATTACGTTGATACATTGGAGCTATTCGGCATGAGACGATCCAAGGAAGCAAGTTAGTGGTTCGGTCATAACGGGATTAATTACCGGGCTCGGGGTGAGCCTACAGGTAATTTGGTGCTTAGTACATTATCGGGAATGGGCGAGTAATGAGAAATGATTTGATAATTATTTGAGGATATTGGGAGTAACAGGAATTGAAGGACGTTAATTATGATTAATGGGGTCAGTGGTAATGACAAATTTGTCTGTAGGTGTCTTTAAGGGTTTTAGATGGCCCTAGGGGCATTTTGGTCATTTTAGGCAATAGATATACTCAGCCAAGGTAGGTTGTAGAAGGAACTAAGGCAAAAAAAAAAAAAAACAGATCTTCCTCTCTCCTCTTTCTCGATCACTTCCATTCTCTCTCCTGGTTCAGTTTTTGAGGCAAAGCTAAAAGATTAAAACTTGAGGATTTGAGGCTTAAGAGTTTATGATTGAATTACAGCAATTGAAGGTGTTAATTCATTGTTGAGGTAATGATTTTAAGTTTAAATGTTGAGTTTTACTCTGTTTTTAAGGTTAATTATAAGCTTCATAGTTTGATCTTAGAATTGGGTATTTGGTGGTGTTTTAGGTGTTATGAAGCTTGGGTTTTATTGTTAAAATGGTGGTTGTGTTGTGCTGGGGTTTGGTTTTGATATTGGGATCGTTTGGTTGAAGTTTTGGCTAAGTTAGGATTAAGGAAAATGCAGGGGAGCTGGGTTCGCGGGGTCAAGTCGTGGCTGAGTTCATGGGTGCCGCGACTTGAGTGAACCCCAGAGCCTTCATTGGGCTCTGTTAAGCAGGCGCACTGCGACCCTCAAGGGCAAGTCACGGCCCGCCTCTGGCACCCAGACAGGGAGGCCTGTCTGTCTGGGAGACACACCGCGACCCTTGGGGGTAGGTCGCGACCCACCTATTCTTGTTGACCCAGGCTTGGTTTTACTTGGTTTTAAGTGCGGGTTTTCAAACCTTAAGGATCGGGATAGAATTTACTAATTGTTTTGGTAGAATTCAAGGTCCCGGGGGCTAAGACTTGGTCCAAGAATCTTTTATTACTCATTTTATCGATGGGATTTCATATTTGGTTATGATTAGGTTACCACTAAAGGCCTAAGGACAGGATCGTTCTCAGGGGTCGTTCTTAACTTATTTTGCGCTCAAATCTGAGGTAAGAAAACTGAACCCATTATGTGACATACATGATTATTGTTGAAGCATGTTGATTGCTCTATATTTGGATATTTGTTGCATTATGAATGCTTGAATGTATTGTAATTTGAGCAACGCACTGACTTATTGGTTAGAAACGACGATGGTGTTCAGTGCTGGTCGTGAAGTTCTAACTTATCAGTCAGGATCGGCAATAGTACTGAGCACTGGTCGTATGGAATTGACTTATGAGTCAAGAGATGCAATAACGCATTGAACGCTGGTCGATATGATTAGATATAATCAACAAGAGCATTATATGCTCGTCCGACCTATTGGTCGTAGAAAACTAAAGTGATTGGCTAGTTACTCAGATCCATGGCTAAAAGGCTCATGTGACTTGATGGTCACATGGCTTAGGGCGCAGGAGCTCAGGATGTCTTATTAGTCATCTATCCAGGGTGTAGGACCCCAAAATGACTTTAAAAATCTTCATTTGATTAGGGCTACGAGCTCTAGAATGATTTCATGATCATTTATTAATACTTGTATACATAGAGTAACAAGTTTTCTTGTTGAGCCTTGGCTCACGGGTTCTATGTGGTATAGGTAAAGGGAAAGAAAACCTTACCCAGCCTTGAGTGGAGAGCTTAGGTTGTGAGGTGTACATATGCAATCGCTTGACCAAGACGGCCAAGGTGTTTCATGGGGGAACTAGGGTTTAACCATATTTTTGTCGCTTAGTTCGGCGGGATTGTAACTTTTGAACTGTAATGACCATTTTGGATTGTAAAAACTTTGTAAACACTTTTGTGGGATCCCATTCACAGTTTAATGTTTTTAATAAAATATATCCACTTAGATGCACGTTTATGGCCTAATGACTCGTTTAGCGAGTTAAGAACTATTTAAAGTACACAGTGTGACGGTCCTGGCTAACTAGGGCGTTACAACTTGGTATCAGAGCGTCCCAAGGTTTAGGGTTCCTGTAGACTTCCTGGGCATGTACACTCACCACTGAAGACATGCTCGACTCATGGTTCGGTAACTATTTATGTGGTTATGTGTTTAACTGCTTAAATAGAATGTAAATGCTTTACCTACATGCATGAGATACACTGATAGGGATGGCCCTTGACTACTGCATGATGAGCAAGAAGGTGCTTAATAGCACTAATATGCTAGAACATGCTTATTAGCATTATTAATTGTAAATTTCTAAGTGTTAAATGTTAACTGTTATGTTTATGAATCGACATGCTTATTAACATGATTGTTGAACGTCGATGAGTTTCTACTTGATCTTGGACCGTGAGGCGATAATAGGTTTAGTTATCACTACCTAACTGGCCACATTGACTATTACAGCAAGGTATAAGTTGAAAGTATGCTTCCAAGACAGGTAGATTTATCAACTGGGCAGGATGATCAAAGCCAGAACAATAGACAGGGTTAGGATAATGACTAAGGTCAGACCCCTCAACTAGCTCCTGAGAACTAGCAACAGTTGATTGCTGATTTGCAAGCCAGGGTAATGATGTAGGAAGAAGAAATACGCCTCCTAAGACAACAAGTTTCTACAGGGAACATCTTGCCAGAGGCACCGCCTGTAATGATGCCAACAGCTAAGCAGCCGCCAAAGAATGGGAATAAAAGGGAACCTCTTTATGAAAGGTTCAAGAAACAGCACCTTCTAGTTTTTAAGGGTAGTACAGATCCGGCCAAGGCCGAGTAGTGGATGAGCATGGTTACCAACATCCTAGAATTTATGAGGGTGTTTGGTAATGAGAGGGTGGCTTGTGCCACATATATATTTCGGGAGGATGCCCGAATTTGGTGGGATGTGATATCCCAGACCAGGAATGTTAATGCCCTGAGTTGGGAAGAGTTTTAGATTCTGTTCAATGAAAATTACTATAATGATGCCATTAGGGCTGCAAAAGCTTAAGAGTTCAACAAGTCGTTTCAGGGAAGTTTGCCAGTGACTGGATATGCCTTAAAGTTTGACAGATTGGCAAAGTTTGAATGGAACTGGTGCCCACTGATGGGACTAGAAGGGAGAGGTTTCTCTAGGGGCTACAACCTAGGATAGCCCTTGATGTTCGTATTACCACTATGCCAGGAGTGACTGCTTATGCATAGGTGGTTGAGAAGGCGCTCACAGCTGAGAGCGCAGAGAACAAGATCTGGCAGGATAATGCAGCCAGGAGAGACATTAGGGGGTGGGACCTCCATTAACACTACAAAAAATATGACTAAATATTACGGTAAAATATAGCATAATTTTTAAAACGTTATTGTTGAGTAAGTGAATAAATACACGGAGTAAAACAGCAAATGAAATTCAGGCACCAAATAAATTAGTAATATCGCGCCTTTACTTCGTCCCCTCCTTTTAATTCACATTCTGATTCTATAAAATCAGAAAACAAAAGAAAAACAAAAAGCTCTCTTTCTGAAATGGAACCTCTCTGCCCTAACCGCTCCGACTCTCTCCTATGTTCAGTCTCTCTCTCGATCTCTTTTCTCTCTGTTCTTCTCCCTCTATTTCTTTCACATGGTCGACGGGTGAATGGAAGTGTGCAGGGGCTTCTCTCGGAAACTAGCTTTGGAAAGGGACAGTGCGATGACATCATTCTTCAACTGTAACTCTCTCTCGCTCTATCTTTCTCTCTGAGCTACTCTATCGTTCAATCTTTCTTTCTTTCTCTCTGTTTGTTGCAGGTGTGTAACAAGGTGGTGGAGGCCCACGACTTGGGTCGTGTGATAGGGAGGCTTGACTCGTGGGTCTACGGCGTGGCTCGCTCGTGGGTGCGACGGTGCTTGCGGTGGAAGTTTATTCGACGGGTTTGACTTTAGTGAGGTTATTCTACAACATTTATGGGTTTGATAATTGTTTTGAGTTTTGCATTGATTTAATTTGAGATTGAGTTTGAGGAAAAGTAATACATATATGGTTTTGAGTCGATCATGTGATGCTCAAGGCATGATGACAGAGTTTTCTGAAGGAGATGTTTTTGTCGGTGGGGCTGAGATTCATGGGTTGAAATGACAGAATATTGGGTCTTGGCTACCAAAGTTGGAGTATCAAGTGCTTCCTTTGCAGCTTAAAGATGTGAAACGTGGTATTAGTCATCAAGGTGGTCTTGTACCAGGTTAGTTCCAAGTTAATAGTCTATAATGTATATTGATAATCTTTTCTCAACCAATAATCAATGTAGGAAGTTTCTTGTTTTTTTTTTTTGCCGTAAGACCTTAAATATGATGGACTTATTGGGCACCATGTTTCCTCAACGATAAAAGGTAGTTCTGATGAAAATAATTTGTGGGCAAATTATGGCCTAACTTTGAAAAACATGTCAGGTGTTTGAGATGATATTATTTCCTTTGTTGCATTTAATTTTTTATAATGATGTGCATTTTGAAAACTCCATTTCTGATCATTAAAACATGTTTTGAATTTGGGCCTTTGATCATTTTTGTTCTACTCGTTTCAGCAGTGCCTTTGTTTTTGTGTCTGAATATGTCGTTTATAATGATGATAGTTTACTTTAAGCAACATGAGTTATGGTACTTGATAATGTAATAATCACTTCAGGTTGATGTGATTTGGATTAAACATACTTAAATTTTTGGGAAAACTTAGTGCTCTCAAACCCCAGATAAAAGGAAAATCATCAAGATATATTTATTCTCAGTGGACATGTGCTCATTCATTGATTGTTTATGCTCTTTATGCGAATTTAACTATGCAATTCTTCATTAATTTAGTAGCATAGACTTGTTAAGGGTGGTTCATTCAGAATGTCAAGACCATCTTTCCAGTTCTTGAGTTTATAATTTTGGGTTTGTTGTGTAGGCTATTTTTTTTATTAATGACGTGCTAATGCTTTCTTCTTGGAGGCTGATCGGTTCATACAAAAAAAAAACATATTTGGACTACAAAGTACAATTGAACATCAAACATATTTGGACTACTACAAAGCAAGAACCCAGGCATCTCTCTCACGAGTCGTGCGCTTGCTAACTCACCTGCTAGAAGCAGGAACCCAGGCCAGAGTATTCGAAACAGTGAGGTAATTTTTAATTTAGATTTCAATTTCAAATCAGATCATCAATGTATATGTATATATATATATGTGTATTCGAAACTGTGAGTTGATGCATTAATGCATTTTTGAATTAAATTCGGCTTTTCCTTTTGCATTTTCATGTCGAGAAATCTCTTGCACGTTGATTCTACTCCTCACTTCAAACCATCTTTCTCTGCTAATTTAAGGTAAATCTAGGAACTTTGCCTAATACTTTTTTATGTTTGTTCGCTTATTGTTGCTGAATGCTTGCACATTTCTGTTAGAATATAGTAGGTTTCACAATACATTTACATTCTTTATTCTGAAAAGGAAGTGCTTCCTCACAAGAAATGTTTAGAGACCGCAGTTCAACCTTATTGCTCTATCTCTGTATTTATTAATTTTTTGAATTTTTATTTTATTTTTTCTTTTTTACTAACAGTCAGGCTTATACAAATTTTTGGACTTCCTTGAATATAGACAAAATATATCATGATATAGAATACAAAGAAAATCAAACATGGTTTATATCTTTGGGTGGTATTGACAATCACTTGTTAGATAACCATCCACTATAGTTATAGCTTTTATAATTTGGGAAAGCAAAGTTACTTTGATTGGATTTTATCTCATTTTATGTTTATGGCAAAGCCAAAACACATCTTCACTATGTGTTCGGTGTTACATTTTCAATATCACACAAATATTTTCTATAAATTTTCACGTCTCAAGGGCATAGCTGAAAGTGCATTATAGAAAGATATAACTCTGGTTGTTGAGGGTTTGTTAGGTGTTGTCTTTATAGTGGCTGCATTAACAGATGAAGCAATGGATGTTGAAGTACTATAGTGATCTTGTATTATTGTATCATTTGGGACTTTAGTTTTCTCATCTTTTTTTTTAAAAAAAAAATTATTTTTTATAGATGTTGCTTGCATGAGTTTCACCTCCTTAATGTTTTAATTTTTTTTTTCTTTACCTATAATTTAACAACATGTTTGCATTAAAAAAAACAAATAGAAGGAAAACAGAGAGCCAAAAACTGAGATAAAATGAAATCAAATTACAAGCACTGTACTATATAGCAACTGCTATAATTTTTTTGTCCCAAATATTTTAAAGTTAGGCAAGGATTCCTAGTAAAAAAAAATGAACATATTCAAAAGCCTTTGATGGAAAAATCCAATGAAGAGACATGTGGTTTACTTTTACATAATTTTTGTTCTTAGACACATCATCAAACCTTTGACTAATTGAGGAGGTCTCTATAACCATTTTCCATTTTAAGAGGTGTCAGGGTCTTAATGTAGTTTTGGCTAAAGTAAAGGGTCATGGTGTATTTTTCATTTGGGTCCCAGTATCTTATCTTTTTCAGTGACCTGACAATATAGAAGTTTTTGGTTTAATTTGAGATTTTGGCAGTGCTTTAATTTGATTTTTTATATCTGTCTAAAAACCTGGAATTCTTGTCTTAGTTCTTTACACTGAAAAATTGCAGGTCTTGGGTTCATTATATTGTCTATTACATAAGAATGCTTGTAAGATGGCTTATAAGGAGTGATTTAATAGAAAACTAATGGGGTCCCAATCCCAAACTATTAAAAACACCAAATAGAAAAACATTATGCAGTTGGCCAATGTCGCATAGATTTAAATTGCATGCACAGTGGTTAGAATTTAAAGATTTAGTTTAATAATAACAAGCAACGTAAATCTCATATGAGGTTCATGCATATCTATGTAATAATCTATTTGGTTTTAAGGGAAATTAAATTTAAAATTTGTACATTGGATTCCTTACCACGTCTGAGTAATTTTTAGGATGTTCTAGACGTCTACAGTTTTCTAGGCTTTGAAAGTGCTTATAAATGAATGCTTGTTTGTCTTTTGGTCTCAAAATCAAATCCTAGGATTCATAAGAAAATGTCTTTATTGCAAAGGGGATTACACATGGACCTATGGAAGAAATGGAAACAGGTATATGAATTCCTGTTATTGCAGATTACCATCGTAAATGTTGTGTAAATTATAATTTTTTCATACTTTTCTTTTATAATGGTATACGAATTCCAGATGGGCACTCATTTTTCTCACTGTTTGGACTGGCTTTTTTTTAGGGTGTTCGATGCAAAAATATCCATGTACATTCAATGAGAATAAAATCAATTCAAAAGTACAATGGTTCTGTTTTTGGCCATTATCTAAATGGAGTAATGTTTATAGTAGTTTCGTTAAGCAAAACACTACTTAAATATGTATTGATGTGTGTGTCAGAAGATCAACTGATTTTTTCTTTAATTTCTCTTTATATGTACTGCTGTGTGTGTTTTTATGGCTTAAAGGCATATTTGAACAGTACTTAAATATGTTCTCAGAACTTAAGCTTCTATTAAATTACTTAAAAGTAAAAAAGAAAAAGTATGTTATTTGTGAGAAATGGGGTACGAATGCTGGATTTGAAGATTGATCTCAATTCATGTGCTTTTATTATTCTACAATTTTTAACATTGTTTTCTTTACAAGTAATAAATTAATTATAAGGAAATTAAAAGGGTAGCTATCATATTGTGAGTCAAAATTAGTACACATTTAATCCATTGTATAAAATAGTTATATCAACATTGTCTGGAAGTGACAGAGAACAAACTTTTGAGAGGATCTAGGGATATAGGGCTAGTCGATGAAAATAAGATAAAAAAGATTTGAACTCCTCTCATTAAGTAGTTACGGTATAATTGTTCTCCATTTGAAAATAGATTGAGTTCATTTAAATCATTTTTTCCATTTATTGTTCTGTGCCACAACTCAATGTGTTCTTTATAGTAATATTTGTGTACCTTTTTATTTGTTTGCCATTGATTCATTTAAATATTAACAGAGCTTTTACCACTTTACTTTTGTAGGACTAATGAGAATAATTGCTAGGATACATATGCTTGGGGCTCTAAACGGTGTGAAGATGGACTTGGCAAATGTTGTTTCCCCTTTGCTTATAGGTATAAGCAATTTTTTACATTCTTGTATATATTATGGAGCTCTATTATTTGATCTTGATTTAAGTTATGTCCAATTTGGTTTTTTTATGTGCTTAAGGTTTTATGTGAGATTGTATATATTCGAAGCTATTGTGATAATACATCCTTCTCTTGTAGCTTTTGTACTTTTGATAGTATTTTTGTAGTTTAATATTTTATTGCCTAAGTTTATTATTGTAAATTTATTATACATTTGGAAGTTGTATTGTATTAATTGCACAAATATATTTGGTCAGGAAATATTCAAGGTGATTCTCAATGCATGACCTAGATGATGTGCTTCTTGATATTGATTCTGGTTTTGATATGTATTTACTTGTATGAACAATGATCATTAATTTTTGTTGGATAGTGACAATATAGATAGTAGTATACATTGGCTTAAGAAACACTAGACATGTTTCAATATAGATAGTAGTATACATTGGCATCTGCTGATTTTTATATTTCTTGCTTACTCTTTAGGTTTGACTAATCTGGAGAATATGAATCTGTCATTCACATTAGTAACTAATGGTGGTTTGAAAAAGTTGTCTAAATTAACATCACTTAAATCACTTAACTTGGATGCATGCCAAATTACTGACGAAGGACTTGAAAATCTTACGAGTAAGTATTTTAATGCAAGTTTAGTGTCTCTACACTTAATTTCTGACTAGTGTTTCTCTGTACTTATTAAAATTAGGCCAAACTTTGATTCTCCTAATTTACTATTTTCTTCATTATTATCCTTTAATTTCAAATATTGAGTTTATTCCCTGTGCTCATGTAAGCAGGGCCTCTGATGTTAATAATAATGTCAGTCAATTGTGAATTCAGATCTTACTGAATTGACACACCTGGATCTTTTTGGAGCTCATATCACAGATTCTGGAATGAATTATTTATGATGTATGTTAATGAATTGCAGTCATGACCCCTTTTTATTTAATCAGTGCATTATAATCATGGCTCTGGTTTTGTGTCAATTACTATCGATTGCCATAACATGCATGAGAAATTAAGTACTTTACATTTATTTTTACATATTATATGTTCGCACTTGAATTTTTTATGCACGTTAGTTACTCCCTACATATTTGAAGCTTTTCAATTCATGTTCCTTGCAGATTGTGAATTTCAAATTTGACTGTAATCCAACTGCAAGGAGTACAGTGTTCATTTCTTAATTTAAAAGTCCTATGCTAGGATCTCACTATGTTTCTAGCAACAACAGTCTATTGGTTTAAGGTCTATAGGGAGCAGCTAGCGAAGAATAACTCCAGCTTAGCTTATCATATTGTTTTTCATAGGTCTAATGAGTAGATAGGAAAAACACTCATATTTATGGTCTCTGCTAGTGATTCATGTTTGAGTGAAACTCTGGTTCCATTAAGTAGGTTCATAGGTGCTCTCCAAATTTGATGATGGTGATCCACTAATAAATTAGAATTTCACCCTTTATGCAAACGACATCAATTGGATGTTTTTTAGCTTGGCCATATTATTATGATATGCTGAATTATGTTGTTCCAATATATTTCCATACTAAACAGGCTTTAGGATTTTGGATTGGCTGAAGGCTTTAGGATTTTACTCATCTTCAATTTATTTATGCTATAATTTCTTACTGTATTGTATATGCTCTGTTTTCACTTTACTGTTTTTCCTGATTATATTGTATCATATATACTTGATTGATCTATACTTCTGCTTTTTCATTTTGATGGTTTCTAGAGCTTATTGACTAATAACTCATAGCTTCAATTGTTTCAATTTTGTTTTTCTTTTCTATAATAAATTGTTGCTTAGACTTTGTGAGTCAGTTAGAGAGTGAGATGGCTGATGTGTTGTAAATCATTAAGTACTATCTTTGCTTAGACTTGTCCCTCCTTAGTGACTATCATTGGTCTATTTTGCCATTTCTGTCATGTCTTCTCTGTGGAGCCTATTTTTTCTTAAGTTTTCTTAGTTCTGTTTCTGCTCTGATGTTGTTCTATTTGTTGTCAGCTTTATTCTCTCTTATGTTTTATAGGGGTGTTGTTATGGGAAGTTTATGGTCTGTTACTTGTCATTTTTTTGTAGTTTTCACCATGTTTCCTTGTTTTATGTTTCCCCTGGTTTTGTTTGTCTTGAAGTTGTCCCTCTATCTCTATAGTTTCTAGTTTTTCCTAGTGATTTTGTTGTCTCTGTAGCTTTATAATGGTTTGTATAAATTATATATATAAAGGACTTCTTTTTAGGAATTTTGTTGCACCAAGTAAAATTTAATCAAAAGAAAAAGAAGGGAAGATTTCAAGTGCTAATAGGATAATTAGTTTCTCTTTGAACCTTGTGTTGTTGTTCAGTAATTTTCCCTCTTTATTTGTTTATTTATTATTTAGAATTTTGCTATATTTGTTCTAAAGTGCATTTTAGTTTTTATGTGTTATTATAAAAGAAGAAGAGAAAACTTACTGTACCACTAATTTGAATCTACATCTTTGTTTCTTTTTACCCTATGCTTGCTTTTTTCTCTATGCCCTTAAATCATGAAGCTTTCTTGCCATGGAAACATCCACCCTCGCTGCCCTAGTGGATATTTTTTGCACATGTTTAGAAACTCTATTATGTGGTCAGGGAATTTTTGAGCCTTTTTCTCCTTATTTAATGTTGAAGTCAAACTAATTGCTCATTGTTTTATGGTACTTTTAAGTTCCCCTTTTTTCTGTATTTCTCCTTTTCTATTTTTCTGCTGAAAGTGTGATATGTTTGATAACACAAAAAAATCAGATTTCTTCAGGTATTTTTGTGCTGAAACAATCATTTGAGTATGAGCTATCTAATAAAGAGGCATTTAAGTCAAAGTAACATAAATACTATCTATTGGATTCACTAAACTAACATACATTCTATTTCAATTTAGGCAAGAACCCAGGCAAGAACATCTCTGTCTTCCTCACACAAGCCACATCAATATCTCCTCTGCTGGAAGGAAGAACCTAGGCAAGAACATCTCTGTGAGGTATTTTTTATGGAGATTTCAATTTAGTATCACATAATCAATGTATCATTACTATATCAATATATATTTATAAAGTGTTTGCTAGATTTGGCCAAAATAAATGTATTTGATCTAAGTTTCTAATTAAGAATTTGGTATGTTTGGTTTAGTTGATGCAATTTAGTTCCTTTGGACTGTGTTGAGTATTTATGAGATAGGGAAGATTACTAATAGCTATTTAAACTTTATGGCAACTATATTATAGGTTGTTTGGGGGAGTGTGAGTTTGTTTGTATTTCAAGATTGTAAATATCTAGGTAGAGGAGTATTTTTCACATTGTATGGTAGAGGAGTATTAATCATTTAATTTCCTATGTGGCTGAGCAAGCCGATGTCACAATGGAAACAAGAGCATAATGAATCAACTTTTTTTATGTACTCTGTTAGTTTACTATTAACTTTAAGTTGAAGCATTAATTATTTAAATTTTGTTGTAGCTAAGCAAATGGACTCACAACAAAGACAAGTGCACAAAGGATGATGAATTGAAGGATGGAGCAAGTTTCATGCATGATTTACTTTTGTGTATCTTGTAATGTTTCTGTTTTTTATTTTTTGAAGTAAAAAATGTTCAAGATTATAAAATTTTATTATGTTATGCTTTTAAACTTAAAGTTAGAACTAAGATCTCATGAAGTAGACACATTCATGATTTGAATTAGTTATTGTTTAATGTAATACTTATGGTTTATCAATCTATTGAGAATTACATTTTATGATTAATTTTGATTTTTTATCAAAATACAATAATAAAAATATTTTAATAAAAAAAACAACCTTGTAAGTATACTTATCAAAATAAAAATAAAATATATTATCCACATGAAAATAACAAAATTTTATTACTAGACTTTTAATATGTTATGATTTAGAAACATATTATAAGCGTAACAAATCGTTATGATTTATATAATATAATAAACTAAAAATGTTATCAAAATAATCAAATGTAACAGTTGAAAAGTGTTATGCAAAAAATATAAGATTAAACATCAAATTTATAATCAAATACTCTAACTAAATGTTATTATTTGAATATTATAGCAAATAAAAATGTGTTATTGAATAGTTTAAGATAACATCGAACATAACATTCAAATACTGTTATAGAAAAGATAGGACTTTTAATAACAGGGGCTATGTTAGCATTTTCAGAAGCGTTATCAATACTCCCGGTTAGCAGTTTTTAAGTGTTATGAATACTGTTTTTTCTTGTAGTGATTTATGGGTTCAGGTAGGGGCGGAGGCCCTAGTGATCAGAGAAGAAAGGCCCCTGATGCCTTCTCAGCTCCAGGCCCTGACAGGAGACCATGTGGTATTACAATGGGTCGCCAGGGCGGCAATGAGGTCTAGAGGACTTTTCCTGAGTACCCTAGATGCAAGAGGTGTCATCTAGGGGAGTGTCAGGCAAGAGCCTACTTTTTATGTGGAGTAGTGGGGCGCTTGAGGAAAGATTGCCCGAGAGCAAGAATGGTAGAGCCAAGAAGGCGGACAGCTCAGCCCCAACTCAAGTGTTCGCGTTGACTCAGGCAGAAGATGAGGCTTGTCCCTCAGTAGTTACAAGTCAGCTTTTTAGTGTTGGAACCCCTTATACTGTTTTGATTGATTTTGGTGCTACACATTCTTTTGTTAGTATAATTATTGATAGATTGTGTAGACCATGTGATTATTATACTGTGGGGTTCAAAACCTTATTACCCATTGGGGAGTTAGTAGTATCCAGAAGATGGATCAGATCATTGACATTGACAGTGGAGGGCAGAGAGTTATCAGTTGATTTGATAGTTAGTTATGAACGACTTTGACATGATTTTGGATATGGACTGGTTAGTGAAGTATGTGGCAACCATAGATTACAGAAGGAAAATGGTAACCTTTGAGCCTGAAGGTGAGGATGCTTTTGTGTTTGTTGGCACTATGCATGGACCTCGTATACCTATGATATCTGTTATAAGGACTAGATATATATTGCAAGGAGGTCGCATAGGATTCTTAGCCAGTGGGACCAGAGGAGACCAAACTAGTCTTTGAGTTTCTGGATGTGTTTCCAAAAGATTTACCAGGGTTGCCACCACACAGAGAGATTGAATTTGTGATTGAACTGGCACCAGGGACGGAGCCAGTGTCGAGGGCACCTTACAAAACGGTCCCAGCAGAATTAAAAGAACTGAAGGTGCAATTGCAGGAGCTATTAGATTTGGGT
The DNA here is from genome assembly GCF_963169125.1 of Humulus lupulus. Taxonomy (NCBI): domain Eukaryota; kingdom Viridiplantae; phylum Streptophyta; class Magnoliopsida; order Rosales; family Cannabaceae; genus Humulus; species Humulus lupulus. The sequence continues at coordinate 116,744,563 of NC_084794.1, read as the reverse complement.
TTTATTAGACCTAGTTTCTCACTGTGGGGTGCACCAGTTATGTTTGTGAAGAAGAAGGATGGTTCTCTGAGGATGTGTATTGATTATGGAGAACTGAATAAGTTAACAATTAAGAATAAGTATCCTCTGCCAAGGATAGATGATATGTTTGACCAGTTGCAAGGTAAAAGGGTATTCACAAAGATAGACCTTCGAACTGGTTATTATCAGCTGAGGGTCTAGGAAGGAGATATACTGAAGACTGCTTTTCGAACCAGATATGGGCATTATGAGTTCTTAGTCATGTTCTTTGGGTTGACTAATGCCCGAGCTGCTTTTATGGATTTGATGAACAGAGTGTTCAAGGATTGTTTGGACCAGTTTGTGATTGTCTTCATTGATGATATTCTGGTTTATCCTCAATCAGAGTCAGAACATGAGCAACATCTGAGGTGGGTTCTACAGAGATTGAGGGAACACAGATTGTTTGCCAAGTTCAAGAAGTGTGAATTCTGGTTATCTCAGGTAACTTTCCTTGGTCATATTTTCAGTAAGGAAAGGATCAAGGTGGACCCGGCCAAGATAGAGGTGATCAGAGATTGGCTAAGGCTAAAGAATGCTTCAGAGGTTAGGAGCTTCCTTGGGTTGGCAGGTTACTACAGGCATTTCGTGGAAGGGTTCTCAAAGATAGTCACTTCATTGATCGAACTGACACACAAGAATCATAAGTTTGTGTGGTCAGATAAGTGTGAGAACAACTTCCAGGAATTGAAGCAGAGGTTGATTACAACTCTAGTTTTGAGTCTTCCAACAAATTAGGAGAAGTTTGTGATATACTTTGATGCCTCACATCAGGGTTTGGGTTGTGTTCTTATGCAGTCAGGGAAGGTGATTACTTATGCCTCACATTAGTTGAAAGAATATGAACAGAGATACCCCACTCAAGACTTAGAGTTGGCAATAGTGGTCTTTACATTAAATGTATGGAGACATTATCTTTATGGGGAGAAGTGTGAGATCTACACTGACCAAAAGAGCCTTAAGTACTTTTTCACACAGAAAGACCTGAATATGAGACAAAGGCGTTGGCTAAAGTTAGTAAATGAATATGATTGTGAAATATTGTATCACCCAGGAAAGGCCAATGTAGTAGTGGAAGCTTTAAGCCGGAAAGGTCCGGGACAGATTTTTAGTGCGAGGCTGATATCCAGAGAGTTAGTAGAGGATAAGACCAGAGTTGGCATAGAGTTACTGGTAGGCCAGTTGGCCAACATTACGTTACAATCTACGCTGTTGGAAAGAATAAAGGAAGGTCAGTTGGGTATTCCACAACTGACGAAGATCAGAGAGGACGTTCTGGCTAGAGTGTCTCGGGACTATACAGTGTCAGATATGGGCTTGTTGAGATACAAAGCTCGGATATGTGTTTTGATAGACACTGCTATGAGACGAGAGATTTTGGATGAATCTCATACTACTCCTTACTCTTTGCATCCAGGCACCACGAAGATGTATCAGGATGTGAGATCGTTGTATTGGTGGTCTGGGAAGAAGAGGGATGTGATAGAATATCTGGCTAAGTGCTTGACATGTCAACAGGTCATGGCTGAGCATCAGAGACCAACAGGGCTATTACAGCCTCTGGACATCTCAGAGTGGAAATGGGAGGATACCACAATGGAATTCATGGTGGGGTTACCCAGGACTGTGGGTCAACATGATTTGGTGTGGTTTATCGTGGATCGATACACCAAGTCAGCTCACTTCTTACCAGTGAGGACAACTTATACAGTTGATCAGTAAGCAGATCTCTATGTGAAAGAGATTGTGCGCCTTCATGGGGAACCGAGGTCGATCATGCCAAATCGGGACCCCACATTCACTTCCTAGTTATGGGGAAGTTTGCAAAGGGCCATGGGTACACAGTTGAAGTTCAGTACTGCTTACCATTCTCAGACAAATGGACAATCTGAGAGGACGATCCAGACATTAGAGGACATGCTGCAAGCATGTGTGCTGGACTTTGGTGGGTCGTGGAGTAAGTATCTACCTTTGATAGAGTTTTCCTACAACAACAGCTATCGGTCGACCATTGGGGTGGCTCCTTATGAGATGCTGTCTGGTAGGAAATGCAGATCTCCCATTCATTGGGATGAGACAGAAGAAAGGAGATACTTGGGTCCTGAGGCAGTTCAGAGAACCAATGAGGCCACTAAGAATATTAGAGCCTAGATGCTTGCTTCTCAAAGCAGATAGAAAAGTTATGCAGATCCCAAACGCATGAATGTGGAGTTCCTACTGGGAGACTATGTCTTCCTTAGAGTCTTGCCATGGAAAGGGGTGAGAAGATTTGAGAAGAAGGGCAAGCTGAGCCCTAGATTTGTAGGTCCATTTGAGATCCTGGAGAGGATTGGTCAGGTGGCCAGTAGGTTGGCCTTACCTCCGGCATTATCAGCCATGCATAATGTATTTCACATTTTAGCTCTTCAAAAGTATGTGTCAGATGTGACTCATGTGTTGAGTAGCGAGGATCTGAAACTTGAGGCAGATCTCTCCTATGAGGAACAGCCAATCCAGATACTAGACAGAAATGAAAGGTTCTGAGAAATAAAACTATACCTTTGGTCAAGGTATTATGGAGGAACAACAAGGTCGAGGAAGCGACTTCGGAGCTGGAGTCAGATGTGCAGAGTCAGTATCTCGAGCTATTTAGGTAAAATTTAGAGGACGAAATTTCTATAAGGAGAGGATAGTTGTAACGTTCCAAATTCCTTACTATGGCTTAGTGCCTGGATTAGGAGGCCAGGAAGGCAATAATTAATTTAATGTGTTATTATGTGATTATGTGTGTTGTATTATCATATGATTGTATCTTATAAGAAGGGCAGTTTCATAATTTTGGCCCGTTGAGGGCATATTTGTATATTTATGTGCATGTATGTGATATATGGGTGAGACCACATTATTATGTGGATATACCGGAGCTATTCGGCATGAGACGATCCTTGGAAGTAAGTTAGCAGTTTGGTCATAAGAGGATTAATTACCGGGCTTGAGGTGAGCCTAGGGGTAATTTGGTGCTTAGTATTGGGAAATGATTTGATAATTATTTGAGGATATTGGGAGAAACGCGAATTGGAGGACGTTAATTATGATTAATGGGGTAGGTGGTAATGAGAAATTTGCCCTTGGGTGGCTTTGAGGGTTTTAGATGGCCCTAGGGGCATTTTGGTCATTTTTGGCCAGTAGATATACTCAGCCAAGGTAGGCTGTAGAAGGAACTAAGGCAGAAAAAATAGAGCTTCCTCTCTCCTCTTTCTCGTTCATTTCCATTCTCTCTCTCGGTTCAGTTTTTGAGGCAAAGCTAGAAGATTAAAACTTGAGGATTTGAGGCTTGAGAGTTTAGGATTGAGTTGCAGCAATTGAAGGTGTTAATTCATCGTTGAGGTAATGATTTTAAGTTTAAACCTTGAGTTTTACTCTGTTTTTAGGCTAATTAGAAGCTTAATAGTTTGATCTTAGAATTGGGTATTTGGTTGTGTTTTAGGTATTATAAAGCTTGGATTTTATTGTTAAACTGGTGGTTATGTTGTGTTGGGGTTTGGTTTTGATATTGGGATTGTTTGGTTGAAGTTTTGGCTGAGTTAGGATTGAGGAAAATGCAAGGGAGCTGGGTTCGCGGGGTCAAGTCGCGACTGAGTTCATGGGTGTCGCGACTTGAGTGAACCCCAGAGCCTTCACTGGGCTCTGTCTGGCAGGCGGGCGGTGACCCTCAAGGACAAGTCGCGGCCCGCCCTTGACACCAAGACAGGGGGGCCTGTCTGTCTGGGAGGCGCACCGCGGCCCTTGGGGGCAAGTCGCAGCCCTCCTGTTCTTGTTGAGCCATGCTTGGTTTTACTTAGTTTTAAGCGCGGGTTTTCAAACCTTAAGGCTCGAGATCGAATTTACTACCCGTTTTGGTAGAATTAGAGGTCCCGGGGGCTAGGACTTGGCCCAGGAATCTTTTATTACTCATTTTATTGATAGGATTTCATAGTTGGTTATGATTAGGTTACCGCTAAGGGCCTAAGGACAGGATCGTTCTCAAGGGTCGTTCTTAACTTATTTACGCTCAAGTCCAAGGTAAGAAAATTGCACCCATTATGTGACATACATGATTATTGTTGAAGCATGGTAATTGCTCTATATTTGGATATCTGTTGTATTATGAATGCTCGAATGCATTGTTTATCTGAGCAACGCACTGACTTATTGGTTAGAAACGACAATGGTTTTAAGTGCTTGTCGTGAAGCTCTGACTTATCAGTCAGGATCGGCAATAGTACTGAGCACTGGTCTTATGGAATTGACTTATGAGTCAAGAGTAGCAATAACGCATTGAACCCTGGTTGATATGATTAGATCTAATCAACAAGAGCATTAATGCTCGTCCGTCCTATTGGTTGAAGAAAACTTAAGCGCTTGGCTAAACTATGGCTAGTTACTCAAAGCCAGGGCTAAAAGGCTCAGGTGACTTGATGGTCATATGGCTTAGGGCGCAGGACCCCAGGATGTCTTATTAGTCATCTATCCAGGGCGTAGGACCCAAAAATGACTTAACAATCATCATTTGATAAGGGCTGCAAGCCCCAAAATGATTTCATGATCATTTATTAATACTTGTATACATGCAGTAATAAGTTTTCTTGCAGAGCATTGGCTCATGTGTGCTATGTGGTGCAGGTAAAGGGAAAGAAAAGCTTACCTAGCCATTGTGGAGAGCTTAGGTGGCGACATGTACATATTCAACCGCTTGACCACTACGACCAAGGTTTTTCTAAGGGGAACTAGGGTTTAACCCTATTTTTGCCGCTTAGATCGGAGGGATTGTAACTTTTGAACTATAATGACCATTTTGGATTGTAAACAACTCTGCAAACACTTTTATGGGATCCCATACACAGTTTAACATGTTAAATAAAATATATCGATTCCTTTTGATTAAGATTTTAACCCTGACCTATTAATAACACTCAGATGCACGTTTATGGCCTAATGACTCGTTTAGCGAGTTAAGCACTATTTAAAGTACACAGTGTAATGGCCTTGGCTAACCAGAATGTTACAAGGAGGATTTCTCCTGCCATCCCCTCGAGCTAGAGCATTCCTCTATGGGCGAGGTGGTGTTGGATGTCGAACCAATGACGACAGATGTCTTATTGGTGAAGCTATCCTTGTTCCATCGGGGCGCACTAGAATATCTCGCCCTTGGTCTATTCCAACGTCCTGGGTTGGAGGCACAACCAATTCATTTCTCCGTGTCGGAGGCTCTAGCCGTGGCACAGATAGATTTGCTAGGATGTCTCGCTTCCTTGAATCGGTGTCAGCTCGCCCTGTTTGGCCAGGCTGGTTCCTGTGAGTGTGAGTTGAATGGTCTTTCCTGCAAGGGTTGGTAGGTTGAGCATTCCGTGGGGTCTGTTCAGAAGGTACAGAACTCAAGGTCGCAGTCTGAACAGACCGACTGACATGAGGTCGATAATTCCTATGAGTATTAGCAGGTTGAGTATTTCGCTGGATCCGCTCTGAAGCTATAGAGCTCGAAGTTGCAATTCTAACAGAGCGACTAAAATTGGGTCGATTATTCTTGTGGGACCTCTGGGACCCACTTTGCCTCCTTCCGATGTTAACATCGGTTGCAGGAGGGGGTAATCGAGTCAAGATCTCCTCAATCTTCTTGTTAGCCTGAGCAAGATGACTCCTTAACTATGAATTTTCCCTCTCAATGGGTGTTAGGTGTCCCTGATGGGGATTTGGTGGGTGTGATGCTGAGCTCCCAGCATCATCTTGGTCCATGTGTTGTTTTCTAGGTTGACATTGAGTAGTTAAGCCTTCTCTAGTGGGGTTACACCGTGTACCTCCTGATCTTCATATTGTTTCATCTCGTTGTCACGCATAGATCGAGTGACCACCATGGTGAATGTTAGGTGAAACTTGTGTGGGGAATTAAGTCTACTATGCTCTCAGTGAACACACCAATCTGTTGACGCGGTTTTTCGCCAACTGTGGATTAAGAAATCTGAAAATAGATATATTAAGCTTTTGTTAAACCGTAATTGGATAAATAAAGAAAAAGGTATTAAGATCACCCACACTTTTACGTGATTCAGTAGTTAAAATCCACCTAGTCCACGAGTCACTCTTATTAATTTGTTTGTTTCATACCGTGAAATTGTTTGTCACAATTTCACCAGAGTTTCAATACACAAAATGTTCTCCCTCCTTCTGTCAATTCTCCCTTGTATTTATAGGGAATTTTGCCTTGACAATTTTGGGTAACCGTGCATAAATATGGCAAAATACATTTTTGGGTAGCGTCCTATTTACATAAATATATTAATGCCTATTGATTCTTTGCCCCTAAAATTGGGTAATAAATATACATAATAATATCTAAGCATTAATGAGTGTATAAGGAATTTCCTAGTCTTTTGGGATCCTTCACTGTGCGTTATGACCAGCCTTTCGCGAGCTGAACACTTCCTTCGACGAAGAACTAACCTAACCTAACATGGGTCAAGTTCAGAGTTTCTACAAGGCGATCTGGCCATCATGCTCGAACTATGTAGTTGGTGTAAGAGGAGATCTGGGGACTATTTGGTTGTCGTAAGCTATCAAGTTTGACTCGAACCACTCACTCTAGAGTTAGCTAAATCTTCTATCTGTACGCTTTCTTCATACGATTGTCTGCCAGCTGTACCACGTGGTGAGTAATTTAATACGTATGTATTTTGGGGTACAACAATAATATTTGAATTCATATTAATATTGTTAATAATTTATAATCCTAATTTTTTACTAATAATATTAATATAAATTCAAATATTATAAAATATCAGTATTATAATAATAATATTTAATACAAAACTAGATATTTAATAATTATATTAATATAAATTTAAATATTATAAATCATCTCTTATAATATGTAATACATAATATTAATATTTATTAAAAAATTATCATTTATATTTTGAAAAAGAAAACATATTATTTTTTTATTTTATCTAACTTACATTAGTATATATATTCATATATTGAATAACAAAAAATATTATAAATATATATTATATATAAGTGTCGTATGTATATGAATAGTATGAATGTGTAACTACATAAGAAATTAGAATAACATTTATGTTTTATCAAGAATAAACAAGATTATTCTCTAATCATTAAGGTATAATTTGAATAATATGATGAATGTTTTGTACCTTCAATATGGAAGTTTGGGATCTAAAATATTATCATTTTATATCTATATATTTTTTTTTAAATAACCATAAATAATGTTTTGGTTTAATTTTTCTTTTAATATATTCATATAATTCTTTTATATACAATATTTTTTATTTATTAGAAATTTATATGACAATTATACAAATTTAATAAAAATAATTAATAAATTGTATAAATAAAATTATACAATGTATGTTGTTTGTATCTAATATATATATATATATATATATTACCTATGAATAGTTACCATAAATCACTCAATAAGTTTTTGATGAGGAATAATTATAATGATAATGAAAATAAATAAATAAAATATATAAAATAATTAATTTCTAATTTTTTAGATTAATTAGGTAATAAATATTAGTTTGAAAGATAATGATCACATTAATTATTCCCATTAATTCCAAAATAATTTTTTTTCTCATGAAATGAATGAATAAATAATTAGGAAAGAGTGGAGAATGAATATTAAATAATTTTTTTTTATTGTTTAATTAATAAATATGTGACTGTCATGTTATCAGATAGTCTTTTTAAAAGTTTAAAAAAATCAAAATTTATTTTTAAAAATATTAATTAACAATTATAAATATAAATTATTAATCTTAATCCAATAATTAATATTAAAATAATCCTCCATTAATGCCTATACGATGCAAAAGTGATGTGTAGATATATCTTAAAAAAAAAAAGTGATGTATAGATGTATATATTGTATGACTTAGCTATAAGAAAAAGCACACCTGCAAATTCCTAACTTGTTGAAGAGAGAAAGTGGAAATGGTAGTAATCATATCTACATGGGTTGGGTCTCTCATATCACTACCTGTAACACTGAAAAGATTTTGATTCCTGTAAAACACCAAAACTCTCTGGCCCCCCACCGCACAATTATTCATTTATGTAAACACATGCATCATATTTATTTAGTATCTAGCTATGTCCTTCTCTAACCATTTCATCCTCAGGTTTAGCAGGCATAAATATGTGCATATATATATATATAATACACTGGAAACTAACAATCAACAATCAAAGATCATTCATATGATCGGACGGTTGGCCTTTGGTGATCACACTAAATAAGTAAGCCAATATTATTCGATTTGATGGAATCTGTTATGACTCCCCTTTTTGTCTCAATCTTTCATACACATATGGGACCCTTTGTTGATCAATCTAAATCAAATGAACTGTAAAGGAACACACTAAAATTTCCCCCTCTGTTTTTATTGAAAGGAATATTACACTATCAATATGATGGGTTAATTTTATGTGAGTCGCACATTACCATAATGTGTGTAAATATACATATTTATATTAAAACAATTAAGCATTACGAAGACTAAAAATGCAAATGCCTATGATAGATCGATTAAAAAAAGAAAAGAAAGAAAAGCACAGTGTATATTAATAATTTGGCAGCTTTGTCGGCATGTTCGCCCTTGCATACCCCACATGTACATAAATAAAGAATTAAATACATTTTTATTTATATATATAAAACTAAAATAATAAGTAATGTCAAGAAGTCCTTTAAAAGGCATCCATAAACCTTTGTGATAAGCACTAGCACTATCAACTCCACCACCAAGCTCCTCCATTATCAGAAACTTAATTTAGTGAACCCAAAACACACCCTTTAATATTTTTCTTTCATTGCAGAATCTCCACTACTTGTTCATCATCAAAATATATCCATCTCTCTTGCTAGTTTCATCAGTTTTAGAATTATATATACATATATAGCAAGGATCGAATTGAAGATCATCATGTGGCGTAGGGTGGCAACTCTAGGGCAAAACCTTCAGAACATAAGAAAGAGTCCAAGAGTGGCAGATGAGAGCATGTTTGGAGGCGGGAATAACCAAGCCGAGTTGCCAATCATCGCCCATGGAAGATCGCCGGCGATATGGAAAGGTTTGACGATCATATGCAGTGTGGTTCGGGCTCCGATTCTGTCCTTGTTCTCTTGCTTCTCTCAACCTTCTTCTCACCATGTTAATGGAGGTGGTGGTGGAAATAATATTACAGCTTATGGGGTTTGGGCCACAGGTGAGTTTGCTCAGATATCTGAGATGAACCATCTCATGGTAAGCGACAGCATGCGTTATGCAATATTGATGTGAAAAAAGAAAAAAACAGACATAGAGAGTGGGGAATAATTAAATGTAAGTAGCAAAATTGTTTTGTTTGCCTTAATTAGAGGAAAATTTAGATAATGGAAACGATTCTATGTTGAGTTTTTGACTTTTTCTAATGAGCCCAATTAATTAATAATATATTTTAATGTGTATTTTCCAGTGTAATTTAGCCATGAATATATTCATATATATCTAGTATTGATTATGCAGTGCTTATTACATTAAATTTTGCTCTTTTTCTTTTCTTTTCATTATTGGTACGTATATATGAGTAAATATATATTTATTTTATGTTCTTTGTAGTCAAGTGTCGTAAAGTCGGAACCAAATAAGAGAGTACTATTTTTTGCTTACATAAAATGGATTACAAGTTTAGGAGTTCATTGGAGTTCATTAATCTTTAATGTCATTATAAAGAGTTTATACTTTTTTGGATTCTCTATTTTTTTTCCATTATCTGTTTGGACTTTGTATTTTAACAAATTACTTTTTGAACCCTATATTTTATAAAATAGTTAAAATAGAACCATAAATCTAATTTTGATGAATATTTTCTCAACTAAAATCACAAATAATTTACTAAACTAATAATTCAGAACAAAAATAAAATCATTCTGCTTAAAAACTGTGTTGTTATATTCAATTTTTTTCATCAAAATTGAGTTTAAGATTCTATTTTAATAATTTTACAAAACATAGGGTCCAAAAAATAATTTGTCAAAACACAAAGTTCAAATAATGAGACAAAAAAAGAGAATCCAAACAAATATAAATCCTATTATAAAAGAAATAGAATTTTTAGTATAAAGTAATTTTAAACATAAAAGTTGCAAAGTGTAGTTTATATATATAAAGATATATTTATGTTGTATCAAGGGAAGGTACAAAATACGAAAATATACATATATGTAGAACTCTCTCTCTCTCTATATATATATATACATATATCTGTATTAACAACATGAATTTATATTCTCCCTCTCTCTCTTTTCTTTTTCCGTTTCATTTTATTCTTTTTTGCTTTTGTATTTAAACCACAATAAATGTTACATGGGTGTTAGATTCAGAATATGACAAACCAAACCACTTTCATGAAAGGAATTATTCTTGTTATGCATTATTAAACTTTGCATAATATAGTCTCTCTATAGTTTTCCTTTTCCCATTGATTGAGACTATTTGTTAATTTAGTATGTCCATCCATTATTGTGAGTGAATACGACAAAAGTAGGGAATAAAAAATGATTAATAATGTGGCACGCCAAGTACGGCCCAAATTGTATAGACGCCATTTCTGTGAAGAAACAAAGTTTTAATAAGAATTTCTAATAGCTAGCCCAAAAAAAAGGTCTTATTAGAATTTATGTCGTTTCCAGGAGCGTGCACATACATATAAATAATATATATGCCATTGATTGGTTTGAACTTTGGAGAAATTTGCTAATTATGCATACAAATAAATAAATAAAAGAATTAATGAATTTCATCAAGAAAGTTATTCTCCTTCAATGTAAAATTAACCAATTAATAATGTACAAAAAGAATTATAAAGAAATAAATTATTTAGGTATAGAAGCTGGTGATGAAAGTTCTCGTGCGATTCATAAACGTAACTAGGCTGCAAATTGTTGCTTTACAAATTAGTGAGTGTTACTGGTTAGCCTGAAAAGGAACTTAAGTTATTTACTTTTTTATATAATACTACGGAAGTTGCCCAATGGTTCCATCCACTTATAAAAAATAAAATAGTTTTTGTATATTAATAAACTTATTTAAATGCTAGATAATTTATTTAATGATGAAAATTTATCATTGTATTGATTCAGTGGTTAGGATAAATTAAAAGGGCAAGAGACGAGATTATTTTATTATTATTATTAATAATATTATTATTATTATTATTTTAAAAAGGTAGTTTTTACGATTATAATAAAATGTCATGTACTGAAAATTATTACAATTTAATTTAAAAGATTTATAATAGTATATTTGGATCATTTTAAATAAAATATGATAAAAATATCTTAAAATATTTTAAAAATAAAAGTGCTCAATTATATATCTTTTAATTTAAATTATATATCTCAAAAATATTTAAAAATAAAAGTGCATATTAATTATATAACTTTTGGGATGTAAATATTATTCACCACTTGGAATAATACTAATTAATTTTCAAGAGCCTCAATTAAGTATTCATACGTAAGCCGGGAGAAAGCATTTGGACTAATTAGGCCAATATTTCTGTTCTATATATATAAATCTAAAGATATGGGAATAAATTCTAGATATTTTCTGTATCAAAGTTCTACTTTCTCAGATAATACATTCATAGCCTACCATTTCTTCAAAGTCTGCGAACACATTAAATAAAAAGGAAAATTGGGAAAGATAATCTTGTAATTTAAGCAATATTTAAATATATAACCTTTTTTGGGGACCCCGGGAAGAGATAAAAATTGATTCATCTCTATCCTCATTTTGAGTGTCGAAATCATAAATTTGACAAATGTAGGCCATATAATGACTAATAATCTTATATAAAGATTATTCTAAATGGATCATAGTTGGAGATATGATCAATTTATGAAATTAAAGGAGCTAGAAAGCCTTAAAATGAGAGTACCAATCATGTGGTCTGGTTGTTGTCCATAAATAAGTGGCAAACAAAAGATGTAGAGTCAACTGCTTCAGCAAACTTTTCTATTTGCCACTCTTAATGGGAACTAAAATTAACATGAGCACTATGATGGCTAGTGATTGCCACCATTACAATTCAACATTACATATATTTATATATGTAGGTTTATTAGTATGATTGTTCCTTGATATTTTTTAGCAATGAGTCTAAAATCATTATTTTGTGATAAGGTCCTTGGATTTAATTTTATTAACAATGAACTCCAATTTTTAAAATTTTGTCAATTATAATTTTTGTAGGGGATATATATACGATGACAAGTTTAAAAACTATATAACAAATAATATAATTGTCCTTAGCAAAATGATTCTTAATTTGTTTTATCTTCATTAATAATAATAAAAAAAGAATTAGGTCATTGGATTTAATTTTTTTCAATTTTTAACATACATGCTAATTGATGACAAGAACTACATTAGTGTAATTAATAGTACAAATCTACGATAAATTCAATATAAAAATTTATTACAAATTTAACAATATGAAGTTAAATAATCACTACTACTATTTATAAATAAATTGAAGAACATGATTGCAATAAAAACATTCAATGACTATAGTATTTTGTAATCCCAATAGAAATTTAATGAAGGAGAGCAACCACGCTAAGAATCCTTATGGAATAAGTTTTAGTTATATTTTGATATATAAATATATATATATATTTATATATAACATAGGAAATTCTAAAATACACATCCTATTTTTAAGTGTACCAGTACACCCCTCTTATATTTGATACCTTGATAATTTTCGGCGTAATTTTTTTTTATGATCATGAACCTTGTAGTTATTTAGAGCATTCTGCATATTTTCAGGAAATTTCAAATAATTTATAGTGTTGAAAACACGGTTTAAATAGTTTGTTAGATATGTGATTATTTTATTTTATGTGCTTGAAAAGTAGCATGTTTGAACTCTGTTTTCGGTATAATTTTTTTAAAATTTGCGAGATGCTCTGAATAACCACAAAGTACAAGATGATAAAAAAAATTGTACAAAAAATCATCCAAATACAAAAAATATGAGAGAGTTCATCGGTTCATATCCAAAAATGGGGAGTGTACTCGCGAAACACCCTATAGGATATTTTTGTAACAATTCATATATCACTATATGAAGTAAGAAAAAAATAAAAGAATTTAACAAAAAAAAGGATAGAAAGAAAGAAAATTTTGAAACTTGATTTGAATTAGTAGATATATAGTTATAAATTAATACGTTTTGGTTGTGTTTGCTAAAACTTTAGTTTATTAATTTTTTTAAACAAGAAAATGGAAATATATATATTTTTTTTAAATAAAGATATTTGGAAACTATTTTTGTTTTTCGTTTTTAAAAACAAAAAATAATAAATGTGTTTGATAACTTTTATTTTTATTTTTTGTTTAAAAATATAAAATGGAGTGTTGATTTGAAGAAGAGAATAAAAAAATAAACAAAAAGTCGAAAACGGTTTAAAAAAATTTTGAAAGTGAAAAAATTATATTTTCAAAATTTAATGAATCTTAATTGAAAATTTTAAAAATAAAGTTACCAAACACTGTTTTATATTTAATTGTCAAATTTTTAATTAATTAAATAAAAAATTATTTTTTTAAGTGTTAGGAAACCACACATTTATTTTTCATAAAAGTATTTTTTTTTAAAACAAAATCCATAATTTTTTTAGTAGATACACAATAAGTGAATAAAGAACAGAAAAAGGCCCAAATAATTTTCACATATTATATATATATATATATATATATTTATAGATGTAAAATCATCTAACAAATTCAATTTTATACTATGAAGTAAAAGAAAAAGAATTTAGTAAAATAAGGGGAAGATATAAATTATTGAATCTTGAGATTTGTGTTAATAGAGGTGTACTAATTAAGTGTAGCATAATATAGTGTTCTGGGGTATATATTCATGATTATAGTGTATGTCTGCATCGTTGTAACTGTGCACTTTTAGAGTGCACAGGCACAGAAGATCAAGGACATTATTTATGTGTACCGTACTGTTTATTAGTACTTATAGGAATCACAATTACATAGTAATTAATTAATCAATTTTAATCTTGATCATCTTCAACTAAACCTCATCCTTATCAGTAGCTAGGGTTTTCTGATCACTATGTTTTGTCTGATTGTTTCCACTACCACTAATGCATTGAATTTCACTTACCAGCTTAATGTCAACATATATTTGAAACTTTTCCAACTTTAATATTATCACTCTTATATATTCCATCATATGTCACTATTTCAAACTACTTCAGTATAGTTCTAGTCTTTTAGAAAATCCTGAGATACGAACTGGGGCATATATAATAAGACCCACACACACACATATATATATATAAAACTTTTTCAGTATATATACATATATAATTGCATACATTTGCATTATGAGTGATTTCTAGTCATCAGACAAATTAATTATTACGAAAAAATTAATGAAATACTATCTGTACATTATGATTTGCTATTGGTGTAAAATAAACTTTCTTCTAAATAGAACCATAGTAAAGTACGTTATGTAATATATACTATGTGGAAGGAAGTCGTAACCATGCATGATTAAGTGAATGACAATCAAAATCTCCTATTTTAAATTTTTTGTCCATACTATCTTTTAATTACAATGAATTGTTACTATCCATACAAAGAAAAAAAATGTTACTATTAATAATTAATATCAAAATAATGTGACATTTATTCACCATACACCGGTGAAGTATACATCGGAGACAAAGCCTTCGAATATATATTTTGGAAAAATATCCGGCATAGAACTAATTTTTTTTAAAACGGGGAAAATACTCAAACACAGTAAAACTATAATTCCATAGGCTCTTCCATTAGATCTGTAAAGGAGCTAATTCGGCATACAAGCGATTTTAATGTTCTTAGTCATAATTATTTTTAAATTTTAATTTTAAAATAAAAAATTCATTTAAATTTTAAAACTTTTCTTCATCGCCTCTCTTTCTCTCTCCTCTGGTTTCTCTTCATCTGTCGATTCTTCTTCTTCTCTAGATCAACCCACAAATCTTGCATGTCTCACTTGTTCGTCGATGAAACTTTCTTGCAGCACGGTCGCCGACCATGGGAGTGGCAAATCGACGACTACGAGGCTTTCTTGCGGCTGGGTTGATGAAGTTTTCTTGCAGATGGCCGAAGGAGACGAAGAGCAACAATGATTTCTTGCAACTGGGTCGACTAGTATGAAGATCTGTGTTTGGGTCTAAGTTTGTATTTTTTTTTTCAGGAGCAACTAGATCGATCTGAGATTGAGTTTATGGGCTATGCGAGATAGGATGTTAATAGAGTGAACTTTAATCATGAATCTATTCTAATTTGAGTTTTGTTGAATATGTTTTCTATGTGCTCAAATCTGGGTTTTGTTGAATATGTGTTCTAATTTGGGTTTTGTTGAATATGTGTACTTGGATTTGAATGTGGTATAATCTGATTTGTTGTTGAGGTTTTAATGATGGTGATGATGATCAGATCTATTACCCAGTTTTGTTTTGATTTTTTATTTTTCACGTTTTGACTAACATTGAAGAAAAAGAAAAAAAAAGGTGATGGTGATTAAATGTATTTTTAATTAATTTTTTATTCTAAAATTAAAATTTAAAAATAATTATAATTTAGACTAATAAAAAATGACACATGTTTGCTTAAAACAAAACTAACAAAGAGTTTAACAGAATTACAATTTTACTATATTTGAGTACTTGAAAAAAAATTAGGTCTAAATCAAATATATTCCTAAAATATTGGATACTTATACAGGCAAAAATCCTTTCAAAATTTAATAAATTTAATAGAAACATGTACACGAGGGCATATATATACATGTATTTACATCACACACTTATATATGCTTCGAATGATAGTTTATTTTTGTATATAAAGGACAAGATGTCCGAAAATTAAACCAAATTTATTCTTTGTCTTCATTCGATCTGCCATGTATTGGTGAACAAGAGTATTAAAAAACCAAATTTCGTAAATATATTATTAGATTATTAGTGTATTAAAATTATCTATAATTTTACTATTAATAAGTAATAAACCTTTACAAAAGTACCTTTGAGGTTCCTTCGTCTTGTTCTTTTGCTTATTGGATAATAAGATTTCGAGGGAAGTGCAAAGCTCCAGTAAAATTTTTCCCACTTCTTTCATTATATAGTTTTAATACAATAAACTGATCGAAAATGACACAAAAAGAATAAAGTAGATCTATCAAAATAATCATATATAGTGTAAAATTAAAAAAGCTTGGTAACTTATCATAAATAATGTGTGAAGATTCTTTCGTTCGTGATAGCTTTCTTTTCTTTAATTTGTCTATAGTTTTAAAGTGTACTATCATAACATGGATTTCATCAACAGTAATTTATCATTTTTGCGCTTGACCGTTGACACTTGTATTTTATTCTAGATTAATAAAATATTATTAAGATTATTTTTTTTTACTCGAGATTAATGGAAGACCCACATACAAAATAGTTCATTTTGCCAAATGACTCTAAAAGATAAATTTGTGAAAATGATTTATTTTTTAAAGTGATTTTGCATTCTGGTCTACTTTTGATAATTTTTTGCAAAATAACCTCTATCAAAAATTCGACCAGTTATCTAAATTTTTCGACCACCTGTCTAAATTTTTGACTAGTTGTTTAAATTATGAGAGACTATTTTGCAAAGAATTATTAAAATTAGTCTAGATTGCAAAATAATTTTAAAAATTAGGTAATTTTGTCAAATGACCCTGATTAAAAACATATACAAAGGACACAATAATCCAGAAATAAGATTAAAAAAAATTACTAAGACAGGTAGCTTGGGATATGTTTCCAAAATAAAAAGTATTATATATATATATATATTGCATGAAACTTATGACAAGTAATCTTGGTAAGAAAAAACCCCAAATAAAAAAAATATGAGATCAACGAGCTCTTAATTGCTTCACAAGAAATGACACCAAAAAAGAGAAATAAACATATAAAGGATCATTAGAAAACTCAAACATAACTTTTGTTATAGCCACTACTACAAAAAATGTTATTTGCGTCACTTCTACACTGCCACAATTGACTTTTTGCGTCAATTTTAAAAGTGAAGCGAAATCCCATAACGCAAATTAGCCTGACATTCGTGTCAATGGAGCACTTATGCAAACTTGGCATTTGTGTCAGTGGGGCACTGACGCAAATGCCAAGTTTGCATTAGTGTCCCACTGATGCGAATGTCAGGCTGGTTTGCACCAGTGCTCCACTGCTACAAAAGATAAAAAACGTGATAATTTTTTGCATCAGTTAGGAACTGCTACATAATGTTTTAACCAGGAAATCTCCAAATGTTTATGCCAATTCCCTTGACTCATTTAAAAAAAAAACTGCAGCAAAAATAGAAAAACAACAGTGTTTACATAAATAAAATACACCATAAATCAATAAAATATTTGTATAGTTAACATATGCTATTAAAATCTACAAAAGTAATTCAGATTTCAAAGTTAATCTATGTATATAGTTATAACTATTGTATTGTAAATTTCGAAGCATTAAACACTTAAACTAAAGTTTCCTCACCAAACTTGCTAATTTGCTAATTGAGATACGCCAAAATTGATTCATTCCACTCATCCCGTATCTCGTTGATTTCGTCAGCCGTATATGGTGATGTATTCTTAAACTATTTAAGAAATATTTAAAATAATAAGTTATAACTAATTCATCCGAATAAAATCATAATCGATAGTTTAAATAAAATTCAAAGAGTAAAATAATACCTCATTTTTCAAGTAGGTCTTCGGTTTATGCTGTGAAATCAAATCTCTAGCAAACTTCATAATGTAATAGTCACACTCGGTAGGCTCAGTTTGGTTTCGACATTATTACAACATAGTTATGCAAATGTAAGTACCACACTTAACACAATTGTGAATTAACACAAGGACAAGGAATACTATTAGGAGATTAAGTATATTCCTACTACTACAATTTGGACATCAGCCACCGGCCATGAGAGGTCGGTTCCACTTAAACCGACTTAACACATGTTCATAAGTCGGTTTATACAGAACCGGCGTATCATGTATGTCAAAGGTAAGCATGGGACGTTGGTTGCATAGGAACCAACCTTCCATATAGACATGGTAGGTCGGTTCTGTGTGAACCGACCTCCCATGATTGTAGAAGACATAATAGGTCGGTTCATGCAAAACCGACCTACCATGTTGTCATGGTAGGTCAGTTATGTGTGGACATGGTAGGTCGCTACTATTTGAACTGACTTATCATGTCACATTATAAGAATTTTAAAATATATTAATTTATTTAAACTATAAATATATATATATGTAAACTATTAGTGTATGAAATAAATGTAAGAAATTTATATTTATTAATATTACATTATCATGTTTTGAAGTATAAATAAATAAATTAAATTAATATATTTTAAAATTTTAATAATGTAAAAATAAATTAGACTATCTTTAACAATATGTTTGTATAATGACACAGAATCGAACTAACATGTCCTTTAAAAAATTATTTAAGACACTATTTTTTTATCAAATATTTATTTATTTATTTTAAATTGTAAATATTATTAAATTAAAATATTTTTTATTTATAAAATATAATTATAAAGTAATATTAACAAATATAAATTTTACATTACACTATTACAAAATACCCTTTACAGGACACTTTTTTAAGACACGCACATAAATACAAGTCCTTAAAAATATTTATGAAGTTTTTAGGACACTCATTGAGAGTCCTGAAAAAACACAATTTAGGACTCGCAATGAGTGTCCTAGAAGAAAATGCGAGTCCTAAAAAAATCTCGGCTATAAAAATAAGTGTTTGACTTAATATTTTTAAGGACTTGCTTTGGGAGTCTTTAATACTCTTTTAGGACTCGCAATGAGTGTCCTAAAAGAATCTGGAAGTCCTAAAAAATCCGAGCTAAAAAAAAGTGTCTTACTTAAAAATTTTAGGACTCGCAATGCGAGTCTTAAAAAACCTTAGTTTTTAAGGCTATCAAATAGAGGACTCGCAATGTTAGTCCTAAAAATCATTTTTTGTAGTAGTGTTATTTGAAATTTAAATATATTAATTTATTTAAACAATACACATATATATATTATTATTTTAGTATGAAATAAGTATAAAACAATATACTTATTAATATTACATATACTATAATTTTTGAAATATAACTAAATAAATAAATTATTTTTAATTAAAAAAAATTAATTTAATTTTTTATAAACTAGAAAATATTTTAATTTAATAGTATTTATAATTTAAAATAAAAAAAATTATAAAATAATTTAGAGTATCTCTTTAATAATTTTTTAGATGACATAGTAGGTCAGTTGTGTAGGAAATGATTTCTCATGTGACATGATAGGTCGGTTGTGTAGAACCGACCTACCATGTCATTATAAAAATACATTATTAAAGATACTCTAATTTGTTTTATATTATTGAAATTATAAAATATATTAATTTATTTAAACAATACATATATATATATAATTTATTTGGGTATGAAATAAGTATAAAAAATATATATACTTATTAATATTACATATATTATAATTTTTGAAATATAAATAAATTAATAAATTATTTGTAATTAAAAAAATTAATTTCATTTTTATAAACAAGAAAATATTTTAATTTAACAATATTTATAATTTAAAATAAAAAAAAACTTTATAAAATAATTTAGAGTATCTCTTTAATAATATTTTAGATGACATGGTAGGTCGGTTGTGTGGGAAATGACTTCTCATATGACATTGTAGGTTGGTTGTGTAGAACAGACCTACCATGTCATTATAAAAATACATGATTAAAGATATTCTAATTTGTTTTATATTATTGAAATTATAAAATATATTAATTTTATTAAACAATACATATATATAATTTATTTGGGTATGAAATAAGTATAAAAAAATATATATTTATTAATATTACATATGTTATAATTTTTGAAATATAAATAAATTATTTGTAAATAAAAAAAATTAATTTCATTTTTATAACACAAGAAAATATTTTGATTTAATAGTATTTGCATTATTATTGGAATTTTAAAATATTAATTAATTAATTAATTGTAATAAAAAATTTCAGTAAAAACATAAGTTGTCGCCTCTTTTGTTCTTGTTCTCAGTCGAGACCTCCTCTCTTCTCTTCCGAGTCGATGACATCTTCTCTCATCTCTATTCTCTTCTTTCGTCGAAGCCCAGCCACCCAAAGCCATGAAAGCCCAACCATCTGAAGCCTTCCATTGCAGCCCAACCACCTGAATTTCTCTCACTGAATCCCTAAACCCACCTAGCCTTCATCTCACTCAGCTCCCTCTGCATACTCTCCGCGCTCTCCTTCTCTCACTCGTATGTTTTATGTATATATATATACATTTAATTTGTTTTCTCATTGTGTTTCTTGATTCGACTTTACTCTCTCTCCCTGTAGTTGATTCGACTCTCTTTTCCATACAGATATAAAAATATATACATGTGTATATATATGGGTATACCGTAATCTAGGGATGAAGCAAAATTGTAAGTTTTCATTTTGTACTTATGCATAGCACTTTTACAATACAAAATATATTTTTGTAGATATTTCATTAAGTAACATGGAACTTTGTAATTCTCTTAGTGTCCTAGATGGTTATTGTATATAATGTAAGCATTCTTATCATTATTTCTCTTTGAATTCAATTTTAGAAACATGTTCTAGGTTATCTCATATTAATTTGTTTAATATTAGATCTACATGAAAATAAATGAAGGTCATGTATGAGTTTCCTAACAGGAAGACCCTCAGGGATTGATAGCAGGTCATCGGATAATGAGCGCTCTCATTATTCTCTCTAACTAGCACTATTCTCTCGAAGTGATCCAGTCAAGCGAGTCAAATGAGTTAGCCTAGCCAGACCTGATCGGACCTAACTCGATTGTCAATTTTCGTCGTCACCACCACTGTCACCCTGACCATTATTCTACTCATCATTACCTACATGATTATTTTACTACTTTCAATTAAATTTTACTAGAATCTTACTAACTTTAGTGTCGGAGTCCCTTTTTTTGACACCCCACCGAAGCTACCAATTGAACTCTTGTCTCTCTCTTTGTAATTGACAGGTTGCTAGTGCCCGTTTAATCAATTGTAGGAAATCACTTCTGCACGGGCAAAGTCCGAGCAGCAAAGAATTGTACGTAGAAAAGTCTCTCAAATGCATCCCAGGAATCAATGATCCCATACTCTAACTTAAAGAACAATTGCTAAGCAGCGTCAGCTAAGGTAGCAGGAAAAATCCAGCATCAGACATTATCACGAATTCCTTAGAGATCTGTTTGTATTTCAAAATTGTTTACATGAGATAGTGGATCTTCTTTTCATGTGTACATCTTCCATGTTGGCATCTTGAAGTTGGGAGGAATTTTAAAGGAAATAATACGATCAGAAAGAGGAGATTTGTTCCTTCTCTCTAAATCAATATATGTAGGTCTTAGGGATGTCAACTCTCAAACCATCAGAGTTAAGGAATCTAAATGTGCCTGAATGGCTGGAGCAATCATATGAGCAGCTGCTGGAGCAATGGCTAGGATTCCTAGTGGGATTACTGGTGTAATGGTTCGTACAACATTTGACCCATTACCTTCCCAAAGCTGGTTGAGGACATTGCGCTGCTTGTGCCCTCGGTTTCCAATTCTATTAAAGACATTTTTTCCTCTTGGTTGCCCACCAAAATTTTGGCTATCTGCTCCAGAGTCACCAGGAGGTGGTCTAATAGGACAATTAGGCTGCTTGTGCTGCCTTAGTGGGACAAACGCTGTAACGCCCTGGCTACCCCAGAACAGTTACGGTGAACCGGAAATTTGACTCATTACCCGAGTCCTTTGGTTAAAAACGTGATCTAAGTGCTGTTATCAGGTTAAGGTGAAAACCAGTAAAAGGGAAGGGTACATTTCATTAGATAAATAAACTGCTCATGAGCCTTTTAAAATATTTACAAGATGTTTGTAATACAAAAGAGTTACTACAGTTCCAAATATACAATCCCCGCCGGCCTAAGCGACAAAAATAGGGTAAACCCCTAGTCCCTCTGAGAACTCCTCGACTGTGGCGGTCAAGCGGCCCTGTATGTACATCACATCGCCCAAGCTCTCCACTCAGGGTTGGCCAAGCTTTTCCTTTCCTTTACCTGCACCACATAGCACCCATGAGCCAAGGCCCAGCAAAAAAACACAACAAAGCATGATATAATATCAACAACGATCATGATAACCGTTCAGGACTATCAGTCCAACAAATAGGTGACAATAGCCAAAATTCACAATAATGAGCATCGCTCCCTTTAGCCATGTGACGATAAGGTCACCAGGGCTTAACTGATAAGTGATTCTCTCATAAGCTTGATTAGGACAGCTGTAAGGTGAATAGTCACCAACATAACCTCCCTCACGACTCTAGAGTCGAAGCTATGGACAACGTCCCTTAGCCACGTGACTAACGGTCACCGGGGTCATATACCTTGGCTATAACCATCTGGTCATAGACCAGGAAAGCGCTTATAAGTTCTTCGACCTTAGGGTCGGTCCCGCATTAATGCCATAGAGCCATTCAATGCGTGATCATCGACTTTAGAGTCGGTCCCTGACTAGTCAGTGTCTCAAACAGGTAATCAGCGTTCACTAGCATTTAACATGCAATCCATGTCCACATAAATCAGCCAACATGCCTCAATAACAAACCATGCATGTCATATACCTATACAGGGTGCAACTGTATTCATACACTGTTTTCTTACCTCTGGTTCGAGTGAGAATATTATACGAACGACCCCTGAGAACGATCAACCTTTAAAACCCTTGACGGTCACCTGGTCATAGCCAAATTATAGAATTTATCAATAAAAATGATAATCGAGGGTTCCCAAACCAAATCCCAGCCCCCGAGACATCAAATACTACCCAACCGGGTACTAGGTCCAACCCCGAGGCCTATGGTTTGAATCCCCAAGCTAAAAACCACATTTTTACAAAATTGGCCTTAAGGGCCGCGGTCCCCCTCTGCTGCGCCGCGGTGCGCCCCCAACAGAGAGCCTCCCCACCTGCCAGACGCCAAGGGTCGCGGCGCTCCCCTGCTGCGCCGCGGCGCCCAGCCCCGAATGGCCAAGTCGGCCACACGAACCAGTTTTTTCCCTGAGCTCTTTCCTCTCAAACCAGCCCTTCAAACCCTCTCCAAACCTCTTCCAAACACACAAGTAAACCCCCAAATAACACCCATATCTCACCCTCATCAAACCCCAATCAAAACAACATAAAAATTCCCTTTAATCCTCACTCCCCACATCAAAAACCATGAACTAAAAACTTAAACGAAAACAGAGCACCAGCTGTGCAAAATGGCCAAAACTCACCTTAGAATCCGTTTTGAACCTCCCTTACAAGCTGAACCAGGCCCCAAACCCAGCCTTTAAGTTTTCCCCTAGCTTGAATCCACACCTAGAGCTCAAAACCTCAAAGGAGAAATGAAGAGGATGGTGTACGGGAAAGGAAGATGAGAGTGCCTCTGTTTTGATCTGTTTATTCTACAGCCTTCAGCCATTTAAAACAAGTATATCCACCCCCAAAATGACCAAATTACCCTTGTGTCATCCTAAGCCTTCAAGCTACTCTAGGGGTAAAATTGGTACTTTTAGCTTAACCCGTTAATTATAATTAACGCTTCCCAATTCCCGCTAATCTCAAAATCCTCAAATACCAATAATCCATATCCCGTTACCCTAAAATCCCCGGTAACACTATAACCATTAATATCACCCCGAGACTCACCCCGAGCCCCGAGCTCAAACCTGTTATGACCAAACCGATAAATCATGTTTAAAGATCGTCTCATGCCGATATACTCGAACCAATCCACATTATAATGTGGTCCCATGATACATCATTAACACACATTCAAATATACAATTATACCCTCAACGGGCCAAATTACCATAATATCCCTATAAGCAAATGTGGACTCACATGCACGCATTTAACATCATACCATAATATAATTCTCATAAACACATCTAATGGCATAATTAAGCAGTTATGGCCCTCCCGGCCTACTAATCCAGCCATTAACCATAATAGAGAATCCGGGGCATTACAAACGCTCCTCCAGGCTACACATTTTCTCGAGCATGAATGTTTTGAGGCTCATTTGGCCTTGGTGGAACAAACTGTCCCCTTGGATGTTCACCATTACGACGATCATCAAAGTATTGATTGTTTTGGGGTTGGTAGTATATACTATCTCCCTAATCATCATCATAGCCATCTTGGTAAGATGTTTGATAACTATTACTGCTTGCTTCCTAATCATTTCTGCGTCGGTTTCTCCTTAGCGGATGACCTTGATTATGCCCAACGGACTGAATACGTCGAGGCTAATGGCCTTGATTTTAGCTTGTCGGTCTTTCGTTCCTTGGTTGTGGGAATTGTTGACCTGGTCATAGATTTTGTTGATTAGGAGGTAGTCCCCCTCTTGATACTGATCGTCCCAGTTGCCTATCAGCAGGCCTTCCTTCTCCAAACACTTGCCTACCACAACCTTG
Organism: Humulus lupulus; assembly: GCF_963169125.1. Taxonomy (NCBI): domain Eukaryota; kingdom Viridiplantae; phylum Streptophyta; class Magnoliopsida; order Rosales; family Cannabaceae; genus Humulus; species Humulus lupulus. The sequence goes on along the minus strand of NC_084794.1, from coordinate 116,719,805 downwards.
GCCTTTGTCACGGTTAGGAAAAACTCTCGGTCGAATTACTCTGTTTGAGCGATTGTTGCACATTTTCTCAGGTGGAACTACTTGGTTTCGAGATCGTGTCTCCTGATCAGGCTCACGAGCTCGAGTAGTCTGGTTTTGAATTCATTTGGCGATTCACATTGAACTGAGTTCACTGTAAGACAGCTTTCAGCGACCTTGCTGCTTCAGTATTACGGTGATCATCTTCTTCTTGTCGAGCTTCAAGGGCTCAATGATGGACCCAAAGCGGATATGTTTTAAATATTTATACTCGCAAGCGCACGAATTGTATATGGAATATAGTGTTCGTGTAAGCACGAGATCGAACCCAAATGAGTTGTCTAAAATCGAAAAGAAAACTATTTTAAACCAAAATTAATAAATTCTAACCTAGTTCCAAAGATTGATGGGATTTTTGTATAATAAAAATAAAATAAAAGATAATAATAAAGAAATTAAAGACAATATATATAACTAAATTAAAAGTAGAAATCAAGATACTAAAATAAGATTATTAAGGATTAGAATCTACAAAATATAAGTTCAATAATATTTATAAGTACATTGATTCCTAAGTTTTAGTGATAGTTAAAATAATTCAAACAATCATTTTCCAAATAGATTTATAATTTTAAGCACAAATAACTTCTAAAAAGATAGGATTTTTCTTCACTTTTCAAAATTATAATTTCAAAGCATTTAGTGTAAATCAATCTAATGAAATAACAAATAAATCAATGAACATTATTTATAAGGCAAAACATAATATTTTTGTTCTAAGCATGAATGTGTACAATTTAATGACACATCTTACACAAAGAATATTATGTTTTTGCACTAATGAAGAACAAAGTGTAAATATGTGCTAACAATCCAAAATACATGATATTTAAGATGAAATAAGATATTTGAAGAAGAAAATTCCATAAACTTTGTTGCACAAAATGGGAAATCAGCATACAAAATAAATACTATCTAGTTACATATTGTTTCATCATCTTCTTAATAATCTTAGAAAGATTAGAAACACATAACTATAATAGCAAATACAAACTAAAAATTACAAACATAAATAGGAAAATTTGGAGGATGAACCCCCAAATTTCTCCTCTAAAAATACATAGAAAATAACCAAAAAGAAGAAGAAGATGAAGAGAATAGAGAGGTTTTGAAATGTGTATAATTTTTGGTATGGTAACCTCCCTAAAATTGACACCCTAAATGGTCTTCAAAACTCCATATTTATAGCCAAAATGAGGTATTAAAATAATCAATTTAAATTAATTTAATTAATTATAATATGGAAAATATGAGTAAATTATAGGGTGTAATAATGATGTTTTGGGGTAAAATGTGTAGAAAAGTTGGTATTTTTGGCCAAGGGGACAAGTAGACAAAATGTATTTGTTGGGCTCAAAAAATGGGGAAAAAGTGGATGTTGGCAGCTGTGGGCAGGAGGTATTCGGCTGGGGAAAACTGGGCCAGGCGCAGAGAGGCAGGCCCACTATGGGCTGGAAGAAAGAGCTTGGATGTGGCAGCTGCTGGGAAAAGCTGAAGGAAGCTGGGAAGAGAGAAATGGGCCTGAGGACTTCAGGCTTAGCAGGAGGAGCTTCAGGCGTGGGCAGGAGGCTGCTGAAGGTGGGCCTCGGGTTGGGCTCCTGGAGGCAGGCCCAACGGCTGGTAGAAGGGAATGGTTGGAGTGCATGGATTTTGGGCCTTTGAAAAATGCCAAAATCTCTTTGTCTTTCCCACAAAATTATCATTTTTCTTTTCCTTTCTCTTCTTTATTTTCAAGCAGAAAAATTTCAAAGTTACCTACAAAATAAATATAAAATAAATCATAATAAAATATTTTCAACTATAAAATAAATCAAGTTAATTCTTTGAAAATATTAATTATAACTTAATTTATATTTAACATTTAAGTTCAATAATACAACATTTTTTACCTCAAATTAAACAACAATAATTCAAATAATTAACTACAACATTTTACAACAAAATAACTATAAAAACATACAAAAATATATAAAATCAAAATAAACCCAATAAATTCAAAATTACTTTAAAACTTAATAAATCAATTAAAAACTCAAGAATTAAGCAACAATTAGAACATAAAAAGTGGTAAAATAACTCTATTTTGTAGAGTTATCACACCCCAAAACTTAATATTTTGCTAGTCCTCGAGCAAAAGAAAAATTAAAAAAACACATTTTTTTTAATTGGTGATGTCTAATAATGTTTAACTTAAAAATTACATAATGGAAATAGTTCAAGGAAAATCACAAATAAAAGTAAAGCTTATGTAATTAATTTGAAAAGTTAAAATTATTTTCAAAATAGATACTTAACATACAAACACAAAAACATTAAATCATCATGTGACCATTTAGACAAGCTTATGCAAACAAAAATAAATTAAATCTCAAGAGATAATCAAGCAAATTCTAGGATTTTTCAATTTTTTTTTTTAGAGATTTAAAGAATTTAATATTTAAATAAACTATATCCAAATATCACAAATTCGAATAGAATAGAAAAGTGACATATTATGAAAAATATATATTTAAACAAAACTAACTTAGAAATTAAAAGTAAAGCTTAATAATTATTTATATTTTTCTAAGAACTAAGAACAATTTCAATCATAATTCTTATAATTAGAAAATGAAAATCACCAATATTTTTTTTTCAAACAAAACAAAGAAAATATTTTTTTAACATTATATAACAAATGAAATTGACATAAAAACAAAAAGAAAAAGAAATAAAGAATATTTTTTTTGAATTTTACAACAAATGAAAAACATGCAAAACACAAAGAAAACACACATAAACACAAAGAAAAATACAGATACACTACCCCCAAACTTAAATGAAACATTGTCCTCAATATTTAATAAAATAGAAAAAATTAAGAAATACTCCCTTTGATGAATGCTTCATTGATTTGACTCTTTTGTTCTCTTCTCTTCTTTTCTTTTTGGGCAAGAAGTTTCCTTCAAACTTTTTGAAAAACATGAAACAAAAACAAACAACGAAAGTGAAATATAAAATGAAACATTAAAGTATGGGTTGCCTCCCTCAAAGCACTTTAGTTTATAGTCTTTAGCTCGACTATAATTTTTTTGTTTTTTCAACCTACACCCAATCGATGATGTAAAATGTCATTTGTAGGGTGAGTTATGACTTTGATGCAAATATCATAAATAATGATTGATAACATCACACCTACAAGAAAATTAGAAATATGCAATTTTAATGGAATATCAATAAAATATGAAAAATTGCATATCTATATTAGGCTCATTTTCATTTTGAGTAAATATACAAATTTGTTCAATTATAGGCTCTTGAAATATAATTATATCTTTTTTATTTCCTTATGAGCCTCTAAAATGATTTCATCCAACTCTTTTGTTTCATTAGGGGGTTGAATGCATATTACAAGTTCTTCAACAACTTCATTCTCCCTTTCACTTTTAATTTGACTATTTGGATTGGGAATTGGTTGGTTGGGATAAACTTTTTTTTCCGACTCTATGACAGTTGCAAGATGTCCTACTATTGTCTCAATTTTTGAGATTGATTGAGACTGAGCTAGTAAGATTTGGTAGGTTGATTGCATGAACTATTGTAGAGTATCCTCTAAAGATGGGCTCGTTTCTTGTTGAATGGGATATGATAGGTTGGATTGGACATGACTAGGATTAGGCATGTTGAATTCATGCCCTTGATTTATTGGAGACTAGGTATGACTCCGTGAAAATTTTGGATTATAGGTGGGATCAAATGAAATATCAAAGTATTCATGCATATCATACATATTATTAGTTTCTCCATAATTTAAATTTGATTGCTCGGAATAGTTGTACTCAGAATTCCAACTATAATTAAAATGATTCATTTCAAGAGATTTTTTTTTTAATTATAACAGAAATTAAGAAGAGTACTAAACACAAAAAAAAAATTAAATAAAATTAAGATAACATAAACAATATTAAGAAATGAAAGCAAGAGCTAGGACAAGAATTAAGTTTTTTTTCTTTTCAAGTATTTTTTTCACAATAATATGATAAAAGACAACGAAGAATAAAGTAAAATTAAATAAGACTATAAAAAATTAGGCAAGAGTAGGGAGGCATAGCATGCCATCAACCATAACAAAATTAAGGTAAAAAATTAGGAGGCACAAGTGCCATCAACTAAAACATAAAATAAAAGACTAGGAGGCAAAATTGTCATCAACTAGTAACTTGCAAAAATAAAAAAAATAAATAAAAATAAAAACAAGATAAATTACAACAAAATTAGGTGGCACAAGTGTCATCGACTATAAAAATTAGAAGGATAGATAGGAGGCACAAGTGCCGTCAACTAAAAAAAGCAATAAATATAAATATATAAGTAAATTTTTTTATGGGTGGTAGAACCGTCTCAAATTTTCTTTTTATCTTTTTTTTTTAGTTTTTATAGATATATATATTTATATGTTTTTTTAAATGCAAAAATTAAAATAACTAGTAGAAAAATTCACTAACTTTGAGATAAATTTCGTTTCTTTTCTCTTGCAACTCCTCGGCAACGACGCCAAAAATTTGATGGACCCAAAACAGGTATGTTTTAAATATTTATACTCGCAAGCGCACGAATCGTATATGGAATATAGTGTTCGTGTAAGTACGAGATCGAACCCAAATGAGTTGTCTAAAATCGAAAAGAAAACTATTTTAAACCAAAATTAATAAATTCTAACCTAGTTCCAAAGATTGATGGGATTTTTGTATAATAAAAATAAAATAAAAGATAATAATAAAGAAATTAAAGACAATATATATAACTAAATTAAAAGTAGAAATCAAGATAGTAAAATAAGATTATTAAGGATTTGAATCCACAAAATATAAGTTCAATAATATTTATAAGTACATTGATTCCCAAGTTTTAGTGATAGTTAAAATAATTCAAACAATCATTTTCCAAATAGATTTATAATTTTAAGCACAAATTACTTCTAAAAAGATAGGATTTTTCTTCATTTTTCAAAATTATAATTTCAAAGCATTTAGTGTAAATCAATCTAATGAAATAACAAATAAATCAATGAACATTATTTATAAGGCAAAACATAATATTTTTGTTCTAAGCATGGATGTGTACAATTTAATGACATATCTTACACAAAGAATATTATGTTTTTGCACTAATGAAGAACAAAGTGTAAATATGTGCTAACAATCTAAAATACATGATATTTAAAATGAAAGAAGATATTTGAAGAAGAAAATTCTATAAACTTTGTTGCACAAAATGAGAAATCAACATATAAAATAAATACTATCTAGTTACATATTGTTTCATCATCACCTTAATAATCTTAAAAAGATTAGAAACACATAACTAGAATAGCAAATACAAACTAAAAATTACAAACATAAATAGGAAAATTTGAAGGATGAACACCCAAATTTTTCCTCTAAAAATCCATAGAAAATAACCAAAAAGAAGAAGAAGATGAAGAGAATAGAGAGGTTTTAAAATGTGTAGAATTTTTGGTATGGTAACCTCCCCAAAATTGACACCCTAAATGGTCTTCAAAACTCCATATTTATAACCAAAATGAGATATTAAAATAATCAATTTAAATTAATTTAATTAATTATAATATGGAAAATATTGGTAAATTATAGGGTGTAATAATGATGTTTTGGGGTAAAATGTGTAGAAAAGTTGTGTAAAAAGTTGGTATTTTTGGCCAAGGGGACAAGTAGACAAAATGTATTTGTTGGGCTCAAAAAATGGGGAAAAAGTGGCTGTTGGCAGCTGTGGGCAGGAGGTCTTTGGTTGGGGAAAATTGGGCTAGGCGCAGAGAGGCAGGCCCACTATGGGCTGGAAGAAAGAGCTTGGATGTGGCAGCTGCTAGGAAAAGCTGAAGGAAGCTGGGAAGAGAGAAACGGGCCTGAGGACTTCGGGCTTAGCAGGAGGAGCTTCAGGCGTGGGCAGGAGGCTGCTGAAGGTGGGCCTCGGGTTGGGCTCCTGGAGGCAGGCCCAACGACTGGTAGAAGGGAATGGCAGGAGTGCATGGATTTTGGGCCTTTGAAAAATGCCAAAATCTCTGTCTTTCCCACAAAATTATCACTTTTCTTTTCTTTTCTCTTCTTTATTTTCAAGCAGAAAAATTTCAAAGTTCCCTACAAAATAAATATAAAATAAATCATAATAAAATATTTTCAGCTATAAAATAAATCAAGTTAATTCTTTGAAAATATTAATTATAACTTAATTTATATTTAACATTTAAGTTCAATAATACAACATTTTTTACCTCAAATTAAACAACAACAATTCAAATAATTAACTACAACATTTTACAACAAAATAACTATAAAAACACACAAAAATATATAAAATCAAAATAAACCAATAAATTCAAAATTACTTTAAAACTTAATAAATCAATTAAAAACTCAAGAATTAAGCAACAATTAGCACATAAAAAGTGGTAAAATAACTCTATTTTGTAGAGTTATCACTCGATGACATTGATCTATCCAAGACTGAAAGTCTTGTTTCTTATTGTTCAAGGTTTCAGATATAACCTCTTAGGTTGCTGTCTGATTATCATGCATGGTAATCAAGACTTCTTTCAGTTGTTTGATGTCTGGTTGAGATTTTCCCCCAAGCCCATGTGGGGCTCGTCATTACCCAGCGCTCCTCGTGGAGACAGATCCCTAGTCACAGGGACCTGCTGGCCAGGTTGCAGAGGAGAGATAACTAACTGCTCGACGGACAGTCATGTGGTCCAATAGTTTTGTTTCCTCCTTGGGGTTCCTAGCTCTGACTTCTTGTGGTAATAGCCATTGTTTTTGAATTATGTAAAAATCACTTTCTTGAGCTTAGCTCTCAATGAAAGCACCAAAATGTTGACCAACATTTTTTTCAACGACACTGAATCACTTTGAACGACAGTTAAGAATATAAAAGAGTTGAATTCAAGTAAACAACACAAAAGAATTTATAATGGTTCGGCCTCAAGAGTTGGTAATGACCTATGTCCACTTGCCCTTTTATCAATCAAGAAGGTCTTAGACTCAAGATCCGAAGAACAAGATTCAACTGAGTTTCCTAAGCTTGAGAGAGAATACAATTTGATTGAGTTTTTGTATGTAATGTCGACATGAGAAATAATAACTCTGAGAGATCTCTATTTATAGAGTCTCTTAGTGATTCATGGGCCTCACAAGCATGAAATTGGCCCCACACGCATAATGTAAATTTGTTACATTTGAATATATAATAAAAGAATATAAAAAAATACATTCAAATAACAGTTGCACAAATATCCCATAAGATTCGGGTCTTTCTGGTCAAGTGAGCTGCCCTTCGACTAGGTCCTCTCTCGAGCAGCTTATATGATCTGAGTGTACTCGATCAAGTTCTTGTTATCGACCAACAATCTTCGAGCAATTATCTTTTATCTCTTATCTAATTCTGAGTTGGGTAGCTTCTTCTGTTTTAGTAAAGTATAATCGACCATCACAAGCAAATTGACCAACATAGGGAAAATTAATACCTATTGGTGCCACATGTGCTTTTCATATGGCACATCATATTGTCGAATTTTGGGTTAAACAATTGGGAAGCAAGACAATCCCTTCAATCACCTCGTAAAATCTCTCTTTGTGAGGTCTTTCTATTAACACACCTCACAAAATACCTCCTTTCAAGGTCCTATTAGTTTGCTAGAGATTCTCTTTGCAAAGTCGTCTTGTGAAGCCATTTTTTGTGATAACAAAATTTCCTTATCAAAATATATATGAGTACTACTATAGTAGTGATTGTTAGGTACTTTTAGTGTTTTCGATACATGGAGAAGTTGCAACTCTATTTTTTTTATATGACAATGTATAATATAGTTACAGGAGACCTCCCACAAATTTGTAGGAAAATTCAAATAATTTAAGATATTGAAATCATGAGTCAAACAATTCATACGTGCTTGTTTTGATATTTATATGTGCATTCAATATGATATATAAATCATATTTTTTACATTATAAATTATTTATAACTTTTTGAAAATTTGTTGGAGGTTTTTTGTGACTACATTATATATCATTAAAAAAAAAGTTGCAATCTATCACTTAACAAAAATACTAAAAGTGTATACCAATAATTTTCCATTATATTCTTAAGCAACAATTTACTTTATCGATAAAGTAATTTATTGTGGCTAATAAATTATAACAGTCAAAATTAAATTTCTTACTACAACAAAATTCCCTACTTCCTTAATGCCCCGTTTACATGTATATTTCACACATGCGTCTTCATATTAACAATAATGAAAAAAAATTAACTAAGTAGGGGCGACGGTAGTAGAGCAAGCCGGCGGGTTCTGGATGCCGGTCGCGGTAGGCTTAACATTTTTGCACTCAGAAGAAATTGGCCCTTCGCTGCCGTTGTATTTCAAGTCAATATCCGAAACGACAATGTTCTCGCAGGGAATCCCACGGCTGCACACCAGTTTGATTGCAAGGGGGGTAGAAGATGATCCCCTTATGCCCGTAAAGCTTACATTACTGATTTTAACATTGGACGGAAGTTTATCCTTGCAACTGTTGAAGGGGCAATACTCTTGGTCGATCAACACCGGGTTGCCTACGTTCTCCATGGTTATGTCCGCAAAGTGCAGGTCGGAAGCTGCTCCAGGTTTGGAGTCGGGCCAAGTCTTAATCCGGACTCCGTTCTGGGTGTTCTTCAATGTGCAACTTCTCACGTAAACCCCCTGTACGGGCTCCTCGTCCGGATACTTTCCTAGACTACCGATGCTGATGCCATGGCCCGGTCCGCAGGTGACATTGTTGACAGTGATTTGCTTGCTGCCATCCCCGATGGAAATGCAGTCGTCGCCAGTTTCAATTGTAGTGTTGATAATCTTGATGTCTGTTGACTTTCCGATGTGGATTCCGTCGGTGTTGAGGCTCGTTTCGGGTGCGAGCACGTGGAAGTATTGGAAGGTGACGTTCGTGCAGCCGATAAGATTGACGTGAAACTGCATGCTGTCTTTGCTTGTCACGTCTTGAATTATGGCGTTCGTCACAAAGTTGAACCTTATATTCTGTTTATTATTTGTTTTGTTTTAATGAAAAGAAATAAAATCTAAAAAAAAAAGATAAAATTGTCGTGATTGCATTAAGATCACGCAACATTCAATTTCATCACCGTATATTAATTTATTATTTAATTATTGTATATGTGAATCATATGTGGAGCTTCTTACAATGGGAAGGTTACCGCAGAACTCATTCCAGTCACATTTTTTACCCCATGCGGATGGGCCTTGACCGTCGAAAGTGCCGGTACCAGAGATAGTGAGGAAGTCGATGTAAGCAAAAACGACCCAAATATTTGCGGATCTGTAACCAGGGCCCACTGCAGGGGCCTGCAATGTGCCTTCCAAATCGAAATCAATTGGAGCCTTGCACGGTCCTTGTAGCATTGCTCCGCTTAATTGGAATGTCCCTCTGGGCACCACCACTTTACTTGCCGTTGGTGATGCACAAGCCCCATTCCAAGCCGCTAACAAACTCTACATGTACACATATAAATATATAGAATATAAATTCACTTATACATCTTTATTGTTCAATGAAATATATATGTATATATAAATAATCTATTTACCACATGCCTAATGCAATTCAAATTACACACTAATTTTTACCGCAGAAATATCTGGGCTACTGGGTGTTGCTCCATTTTTTGTCACATCAAAGACTTGGGCCGTGGCATGAGATGCCAAAATTATGAATAAATTAACTATTCCACCTATATTTGCTTCTGGGGCCATAATTTGTGTAACTTTCCTACTTAATTATATATATATATATCTCTATTAGACGTATTGTCTGACGCAGAAGTGAAAATTCTATCTATATTTTGACCCGTTATATACACTTCATTAACCCCAACAGTTACCACTTAAATTTCACAATCTTTGTAGCCATCTATTGGGTCAATCTTTCTAAAATTGGCTTTAAGTTCCCTTATTTTACCACATACTTTTTAAATGTCGCTATTTGCGTTCTTATTATGTCTATATCTTCCGTATTTGAAGAATCACCTCATGTTGATCTTTTTGTCTGGTCTTATTTATTGTTATTATTTAGTTCCTCTTCTAATGAGAAAGAGAAAATTCTGTATGGGAATAGAGTGCAACTAAAATGAAATGACGTTGAGATAATAGATGGGATATAAATATGTATATATCAAAAAAAATTCTTGGAAAGCCAAGAAAGATATAGGATTCTAATTGTTTGTACCCTACATGTAGGCAACGATCATTCTGTACATGTGACTTTTTATAGAAACCATACTTGAGGAGTTTTCTCGGTGAGTTTCGTGGCAATTAGTCTCCATTTGAGAACCCGCAGAGGCTAGGATTACAGAGAAGGTGGTGGGCCCGACCTGAAGGATTTTCATTCCCAATCAATGAGATTCAGTAGCGACCCGCGAGGAATGAGGATGTTGTGCCGGAGATAGATCTAATGTTGATTTTTAAAATATTTATTGATTGAAAATCAACATGATCTTCAGCCTTGTTATCTCACAAAATTCATGACTAGTATTCCACTTCTGTTATTCATTTGGTAAAGACACGACCATACTCAACAATTAAAATTAAATCCAAAATAAGAAAATCCTCTTGGTGAAACAAATTATTAGACTCTAAGAATTGCATTGTTACAAATTATTCAACATAAATTACAAATAATGAAAAAACTGAACACATTGCATAGTTTTCTCAGATCTGTAGAAGTAACACAGCGTGGTTTAACTCTAAAGCTTTCAATGGAAACATAAAAAATTGCTGAAAAATTGATCAAAATCTAAAAGCTTGCAATTCATTATGTACATGCAAAGGTATGCCACCATGAATTCTTTTCATGAATAGAAAATAAATTGACATATTAGTTTACACAAATTGAAAAGAGAAAACTTATTCTTCTTTACATAAACCCATATATATATATTTATATAAATCTGGTAATTGAAGATCGGTATTGTGTTGGGTTTTATGCTCTTATAAAACAACGTTGGACATGTAAGACAATTTTATATTGTCATTAAGAGAAGTAGAAATTATTTAGTTTGATAACCGTTTTGCTTGCTTGTTTTATTACATAATCAATTGAATAATACAAACATTTATAAAATCCCGAACATATAAATAATTACAATTATAGTGACTAGGTCACGGTAGATTATAATTGTAATTATATGTTAAAAAGAACGAGTCCTAAGATTAAGTCAGTGCATTTGATTTTCACTGATCTGATTATCTACAATATGATCTGCATACACATTTGGGGTGTGATGTCTTATTCGAGACATTGACAATGTAGATAAGATCGGATGTATTGTTATTATCTAATCTAATCATATCACAACGTTGACCATATTGATTATTGATAAGATAAGCAAGTATCATGATTATCTAATATAATCTAATCATATCACAACGTTGACCATATGTCAATTCAATCTTAATTTTGAGTGATTAATATTTTGTTAATTATATTATTCAAGTCTTTTGATTTATTCGTTACCAGCTTACCCTGTCGTCGTTGCAGATCAAGAAGTCGTCGCCAAAACGGCGTCGCGGTAGATTCGTATGTGTAGCAACCTACAGCGACGACAAAACGCAGTCATCATAGTAGTGTTTTACGACGACATGCCAGTCGCAATAGGGAATACTTTTTTTTTGGTTGGACTCAGATATTGCAACGACATGTTGTCGCTGTAGGTGGTTGCAAAATTTGAAAATTTGAATTTAAAAAACTCCTACAGCGACGACATGTGGTCGCTGTAGGTCCATCGACCGCCCCATCTGCAGCGACAATATATTATCGCTGGAGAGTGTGGGTTTATATGCCTTCATCGACGACACATGTCGTTGCCCTAGTGTCACAAAATCTCAGATTTTCGTGTTCAGCGAGCACCCTACGACGACGACATGTCGTCGCTGTACGTATATATTTTTAAAAAATTAATTAATTATATTAATTAAAATTCATATAATAAATTATTAAATATTAATTAAATAAATCAAATCAATTTATTTAATTAAATAATAAAACTAATTTATTAATTAAATAATAAAACCAATTTAACAATATCTATAGTCTCCAAAATGTAGAAAAACAAAACATAAGTAGTATTGTCTTCAAAATAAGAAAAACAACACAAAATAATAATAAGTTCAAAATAATAATATAATAAAACTAAATGTCATCAAAATCAATTCCAAAGTCATTATCTTCAGACGGTTGTGGTGGTTGTGGCTGTTGTGGTTGAAAGTTTGTCATCATGGACTCTATCATATTCATGTCCAAGTTGACAGACTGAAATTGTGGAGCTTGGATGTTCGGATTTGTTGCTTGCAAAAATTATTGCATTTGCTAGAAGTTGTTGTTCCGGGTACTAAAGGCTTGACTGAAGTGTTGAATCATGGTTTGGAAAGCCTCAGGTGGTATCGTTGGAGGGCCGACTATGGCGGACGGAAATGGTGATGCCTCTGATTGTGAAGAGGATTCGGTGGCGCTTGAGGCAAAGGTACTAGTGCCTTTTAACTTGCGTCCAATACCTCAGTTGTGGGCACGATGTTGACCAAGTACCTTTGAAACGACTTGTGTCTCATTGACAGTAGCACTTCCTGCTGAAGATTCAGATTGCGATTGGGATTGTTATTGAGATTGGGATTGTGTCTGGCGTTCTTACTATAAGGCATCCTGCAGTTTAGAAACAAGACTATTAATACATAAAATAGTTGAATAATATACATATATACAAACTTAGAAAGTTACTTACATATGCATCATTAGTATTTGTGTTCACTCATACACGTTGATTAGTGGTGAAAAATACACATTTATTGATTTTAATAGTTAAAATAAATTAAGTTTTAATTAATATTTTCATAGAATTAATATAATTTATTTTATAAATGAAAATAATTGATTATGACTTAATTTATTGTTATTTTGTAGGAATTAAAGTTGTATTTTCGCACTTTGAAATGAAGAGAAAAAAAATAAATAAATATGAAAAAAGAGAATAGAAAGTGGCATTTTTCTTGAAAGGCAGTGGCCCAATCGGAAGGAGAAGCCCAGGCTCGTCCCTCCCCAAGCCCACCAAAGCTAGCCGTCTACCAACCGAGCCGAGCCAAGCAAGCCGTTTGACGCCTGACACCTGCCATCTGCCACACCCCAACTGAGCCGAGCCCAGCAAGCCGTCTGACGCCTGCAGCCTGCCTGCCAGCCACCTGCCACCGTCCCTGCCAGCCAACCATGCGACACCACGTCAACTCCCAACTGCTCTTTTTGACCCCATGACCAGCCTAGCCGTGCCATGTGTCCGCCTCTGATTGGTTGCGGCTGGGTCAACACTTCTAGCTGCCACCAGCCCATTTTGTGTGCTCTTTGGGCCTTGGACCTCCCATTTTGAGCTTTAAAGCTCATCTTTTTTGGTGTTTTTGAAAAAGAGCATATTGACCATGCCCCAAAATAACTGCGCTAATATTTATAATAAGATTTGATTTTTCAAAATCATATTTTATTATTAATATTTCAGATTTATTTTGTAAACCCCATTTTGTTGTTTAATTTCTTTTTAGTCCTTTTCTCCCTCTATAAATATGGACTCTAATTTAACATTTTGTATGTAATTTTTAGAGTAAAAACTATAGAAAAATTTCTACTTACTTTCTTCTCATATTTTCTTCTTAGAATTTTGTGAGAATCATGAGCATAATGGCATAATCTTCTTAAGAAGGTTAGGGATGAATCCATATGCTAGTGACGTTATTTTGCCACTTTGAGTTACTATGTTCTTAATGTAATGTATTTGAGTTATTTATGTTCTTTCATCCCCATTTTCTATCTTGTTATCTTTATTTACTTGTGCTGATAGTATATAGGATTAGTCATTATCTTTCTATGTGCTTCTAATTAGTAAAAGTAATATTGATACATAATTTTGTGTCTAATCTTCTATTGCATTATTGCCCTTGGGTATTTTGTCATTTTTATATTTTTCATAAGATTGACATTGTGCTTTTAAAGTAAAGAACTTTATAACTCAAATGAATTTTTGTCAGAAAAGACTATGAACTTTAATGTTAGATTTTCCAAGTAAATATTGGGATGTGAACTATTTACTTGTGTATTTTTGTAAATCAAGTAACCAAGTGACTAAACAAGCATATGGATGATCCTTGAAACCTTTCCATTTCTCAAACTCTTGATTACATCTTACTTTTATTTCACTTATCTCATTTTATCATTTCATCAAAAAGACAACACCAAAATCTCAAATCTCTTTTCATTTCCATTTTTTATTTATTTCATGTTACTAACTTTTTGTGTTATTTTCTACTAATCTTTTGGTTTTAGGTTACCTCCTTGTGGATCGACCGCCCGATCTATACTACAACCACCGCTTAGTGGTTGTCACGATTTGGGCGTTAAACAAATTTTGGCGCCGTTGCCGGGGGGGGGGGGGGGGAGGGGGGTAGTTTTCAAAGGTTTAGTGAAATTTTTACAAAAATATTAGTAACTTTATTTGTGTTTTTGTTGGAATAAATATTGTGTTAGTATAATTTTTTTTTATCTACTAATTTTTAGTTAATTAGATTATTATAACAAAAAGAAAAAGAAAAAAACTAAAAAAAATCATAAACAAAAAAATTGTTTATTTATAAGTATATATTTTCTTTCTTTCTTTCTTTACTTTTTTTTAATTTTTTTTTCGGTAAAACAATATATATATATATTCATATAAATATATACATATCTATAAAAAAAAATGTAAAAAATAAAATATTTATTCTTATTTTTATTTCTATTTTTTTTTCAATTTCCTTTCTTCTGGTTAAAACAAAAAAAAGGACCATATATATTTATATAATTATCTTTTTTTTTTAGCTAATTCTTACTCCATTTCTCTTTCTTAATTTATTTTTATTTTTTTAGTTTAACACATATTTAAAAAAAAATTAAGCTTGTTATTTTAACTTCACTTTAATTTTCTTTTCTTTATTTTATTTTTGTGTTGTTTAGTTTAGGCTTTCCTTTTTCTTTGCCTTAGTTTTCCTTAGAATTTAGGTTTTAAAAAAAAAAATTTGCATAAAATTGTTCATAAAATTTCAATCATAAAACGCTTAGTATTGGGAACAATTGTGTAATATTACAAATGGTAGAAACTGATATTACTCTGTCTAGAATGATTGGTTGTTAAATAAGGTTTGTGATAGCGTTACCCTCCACACTTACCTGGGAACCTCGGGGAGTTCTATCTAGGCAAATGTGGGTCTAAAGCGGTACCTTGGCAACCTTCCCAATCGGCCTGGGACATTTTGAGTATCTACCTTTGCACTATTACATTGTTGAACTAATTACTATAAGAAAAGCAAGCTTGTTCTGTCAAAATAAGCAATTTCGCTCGGCTTAAATGTTGTTTGGTCGAAAAGGTTGACTTGTGATCCACCATAGTTACTCAGTAACCTCGGGGAGTTCTAGTAAGGCGTTGGAGATCAACCAAAAATATCCAAATCTACCTGGGAACAAGTTTAACAAAAAAAAAATAATAAAAAAAATCCAAAAGAAAATAAAAAATAAATCTAATTTTGATTTCCGAGAGTGGATGAATCATCACGAAACTTCTAGTGACACTTCTTCTAATTCATCCACCACTCCTTCTGGAACTCCTTCCACCAATCCTGCTTCTCCACAAACTCTAGCTAATAATAATCCATTCACAATGGCTCGCAATGATGAAATCCAACCAAGAACTCTCAATGACTACCTCCATCCTACTCGCACCTCCAGGCCTTCATGCATTATCTTCCCTCCTAATATGCCCACATTAGACTTTAAACCTGGCATGATTAAACTCTTGCCCACATTTCATGGAATGGAAAACGAAAGCCCATATGTGTATCAGAGAATTCGAGGAGGTAGTAGCCATATTCTATAACCGAGCCAAAAATGTCGATTCTGTGCGACTGAAGTTCTTCCCTTTCTCCTTGAAGGATAAAGCCAAAAGCTGGTTATACTCATTGAGACCTAGGTCTATTGGAACGTGGGAGGAGATGACCAAATCTTTCTTTCTAAAACACTTTCCCAGCCATAATACCAACAGTCTAAAACTACAGATTTCCACATTTTCCCAAAAGGACAATGAAACGTTCTATCAAGTCTGGGAAAGATTCAAAGATCTGTTGAATCAGTGCCTGCACCATGGCTATGAGAATTGGCATTTGGTCAGTTACTTCTATGAAGGCCTCACGAGTCATGAGCGCTAGTTTGTAGAAATGCTATGTAATGGTGAATTCCTCGAAAAAGTGCCAGACGATGCTCTTGAATATCTCAAAGAAACCGCGAAAAAGTCTCACACCTGGACTGGTCCATGTGCTACTGATAGCACCAACCGACACAAACCATCTGGGATCTATCAACTTCGAGAAGAGGATAATGTTAAGGTCCAACTCGAAGCTTTGAAAAAGCAGTTTGAGGTCTTAATGCCGAAAAATGGCCAAAAACCGCACATCATTGCTCAAGCGGAACTGCAAGAACCTTGCTTTGTTTGTGGAGGGACGGAGCACTTAGCTAAGGACTGCTTAGCTTTGAATGAACTGAGAGGAGTTTATGGGGAGCAATGCAATGACTTAGAGGCATATAACAAGCCATTCTCCTATACGTAGAAACCTGGTTGGAGAAACCACCCAAATTTCAGTTGGAGAGATTCCAACCAAGCTCAATCGTCTGGAGGCCAATGGAGAAATGAGCAACAAGTTCAACCATCAAAGGCGTATTCTACACCTCAATACGATGCTCATCCACAACGAAATTCTCTCGAGAATACTCTTCATGCATTCATAGAGGAACAATCCAAACTAAATCGCCAAATGATGGAAGAAATCAAGGAAATGAAATGTCAATTTTCAAAATTGACTGAATCCCTGGCCATTCCGGAAAAAGGCAAACTTCCTTCCCAACTGAAATTCAATGTGCAAGGCCAACACATGGCCCAATCTTCAAATTCTAATGATAAAAATGTCAAGGAAGTAAATGCCATCACGCCAGAAGTGGTAAGACTTTGTAAGAACCACCCATAAAATCCAACTCTCCCAGTATTCCAAAAGTCACTCCCGAAAATCCACCACTCAATGCCTCTCAAAAAGTACCATTTCCCCAGGCTTTGAAACCTTGGGAAACTTCCTGATAACCGAGCTGAAATCCTTGAGCACTTGACACAAGTGAAGATTAATCTTCCTTTTCTTCACATCATAAAACAAGTGCCAGCTTATGCCAAAATCATCAAGGATCTATGCACTGCAAAAAGGAAGCACCATGTCAAGAAGACTGCTTTCTTGACTGAGCAAGTGAGTGCGGTGATTGAACAAAAGGCACCGCCGAAATACAATGATCCCGGTTGTCCAACCATTTCCTGCCAAATTGGGACCCATGAAGTCAGCCAAGCCTTACTTGATCTTGGCGTGAGTGTAAATCTCATTCCTTACTCTGTATACTTGCAACTCGGTCTTGGAGAAATGAAGCCAACTTATGTTGTGCTACAGCTTGCTGACCGATCCACCAAAAAGACTAGGGGTATTGTTGAGGATGTGTTAGTTCAAATTGAAAAATTCTATAACCCCGTGGATTTTCTTATTCTTGATATCCAATCTGCGGTCAACATGGAGTCTAAAATTCTCATTATCCTCGGAAGACAATTCCTTGCCACTTCAAATGCTTTGATAAATTGTCAGAATGGTCTAATGAAAATATCGTATGGAAACATGACTCTTGAAGTCAATATCTTCCACATCGAGAAACAACCCCGAGAAGATGATGAATGCTATCAAACTTTCATGATTGACTCTTTAATTCCTGAGGAGGTTCAATTGCGAAGCAACTTTGATAATCTTGATGAACTCCTCCTTCTGTCAGACAATGAAAGTCCCAGTTCTATTGAGTCTACTCTTGCAATATCAGATCGCATAAACTCACACAATAAAAGGACTCAGTTTTGGCAATCTCACTTTGAAGAGCTACCTCGTGAGAAGTCATAGACAAAAACTTCAGCTGAAGAGGTTCCAATTGTTCAATTGACCTAACTTCGTGAGGGTTTGAAACATGTTTTCTTGGGGGACGGTGAAACCTTTCCAGTTATCATCTTGTCCAACCTTCAAAATTCTCAAGAATTGCAGTTATTCGAGCTACTGCGAACGCATAAATCTGCGATAGGTTGGATGCTTTCTGATATCAAAGGTGTTAGCCCTTTAATTTTCCCCCATCGAATCAATCTGGAGGACGAGGCTATCCCACGAAGAGACCCTGAAAGGCGACTGAACCCCACAATGGAAGAAGTTGTAAACAATGAAGTTGTGAAATTGCTAGAAGCTAGTATTATTTACCCAGTAGCTGATAGCAAATGGGTCAGTCCTACTCAAGTCGTGCCTAAGAAATCTAGTGTCACCATGATCCAAAATGAAAAAGGGGTCCTTGTCCCCACAAAAACTGTGACAGGGTGGCGCATGTGCATTGATTATAGAAAAGTTAAATGCCGCCTCCCGCAAAGATCATTTTCCACTCCCATTCATTGATCAAATCCTTGAACGTGTAGCTGGTCATCCTTTATATTGCTTTCTTGATGGATATTCTTTCTATTATCAAATTGAGAATGCATTAGAGGATCAAGATAAGACCACTTTCACTTGTCCCTTTGGCACTTTTGCTTTCCGGCGTATGCCATTTGGCTTGTGTAATGCACCAGCTACTTTCTAAAGATGCATGATGAGCATCTTTAGTGACATGATTGAAAAATCAATGGAAGTATTCATGGATGACCTAACCGTTTTTGTATATTCCCTTGACACATGCCTTCTTCATCTTGAAGCCGTTTTAAAAAAATGCATTGAGAAAGGACTTGTGCTCAATTGGGAGAAATGCCACTTCATGGTATCTTCTGGCATAGTCTTAGGCCAAATTATTTCTGAAAGAGGAATTGAGGTTGATCAATCTAAATCCGACCTTATCTCCAACCTGCCTACTCCTAAGACTGTCAAAGACGTTAGGTCATTCATTGGTCATGCTAGTTTCTATAGGAGGTTAATACAAACATTTTCAATGATTCCTTGTCTTCTAAGAAACCTCCTAGCCAAAGATGCCACTTTTGAATGGACACCTAAGTGTGAGGAATCATTCCGAATACTTGTCAATTCACTCACTTCCGTTCCCATCATTCAGTCACCCGATTGGAGTCTTCCTTTCGAGATCATGTGTGACGCTAACAACTTTGATGTGGGAGCTGTGCTAGAACAACAAAGGGAGGGGAAACCCTTTGTTGTCTATTATGCAAGCCCAACTCTCAATAGTCCTCAAATGAACTATTCCACTACTGAAAAAGAGTTGCTTGTCGTTGTCTTGCCCTTGACAAATTCCGATCTTATTTGATTGGATCACCTATTACAATCTTCACAGATCACTCCACCCTTAAGTATCTCCTTTCCAAAAAGGATGGTAAGGCGCGATTAATATACGGTGGATCCTTCTTTTGCAAGAATTTGATATAACGATCAAAGACAAGAATGGTGTTGATTATGTCGTCGCGGACCACTTGTCCCGACTTGAACTCAGCGATCCCGCTGATGGTATACCTATTCATGACGATTTCCCCGATGAACAATTGCTTTCTATTGCTAAGTTACCGTGGTATGCTCACATTATAAACTACTTAGTAACAGGTGAACTCCCATCTGAATGGAGTTCACAAGCCAAACGCAAATTTCTGGTCGAGGTGCGCAATTTCTTTTGGGATGACCCATACTTATTCAATTATTGCCCTGACCAAATCATGTGAAGATGCATCCACGACGATGAGGTGTCTAGTGTGCTGAATTTTTGCCACAATGATGCTTGTGGTGGCCACTTCTCTGTGAAGAAAACTGCTGCAAAAATATTACAATGCGACCTTTACTGGCCCACTCTATTCAAAGACACCAATGATTTCTGTCGTTCTTGTGTAAGGTGCCAAAAGTTAGGTTCCTTATCCCGTCGGCACATGATGCCCTTGAACCCAAATCTTGTTATCGAAATATTTGATTGTTGGGGATAAACTCTATGGGACCATTTCCACCTTCTTTTGGCTACCTTTACATTCTTCTCGCTGTGGATTATGTTTCCAAATGGGTCGAGGCTGTACAATGTCGAACCAATGATAACGCTACAGTTGTCAAATTCTTGAAAGAAAATGTGTTGTCAAGGTTCGGTACTCCTTGCGCTATGATCAGTGATCAAGGCACAAATTTTTGCAACAGATCCTCGTAGGCTCTTATGCGCAAGTACGGTGTACTTCATAAAGTTACAAATGCTTATCATCCACAGACTAATGGTCAAGTTGAGTTAGCCAATAGGGAGATAAAAAAAATTCTGGAAAAGACGGTAAATCCCGACCGCAAAGATTGATCTACACGTCTTCTAGACGCTGTTTGGGCATACCGCACTGCTTTCAAATCCCCTCTTGGGATGTCTCCCTATCGACTTGTCTTTGGAAAAGCCTATCATTTACCTATCGAGCTCAAACATAAAGCGTATTAGGCTATCAAAGCCCTAAACTTTGATATGAATGTCGCAGGTATCCATCGCAAACTCCAATTGTCTGAAATTGAGGAGTTGAGAAATGATGCTTATGACAATTCTAGCATTTATAAAGCAAAATTGAAAATCACTCACGATAAACAAATTATGCAAAAACACTTTGAGCCAAATCAGAAAGTGCATCTATATGATTCTTGCTTGCACTTACACCCCGGTAAACTGCGATCGCGATGGACTGGTCCATTTATTGTGAAGCAAGCATTTCCCAACGGTTCTGTTGAGGTCGAGAACCCAATCGATGGGAGAAATTTTTGAGTCAATGGTCAAAGGCTGAAGCATTATATTGAGAGTGTGAGTCATGTTGAAGAGGTCTTTCTTAAGGACCCAATTTATACATTGTGAAGTTCTGAATGATTTGTTTGTTTTCTTATTTATTTATTTTTCCTTTTATTTTCCTGTCTTTATTTTATTGTTGTATGTTTTGGGGTATTGTTACCAGGCTATTTTCACTCTCGCCTCATGGACATGGTCATCATCCAGGTGTTCTCTTTCCTTACCTTTTTCATTGATTATTTATTTTGACATTGAGGACACTGTCTGATTATGGTTGGGGGTGGTGAGCAGGCATTGGCTTTCATTTGGAAAAATTACTGTCTTGATGAATTTTTAAGTCAAATTTTCTCAAAATTATCCAAGCATGAGTATAACTTGTTTGTTTGAGTTAGTTCTTACCATGTTTAGCTATTAAGAAGTGATTTTCAGAGTTCTTTTGTGCACTTTCCAAACATGTGATAAATTGGTTGTTAACACAAATAGTTGAGAGAAATTTCAAGTTTAAAGTTTTTCATTTCTTGGTAAGTTGTGAGAGTTGAGAAAACAATTTTTTGAACTTTTATTGATCATTGGTAAAGTCACATATTAGGAATTTAAAACATGACATTTACTAGAGGGATTTTTTTTCATATAAGAATGAGTCTTTGTAATAAATTTTAAATTTTTGTTCCATTTAATGTATTTTATTTGTATTTTCCATTTTATTTTTGTGCTGTCTCTTGTCAAAAAAAAAAAGAAAACAAAAGAAATAAATAAAAAAAAGGGAAAAAGAATGAAGAAAAAAAATAATAATAAATAAATGAAAAAAAAGAGAACAAGGACAACATTTTTCCTCTATTATTTTGTAGTTGTTGAAAAAGAAAATATTTCTATTATTTTGTGTATTTGTATTAAAAAAAAAAATTTATAGTTCCTTTTCTTATTTATATTTTCTAGTTAGTTGTCATTTTGTTCTTTGAGTTTTCTCATGTAAATCCCAAAGGTTGTTTGTCATTTGAATTCCAATAAGTTGATTTGCCTATTTTGTGATCAATACTTGTTCAAATTGCTTGTCCTAAAAAGTTTATATTTTCTCATTTGAGTGTAAACTAATACATTTCTAACTCCAAGAGTGTAATCCTTCCCATACAAATACTTTCAATGTCTGTGAGGAATTTGGAGTTGAGACCTTTATAGTTTTGAATTTTTTTGAAATTATTTGTGTTTTGACTTGCTATAAAAAGAATATGGTTTGGTGCACACATACACAACTTTGGAATCGCAACTGAAGTAGCTTAGATAGTAATTTCTGATTTCTTGCTGATATTTTGAAAATGCTTAGATGATTTTGCTTGTTTTGACTTGAATATTTAACTTGATAATTTTATTTTTCGCTTGAATTGCTAGGGACTAGCAATAAGCTAGTTGAGGGTTGTGATTAGTGGTGAAAAATACACATTTATTAATTTTAATAGTTAAAATAAATTATGTTTTAATTAATATTTTCATGGAATTAATATGATTTATTTTATAAATGAAAATAATTGATTATGACTTAATATATTGTTATTTTGTAGGAATTAAAGTTGTATTTTGGCACTTTGAAATGAAGAGAAAAGAGAAAATAATTAAATCTGAAAAAAGAGAATAGAAAGTGACACTTTTCTTGAAAGAAAGTGGCCCAATCGGAAGGAGAAGCCCAGGTCTGTCCCTCCCCAAGCCCACCGAAGCTAGCCATCTACCAGCCGAGCCGAGCCAAGCAAGCTGCCTGACGCGTGCCTGCTAGCCGCCTGCCATCGTCCCTGCCAGCCAACCACGCGATGCCACGTCAACTCCCAGCTGCTCTTTTTGCCCCCATGACCAACCCCGCCGTGCCATGTGTCTGCCTCTGATTGGTTGCGGCTGGGTCAACACTCAGCCCATTTTGTGTGCTCTTTGGGCCTTGGACCTCCCATATTGAGCTTTAAAGCTCATCTTTTTTGGTGTTTTTGAAAAAGAGCATATTGACCATGCCCTAGAATAACTAGGTTAATATTTATAATAAGATTAGATTTTTCAAAATCATATTTATTTTGTAAACCCCATTTTGTTGTTTAATATCTTTTTAGTCCTTTTCTCCCTCTATAAATAGGGACTCTCATTTCACATTTTGTATGTAATTTTTAGAGTAAAGAAACTATAGCAAAATTTCTACTCACTTTCTTCTCATATTTTCTTCTTAGATTTTTGTGAGAATCATGAGCATAATGGCCTAATCTTCTTAGGAAGGTTAGGGATGATTCCCAATGCTAGTAATGTTATTTTTCCACTTTCAGTTACTATGTTCTTAATGTAATGTATTTGAGTAATTTATGTTCTTTCATCCCCATTTTCTATCTTGTTATCTTTATTTACTTGTGCTAATAGTATATAGGATTAGTCATGCTCTTTCTACGTGCTTCTAATTAGTAAAAGTAATATTGATGCATAATTTTATGTCTAATCTTCTATTGCATTATTGCCCTTGGGTATTTTGTCATTTTTATATTTTTCATAAGATTAACATTGTGCTTTTAAAGTAAAGAACTATATAACTCAAATGGACTTTTGTTAGAAATGAATATGGACTTTAATATTAGATTTTCCAAGTAAATGTTGGATGTGAACTATTTACTTGTGTATTTTTGTAAATCAAGTAACCAAGTAACTAAACAAGCATATGGATGATTCTTGAAACCTTTCCATTTCTCAAACTCTTGATTACATCTTACCTTTATTTCACTTATCTCATTTTATCATTTCATCAAAAAGACAACACCAAAATCTCAAATCTCTTTTCATTTCCATTTTTATTTATTTCATGTTACTAACATTTTGTGTTATTTTCTACTAATCTTTTGGTTTTAGGTTACCTCCTTGTGGATTGACCGCTCGATCTATACTACAACCACCGCTTAGTGGTTGTCACGATTTGGGCGTTAAACAAATTTGGCGCCGTTGCCGAGGAGGTAGTTTTCATTGGTTTAGTGAATTTTTTACAAAAATGTTAGTAACATTATTTGTGTTTTTGTTGGAATAAATATTGTGTTAGTATAGTTTTTTTTAAAAAATTTTATTTACTAATTTTTAGTTAATTAGATTATTATTATAACAAAAATATAAAGAAAGATTGAACCACCGTAACTCCACTCAACCAACAAAGTGAATTCCATACTCAAAGTTGAGTTACCGTAAAAAAAAATATATATCTATAGAAACTAAGCGAGAAGAGTTTTTACTGAAGCCGAAAGGTATCCTAAAGGAATGGAAGAACCACAATCTACCTAGACTCGACCATCATAAATGGTTCGTGCGACGGCGGCGGAGGCAGGTTCAGGATAATCCATTCAATACGATGTAATTGATGTTAGGAGTGATTCCCTATGCTAGTGATGTTATTTTTCCACTTTGAGTTACTATGTTCTTAATGTAATGTATTTGAGTTATTTATGTTCTTTCATCCCCATTTTCTATCTTGTTATCTTTATTTACTTGTGTTATTAGTATATAGGATTAGTCATGCTCTTTCTATGTGCTTTTAATTAGTAAAAGTAATATTGATACATAATTTTATGTCTAATCTTCTATTGCATTATTGCCCTTGGGTATTTTGTCATTTTTATATTTTTCATAAGATTAATATTGTGCTTTTAAAGTAAAGAACTGTATAACTCAAATGGACTTTTGTTAGAAAAGAATATGGACTTCAATTTTAGATTTTCCAAGTAAATGTTGGATGTGAACTATTTACTTGTTTATTTTTGTAAATCAAGTAACCAAGTAACTAAACAAGCATATGGATGATTCTTGAAACCTTTCTGTTGACGCAGTTCTTCGCCAACAGGTAATTAAGAAAAGAAGAGAAAGGGATTAGTGCTTAGGTTGAACCGAAATAGATAAATGATCTTAGAAATGAAATGGTGACTCAAAATACGTTTTTTAAGTGGTTCAAAGGTTAAAATCCTTCTACTCCACTAGTCAGTATTATTGCTATATACTGGATATTTGATTACAGGGTATTTCTTACAATATAGAATCCAACCTCTATTAACTCCCAAGGTCTCCATATTTATAGGAGAAGGCACATGGGAGTAGGTAAGAAGGTCATCTCGTGACCTTCTTACCTATCATGTCAACTCTGTGACATTCATGATTAATTCCTAAACCTGACACATTAGTGTGGTCAAATCAATAGGTAAGGGGATAATGGGCCGCACGGCCCAAACCAGTTGTGGATGTATGAATACGCACGTTCCTGCTGCGTGTCCGAGAAGTCAGGGGTATATCAGACACGTTATGTCTGATGTATGCACGTTTATCTCGTGTGACTGACTTTATAAAAGGTCACAACCTCCAACTCCAGCTCGTACAACGAGCTGGATGCTTCCTTTGACCCGTGGTCCTCAGAGCCCAGGTCTAGACCTTGAGAAATCTTGGCGAACCCTTAGGTTACCTCGAGCTAAGGAGGTAGGATCTTACGACGGCAGCTCCGGTCTTGGGGATGTTCACGTGGTAGTCCTGATTAGGCCGTATCCCAGCTCGCTAATCAGCCCGTGGGAAAATCAGGGCGTACATCTTCCCCCCAAGCCTCTGCTCATGGTACACGACGTCGTGTAGGGCCACAGTAGGGGCTTTTAGGCTTCCCCATGAACTCTTCATATTCCACATTCTGCACAGGCGCCGAATACGTGGAACATCGTGGTTGGTGACGGTACGTCTTCCGAGAACCGCATTTAATGGCCTAGCCTATGCCCAGCCGTCGTTTCGCCTTTCGAGTGGAGGGCCATGGATCCCACATCAGGGCAATCCAACGGCCCTCTTCACGTGACCCTTCACGCATATAAAAAGGGGTGGCCACCTTACGCACGGGCCACCCGTTCATTTGAATTTTTTCAGAAATTTTCTTCTTCTCTCTTCATCTTCAAGAGAAAAGAAACCCTCTTCTTCCCGACCGCCATTCCTAACGCTCAAGAAGTTCAGGCGCAAAGACTCCTTCGAAGCCTTGGAACCAACTGCTCCGACGAAGCCCCAACCCAGGCGATACCTTCATCCACTTCCTAGCCAAACACTCTGTAAGTCTCCTAACTGTGCATGTTTTGAAATTATTTTTTACTGTAGCTTAGGTAAATATTTACTGTAGCCGCATGCAAGGGTTTGCTGGGTTTTGTGGGAATGAAGGGTGAAAGCCTTTTAGGTTAGGGTATCTTTGCAGTAGAAAACCGTTTAGGAGTATGGTTTACAGGATGCATTTTCTGGGGAAAATTTCTAGGTAGGATTTTTGGAATGCTGGTTTAAAGTATTCAGTATTTTTGGGTGCAAAACCGGGTAGCTTAGGGGACACGCTTTACAGTCGGTTTTGCCTTTCTTGCCCACTGAAACTTTCCTTCCAAGGAAAATTCTATCCTGACCCTCCTGACACACGAATTCCGAGTAGTCGGGGATTTGTTGGGAGCACAGGCGCGTGTTCTTAGAGCCATGTGGTCTCACTCTCCATGGGCTGGGCTTACCTCAGCTCGTGTCAAAGAAACACATTCAGATTCTCTTCCACCTTAGGTCGCTTTTTTCTAAAATTTCTTCTTTTTGTTCGCTAGGCGACCAGATGGGACCCAAGAAGAATGCTCCCAAGAAGCCTGTGGGAAGCTCGTCCTCCCGTCAAGACAAAGGAAATGAGGTGATGGCCCAATCCCCGATCCCCAACTTCGGGCCAGCGGTGGAACAGGAGCTCGAGGTGGCCCCTGACGCGTTCTTTGAGGCGGAGAGGATCGTCTCAAAGATTACCAACCAGGCGAAGGTCAACAAAATATTCCTCTCCCACAACATCGGGCTGGGGAGAGCATCCGTGATTGCCTGACCTACTGCAGAGGGCGAGCGGAGCTGCGCGCCGCTTGACGAGGCATTCTTGGCCTGGAGCAACGAGCATTTTAAGGCGGGGGCCTTCCTCCCGCTGGATCAGTATTTCGCTGACTTCCTCAATTACGTGAAGTTGGCCCCATTCCAGCTCCCCCCCAAATTTTATCGGCTGTTGGCGGGGTTAAGATATTTATTCTTGAAACAGGAGTGGGAGGTCCCCACTCCTGCATATATTTTGTACTTTTTCTGCCTCAAGGCCAGCCTGGACCAGCGGGGGAGAGGCGACGGGTTTTATTACTTAACTTGGTTCCCTAACACGGCAGCGGTCATCGAGCTGCTAGCCACCCCAACGACTTCAAAGATCAATTCTTTATGTCGACGGGGTTCCGAAACTGCGAGCTCCACTACTTCAATCGTCCTCGTAAGTGCTTTTCAACCTTAGCTCGTAATTTAAGTATCGTTTAGCTCCTCCTGTATCCCTTTCTAACTTAGATTAATCCTGCAGCTATCTTCGCGAGGACAGATCTGTGACCCTCGGGGCCCAGTACGAGACACTGGCGGGCTTGCCCCCCAGTGAAAAGGATTACCGTGTGCTCGTGACAGACGAGACGATGGTGGCCTGTAAGCTGATCTTCCCAAATCAGACTTTGAAACCAGCTCGCGAAACTAGGCCTACCATCATGGAGGGGGTCGCGGAGGACGAAGATGAGGAGGACGAGGTTCCCCTCGTGAGGAACAGGAAGCGGGCGTTGGAGGTCGCCCAAAGAACGGACGAGGAGAGGATCCGGTCCGGAGCAGCCGCAGGTCCTTCTGGTCAAGGTAACACTTACATGTTTAGGAATTTAGATAGGGCCATTGCCGACCCCCGGATAGCTAGGTTCAATCCCAGACAACTCCTCTAACGTCACCGAAGTGATCCAGACCTGGATACAACCCTGCTTCACTGTGTTAACCAGCTCGTGCTGGATTACCAAGATAGCCGACCTAGGGGTACCGTAGTCATAGATAACACCCTAGCCTTTAGGTCGATCCTATTTGAGGAGTATGGGACCAACCTTCGGTCATGGCCATCACTCTGGAGGGGTGCCGTAGCTCCAGGACTTAGGAAATATGTAGAAGAATCTAGCTCGGAACCAGAGTCGGATCTAGAATTTGCGCCAGCTCGGGAAATAATCGACTTAGATTCTCCCGCAGGAGCTCCGGGGCCGATGGTCGTAACCATAGGTTCTTCTTCTAGGTCGGGGGGTAGGATCCCATTTAGTATATATATATATACTTGAATTTTTCTTTTCTTTTTTCCTTTGTTTTTGTTTTTGAATGGCTGCTAACTTGTGTACTAACCATATATTTGTTTTGACAGAGGAGATGTCTCAGCCTGGAGGGAGTCTGTGAGCTGCGTTCGCCGGGGGGAATCCCTTAGCCGGGGCCTCTGGGCCCAAAATGAAGAAGCCTCAGACTTTAAAGAAAATCGCCGGGACCCCGACCAAGTCTCCTGCAAAGGAGAAAGAGCATCCTCCCGCCGCTCAGGTCGTGGGAACTGTTCCTCCTGCCGCAGGGGGGAGCAGCATGCCCCCACCCCCTCTGCGAGCTCTGGCCCTCATCCGGGACACAGGGGCGGAGCCCGGGACTTTGGCAATTTCAACCTCCGAGGTGCGCATCCCAGTTGATCCCCAAGACCTGGAGAAGATTCTAGAGGCCTTCCGGGGGATAGTGTATGAGTCGGCGAACTACGTCGTTAGCCACATATACAGATTCAACGAGAAGGAGCTTAAGGCCATCGAAGCCAGAAGCCTGGTGGGCGTGCTGGAGTCTTCACTGGGCATGGCCCTAACGGTAAGCTAACCTCAACCTTTTATGGTTTTTGACTATCATGCCTTGCCCTGTTTTTCCCTTCTCTTTTTTTTTTTTTTTTCTGAGGCATGTGCCTTTCCGTTTTCGCAGAGCGCCGTTGCCCTTCACCAGAGCATAGCCAGGACCAAGGCTCAACTCAAGGAGATGAGGAGCGAGCACCAAGCGGTTGTGGCCAACCACCAGACCTCCTTGCAGGCGGCTAAGGACGCCCTGGCGGCCGCGCAGGCCGAGCTGAAAGAGGCCCATACCAAGCTACAAGAGCTCGAGACCACCAAATCCGCCCTCGCCGCCTCGTGGGCCGACCTAGACACTGCGAAGGCCGAGGCCAAGGCTGCCCTGGAGGCCGAGCAGGCAACTTCAGGCACCGCCATGGAGGACATGTTCTACCATTGCTGGGCCTATAATCAGGACGCCGACTTCTCCTTCTTGGCAGCGGACGTCTGGGAGCCCTTGCTGGAGAAGTTCAAAGCTCGCCTCGAGAAAGAAGCACCTTCCGAGGCCGGGGAAGTCTCCGGCGTAGCTGAGCAGGGCGAGACGGTGACCTCCAAGGGGCCAACTGGTGGAAACTAGGGCCTTTCCATTTTGTCCCCACTCTTTATTATTTTTTTGTTGTAACTTTTGCATGAGGTGTTCCCACCTCGAGACAATTAATTTTTACCTTTGAATTGATTAACTCCCTTTTGCCTCTACGCATTTCAGTTACAATTTTTTCAAAAACTTAGTTCGCGTTAACTTTTATCAATATCCCGTGCTCTTTAGGAAGAACAACGATCAATGGATTTAAATCAACTTCTAAGTTTTATGACCTGGTCATGTCCAGGAACTTAATTTGAAAACTTAGTTCGTGTTAATTTTTATCAATATCTCGTGCTCTTTAGGAAGAACAACGATCAATAGATTTAAATCAACTTCTAAGTTTTATGACCTGGTTGTACCCAGGAACTTAATTTGAAAACTTAGTTCGTGTTAATTTTTATCAATATCTCGTGCTCTTTAGGAAGAACAACGATCAATAGATTTAAATCAACTTCTATGTTTTATGATCTGGTTGTATCCAGAAACTTAATTTGAAAACTTAGTTCGTGTTAATTTTTATCAATATCTCGTGCTCTTTAGGAAGAACAACGATCAATAGATTTAAATCAATTTCTAAGTTTTATGACCTGGTTGTATCCAGGAACTTAATTTGAAAACTTAGTTCGTGTTAATTTTTATCAATATCTCGTGCTCTTTAGGAAGAACAACGATCAATAGATTTAAATCAACTTCTAAGTTTTATGACCTGGTTGTATCCAGGAACTTAATTTGAAAACTTAGTTCGTGTTAATTTTTATCGATATCTCGTGCTCTTTAGGAAGAACAACGATCAATAGATTTAAATCAACTTCTAAGTTTTTTGACCTGGTTATATCCAGGATAGGACTTAGTTCCCGTTAATCCTTATCAATATCTCGCGTTTTTTAAGAAAAACAACGATCAATCGATATGAATCAACTTCTAAGTCATTAAGGTGACCTGGTTATATCCAGGTACCATATGCCCCTCAAGTAACTGGGAAAGGGTCTTTCGTGGTTACTTTAGATTACACTTGAAAACATGTACAAACATAGACAAAAAGTTAATTCTCATTGCTTAATACATAAAAAATGGCCTTTCAGGCCTTATAAGTGAATCATTGATAATATCTCTTCAAATGGATGGCGTTCCAAGTTCGTGGGACTGCCCCTCCATCTAGCCGAGCTAATTTATAAGTTCCTTCTCTAATGACCTCGATGACTTGATATGGCCCTTCCCAGTTCGGTCCCAAGACTCCATCTTTGGGATCCTTACTGGCCAAGAAAACTCTCCTGAGGACCAGGTCGCCAACATTAAAGGTGCGATTCTTGACTTTTGAGTTGAAATAGCGAGTGATCTTCTACTGATAATGGGCGAGCTGGAGTTGCAAATCTTCTCGTCTTTCATCAATCAAGTCTAAAGAGGTGCAAAGAAGCTTGTGGTTGCGATCCTGGTCATATGACTAGACCCTATGCGAAAGCACCTTAATCTCCACAGGGAGGACTGCCTCACTCGCAAAGGTCAAGGAAAAAGGAGTATGACCTGTAGGAGTCCGATACGAGGTCCGATATGCCCAGAGAACCTGAGGGAGCTATTCTGGCCAGACTCCCTTCGCCTCGTCTAGTCTCTTCTTGAGGCTCGCCTTTAACGTCTTGTTGACATCCTCGACCTGGCCATTCACCTAAGGATAGGCCACGGAGGAGAAACTTTTCACAATTCTATACCTCTCGCAAAACTCGGTGAACAGGTCGCTGTCGAACTGAGTCCCATTATCGGAAACAATCTTCTTGGGAAGCCCGAATCGGCAGATAATGTTCTTAACCACGAATTCAATGACTTTTTTGGAAGTTATTGTTGCCAAAGGTTCTGCCTCAGCCCACTTCGTAAAGTAGTCGATGGCCACCAAGGTGTAACGGACCCCGCCTTTTCCAGTAGGGAGGGCGCCAACCAAGTCGATCCCCCAAACTGCAAACGGCCATGGGGAAGAGATCATCTTCAGCTCGACTGGGGGAGCTCAGGCAACTGTGGCGAATCTCTGGCACTTGTCACACTTCTTCACGTATGAGATCGAGTCTTTGGACAGAGTTGGCCAGTAATAACCTTGCCTCAGGACCTTTAAGGCCAAGCTTTGCCCCCCAGTGTGATCACCGCAAAAACCCTCATGCACCTCCTGCAGGATGGCCTGTGCTTCGCCTGGAAGAACACATCGTAGGAGGGGTAGGGAGTGCCCACGTCGGTATAACACCCCGTCTACTATCGTATACCTGGGAGCTTGATACAGCACTCGTCGTGCATCATTACGTCCTTCAGGTAGCTTTCCCTCGGTGAGATACTCAAGGATGGGGGTCATCCAGGTCGGCCTGGTGTCGATCATCTCGACCTCCGTCTTGACTTCTTCTATACTTGGTTTCTCCAAGAACTCTACTAGAATTAACCCCAAGGTCTCCGTCTCCCTGGAGGTGGTGAGCTTGGCAAGAGCGTCGGCGTTAACGTTCTGCTCCCGAGGTATCTGCTCGATCGAGCCTCGCCCAAACGCGGATAGCTCAACCTTTACCTTTGCTAGATAGGCGGCCATCTTGGGTCCTCGTGCTTGATGCTCGCCCAGAACTTGGTTTACCATGAGCCGGGAGTCACTGAAGCATTGGACGGAGCTCGCCCTCAGCTCCTGAGCTATCCTTAGTCCGGCCAGCAGAGCTTCGTACTCGGCCTCGTTGTTGGAGGCCTTGAATCCGAACCTCAGCGTCGAGTGGAATCTATGTCCTTCAGGGGATATCAAAATGATTCTAGCTCCGGAGCCGTTCTCGTTGGATGAACCATCCACGAATACCTTCCATGATGCCTGGGCCGAGGTGACCTGGGGTGAGTCTTCTGCAGGATCCTCCCAGAATCCTGTGCACTCGGCTACAAAATCGGCCAGGGCCTGACTCTTTATAGCAGTTTGCGGAGTGTACAGAATCTCGAACTTGCTGAGTTCGATTGCCTACTTTAACAAGCGTCCCGATGCTTCAGGTTTTTGCAAAACCTGCCTTAAAGGCTGATCGGTCATGACGTGTATTGAGTGGGACTCGAAGTACGACCTGAGCTTTTGTGAGGCCGTGATAAGGCAGAACGCCAATTTCTCCATCAACGGGTACCGGGATTCAGCTCTGAGAAGTCTCTTGCTGATGTAGTAGATTGGCTTCTGAATCCGGTTTTCTTCCCGAACTAATACGGCACTGGCTGCATCCTCCATGACAGCCAGGTAGAGAAAAAGAGGCTCTCCTGCTTTTGGTTTGGATAGTACGGGTGGCTCGGCCAAATGCGCCTTCAGGTCGAGGAAAGCGCTTTCGCATTCTTTTGTCCACTCGAACTTCTTATTTCCTCGGAGCAGGTTGTAGAATGGAAAACACTTATCGGTGGACTTTGAAATAAACCGATTGAGGGCTGCCACCCTTCCTGTCAGGCCTTGGACATCTTTGCGCGACCTGGGTGAGGGAAGTTCGAGCAATGATCTGATCTTGTCGGGGTTCGCCTCGATCCCCCGGGTATTGACAATGAAACCCAGGAATTTTCCCGATGCGACTCCAAAAGTGCACTTCTGTGGATTTAGCCTCATGCCATACTCTCGTAGGATCTTGAAGCATTCCTCCAGGTCGGAAACATGGTTATCGGCAGTCTTTGACTTGACTAGCATGTCATCAACGTACACTTCCATGTTTTTTTCGATCTGGTCTGCGAACATTCTATTCACTAACCTTCGAAACGTAGCTCCGGCATTCTTCAGCCCGAAGGGCATGACCTTGTAACAATAAACGTTAGTCGGGGTCATGAAACTTGTGTGCTCCTGGTCCGCCGGATTCATGGCGATCTGATTGTAGCCTGAGTACGCGTCCATAAAGGACATGAGCTCGTGCCCCGCCGTGGCATCCACCAACTGGTCAATCCTTGGCAATGGAAAAAAATCCTTGGGGCAGGCTTTATTCAGGTCAGAGAAGTCGATGCATGTCCGCCATTTCCCGTTGGGCTTCGGGACCAGCACAGGGTTGGCGACCCAAATCGGAACCTTGGCTTCACGGATAAAGCCGCATTTTTTGAGCCGGGCTACTTCTTCCTCTAAGGCTTCAGCTCGGGTTGTTCCTAGGAATCTCTGCTTCTGGGACTTTGCAGGAACGGTTTTATCCAGATGAAGTGTGTGCATGATGACACTCGGGCTGATTCCCACCATGTCCTCGTGTGACCATGCAAACACATCCAGGTTATCCCGTAGAAATCTGATCAGCTCTGCCTTCCTCTCGCTGCAGAGGTTTTTTCCGAGCTTGACCATCCGTGATGGGTTCTACGTATCAATGTTTACTTCCTCGAGCTCCTCAATAGCTTGGATCTCAGATCTGTCCTCGCCTATTCGGGGGTCAATATCCTCACTTAAGATGATATTTTCCCCTTCAGCGCTTTGAGGTTTTTCAATCTCAGGACCAGCCAAGGGGTCCCGAGATTCCTCTTCACCACTTTGGATGGCCATTGCCAGCTGCCCGGGTTTCGATTTTCCCTTTATGGAAATGTTGTAGCATTCCCTGGCAGCGAGCTGATCACCACGGACAGTGCATATTCCCGTGGAGGTAGGAAATTTAATCGCGAGGTGGTGAATGGATGTGGCGGCCTCAAAGGCTATGAGTGTGGGCCGTCCCAAAATTGCGTTGTACGCAGCGGAGCAGTCGATGACCACGAACTTGAGGAGTTTGGAGACTGTCCGAGATCCTTCCCCCATGGTGATCACCAGCTCGATAGTCCCTATAGCCGCTGATCGTTCTCCCAAAAAACCATATAGCATCATGGAGGTCGCCTTCAGCTTGGCGACAGTCAAACCCATCTTCTCCAATGTGGACCGGAATAGGAGGTTCACCGAACTCCCATTGTCGATCAGCACCCTCCTAACCCTCCGATTAGTGAGCTGAACTGCTACAACCAGAGGGTCATTGTGCGGGAACTAGACATGGCCTGCATCTTCTTCTGTAAAGATGATCGGTTGCTTCTCCAATCGCTGCTGCTTTGGCAAGCATTGCTCCGGGATGAACTCTACTCCATTATGCGCCTTGAGTTTGTTCACGTACCTCTTCTGGGCACCCCTGCTCGTGCCAGCCATATGCGGACCTTCAGAGATGGTGGATATCTCCCCTCCTATCACGGGAGGAGGGACGTCCTGATCTACCCGAGACCCGGGCTGACTGGCCAGAACTTCTGGAGCAGGTCGACTTGCTGGAACCCTGTTCCGCGCGTACTGGGCCAAGGGGCCAGCTCGGATGAGAGTCTCAATCTCATCTTTCAAATGCCTACAATCATCAGTATTGTGGCCAACATCGTTGTGAAAACGGCAAAACTTGGAGGTGTCTCTCTTCCCCTTTTGGTGCTTCAACGGCCCTGGCCTCTTCCAGGGTGAGCTCAGTATAAGTCGCGAAGACGGGCTTGAACTTGTCTACGGACTTATTCTTCTTTGGGCCGTGCTAGCTCTTTTCGCCATTCCCCTTTCTTTTGCCTCCACCGGGCTGGTTGTTCTGTGTGACGTTTTGGGTCGCTGCCACGACCTCTGTCCCTACTCCAGTGGGCTGACCAGGGACCTGGCTGGTTCCTACAGCTGAGGCTTCGGCTTCCTCCAAGTTGTTCCATTCCTGGGCCCTGTTGAGGAATTCGTTAACCGAGCTAACTCCCTTTCTTTGTATATCTTTCCAGAGTTCCCCTCTGACGAGGATTCCAGTTCTCATGGCCATGAGCTTGGAGCTATCATCCGCATCTCTGGCCTGAGCAGTGACGTTCGCAAATCTGGTCAGGTAGGCCTTCAGAGTTTCGCCGGGCTGCTGCCTCACGTTAGCCAGAGAGTCGGCCTAGACGCGGGCAGCTTGGGAGGTTCGGAATGCCCTTTTGAAATCAGTCGAGAAAGTTTTCCAGGAGCTGATTGACTGTCTTTTGCCTTGCTTGAACCACTGCCTGGCTGGTCCAGTCAGTGTGGAAGGAAAGATTAAACACCTCAGCTCGGGGCCAATGTTGTGGGCCATCATCAGGGTGTTGAACATCCCCAGATGATCCGACGGATCTCCGTCTCCATTGAACTTAGACAGGTGCGGCATACGGAAACCAGGTGGGTAAGCCGTTGCTGCTATGCTTGGGGCGAAGAGCTCCATCTCGTCCCCTGAATCATATTCATCTTTTTCTTTCTCCGACAGGAGCTTCCTCATCAGCTCCTCCATCTGGGCCAGGCGCTCGAGGGTTTGGTCCTGATGTCCTTGGTTATTCCGGGGCTGTTCAACAGATCCGGATCTATCGTACATATTTGGTGGGTTATTGCCCCTCCTATCTTGAGATAGGTTATTTGGGGCATTCCCACCGTTACGTACTTCGGACAGGGCTCCCCCTGAGCGAGCATGGCTGTCTCCTCCTGCTGGCTCCCCACTATGAGAGTTAAGGCGATCTCGCAGGTCGCCCCCCTGGGTGGCTTGTGGACTTTGTGTCGAGCTCAGGCGCTGACGCAGGTCTCCGCCAGAAAGGTCACTCCGGCGACTGCCGATCCAGTAGCTCCTGCTAGAGAGGCTCGGAGCTCGCCTTTGGTGGTGAGGATCTGGGCTTTCCCTCGGCTATAATGACCCACTAATCTAGACTTTTGGACCATTAACGAAACTATACATACAATCCTTAATAGAACTTACATTTACGAAAATACCATAATTTTATTAAGTAACTTGTAAAAATAAGAGTTACTTACAAAATAAATACCAAGAAGGATATGGGATCCCATTGTCTTTAAAAACAAAACATGATTTAAAATAAAAAGACATTACATAAATAGTGCGGAAAATACATGTAAAAGACATAAAACGAAACTACATCCTCGAATCGAATAACGCTCGGCTCCTTGACTCCATTCACCATCGATACACATTCTCTAAGCGTCCACGAATCTTACCGCCTCTTAGGCTATTTTCCTGCAGATAAAACAAAAAGGAATAAGCCTAATGCCCAGCAAGGAAAATCTAACACATAGTCATAAACATAATTTCATAATAAGCATAAAGACATATCATA
Source organism: Humulus lupulus (assembly GCF_963169125.1). Lineage (NCBI taxonomy): Eukaryota > Viridiplantae > Streptophyta > Magnoliopsida > Rosales > Cannabaceae > Humulus > Humulus lupulus. Next base: position 116,683,488 of record NC_084794.1, on the reverse strand, counting down.
TCACTTATTACATACACTTATTATAATGGCCATTATTACTTGGGGTCCCATAGACTAAACAAGTCATATGCCCATGGGATTAATGGGGTCCTACTAGCTAAGTAGGTCATATGCCCATAACCCATTTGGGGTCTTGTTAGTCATATGGGTCATATGCCCAAGCCTACAAACATACACATATACATATCATAACACATTTGATAACATAAAACATAAGATAACATAAACATATAACATATTGATTCTAGCCTATTTTCCTTACCAAAATTACCGGGATATGAGGACAGAATATGGACTTTGGAACACTCCTAAAAACCATTTGTGAAAGGGTGAGTCTATTGAGATTGAAGAAAAAGGGATGAAAGAGATAAAGGAACTACACATATTAAAACATACTTACCAAAAACCTTGTGCTTAAGAACTTGGATTTCCTAACCAAGAATAGGAATAAGGTTAGAAGGCTGAGTAGAAGACTATGAGAACTTTAAAGAAAATAAAATAATACCAATGATCTAGAGTGTGGAAATACCTTGAACACTTGTAAGACCAATCTAAACCTTGAACCGAAATGCTATAAGACCTTACTTCCCAAGTGTTTGGTAAGCTTATAGTGATCAAGCTTATAATCCCCAACCTAAGTGTTTACACTCTCACAATAACCTAGCAACTTGCAGCCTCTGAACTTAGCTAGATGAATGAATGAAAAAAATGCTTGGTGCTAGGTCCTATTTATTGAGTTCTAGGAATAAAAATCTTCTTTTTGGCTTTGAATAAAAAAAATAAATTTAATTGAAAATATTTGAATATCCTTCAGCCAAAGGCTTAGGAATTTTTCAAATTTTTCAGAGAGATTTAAGGATTCAAAGCTTGATTTTAAAATAATAAAAACAAATAGAATCCTAACTTCTAACTCCCTAAATCTCGTAACTCTAAACTCCCCTTCAGTAAAATCAATATATCTGGAGTTTTAGAACTCCGATTTAGACTCTCATTATACCGTTAGAAAGCTCATTAAATTATCTACAACTTTTAAGAAATACTATTTTTCGAAATTCCTAATATAACGGGGTCAAAAACAGGTCGGAATTTACAGTACCCAAAGTTACGAAAAATCTATTTAATTATCTAAATATCAACCTAATCCACAAATAAATAAAATTGTGATAAATGTCATGCTCCTATCAGATTTTGGTGAATACTAAGTCTTATATTTCTCTTATTTTATCATTAAAATAATAATTTCTTAATAATCATACATATGATAAGTGTTACTATCTTATTGGGTCTATCTAAACCTTATAATATAATAAATATTATTCTTAATATCAGCTATATAATCAAACCTTAGGTTAAAATTAATATTCTTAAACTATAGGTTAAACTTAGAAAGTCTATAAGTACTACTATGAGTGTCCAAATAATTCCCGGCCTGAACCAAAAATCCACAGTAACAAAGATAATACTATACATACTATAATACTACTAAATAATTAGCTAAGTAAAGTTCTTGGACTCTACATCGGTGCCCTGCTATGTCAGGGAGGTCCGGCTGATGGCGGGTTCCTCCTGCTACTTCCATAGGCTGGAATATCTCGGACGGGCCAAGGAGGAGATGGATATCAGATTGGCGACGGAGGATGCCTGACTAGAGAGGCGATCCTAGTTCCGTCAGGACGGATAAAATTAGGTGGGGGCCTTTCGGCCTTGCCAACCTGCGGGTCCTGCGCCTGGCGATCTGGACGAGGCGCAGGACGGCTATTGGGGATGGGCTGACGCTGCGAGCCCTCCTCGGACCTCCTTCTGGAATTTCCTCGAGCTCTCCTGGGCGCGCTCGAGGCAGGTTGGTAGCTAGGAGTCGATGTTCTGACCGAACGGCTGTACTGCTGTTGTTCGGCTCTGGGCATTTCTTCGAAGTTTACCTCTCGACGGTCCGACGAGTGAGTGGAGTTGGCTGTCGAAAGTCTGTCCGAGCGACTATGCCTGGACCGGTTACCCCGGCGAGACTTAGGAGCCTCGCCTTGCCTCTCTCCGACGTTAACGTCGGTTGTGAGAGGGGGTAGTCGGGCCATCACATCCTTGATCTGCTGATTAGCTATTGCTAGCTGGCTCCTCAGCTGAGCATTCTCCATTTCCACCGCAGTGTAATAACATGGGTTTGGATTAGGTGGCCGGGACGCCGAACTTCCAATGTCATCTTGGCCCGCCGGCTGTTTTCCTGGCTGCTATTGGACTTCAGGAATTTGTTCGTCGGGGATGGTGACATGATGAGCCTCCTGCCCATCACGTTTCTCCGTCTCGTTACCGTGTCTGGATCGAGTAGTCACCATAGTTGGATGTTTGCTGTAGCACTAATCTGACTTGCTCTCAATGAAAGCACCAAACTATTGACGCGCTTCTTCGCCAACAGGTAATTAAGAAAAGAAGAGAAAGGGATTAGTGCTTAGGTTTTACCAAAATAGATAAATGATCTTAGAAATGAAATAGTGACTCAAAATACATTTTTTAAGTGGTTCAAAGGTTAAAATCCTTCTACTCCACTAGTCAGTATTATTGCTATATACTGGATATTTGATTACAGGGTATTTCTTACAATATAGAATCCAACCCCTTATAACTCCCAGGGTCTCCATATTTATAGGAGAAGGCACCTGGGAGTTGGTAAGAAGGTCATCCCGTGACCTTCTTACCTATCATGTCAACTCTGTGACATTCATGATTAATTCCTAAACCTGACACATAAGTGTGGTCAAATCAATAGGTAAGGGGATAATGGGCCGCACGGCCCAAACCAGTCGTGGGTGTCTGAATACGCACGTTCCTGCTGCGTGTCCGAGAAGTCAGGGGTATATCAGGCACGTGATGTCTGATATATGCACGTTTACCTTGCGTGACTGACTTTATAAATGGTCACAGCCTTCAACTCCAGCTCGTACCACGAGCTGGATGCTTCCCTCGACCAGTGGTCTTCAGAGTCCAGGCTCAGTCCTTAAGCAATCTTGGCGAACCCTTAGGTTACCTCGAGCTAAGGAGGTAGGACCTTACGATGGCAGCTCCGGTCTTGGGGATGTTCACGTGGTAGTCGTGATTAGGCCGTATCTCAGCTCGCTAATCAGCCCGTGGGAGAATCAGGGCGTACACTTTCCATTTCTCAAACTCTTTATTACATCTTACCTTTATTTCACTTATCTCATTTTATCATTTCATCAAAAAGACAACACCAAAATTTCAAATCTCTTTTCATTTCCATTTTTATTTATTTCATGTTACTAACTTTTTGTGTTATTTTCTACTAATCTTTTGCTTTTAGGTTACCTCCTTGTGGATTGACCGCCCGATCTATACTACAACCACCGCTTAATGGTTGTCACGATTTGGGCGTTAAACAAATTTGGCGCCGTTGCCGGGGAGGTAGTTTTCAAAGGTTTAGTGAAATTTTTACAAAAATGTTAGTAACATTATTTGTGTTTTTGTTGGAATAAATATTGTGTTAGTATAGTTTTTTTTTTAATTTATTTACTAATTTTTAGTTAATTAGATTATTATTATAACAAAAATATAAAGAAAGATTGAACCACTGTAACTCCACTCCACCAACAAAGTGAATTCCATACTCAAAGTTGAGCTACCGTAAAAAAAATATATATATATATATCTATAGAAACTAAGCGAGAAGAGTTTTTACTGAAGCCGAAAGGTATCCTAAAGGAATGGAAGCACCACAATCCACCTAGACTCGACCATCATAAATGGTTCATGCGACGGCAGCGGAGGCAGGTTCAGGATAACCCATTCAATACGATGTAATTGATGTTAGGGATGATTCCCTATGCTAGCGATGTTATTTTTCCACTTTGAGTTACTATGTTCTTAATGTAATGTATTTGAGTTATTTATGTTCTTTCATCCCCATTTTCTATCTTGTTATCTTTATTTACTTGTGCTAATAGTATATAGGATTAGTCATGCTCTTTCTATGTGGTTCTAATTAGTAAAAGTAATATTGATACATAATTTTATGTCTAATCTTCTATTGCATTATTGTCCTTGGGTATTTTGCCATTTTTATATTTTTCATAAGATTAACATTGTGCTTTTAAAGTAAAGAACTGTATAACTCAAATAGACTTTTGTTAGAAAAGAATATGGACTTTAATGTTCGATTTTCAAGGTAAATGTTGGATGTGAACTATTTACTTGTGTATTTTTGTAAATCATGTAACCAAGTAACTAAACAAGCATATGGATGATTCTTGAAACCTTTCCATTTCTCAAACTCTTGATTACATCTTACCTTTATTTCACTTATCTCATTTTATCATTTCATCAAAAAGACAACACCAAAATCTCAAATCTCTTTTCATTTCCATTTTTATTTATTTCATGTTACTAACTTTTTTTGTTATTTTCTACTAATCTTTTGGTTTTAGGTTACCTCCTTGTGGATCGGCCGCCCGATTTATACTACAACCACCGCTTAGTGGTTGTCACAATTTGGGCGTTAAACAAAATTGGCGCCATTGCCAAGGAGGTAGTTTTCAAAGGTTTAGTGAAATTTTTACAAAAATGTTAGTAACATTATTTGTGTTTTTGTTGGAATAAATATTGTGTTAGTATAGTTTTTTTTTAATTTTTTATTTACTAATTTTTAGTTAATTAGATTATTATAACAAAAATATAAAGAAAGATTGAACCACTGTAACTCCACTCAACCAACAAAGTGAATTCCATACTCAAAGTTGAGTTACCGTAAAAATATATATATTTATAGAAACTAAGCGAGAAGAGTTTTTACTGAAGCCGAAAGGTATCCTAAAGGAATGGAAGCACAACAATCCACCTAGACTCGACCATCATAAATGGTTCGTGCGACGGCAGCGGAGGCAGGTTCAGGATAATCCATTCAATACGATGTAATTGATGTTAGGGATGATTCCCTATGCTAGCGATGTTATTTTTCCACTTTGAGTTACTATGTTCTTAATGTAATGTATTTGAGTTATTTATGTTCTTTCATCCCCATTTTCTGTCTTGTTATCTTTATTTACTTGTGCTAATAGTATGTAGGATTAATCATGCTCTTTCTATGTGCTTCTAATTAGTAAAAGTAATATTGATACATAATTTTATGTCTAATCTTCTATTGCATTATTGCCCTTGGGTATTTTGCCATTTTTATATTTTTCATAAGATTAACATTGTACTTTTAAAGTTAAGAACTGTATAACTCAAATGGACTTTTGTTAGAAAAGAATATGGACTTTAATGTTAGATTTTCCAAGTAAATGTTGGATGTGAACTATTTACTTGTGTATTTTTGTAAATCAAGTAACCATGTAACTAAACAAGCATATGGATGATTCTTGAAACATTTCAATTTCTCAAACTCTTGATTACATCTTACCTTTATTTCACTTATCTCATTTTATCATTTCATCAAAAAGACAACACCAAAATCTCAAATCTCTTTTCATTTCCATTTTTATTTATTTCATGTTACTAACTTTTTTTGTTATTTTCTACTAATCTTTTGGTTTTAGGTTACCTTCTTGTAGATCGGCCGCCCGATTTATACTACAACCACTGCTTAGTGGTTATCACGATTTGGGCGTTAAACAAAATTGGCGCCATTGCCGAGGAGGTAGTTTTCAAAGGTTTAGTGAAATTTTTACAAAAATGTTAGTAACATTATTTGTGTTTTTGTTGGAATAAATATTGTATTAGTATAGTTTTTTTAAAATTTTTTATTTACTAATTTTTAGTTAATTAGATTATTATTATAACAAAAATATAAAGAAAGATTGAACCACTGTAACTCCACTCAACCAACAAAGTGAATTCCATACTCAAAGTTGAGTTACCGTAAAAAAAATATATATATATATAAAAACTAAGTGGGAAGAGTTTTTACTGAAGCCGAAAGGTATCCTAAAGGAATGGAAGCACCACAGTCCACCTAGACTCGGCCGTCATAAATGGTTCGTGCGACGGCGGCGGAGGCAGGTTCAAGATAATCCATTCAATACGATGTAAACTTGTATTCCCCACCAGTAAATTTGTGGGTGTTTAATTTTTTTTTTTTTATTTATAAGTATATATTTTCTTTCTTTCTTTACTTTTTTTTTTATTTTTTTTCGGTAAAACAGAAAAAGAAAAAATATATATATATCTATATAAAAACAAAAAAAATGTAAAAAAAATATTTCTATATATGTTTATTCTTATTTATATTTCTATTTCTATTTTTGTTTCATTTTCCTTTTTTTTTTTGGTTAAATTAAAAAAGGGGACCATATATATATATATTTATATAATTATCTTTTTTTTAGCTAATTCTTATTCCATTTCTCTTTCTTAATTTATTTTTATTTTTTTAGTTTAACACATATTTAAAAAAAAAGATTATGCTTGTTATTTTATCTTCACTTTAATTTTCTTTTCTTCATTTTATTTTTGTGTTGTTTATTCTGTTGCTTAGTTTAGGCTTTTCCTTTTTCTTTGCCTTAGTTTTCCTTAGAATTTAGGTTTCCAAAAAAAAAAACATAAAATTGATAAAATTGTTCATAAAATTTCAATCATAAAACACTTAGTATTGGGAACAATTGTGTAATATTACAAATGGTAGAAACCGATATTGTTCTGTCTAGAGAGATTGATTGTTAAATAAGGTTGGTGATAGCATTACCCTCCACACTTACCAGGGAACCTTGGGGAGTTTTGTCTAGGCAAGTGTGGGTCTAAAGCGATACCTTGACAACCTTCTCAATCGGCATGGGAACATTTCGAGCATCTACCTTTGCAATATTACATTGTTGAACTTATTACTATAAGAAAACCAAGCTTGTTCTGTCAGAACAAGCAATTTTACTCTCCTTAAAGGTTGTTTGGTCGAAAAGGTTGACTTGTGATCCACCATACTTACTCAGTAACCTCGGGGAGTTCTAGTAAGGCGTTGGAGATCAACCAAAAACCTCCAAATCTACTTGGGAACAAGTTTAACAGAAAATCAAAAATAAAAAAAATCAAAAAACAAAATCTAATTCTAATTTCCGAGAGTGGATGAATCATCACGAAACTTCCAGTGACACTTCTTTCAATTCATCCACCACTCCTTCTGGAACTCCTTCCACCAATCCTGCTTCTCCAAAAACTATAGCTGATAATAATCCATTCGCAATGGCTCGCAATGATGAAATCCAACCAAGAACTCTCAATGACTACCTCCATCCTACTCGCACCTCCACGCCTTCATGCATTATCTTCCCTACTAATAGGCCCACATTGGACTTTAAACTTGGCATGATTCAACTCTTGCCCACATTTCCTGGAATGGAAAATGAAAGCCCTTACGTGCATATCAATGAATTTGAGGAGGTACTAGCCACGTTCTATAACTGAGCCGAAAATGTCGATTCTGTATGACTAATGTTCTCCCCTTTCTCCTTGAAGGACAAAGCCAAAAGCTGGTTATACTCATTGAGACCTAGGTCTATTGGAACATGGGAGGAGATAAATAAATCTTTCATTCCGAAACACTTCCCCAGTCATAAGACCAACAGTCTAAAATGACAGATTTCCACATTTTCCCAAAAGGATAATGAAACGTTCTATCAAGTCTGGGAAAGATTCAAAGGTATGTTGAATCAGTACCTGCGCCATGGCTATGAGAACTGGCGTTTGGTCAGTTGCTTCTATGAAGGCGTCACGAGTTGTGAGCGCCAGTTTATAGAAATGCTATGTAAGGGAGAATTTTTCGAAAAAGAGCCCGACGATGCTCTTGAATATCTCAAAGAAATCACAAAAAAAGTCTCACACCTTGATTGGTCCAAGTGCTACTGATAGCACTAACCGACACAAACCATCTGGGATCTATCAACTTCGAGAAGATGATAGTGTTAAGGCCCAACTCAAAGCTTTGAAAAAGAAGTTTGAGATCTTAATGACAAAAAATGGCCAAAAACCGCACATGATTGCTCAAGCAGAACCGCAAGAACCTTACTTTGTTTGTGGTGGGACGGAGCACTTAGCTAAGGACTGCTTTGCTTTGAATGAATGAGGGGGGGTTTATGAGGAGCAATGTTGTTATCCCCAAAATTTCAGTTCGATGACGTGGCAATCAAAAGTGACAAGTGGCAATGCATTGTTAGTAAATGGCACATTAATAGTCAATAAATGTATTGGCTCTTCGGAGTTGTGATAAAGTGATCTGATCGACCTGATAGAATTTCTGTCCGACTGGTAAATATTTTTGACTGACCAGTTAGGAGTTTGGCTGACCAGTCAGTCATTTTGACCAACCAGTCATCTGTTTTGGCCGACCAGTCAGTCGTTTTGGCCGACCAGTCATTTATTTTGGCCGACCAGTCAGTCGTTTTGCCCGACCAGTAAAGTGTTTTGCTAGACCAAAGATGTGTCATGCTAGACCAGAGGTCTGCTAGAGGAGTGCTTTGCCTATACCGACTAGAGGTGTGCTAGAGGTGTGCTTTGCCGATGAGAGGTGCTTGCCTATGTCCTCAGTAACAACTTCAACCCGAATCATTCTCAACTGCCGCGGGAATCTCTCAGATATATCGGAATAATAGTTATATTATTGTAATTTAAATTCATTTATATTTTATTAATTAAAGTCTGTTGGAAGAACGAAGGACCCGGGCAAAGGGAGATATCTTATGTACACGATCTATGAGCCTATAAATAAATGGCTCATGGCATCATTTGAAGGGATCTGATCTTTTTAGACTGAGAAAAACTCTATAGTTTTGAAACTTTGGGATTGTTACTTGGGGCATTTTCTGAGAAAGTTTAGAGAGAGAAACTATGTATTTTTCTACTTACACTTAAGAAACTCAGTTGGCTCAAGTTCATCTGATCTTAAGTGTAGGATCTATATATCACAACTCCAAGCGGATTAGGCTATTACCAATGAATTGGGGCTGAACCACTATAAAATCATCAGTGTCGTATTTTCTCTTGAAGGTTTACTGTAGTTTTAATGTCTATTCGTCGTTGGCCAAAATTGTGGTCAACAAATGCAATGCCTTAGGGGCATATAACAAGCCATTCTCCCATACGTACAACCCTGGTTGGAGAAACCATCCAAATTTCAGTTGGAGAGATTCCAACCAAGCTCAATCGTTTGGAGGCCAATGGAGAAATGAGCAACAAGTTCAACCATCAAAGGCATATTCTGCACCTCAATACAATGCTCATCCACAACGAAATTCTCTCGAGAATACTCTTCATGCATTCGTAGAGGAACAATCCAAACTAAATCGCCAAATGATGGAAGAAATCATGGAAATGAAATGTCAATTTTCAAAATTGACTGAATTCTTGGCCATTCCGGAAAAAGGCAAACTTCCTTCCCAACCAAAATTCAATGTGCAAGGCCGACACATGGCCCCATCTTCAAATTTAAATGATCAAAATGTCAAGGAAGTAAATGCCATCACGACTAGAAGCGGTAAGACTTTGCAAGACCCACCCATAAAATCTAACTCTCCCAGTATTTTAAAAGTCACTCTCGAAAATCCACCACTCAATGCCTCTCAAAAAGTACCATTTCCCCAGACTTTGAAACCTGATGGGAAACTTCCTGATAACTGAGCTGAAATCCTTGAGCACTTGACACAAGTGAAGATTAATCTTCCTTTTCTTCACATCATAAAACAAGTGCCAACTTATGCCAAAATCATCAAGGATCTATGCACTGCAAAAATGAAGCACCATGTCAAGAAGACTGCTTTCTCGACTGAGCAAGTGAGTGCGGTGATTGAACAAAAGGCACCGCCGAAATACAAAGATCTTGGTCGGCATCTTCACTAACCTCAATGGCATATTTCAAAACTTCTGGGTCTTTGTGTGGGGGAGAACAAAGAGCTCGACAGTCCTTCAAGCTTTGCAGAAAATGGTACGGTAGGCTGCCGACTGAACATTGTATTTATGTAAAAATATAACTGACAACGTAAAAAAAAAAACTCTCTTAGTTCGTATAAATGAAAAAAAAAATCAACTAATATGGTGTATTATGTAATTTTCCTTAAAATTTGTGTATGTGCAAATAGTAAAAAAAAAAAACATGATGCACACGTGAATAAAAGATATCTCCATCTACAAGTGATTGGACAATCAAAATGATATAAAATTAGTTATACGAACAAGCCTTTGTAACAAAAAAAAAAAAAACTATCAAAATATTTTTACTCTCTTCAAAATGAAAAAAAGTTAAAATATTTTATTTTCTTACTCATCTTCAAAAAAATATTATTTCTTTATTTTTAATATTAAAATATACCATTATTCACATTAAATTTTTTTACTCTCAAATCAATTTCAATATCAGGACATATGCTCAACTCAATGATAACATTGGAAATATATATCTGTAATTATGTTCGGTTAAATAGCAAAAGAGGCATCTACAAGAGACTTGAAAATCAAGATAACATTTGCTAAAAAAATTGTTCTAAGAACAAGCGCGCGCAACAAAAAAAAAAAAGTATCAAAATCTAACATTGATTGATAAAGAGGTAAAAAAAATTACTCATCTTCAACAAAATACTATTTCTTTATTTAATCTTAAAATATAAAATTATTCCCATTAAAAAAATTACTCTCAAATCAATTTCATTTTCAGAGCATACACTACAAGAAATTGAGGTTTTTGCGACGCTAAAAGGTCATCGCATATACCATTATTTGCGGCGAATGAAATTCCTGCCGCAAATAACCTCATTATTTACAGTAGTATGTTGGCCGCAAATAATTAAAATCCGCTGCAAATAATTCAGGATTTGGTCGTAATTGACCTTTATTTGCGACCAAACTTTAAATGATTCGCCGCAAATAATGGGTGAATTTTTTTGTGTAACTCTTATTTGCGACGAATAATTATCCACAAATATAATATATTTTCGTCGCAAATAGTGTAACAGAAATAAAAATAAATTAAAATTTAATATATAATAAAATTTATAATGAGAATTGTAGTCTCCATTAATTGATAAGAAAATAATTCATACAATCTAATACTAATAATTTTCTTAATAGTATTAAAACAAATAAACACTACTATTTATATAACTATATAATCTATCATAAGTTGGTCGAATCATCATCGTCTAAGTCATCTGGAAACTAAATGACTGGGGGCGGTGGAGATCGTGGCAGAGGTCCTGACAAAGACACGCCATTTCTAAATGTAGATTGAGACAGGGTTGGCGGGGGAACATGTGTAGGCGTGTCATCTCTGAACATATGTGGAGGCGGTGGTGGAGCTTGTGAAGGTTCATCTGCATACATCTCCCATCATTGAGTTACTTCATCCGCTCTCATTGTTTGAGGTGGTGGGCGAGATTCAGGAGGAAGGCGCTGAGACAGGAACTCAATGTCTGCTTTGTATTGTCTCAGCAAGTTAGCATCGCCTGTCCCATCCTGCTATTATTATCAATGGATTGAGCAGGCTGGGTGTATGACGACGATTGTGCCCGAGTCTGAGATTGACTACTAGAGGCCTTTTCCCCCTTTAATATGCGACCAACTCCTCGTTCATGCCCGAGACGTTCACCAAACACTTTTTTCATGATCATCCTTTCGTCAACCGAACTTCCTTCATCAGAAATAGAAGACGGGACTTGCTGGTTCTGCGCTTCAAAATCTTTGTACATCATTTCGTATTTTTACATAAAAATATCAGTAATACATCCAAATCATAGTGATTTTAAGGTCAAACAATAAGATAAGTCTTACATAGTCCGTTTTCATTTTCTCATTGGCGAACTCTTCTTTATCCTTATGGGTGTGGAATTGCTTCCAGCTTTCAATGTGACCTGGTACATTCCCAGATTTCAGGTTCGCCTGAACACAAAGAAACAAATTATTAGATAAATAATTTATCAATAAAGAATTTTTTTATTTTTTTTGTTACTTACTCTATCATGACGAGCTGCGACGAACGACTTCGATCCTTGAGTAGAAGGATACTTCATCAGTTCCCTATTGGTAGAGCATTAACTTGCTCTAAAATTTGTTGGCAAGTAAAATGTCTTGGACGATCTCTCTTCTCAATGTGGCTGTTAAATTCTTTGTTCTTTCTATACTTATGATTATTTCCCAAAAACCGTCTATGACCAACATAAGATGTTTTACCAATCACTCGGATGGACGAAGTATCTTCATTACATGTTGGACAAGCTTTGTATCCCTGCCCACTCCATCCAGACAAACTGCTGCGAGCAGGAAAATCATTAATCGTCTACAAAAGTGCCGCTCTCATTTTAAACAATTCATTCTTTCTTCCATCTCTTGTGTCAACTCCGTTAGTCCATAACTCCTTCAACTCGTCCACCAACGGTCATAGAAATACATCCATGTCCTTGCTAGGTGATTTTGGCCCCAGAATCAGAAGAGTCAACATGAAATACTCCTCCTCAATGTACAACCATAGCAGTAGATTATAATTAGTCAAAACCACTGGCCACATACTGTATGATAGATTCGTATTGCCAAATGGATTAAACCCATCGGCAACCAAACCTAAACGAACATTTCTAGCATCTATTACAAACTCTGGATGTCTGGAGTTGAAGTCCTTTCAAGCAGCCCCATCAACAGGATGATGCATCACCCCATCTTCTTTCGATCTCCCCATATAATTCCATACCATCTCCTTTGCTGTATGCCTTGAGCCATACATTCGTTTTAATCTGGGGGTTAATGGAAAGTAACGCATCACTTTATGCATAACTTTTTTCCCGTTCGTCCTTTCATTTTTCCATCTATTATTTCCGCATATCGGACATGAATCTTTAGTTGCATCCTCATTATAAAATAAGCAGCAATCATATTTACACACATGAATTGATTGGTATCCCAACCCTAACTTACTCAGTTTCTTTTTGGCATCATAGTGTGTTGGAGGAATTTTATTATCTTTCAGAAATGCAAACTTTAGTAACTTCAACAATTCATCGAAGGAGGGCTAGTAGGCACCTCTCCTTTGCTGGTAGGATTCAGCTTATAAACTCTGTTCTGCTTGGGCTTCGCAACTACTGGATGTCTATATTCATTCTGCCTCAAAGTGTGGTCAAGGAGGTTGCACTACAACAATTTTTCTCAAATATTACATTAAAATATAGCATAATTTTAGAAGTGCTATTGATAGGGAGACTTGGAGAAAAAAAGACCCGGGGAAAAAAAAATTAGGCGGCAAACACTTTTTGCCGCCTGAAATTGACAAAAGAGAACCGAAAAAAAAACTTATCCCTAATCTTTCAGTGCCTCTCTCTCTCTCAAATCCCTAATCTCTACCAGCGTGCCTCTCTCTCGCTCTCTCTCTACCAGTGTGCCTCTCTCTCGCTCAAATCCCTAATCTCTACCAGTCTTTCTCTCATTGCATTCAGTCTCAAATCCCTAATCTCTCAGTGCATTCAGTCTTTCTCTCGTTCGCTCTCCCTTGCTCTTTCTCTCATTCGCTCTCTCACATTCTCTCAGCTTTCTAACCCTCGCGCCATTGAACCACACCACAACCACACCTTGCTGAAGCCTCCCTCACGTCGGTACTCACGCAACTGAAGCATTTGTGAGAAATGGGCTTCTTTCTTTCTATCTCTAATTATTATTAACTCTAACTGTTTTTTTTTCTTCTTGGCAGTTTCCAAAATAGGAGGCAAATTTTGGTTGGCATGACCATGAGTTTTGCTGGGTTTTCGTGTAATCCAATTTTGTCCAATGCATTTGCAGAGACCGGTATCATTGCCTTCCCTTCTTCAAAGTTACCATTTTTAGTTCTTATTCTAAAGTGGGTATTGGGTTATTCTTACAGAAGTGGCAGAGGGTTTTCGTATCTACACTAATGATGTAAACAAGTTCAAGATATCTGTACCAAAAGGTGAGCTGAAAATGGCTGCCTTTTCAGTTCAGCTTGTGTTGTGTATAATTTCAATTATTTGCTTTTTGTAGGGTGGTCATTGGCTGCAAGTGAGCCTGATGGGTTCAAATCCGTCACTGCTTTCTACCCAGAAGGGAACACTAGCCCCAACGGTATGAATTGTAGTTTTCTTCATTCACCAACTGATTGATCTCTATGTGTTTAATAAAATGCCTCAATGGGGTTTGGTTTGGTTTCATTTTTCACCACTACCAGTGAGCGTTGTGATTACGGGGCTTGGTCCGGATTTCACCAAGATAGAATCATTCGGCAAAGTTGATGAGTTGCTGAGACTCTGGTGGGCTTCCTCAAATTCTGCCAAGTAGTTACATTTTTTTATTATTATTATTTTTTATTTTCCTTTCTTAAACTCAATTCGTAATCTTTACGAACAGGTGAGTGGATTGGACAGGAGCTGGCAAAGACCACCAGGTGTGGAAGCCAAACTTATCAACAGTAAATCTTTTTCATATGCTTACTTCTCCTTCGCCTTAGGTTTTTCTGACTGAGACTGTTCATTTTTCTTATTCCTTCTCTGGGTTTTAAAAATTAAAAAAAAATAAGAGAAATGGGAAGAGGTAGGGTTGAGATGAAGCGGATCGAGAACAAGATCAGCAGACAAGTAACGTTCTCAAAGCGACGGTCGGGATTGTTGAAGAAAGCTCATGAGATCTCTGTGCTTTGTGATGCAGATGTCGCTTTGATTGCTTTCTCCACCAAAGGAAAGCTCTTTGAGTTTTCTTCTGATTCCAGGTATCCCCCACACCCCATTGTATATACTTCATTTTTCTCTTAGTTTACCTTAACATTATTTATACTTATTAGTATATGTACCTGTATATTATGCTTACAGAAAAAAGAAATATAAATATACATGGTTGGCTTCCTTTTCTAATTTGATCAGAAATAACTATGTATACATATATATTTTTTTTCGTAAACTGCATATTATATTTTATTTTGACTGTTTGGCCCCAGCATTAAGCAAACAAAAACAAAAATTATCAATTTTTGCTCAAATCTGTCAGTCATGTTGTCCTACAGTCTAAAAACACCGTGATCTTTCCCTGTGTGTGTCTATATGTTTTTTTTTCTGAATGTATAAAATGTTGTGGAAGCCAAACTTATTTACAGGGTGTTGCAATGCTTCAGTAGTCTAATGCAAATTCTACATCCCAAAATCAGATGCAATTTGTGACTTAATATGATTTTCATTTACATATAATCCAACTTAAACGTTTTTTATCCAATTTTTCGTTACCTTAACAATCTAAAGATGAAAGTTTATGTTTTTGGCTCTTATGATTATGGTTTTTCCCTAAACACCAACTATGTGAATTTTTATTTATTGATTGAATCAGTCTTTCTATTTTTTTTCAGTGTATTTTGTGATGTTTGTCTAAGTATACCCTGCCATTGCTATATTTTTGGGGCAGTTCCTTATGTTTGTTTTTCCCAGAGTTGTTTGATTATGAGATAAAGGGTTTTAATCAATTTCTTGAGCAAGGAGGTGTTTTAAGCAGTTTTAAGCGATACAATTAGTCCCATATTGATTGTTATGAGACAAACAAATGTATTTTGAATCTAACAAGGAAAGAAAAACCATTTCGTATGGATGTTGATGTTGAAACCAATTATATTATATTGTATCCTTTGAAATAAACTATGAATTATATTGCTGTCATGACTCCTCTGATATGTTTCTCAGTGTTTATGGACAGCATACATATATATGAGTTCTATTTTTGAGTATTGGACAGTCCATAATTTTGTCTATTACTTGCTTTGTTTTTGGGTATGTTTCTTGAGAAGTATTAGAGTTTAACCTGTCTGAAAATTAGAGTAAGCGATATCATTTAACTGTAGTTTTGAGGCTATGCCCACCCTTTTCCAGTTTTACTGTATAATCTTGCTGCGACTCACAAGTCGGGCATACAATTTATTAAGAACTAGAGCTATGAAAGTGGTTAATTGACCAAGACGTTTGAATTTTGTTAATAGAAGTAAAAAAATGTATATCCTATTATGTATATTAGTTGTATTACGAGTAGGATGTTCCAAAAAACTTATATGTTGATTTGATTGCTAATTTTCAGGATTCTTTCTGATATGCGGACCCTTTCAGCAGATTGGATGGCAAACACAAGCAAGTTGTCAAAATCATATCGTCAAAAGAAGAATAAAATGATAAAACAAACAATAAGATGAAAGGAAGATTACATAACGAGTAAAGCTGGTTAAGGAAGGAAACACTAAAACATTGTTAAATCCACTTCACTAAGAAACAAAAGAATTACTTCAGCCGCTTAGCTGAGTCCTACAAAGTAGGAATTCATAAAAAGAGGTAGAACTAAACAACCTGATCCTTAAACTAAAATTGGATAAGCTCTTAATCAAAATCATATTTAGGCTTCTTTGTTTGATGCTTTTGATAATTATTGAGAATTAGTTGGCACTAATTACTTGAATATGTTTTCTTCAGCTTCTAAGTGAAGAGGTGTTTGATTTCTCAAGAGGAGAGATGACTCAAAGTAAGAAAAAGGAGCTTAAACAATCATTGTCCAGTTTTTTCTTTTATTTAATTGTATGTCTTGTTCCTGTGTTGCTATTAATATTTTTTTTTCTTCCTTTTGGTCAGACCATGATTCCTCTTAATACAAACATTCCTGAGGCTTATGCAATTGGTTCCTGTGAAGAGCAGGTAAAGTTGTTTTTGGAGCAGGTTATTCTACAACATTTATGGGTTTGATAATTGTTTTGAGTTTCCAAACTCATGTTATGCTTAGGCATAGTATGATGCCTCCTTTCTCACATTTTAGTTTTCATAAAGTACAATTACTAAGTACCTGTGATAGTTTATTTATAATGTCTCATTGATACATGATTTGAATTTTTACTTGTGCACCGAAGATTCTTTTTGTTGCACTTGTAAGTTATTGTTTTGATGAGTCACATTGTGCTGAGTGTTAGCTGGGATATTTCATTTGTCTATTATCACATTTATGATTAAACTTGTACCATTACTCTTAGGCATCATCTTTGGGTATTCTGTTTTTTATATTGGTTTTAGATTTAGAGTTTTTGTGTTTTATGTTTCTGTATATAGTTTGTTTGTTTATCCTAGTTGTGTTTACTGTTTACAACATGCTATACATGCTGCTAGTTTTGGGAATTTTGTTTCTGATAGTGGTGTGCTATACAACCTAGTTTTGTTTTCTGGTTTGTCTTCTCCTGTATCATCGGCTTAGTAATATAATCCATTTTGTATTCTTTGGTTTGAGACACTATAAGCATAAAAAATAAAGTATAGTGGCTTTTTTGTTCTTCAGAATGAGTGGTTTGCTTGATTGGAGAGTAATAGATGGCACGTGAGGTGGAAAGCACAACAACCTGGGGTTCATAGTCAAGCACAACAATCTGAAGAACAGCTACAACAACAGCAACAATAGCATTAGCAGCAACAACATCATCCAAACTATAGTTTGAAGTAAAAAATGTTCAAGATTATAAAACTTTATTATGTTATGCTTTCAAACTTAAGTTAGAACTAATATCTTATGAAGTAGACACATTCATGGTTTGAATTAATTAGTTTTTAATGTAATACTTGTGGTTTATCAATTTATTGAGAATTACATTTTATGATTTATTTTGTTTTTTTTTTTATCAAAATACAATAATGAAGATCTTTTAATTAAAAAAAACCATATAAGTATACTTATTAAAATAAAATTTAAAATATATTATCCACACTAAAGTAACAAAATTTTATTACTATATGTTACGATTTAGAAACATATTATAAACGTAAAAAATCGTTATGGTTTATATAATATAACAAATTAAAATGTTATCAAAATTATCAAATGTAACAGTTGAAAAGTGTTATGAAAAAAGTACAAGATTAAACTTTAAATTTATAATTAAAAACTCTATCTAAATGTTATTATTTCAATATTATAGCACCTAAAAATGTGTTATTGAATAGTTTAAGATAACACCGAACATAACATTCAAAAACTGTTATAGAAAAGACTGGACTTTTAATAACAGGGCCTATGTTAGCATTTTCAGAAGTGCTATCAATAGTCCCAGATAGCAGTTTTTAAGTGTTATGAATACTGTTTTTTCTTGTAGTGTTGAAAAGCTTAGTAGAGGGTTTCTGTGGGGAGTTACTGGGCAGAGTAGCAAATTGCATCTCCCTTCCTGGCATAAAGTTTGTCTTCCCAAAGCTTATGGTGGAGTGGGGTTTCGAGAGGGTTCTCTTTGGAACCGTTCTGTTTTGGCCAAGTATATTTGGGCCTTAGCTTTCAAACCTGACTTACTTTGGGTTAAGTGGATTAATTCCATTTATTTGAAAGATAAAAGCTTTTGGAATTATGACTTAAAGGGGGACTGTAGTTGGTATTGGAGGAAGCTTTGCCACCTAAAGAATCATTTCGGTTTTGCTGCCATTTCAGCCGCTGGTATGAAGGGAAAGTTCCGGGCTTCGAAGTTATACAATAGTCTCCTAATTCAACAAAAGGATGAGTACTTTCAGATAGTTTGGAGCAGATGTATTCTCCCTAAACACAGGTTCATGTTATGGCAAGTGATTCACTCTCAGTTACTGACCAGAGATAATCTTAATAGGATGCATATCTCTCTGGTTTCTCTGAATTGCTCGGTTTGTGATGGCTTCCTTGAGACTCATGGCCACCTGTTTTTTGACTGTCATTTGTCTGCTAGGCTGGCTCAACAGCTGTTTATTTGGTTGGGTTTTGCTGCTTGGCCTTTGGATTATAAAGGCTGGCAGGTTTGGCTCTCTAGAGCTAGGAACGGTACCAAGGCCAATATTGTTTCCATGGTGTTTGCAGCTACAATTTATAGTATATGGACAAATAGAAATAGATGTTATTTTGAAGGCTTTTCCTCTTCTATTTGTAAGATGGTTCAGGATATAAAATTCATTACTAAACATAGAATTTACTTAGCTTCTAACAGATATAGAACAGCTAAAGATCAAATGTACATTCAATATCTCCTTTGTAATTAGCTATCTGGTTTGACCAGCTTCTGTCGGTTCAGCTTATGTAGCTGAAGTTTGTTTGTAATTTGTTTGTTCTCTTGTTCAATGAAGTTTCCATTCTTCTTGATAAAAAAAAAAAAAATAATTCATCGAAGGAATTGTTTGGTCATTTACCCTTAACTTTCAAGTGCATCAACTTTGCCAAAAAAGTTAAGGGTTGATATCCAATTGCAACCTAGATACAACTCGGCTTCAATCTGCTTCCTCTGTATTTGCCGGTAAGATGAAATTGTCAATGACATCAATCATCTCATCTACATCTTCATTATCCCGACCAACTCATCGACAAAACCTTCATCCAACTCTCCATGGAAAATCCACTGTTGATAACTTTCTTGAAAACCCCATCGAAAGATATGTCCCTCTACAGTATCCGGGCAATGGAACCTCGAGTTTAGGCATTTCAGACATGGACATCTAATATTTCCGTCACAGTCTTTGTGTTGCTTCACCAAATTCATAAATACTTGGAGACCGTTCCAATACTCATTACTATTACGATTTCTCAAAAACGTCCAACTCTTTTCTATCGGCATCTACGATACACGAATAAATCATAAGTAATATTGTTTCATATGAAGAGTACATGCACAAACTATCCATGCAGATAAAAAAGTCATGGATAAGTTGGAAAGATATACTGACTCAGCCTCTCCGAACGAGTCTAAGGTATTTAGTGATTACAAATAATTAAATTTTTTTTATCACTATGTGATAATAACGGTTCTATTCTATCTTTGGTAATAAAATCTTACTACCAAAGAAAGTCAAGACAAATAAAAAATGGTCTTATGATGTCTTATGATTTATTAAGTTTTATGACATTTACGAATTAGTTATATATAAAAAAAGTCTTATCATCCAAGAAAAGCAAAACAAATTTATTATTATTTTGATAGTCCAAATTTACTACCTATAGTTTAATTTTGTTACTTATTTTATTTGTTAAAGTTTAATTATATATTGATTATAAAATAAAATAGTTCTTTTATTAATTGATGTGACATTGTATTAATCTTTAGTAATAGTTTTCTTAATAAAAATGTTTAGTGATAATTTTATTTGTTAATTTTAAATTATATTAATTATGAATTAAAAAAATTAATTATATTTTTCAATGTATAATTTAACTAATAATATAAATAAGATATATTTTTTTTTTTGTAGTCAAATTTTTATTACCTACAATTTAATCTTATTATTATTTTTTTGTTACAATTTTATTAATTATAAATTAAAGTAATTAATTTATATTCTTAAATTTTCTAAACCTACCAAAATTTCGGTAGCATAACGACTATATTCTAACCTATCCAATATTACATACCATATATAAAAACAAAAAAATAATCTAACATGCACTAACAAAAACCTAATTAACAAAAAAAATATTCATATCAACAATAAACAAATAAAACTTATACATGTGTTTTAACTTTAACAACAACAAAAATTTATAATCTAATTCATTATTTCATTTTGCAACTCTACTTATAGTTATTATTTAACAACATTAAAATACTATTGCCACAAAAATTTCTCACAACCTAATTACAATATAGCTAATATTATTTATTTTAATTAAAATTAATAATGAACAAAAAAAAAAAAACACAAGAAATTTAAAAAAAATATATACTTCTATCCAATGCTACAGTGGACACCAATTGTGGTGGTGGTCGTAGGCAGAGCCGCTGGTGGCGGTGGTCGTAGGCGGAGCCGCTGGTGGTGGTGGGTGGTGCCGATTATGCCAATACAGAGAAAAGTGAGAGTTAGAGAGAGAAATATACAAAACAAAATTTAAAAACTAAGAAACAAAATATATACCCAAAATTTCTGGTGGTGGTTGTTACTGTCTTGTGGTCACCGAAATGGGGTCGGGGTGGAGAACCCAAAATTTTTACAGAGAGAGAGTGAGAGAGACGAGGAGGAGGATGAGGAGGAGGTGGGGTGGGTGGCTAGGGCGGTCGTGGGGGCACTCCACGGTGGAGGAGGTGGTGGGGGGTGGTGGCTGGGGTGGTCGTGGGGCACTCGGACAGAGAGAGAGAGAAGTTTTAGAAATGAGGAAGAAGATGGAGGTGGTTTTGTTTATGCGACTCATTATTTGCGGTGAACCTATTCACCACAAATAATCAAGGAAAAACGCCGCAAATAAGGCACACAACATCGTTTCAATAACTCATTTAGAAACGCTAAACGTATTTGTGGCGAAATAATTCACCGCAAATAATTGTTGAATAAATGACCGCGAGATTTTTCCTCCAATATTATTTACCACTTTTTTCATTATTTGCGGCGAAAATATTCGCCGCAAATAACGTCATATGGCCGCTAATATTATCCTTAACTCATACTGTTTTTATTTGCGGCAGAAACTATTATTTGGCGCAAATAACTTTTTTTTCTTGTAGTGATATCCTCAACTCAATCCCAACACTGACAACTTATATGAAATTATGATCGGTCAAACAGCAAAAGAGTTCTGTAGTATGATTGATGGAACATACAAAAGAGGTATCGTAAAGAAAATGAAAAACTATGTTTGGTTATGGTAAATTCTTGTTAGTAATATCATTTTTAAATACTAATATAAACCTATTATAAAAATATTTTTAAGGAAAAGAAAGCATACAATTAAAGTGTTTGTAAAAAATTATCAATAAAGTATCTGACAATACAAGTTTAAGCTGATCCTCAAAAATTAATGGAGCAAAAATATAAAAATTTCAAACCAGTTTATAAAATCAAAAGTATTCTCATCTACTAATTAATGTTTATTATGAAGTTTACTTATTTAAAAATAATACTATATAAAATAATTATGTAATTAATTTAATCATATTATATCATTGTTAAAAAATCACGACATATAGCGTGCATTTGATACAAAACAATATCATATATAGTAAGAAAAGTAATTCGTTTGCTTAACTTTATTTTCAAAATATATTTAACTTATTTTTATTATGTTTTTAAATTGTTAAATAAATAAATAATATATTCGACCATAATATTTTTTAATGAATAATAATAGACACACACCAATTTTATATACTCAAAATGCACATAATAATCACTACTACAAAATATCTCACCTTTTTAGGGCATGCACTGTAATGCCCTTAATTCTCATAATTATAATATTGAGAACCAATGTTGGATCATAAAACATAAATGTTGCTCTTTTATTAAAAAATAACATAAAATAGAGGGAACCAAATTTTACAATAAAAAGATTTGTCTTTATAACAAAATTAAATACAACAACATTAAATTTAAATAATTAAAAATGCTTAATAAAGAAACCCAAATCATAATCCCTAGACCTTTTTCAGTAGCTACATGACCCTCATGAATACACCAACAGCTATTCAGGTCCCACTCGCCATCGGCCATTCTATCCTTAATTTCCTTGATATGCACAATTACACTATAAGGAAAATGCATATAATAAATAATATAATCATACATAGCATAACAATACATATAATCACAAATTTATACAAGATTTCATAATAACACTATTTTATCAAGATAACTAACTCATATAAAGTCATAAAATATCCTAAGTCATAATCATACACTATTGGTTATATTCATATAGGTAATAATAGCTAATAACAAGCCAGGCAAGGAAAAAAAAGTGCTTATAAAAGGTTGGCAATCAAGCCACGGACATCACATAGGTCCGTCATACTGTTTTTGGCATTCGAGCATACCGGACATCAATTAGGCCCGTCATAAAATTGGGAACATCACTTATGTCCAGCCACACTTATTTCCTTGTACATGAAATGTTAGGGTCATACATTCACTTAAGATCATAAACTATATCTATCTAATTTTCCTTACCTCAACAAAGATCAAATAACAAGCGTGAGAGATTGCAAAGTGTAGAACCTAGTTTTACCATAACATATGTTAGAATCCTATCCTCCAAAAGAATTCAACTCATTGAACCAGAATAGAAATCTTACCTAAAGAATATGATTAAAACAACGAAGACCACCTTCTTAACTGGTTAACTACTTGAACCCTAATATCATTAGAACCCCATTAATGACTTAATTAGAAAATTATTTAAGTCACCAAAAAGATAACAAAAGTGACGCAAACTTACATTAACCAAACAATACCCGTACCTCCAAAAGCTGAAGAGATCTACAACATTCGACCACAAAGCCTTTCTCTTCTTCTTAATTTATTAACTCAAAATTTATTCTCAATGCTCTTATTTATAGACTTATATGACCTAACAATAATTATTTTAAATTTGAAATCATAAAAAAATCTAACTAAAATTTCTAGAATATCTATTAACCGCTATTAACTTCAACTACATAGCTTAGTCGAGATTCTCTATGAGATTATTAGATATTTGAGTTATTTATTTATTTATTTTATTTTTATAATTAAAATAAATCTTAAAATCCTGCCTATAACGATTATATAACCAAACATAAACAAGCTAATTAAATCTATCTACTTTGTTTTTAACGTGATTTTGAAACTACTTAAGTAATATATATCCTTAGTTTAAACATAAGCTCATCCAATAATTATTTAATCTCCACAACCTCTTTTCATAACCATAGTAAAAAATTTAACTAACTCATCACACAATATCTTAGTTTTAAATTGATCACACATATATATATATATATTATATCACCGAATACTAGCTGACTAACTAATTGACATTTTCTAATACATCTGTTCTATTATTCTATCATTAAATAAACAAACAAATGTTCAAAATAAAAATCTGTTATGAACGAGTTCTCATAACTAAAAGAATATCGTTTTTTACCATTAACTAATATATCAACTCAAATATATTCAAACTTAAATATCATACCCAAACACAAATCTAGAGAATTATCTTATTTCTGTTATTAAACCGCTATAAGAAATTTTAAGAGAATTATTATTTACATAAATAAATAATAATATCACCCCATTATATATTAATTCAAAAGAAGTAGAAAACTTACTCTAGTTAATTCAAAACTCAAGATAAATGCAAATTTATCTAATACACGCAATCATCTCACTTTTTTCTAAACTAACTAAAATAATACCACAACTAAAGTATTACTTTTAAATTTACCACAATTTATAAACATATCATAATTGAATAAAAAAACTACTTGGGTATTACAATCTTCCCTTCTTAAAAAAATTTCCTCCTCGAAATTTTACTTACCAAAAATCTCGAGGTATTGTTCCCTCATATCTTCCTCCAGCTCCCAAGGTGCTTCTCTTTCAGTGCTATGGCTCCACAGAATTTTGACTACATGGATACTATTGGATCTCAACTCCTTAGTTCCCCGTTCTAGAACGCGTACTAGTTGTTCTTCATAACTTAAATCCTGCTTCAGCTCTAGATCCTCGTAATCCAACACATGAGATTGATCAAACACATACTTTCTCAGTATAGAGATATGGAACACATAATGCGTCTCAGTTAACGATGGTGGTAAGGCCAACCAGTATGCTACTTGTCAAACTTTGTCCAATATCTCAAAAGGTCCTATAAATCTCAAGCTTAGCTTCCCTTTCTTTTCGAAACGCATAATCCCCTTCATTGGTGGTACTTTTAGAAAAACTTGATCACCCACTACAAACTCAACATCTCGCCTCTTATAGTCAGCATAGCTTTTCTGGCAACTTTGAACAGTGATCATTCTTTGTCGTATCATTTCTACCGCTTCCATTGCTTCTCTTACATCTTCTGGTCCTAAGTATCGTCTTTCCCCAACTTCGTCCCAATGAAGTGGTGATCGACACTTTCTTCCATAAAGAATTTCATAAGGCGCCATGCCTATTGTGGCTTGATAGCTATTATTGTACGAGAATTCTATCAACAGTACGTACTTGCTCCTTGATCATGAGAAGTCTAGAACATATGCCCTTAGCAAATCTTCTAAATTTTGAATGGTGCATTCTGACTGACCATCCGTCTGAGGGTGAAATGTCGTACTTAACTTTAGCTTAGTGCCCATCGCATGCTGTAGGCTTTCCCAAAATTTTGAGGTTAACACCGATCCTCTATCAAAGACTATTGTCTTTGGAACTCCATGCAGTCTTACTATCTCTGCCACATATATCTCTTTGTATTGTTCTGCATTGTAAATGGTTCTGACTGGCAAGAAGTGAGCTGACTTTGCAAGTCAATCTATAATCACCCAAAAAGAGTCGCGTTTCTTGGTGGTCCTTGGTAATCCCATTACGAAGTCCATGACTATATCTTCCCATTTCAACTCGGGAATCTCTAGTGGTTGTAACGTTCCAGAAGGTCTCTGATGTTCGGCCTTAACTTTTTGACACGTAAGGCATTTAGCAACAAATTCTGTTATGTCCTTCTTCATTCCCAGCCAATAGTACACACTACTACAAAAAAGGGCAATTGTGTTAGTCAAACGCATCACTCAATGCAGTTGACTGACGCTATTGACCTAGAATTAACATTTGTGGCAGTTGGGCAATGCCACAAATGAGAGGGAAATTTCGTCATAATGTACACTGACGGTGTTTAATGGGGTCGTTTGCGTCAGTGGCCCACTGACGTAAACCGGTCGGTAATAGCGTTAGTGCCCCACTGATGGTAACGACACGTTTGCGTCAGTGGGGCACTGATGCAAACGTCAAAGTGAAAACGTGCATTTTACTTTGACGTTTACGTCAGTGCCCCACTGACGCAAACATGCCGTTACCGTCAGTGCCCCACTGACGCAAACATGCCGTTACCGTCAGTGCCCCACTGACGCAAACAACTCTTTTGCTGAATAAACCGCCTTCGTCCCCAAACAGATGCCCCATTATACGTAAACTTTCATAAACATAAACTGAAGAAACCAGCGGCGCTCCCTTCATTTTTTGTACGTTTTTATCAAATTTTAATGTAAAAATACTGATGTATATATGTTTATGAAACTTATATATAGTTTCTTTAAATTTTTTTGTATAGATTTGTATTTTTGAAGATTATTGTTTTTAAAACCCATAAACTTTCTTGGTTTTTTGGGGTTTTCTTCTTCAAGAGCCCACATTGCTCAATTACCACAACTAAGTGCAATTTTATTAATTTTTGTATTTTTTTTTTATAAATTGACTATATTTCGGATTTTTTAATTTTTGGATAGTTTTATATTAATGATTATGTAATTGTTGACCCTTGATTTGACCAACGACACGAAGTCAAAATAACGACAGGAAATGAGATGAAAACAAGAAGAGAATCAAATGGAAAGAAAATAACACAAACAATTTATAGTGGTTCAGCCCCAATTGGATGGTAATGACCTACATCCACTTAGTGTTCTTATTGATATTGATTCCCAATGTTGTGATCAATGAACTAGGGTTCACGAGCTTCACAAGTCTTGAGAGGATTACAATCTTGTTGGATAATCACACTGTGTTCTTCTCTGAATACAAAGATCAAAGGTTCAAAAGTCAAAAGTCCCTTCCTTGAGCCCTCTTCTTCTTATTTATAGGCTCAAGGGGGGTTACATGGGCCAATGGGCCTTAATTACCATTAAGATCAAGGTATCAAGGTAATAAAAAGAAACATAATAAATGTAATTATTACAAGAATGCGTATCCCAAAGGATGTAAATGAAAGTATGCGACCAGACTGGTCGCACCTAATCAAGAGACTTGATGAATCAATAATTATCTGGTCGATGGTCGAACAGGACCTCTTCACTCGAAACCACCACGTGTTAGCCACGTGAAAGAAAATCTTGCCACGTCATCGGGAGCCATGTTTTGGGTAAACATTTGCCCCCAAGTTTATTTTACTGCGACCAGCATAAAGTAAACTTAGGTGACCGACCTTTTGCATGACCCATCAAATATGTCAGAGCCATCCATACCTTCTCGAAAAAGGCAACTAATCATGTGTTTTCGGTTTCCTAAAAGTGGTCTGATGGCTATTGCACTTACCCATGCCTTGGAAAGTTACCCCTCATGATTACATTGGTAACTGCTCCTCGATTAATATAAATAACCCCTCATAATCAATTTTCACTTTTTATGTTTTACCTTTATCCTCAAGATCACCGAAGAACAAGGCATAAAATCTTTAGAAATTCAGACGGTCTTTGACGATCCATGAAGTTCCTGCCCAGCCATATCGGCTTAGCATTACAAAAATCTACTCCAACCTCTATACAAGTAAGTTTCTCAAACTTTTTAGTCGTTGAGATGCCATACAATAACTGTTTTTCCATCATTTTAGATTCTGAGTTATTGAATGTTTTTGACTGTTCTTGAAAAAATTGTTTCGGGGTAAAAAGGGCATGTTGATCTGAGCTTAACATGGTAGGAAAATAACACTTTGCAGGGGTTAGGAATTAGTTTGGTAGTTAGGATTATTAATTTAGGGTGTAAAATCGAAGTAAAAATTTGATTTTTAAACGTGTAGAAAAATTGGGTTTTTCCCGCCCCTTCAGAGTCGAAAAGTTTTTCAAATTTTCACTTCTGCTTTTTAATCCATTTTCCAAACAGTTCGCATAGAATGTAGTGTTTTTGTTAGAACGCTGCTGGTCGTATAAAAGCTTAACTTTTATACATGAGCAACGTTATTCCAACTTTCACATTTCTTGGTCTTTTGGCTGTAGATTCTCACCTCCCCTTCTCTGTTCGCAGATTTTCATGCACGATCCGTGGGGAGGTGAGAGGCCAATCGACGACGACCTGCTGACTCAACTGCTTGAAGACGAAGAACAGTCATCGCTACTTATTCCAGAGATTCCCTTTTCATACCCCATCTAACATACCTTTAACCAATCCATTAAACATGGGTCGAGTAAAATCCACCGCCCAGAAAAAGAAATCAACCAACCCACCTGCAAATCTGCCTGCTCCTCGGGCTGAAATTCCTTCGACCAGCAGTCAATCCGAAAACACTCAACCCGAAATCCAAACAGAGGCCCAAACTCGAGATGCCCTTCGACCAGACGTCGAATGGTATGTTGCTCCTCGCAGCAACATTACTGCTAGGATGCTAACCAATTACCTCAAGAAGTACGGACTTCCTAGGGTAACTTTATTCAAACCCACCAAGGACCAGCGGGCAAACCTGCCTGGTGGTGCCTTCAGCGCCTGGTCAAGATACCACATTGAGGCAGGAGCAATCTTGCATCTCCATCCTTTTTTCCAGGGAGTGGCCAATTATTTCGGGGTCGCTCCCTTTCAAATAACTCGCAACGGGTATAAAATGTTCTCTACTCTCTATATCCTTTATAGCCATAGAAAGTGGCTTATTCCCACGCTACATGAGATCAATTACCTGTTCGATCTAAAATAACAACACGAGGTCTTTTCATTTCTATCACCAGGAATCGACTCGCATCTTCCTGAGTGAGACTACCTACAAGTCCAATGTAGGAAAGTACTTACAGGAGTACTTTTTAACCACTGATCTGGTTGCCAACAACCTGGCCTTCGCCCAAGGAGGTAATTTCTTTATTCTCTTGTCATTTATTTCTTTTTATTTTATCTGCATCCTCCTTAGAAAATTAGTACTCTTCAGGTCCATGGAAATGAACAGCTCCCACTCCAGAAATGGAGATTCGAGCAACATCCCTGGCTAGCATGACCAACGTAGAGAAAAGCTTCAAAGATCTAGTCATTGAGGCCAACCTAAGGCTGGTCGGTCTTCTGGCACCTCACCAGGATGTGAGGGAATCAATGGCGGGGAGTGCTACTGGTGGAGAAGTTCCTGAGCAGCACCATGACGTGTCACAACCTCCAAGGAGGACAACTAGGGTGACAATCAGGGAACCTTCCAGCACCTCGCGAGCAACCCCTCCCCCTTCTCCTTCAGGAAAGGGTAAAAAGAATGCTTTCGAACACCTTGCACCCGTTGATGGATCTTTAGATGAAAATGATGCTGACCTTTAGCTTTTAGATAATTTGCCAATTCCCTGTCATTTATTTGACGGGGACGACAACTTTAAATACACTACTGCTTTAAATTCAGACTTCTTAAAGCCTGAGAGTGAGTGTAGAAGTAGTACAGTAAATAGTATAGTGACCAATAAATGTAGCTCGGGTATTTTACTCATAATTTCTTTGAACTTATTTTCTTGATTTTGTAGATACCTCCATCCACATTATCTGACTGTTAATTTCTTTTTTGCAGCCATGTCATCTGAAGATCTATTCAAGCTTTACAACGTACCTGCTGTACCTTCGAGCAAGAAGAAGGGGAGCAGGCAACACCATGGAGAGAGCAGCAAGGCTCCTCCAACGAAAAAGGCTCAGACTGGGGATCCCCCAGGAGCAGTTCCTTCTCAAGAAACCACACCACCTTCGGCCCCCTTGACCAGACATCTCCTCCAGCTCCAACCGATCAGACTTCTCCTTCAGCTCCAACCGATAACACTTCTAGTCCAGCACCCGATCAGACACCTCCTCAGGCACCGACCAGCCAGACACCTCCTGCCCAAACATTAACGAGCATCGTGCTTAGTTAAACCAAAGAAAGGTTGACTAAACTATTGAGGCATCGCCGCAGCCAAGAGGCTATCACTGGTACTGACTCCATGGAAGTCGGCCACATTATTAATCGCGCGCTGAATGAAATAGCCAGTGTAAGATATCATCTTTTGCTGAGCTTTGATCATTTATCTTGTCAATTTCAATTATCAGTTAATCTTCTTCTTTGGTTGTAGGGAATGCTAACTATGACTGCGAGTTGGCGCTGCTTGGGGGCTTTGATTACTCAAATCCAAACGTCTGAGGCTAAACATGCCGAGGAGCTCAAGAAGGCCGAAGCCAAACATATCGAGTAGCTTGAAGCAGCCACAGACAAACATGTCGAGAAATTGGAAGCAGATGAGAAGACTAGCGTTGAGCTGCTCCATCAGAAGAACAAGCTGGCAGAAGAGCTGAAGCAATTCCAGGCTGCCCTGGGCAAAGCCAATGAAGACAAAGAGAAGTTTAGGGAGTGTGCTAAACTTAACTTTTAGGAGGCCAAACAGCTTGAGGCTGAGTTGGTCACTAGAAAAAAGGACACTGAAGAGCTAGAGGGGTGAATCAAAGAGCTCGGGGAAACTAATTCTAGTAATTTGGAGAGGTACAAGGGTGCCACCTTCAACTGCATTTTTGAGTTTTGGAAGCAAAAGCACGAGGCTAATTTCAACTATCTCTCCGAGCGCTTGAGGCAATCTCAAACAGCCCGGTGCCTTGCTCGCTTAGAGGAAGAGGAGAGAGCGAAAATCCCAGCCTCCCTTGAAATTTCCTTGGCTATGGGCATTGAAGGCGCAGAAGTGGAAGCTGGGGCCTCTGTCGACCAGCCAACACCTTAGGATCCTCCTGCTGCTTCCTAATATTTCTTGTTTTTTCTTTAATTTTATCCTGTAGTCAAGACAATTTTTATTTTTATTGCTACACGGGCATCTTTTCTTTTAATAGACAATTACATCCGAGCAGTAACTGCTCGCGGTAAAGGATTTCATTTTTGATATTATAATACTTGCATTATATTATAACATCTGTTCGCATGACCGAACTTAGCATAGTACTTTGGTTTGATTTCACAAAATAACAAAATTTTGAAAAATACTCTAAGTACCGTAGCATGCTTTCACTTATTTTGCTCGTGTGTTTATATACCTTTTGATATGCTTTGCTTACTAGATACCTTATATGCCCCCCAAGTGATTGAGGAGCTTTAGGTCCTCGGTCACTTGCCTTGACTAGGACTTGTTCGAACATTTCTGCTCGGAATAAATTCTTGTAAAAATAAAAATATAGCAAAACAACACACGTAATGAGCAAATACTTGTAATAAATACAATAGTTGGCAAGATTGACTGGCTGCGCACAATCCCTTTTATTTCTCCTAATAAATGGAAAAATTGTGTTTGTACGAGTGATCAAAAATATGATCTTATACTTATAAGTGATTAGTTATAAAAATAACTAACCCTTGTTCATAAACTTGTAAAAAGTAAATTTAATACATGCCAATTCTTTTAAGAAGAATTGTTCATTGATAGTACTTGCGCAGGTGTTCTCCTTCCAATAACGAGGAACGAGATCTCCATTTAAGCGAGCAAGTTTGTAAGTGCCTGGATGGAGGACTTCTTCGATTTGGTAGGGTCTTTCCCAGTTAGGTTCGAAGTACTCTAGCAGCCTGATCGCGGGTATTGAGGAAAACTCGTTTAAGCACTAGATCTCCCGCATTAAATTTCCTTTCACGTACTTTAGAATTGAAATACCAGGCGACCTTTTGCTGGTAAGCTACTACTCGAAGTTGGGCTTGCTCGCACCTTTCCTGGACCAAATCGAAAGACTCCATCAATAACTGGTTGTTGGCATCTTGATCGTATGCTATTCGTCGATGTGATGGCGAATCTAATTCAATCGGTAGCATAGCCTCATAACTATAAGCCAAGGAAAATGGAGTATGGCCTGTTGTTGTTCAATGGGATGTTCTGTACGACCAGAGGACTTCAGGCAACTGCTCTGGCCATGCCCCTTTGGCTTCCTCAATCCTTTTCTTCAGAGTATCCTTCAGTGTTTTATTGACAGCCTCAACTTTCCTGTTTGCCTGAGGGTGAGCAACTAAAGAAAAGCTTTTGATAATTCCATGTTGCTCGCAAAAATCCGTGAACAGATTACTATCGATCTACGTGTTGTTGTCTAAGACAATTTTTCTTGGCAATCCATAGTGACGCACAATGTTCTTGACCACAAAATCCAGCACTTTCTTGGTCGTTATGGTTGCAAGTGGCTCAGCTTCGGCCCACTTTGTGAAGTAATTGATAGCCACTACGACGTATTTGATGCCGCCTTTCCCTGTGGGCAAAGATCCAATTAGGTCTATACGCCATACTGCGAATGGCCACGGACTTCGCATCTACTTTAGCTCATTAGGGGCTGCTCGCAGAATCTTGGAGAATCTCTAACATTTGTTACATTTTCGTACAAATTCCATTAAATCTTCATTCATTGTCGGCCAGAAGTATCCTTGCCTTAGGATCTTTTTCGATAAACTTTTCCCCCCAGCGTGGTCCCCACAAAAGCCTTCATGGACCTCTCTCATTAATTATTTGGCCTTTTCTTTTGAAATACACCTGAGGAGTGGCATAGAGTATCCTCTTCGATACATAATTCTGTTGACCAGGAAGAACCTAGCAGCGTGCCGCTGAAGGTCCTGGCTTTGTTTTCGTCCGTTGGCAACACACCATGCGTCAAGTACTCAATGAAAGGTGCCATCCATGTATGTCGTTTGAATCACCAGAGAGGTTTCTTCTACTTGGATGCTTGGTGCGGACATCCATTCAACAGGTATTATATTCAGGGTGTCAACATCCTCGGCACTCGCTAACTTGGCCAGAGCATCAGCATTCGAGTTTTGGTCGGAAGGTTCTTGATGGAGAGTATGCTATTCAAATTGTGCCAACAGATACTTTGCTTTGTCTAAGTAAGCGACCATCTTCAGGCCCCTGGCTTGGTATTCTCCAATGATCTAATTAAACACCAACTGGGAGTCACTGTAGATTTCAAGTGACTTTATGATCATGTCCTTGGCTAACTGTAAACCTACGATCACCGCTTCATACTCGGCTTCATTGTTGGACGTCGTGAAGTTAAATCTAATCGCACAGTTAAATCGATGCCCATCAG
This sequence comes from Humulus lupulus, assembly GCF_963169125.1. Classification (NCBI taxonomy): domain Eukaryota; kingdom Viridiplantae; phylum Streptophyta; class Magnoliopsida; order Rosales; family Cannabaceae; genus Humulus; species Humulus lupulus. Next base: position 116,650,849 of record NC_084794.1, on the reverse strand, counting down.
GCGTTATCAAAATCACTCCAGCTCCAGCGTGATGTTCATTAGAAGAATCGTCTGTAAATAACTTCCAAGTAGGAGCTTGATCAGTAGACTCATGCTCTTCTGTCTGTTCACCATCTGGGAGCCCAGTGAGCTCTACGACGAAGTCAGCCAAAGCTTGTCCTTTTATCGCTATTCGTGGCAAGTAAGAAATTTCAAACTGTCCAAGCTCAACTGTCCACCTCAACAATCAACCAACGACTTCTGGCTTCTGTAGAACTTGCCGTAGGGGCTGGTCAGTTAGCATGGTGATGGGGTGTGCTTGAAAGTATTGCCGCAACTTTTTGAACGCTAAAGTCAAGCAGTAGGCCAATTTTTCAATGGGTGGATACTACAGCTCTGCTCCTATTGGCCTTTTGCTTACATAATATACGACCTTCTGCATAATTTCTTCCTCCCTTACCAAGACAGCACTTGCAGAATATTCTGTGACCGCCAAATAGATGAACAAAGTTTCCTTTTCCACTGGTTTAGATAGAATCGGCGGCTGTGACATATGAGACTTTAAAGTTTGGAAAGCCTACTCGCATTCCTCCGTCCATTCAAATTTCTTACTGCCTCTAAGTAGATTAAAAAATGGGACGCACTTGTTCGTTGATTTAGAGATAAATCTACTTAGAGTAGCGATTCTTCCAATTAAACTTTGGACATCTTTAATCTTTGTTGGAAATTTCATATCGACTAGGGACTTGATCTTTTCGGGATTAGCTTCAATTTCTCACGAGTTCACTATATATCCAAAAAATTTCCCTGAACCAACACTGACGAAACACTTGAGGGGGTTCAGCTTCATCTGATATTTGTTCAAGATGTTGAAGCATTCTTGCAAGTCCTCTATGTGTCATTCTGCCTTTTTCGACTTAACCAGCATGTCATCAACATATACCTCCATATTTGTACCGATCAACTCCTTAAACATGTGATTGACTAGTCATTGTTAAGTCGCCCAGCGTTTTTCAAACCGAAGGGCATTACCTTGAAACAGTAGAGCCCTGTATCGCGCCGAAAGGTAGTGTGATCCTCATCAGGTGGATGCATACTGATCTGATTGTACCCAGAGTATGCATCCATGAATGACAAGATCTTGTGTCCTGCAGTGGCATCGACCAGCTAGTCGATTCTAGGGAGTGGGAAACAATCTTTAGGGCAAGCTTTATTAAGGTCTTTGAAATCCACGCATGTTCTCCACTTTCCATTCAGCTTTGGATCTAATGCGGGATTAGAGATCCACGATGGATAAAATGCTACCCTGATGAATCCATTCTCCTTTAGCTTCTCGACTTCTTCCTTCAGAGCCTTCGATCTGTCTTTGTCCAGGAGCCTTCTCTTTTGTTGCACTGGTGGAAAGCTTTTGTCTATGTTCAGGACATGGCTTATAACTGCTGGGTCTATTCCAACCATGTATTTATGCGACCAGGCAAAGAATTCCTGAATCTTCTTCAAAAATTTCACCAGTTTTTGTTTTGTTGTTGTCTCTAAGTTTTTACCGACTTTCACAACCCTGGTCGGATCTGCTTCATCGAGTTGGACCTCTTCGAGGTCCTCGATGGGTCCTACTTCTTCATCAAAATCCCCAAAGCGAGGATCCAAATCCCTATCCTCCCTTTGGGAAACACCCTATTTGGTGACACAATCACCTGATTGGGCTTGTACGTCATTGGCCGTCTGCAACTCTTTTATGGTGGTTTCTCTCGATCCACATTTCTTCTCCTTAGATATCAAGGAATTGTAGCACTCCCTAGCTTCTCATTGGTTTCCCAATATGCATCCTATCCCTGCGTCAGTTGGGAATTTCATGGCAAGGTGCCAAACCGAGGTCACAGCTCGCAGGTCGACAAGAATTGGCCTCCCGATTACAGCATTGTACGCGGAAGGAGAATGAAATACTACGAAAGTAGTGAATAATGTCCTGTTCGCGGGCGCAGTTCCTGCTGTAACTGGGAGCCTAATCGACCTTGTTGGCGCGAGTTCTTCGCCAGAAAAACCATATACGGTTTGGTTGCACAGCTCGAGGTCCTTGACGGACAACTTCATCCTCTCTAGTGAAGACTTATACAATATGTTGACTGAGCTCCCTGTGTCAACCAACACCCTCTTAACCATCATATTGGCAATCTGGATGTCCATGACCAGCGGATCTGAATGTGGGAATCAAACATGTTGGGCATCGTCCTCAGAGAAAATTATTAACTCTTCCTCCGGTCGAACTCGATCCTCCACACTCATCAATTCGATGTCCTAGTCATGGCATAAGGTCCAAGCGTACCACTCCCTTGCCTTTCCACTATCTCCTGCAAGGTGTGGGCCGCTATAGATGGTGAGTAATGTACCCACCACATGAGCTGGCTATAAAGGTGGCGAGTGTTGGCGTGCAGGCGCCTGCTCGTTGCCTCCTTGAGCCTCTCGCTGAGACCCTCCCGTGGCTCGTACGTACCTCCTTAGGTGTCCCTGTCTGATAAGGAACTCAATCTCATCTTTCAAATGGTTACACTCATTGGTTTCATGTCCGTAGTCGTTGTGAAAACGACAAAATTTTGTTGTATCTCTCTTGGAGATATCCTTCCTTATAGGTGCTAGTCGCTTATAAGGGACGTTGGAGTTTGTTTCCTGGTAGACCTTCGCCCTGCTCTCGAGAAGGGCCGTATAGTTGGTGAATCTCAGCTCGTACCTATTGCCTTTGGGGCATTTTTTTTCCGGACGTTGATGGCTCATTGTTTGCCCTTTTTCCACCATTTTTACCATTATCGTTTCCGTTTCCTTTGCCGTTTCCATTGGGTTTATCCGACCCATTGGTGGCTTTGGCGGGATCTTCCTTTGGTCCTTTGTCCTTCGTAGGCGATTTTCCCTCGTTGGCAATCGCATCCTCGAGCTTGATGTATCAATCATCTCGATCTAGAAACTCTTGGGTACTCTTTACCCCATTCTTTCTTAGGCTGTTCCAGAGGGGAGAATGGCGCCTTACCCCAGCAATTAGGGCCATGATTTTTCCCTCATCGCCCACTGTTCTAGCTGCAGCAGCTGCTCGCATAAAATGCTGGACGTATTGCTTTAAGGGCTCTCCCTCCTTCTGGAATATCTCGACCAGCTGGTTGGCTTCAGTGGCGTGTACGCGACCAGTGTAGAATTATCTGTAAAATTCCTTCACGAACATTTCCCATGATACTATACTAGCATGAGGGAATTTAAAGAACCACTCCTGAGCAGTGTCAGATAGGGTGGCGGGGAAGATCCTGCAGTGGGCATCGTCCGGCACCTTCTAGATATCCATCTGTATCTCAAACTTGTTTACATGAGATACTGGGTCCCCATACCCATCGATGTTCGGCAGTACCGACATCTTAAACTTGCGGGGAGTTTCTGCTACAGAAATCCTCAGTACAAATAGAGTGCCTCTCCTCTGATCGTAGTCAACGTGGGATGTCCGACTCACTACTAGCTGCAGTACTGCCTGATTTAGTGAATCAATTTGGGCCTGCATAGCGTCTGGGATCACTGGGGTGACTGGTGTCGGAGGGGTGTACTTATCGTGCCTCTCGCACCTGTCATTGAGCATGTCCCTCAGGTCATCATCTCTGCGGCTTCGTTCACTAGCGCCCAGCCGGTCAAAGACGTTATGCTGTCTGGGCTGCCCCCCAGCATTCTCGCTCATAGGCCAATTTTCTCTTGGTGGGGGGGTTCCTATCTCCACCTCTTTCCTCATGCTCTCGACCAGCATTCCTCTTGCCGGAATCAGCCTCATTATAGTCATGGTCGTCCCTAAATTGCGTCCGACTATAGCACGACCGGCTGGGCACGCTGTTTCCTCCTCTAGTTGGCATCTCCCAAGTGTCAGGGGGAGGCCTGCATTAGTAGGTGGGTCACCGTGCATTATTATGTTGTGGGGGGCCCTTGACCACAGAGCCTGACTCGTTGTGCCTTCTTTTAGCAGAAGGACGTTGCCCCCTGCTCGGTGGATTTGGCTCATCGACCACTGGGTGTCTAGGGCTTCGGGGAGGCTGCCCGACCCTATTCTGCCTCTGGCGCTAGGGATTGCCTCGACCAGCTTGAGAAGGTGGCTGCTGCTCAGGATCCTGAATTGGGATATTCTGTTGAGCAACAGGTGGCTGCTCCGACCTTTGAGGGCTTGCTGGCTGAATCGGAGGACTCAGATTTGGAGCTCGTTGCGGTGGTGCATTTGGTGGATGATTTGGTTGAGAAGTCGGCGCAGCTTGTCCCCAAGCCAACTGAATGGCTACTTCTAAAGTGGCTGTGGCATCTCTCTATTGATGGTCCACGTCTGCCTGCTGCTCATTCAGTTCCTGACGCTAATGCTCGATTTCCCTCTGTTGTAGCGCCAAGGTTTCTACCGCATTCTCTTGATTGGCCCTAAGATTGGGAAACTCATCCTACAACACACTTAGTGTTGTCCTGAGCGTTTCAGAATCCATTTCTTCCTCCTCAAAATCCAAGTGTGGCTCATTTTCAGCCACATTTGGAGGAGGAGGGTGAGTGGATGCAGCTCCAGAAGTCTGTCCAGCTCTCTTGGATGTCTTCGCCATTTGATCTTCTTAAAATCTCCAAATCATTCTCTCAATGAAAGCACCTAAAATGTTGACCCTTGATTTGGCCAACGACACAGAGTCAAAATAACAAAAGGAAATGAGATGAAAACAAGAAGAGAATCAAATGGAAAGCAAATAACACAAACGATTTGTAGTGGTTCGGCCCCAATTGGATGGTAATGACCTACATCCACTTAGTGCTGTTATTGATATTGATTCCCAATGTTTTGATCAAAGAACTAGGGTTCACGAGCTTCAAAAGTCTTGATAGGATTACAATCTTGGTGGATAATCACACTGTGTTCTTCTCTCTGAATACAAAGATCAAAGGTTCAAAAGTCAAAAGTCCCTTCCTTAAGCCCTCTTCTTCTTATTTATAGGATCAATGGGGGTTACATGGGCCAATGGGCCTTAATTACCATTAAGATCAGTGTATCAAGGTAATAAAAGGAAACATAATAATTGTAATTATTACAAGATTTTGTATCCCAAAGGAAGTAAATGAAAGTATGCGACCAGACTGGTCGCACCTAATCAAGAGACTTAACGAATCAATAATTATCTGGTCGATGGTCGAACAGGATCTCTTCACTCGAAACCGCCACGTGTAGGAAAATCTTGCCACGTCATCGGGAGCCATTTTTTGGTAAACGGTAATAGTTTTAGGTTTAAACTTTGCATTTTAATATTTTATTTATTTAGAATTTTTTTATTATAATTTCTTTTTTTATTAATTTTTTTACTTTTAATTTAATTTCGAATTTACTTATGTAAATGAGTATATATATATTAGTGTATATATTTTGTATAAGTTTCATTTTATTAATTGTTTAGTTTGATTATTAATAGTAAATTTTTGTTTATATTTTGTTAACTTTTAAATTTATTTTTAAATTTTGGGTTTAATTGGTTAAATATGTATATATTAAAATTGTTTATTTTTTTAAGTTATATTTTATTATTGATTTAGTTAGGATATTTATAGTCCATTTTTCTTTATGTGATTTGTTAACTTTTTTTTAAAAAAAATATTTTATTTCGGGTTTAAGTAAATAAATGAGTACATATAACAAATTATTTGTTTTCTTTAAGCACTTTATTGTTTATTTAGTTACTAATATGTTACACCGAGATTTCGAGAAAAAAGGTTATGACCCCGAAAACTGGGCTCGTCAGGTGTGAGCTCGAAATGTATGAAAACATCATATGGTCTAGCCGTAAAATCTCTAATGAAAAACAACGACCTCGAAGATGTGTAACCTCGGGATATTTTTTGAGTTCGAAATGGCACGACACTGGGATATATCTTTTATCGATTATCTTCAGATAATGCAGTCCGAACTTGGGAAGTGTAAGCTCGGGTGTGACAGCCCCAATGGCACCTATTTATCCCGAGCATGGCCTGAAGTTGGCTGACAAGTTCATAACAGTTCTATAAATTTTGATAATCTCAATGCCAATGGCTAATCTCGAAGACCTAATGAGTCACCAGGAATAGCCCAAAACGTGTGAGTATATTTATTGTTGTGTAATCCCAATATTTAAGGGATACCATTTAATCTGTTATCTGTTCTCGATTTCCATGGGACATTTCCATGTATATAGGAGATATTTCATTTAATATCATTATTTCAGTCGATATACAGAATATCTTTCCGAAATATGTGGGAATGAACTCTGTAACCTTCCCTATAAATAGAGAAGGAATCACCACTTGTAAGGGATTGAATGCTGACTTCTAATTTCCTGGGAGAGAGCTCTGGGTAATTCATCTTTGAAGAATTTCAAGAAAATTCCAAGTCTTAATAATATAGACTCGTGGACTAGGTAGAATTAACTGCTGAACCACGTAAAAACCTTCTTATCTTCCTCTTTAAATTCATTCGCTCCATTTTTCATTTGCTTAATTTCTCTACAGTTTAAGTTGACAAAAAATGGCATCAACAGATGGGTAGTAGGTGTGTGAGTCTAGTCAAAAAGCCTTCCTGAATCAACAATGGCAACGGATGATCCCAACGTTCCAGAGGAGGAAATTTTAGATGAAGCTGACTACCCCTGACGCCCTGGAAAACAGCCTATGATGAATTTAGACCCTGATGAAAGGAGCAGATCATCCGACTCTCGGGGACCACCGGCCCCCAGGGATGACGAGGACATGAATTATAATCTAGAACGATATGTCCCAATAGTGGAGCTTGAAAATCGTCAACTGCGAAAGTAGTTGGCAAAAGCCAAGAAACATAATGAGGAGCTGGCTAGACTGGCTGCCGAGGCCCAGGCGGCTCAGGCCCCGCCTCCACTAGGGGCCCAAGCTCCACCTCCATGAGATGTTCATGTTCCACCACGCATGCCCCGTGGGCGACCATGCAAAAATGCTGCCACCCAAAGAACGGAGCAACCTCCTCCACCTGCAGAACAACCTGCTCCTTCAAGGCCCCGGAGAAGTACCTGGGCTGGAGCTCCTACCAACTCAATTGCAGAGATACTAGCTGAGATAGGGAACAACCGAGCCGCCACGGAGGGTCGAACCCAAAATCCTGGTAATGTACAGAACATTCCTGAACCAGTTCGGGCAAACTTGGGACCTTCTAGGCCTCGTAATGGATGGCAGCCACCATCACCCATAAGGCACCCACCATCGCCAATAAGGTATCCCTCACCAACTCGGAGAAACCCGCAACCGACTCAGGGTGATAGGGAAAGGCGAGCTGGGAAAAAACGTGGGAATGGGGAGACTGCTAGGGCGCATAGAGGTACCCAACCCATGAGAAGCCAAATGTCTCGGACCCATACTATTGAGATGAGGCAACCAGAAAGGAACCCATCTCGAAACAACTGCGTAACGATCCATGTTAGTGAAGGCTCAGGAGATACTAGATCGGTCAGTATGTATGACCAAGGGGGACCACATATTGCAGGATCGGGCAGGAATGCCCAAAAAAGATACGTGAATGAGCTGAAAACAGGTGACGGGTCCCCTTACGAACCCGAACCCAGAGCTCCAAAATAGTAGAGGGTTGAATCTCAACCTATAACTTTTACTGTGGACAATGCATCTCATGTGCAATTTCCTCACAATGACCCACTGGTCATCACCCTTCAGCTCATGAACAAGAGGGTTCACTGAGTCCTGGCTGATAACGGGAGCTCAGTGAATATCCTCTATAAGGCCGCCTTAGAAAAGATGGGACTCAAACTTCGTGACCTAAAGGCCTGTGCAATGACATTGTACGACTTTTTAGGAGAAGGGATTGCCTTTATGGGATCCATCGAACTCCCTGTAACCTTGGGAGACTTCCCGGTATCGACAACCAAGATGTTGGGATTCGTAGTATTAGATCTACCATCGGCCTATAACGTACTGCTCGGGAGACCCGCCCTAGTAGGGCTGGGGGCATTTTTGTCTGTGAGGCACTTGGCCATAAAGATCTCGACTTCTAGTGGCATCAGGACACTGAAAGGAGACTGGCTCGCAAGAAGGGAATGCTATAGCATTTCCATTAGAGCAAAGAAACAGACAAGTGCACAAACACTTGTCATAATTCAGAATAAGGATGGGATAGTCTGTAAGATAGATGAAGAAATTGATATGAGAATAGAGGAAAGAGATGACCTCGAGCCATTAGAAGAGCTTGAAGAGGTCAAGCTTTAAGAAGTAGACCCCCCGAGGACAGTGAAGGTAGGGAAAAACCTTCCAGAAGAAACGAAATAGCAATTTAATCTACTTTTTGAAAAAAAACCAGGATGTTTACGCATGGTCACATTCGGACATGGTAGGGATAAATCCTAATGTGGTAAGCCACGCTCTAAAACTTGACAAGAGCTTCCCCCCGAAGCAGCAAAAGCGAAGACTCCTGGATGACGACAAGAAGGCCCTAAAGGAAGAGGTCGATAGGTTAAAGGCAAATTGATTCATACGAGATGCCTTCTACCCCGATTGGGTTTCCAACCCAGTGCTAGTTCTGAAACCTAACGGGACATGGCGAACATATATTGATTACTCAGACCTCAATAAGGCTTTCCCTAAGGACTGCTTCCCCTACCTTGGATCGACCAACTCGTAGATGCCACAACTGGGCATGGACTTATGTCGTTCATGGACGCTTATTCTGGATATAACCAAATTGTCATGCACGCCCCATACCAAGAGCATACGAGTTTTGTGACAGATAAAGGACTATACTGCTACAATGTCATGCCGTTCGGAGTCAAGAATGCTGGAGCCACTTACCAACGGCTCGTAAACATGATGTTCTCCGAACAGATAGGTAATAACATGGAAGTTTATGTTGATGATATGTTAGTTAAATATAAACATAACAACAACCATGTTGGCGACCTTGAAGAGTGCTTTGCCTTGTTACAGAGGTACGACATGAAGTTCAACCCCCAGAAATGCTCATTTGGAGTATCGTTAGGGAAGTTCCTAGGGTTCATTGTGAATTCCCGGGGAATAGAGGCTAATCCAGACAAGATCCAGGCTGTAATTGATATGCCCTCACCTCGAAAGCACAAGGATGTCCAAAGTTTGACTGGACGAATGGCGGCTCTGAGTAGGTTTATCTCAAAATCTACAGACCGATGTCTTCTATTTTTCAACCTTTTGAGAGGAGGTAAAATATTCGAGTGGACAGAGGAATGCGAGCTAGCTTTTCAGGAGCTCAAGAAGCACCTCGCGGAACCTCCTATCTTGTCGAAACCTATCACAGGAGAAATTTTGTACCTATATCTCGCTACGACCAAGCACGCCATTAGCGCTGTGCTCGTCCGAGAAGAACAGAAGGTGCAAAAGCTAGTATACTATGTCAGCAAAAGGTTACTGAGGGTTGAATCGAGATACCCCTTAATGGAGAAGTTGGCTCTCAGCCTAATCCACTCATCTCGAAAGCTCGACCCTTACTTCCAAGCACACTCTATCCATGTGTTGACCGATCAACCACTACGACAAGTCTTATCCAATCCGGAAGTGTAATGACCAAACTAATTCTAGACTTTGGACCATTAATAACTACTATACATAGACACTAATCTTAAGAAAACATACATACGAAATAGTCACAACTTTATTAAAAATTGTAAAGCAAAGGTTAATACACATAAAATTCGGGTTATGATATGGGATCCCATTTGTTTTGAAAATAAACATATCTTAAATTATAAATAAATTCGTTACAAGATCAGGTGCGGAAAATACATAGAAAATATAATTGAAGTGACTAAAAACAACTTCGTCCTCGAATCGTTCACGCAGTCCATCGAATCCATTCTCCCTCAATACATAATCCCAAGCCACCAAGAATCTTTCCGCTGCCATAACTTTTTGCCTACACATATAAAATAAATGAATGAGCCTATGCCCAGCAAGGAAAACTCTACTACAAGCATAAAACATAAAAATAAACATAAACTATAAACATATAACATATACTATAACATACATCACAATTATAACCCATGTACATGGTAACCATTGGGGTTTGCTAACTAAGCAACTACAAACCTCAAAATACAATGAGGTTTTCTAGCTAAGCAACTATAAGCCCCAAAAACATAAAAGGGTTGGGGTTTGCTATTTAAGCAACTATAAGCCCCAAAACATAAAAGTGTTGGGGTTTGCTAGTTAAGCAACTATAAGCCCCAAAACATATATATATCATAACATATAAAAACATATTATAACATAATAACATAATAATATAATCATATAATAACTATCCTATTTTCCTTACCAATACCGGGAAGTGAGAACAAGGACGGGATTTTGGAACACTCCTAAAACCAACAATAGAAAGGTGAGTACTTCTAAAAGAAAAGAGATGAAAATGAATGAACTAAAACCACCGAGAAGAAGAACTTATCGAAAAGAACCTCAAGTTCAAAGAACTTAATTGCCTAACCAAGAATTGAAAATATTGAGTTAGGATTTGAGTAGAGAAAAACTATAAAAACTAATGAAACATACAGAAATGAACTAGGAATAGGAATACCATTGAATGCACTATAACCGAACTACACAAGTGTTTAATACACACTATTAACCTCACTTCCCAAGTGTTTAATAAGCTTAAGAAGATAAAGCTTATAACCCCAACCCAAGTGTTTAACACTCTAAAGTAAACCTAGCTGCTTGAAGGCTTTGAACTCAGCTTGAAGAATGAAAGGAATGGCTCGGTACTAGGTCCTATTTATAGAGTTCAAGAATGAAAAGATCTTCTTTTAGCTTGAATAAAAATAATGACTATTTAATTGAAAAATATTTGAATAATCGTTCAGCAGAGGCTAGAGACTCGGTCAAAAGATTCTCAGGCTTATCAAGAGGTTATGGAATAAAATGAGCTAGGTTTCAAAATTGTTTGAAAAACTTGCCCTAGAGCCGATATCTCACCCATAGTAGGCGATATATCGCCTGGACTCATATTCCCGAGGCTCATCGAAGTGTTCGTGCAAAGTTACGTGTTTTTCGTATTCCCCTAGTGGCAAAATATCGCCCCATAGAGCTGCGACATATCGGCATACGTTGAAATTTTATACACGTAATTTCACTTTTTCAGTCTAATTTCAATTGAGTAAACAACTTTGACGGAGTCCTATAACGATTTCAAAGCTGCTGGAAGACTATGGGGTTCTCAATATTCCTCTTATAAAACTATTCCTCAAAAATACTTAATTTCTTAATAAACATGCACACGACAAGTGTCATTATCTTATTGGGTCTATCTAAACCTTATAGTATAATAAATATAATCTTCATCTTCAACTATATTAATCAAACCTTATGTTATAATTAATATTCTTAAACTATAAGTTAAACTTATAAAATCTATAAGTGTTGCTACGAGTGTTCAACTAAGTCCCGGCTTGAACCAAAATCCACAGTAATAAACATACTATAACTACTACTAGCTATTACTACTACTACTACTACTATCTAACTAGCTAAGTAAAGTTCTTGGACTCTACAACTCTCCTATACTAAAAAGAATTTCATCCTCGAAATTTACTTACCAAACAATTCCGGATAGTGGGCTATCATGTCCTCCTCCAACTCCCACGTTGCCTCCCGTTCAGAACTATTACTCCATAGGACTTTGACTATCATAATACACTTGGACCGTAACTACTTTATCCCTCTATCTAGGATGCTAACCGGTCGTTCCTTGTAACTCAAGTCTTTCTTGAGTGCTATTGTATCGTACTTGAGGATGTGAGATGGGTCTGACACATACTTACGTAGCATTGAGATGTGGTACACGTTGTGACTATCTGCTAGAGCTGGCAGTAGGGCTAATCTGTATGCAACTGCTCCCACTTTTTCCAATATCTCAAAAGGACCTATAAACCAGGGACTAAGCTTGCCTTTCTTTTCAAACTGCTTTACACATTTCATAGGAGATATCTTCAAGAAGACTTGATCTCCGACTTTGAATTCCACATCACGTCGCTTGGCATCCACATAGATTTTCTGATGGCTTTGAGCAGTGAGCATACGCTTTCTAATCAGCGCTACCGCTTCTTGAGCTTTTCTAATAGCTTCGGTACCAAGAAGCTTCCTTTCTCCTACTTCGTCCTAATGTAACGACGATCAACTCCTTCTGCCATACAGCAACTCATAAGGTGCCATCCCGATCATTGACTGGTAGCTATTGTTGTAGGAGAACTCTATCATTGGTAAATACTTATTCCATGATCCTCTGAAATCAAGTGCACAAGCGCGTAACCTATCCTCTAAAATCTGTATGGTGCTCTCTGACTGACCGTCTGTGTGAGGATGAAAAGTTGTACTAAGACTTAACTTAATACGCATGGCGTGCTGTAATCTTCCCCAAAATCTTGATATAAACACCGATCCTCTATTCAACACTATTGTCTTGGGGATTCCATGCAACATTACTATCTCTTGGACATAGATGTCTGCGTATTGATGCGCTATGTATGAGATCTTAACAGGCAGGAAATAAGCGGACTTGGTTAGTCTATCAATTACTACCCAAGCCGAATCATGTTGCGTACCTGTTCTTGGAAAACTCGTCACGAAATCCGTAGCTATATCGTCTCATTTCCATTCTGGTATGCTAGGCGGTTGCAATAAGCCAGCATGCCGCTTGTGTTCTAGCTTTTACTTGCTGGCATACTAAACATTTAGACACAAATTCTGCTATATCCTTCTTCATCCTTGGCCACCAATATATTGTCCTTATGTCGTGTGTCATCTTGTCGACCCTGGGTGAACTGAGTACGGGGTATTGTGCGCTTCTTCTAGAATCGTCATCTTAATCCTTTGATCACTTGGCACGCATACCCGATCCTTGTATCTCAATATCCCTTGACCTGATATTGAGAAATCTGTGGCCTTGCCTTCTCTAACTACATCAATATGTGCCACTACTGTGTCGTTAAGCCCTTGCCCAATCCGTATATCTTTTAGCAGATTTGACTGGATAGACAAGTTAGCCAGCTTGCCGACAACTACTTCTATTCCGGCATTGATCAGCTCCTGATGCAGTGACTTTTCTGTTCCGGCTAGTGTTGCTAAACTTCCATAACACTTCCTACTTAGCGTATCAGCAACTATGTTTTCTTTTTCCGGGTGGTATAGGATTTCCTAGTCATGATCCTTCACAAGCAGTAACCATTTGCATTGCCTCATGTTGAGCTCCTTCTGAGTGAAGAAGTACTTCAAACTTTTGTTGTCCGTATAAATCTCGTACCGTTCTCTGTAAAGATAATGGCGCCAGATTTTCAACGTAAAGTCCACCGCTGCCAACTCCATATCGTGAGTTGGATAACATTGCTCATACTCCTTCAGCTGCCTTGAGGCGTAGGCTATCACCTTGTCATTCTGGATAAGAACGCAACCCAACCCTTGCTTCAACGCATCGCAGTTGACTACAAACTTATCGTTGGGTATCGGTACACATAATACTGGTGCTGAGCACCACTTATCCTTAAGCAGCTGGAAGCTCTCTTCACATTTATCAGTCTAGTTGAATCTTTGATGTTTCTGGGTCAGGTTGGTGAGCGGAGTGGCTATCTTTGAAAAGCCCTCTACAAACCTCTGATAATAACTTGCTAATCCCAGAAAGCTTCTTACTTCAGATGCTTTCTTTAGTCTTGGCCAATCCTTCACAGCCTCTTCCTTTGATGGGTCTACTTCAACTCCGTCCTTGGATATAATGTGCCCGAGGAACGCCACTTGCGAAAGCCAAAACTCGCCCTTCTTGAACTTGGCGTAGAGTTGATGTTCCTTTAGTCGTGATAGGATTAACCTCAAATGTTCCTCGTGCTCGACCTCATCCCTTGAGTATACTAAGATGTCGTCAATGAACACTACGACGAATTTATCCAAGTAGTCCTTGAAGATCCTATTCATTAAGTCCATAAACGCGGCTGGAGCATTGGTAAGACCGAAAGACATAACTAAGAACTCGTAATGCCCATAACAAGTTCTAAAAGTTGTCTTAGGAATATCCTCTCCCCACACCTTGAACTGATGGTACCCAGACCGTAAATCAATCTTTGAAAATACGGTCGGACCTCGAAGTTGATCAAACAAGTCGTCAATCCGGGGTAGCAGGTACTTTTTCTTAATCGTTACCTTATTCAGCTCGCGGTAATCTATGCACATCTGCATGCTTCTATCCTTTTTCTTCACAAATAGAACCGGTGCTCCCCATGGCGAATGGCTTGGTCTAATGAAACCCAAGTCTATGAGTTCTTGTAGCTGCGTCTTTAACTCCTTGAGTTCGGTAGGTGCCATCCGGTATGGTGCCTTGGATATAGGCTTGGTGCCCGGTACTAATTCTATCGTGAAGTTAATTTTCCGAGTCGGCGGCAACCCTGGTTAGTCATCAAGAAATACTTCTGGGAATTCTCTTACAATGCGGACGTCTCCAACCTTAAGCGGTGTTTCCTTTACTACATCTGTGATGCTGGCTAAGAATGCTTGACATCCTTTTTCTATCATCCTTTGAGCTTTGAGAGATGATATTAGCGGTGTGCATAATCCTAAAACTTGTCCCATGAAGCATAGTCTCTGGCCGTCAGGAGTCTCGAACGTCACTTTCTTGTGTTTGCAGTCGATGGTCGCGCCATGCCGTGCTAGCCAGTCCATTCCTAGTATCACGTTGAAGTCATTGATCTCCAGTTCTATCAGGTCTCCTTCTAGTTCTATGTCCTCAATCTTGATAGGTACGCCTCGTATTATCCGTGATGATAGAACTACTTTGCCCGAAGGCAACTCGGTTACAGACCTATCTTTAAATCTTTCACAAGGTTTGTCTAGTTTATCAATAATTCCTAACGAGATATACGAATGAGTGGCTCCCAAATCAAATAATACAGAACATATATTATTGAGGATAGAAACCTGACTTGTGACCACCTTATTGCTAGCATTAGCCTTTCCTTGGGTTAAGGCAAATACCCTGGCAGGAACCATCTTGTCTTCCTTTTTCCCTTCTAGCTTGAGCTGAGGACATTCTTTCTTCCGGTGTCCTTCTTGACCACAATTGTAACATCCCTTGGTGTTTGCCCGGCATTCACCAGAATTTTTCTTTTGGCACTTAGTAAATTGTGAGTATTCTACATAAGCCAACCTGCTGCTTCCATTGTTTGTTCGTGCCCCTTTATCGCTATCGAAATGCTTATTGTCAGGATGCCTTCTTTTCTGACCATTGTTGTTGTTGGACTGATTGCTGTTGTTGTTATGGTTGCTGTTCCGACTAGTCTGAGGTTGACTCTGCTGTCTAGGGTTAGGCTTATTGGCTTCCTCTTTACTAACAATAGCTTGCAGCCTTTCTACTTCTATTGCCATTTCTAGAACATCGGCATAGGTAGTATTTCCTGGGTTTGCTAGCTTAATCCCTAGCTCGATCTTCGGTCAAAGTCCTCTAACGAACTTAGACACCCTCAGATAGTCAGTTGGAACCATTTCTGGTGCAAACTTAGCTAATCGGTCAAACTGCCGAGCATACTCTGCCAGTGATAAACTCCCTTGCTTTAGGCCAGCGAACTCCTCGAATCTTGAAGCGATGACAGCCGAATTATAGTACTTTTTTTGGAACAGCTCCACAAATCGGGTCCAAGTCATGGTGGCAATGTCATGCGTCTGCTGAACTAAGTCCCACCATATTCTGGCATCTTTCTTAAGCAGAGACGAAACACAGGATATGTGATCTGCGTTGCCGAGGTTCATGTGCGTTAGGATTGGCACCACATTCCTAAGCCACTCTTCTGCCTCGAAGGGTTCAGTAGTCCCTTCAAAGTTCATAGCGGGTTGCTTACGAAATCGCTCATAAACTGGCTCCATGTGCTGAAATGGATATGGCGCATAGTTCGCCACTGGCCATCCCCCTTATTGACCAACTTGCTGGGGTGCTGGGGCCATTTGTTGTGGCTGTGGTTGCGGCAAAGGCTGACTCTTAGGCTGAGCCTGTTGTCATTGTTGCTGCAATAGTTCCTCGACTTGTTGTCGTAGTCTGGCAATTTCTGCAGTGTTGTCAATTGGCGGCGGCAGCGGTGCATTGAGGCTGCCAGTAGCACGTACTCCCCTTCTGCGAACTGGAGGGCCTTCATTGCTCACTGGAGCAGTGTTGGAGGCATTTCCATTGGTGCGAGCAAATCTTCGAAGCGACATCGCAGCAAAGATTTAACAGTTGAGAGAAACATGTTAGAATTGTACCCTATTAGGCTCTAAGGCAAAAATTTAATCGAAACAAAAATAACTCGGACCTATTAATTATGACTTCTTATGAAAATTATATAAGTCTTCTTTGTTATTACAGTGGGTTTCTATACTTAGAAAAATAAGCCATTATTTCTATGTCTGTTTCTAATCATCCTATATGACTTAATTCTCAGGCTCGAAACTCATCTTTGTTCCAAAGTTAACCATATTGAGGGATGGCTGGGATCAGTAAAATCGTTCCCACTAGTATGGCCCCCTAACTCTCAATATATAAACTCGGTTCATTGATTTGTATCCACCATCACCGAACTTAGTCATTATTTATTATGATTACAAAAGAAAAATAAAACTCATACATGTTAACAAAATATCATTGATATTTATTTGGAAAAAAAAAAGATTTCACTATTTACAATCATAAATGCAAATAAACAAAATAAATATTGAAACTAATCTATTCTAAAAATCGGGATCTTCTACATCCGATCCTTCATCTAGCATATCGTCATCTATCTCTTCATAGTCATCATTGTCTTGTGCCTCAAAATGCCATTGAGGAAGATTCGTAAAAATTCTATGTTTTTGTTCATTTGTAAATTGAAATTCCACTTTTGAAGTGAACCTAAGTATGAGAAAGTAATATCTCATAGCTACCGACAATTCATCTTCATCATCTATCGTCTCCCAAATTTCTTCTAAGGCTGCAATCACAGTAGGATAATCTCTAAAAGGTCTAATTACTAAAACGTATTGCTCCGTTGATCTCATCATTATTTTCTTAGATTCTCGGAGGTGACCTATTTCCCTGTGGAACAAAAGTAGTCTTCGAGTGATTCTTTCTAGCACTCCTACGGTGTTGCTCGGTTCTCTAATTATTTTTAAAGTCTTTATGGCTAGAATATCCACATAAGTTAATGCTCCATTCATTCTTAACTGAAAACATTAAGGCTAAAATCGTTAGCTATACTTATAAACATAATAACTATAATCATAAACATTTACTTGGCGGTCAGATTCAGAGATTTGAGTGTGTGTATCGAGGAGAACTTCATGCGAATGAACCGCTTCTCTGATACCAACTGTAATGACCCAACTAATTCTAGACTTTGGACCATTAATAAGTACTATACATAGACACTAATCATAAGAAAACATACATAAGAAATAGTCATAACTTTATTAAAAATTGTAAAGCAAAGGTTAACATACATAAAATTCAGGGTATGATATGGGATCCCATTGTTTTGAAAATAAACATATCTTAATTTATAAATAAATTCGTTACAAGATCAGGTGCGGAAAATACATAGAAAATATAATTGAAGTGACTAAAAAAAACTTCGTCCTCGAATCGTTCACGCAGTCCACTGGATCCATTCTCCCTCAATACACAATCCCAAGTCGCCAAGAATCTTTCCGCCGCCATAACTATTTTCCTGCACATATAAAATAAAGGAATGAGCCTAATTCCCAGCAAGGAAAACTCTACTAAAAGCATGAAACATAAACATAAACATAAACTATAAACTATAAACTATAAACATATAACATATACCATAACATACATCACAATTATAACCCTTGTTCATGGTAAACATTGGGGTTTGCTAACTAAGCAACTATAAGCTTCAAAATACAATGAGGTTTGCTAGCTAAGAAACTATAAGCCCCAAATATATAAAAGGGTTGGGGTTTTCTATTTAAGCAACTATAAGCCCCAAAACATAAAAGTGTTGGGGTTTGATATTTAAGCAACTATAAGCCCCAAAACATATATAAATCATAACATATAGAAACATATTATAACATAATCATATAAGCATATAATAACTATCCTATTTTCCTTACCAATACTGGGATGTGAGAACAAGGACGGGATTTTGGAACACTCCTAAAACCAACAATAGAAAGGTGAGTACTTCTAAGAGAAAATAGATGAAAAGGAATGAACTAAAACCACCTAGAAGAAGAACTTATCGAAAAGAACCTCAAGTTCAAAGAACTTAATTGCCTAATCAAGAATGGAAAATATTGAGTTAGGATTTGAGTAGAGAAAAACTATAAAAACTAATGAATCATACAGAAATGAACTAGGAATAAGAATACCTTTGAATGCACTATAACTGAACTACACCTCGATATCGAAATTCACACTTTTAACCTTACTTCCCAAGTGTTTAATAAGCTTAAGATGATAAAGCTTATAACCCCAACCCAAGTGTTTAACACTCTAAAGTAAACCTAGCTGCTTGAAGGCTTTGAACTCAGCTTGAAGAATGAAAGAAATGGCTGGGTACTAGGTCCTATTTATAGAGTTCAAGAATGAAAAGATCTTCTTTTAGCTTGAATAAAAATAATGACTATTTAATTGAAAAACATTTGAATAATCGTTTAGCAGAGGCTTGAGACTCGGTCAAAAGATTCTGAGGCTTATCAAGAGGTTATGGAATAAAATGAGTTCAGTTTCAAAATTGTTTGAAAAACTTGCCCTAGAGCCGATATATCGCCTGGACTCATATTCCCAAGGCTCGTCGAAGTGTTCATGCGAAGTTACGTGTTTTTCGTATTCCCTAAGTGGCGATATATCGCCCCCTAGAGCTGCGATATGTCGGCATACACTGAAATATTTTACATGTAATTACACTTTTTCAGTCTAATTTCAATTGAGTAAACAACTTTGACTGAGTCCTATAATGATTTCAAAGCTACTGGCAGACTCTAGGGTTTTCAAATATTCCTCTTATAAAACTATTCCTCAAAAATACTTAATTTCTTAATAAACATGCACATGACAAGTGTCATTATCGTATTGGGTCTATCTAAACCTTATAGTATAATAAATATCATCTTCATCATCAGCTATATTAATCAAACCTTATGTTATAATTAATATTCTTAAACTATAGGTTAAACTTATAAAATCTATAAGTGTTGCTACGAGTGTTCAACTAAGTCCCAACGTGAACCAAAATCCACAGTAATAAACATACTATAACTACTACTAGCTATTACTACTACTACTACTATCTAACTAGCTAAGTAAAGTTCTTGGACTCTACAATTCTCCCCTACTAAAAAGAATTTTGTCCTCAAAATTTACTTCCCAAACAATTCTGGATACCGGGCTATCATGTCCTCCTCCAATTCCCACGTTGCCTCCCGTTCAGAACTATTACTCCATAGGACTTTGACTATCGGAATACTCTTGGACTGTAACTGTTTCATCCCACTATCTAGGATGCTAACTGGTTGTTCCTCATAACTCAAGTCTTTCTGGAGTGCTATTGTATCGTACTTGAGGGCGTGAGATGGGTCTGACACATACTTTCGTAGCATTGAGATGTGGAACACGTTGTGACTATCTGCCAGGGCTGGAGGTAGAGCTAATCTATATCCAACTACTCCCAGTTTGTCCAATATCTCAAAAGGACCTATAAACCGGGGTCTAAGCTTGCCTTTCTTCCTAAACCGCTTTACTCCTTTCATAGGAGATATCTTCAAGAAGACTTAATCTCTGACTTTGAATTCCACATCACGTCCCTTGGCATCCGCATAGCTTTTCTGACATCTTTGAGCAGGAGCATACACTTTCTAGTCAGTGCTACTGCTTCTTGAGCTTTTCTAACAGCTTCGGGACCAAGAAGCTTCCTTTCTATTACTTCATTCCAATGTAATGGTGATCAACTCCTTCTTCCATACAGCAACTCATAAGGTGCCATCCCGATCGTTGACTGGTAGCTATTGTTGTAGAAGAACTCTATCAGTAGTAATTACTTAATCCATGATCCTCCAAAATCAAGTACATAATCGTGTAACATATCCTCTAAAATATGTATGGTGCGCTTGGAATGACCGTCTGTCTAAGGATGAAAAGTTGTACTAAGACTTAACTTAGTACCCATGGCTTGCTGTAAACTTCCCAAAAATCTTGATGTAAACACCGATCCTCTATCTGACACTATGGTCTTGGGGATTCCATGCAACCTTACTATCTCTTGGACATAGATGTCTGCGTATTGATCCACTGTGTATGAGGTCTTAACAGGCAGGAAATGAGCGGACTTGGTTAGTCTATCAATTACTACCCAAGCCGAATCATGCTGTTTACCTGTTCGTGGCAACCCATCACGAAATCCATAGCTATATCGTCCCATTTCCATTCTGGTACGCTAAGTGGTTGCAATAAGCCTGCAGGACGTTGATGTTCTGCTTTCACTTGCTGGCATACTAAACATTTAGACACAAATTCTCCTACATCCTTCTTCATTCTTGGCCACCAATATATTGCCTTGATGTCATGTGTCCTCTTGGTTGACCTTGGGTCAATTGAGTAGGGGGTAATATGCGCTTCTTCTAGAATCGTCATCTTAATCCTTTGATCACTTGGCACGCATACCCGATCCTTGTATCTCAATATCCCTTGACCTGATATTGAGAAATCTGTGGCCTTGCCTTCTCTAACTGCATCAATACGTGCCACTAGTGTGTCGTCAAGCCCTTGCCCAATCCGTATATCTTCTAGCAGATTTTACTGGATAGACAAGTTAGCCAGCTTGCCGACAACTACTTCTATTCCGGCATTGATCAGCTCCTGCTGCAGTGACTTTTCTGTTCTGGCTAGTGTTGCTAAACTTCCATAACTCTTCCTACTTAGCACATCGGCAACTACGTTTTCCTTTCCTGGGTGGTATAGGATTTCCCAATCGTAATCCTTCACTAGCTCTAACCACCTGCGCTGCCTCAAGCTGAGCTCCTTCTGAGTAAAGAAGTACTTTAAACTTTTGTGGTCTGTATATATCTCGCACCATTTTCCGTAAAGATAATGGCTCTAGATGTTCAACACAAAGACCATCGTTGCCAACTCCATATCGTGTGTTGGATAGCATTGCTCATACTCCTTCAGTTTCCTTGGGGCGTAGGCTATCACCTTGTCCTTCTGCGTCAGCATGCAACCCAACCATTGTTTTGATGCATCGCAGTAGACTACAAACTTATCGTTGGGTGTCAGTACACATAGTACTGGTGCTGAGCACAGCTTATCCTTAAGCAGCTGGAAACTCTCTTCACATTTATCAGTCCAGTTGAATCTTTACTGTTTCCGGGTTAGGTTGGTGAGCGGAGTGACTGTCTTAGAAAAGCCTTCTACAAACCTCCGATAATAACCTGCTAATCCCAGAAAGCTTCATACTTCTGACGCATTCTTTGGTCTTGGCCAATCCTTCACAGCCTCTACCTTTGATGGGTCTACTGCAACTCCGTCCTTGGATTTAATGTGCTCGAGGAACGCCACTTGTGAAAGCCAAAACTCAAACTTCTTGAACTTTTCATAGAGTTGATGCTCCTTTAGTCATGATAGGATTAACCTCAAATGTTCCTCGTGCTCGAATTCGCCCCTTGAGTATACTAAGATGTCGTCGATGAACACTACGACAAATTTATCCAAGTAGTCCTTGAAGATCCTATTCATTATGTCCATAAACGTGGCTGGAGCATTGGTAAGACTGAAAGACATAACTAAGAACTCATAAAGCCCATAACGAGTTCTAAAAGCTGTCTTAGGAATATCCTCTCCCTGCACCTTGAGCCGATGTACCCGGACCGTAAATCAATCTTTAAAAATACGGTCGCAACTCGAAGTTGATCAAACAAGTCATCAATCCGGGGTAGCGGATACTTATTCTTAATCGTTACCTTATTCAGCTCACAGTAATCTATTCTCATCCGCATGCTTCCATCCTTTTTCTTCACAAATAGAACTGGTGTTCCCCACGACGAATGGCTCGGTCTAATGAAACCCAAGTCTAGGAGTTCTTGTAGCTGCGTATTTAACTCCTTGAGTTCGGTAAGTGCCATCCGGTATGGTGCCTTGGAGATAGGCTCGGTGCACGATACTAATTCTATCGTGAAGTCAATTTCTCGAGTCGGCAGCAACCCTGGTAAGTCATCGGGAAAAACTTCTTGGAATTCTCTTACAATGCAAACGTCTCCAACCTTAAGCGGTGTTTCCTTTACTACATTTGTGATGCTGGCTAAGAGTGCTTGACATCCTTTTTCTATCATCCTTTGAGCTTTGAGAGATGATATTAGCGGTGTGCGTAATCCTGAAACTTGTCCCATGAAACATAGTCTCTGGCCGTCAGGAGTCTCGAACGTCACTTTCTTGTGTTTGCAGTCGATGGTCGCGCCATGCCGTGCTAGCCAGTCCATTCCTAGTATCACGTCGAAGTCTTTGATCTCCAGTTCTATCAGGTCTCCTTTTAGTTCTATGTCCTCAATCTTGATCGGTTCGCCTCGTACTATCCATGATGATAGAACTACTTTTCCCGAAGGCAACTCGGTTACAAACCTAGTTATAAATCTTTCACGAGGTTTGTCTAGTTTTTCTATCATTCCTAACGGGATATACGAATGAGTGGCTCCCGAATGGAGTATTTGCGAATGCAGACACCCTAGCCAGGCTCGCCACATCCACCGAGATCGATGAGCTAAACGTCGTGCCAATCAAACATCTATTGACATCCAGTATACGCGAGCCTGAACAAGAAGATGTCTGCATGATTAACTTCGAGCCAACTTGGATGACCCCGATAATTGAGTACCTTGAAACCGGCATTCTCCCAACAGAACGGACCAAGGCTCAAAAACTGATTTATCAGATTCCCAGGTACAACATTGTCGATGGAAGGCTATATAGAAGAGGATACTTTATGCCATTACTTCGATGTGTGACTCCACCCGAGGCTAAGAAGATCATAGAAGAGATTCATGAAGGATTCTGTGGAGACCACATTGGGGGGTATAGCCTATCCAAGAAAATCATACGCCAAGGGTACTTTTGGCCTACCATCAATGAAAATTCATTTGATTATGTTAAAAAATGCGATAAGTGTCAATGGTTCGCCACAATCCCTCGAGTTCAACCGTCCGAGCTAACTATGGTGACCTCCCCCATGGCCATTTCGTGTCTGCGGAATTGACCTCGTAGGCTCATTGCCAACTGGTAAAGGCAGAGTCAAGTACGCGGTAGTCACAGTAGATTACTTTACAAAGTGGATCAAGACCGAACCTCTGGCGACAATTACCTTGAAGAAATTCTTGGACTTCATGGTAAAGAACATCATCTGCCGATATGGGATGCCAAGGAAGATAGTGTCTGATAATTGTACCCAATTCGATAGTGACTTGTTTACTAGCTTTTGCGAGAAGAATGGGATAATAAAAAGCTTCTCCTCCATGGCCCATCCCCAAGCGAATGGCCAAGTCAAGGCTGTAAATAAAACTATGAAGATTTCTCTGAAGAAAAAGTTGGAAGAAGCTAAAGGGATATGGCCCGAAGAGTTGCCCCAAGTTTTGTGGACATATCGAACCACAACCCGTACTTCAACATGACATACCCCTTTTTCTCTGGCATATGGATGCGAGGCTATGCTGCCAATCGAGGTCGAAATACCCACCATCCGAACCCATGCTTATGACCAAGCCTCGAACCAATACCAGCTTGAAGTAAGTCTGGACCTGATTGAAGAAAGAAGGGATAAGGCTTAGATAAATATTGCTGCATACCAGCAACGAGCTACTCGGTATTTCAATAAGAAAGTTCGACATAGAAAATTCGGTGTGGGCGATTTGGTGCTGAGGCATGTGTTCTTGGCTACACGGGACCCAGCTACTGGCGTGCTCGGGCCTAATTGGGAAGGACCTTATCAGATCGAATCAGTTATCCGACCTGACATCTACAAATTGGCAAGATTGAATGGGGATTTGGTACCACGAGCATGGAATGGCGAACATCTGTGACCTTACTATCAATAGTAGGAACAATGACACCTGTAACCATGCTTGTTTATCTATGCTATGTTTCTGTTAATATATTGTCCAATTCTGAATAAACTTCGTTTTTGTTTCAATATGATAAATTTTTTGCAAACTCTCTTGATTTAATAACCTATGGTCACACTCATAGGATATTAAGGGGGCATTAGTGGTATATATACCGTCATCTTGAAAAAATAAAATAGCATATACGAAAAGCATAATAGTGTTTGGATATAAACAAATACGCAAGCTAAGATAGTTTGGACATAACCAAATTATTAAAAATAAAAGTGTTTGGATATAACCAAATACGCGAGCTGAGAGAGTTTGGACATAACCAAATTATTAAAAATAAAAGTGTTTTGATATAACCAAATACGCAAGCTAAGATAGTTTGGACAACAAAATTATTAAAAATAAAAGTGTTTGGATATAACCAGATGCGCGGGCTAAGATAGTTTGGACAACCAAATTATTGCAAATAAAAGTGTTTGGATATAACCAGATGCGCGAGCTAAGATATTTTGGACATAACCAAATGCGCAAGCTAAAGTAATTTGGATAAAACCAATTACGCGATCTAAGACATAACTAGATCAAAAATAAAAGTGTATGGATTACGAACCAAAAACACGACCTAAATAGGTTTGGAACAAACCAGCTAACACTAATCGACAGTAAGTTGGAAGATAAATAAACCTACTTCAAGTTGAATCGAGATCGAGACTGGAATATCTTGCAAAAAGATAGTTTTGACCTCATAACCTTGGGGAGCTACCCGAGGACGAGGAAAAGTAACTAAAAAAGCAAGATATAACTAAACCACCTACGTTACACGCCATATAAGTACTTTCAGGTGCATGGTAAAAGTAAGTTTCGACCTTGACAAATAACGAGATCGGACACGGATATATTGAGCAAACTGTGCATGAATGCATTGAAGCTCGAGCTTAAATTTGTATGAATAAACAGACATAAGAACACTTAATATGAATTGCTTAAAATATTTCTATCTAAGAAATTTAAAGCAATATTAAAGTAAAGTCAAAAGCGGTATTATTAATATCATGAATAAAAGAAAAAATAGCTCTTACATGAGCTATAAATTGTCTTGGCCCCAAGGGCATTAAAAACAAAAAATAAAAACTATTAAAAAAGGTTCAAAGGGACGCAGCCCCGAGTCGAGATTTAGGAGGGAGGAGCATCCTCCTTAGCCTTCTCAGCATCCTCCTTGGCCCTCTCTGCCTCCTCCCGAGTAGCTTCCTCCGCGTCGAGCCGAGCCTGCCATTTGGCCACGAGTTCTTCCTTGAAAGAGCCTAGGAAGGTGGTCTCAAGGTCGGAATTACTGGCCCAGATCCTATACATGGCCAGGTCGACTGCCCGATCCTTTTTCTCCTTGAACTTTGTGAGAAGACGAGCCTTTTCGCCCTCCATTATCTCGAAAGTGGTCTCTTTCTCCTCCTCAAGCTTGGCGTTGATCCTCTCAAGCTCTGCGAGCCGAGCATTTACCTTCTCGAGCTCGGCTGTCTTGGCCTTCATCTATTCAGCTTCAACCTCCATATTTGCCTTTGCGGCCTTGAGCTCGTCAATAAGCTTAAGTAGGAGATTCTTCGACTCTTGGGCATAGGACCTACTCGAATGGACCTCATTGTTCAACTTATAATTAAGCTGAGCAGAGACAACAAGAGCCTGACACACAAAGAAATCGAGTTAGAACATACACTAAGCACAAACACAACTAAAAATAAGATGAGAGAAGTTACCGCAGCAGTGAGTTCGATACTCTTGTCGTAAAGTGTGTTGCAGTCCCGAGCATTGTTCAAAAACTGCCAATGAGGAGCGTCAAAGCTGCTAAAGCTCTGGCCTACCCGGGACAAAATGTCCAAACCAAGTGTAGCCCCATGGGGCCCGACAACATTGTTGACTACATACTCATCGACACGAGTAGAAATTGACAGCATTCGCTCTTTCGACGCTGTCTTTTATAGAGGTGGGCCGAGCGTTGAGTGAACCATGATCGGAGGAGACAAGGGAGGAACGACCGAAGTGGACGCTTCGACCTGAGGAGTCAGATTCACAGCTGGGCTCGTAACGGTGGGAGTTGGTGGAGGAGGAGTCTTCTCAGTCCTCTTAAGGACCTTGGTGGGTCGGTCTGACTTTTGCGAGCCCCTCGGGCTCTTACTCCTTTGAGCCCCCTCGCCACTGGTGAGCACGGTGTCAAGGTCAGAGTCCATAGCACCTGCACAATTACACCACATTATAAGGAATTCCAAGACAAAAAGTTAGCATGATCTAGACAGTCAAGGAATAAAAGGACAAGTAAAGAGAAACCTACTAGAACTCTCCCCCGAGCTCGTGCTCGGCGACCATGTAATTCCCCCATATTCAGAGGAGGCGGGGGGAGTACCTTCCCTATACATGAAAGTCACCCTCGAAAGGTCTCTATAATCATTTGTCCCATATTGAACGGTTATTCTGTTCCATGCCTCGTTCAGACTATACATAGTGTCATATTTCCCTAGCCAACTATCGAACCTATGTAATCTCTCATCTACCCAGGACCATACATAAAAGTGGTCCCTATCATCTTCACACAAGACTAATCTATTAGGTTTATGCTTAAGAAGCGAGGGAGACCATAAGTCCGAGCTTAGGATGACCGTACCTCTGTCGCTTGAGCTCGAGGCCTCGTCATTGGCCTCGCTTCCTGGTTGCGGACTCTTGTGATGACGAGCTGGGGATTGTGGCTTAGAAGTGCACCTCGGAGGAAATCTTCTGGTTGGGAGAGGCGCAAACTCCCACTGGGCATACTTCTTGTTGGAACAGTCATTTGTGGATTGATCCTTTTCTAGGAGACCACAAGCTCGGAGCCTATCTTCATGTAGAAGATAGGAAAAAGAGCGCCTGCCGTAAGGGAGTTGGAGCAAGGCCTCCTTGTGCTCCTTCATCTTGTCAGTGGGAGTAGGTCGGTGATATTTGGCTGGAGAAGTAAACATATAATGAGTGATTCGAGCTTGAGCAAAAAATTCGAGCACAAAAAGAATAGATTTTTTCTACTTAGGAATTCGTCTGAACGAATAATATCTGGAGGGAGCCAGGCCATCTGTCCAAAAGAAAGCCTTCTTCAAATCACGGGGATGGTTAGTTAAATCCTCAAAGATTTTCTTCTCCTTGAGATAGCTCGAAAGGTAGTAGAAGCCATCTCCTCCCTGAGCTCTAGAGGGATTGCTTTTCAAGCAAAAGAGATACAAAATCTCCTTTGGTGAAGGTCCTTCCCGCTTTAGCTCGTGGTAAAGTGACCTCAGGGCTGATAGAACCTTGTAAGAGTTGGTGTTGAGCTAGAGAGGATCAAGCCCGATGAAATCCAAGAAGTCCATGAAAAAGGACTTTAAGGGCAATAAAGGCCCTGCCTTCATGTGCTCCTGGCTCCAAGCCGCGTATCTTAGTTTGTTTTTGGGATTACCATCTCCTGGGGCGCGGCCACTTCGCTCATGGGAGGTCGGAGCTCGACACCTCAGCGAGCCCGGCAGTCCAATGTTGTGGAGGGCCAAGATGTCAAAAATCTGCCCTAATGAGGAAACCGAGCTCCACTAGTGCTCGGCCTCGAAGAATTCTCTATTCGAAGTGGGAATGGAGGTTGACTGGGAGGTAGAAGGGGGGTTTGATGGTTCTCCCATCAGTGAAAATTGAATGTCCCTCGGCTTGCAGGCGATTGTTACTCTAAGAGTGGGATTGATGGGGATTGGTCTAGGCTCGGGGTCTTGATCTGGGTGGATGGAGACCCTAAGTCTTTTCCTTCTCCTCTCCTCGACCTCGTCGATTTGACGTCGAAAGTGATCTCGGGTATCTTCTTGCTCATGCCTTAGTTGGTGCTCCCAAATCAAGTGCTGATTCCAGGTGAAAGGTGACTCCGGGCTCAGAGTTTTCGGTGTTTAAGGAATTGCAAGCTTTGACCCCCACCGCTTCTCCAAGTTTTGCGACATCTAGCAAAAGAGAAAAATGGTGAGGGCCAGGCGAACAAGAAATCAAGAATAAAAATAAGGATGACTTAAGCTCGAATGATCGAGGCTATGGGGCAGTCTCGGAGCGTGTATTCCACAGAAAGGAAGGAAGGTGGATTTATTTTTTAAGGTCCCGATATTTCAGGGAAAAAAGTTGGTGGTTACTCAAAAAGTGATATTTTTGGGAAATGTGCAATTTGAAAACCCTAATCTTGTGCCCAGTATCTTGGTGTACACGATATGTCATCCGAAAATAAAAAACTCAGTAAAAGTACCGTATTTGGATCTATTACACAGAATTTGGGTTTGGAACCCATGATGTTAGAACTTTAGAGTAATACTTATCGGCTAAATACTCTAGTGTGCAAAACTAGAGAGGGAACCAACTGGGCAACAATATAAACGTCCATGAAAACAACGCATGTACATGGGCATATGAAACTAAGAGCTTAAACTTAAACAATGTAGTCGGCGAAAACAGAGAGATTGAGGACCGAAAGTGTAACGCCCTACTTCCTTAGAGCCGTTACTAAGTGAGTTTAAAAAAACGTGCATTCAACTCGCTAATCGAGGTTTTAGGTCAAATAGTGTAATTAAGCCATAAACAGAGGAAAAACTCTAGAAATAATTCCATTTCATTGAAAATCATAAAAGTTTAACACTTGGGATCCCAAAATACAGTTTAGAAACACTTATAACATATAAATTGAACCAAGTTGACTAAACGACAAAATCTAGGTTAATTTACAAACATCTCCCAAAATCCACTGGCTGTGGCAGCCAGGCTGGCCAAACATGTACACGCCGCTTCATGCCTGCTACACTCATGGTTGGTTGGCTTTCTCCTTTCCCTTACCTGCACCACAGAGCATCTGTGAGCCGAAGCCCAGCAAGAAAACCCATAACAGATAACATATGAAAAACATACACCAAGTATATAAACTGGCCATCAATAGGCTGAACACATATGGCCTAGTCGTCCCAGGCGCTTTACCAGGCCCTGGGTTCGCGGTCCACACCATAAGGATATCCCAGGTATCCTTTAGGGACACGCCGTGGCAACTCGCACTCCACGTGCTCAACGCAGCTCCCGGCCCCTTGCCGTACTCGGCCTTGCACTCAACGTGCCCAACGCCGCTCCCGACCCTTTGCCGTTTCTGGCCCCTGCCGACCTCAGCCTACACCGTTCCCAGCCCTTGCCGATCATTCACATAATTGCACTCATAGAATAATAAACAAGTACAAAATACAAGAAAATACAATCAAAGGGCTACGCCCTGCAATTCAAACATATTGGGCTTAGCCCTACATACAAGCTCTATGGGAACAAGGGTTTTCATACCTGAGTCCCGAGCTCTCCGAGCACCGATGTCCCGAGCACAGTCCTCTAACTTGAGCCTCGCTGAAACCCTAGTCACAACACATTAACAATATCCATCCATCAAGTTATAATCCATTAAATAACATTGAGCCATATCTCTAACCTCCGAGACCTTGAATTTTATCAATCCTGGTGATAAAATCCATCCCGAGACATAACCATTGAGTTCCCAAACTTAAACACCCTTAAAAACATAAACTGGCACTAAGAGCCGAGCCCTACCAACAAGCGCCGCGACTAGCCTCGAAACAGAGGCCAGCACTTCCATGCAGCACACACGGGCTGCGGCGCGCACACCAAGCACCGCGGTGTGCATCAAGCTTCTCGGACTCCCATGGCCACGTGCGCACATGGGCCGCAGCATGCCCTCCTAGGGCCGCGACCCTCTCCTCCAAACCCATAATTCTTCACCTTTTTCCTGGTTTTCTTAAGACCAACTCATCCTATAATCAAGCAAATAGTTCCAAATAATCAACACAAATATTCTAGCCCAATTTCAGCATCAAAACCCATCAAAACCTGCTCCAAAAACTCAACTAAACTCCCAAGAGCAAATCAAATTCTACCCACATGCATAACCTAAAAACACAACAGAAATTCAAGCTTAATTCCCATGGTTAGAGCTTACCTTTGCTGAGTCTAGTCTCTGAGTTTGATCCTTAATCCTCAAGCTTTTAGCTCCTAAAATTTCCCAGCCCAATTCCTTGTTTTAACTAGCTTCCACCAGAATTTTCCTTGAGTTTGTCTTAGAGAGTGAAAGAGAGAAGAAGATGAGAACTATCTTCAGCTGGAAGGAAAATAAGTGTCGGTTCCTACAAGCTTCTAAATGATTCTTCCCTTAGTTTTATTTAACTGTCTATGTGGTTGTAGAGTCCAAGAACTTTACTTAGCTTATTGTTTAGTAGTATTATAGTATGTATAGTATTATCTTTGTTACTGTGGATTTTTGGTTCAGACCGGGAATTATTTGGACACTCATAGTAGTACTTATAGATTTTCTAAGTTTAACCTATAGTTTAAGAATATTAAGTATAACCTAAGGTTTGATTATATGACTGATATTAAGGATAATATTTGTTATATTATAAGGTTTAGATATCAACCAATAGGATTTTAAGCACATGTTATGAATGGGTAATTAAGGA
Organism: Humulus lupulus; assembly: GCF_963169125.1. Taxonomy (NCBI): domain Eukaryota; kingdom Viridiplantae; phylum Streptophyta; class Magnoliopsida; order Rosales; family Cannabaceae; genus Humulus; species Humulus lupulus. The sequence goes on along the minus strand of NC_084794.1, from coordinate 116,620,244 downwards.
TTAAGTATTTTTGAGGATTAAATTAAATAAGGGTAAAATTTGAATGCTTTAAGGTCAGTCAGCAGCTTTGGATATGTTGAGGGCTTAGTCAAGGCTGTTTACCCCATTCAAACTTAGCTAAAAATGTGTAATTTCGTGTTTAAATATTCAGCGTGTGCCGATATATCGCAGCTATAGGGGGCGATATATCGCAGCACGTAGATACGGAAAACACGAGACGATGCACGGTCGCCTCGGGCATACTGGCCCAGGCGATATATCGCCTACAGGGGGCGATATATCACCTCCTCCAGCATATGTTCAAACGTTTTTGAATTCTTTTCCTTTCAGCCATTCAAACTCCTTCATAAGTCCAGCATCTTTTGAACGAGTCTTCAGCCTCTGCTGAATGATTATTCAAATTATTTTCACCTAAAAAGCCATTATTTTTATTAAAGTAAAATCAAGATACTTTCATTCCCAAACTCTATAAATTGGACCTAGTACCCAGCCATTATTCACCTTTTACTCTAAGTTCAGAAGCTGCAAGTGCTAGGAGAGTGTGAGAGTTAAACACTTGGGTGGGAAAGTCATAAGCTTAATCATCTTTAGCTTATCAAACACTTTGCGAAGTAAGGTTCTTTAGTATTTCGGTTGTGGATAGATTGGTCTTGCATGTCTTTGAGGTAAACCCGAAACTCTATTTCATTTGCTTCATGTTGTTTTCTTTCTCAAAGCCTTCTACTCAGTCCCCTAACCTCATTCTTATTTTGGTTAGGGAATCCAAGTTCGTAAGCACATAAGTTTCGGTAAGCATATTTCTCAATGGTTTAGTCTTCCTATTCATTTTCATTTCTTCTTCTTCATAAGACTCACTCTTTCTCATATGGTTTTAGGAGTGTTCCAAAAGTCCCAACTCAGTCCATCATATCCCGGTAACTTTGGTAAGGAAAATAGGATAGAATCTATATGTGTATTGCTTATGTGTTATGTTATGAATATGTTATGAATGTGTATGTTTTTAGGCTTGGGCTTATGCCCTATTTGACTAGCAAGACCCCAAAAAGATTATGGGCATATGCCTACTTAGCTAGTAGGACCCCACTAATCTCATGGGCATAAGCTTGTTTAGTCTATGGGACCCCAAGTAATAATGGCCATTATAATAAGTGTATGTATTAAGTGTTATGCTATGTCTTTACGTTTATTATGAAATTTATGTGTATGACTATGTGTTAGATTTTCCTTGCTGGGCATTAGGCTCATTCCTTTTTGTTTTATGTGCAGGAAAATAGCTTTAGAGGTGGTAAGATTCGTGACGCTTAGAGGATGTGTATCGATGGTGAATGGAGTCAAGGGGCCGAGCGTTATTCGATTCGAGGATGTAGTCTCATTTGACCTTTTTATGGTTTTATATGTATTTTCCGCATTTCTTATGTAATTCTTTTCATTTAAATCATGTTTTTGTTTTTAAAGACAATGGGATCCCATATCCTTCTTAGTATTCTATTTTGTAAGAAACTCTTATTTTTAACAAGTTACTCAGTAAAATTATGTTATTTCCGCAAAAATGTAAGTTTTATGTATAGTTTCGTTAATGGTCCAAATAGTCTAGATTAGTGGGTCATTACAGTTGGTATCAGAGCAACGGTTCCTTTGCATGAAGTTCTCCTCGATACACACGCTCGAAGCTCCGAATCTGACCGCCAAATAAGTGTTTAAGTTACAAGTTACTTTGCCTATGTGTATAGCTAACAACTTTAGTGTTTATGTTTCAGTTAATAATGAACGGAGCTTTAACCTACCAAGATATCCGAGCCATTAAGGCCTTAAAAAGAATAAGGGAGCCAAGAAACACCGTAGGAGCCCTAGAAAGGATCACTCGAAGGTTGCTTTTGTTTCACCAAGAGATAGGTGGCCTTCAAGAGGCTAAGCAAATAATGCTAAGATCAACAGAAGAATATGTACTAGTGATTAGGCTATTTAAAGATTTCCATCCTGTAATAGCAGCTTTAGAAGAAATATGGGAAGAAATGCATGAGGAGGATGAATTACCATTAGCGATGAGATACTATTTCCTCTTAGTTAGGTTCACCGCAAAATTTGAGTTTCAATTCACAAATGAGCAAAAACATAGGATTCTCACCAACCTTCCTAGAGGACGTTTCGATGCACATGACAATGATGATTATGAACAAATAGATAATGATATGCTAGATGACGGATCGGATGTAGAAGATCCCGATTTTTTGATAAGTAGTTTTTATTTGTTTTATTTACTTTTTATGTTATGATTGTAATAAGTGAAAAATCTTTTCCAAATGAATAACATGCTATTTGAATATCATGTGTGAGTTTGATTTTATTTTTGCAATCATAATAAATACTAAATAAAATGAATAATGACTATGTTCGGTGAGGGTGTATACAAATCAATGAACCTAGTTTCCTTATTGAGAGTTAGGGGGCCATAGTAGTGGGAACGATTTTACTGATCCCAGCCCTCCCTCAATATGGTTAACTTTGGAACAAAGATAAGTTTCGAGCCTGAGAATTAAGTCATATAGGATGGTTAGAAACACACTTAGAAAATAAAGATGACTTGTTTTTCTAAGTATAGAAACCCACTCTAATAATAAATAAAGACCTATATAATTTTTCATAAGAAGTCATAATAAATAGGTCCGAGATATGTTTGTTTTAGAATAAGTTTTTGCCTTAGAGCCTATTAGGAAAAGTTCTAACATGTTTCTTTTAACTGTTAGAACTCTGCTACGATGTCGCTCCGAAGATCTGCACGCACCAACAGAAATGACTCCAACGATGTTCCAGCGAACAATGCGGTCCCTATAGTTCACCGAAGGGGAGTGCGTACTACTGCTCACCGCAACGCACCGGCACCGCCAGCTGACAACACTGCGGAGATTTCCAGACTACGACAGCAAGTCGAGGAACTTCTGCAGCAACGCCAACAAGCTCAATCTCAGCCTCAGCCTCTGCCACAGCCGCAGCCACAACAAATGGCCCCAGCTCCCCAACAAGTTAGTCCATATGGGGGATGGCCTATGACGAACTACGCTCCATATCCAGTACAGCACGTGGAGCCAGTGTATGAAAGGTTCCGCAAGTAGCACGCTCCAAACTTCGAAGGGACTACAGACCCCTTTGAGGCAGAAGAGTGGTTAAGGAATGTGGAGCCGATTCTGGCTCACATGAACCTCAGTAATGCGGACCGTATATCCTGCGTCTCATCTTTACTCAAGAAAGATGCCAGGATATGGTGGGACTTGGTCCAGCAATCCCATGATTCTGCCACCATGACATGGACCCGATTTGTGGAGCTCTTCCACAAGAAGTACTACAATTCAGCGGTACTTGCTACGAGAGTTGAGGAGTTCACCAACCTGAAGCAAGGGATTTTAACAGTGGCGGAATATGCTCGTCAGCTTGACCGCTTAGCCAAGTTCGCAGCAGAGTTAGTCCCAACCGATTATCTGAGGGTGAACAAATTCGTGAGAGGACTCCGACCGAAGATCGAGATGGGGGTTAAACTAGCGAACCTGGGAAACACTTCATATGCCGACGTTCTTGAGACGACAATCGAAGTAGAACGGTTGCAGGCCAACGTAAGCAAAGAAGAAGTCAGTAAGCCTGAACCCAGACAGCAGAGCCAACCTCAGGCAAGTCGGAACAACAATCAGTCTAGCAATAGCGGCAACAATCAATCCAACAATAACGGTAACGGACAGAAGAGAAGGCATCTTGACAACAAGCAATCTGACAACAATAAAAGGGCACGACCAAATAATGGGGGAAATAAGTCGGGCTACGTGGAATACCCGCCATGTGCCAAATGTCAGAAGAAGCATCCTGGAGAATGTCGCGCCAACACTAAGGAGTGCTTCAACTGTGGTCAAGCAGGGCATCGTAAGAAAGAGTGTCCTCAGCAAAAGCCAGAAGGAAAGAAGGACGAAAAGATGGTTCCTGCTCGGGTTTTTGCTTTTGTTGATGGTGAAACCTCGTCAACGAAATTAAGTCGGAAAACTCAAAGGTAAATGCAACGATGTTTAAATAAAAACTTAGAATGAACTCATGGAAGGATGAACACAGATGAACAATGGAGTGAAAAATGTATATTGCTTAAGAGCCTCTGCATACAATCAATTTTCCAACCCCTCCTCTGGAGGAGTGATCATCTATTTATATTGGAGACATAATGGCTCCTTTGTACATAGTGGTCCCTCAGGACAAAATAGTACATGAGTACACTGTCAGGACATCAGTACAGGTGGTAGTGGTGTTGGGAGAGTGGTGGCCTGCTTTAGTACGTGTCAGGGCCTGCAAAAGTGCTCTTGTCTTGGTACCATATTATGCCTCCACGACTTGTCAGGTACTGACCTCATAAGCGTGCTGAGGAAGTCCTGACCATGTACCATCCTTGTACTGCCGCAACCAGTCTGGCGTGGACACCGTACCAACCGTATTCAAACTCTCCTTGCTCCATGGTCACCACGTGGACACCCTTAAGGACGAGGCTGATATGTGAGAGGAGGCCATCACGAGGACCACGGCATGACTGTTGTGTGAGGCTTTTTTTTGGGGACCGCTAAATGCTTGCCTCCTGGTGGTGTCTCGAGGTGCGTGCGGGGCGCGCGGGCGCGAGGGCGCGAGGGGCGCGGGGCACGTGGGGGCTTGGCGCGCGGGGCGCGGGGTGCGCGGGGAGCGGGGCGCGAGGCGCGCGGGGCGCGCGGGCGCGCGGGGCGCGCGGGCGCGGGCGGGGTGCTCGCGGGGCGCGCGGGCGGCGTGCGCGGGACGCTTGGGTCATTTTGGTCAATTTGAGCAGGGTCATTTTGAGCAATAATTTGAGGGTTCAAATGGACTTCAAACATGGTTGCCTTGGACCTTCCGGAGACCTTAGGCATTAGGTGTGGGTTCTTTACCGGTGTTAAATTTTGAGCATCCACACTTGCCCCCCAGTCTAGGAGAGGACCTTTAGGTGCTCTGGTAGACTATTCTCTTTAATTCTTATATCTCCATGCGAGGCCTATACTGTGGCTCAGCGATTTGCCAACTTAGCTCATAACCTTTCCATGTCTAATGCAGAGAGGGACTGTCTTGCGGTTCGGGTCTAGGAGCTTGCTGAAACCAGGTCTATGTTAGAAAGGGCCTTGGCGAAAATTTCTTCCTCATCGAAAAAGCAGAAGAGGGCAATTGCCAAGGCCACGATGTTGCGGGAATAGGTCACCAGCCTAGCAGCCGAACTCCAGGGTCCCGAACTCAGGGTCCTTAGAATGTCTCACAAAGCTAGGCGACCCTTTGGGATCTATGTTCGGATGCGTGAGTCTGTGCATGCCGGACACGAGAAGTTTAGCGAGGCCGCACCCCATGCGATCACTTGGAGGCAGGACGCGATGTCTCGCATAGAGACGATGCGCGTAGGAGGCCAGTCGTGAGCCTCGCGTAGCGAGGGTTGCTCTCTTGGATGGAATTCACAAAAGAAGAATTCCTACATTCACAGCTCTGGTGCCCTCGACATCTCTTAGCGTCAAGACAAGCGGGGCCTCGCCATGGGAGGGCCTCGTGCACCTGTCCTCTCGTGACGCGTAGCTTGGCCTCTTAGCCTAGCCAGACCATACTTCACGGCTCGTAAGGTGATGCTTTCCTTGGGAAAATCTTCCGGTTTCACAAGACTTACATGTCAGAGCCTGATAATGTGACTAAGTGACCTTTAGTCTTGTATTTTAACCATGCACTGGAGATTTTTTTTTTTTTTATATTTGTCATGCTCGAGGTCCTTTGGAGGCCATGTGAAAGGTGGTTCGATAGGTCTCTCTTTGGTGGACCTTGATCGTATCTATAAGAATATATTGACCCCTTGGGTTCTAGTTATCCTTTTATATGTTTTTGAGCGTGCTTGTTATATCTTGCGAGAAGCGTCCTTCTCGTCATTAGGCATAGTACTATTTTTGCAAGCGTCTTCTTTGAGACCCTTTTTGCAAGTGTCTTCTTTGAGACCCTTTTTGCAGGCGTCTACTTTGGAGGCCATTTTTGAAGGCGTCTACTTTGGAGATCCTTTTTGCAGGCGTCTACTTTGGAGACCCTTTTTGCAAGCGTCTACTTTGGAGACCCTTTTTGCAGGCGTGTACTTTGGAGACCCTTTTTCAATTTTTGAGGTGATCTCCCCTCGGGTCGGGACTTTTCATGGCTAGATGGTCTTCGTTCAATCTCAAGCTTGGTTAGCGACCCCTCTAGCACGACGCCCCCTTCTATATGGAATCTTCAGACGTATTGGTAGTAGGGAAACTGAAGGAAGGTTCGCTTTCTTCCACATATAAGTTCTTATGGCCCTCTTCCACACGTATGTACTTCTGTGCTCTCTCGAAGAAGTCTTCCAAATTCGAAACTTCTCTTTTGAGCATGCTACCCCACAACTTGCTTCCTGGACGAACTCCGGCTATAATAGCCATCTTGTGCTCCGCTTTGGTTAAACCTCTCACCTTTGTAGCTTCTATACTGAACCTATGGATGTAGTCCTTCAGACTTTCATTCTCGCCTTGTTTTATGTTAGCGAGGCTGGTAGTTGGCATGACGTAATCACAGGCTGCATGGTGTTGTTGGAGAAATTCATCAGAGAATTGTTGCCATGATTTGATTGTTCCTGGCCTTAGCCTCTTGAACCACTTATACACCACTCGTTTAAGCGTAACGACGAAGCAATGACACTTTGCCCTGTTATTGACCCCCCTTAACCTCATCAGACTATTGAAGGAGTATAAATGATATTTAGGGTCAGTAGTACCCTCGTACGGAGTCATGCGAGGCTCTCTGAAGCCAGTAGGCATTCGCTCAACCTGAATCTCCCTTGTGAAGGGTGACTCACGGTCAAATTCTTCATCATCCATGTGCCCCCCAAGTGCAGTGGTGTCTAGTCCCCTCCTCTTTTTGCATAAGGAGTTTTGCGTGTTCTCGGGCTGATCCCTTGCCTTGGTTGTGTCCCTCGGGGGAACCGCGGGGGGTACATCTCTTACTTCTGACCTCTCTCCATGGGGCTCTTTTCTTAGGCCAGGGGGTGCTTCTTTTGAGGGGACTTAGGCCTCATTCCTATGACCATCATCTTCCCTCCGCCTTGGCTTCTGGGGACATTTCATTGGCCTAGGTCCCTCCTGGTACTTTGTCTGGGGGGTTTTATTGGTGGAAAGTTTGGTTCCCCCATCGTCTACGGGGACAGTGCTTTCCCCTTTTTCATACTTCTTCCCTTTACGCTTAGGGAGGGGTATGCTTGACTTCCCTTGCAGTAGGTCATTTAAAACCTCCTGCATGTTCTCTATCATGGTTTCCAGCCTTCGAGTCTTTTTACGCAACTCGTGAATCTCGTCCTTGTAGAAGCGCGTCCTTGAGCAGGAACTTACCGGGCGTACCCCGAGACCCTTGCCTGGCCAGTGCGTCGAGGGACCGGGGTCCTGGTGGCCTGAGCGTGGGGTCAACCGGGGCCGATTAAGTGGATACACTAGTGGCTCTGAATGACCTCCGTTGGGCTGGATAGCTGGGGACGATGCTTCCCTCTCCTCCCCTGGGGGAAGAGGTTCTTCCGGTCCACCTCCATGCTCGGGCAGAGGGGGGTCTTTCTTGGAAGCCCTCCGCTCTACCCCGTCTCGGCGAACCTCAACCTCTTGTACTTGCCGTAGGCGTTTTGAACGTCTTAGAATCTTTCTTTGTTGGAAGTGATGGTAGAACACTGGTTTGATGCTTGTTCTTCCCACAGACGGCGCCAAACTGTTGACGGTGAAACCTCGTCAAAGAAATTAAGTCGGAAAACTCAAAGGTAAATGCAACGATGTTTAAATAAAAACTTAGAATGAACTCATGGAAGGATGAACACAGATGAACAATGGAGTGAAAAATGTATATTGCTTAATAGCCTCTGCATACAATCAATTTTCCAACCCCTCCTCTGGAGGAGTGATCATCTATTTATATTGGAGACATAATGGCTCCTTTGTACATAGTGGTCCCTCAGGACAAAATAGTACATGAGTACACTGTCAGGACATCAGTACAGGTGGTAGTGGTGTTGGGAGAGTGGTGGCCTGCTCTAGTACGTGTCAGGGCCTGCAAAAGTGCTCTTGTCTTGGTACCATATTATGCCTCCACGACTTGTCAGGTACTGACCTCATAAGCGTGCTGAGGAAGTCCTGACCATGTACAATCCTTGTACTGCCGCTACCAGTCTGGCGTGGACACCGTACCAACCGTATTCAAACTCTCCTTGCTCCATGGTCACCACGTGGACACCCTTAAGGACGAGGCTGATATGTGAGAGGAGGCCATCACGAGGACCACGGCATGACTGTTGTGTGAGGCTTTTTTTTGGGGACCGCTAGATGCTTGCCTCCTGGTGGTGTCTCGAGGTGCGCGCGGGGCGCGCGGTCGCGCAGGCGCGGGGCGCGCGGTCGGAGTGCGCGGGACGCTTGGGTCATTTTGAGCAATAATTTGAGGGTTCAAATGGACTTCAAAGATGGTTGCCTTGGACCTTCCGGAGACCTTAGGCATTAGGTGTGGGTTCTTTACCAGTATTGAATTTTGAGCATCCACAGCTTTAACCCAAGGAGAGGCGGATGCTAGCAACAAGGTGGTCACAGGTCAGGTTTCCATCCTCAATAATTTATGCCATGTATTATTTGATTCGGGAGCCACTCATTCGTATATTTCGTTAGGAATGATAGATAAACTAGACAAACCTAGTGAAAGATTTAGAACTAGGTTTGTAACCGAGTTGCCTTCGGGCAAAGTAGTTCTATCATCACAAATTGTACGAGGCGTACCAATCAAGATTGAGGACATGGAACTAGAAGGAGACCTGATAGAACTGGTAATCAAAGACTTCGACGTCATGCTAGGCATGGATTGGCTAGCACGACATGGCGCAACGATCGACTGCAGACGCAAGAAGGTGATGTTCGAGACTCCTGACGGCCAGAAACTGTGCTTCATGGGACAAGCTTCAGGACTACGCACCCCGTTAGTGTCTTCTCTCAAAGCTCAGAGAATGATGGAAAAAGGATGCCAAGCGTTCTTAGCTAGCATCACGAATGTGGAGAAGGAGACATCACTTAAAGTTGGAGATGTTCGGGTTATACAAGAATTTCCAGAAGTTTTTCCCGATGACTTGCCAGGATTGCCGCCAAATCGAGACATAGACTTCACGATAGAATTAGTACCAGGCGCCGAGCCTATCTCTAAGGCACCATACCGGATGGCACCTATGGAACTCAAGGAGTTAAAGATGCAGCTACAAGAACTCCTAGACTTGGGTTTCATTAGGCCAAGCCATTCACCATGGGGAGCTCCGGTACTATTCGTGAAGAAGAAGGACGGGAGTATGCGGATGTGCATAGACTACCGTGAGCTGAATAAAGTAACAATTAAGAAAAAATACCCACTACCTCGGATTGATGATTTGTTTGATCAACTCCGAGGCGCGACTGTATTTTCTAAGATCGATTTACGGTTCGGGTATCATCAGCTCAAGGTAAAGGGAGAAGATATTCCTAAGACAGCCTTTAGGACTCGTTATGGACATTACGAGTTCTTGGTTATGTCTTTTGGTCTTACTAACGCGCCAGGCGCGTTTATGGACTTAATGAATAGGGTCTTCAAAGACTACTTGGATAAATTCGTCGTTGTGTTCATCGACGACATTTTAATTTACTCCAAGGACGAAGTAGAGCACGAGGAACACTTAAGGTTGATTTTGACGCGATTGAAGGAGCATAAACTCTACGCCAAGTTCAAAAAATGTGAGTTTTGGCTTTCGCAAGTGGCGTTCCTCGGGCACATCATATCAAAAGACGGAGTTGCAGTAGATCCATCAAAGGTAGAGGCCATGAAGGATTGGCCTAGACCAAAGAACGCGTCAGAGGTAAGAAGCTTCTTAGGGCTAGCAGGTTATTATAGGAAGTTTGTAGAGGGCTTTTCTAAGATAGCCACTCCACTCACCAACCTGACACGGAAGCAACAAAAGTTTAACTGGAATGATAAGTGTGAGGAAAGCTTCCAGTTGCTTAAGGATAAGCTTTGCTCAACACCAGTACTTAGTGTCCCAACACCCAACGACAAGTTCGTTGTCTACTGCGATGCATCAAAGCTAGGATTAGGATGCGTGCTGATGAAAAACGACAAGGTGATAGCCTATGCCTCACATCAGTTAAAGGAGTATGAGCAACGCTATCCAACTCACGAGATGGAGTTGGCAGCGGTGGTCTTTGCGTTAAAAATCTGGCGCCATTATCTTTACGGAGAACGGTACGAGATTTATACGGACCACAAAAGTTTAAAATACTTCTTTACTCAGAAGGAGCTCAATATGAGGCAGCGCAGGTGGTTAGAGTTAGTCAAGGATTATGACTGTGAAATCCTATACCACCCAGGGAAGGCGAAAGTAGTTGCCGATGCGCTTAGTAGGAAAAGCTATGGGAACTTAGCAGCCTTCTCCGGAATAGAAAAGCCGCTTCAGCAGGAGCTTATTAGTGCCGGAATCAAAGTGGTTGTAGGCAAGCTGGCTAACTTGTCTATCCAATCGAATTTGCTAGAGGACATACGGATTGGCCAGAGACATGATGAATCACTAGTAACACACATGGATGCAGTCAGAGAAGGCAAGACTACATATTTCTCCATATCTAGACAAGGCTTATTGAGATACAAGGATCGGGTATGTGTGCCAAATGATCAAAGTATTAAGAAGACGATTCTGGAAGAAGCGCACAGCACCCCGTACTCAGTTCATCCACGGTCTACCAAGATGACTCATGACATCAAGGCAGTCTATTGGTGGCTAGGGATGAAGAAGGAGATAGCAGAGTATATATCTAAGTGTCTCGTATGCCAGCAAGTGAAAGCGGAGCATCAGCGGCCTGCAGGATTATTGCAACCGCTTAGCATACCGGAATGGAAGTGGGACGACATAGCCATGGACTTCGTGACGGGTCTACCAAAGACGAATAAGCAACATGATTCCGCTTGGATAGTAATAGATAGACAAACCAAGTCAGCTCATTTCCTGCCGGTTAAGACTTCATATACGGCAGACCAATATGCAAACATCTACATCCAAGAGATTGTACGATTGCATGGAATCCCCAAGACGATAGTGTCAGATAGAGGATCGGTGTTTACATCAAGATTTTGGAGAAGCTTACAGCAAGCCATGGGTACTAAGTTAAGTCTTAGTACAGCTTTCCATCCTCAGACAGATGGGCAGTCCGAGCGTACGATTCAGATCTTAGAGGATATGCTACGCGCGTGTATACTTGATTTCGGAGGATCGTGGAACAAGTACTTACCGCTGATCGAGTTCTTGTACAACAACAGCTACCAGTCGACGATCGGGATGGCACCTTATGAGTGGCTATATGGAAGAAGGTGTCGATCACCGTTGCACTGGGACGAGGTAGGAGAAAGACAGCTTCTAGGGCCCAAAGCTGTTAGAAAAGCTCAAGAAGCAGTAACGCTTATTAGACAGCGTATGCTTGCTGCTCAAAGCCGACAGAAAAGCTATGTGGATACCAAGCGACGCGATGTGGAGTTCCAAGTTGGAGATCAAGTCTTCCTGAAGATATCTCCTATGAAAGGTGTCAAGCGGTTCGGGAAGAAAGGCAAGCTTAGTCCCCGATTCATAGGTCCTTTTGAGATATTGGACAAAGTGGGACCAGTAGCTTATAAACTAGCCCTACCGCCAACACTAGCCGATAGTCACAACGTCTTCCACATCTCGATGTTACGCAAGTATGTGTCAGACCCATCTCACGTCCTCAAGTACGATACCATAGCACTCCAGAAAGACTTAAGTTATGAGGAACGACCGATTAGCATCCTAGATAGAGGGATGAAGCAGTTACGGTCCAAGAGCTTTCCTATAGTCAAAGTCCTATGGAGCAATAGTTCTGAACGCGAGGCAATGTGGGAGTTGGAGGAGGACATGCAGAGCCGGTATCCGGAGTTATTTGGTAAGTAAATTTCGAGGACAAAATTCTTTTTAGTAGGGGAGAATTGTAGAGTCCAAGAACTTTACTTAGCTAATTGTTTAGTAGTATTATAGTATGTATAGTATTATCTTTGTTACTGTGGATTTTTGGTTCAGACCGGGAATTATTTGGACACTCATAGTAGTACTTATAGATTTTCTAAGTTTAACCTATAGTTTAAGAATATTAAGTATAACCTAAGGTTTGATTATATGACTGATATTAAGGATAATATTTGTTATATTATAAGGTTTAGATATCAACCAATAGGATTTTAAGCACATGTTATGAATGGGTAATTAAGGATTAAGTATTTTTTAGGATTAAATTAAATAAGGGTAAAATTTGAATGCTTTAAGGTCAGTCAGCAGCTTTGAATACGTTGAGGGCTTAGTCAAGGTTTTTTACCCCATTCAAACTTAGCTAAAAATGTGTAATTTCATGTTTAAATATTCAGCGTGTGCCGATATATCGCAGCTATAGGGGGCGATATATCGCAGCACGTAGATACGGAAAACATGAGACGATGCACGGTCACCTCGGGCATACTGGCCCAGGGGATATATCGCCTACAGGGGGCGATATATCGCCTCCTCCAGCATATGTTCAAACATTTTTGAATTCTTTTCCTTTCAGCCATTCAAACTCCTTCATAAGTCCAGCATCTTTTGAATGAGTCTTCAGCCTCTGCTGAATGATTATTCAAATTATTTTCACCTAAAAAGCCATTATTTTTATTCAAGTAAAATCAAGATACTTTCATTCCCAAACTCTATAAATAGGACCTAGTACCCAGCCATTATTCACCTTTTACTCTAAGTTCAGAAGCTGCAAGTGCTAGGAGAGTGTGAGAGTTAAACACTTGGGTGGGAAAGTCATAAGCTTAATCATCTTTAGCTTATCAAACACTTTGGGAAGTAACGTTCTTTAGTATTTCGGTTGAGGATAGATTGGTCTTGCAAGTCTTTGAGGTAAACCCGAAACTCTATTTCATTTGCTTCATGTTGTTTTCTTTCTCAAAGCCTTCTACTCAGTCCCCTAACCTCATTCTTATTTTGGTTAGGGAATCCAAGTTCTTAAGCACATAAGTTTCGGTAAGCATATTTCTCAATGGTTTATTCTTCCTATTCATTTTCATTTCTTCTTCTTCATAAGACTCACTCTTTCTCATATAGTTTTAGGAGTGTTCCAAAAGTCCCAACTCAGTCCATCATATCCCAGTAACTTTGGTAAGGAAAATAGGATAGAATCTATATGTGTATTGCTTATGTGTTATGTTATGAAATATGATATGTTATGAATATGTTATGAATGTGTATGTTTTTAGGCTTGGGCTTATGCCCTATTTGACTAACAAGACCCCAAAAAGATTATGGGCATATGCCTACATAGCTAGTAGGACCCCACTAATCTCATGGGCATTAGCTTGTTTAGTCTATGGGACCCCAAGTAATAATGGCCATTATAATAAGTGTATGTATTAAGTGTTATGATATGTCTTTACATTTATTATGAAATTTATGTGTATGACTATGTGTTAGATTTTCCTTGCTGGGCATTAGGCTCATTCCTTTTTGTTTTATGTGCAGGAAAATAGCTTTAGAGGTGGTAAGATTTGTGACGCTTAGAGGATGTGTATCGATGGTGAATGGAGTCAAGGGGCCGAGCGTTATTCGATTCGAGGATGTAGTCTCATTTTACCTTTTTATGGTTTTATATGTATTTTCCGCATTTCTTATGTAATTCTTTTCATTTAAATCATGTTTTTGTTTTTAAAGACAATGGGATCCCATATCCTTCTTAGTATTCTATTTTGTAAGAAACTCTTATTTTTAACAAGTTACTCAGTAAAATTATGGTATTTCCGCAAAAATGTAAGTTTTATGTATAGTTTCGTTAATGGTCCAAATAGTCTAGATTAGTGGGTCATTACAGTGGTTACGTCAAGGCTCGGGTTACCAAAACGTCCCTGAGGGCAAAATGGTAAATTTCCCCAATATTCCCTCCTAGACATTCTATCCTCGAATATATCTCTAAATATTTATTTTCATAACCCGATAACCCCATATAATAACTAATGCCCAAATTACGCCTCTACTCGCCCCGAGTCAGATTCTCAACCCTGCTGTGACTGTCTGGCTAACCGCTCCCCAGGACTGTCTCGGATCGTGCTGCACAGATATATCACATATATATATCGCATTTATCACATATATACCCCTAACATCTAGACGGGGCCCACATGCACATTTAACTCAACTAAACATGCATCATTATCATATATTCACATTAATTCATTTATTTCCCTCCAGGCACACTAATCAAGGCCCTAAGCCCTATTTGCAAATTTGGGTCGTTAAAACTATCCCCTCCTTATAGAAATTTCATCCTCGAAATTACCTGAACAGCTCGGGATACCGCTCCCTCATCTCTAATTCAAGTTCCCATGTCGCCTACTTAACCTTGCTGTTTCTCCACAGCACTTTCACCAAGGCGATGGTCTTGCTCCGCAAGACTTTATCTTTCCGGTTGAGAACCTGAAATGGCTTCTCCTCATAGGACGAATCCTGATCAAGCTCCAAATTCTCAAAAATTAGAACATGCATCGAATCTGACATATACTTCTGGAGCATGGATACATGGAAAACATCTTGAACCCCTAATAAAGTTGGAGGCATCGCTAGTCTGTAAGCTACCTCACCAACTCGTTCCAGAATCTCGAAGGGGCCAACAAACCTAAGGCTCAGCTTGCCCCGAACACCAAACCATTTCACACCCCTCATGGGTGAAACCCTAAGGAACACATGGTCACCAACCTGAATTTCTACGCTCCTGCGTTTCAGGTCTGAATAACTTTTCTGTCGACTCTGGGAGGCGAGCATACGCACTCTAATCTTCTCAATCACCTCATTGGTCCTCTGAACCATCTCTGGACCTAGATATCTCCTCTCACCTTCCTCATCCCAATGAATAGGTGATCTACACTTCCTTCCATAAAGCATCTCGTACGGAGCCACTCCGATGGTCGCCTGATAACTATTGTTGTACGAGAACTCGATCAAAGGGAGATACTTACTCCACGATCCCCCAAAATCTAGCACACAGGCTCGTAGCATATACTCCAATATCTTAATCGTCCTCTCAGACTGTCCATTCGTCTGAGGATGATAAGCAGTACTAAACCATAATTGCGTGCCCATAGCCTTCTGTAGACTCTCCCAAAACTTGGAAGTGAAGGTGGGGTCTCTGTCGGATACTATTGACCTCGGAGCCCCATGGAGTCGAACAATCTCTTTCACATACAACTCCACATATTGTTCCATAGTATAAGTTGTCCTAACAAGCAAAAAGTGGGCGGACTTGGTATACCTATCCACAATCACCCACACCGAGTCATGCTGTCCTATAGTCTTCGGCAAACCAACCACAAAATCCATAGTGATACCTTCCCACTTCCATTCTGGGATCCCCAAAGGTTGTAGCAACCTTGCTGGCCTCTGATGCTCAGCCTTAACCTGCTAGCAAGTTAAGCACTTGGCCACATAATCCACCACATCTCTCTTCATGCCCGACCACCAATACAGAGCTCTCAAGTCCTGGTACATCTTCATCGTACCCGGGTGCAAAGAGTAGGGAGTGGTATGCAATTCATCTAAGATCTCTCGCTGGATATCAGAATCCATTGGAACGCAGATCCAACCCTTGTACTTCATTAATCCCATCTCTGATATAGAAAAGTCCTTAGTCGCTCCGACTAAGATACTCCTCCTATGACCTCTCAACTGGGAATCTTTGCCTTGTGCCTCCTTGATCCTCGCAAGGAGTGTAGACTGAAGAGTGATGTTGGCCAACTAACCAACCACCAACTCTATACCTGCTTTGGTCATCTCCTCAGCTAACTTATCAGATATCTGCCTCGAACTAAACAACTGTCCTAGGCCTTTTCGACTCAATGCATTAGCAACTACATTAGCCTTCCCAGGATGGTATAGGATATCGCAATCAGAATCCTTAACAAACTCCAGCCACCGCCTCTGGCGCATATTCAGGTCCTTTTGAGTAAAGAAATACTTTAAGCTCTTATGGTCAGTGTATATCTCACACTTCTCACCATAAAGATAATGTCTCCAAATCTTAAGTGCAAACACCATCGCTGCCAATTCCAAATCATGCGTGGGATATCTCTGCTCATACTCCTTTAGCTGCCTCGATGCATAGGCTATTGCCTTACCAGCTTGCATCAGCACGCACCCCAAACCCTGTCTTGATGCATCACAGTAAACCACAAACTTTTCATTCTCTGTCGGCAAACTTAACACTATGGTAGTGATCAGTCGCCGCTTCAACTCCTTAAAACTGTTCTCACATCTGTCCGTCCAGACATACCTTGTCTTCTTCTTTGTCAGTTCTGTCAATGGTGTAGCTATTCTGGAGAACCCCTCAACAAACCGCCGATAATACCCTGCTAAACCCAGAAAGCTTCTCACTTCAGGAACATTGCTCGGTCTAGGACAATCTCTGACTGCCTCAATCTTACTTGGGTCAACCAGAATCCCCTCCTTACTGACAATATGGCCCAGAAATGTAACTTGTGGCAACCAGAACTCACACTTACTGAACTTAGCATATAACTTATGCTCCCTCAACCGCTGTAACACCAACCGCAGATGCTGCTCATGCTCTACCTCTGACTGAGAATACACCAAGATTTCGTCGATGAACACAATTACAAACTTATCCAGATAATCCTTGAAAACCCTATTCATCATGTCCATGAAGGCTGCTGGGGCATTGGTTAATCCAAAGGACATAACCAGGAATTCATAATGTCCATACCTCGTTCAGAAAGCAGTCTTTGGTATGTCCTCCTCTTTAATCCTTAACTGATGGTAACCTGATCGCAGATCTATCTTGGAAAACACTATTCTTCCCTGTAGCTGATCAAATAAATCGTCAATACTAGGCAGTGGATACTTGTTCTTAATGATTAACTTGTTTAGCTCCCTGTAATCAATACACATCCTAAGGGATCCATCCTTCTTCTTAACGAACAACACTGGAGCACCCCATGGCAAGAAACTCGGTCTGATAAACCCCAAATCATGTAACTCTTGCAACTGAATCTTCAACTCCTTTAACTCCGCTGGAGCCATTCTATAAGGTGTCCTAGATAGTGGCTCTGCTCCTGGTACCAACTCTATAATAAAGTCAATCTCTCGCTGCGGCGACAACCCTGGCAAATCTGCTGGAAACAAATCTGGAAACTCACACACCAATCTAGTCTCACCTGGTCCAACCGCAACCACGCTAGATGTATCCACAATGCTCGCTAGGAATCCTATGCAACCTTCCCGCATCAGGTCTCTAGCCTTCAATACTAAAATCATTGGTACTCGCGGTCCACTTACTGTCCCCATAAACACAAAGGGTACCTCCCCTTCTGGTTCAAAAGTCACCATCCTGCGCTTGCAGTCAATCATTGCCCCATACTTTGATAACAAATCCATTCCTAAAATCATATCAAAATCATCCATCTCTAACTCAATCAAATCAACAGACAGTTCCCTACCATCTACCTCTACTGGCAATGCTCTAATCCACTTCCTAGACTCTGCCCATTCTCTTGTTGGCAAGAAACTCTGAAATCCCCTAGCATACACACCACTAGGTCTACAAAGCTGATCTATCACTATAGCAGATACAAATGAATGAGTAGCCCCTGAATCAAACAATGTAGTATACAAAGAACCAGCACTAGAGATCTGACCTATCACAACTGAGGGGCTAGCCTCCGCCTCAGTCTGTGTCAAAGTGAATACCTTGGCAGGAGCAAGATTGTCGCTCTGGTTTTGAGCCTCCTTCTTAACTTGAGGGCAATCCCTCTTCAGATGACTGGCACTCCCACAAAAAAAGCAGGCCCTGATCCTGCACTCACCCTGGTGTCGTCGCCTGCACCGCGGACACATTGGAAAACTCCTCCAATTGTCACTACCACCCTGACGGCTAGTGGAAGCACCCCGTGCCCTCCTATCTGAACTGGTAGGAACAAACGAATCTGGGGCCTTCCTCTTCTGCTCACTAAAGCCACCACCACGACTGGACCCAACAAAAGGAGGCGCTGTACTCCTGGCATCGCGCCTAACAGCGCTTTCCTTCCAAATCTGATCTTCGGCCCTCTCAGCCATAAGGGCCTTATCGACAACCTGGCCATAAGTAGTAGTCTCTGGATCCAAGGTAATATTCACATCACGGGCAATCATAACATTCAACCCCCACACAAACCTGTCCCTTCTTGTCGCATCAGTCGGTACTAAATCTGGCGTAAACTTCGCCAATCTGTCAAACTTTATAGCATACTCTGTCACTGTCGATCGGTTCTGAGTCAGGTTGATAAACTCATCAACCTTCATAGCTCGAACTGCCACACTGTAATATTTCTCATTAAACAAGTTCCTGAATTCTTCCCAGGTCATAACTGATGCATCCATTCTCTGAACCACCACGTCCCACCAAATGCGGGCATCCTATCTAAACATGTAGCTAGCACAAGCTACCCTCTCATTCCCCTGAACTCTCATAAAATCCAGAATTGAGGAAGTCATATTCATCCACTACTCTGCCCGCAGTGGGTCGAATCCACCCTCGAAGGTGGGAGGATGCTGCTTTCTGAACCTCTCAGACAAAGGTTCCCACTTATTCTCCATTGCAGACTGCACTGGCACTGGCGCTGCAACCTGCTGCACTGACAGCCCAGTAACCTGAGGTGGGGCCCGCTGCCTCAACTATCACAACTCTTCCTCTGTTCGCCGCAGTCTCGCTTCCATCTCGGCAAACATCTCTTGCCAATTCTTCGGGGCAAGTGAAGGGTCCTAACCCTGGTTGTCATCCTCGACCCTACTGCCGTGGAGTCTAGCTGATTGTCAAGGCATCTCAACAAGTATGCCTGCAACCAACGACGCCGCTCATCAGGCATGATAACAACTTCTAGAAAACCACCTCCCAAACACATTAGCCATCCCCAAGCAATAACTCATGTAGGATATAACACACAACGGGCCATGCCCTAGCATCATGCATATGTTAACTCATTCATCATGCTTTATACAAGATAAGCAGGCAAACAGGGCATTCAAACATATTAGTCAATCATACCAACCAACCCTGAGCCGAGCTTGTCACTGACAGTGTGCGTACATGTTCGGTCAATCTCCAGAACCAATAACCTTGGCTCGCTCTGATACCAAATTGTAACGCCCTACTTCGTCAGAGTTGTTACTAAGTGAGTTTAAAAAAATGTGCATTCAACTCGCTAATCGAGGTTTTAGGTCAAATAGTTTAATTAAGCCATAAATAGATGAAAAACTCTAGAAATAATTCCATTTCATTGAAAATCATAAAATTTTAACACCCGGGATCCCAAAATACAGTTTAGAAACAATTACAACATATAAATTGAACCAAGTCGACTAAACGACAAAATCTAGGTTTATTTACAAACATCTCCCAAAATCCACTGGCTGTGGTAGCCAGGCTGGCCAAACATGTACACGCCGCTTCATGCCTACTACACTCATGGTTGGTTGGCTTTCTCCTTGCCCTTACCTGCACCACAGATCATTTATGAGCCGAAGCCCAGCAAGAAAACCCATAACAGATAACATATGCAAAACATACACCAAGTATATAAACTGGCCATCAATAGGCTGAACACATACGGCCTAGCCGTCCCAGGCGCTTTACCAGGCCCTGGGTTCGCGGTCCACACCGTGAGGATATCTCAGGTATCCTTTAGGGACACGCCCTGGCAACTCGCACTCCATGTGCTCAACGCTGCTCCCGACCCCTTGCACTCAACATGCCCAATGCCATTCCCATCCCTTTGCCATTTCCGGCCCCTGCCGACCTCAGCCTACACCGTTCCTGGCTCTTGTCGATCATTCACATAATTGTACTCATAGCATAATAAACAAGTACAAAATACTAGAGAATACAATCAAAGGGCTACGCCCTGCAATTCAAACACATTGGGCTCAGCCCTGCATACAAGCTCTATGGGAACAAGGGTTTTCTTACCTGAGTCCCGAGCTCTCCGAGCACCGATGTCCCGAGCACAGTCCTCTAACTTGAGCCTCGCCGAAACCCTAGTCACAACACATTAACAATATCCATCCATAAAGTAATAATCCATAAAATAACTTTGAGCCATAGCTCTAACCTCTGAGACCTTGAATTCTATCAATCCGGGTAATAAAATCCATCCCGAGACATAACCATTGAGTTCCCAAACCTAAATACCCTTAAAAACACAAACTGGCACTAAGAGGCGAGCCCTACCCACAAGCGTCGCAGCTAGCCTCGAAACAGAGGCTTGCAATTCCCTGCAGTACACACGGGACGCGGCGCACACACCAAGCGCCACGGCGTGCCTCAAGCTTCTCGGACTCCCATGGTCGCGCGCGCACATGGGCCGCGGCATGCCCTCCTAGGGTCGCGACCCTCTCCTCCAAACCCAGAATTCTTCACCTTTTTCTTGCATTTTCTTCAGACCAACTCATCCTATAATCAAACTAACAGTTCCAAATAATCAACACAAATATTCTAGCCCAGTTTCAGCATCAAAACCCATCAAAACCTGCTCCAAAAACTCAACTAAACTCCCAAGAGAAAATCAAATTCTACCCACATGCATAACCTAAAAACACAACATAAATTCAACCTTAATTCCCATGGTTAGAGCTTACCTTTGCTGAGTTTAGTCTTTGGGTTTAATCCTTAATCCTCAAGCTTTTAGCTCCTAAAATTTCCTAGCCCAATTCCTTGTTTTAACTAGCTTCCACCAGAATTTTCCTTGAGTTTGTCTTAGAGAGTGAAAGAGAGAGGAAGATGAGAACTATCTTCAGCTGGAAGGAAAATAAGTGTCAGTTCCTACAAGCTTCTAAATGATTCTTCCCTTTGTTTTATTTAACTTAGTCTATGTGGTTACCTCAAGGCTCGGGGTACCAAAATGTCCCCGAGGGCAAAATAGTAAATTTCCCCAATATTGTCTCCTAGACATTCTATCCTCGAATATATCTCCAAATATTTATTTTCATAACCCGATAACCCCATATAATAACTAATGCCCAAATTACCCCTCGACTCGCCCCGAGTCGGATTCTCAACCCTGCTGTGAATTTCTAACTAACCTCTCCCCAGGAATGTCTCAGATCGTGCTGCATAGATATATCACATATATATATCGCATTTATCACATATATACCCCTAACAACCAGACGGGGCCCACATGCACATTTAACTCAACTAAACATGCATCATTATCATATATTCACATTAATTCATATATTAACATAATAATTCATTTATTGCCCTCCAGGCACACTAAACAAGGCCCTAAGCCCTATTAACAAATTCAGGCGTTACAGAATGAGCGGTTGCAAAGACGATCTCACGGAGTCGAAGAGGCCACGTTGCTTTGTCTTCTCGGCTTGGAGAACATGCAAGAGCTGGGCAAAGAAACTTCTGGTCTTTCTCCTTTTCTTGCTCTAAAAACATGAAGGCAAAAGTAAAATGGGGAAGATGATGGAAATAAATTTATAGACCCCTGGGAATGTAAAAAGACGAATTAATCTGGGCCATTGGCCAGATTTCATATCCGATCTGACAGTTAGGGACCAATGAAATGATAGTACCATAAAGTTGGCAGGCGAACGAACGTGGGCAGGGTTCCAAGGCACTCAAGTACTTTGATTGGTCAATGCCTAGCTGACGCATGTCCACACTCGAGTGTATTTGATGGTACAGTTTCCAAGAGGAGCAGTTCAAAAGTTTCCTTCTCATAGGATTCGAACTAATACTTTTGAGGTGGCAAAATGTTACACCCAGATTTCGAGACAAGAGGTTATGATGCCGAAAAATGGGCTCGTCAGGTGTGAGCTCAAAATGTATGAAAACATCATATGGTCCAGCCGTAAAATCTCTGAAGAAAAACAACGACCTCGAAAATGTGTAACCTCAAGATATTTTCTAAGTTCGAAATGGCATGACACTGGGATATATCTTTTACCAATTGTCTTCAGATAAGGCAGTCTGAACTTGGGAAGTGTAAGCTCGGGTGTGATAGCCTCGATGGCACCTATTTATCCTGAGCATGGCCTGAAGTTGGCTGACAAGTACGTAACAGTTCCGTAAATCTTGACAGTCACAATGCTGATTGCTGATCTCGAAGACCTGATGAGTCACCTGGGATAACCCATACCATGTGAGCATATTTATTGTTGTTTAATCCCAATATTTAAGGGATACCATTTAATATGTTATTTGTTCCTGATTTCCATGGGACGTTTCCATGTATATAGGAGATATTGCATTTAATATCATTATTTCAATCGATATACAAAATATCTTCCCAAAATATGTGGGATTGAACTCTGTAACCTTCCCTATAAATAGAGAGGGAATCACCACTTGTAAGGGATCAAATGCTGACTTCTAATTTCTTGGGAGAGAGCTCTGGGTAATTCATCTTTGAAGAATTTCCAGAAAGCTCCAAGTCTTAATAATATAGACTCGTGGACTAGGCAGAATTAATTGCTGAACCACGTAAAAACCTTCTTATGTGCCTCTTTAAATTCATTCGCTCCATTTTTCATTTGCTTAATTGCTCTACTGTTTAAGTTGACGAAAAACGACGTCAACACAATAAAGCTTTAATATATTTTTCTTTATATATTGTCAACTTTTTTATTATTATTTTTGTTTATTGTTATATTTGAGTAGGTATTTTGTTGACAACTTTGTTGGTGAGATCAAGTTTTGGAGGATTTTATATTAGAGGTAATATTTTAAACCTTAATGTATAATTAAGATAATGAACTTAGTGGAATGTACGAATTATAAAATAGTGGAGATAGGTTCTGGGACTGTGTGTTGTAGTCATATATGGCTATAATTATGCATGTGTTGATTGATTAATTGGCTTGTTATGTCTATGTGATGAATATAGGTTTATTTAAATTTTGGGAAATATGATAGAAATAGGGGAAATGCTGCCCAATTTGTTTTTTAAGATTTTGTAATTTGATAATTATACATGTTTGATTGAATTGTTGGATATTTTTGTGTATACCAAGTGTTGTATAAATGCACATTTTAAATT
Source organism: Humulus lupulus (assembly GCF_963169125.1). NCBI lineage: Eukaryota > Viridiplantae > Streptophyta > Magnoliopsida > Rosales > Cannabaceae > Humulus > Humulus lupulus. The sequence goes on along the minus strand of NC_084794.1, from coordinate 116,597,087 downwards.
TGGAAAATGTGATAGAAATAGGGGAAATGCTGCCCAATTTTTTTGGACATATTGTTTCCTTTATTTACTTGTCAATTAAGTAATCCACGAACCTAATTGTTAATGTTTGTTTCTTTGTTTGCTTTTTTTTTTTTGTGTGCAGTTTGACAATGGATAGAGATTGGATGTCAGCGGATAGGTTATTCGTGAAATATAGGCACGGAGTTGAGTTTTTCTTGGAATTTTGTGCAAGAAATACTCAATCTCCTAATAGTATTCCTTGTCCATGTGTTAAGTGTGGTAATGTTGTGAGGATGCCAATTTTTAAAATAAAAGATCACTTATTTAGGAATGGAATAGACAAAAGTTATAAAGTATGGTGTTTGCACGGAGAAAGAATGAAAGTCACTGGTGAGGGACCATCTAAGAATAATAAGTATCTTGATGTGGATTACGAAGTTGATGGTATTACAGAAATGGTTGATGATGCACAATATGAATCACATGTGGATCCAATTATATTTCAGTTAATCTTAGAAGATGCTGAGAAACCTATTTTCCCTAATTGTACAAGGTTCCCTAAATTATCAGCACTGCTTAGGTTGTATAAATTAAAAGCCAAACATGGGTGGAGTGATAAGGGAATGACCGAGTTGTTAACATTTTTAGGAGAATTATTACCCGAAGGTAATGAAATGTCGTCTTCATTTTATGAAGCAAAGAAGACATTGCGTTCATTAGGTATGCAATATGAAAAAATACATGCTTGTCCTAACGATTGCATCTTATATCGAAAGAGATTTGTTGATGCAATTGCATGTCCGACATGTGGCGAGTCTAGATGGCAAAAGAAAAAAAATTCAGGTGAAGTTAGAAAAGGTGTCCCTGTAAAGGTTTTATGGTATCTACCACTGATACCTCGTTTGGTTAGGTTGTACCGAAATGATGATCTTGCTACAAATTTAATTTGGCATGCCAAAGATAGAGTAAAGGATGGCAAGCTAAGACATCTAGCTAACTCGCCAGCTTGGAAAACAGTAGATGTTAAATGACCAGAATTTGGTAATGAACCAAGGAATATTAGTTTGGGTCTTTCTGCTGACAGAATTAATCCACACAATTCCCTTAGTAGTAAATATAGTTGTTGGCCTGTAATGCTAGTCATCTATAATCTACCGCCATGGTTGTGTATGAAGAGGAAGTTTACTATGTTGACCTTGTTGATATCTAGTCCTAAACAACCTGGAAATGATATTGATGTATACCTAGCTCCTTTAATTGATGATTTGAGCACACATTGTGGTATGAGGGGGTTAATGCTTACGATGCTTATGAGAAAGAAAATTTTAATCTTAAAGCAGTGTTATTGTGAACTATTAATGATTTTCCAGCCTTAGGTAATCTATCTGGATTTAGTGTGAAAGGGTTCAAGGCATGTCCCATTTGTGAAGAATGGACTCATTCTGAATATTTAAAACATTCTAAAAGGAATTGTTATATGGGACACCGAAAGTTCTTATCTGAAAAACATAAATTTCAAAGTTTGATAGATGCCTTTAATGGTAAACCTAAATTTGGAAAGGCTTCACTACCTTTACTTGGAGGAAAATTGTTAACAAAGTTGAACAAAGTCCAATGCAAGTTCGGTAAACCAAGAAATTATACAAATAAGAGAAAAAATGTTAGACGTGAAAAAATAAAGAAGGTTGTAGATGGTGCGATAGGTTGTTGGAAGAAGAAATCTATTTTTTTAGCTTGAGTATTGGGAGCATTTGGTTTTGCGGCATAACTTGGATGTAATGTACATTGATAAAAATGTGTCGGATTGCTTAATTAGTACATTGCTAAATATTCCTAGTCAGAGTAAGGATGGAATTAAAGCTCAGTTGGATTTAAAAGTAATGGGTATATGTAGTAAGTTACAACCATAGGTTGGTGAGAGACGAACCTATTTACCACATGCGAGTTATACACTGTTTAAAGAAGAAAAACAAATTGTGTGTCATTCTTTGTCGAATGTGAAAGTGCCGGAAGGTTATTCTTCAAATATTTCTTCTCTGGTAGATATGAAAATTTTGAATTTAGTTGGAATGAAGTCTCATGACCATCATACACTACTTGAACATCTTCTACCAGTAGCTATCCGTTCTGTGTTACCCTAAAAAGTTCGATATCCAATTACCAAACTATGCTTTTTCTTTAAATCTATTTGTTGTAAAGTGGTAGATGTGTCGAAGTTGGAAAATCTTCAAACAAATATCGTGATAATTATGTGTGAGTTGGAGCAGTATTTCCCACCATCATTTTCTGACATAATGGTTCATTTAATAGTTCATTTGGTGAAAGAAGTCAAATTGTGTGGACCAGTATACTTGAGATGGATGTACCCATTTGAACGGTATATGAAGGTTTTAAAAGGTTATGTTAGAAATAGAAGTAGACCTGAGGGTCGCATAGTTGAATCCTACATCGTTGAAGAAGAAATGGAGTTCTGCTCAGAATACTTATCAGGTGTTGCGAGCATTGGACTATGTCTTTCTAAAATTGAGTTTGAAATAAGTAAAGGTGGTAGAGGTGGTGTTGTTTCTGAAGTAAATAAATCTGATAGAGATGATGCACATCACCTAGTCTTACAATATATTGATGATGTTCAACCATACATCGAGTAAGTCCTCATACATATGCATCGTCAATCTTATTTTTCTCTTTCTTTATATTGGCAATGAATTTAGTTTTTTTATATAAATGATTTTTCTTGAAGAGAACATTTCAATTGGATAAAGGCTACTTATCCTAATAAGTCTTGGAATAAAAAACGGGTACAAGATGAACATTATCAAAATTTCAGCACTTGGTTCGAGAATGAGGTAAAATACTTGTGTTGTTTTTGTTTGAGTGTTATTTTATTTTAGCTTGTTAGAATTCAATATACTTTGTTTTATTTTATTGTATTCTAGGTTCTGAATAACACCACAAACAAAGTGTCTGAAACACTAAAATGGATAGCACGAGGTCCTTCAATGAGTGTAATTAAGTATCAATGTTATTATATTCATGGTATTCAATTCAACACCATAGAACGTGATAATATTAGAAAGACACATAATAGTGGTGTTACTATTATCGCCTAGACTTTTCAAATATCTAGTTCCAAAGATAAAAATATCATAAAATGTGATATGACATTTTATGGGGTGATCAAAGAAATTTGGAAACTAGATTATGTGACTATTCGAATTCCTGTCTTCTTGTGTGATTGGGTGAAAAGTGATAATGGGGTCAAAACAGATGACTTAGGATTCACACTGGTGGACTTAAACCGAATAGGACATAAATCTGACCACTTTATAATGGGGTCAAAAGCCAAGCAAGTATTTTATGTGAGTGATCAAGTAGATGCTCGATGGTCAGTTTTCCTAACAAGTCAATCGAAAGATTATCTGATCAAAGAGTCTGGGAGACATTATACTTGAACAAGAAACATTACCATTGCTTCACCGCCTATTGATGTCACCATTGATAATGATGATGACTATATACGCGGGAATGGTGAAGGGTTGTGGGTAGATAATTAAAGGTATATATATTAATTTTGTGATTTTGTTTTTATGTATTTTGTGAAGTTGATACCAGATAATATTTGTGTTTACTTAATTGCAGATTTATGGATTATGGATCCATCATATGATGAAGAGGGAGATCCGTTTGTTGATGATCATGGTAATGTTTTGGAGGGGATTAATCCTACCGCACCAACAAATTCACAAGATAAGAAGTATAGGGGCAAGAAGTGATGGTCGTAATTATGAGGTCGAGTACAATTATTTTGGTCGAGCGATGGGAAAAGGGCGGATCAAGATGAGCAGCACCATCGGTCTTCTATCATACACAACCCTTCCTTTAGATATTGACAATTGGAAACAAATGTCGAAGGATAAAAATGAGACTTTATGGGGTCAAATACAGGTAAGTTATGGTATTAACTATTAAATTTATCTTAACAAATTAATATATTGAAATAAGTTTCATATTTTTGGGTTTGTTTGTGCAGACTATGTTCAAACTTCCAAATTCTGCTATAACAGACGTCCTCAAAGAAACAGGAAAAACATGGAGAAATTGGAAAACAAGACTAACAAAATATCTTATTTATGTATATAAGAATGTAGCTCCTGAGCTTATTTCCAATCCACCATTAGACTACATCGAATATTACGACCCTGAAGATTGGAAAAAATTTGTTGCAAAAAGACTTACCCCAGATTGGGAAGCGATGAGAAAACAAAAACAAGATGCTCAAGCTCAGAACAAGTATCCACATCACTCAGGGCATGGCAGTTATGCACTGGTAGAGCAACAAATGGAAGAGGAATTGGGTAATGAGTTGACCAAATATGACACAGCTGAGATGTGGACACGGGCACGGATGAAAAAGAAAAGAGAAGTTGTTGATGAAGAAGCTCGAGAGGTGATGAAGAAGATTGTAAGTGTTCTTCGATTTTTTTAAAAATAATTTTAATGATTAATGTGTGTGTTAAATTCTAATTAATTTATTTACTATGTATATAGGCAGAATATAGGCAAAAAGTAGCAGAAGGCGAGTTGGTGGAGGAAGGTTCAAACGATAAGCATGGGGGACATGTTAGGGGGGTCGGTGCACATGTCGCTCCCTGTCAATTTTTTCATGTCCCACCACCAAGAAGAAAAAGTCACAAACAAAAAGATGTGGAAGATGCTCGTTATAAAAACCTTGAAGAGAAATGGTGTTAAACTGAAGAAAGGGCACGTCAACAAGAGGAAAAGTTAAACCAGTTGATGACGTATATTGCATCTCAACAGAGCGGTGTGTTTGGATCATCAAATTCATCTGGTTCGGGTGTAGGAGGAGCCTCAAACACGCCACACGCACCATATGCCCCTCCACCACCGACGAAGGCACAATATTCTTCGCCACCACCGACGTGGACATCATATGCTCACCGACCACCCTCATAGCCACCATATGTTCCTCCACCACTGACACAGGCACCATGTGCTCCCCCACCGTTGCGGTCAAATTTTCCTGATGAGGTAATTGTTTCTTATTAATTCATTATTGCATATATTTGATACAGTAAAAATAAACTATTTTATGAAAAAGTGTAACAGATTAATTGGATTGTAAATGATTAATTGTAAGTTGTGTCTTGGTTTGACACAAAATATAGTTGCAGAGGGGAAACTTTTAAGTACCTATTGCACAGAAATACATAGCATTCAACTGCCTCCTGGAAATTATCGTGTGAGAGTTGAGGTAGCCATTCAAGAGAATGCTAGTTTACCATATCCGCTTACAATGGAAGGTTATACATTGGTTGGACAAGCAGTTGGGTATGATGTTGGATGGCCACAACATTGGGTTTTTACTAAACAACAAACGAAAGAGCCACTTGCGCCCTTTACTCAACAGCCAAGACAATCAAAGAAAAGAATAGAAGCATTGGCACAGGAGCCTACAGAAGTGCCTATGACAAGAATGTTGAAGTGTTTGGTGAAGTTTATTGATAAATGGAAAGCTGACCGCGTGGTAGAAATTCCAATTGTTGAAAGGGTATTTGGATTCCAAACTATCGCTCTATTAGGGAATGATGATATCCTCAACTTTTGCAACTATGAGATGGTTGGATAGACTGGGCTAGCATTATATATGAGGTACAATGGTGTTTATAATCTTTTAGTTTATTTAGTTTAACTTGAAATTTAATAGTTTATTACTTTTTTAATTATATGTAGCTTCCTCGATGATTTAGTGAAAACAAAGGGATTGAACCACATGTACACTTTCATGCATCTCGCTTTAGTGTCCACTAATTCAGGAACCAATGAAATACGTGTTAAAAATCTCTTCGATCAATTTCTGCAAATGGAGGTAGAGACACACTTTCTTATTTGTCCTTGGAACAACAAGTAAGTCCACTTAATTTTATATTCATATATTTTTTTTATTGATAAATATCTTACACAAGTTTTTTTATTGTAGCTTTCATTGAATGTTAATATTAATTCAGCCACACAGTCATTCAGTGTCTTTTTTGGATCATGTAAACTCACATTTTCGTCCGGAAATCGAGGAGATAATTATCATGTAAGTTTTTCATATTACTTAATTAATTTATGATTTTATTTCAAACTCATATTTTGGTAAATATTAATATTGTGTGCAGGGCATTTGATCAATATGATACACATCGAAGGCTAAAAGAGTCAATCAATCTAAAATTTTGTGTTCCTAAGGAAAGTAAATTATATTACTTCTCGTATTCAAGTTATTGACATATTTCTATTATAATAACGTGTTAAATATAATACTTAAATTTGGATAACTATGTTGTAATAGTGTCGAAACCAGACTGGGCCAACCGAGTGTGGCTTTTACATTATGAAATTTGATAGAGAGTTGATTTCATAGCCTAGACCGAAGACCTACTTTAAAAATGAGGTATTGTTTTACTTTTTAATTTTCATTTAAACTATCGTTCATGATTTTATTTGGATGATTTCTAACTTATTATTTTAAATATTTTCTAATTAGTTTACGAATATGGGTCCATATTCAGCTGACGAAATCAACGAGATACGGGATGAGTGGACTGAATCAATTACGACATATCTCCGTTAGCAAATGAGCAAGTTGGTGAGGAAATTTTAGTTTAAGTAGGTTTAATACTTAGAAATTTAGAACACAAGAGTACATATATGCATAGATTAACTTTGAAATCTAAATTACTTTTATAGTTTTGATAACAAATGCTAACTCTAAATTTCGTCAGCTTTTTTGTTTCTGCTGCTATTTTTCTATTTCTATTTCTGTTGCTGTTTTTTTTTTATCAAAATAGGCCAGAGAAATTGGCATAAACATTTGCAATTTCTCTGGTTAATACTTTATGTGACAGTTCCCAACTGACGGAAAAAAACTCTTTTTTAACATTTGTGGCAGTGTCCCACTGACGCAAACCAGAGTGGCATTTGCGTCAGTGGGGCACTGCCACAAATGCCAGATTTGTGACAGTGCCCCACTGACGCAAATGCCACTCTGGTTTGCATCATGGGAAATTGTGTCACATATTAAAGTGACGCAAAAACTCAAATGTAGCAGTTATAAACTGACGCAAATGGCCTTTTTTGTTGTAGTTTCATTGTCTTAACATCGTTGTACATTTTGGTCGACCCCGGATGAAGCGAATATGCAGTGGTATGCGCCTATTGCATAATATTATTTCTTAATTCTCCCTTGTCTAGCACATACACTCGGTTTCTATATCGTAGCATGCTGTCTTTTGTCATCGAAAAATCAGCATTCTCCGAGCTCTGTAGAAATGCCATTTTCTTAAAAAGAAATTCATCTTCTTGTTGTTTCTCTTTAATCTTTTCCAGAAGTGTAGACTTGATTGTGAGGTTAGCTAATTGTCCGGTTATTAGTTCAATCCCAGATTATATAATATCTCGTTGTAAGGGTCGCGCCATTCCCTTAAGTACTGATATATTTCTTTAACTTCATCTACTAAGAGCGTCTGCCACAACATTGGCCTTTCTCGAGTGATATAAAATCTCACAATCATAGTCTTTCACTAGCTCCATCCACCTTATTTGCCTCATATTGAGCTCTTTCTGCGTAAAGAAGTACTTTAAGTTCTTCTGGTCCGTATAGATTTTACATTTCTCTCCATGCGAATAGTGTCTCCAAATCTTCAGAGTGAATACCACAACTGCCAATTCTAAGTCATGGGTTGGATATCTCTGCTCATACTCTTTTAGTTGTCTCGAGGCATAGGGGATAACTTTCCCATCTTGCATCAACACGCATCCTAGTCTCTGCTTTGATGTGTCGCAGTACACTACAAACTTGTCATTATTGTTCGTGACACATAGGACTGGTGCCGATATAAGCTTGTCTTTTAACATCTGAAAACTTTCTTCACATTTTTCCGTCCATGTGAATTTATTTTGTTTCCTTGGTAAGGGTATAGCTATCTTAGAGATCCCTTCAACAAATCGTCTGTAATATCCTGCTAAGCCCAGAAAACTCCTCACCTCAGTGGCGCTCTTGGGCATGGGCCAGTCCTTAACTGCTTCTATCTTAGCCGGGTCTACTTCCACCTGATTCTTAGACACAATGTGACCTAGAAAAGCTACCTTTTCTAACTAGAATTCACACTTCTTAAATTTGGAATATAATTGGTGGTTCTTAAGCTGTTCTAACATCAGTCGCAAGTGTTCTTCATGCTTAGCTTTCGTTTTTGAGTAGAACAATTTGTCTTTTATGAACACTACTATGAACTTATCCAAGTAATCCTTGAAAACTCGGTTCATAAGATCCATGAATGTTGCTAGTGTGTTCATTAAGCCAAATGACATTACTAAAAATTCATTGTGTCCATATCTTGTCTTTAAAGCCTTCTTTGGAATGTTTTCTTTCCGTACCCTTAGTTGGTGATACCCCGACCACGAATCTATCTTTGAAAATACCGTGGATCCTTGCAGTTGATCGAAGAGATCATCTTTGCAAGGTAAAGGGTGTTTGTTCTTTATCATCACCTTGTTTAGTTCTCGATAATTGATGCACATTCTCATGCTCCCGTCCTTCTTCTTCACAAAAAGTACTGGTGCACCCCAAGGCAAATAACTAGGTCAGATGAAGCCCTTGTCCAACAACTCCTGTAGTTGCATCTTTAACTAGCTCGGTAGGCGCCATTCTATAGGGAGCCTTCAAGATTGGTGTTGTCTCTCATACCAATTGTATTTCAAACTTAATTTATCTATTTGGATGTAATCCCAATAGATCTTCTGGAAACACCTCAGGGAATTCACAAACAATATGGACATTCTTTGGTTCCAGTTGCGGCTCTCGTGACTTATCCATCACGTTGGCTAGAAACGCTTGGCATCCACTACTAATCAAATTTTGAGCTTTGAGAACTGAGACTAAGGGTATGCGGGTTCGAGAAATGTCTCCTTTATAAGTAAACTTCCCTCTGTCTTCTGTTTTAAAGTTGTTGTCTTACCCTTACAGTCTATTGTTGCTCCATGCTTTGCCAACCAATCCATTCCTAATATCATGTCATACTCTTTAAGGTCTAGCTCAATCAAATCCACTGGTAACTCTCTGCCTTTGAATCTAACTACTATGTCGCACACCTCTCTATTAGATAGTACCTCCGTCGAGGGTAATTCATTAACAAACTTATCTCTAAATAGTTCGTAAGGTTTATCTAAGATATCTATCATATTCATAGAGAGAAAGGAATGTGTAGCTCTTGAATCAAATAAAACATTGCATATTTTACTAGAGATAGTGACCTGACCCGTTACCACTGGATTACTAGTTTCTGCTTCACCTTTAGTAAGAGAAAAAACTCGGCTGGCACAAGCTTGTCGTCTTTCTTTTGGTCATTCAACTTTGGGCATTCCTTTTTAATGTGCCATTCTTGTCCATAATTAAAGAAACCTTTGGTCTTGTATCTGCACTCCCCTGAATGCTTCCTCTTACAGATTGGGCATGGGGGATATTCCACATAGGGTTTCTTATTCCCATTACTTTCTGGTGCAGTCTTACCCTTCTTCTCGTCCCTTTGGTTTTGACCACTGTCATGTTTCCATTTGTGGTTGTTCTGTTCATTATTATTCTTTTTGGCATCCCTTATGGCCGCACTTTCCTTCTAGATCCTTTCTTCCACCTGCTCAGCTTCCAAGGCTACCTCTAATGTTTCTGCATAAGTGGTTATTCCCCATATTAGTTTCACATCACGGGCTATCATAAGTTTTAGTCCCTTCACAAATCTCTGAATTCTTAGCGTATCAGTGGGTACTGTGTCCGCTACAAACTTAGCCAATCGATCAAAATTTCTGGCGTACTCAGTTAAAGTTGAATTCCCTTGAGTTAGCATGATGAATTTGTCCACTTTAGTGGCTAGAATCGTAGGACTATTAAATAGTTGGATGAACTCGCCCCAAGTCATTCTGTTTACATACCTAGTTTGTTTTACCACATCCCACCAGATGCGGGCATCTTTCTTAAGCAAGCTTGAAGCGCATAAGACTCAATCTTCGTTTCCCAGCCGTATGTGTTCTAAAATGGACTCTACCGATCGAAGGCATTCTTCCACTTCTACTGGAATAAATCCACCCTCAAAGTTTAGTGGTTGTTGTTTTCTGAAGCGCTCGTATACTGCCTCATAGCCAGCTCCGCTAGTTTCATAAGTTGTGCTAGAGGAATGACGGGTTGTGCCATATGCTGTTGTTGACCTTGGTTTATTTGTTGCTGAAATTCCTCCTCCATTCTCCTTAATTCCACCCTAAGACAGGCATTTTCTCTTTCTAAATTTACTCTGGCAGTAGTAGCTACTGGTTACTCAGGGGCTTCTGGTATGTCCAAAAACTCTTCATGTATTGAAGCAGTAGGCTCTCCCCTACCTCGTCCTCGTCCACGACCTCGACCTCTTCCTTGGCCTCAACCTCGGCCATTTACTCTTACTGATCTCCTAGGTTTTTGGTCCATAATTTCTCCTGTTTCCCAAAAAGAGAAAAATAAATATAAAAGCTAGAAAAAAAAACAAAATGTTAACTTAGCATATTATACTAATATTTATGAGGTCCATCTATAAACTAAAACTACCCTAATACAACTAAGTCCAACTTGAGTAAATAGACCTTAACAATTGAATTTTCCATGGAGGAGGGCTGGGCTCAGTATGTCGTACCCACTACACAGGCCCAAAAGACAGTAATTTGAACCCTTGCCTTATTAATTGTTATTTATTTTAATTAGATCCAATTTAATAATGCAATGCAAATGTGCCTTCACAAATGGGCTAACCCATAAGAGAGGAATTTAAAATTTACATTTTCAATTGAGCCCATAATATCCTAATATTTACTAAACAATATCATCCAAAAAAAACAAACTTCATTGAAACATAAAAAATTTATTTACAAACTAATAGAATTCTAAAATAAAATAAGATACACTAAAATAAACTAACGATCATGCACTTATATTCTTCTAATCCTCCACATCCGACCCATCTTCTAACATATCCTAAGTGAAGTCTTCATAATCATCTTGGGTGTAGATAAATCTTGAAGTGAAAGGAACATTACTAACAAATACTTCCCTAAGATTATTTGCTAATTGATGTGCTCTTTCACCTATCTCCCCACTTGGTAAATTGATGTCTTCAATAATTCTAAAATTTCGAGAAAACCTATCAATAATTATATCATATTTATCCTCGATTGGTGCACTTTCTTCAAATAAAACCTCATTCCATACTGTCTTTAGGGTCAGTTATTCTCCTTATTTCCTTAACTTTTCTAACAAAAATTGGGTCCATTGTGCTAAATTATGAAAATAGGTCATAAAAGAAAAACATTATTCCACATAAACAAACATATTTTGAAAAATATACTTACTTGGTAACGAGTTGGTCCTTTGTTGCTGTCATGTGTATTTCATGACAACGTTCAGGACCAATATAGTCGGTTCTTTGAAACCACTTATAATGCCCTAACCTCTCATAATTATAATACTGAGAACCAGTGTTGGAACATAAAACATAAATGTTGCTCTTTTATTAAAAAATAACATAAAGTAGAGGGATCCCAGCTTTTACAATAAAAAGATTGGTCTTTAACAAAATTAAATACAAAAACATTTAATTTAAATAAAAAAAATGCATAATAAAGAAACAAAAATCATAATCCCTAGATCTTTTCCAGCAACTACATGGCCTTCACGAATACACCAACAACTATTCAGGTCCTACTCGCCACCGACCATTCTATCCTTAATTTCCTTGATCCACACAATTACACTATAAGGAGTGAGCCCCAAAGCCTAGTAAGGAAAATGCATACAAGAAATCATTTGATTATACATAGCATAACAATACATATCATCATAAATTTATACAAGATTTCATAATAACACTATTCTATCAACATAACTAACTCATATAAAGTCATAAAATATCCTAAGTTATGATCATACACTATTGGTTATATTCATATAGGTCATAATAGTTAATAACAAGCCACGCAAGAAAAAAAAAAAGTGCTTATAAAAAGTTGGCAATCAAGCCCCGAACATCACTTACGTCCGTCATACAATTTTTGACATCCGAGCCTACCGAACATCACTTAGGTCCATCATAAAATTCTGAACATCACTTAAGTCCAGCCACACTTATTTTCTTGTACTTGAAATGTTAGGGTCATACATTCACTTAAGATCATAAACTATATCTATCTAATTTTTCTTTCCTCAACAAAGGTCAAATAACAAGCATGAGAGATTGCAAAACGTAGAAACTAGTTTTACCATAACATATGTTAGACTCCTATCCTCCAAAAGAATTCAACTAATTGAACCAGAATAGAAATCGTACCCAAAGAATATGATTGAAAAAACAAAGTCCACCTTCTTAACTAGTTAACTACTTGAACCCTAATATCATTAAAACCCCATTAATGACCTACTTAAAAAATTATTTACATCACCAAAAAGATAACAAAAGTGACACAAACTTACATTAACGAAACAATACTCGAACCTCCAAAAGCTGAAGAGATCTACAACTTTCGACCAGAAAGCCTTTTTCTTCTCTTCTTCTTAATTTATCAACTCAAAGCTGCCCCTCAATGCTCTTATTTATAGACTTATATGACCTAACACTAATTATTTAAAATTTGAAATCATAAAAATATATAGCCACAATTTCTAGAATATCTATTAAACACTATTGACTTCAGCTACATAGCTTAGCCAAGATTCCCTAGGAGATTATTAGATATTTGAATTATTTATTTATTTTATTTTTATAACTAAAATAAATCTTAAAATCATGCCTATAAGGATTATATAACCAAACATAAACAAGCTAATCCATTAAGTCTATCTACTTTCTTTTTAACGTGATTTTTGAAATTACTTAAGTAATATATATCCTTAGCTTAAACATAACCTCATCCCATAATTGTTTAATCTCCACAACCTCTTTTCATAACCATAGTTAAAACTGCAACTAACTCATCACGTAATATCTTAGTTTTAAATTGATCACTCATATATATTATATCACCGAATACTAGCTGACTAACTAATTGACATTTTCTAATCTATATGTTTTATTATTTTATCATTAAATCAACAAACAAATGTTCAAATTAAAAATCTGTTATGAACGAATTCTCATAACTAAAAGAATATCTAATTCATTTTATCATTAACTAATATCAACTCAAATATATTCAAACTTAAATATCATACCCAAAAACAAATCTAGAGAATTATCTTATTTCTCTTATCAAACCACTATAAGAAATTTTAAAAGAATTATTATTTACATAAATAAATAATAATATCACCCCATTATATATTAATTCAAAAGAAGCAGAAAACTTACTCTAGTTAATTCAAAACTCAAGATAAATGCCAATTTAGTTAATACATGCAATCATCTCACTTTTTTCTAAACTAACTAAAATAATACCACAACTAAAGTATTATTTTTAAATTTATCACAATTTATAAACATATCATAATTAAATAACAAACAAATAGTTAAATAAATAAATTACTTGGGTGAATGCAAGTTTTTAAAAAGATTTTATGACTCATTGACAGTCCTTAAAAAATACATTTTAGGACACCCAATGAGTGTCCTAATAAAATATGTGTGTTCTAAAAAAACCTGAGGAATTAATTTAATAGTGGATTTCAATGGAGACTTTTAAGGGCTAATTTTGGGTGTCCTAAAAGAGTATTTAGGGCTCCCAAAGTGTGCCCTAAAAAATATTAAGTAAAATTGGGGGAAAAAACTTATTGGGTTTGTATTGAGGGGCCTAAGAACCATTTCTTAGAAACACAAAGAAAAAGAAAAAAAAGAAGCTATCGCCATTTTCGAAATAGGGGATTTGGGGCTTAGGGTTTCTACTGTGCTTGGGGTTTGGGGCTGGTGAAGGCGACGACGGCTGGGGTTTGATGGTAGTGAAGGCGACAGTGGCGGCTGGGGTTTGAGGGTTGTGAAGGAAACAGTTGCAATTTGGGTTCTCTCGACAATTGGGGTTCACGGCTGTTGGGGTTCTCGACAGTTTGGGTTCTCGGCACCCCTAGGATTCTCTTCTCCAACAGCGACACTTGAGCTTCTCGTCTCTGGCAGCGGTACTAGCCTTCTTGGCTCTGGCGACAATACTACAGGAGAGGTGACATCATGTATTAATTTTTTTTTTTGCTTCATTTCTTTGATAAATAATGCTTTAAATTCATTAATTATTTAACTCTATATCTGAAATATATTTATTTGTCTTGAATTTTAATTTGTGTATGTGTTAAAGTATTGGATAAATTTGAAATCTCCAATTTTAAATTGAAGTCTCTTGTTTATTTCTTCAATTTTTTTTATAAATAATGATTTTTATTTAATAAATATGTAAATGCTTTCTCTAAAATATATTGATTTGTCTTGAATTTTAATTTGAGTAAGGTTTGGATAAATTTGTAGTTCCGAAATTCATATTGAAGTCTCTCTTATTTTCTAATATTGAGTGGGTAAGTCTTTTATTTGATTTTGTTTATGTTAGATGAAATTTTGGTCAATTGTTTAGTTTCTATTACTAAAAATCTGAAACGTAGAGTAATTATGTATATTAGATAGGTTTCTTTGTTTCAAATTCTTTAAATCTTTATGGATATTACAATCTAATTACAATATTTAGTTATAATAGATAGTAATTGATTGAGGATATTTCATTGTCTTTTTTTTCAATTAATTACAATCTATAGTTATCTTATGAGTTATCTTCTTATGTGGTTGGTTTAATTCTAATGATATATGATAGGATGATTCTTCATATTTTATTCTCTTTTTTTCTTTGGATAGTATTCAATAATATATTTTTAATCTAAAACACAATTCTTTCTTTTTAGTTTTGTTTTCTTATTGAAATATGACATTAGTCAACAAAAAAATGAATGTGTTAGCTATCTTTTGAAAAGTGTAAGCTAGTTTTTAATTTTAAATTGCTTGACTTAATTATATTATATATATTGTTTGGCCACATGACTAACTATGCACATTTTGTTTTTTCTTTTGCTTGGAAATATTATATATTAAAAAATCTTAATTCTTCATTCATGTGTCAACATATATAATATATATTATTACATTCATGCTTACGTACACACTTGAAAGCTTTGTTTAATCAAAACTATTAGTGTAGCAATATTATATAATTATAATTTCTCTTTATACACAATTGCTTAGTATACATAAGAATATATATATATCTAGATATTTCAAAAACTTAGACATGATTTTCCTTGCTATATCTAGATATTTTGATATTTCCTTGCTATGTATATGTATATGCATATATATATATTAGAAATGCATACGTATACACTACTACAAAATCACCCTCTTAGGACACTTTTTTAGGGCACTCACCTAGATGCGAGTCCTAAAAACAAACTCCTAGACATTTTAGGACTCGCGTTGCGAGTCCTTAAAGAATTTCTTTTAGGACTCACTAAGCGAGTCCTAAAAACTATCTATGTCCTAAAAGTTTGAGTTTTTTTTTTTTAAAGAAACACCTCCTAGACTTTTTAGGACGCGAGTCCTAAAAACTTATGTGTATCCTAAAAGTTTGAATTTAAAAAAATTTCAAATTCCTTCAAATTTTTTTAACTAAAATTACGAGAATGTATTTAGGACTCACATTGCGAGTCCTAAAAGAGCGAGTCCTAAAAACTTATGTGTGTTTTAAAATTTGAATTTTAAAAAATTTCAAATTCCCTCCAATTTTTTTAACTAAAATTACGATAATGTTTTTAGGACTCACATTGCGAGTCCTAAAAGAATGCTTTTAGGACTCGCAATGCGAGTCCTAAAAACTTAGTGTGTTCTAAAAATTTAAATTTTAAAAAATTTCTAATTCCCTCCAATTTTTTTAACTAAAATTACGATAATGTTTTTAGGACTCGCATTGTGAGTCCTAAAAGAATGATTTTAGGACTCACATTGCAAGTCCTAAAAACTTAGTGTGTTCTAAAAAATTGAATTTTAAAAAATTTCAAATTCCCTCCAATTTTTTTAACTAAAATTGCGAGTCCTAAAAGAATGATTTTAGGACTCACATTGCGAGTCCTAAAAACTTATGTGTGTTCTAAAAATTTGAATTTTAAAAAATTTTAAATTCCCCCCAATTTTTTTAACTAAAATTATGATAATATTTTTAGGACTCGCATTGCGAGTCCTAAAAACTTATGTGTGTCCTAAAAGTTTGAATTTTAAAAAATTTCAAATTCCCTCCTATTTTTTTAACTAACATTTTACTATTTATTACTTCACAAAGAAAAATAAAACACAACAGCCCATTCTCTCTCTCTCCTTGCTCTCTTCCCCCATTTCTCTCTCTATCTCTCTCTCAAGAACTCCACAACCAAGCCACGGACGGCGGCGCTCCAGCCACCCCTCTCCTACACGCGACGGCGCAATGGACGCAGAAGGTCGGCAACCTTCGACCCCCAGGAGCCCAGCCCCTCACGCGCCGCCCTCTGCCGCCTAAAGTCGTTCGAAGTTGCGGTGGTGCTATTTTTCCTAAACTCTTCCGAGTATTTTTCGACCACCTCGAGCCACCCGAACCCAAACGAACACAACCAATGCATTCATTGTGCTTTGGGAATCAAAACCCACTAAATGATTGATCATTTTCCCGAACCACCACCATGGGGTGGTGGCGCCGCCGTTAATGTCGGAGCTCCGGCGAGAGCTTTGGCTATCAATTAATTTTTAAAAATTAAAAATAAGAATTTTTAGGACTCGCGTTGCGAGTCCTAAAATCTTACTTAAAGGAACTCAATGGGATTTTTTAGGACTCGTATTGTGAGTCCTAAAATACCTTAGTTTTTAAGGCTCTCAAATTAGTAATAACAAGATTTAATTTATTACAAGGTAGCTTAGTAATGGTGGTCTAGTATAGTAATGATGATGACAACATATATGGGAAGTAGTAGAAGAATTTGTCCCTTACATATAGTCGATAGTTTATAGAATTATGTCGAATTTTAAGTATATTGTTGTATGTGTTGGTTCTCTTTTCTTTTTCAAACTCTCTCAGCCTTTAAGAGTGAACAAGTAAGCATGCATGAAGTTGACTATACATGACAATTTGGTATGAATTGATTAAGCATTTTGGACGCAATAACATGACTTGGTCTAATAACAAGAGTGTTAGACTTGCGTCAAATGAACTGCTTTTACAATAAATTAAAAGTCCTCGTGTGATATGGAACATACATCCCACATTTTTTTTATAATGTTGATAATAATGTTTTGGTTAATATTTTAATTGGTCTTAAAGCATTGGACTGGTAGCTAATTGCAAGACGTATGTTGTATTTGATTTATTTTTTTAAAAAAATCAATCTTTTACAATTTTGAATAACTATATAACTTTAGTGGAGTTTGAATATCTTAGATATTCATCCGCAGTGAAGTAGGTTCTGGGAATTTCGTATGATGCTGTGATAACGGAAGGTTGAAAACTTGCATACCTCAGTGAAGTAGATTCTGAGAATTCTATGTGTTGTGGTGATATATGAACGAAAACCTGTGTGTTGTTTGATTTATTTGAATTGTTGGTGTTGATTGTGACAGATGGATAGGCTAGTAAATTAGGGGATATGTTGTTCGATTTTCTATAGATTTTTTTATACTTAAATTTTTTTGTATGTTTATTTTATTTTCTTAATTCGTATTTTTTATTAAAGCAAATAGGCACGATATGGAAAGGGCATGGATGTCAGTTAAGGTTGTTAGTGGAATATAAAAAAGGGGTCGGTGAGTTTCTTAAATTTAGTTTGGATCATACAAAAGATCCAAACTATATTGGTTGTCCTTGTAGTAAGTGTGGAAAATGAAAAAGATGACTGCCACAGTGATAAAAGAGCACTTATATTTCCATGAGATAGACAAAAGTTCTAAAATATGGTATTGGCATGGTGAAGAGCTTCATGTTACTCCGGACCCTCCAAGGATGAATGATTTTCATAATTACAGGCAATTTGATCATGAGGATAATTTAGATGAAATTATTGATGATGCATATTATGAATCAAAAGTATGTCCCATTAAGTTCGAAAATCTTCTAAATGATGCTGAAAAGTCGATTTACCCTGGTTGCACTAAATTTACAAAGTTTTCAACCCTTCTTAGATTCTACAATATGAAAGCCAAAAATGGATGGAGTGATAAAAGTTTCACGGAATTGTTAGTTTTTTTTAAAGATTTATTGCTTGAAGAAAACGAGATGCCCATGTCATTTTATGAGGCTAAGAAAACTATGTGCTAATTAGGCTTGCAATATGAAAAAATACATGCTTGTTCTAATGATTGCGGATTATATCATAATAGCCATGTAGATGCGAATTTGTGTCTTACTTGTGGTGTGTCCAGATGGGGAAAGAAAAGGAATTCAGAGGAAGTTAAGGAAGGAGTACCAGCAAAAGTTTTGTTGTATATTCCACCAATTCCTTGTTTGATTCGGTTTTATCGAAATGTTGATCATGCTATGAATTTGACTTGGCATGCGAATGAGAGAATAAAGGACGGTACACTTAGACATCCTGCTGACTCACCAGAGTGGGAGATAGTGGATTTGAGCTATCAGTACTATAAAACTGGGATTTCCCGACACCCAACCACGATAGTGAACTCTGTTGACTATCGTAATAGCTTAGCGAAACTCTATGCCGACAGTTAAAAATTGTAGGTATAGAGACAAATGCCGACAGCTAATAATTGTCACCGTTGCTTTTGACTGTCGCTATTGACCCCAATGCCAACAGTTAATTCGAGACCAATGTCGACAGTTAAAATGTGTCGCTATTGACCCCAATGCTCATAGTTAATTCGAGACCAATGCCGACAGTTAAAATGTGTCGCTATTGACCCCAACGATGATAGTTAATTCAAGAACAATATCGACAGTTAAACGTTGTCGCTATTGACCCCAACACCGACAGTTAATAAAAGTCCAATGCCGACAGTCATAAAATAACGCCAAAATTCAAATAAAAAATTATAATTAATGAATAGTATAATTTTAAAAATAAACTAAATTATGTAAATATATATTTATAAAAATTATGTATTTATTAAAAACTTTTAAAACTAGATTTTTTTTCTAAATTTTTCATATTATTAACTTTTGTATTTATAATAATTTTAATATCGAAATTTAAATTTATTATTCTTTAACATATTTATAAACTTTTTATTAATTAAAAAAAAGTTGTTTTATTAATTGGAAAAATATTGTAAAAAAATTAATGAATAGTATAATTATAAAAATAAACTAAATTATGTAAACATATATATTTATAAAAATTATGTATTTATTAAAAACTTTTAAAACTAGAATTTTTTTGTTTCTAAATTTTTCATATTATTAACTTTTGTATTTATAATAATTTCTATATCAAAATTTAAATTTATTATTCCTCAACATATTTACAAAATTAACTATAGTATAAACTATTTTATTCTTTAACTACAAGAGTAATAGGCTTTAGCATCTAGTGACAACATTAAAATTCGTCGCTAGAGGTACTTTGAGAGACATGCGGGTATATCTCTTTTATTTAGCGCCAAACCAAATAAAAAAACCCAAACCCAATTTTATTTTCCCTCTGTAACTCTCTCTCCTCTCAGACCCATACCCCAAACCTCTCTGTAAGTCTCTTCCGAAACCCCAAACAACTCCCTCTGTAAGTCTCTTTCCTCTCAACCTCAATCCCCAAACCCCAAACGACTCAACCCCAAACATCTTGCAGACTAAAACCCAAACCCCAATCTTCGAAACCCCAAACACAGACGGCTCCTCCAAGCTCCTTCAAGCTCCATCATAGACGGCGTCTCCAAGCTCTCCTCCAATCTTCCTCTTGGCACTCTACGATATATATATTTAGTTTATTTTATTATTAATATTCTTAACATAATTAGAGATTTTGTCCACAAGAAGACTATCAAGTGTTGAGATTAACGGTTCTTCGAAGCTTCATCGGAGACGTTCTTCCAAGCTCCATCGGAGACAGTTCTTCCGATCTTCCTCTCCATCTACGGTATAGATATATATATATTTAGTTTTTATTATTAGTATTATATATATTTATATAAATATATATTCTTTTGTGACACAGGGTAGTCCGAAATTATTTGAAATGAACAAAAACAACAAAGTATATATATATATATATTTTTTTTTTTATCCTTGATACCATTGTTGTTTTTGAAACATCTTGCTTTAATCAAGGAATTAAATATGATTGCAATTGGGTTGGGTGGCTCTAATGTTATCTTTTGAACTTTTGTTCACTTCTTGTTCCTGATATTACCTTCTTTGATATGTTCTTTTAAGATATTTCTAGTCTTATTTGTTTGTTGGGAATGTTATTTTATTGTTTGTCGATA
Source organism: Humulus lupulus (assembly GCF_963169125.1). Taxonomy (NCBI): domain Eukaryota; kingdom Viridiplantae; phylum Streptophyta; class Magnoliopsida; order Rosales; family Cannabaceae; genus Humulus; species Humulus lupulus. The sequence goes on along the minus strand of NC_084794.1, from coordinate 116,576,601 downwards.
TATCTATTATATTACTTCAGTCTCTTGATGATGACATTACAATTTTATGGTATTTGTTGTGTTCCTTTTTTACTTAATACTTTTAATCTGTTTATGATCGAATTTTCTAATCCTTATGTGCTACTAAAATTATTTCCTACAAGCACCTCTGCATAATTCTTAGTTTGTATTTTTCTGACTTGGAACATGGTTGTAAGCTGACTTGATATGTTCTTTTGTTCCTGCTGCTATTGTTGTAACTATGAACACATATAGATACATATATTAGTGTTCATTAATAAATTTAATTAGTAGATATAGTTATGATCTAATAAAGTTTTTTATTATATCAGTTAGTGTCGATTGTTTAAATTGCTTGTGGTTTCCAAAGAATTGAAACTAGTGTTGTTTCACTATGTTTTTTAGATAGAAAAATTTGGGATTTAGGAAAGCTATGTTTTATTAAACTTTAATCACGCAAAATAGAACTCACATACACGTTAATATATCTTGTCAGAGTTGTTTGCAAAATATATGTATGGACATTAGATGTTTGCATGAATTAAGATTTATGATTTCCTGAAATAATTTAAGAATTTCTACTCAAACATGGATTGGATTCAATGCTGATGTTTCTTATATTTAGTGTGTATTACTGCATGTATTTAGTTTTGTTCTTTCACTGTGTTCTACAATCATAGGTTGGGATTCTACATTTTTTTTTCTTCTTTTCAGAAACACAAATTCCTACAAATTTTTCATGATTGCAAATTTCAATATCTTATTACATTTTGATTATTTTGAGAGGGCATTATAATTAGGTTGCAAAGTGAACTGTGTAATTTTTCTTTGCATGTGTAGGGCTAGTCCATAAAAAATTGTTATTCCTTTAGCCAAGTAATACAAGACAATGTGTTGAAACCAAATATCTCTTGGCATACATTTTCATATGATGTTTGAAGCCGAAGAGTCTGGAACAAGAAGGTAGCAATACTTGAATCTTTATTCTTGTTCTGATAATAGCTGGACAAAAGAATCTGACATTGGTTTATGCTTAGATTTTCTTGGATCTAAATTAACATATTGCCTTCTAAAATTCAAGAATATTTTCTGTAATACTGATGAATAAGGATAATTTTGGGCTGAAAGCAAAATGAATTCCTTTGGCAGGTATATGGGTACAATCACGGATATTAGTGATCTTGATCCCGCTAGATGGAAGAATTCACAATGGCGTAATTTGCAGGTTAGCTGATGGGGCAACTTGTTTCTTTTTTCCTCTCTTCATTTGATGTTATTAGTATTTTTCTTATTATTATTGTAGAATACTAACGTCATTTGTTTGTATACTTGATTAGGCTAGTTGGGACGAATCAACTGCTGGGGAAAGGCGTAATAGGGTGTCAATCTAGGAGATTGAACCTGTAATTTTTATTTGACTAAATGATTCTTTTTTGAGTTATTAATTATTTACTTTGTAAATCTAGTTATATATTTTTTAAAGTCAAGACGTTATGTTTATAGACAAGACTATATGATTTTTGAGTCAAGTAGTAGGGTTATATTTGTCCAAAATTTCTATGATTAGATTTGTAAATACTTTGTATAAGTATTGTTATTTTAATTTATATTTTTTTAGATTTGTATGTAAATGTTTCATTTAAATTATAATTTTTAATTTAAAATAAAAATAAATAAATTTTTTGTAAGCAATGACGACACCTAATAACTGTCGGCATTGCCAGCAACAACGATACCTAATAACTGTCAGCGTTGCCAGCAACGATGACACCTAATAACTGTTGGCGTAGCCAGCAATGGCGACACCTAATAACTGTCAGCGTAGTCAGCAACGGCGACACTTAATAACTGTCGGCGTTGCTAGCAACGGCAACACCTAATAACTATCGGCGTAGCTACCCTTATGCCAGCATAGGAAAATACGACAGTTAGTTGACTGTCCTCGTTGCTCAATAGAGACAGTTAAAAACTGTCGAGAAATCCCATTTTTGTAGTAGTGCGTATTGACGTCTACTTAGCTCCCCTAATTGATGACTTGAAAACTTTATGGAATGAAGGGGTTAGGGCTTATGAGCATACCAAAAAGAAGAGTTTACCATTTGAGTTGTGTTGTTATGGACAATAAAAAACTTCCCCACTCATGGAAATTTATCCGGTTATAGTGTAAAAGGATACAAAGCTTGTCCTATTTGTGAGGAGAAGACTTTTTCACAATATTTGCAACATTCTCGTAAGGTGTGCTATATGGGACATAGAAAATTCTTGCCCCTGAGACATTATTTTAGAACTTGAAAAAATGCATTCAATGGTGAACAAGAGTTTGGTTTGGCTCCACAACTTTTGACTGAGAATCAAGTACTTAATAAAGTATGTGCAATTCAGTTTAAGGTAGGAAAGCCTATTGTTTGTCCAATTAAGAAGAGGAAGGGTCGTGGAAATGGCATTGGCAATGATAAGACTAAAGTTAGTATGACTAGTCCAGATGAGTCTATAAGTATTTGGAAGAAAAAATAAATTTTCTTTGAGCTTGAATATTGAGAACACTTACTTTTGCGACATAATTTAGATTTTATGCACATCAAGAAAAATATGTGTGATAGTCTAATAGGAACTTTGTTAAATATTCCTAGTAAATGTAAGAATGACATTAAAGCTCGGAAAGACTTGGCTGTAATGAGATTGTGAAAAAAGCCACATCCAAAAGTTGGCCCTAAGAGAACATTTTTACCGACAGCTTGTTACACACTCACCAAGGATGAGAAAATACACTACACCAATAACACCTTTCAGTAAGAGTGAAAAGGTATTATTGAATACATACCATAACACTTTTTGATGTCTTAAGGAAAGTGGTATTATCGTAGATGATGAAACTTTTCATAATGCTTTTTTTATACTTATTAAATTGTGTTATAGTATTGTAGACAATAACATTGTTTTAACATTATTTTAATACTTTTATAATCTTTACTTATTATTATGTTTATTAAATGGCATAACACATTTTCCTGCTTATACAAAAGTATTATAGCATATTATGCTATATTACATTTTTTGACATTATTTGAATTTTTAGATAAGTTTTACTTTGACATTATTTGAAGGTTTAGATAAGTTTACATTATGTTGTATATATTATTCAATGCAAAAGGACCAATCATATCTCATTTAGTTACTCCATTCATGTAACTTTAGCAAACCAATATATATCATTTTGAGAAAATTTTACACACCTATATAAAAAAAAGACAGAAAAAATTGCAGTAAATTGGATCTAGTACTAACATTCCAAAATGAAAAAGGAAAATAACAAATTAGTACAAAAAAAAAAAAATAGACAATGCTACAAAAAAATGCTAACTAAAAGGTTATCTTAGTTTATACACAGGCCATTAGTTTTACTTCATAAAAATGCTAAATTATTAGCAAAAGCAAAATAACCCAACGACCAAACACAATTCACTTACAATTAAGCTACTCAACATATTCCATTGTATGCTATGATTATATCTCCTAGTTGTTAAATACAAATTTTATCTCCTCCTATTAATATTGATGCAACTTTCTCTTGCCACTAGTTAAATAGGAAAACAATTTTATCAAATATTGACTCAAAGGATTAAAAGAAATTAACGAGTAAAGTCAATGTTTCCAAATAAAATAGAAAGACTGCTACTTTAGAAAATCCACAACTCAAAATACGACAAAAATCTCAGTCTCATAAAAAAATTCTTTCATTGCCCCCCAAAAAAAAAGGCTGAGATTAGCTAAGCTAAGCTACTAACTGATTCCAATCAAATATTATAAAATCTAATTAGCTAAGCAAGCTAGAAATCAATTCAAATATCAAAAAATAAAGACAGAAAATAATGTATGACATATATATTGATGTGTATATTCAATATGACAGTGCCTCTATGCAAGACATAAACTAGTCATAAGTGTACTTACTGCTCATGGAATATGAGAATTTCTTACAAGACTGCCATGATCCAAGATTCGTGGAAATTGAACCTACAAAACCAAACACATCAAAGTTAAGTCAAGAGATGCTATAAACCCAATATCCTAGAACTCAATGGTAATGTTGTAGTGCACCAATTTATTTATTTATTTAATTTTGTGCTTTGTTTTATTTAATTGTTAAGTGATGTGAATTATTTTATTTATTTGTTTAAATTGGTTGTTAGAAATTGTTTGAATTTGATTGTTAATTATTTATTTATTAATTTAATTTGTGAATAATTGAGTTTTGGTTGAATGCACCAAGGTGCATGGTAGGTAGTGATGCACCCTAATAATTAACTGTGTGCATGTGCATGGTTTCATGGTGCACTTGCATAAAATTTTCTACACTTTTATTAGGATAATTTTAATTAATTAAAATGAAGAAAAAGAATTAAGAAAGGGAAAGAGAGTGGAGAGCAAGGGTGGGAAAAGGGGAAAGGATTGTTCTCATTTATTTTCTTCAATCAAATAAAATCAAAATAAAAGAAAATAAGCAAGAAGAGGAAACTTACCTTGTTTTTCATTAGGCTATTATTGGCTAGGTTAGAATAAAGAGGGAAGGAAAGAAGAGAAGAGCATTTTTGCTCCTTGGGTTGGCGTGCAAAAGAGAAGAGAGAGAGAGGGAGAGCACAAGAACTAGAGAGAGAGAGAAGAGAAAGAAGGAGAAGAGAAGGGGAGGATTTTGAAGGTCTTAGGTAAGTGGTCTTAAGTTTATGGTATGAATTCTCTAAGATATATCTTTATTTTCTTGATTCTAAGAACAACCTCCTTCTATTTGTTTTGATTTTTGAAATCCTTAGGAGAGTTTGATCAAAGGTGGTGGCCATTGTTTTGGTCCTTGAGTTCTAGCAAGAGAGGTAATGGGTAAACCCCTTTTTGGTCTTATGATTTTGTTGTTCTTATATTTTGTTTCTTGTGATTTGAGAATATTTTTTGAGAATGATGATATATTGTTTTGTCCTCCTTTGATTGATGGTTGCTTGTTAGTTTTGATTTGTGTTTGATTGCTATGGGGGTTTCGGCCAAGCATGTGTAGGGGATTCTTATCATATTTTTTTTATGTGCTATGTTGGATTCATGTTCTAGGGTTCTTGTTTTCTAATGAACTTTGAAAATCACACCTTTAGTTTGGAGAGATGATTATTTTTTTTAAAAAAAACCAAGCATGTTGAGAATAAATAATGAATCTTCTTGTATGTTCTTGATGGAGATCTAATGATTTGGTTCTTATAAAGCATGACAATTTTTTGATATACTTTGTTGTTGAATCCTAGGTGTGTTTCGACCTAGGGGTATGTTTAGGGTTGTGATGTTTTTTTTCATGATCTTGTAAGATGCAAAAAGAAAACATGAGATGATGATGAGGGATTTGGCTAAAAGGGTGTAATGCATGATGAGTTGTTTGATTTTTGTGTCACCCACGCATATTACATGCTAGGTTAATTGGACAAGTGAAAGGATTTGGCTTAAATCTTTATAAATTTATGTATTGGTGGTACATGAATGTTCATATTTGAGTTTTGAAAAGCATGAGTTTAAAATGAATTTTATGATGAATATTGCTTGCTGATTTTGTGTATAAGTGGTATGAAATATGATGAAAATAATGATTTGCATGCATAAATATTTTTTGCAAGTGCTATGATGATTTTATGAAATTAAAAGGGTATTTTAATTTACATTAAAATGATATTTTTACTCAAATAAATACCTACAGTTTTTTTTATATTTTATAAGGAAAATATGAGTTTTAATTACAAGATGGTGGTCTTTTAGGGTTTAAATTGTTGCTAGAAGTTTTGGTGAAATAAAAAAGAAGTTTGTGTATTTGATGAAATAATATAATATCGTAAAATATGTATATATTAAAAAATGATATTGTAAATGCAACCTTGAATGTTCACATTTTAATAAGTATTCACTTGTGATTTTTAAACAAAATAATGGTGGCTGAAATTTTAGTTTAATAAATTAAAGATAATTATTTTGGTTATCACATATGAGTTTACACTACATAAATTAAGCCTTAAGTAATACAGGCAAATATATATTTTTCTCACACTTAAAATTTATATTTTTCTCACATCAAATCTTGTAATTTTATTAATTTAAATAAAATGTTATTTTCTAAAGGAAACATGATATTTACAAGTACCTTTAGATAAATTCAAGTTTTTGTTATTTTATATGCAATTTAAAAATAATAAATGGAATTATTATATTTTTAAAAATGGCTAAATAAATTATTTTTATGAATTAAAAATAACGTCGTATGAGGTTTAATCAACTTAGGGATTTTAAAAGAAATAAATAATGGTGAGAAATCATATTGCTAAATCTTTATTTTGAAAGGGTTAGAAATAAGTGTAGAAATAATTATCGTTTTTAACGTTACTTTTTAACAACGCTCCCACGTATGCATGTCGCATGCAAATGCACTTTTACGTTAAAAAATATGTCTATTATTCAACCATATAATTTTTACTTAAAAACCATGCATGGATAATAGGTAAAATTGACATTATTCTTTTGTGATTCTATGTGAAAAATGTGCATGTTTGGAAATTAGGTGTAAATTGCACCATTTGTGCATGACCCATGCACACATGGGATATGTGAGTTGGGCATAAGAAAATCTTATTTGATGCTAAATAATGCTATTTGATTATGGTTATAGGCTCGTTGTGAAGTTTGTTTAATTTTTTCTTTGCTTGGACCTAAGGTAAGGAAGTTTGATAGAATTCTATTTATTTATGCTATGAACGGTAAGATGGGTTTGTTTGAGGTTAAATGTTACGTATGATGATGTACCATGTGGTATGACGTATGAAATGCTATTTTGAGATGATATAATGAATTTGATGAATCATGTATTTCCTTTGTGTTGATATGACAGGAATGCATGTATTTTGTATGTTGTATGAAAAGCAAATGATTGTTAGCGTGTTGAACGTGACACGAGAAAGGGGTTACAGAGGATATATAGACATAACCCGAGTTACTAAGGATATAAAGACGTAACTCATAGGGGGGATGAGCCAAGGTTATTCAAGGACCAGAAACTCCTGTTTACCTAAAGATGTGACATGGACAAGAAAGGAGCCATGTTCACAAAGATATGATGATGATGTTTATGACGATGATGTTTATGATAATGATGTTAGAATATGTTAATGATATATGATGCATGATAATGGTGTATGATGATAACATTTATGTATGATGTATGATGGTGACGTTAAGTATGATGTATATGATGTGGTAATGTAAGGAGTTCCGACATCAGAATGTGTATGGCGTGGGGGTATCCTATGGGCGAGTAAACAATCAGCTTAAACGCCACTTTTAAAGAATGATGTTATGTTTTATTTTGGTTTTAGAACTTATCAGTGGGACTTGAACTATATTTATTTTTAAAAATGTTGCATGAGAACTTTTATTTTATTTTAAACTATTGGGCCAAACTTGCATGTTGTAACAAGGTCCCACTGAAATTTTCATATATTAAGAGGTTTTTCTTCTATAAGTTTATGAGCATGGAGATGTTTTACAAAGTATTAGTCTAGGACGTTTTACAAATGTGAAATGATAGATAAAAGTGGAAGAGCCAAAACATCAAACATTATGAAGACAAAATATATACACAAAACTTAGATTTGCAGTTTTTCTATATCTAAAATAGAGGGGGACCCATAACAAGAGCAAAAAATACATCTAAGTACAATATCTGTGAATGTAATGAACTAGCATGAGATTTTTTTGTACCTACAATACAGGACCAGAGTAAGAGATCAGTATAACAAGCTTAAAAAAATTCAAAGCTCCACAAATATACAATATATAAAGTAACTTTAAATAAAGTCCATAATCTTTAATATTGTCTTAGTTTAGACAAAGTTCAAGCAAGTTTATTTATTCTCCATAGCCTTAAATAGAGAAAAACTAGGTGTTTTTGTTGGGGTTTTGTGCCCTAATTAAAACTCAATTTCTTTGTAATCTCATTTTATTATCAATAAAAGAATAGAATTCATTAATTGACTTGGTCAACCACTTTTCTGACAAGTTTTATTTTCATGACTATTTGTTTAATATAAACTTCTTTTAAATCCCGAGCATATAGCTAATCGTATTTATAGTGACGTAATCACAATGGAATATAAACATGATTATATGTTCAAAATAAGTTAGTCCTAAGATTAGTCAGTGCACATGATTTACACTGACTTTCCAATCTACGATATGATCTACTTACACATTGTGGTGTTATGTTCTTATTAGCAAAGTAAATAAGATCGGATGTCTTTGTTACATCGAACAGGAGCGATATTGACAGTTGATAAGATGAGTAAACATACTGTTATTATCTATTCTAGTCGTATCATATAGTTGACCATAGGTCAATTCAATCTCAATTCTGAGTGGTTAGTATTCTAACTGATTGTATTATTTGAGTTATTTGACTTGTTTGTTACCAGCTTACCCGACGGACTAGCTTATACTTACATCTTGGGAACTCGATAGTATAATTAAGTGGGAGCATTAATCATAGATATGAATATCTATAGCTTCTGATGAAGAAGTGAAACTATGGTTTCCTTTTAGTCTGGTTCAAGGTGTTAAATGATAGAGATCTCATTTCAGTAATTATTTTAGTTTGCTGAAATATCATTTACAAGGAACTATCTGCTTTAAGGATAAAACTCAATGAGGGGTAAAAGAGTATTTTAGTCCCATCTCATTGTAGACTGTCTATAGAAGATTGAGTGACAAAACACCTTTAGAACGCTGAAATGGTCGTGAACCTAATATATGCCATTATAGAATATGGGGGTGTCCCGCCCACGTCCTGAGGAAAAAGGAAGGAAAGCTAGAACCGCGAACTGAAGTTTGCATATTTGTTGGCTATCCTATAGGTACTCGGGGTGGAATTTTCTATAGTCATTCAAAAAAGAATGTGTTTACTTCTACGAATGCTGCGTTTATGGAAAATTACTATGTCCAAAACTTCAAACCTCACAGCAAAGTAGTTTTAGAGGAGATGATTACAGAATTGACTCCAACCAATGTTCCATCATCATCAATGTGAGTTGAAAATGAAATTCCCACTCTTCATATCCAACCGACGCAATTCAATTTAAATGAAGAGAGTACCACTGTTCCTAAGCAAACAGTCATAGAGCCTCGTCGTAGTGGGAGGGTTTCTAGGAACCCAGTTCACTATGGTTTGGATGGTGAAACCAATATGGTTGTTGATGACACTAGTGATGATGATGTGTTGTCTTTCAAACAAGAAATGGCTAGCCTTGAAAAGGAACCATGGCTCAAAGCCATGAAATAGGAAATGGAGTCCATGTACTCAAATTCTGTCTGGGATCTTGTGGAAGCACCTGGTGACTTTAGGGCCATTGGGTGCAAGTGGATCTACAAGAATAAATGAGGTGTTGATGGAAATATCGAGACTTATAAAGCTCTATTAGTTGCAAAGGGGTGTACCCAAAGAGAAGGCGTGGATTATGAGGAAACTTTTAGTCTGGTAGCCATGCTTATGTCCATACGCATCCTCATATCCATAGCAGCTGCTCTCGACTATGAGATTTGGAAAATGGACTTGAAGATAGCTTTTCTTAATGGAAAGCTTGACAAAGTCATTTATATGGATCAGCCAGAAGGATTTAAAGTAGCTGGGCAAGAAGGAAAAGTTTACAAGTTGAATAGGTCCATTTATAGTAACGTTAAAAGTCAGCATAAGGATATGTTGACCCCTTGGATTATAGTTATCCCCTTACATACTTTTGCGGGTGCTTATTTTTTCTTGCGAGAAGCATCCTTCTCGTCATTAGGCATAGTACTATTTTTGCAAGCATCTTCTTTGAGACCCTTTTTGCAAGCGTCTACTTTGAGACCCTTTTTGGAGGCGTCTACTTTTGAGACCCTTTTTGCAGGTGTCTACTTTTGAGACCCTTTTTGCAAGCGTCTACTTTAGAGACCCTTTTTGCAGTAGTCTACTTTTGAGACCCTTTTTTGCAGGCGTCTACTTTTGAGACCCTTTTTGCAGGCGTCTACTTTTGAGACCCCTTTTGGAAGCGTCTACTTTTGAGACCCTTTGTGCAGGCGTCTACTTTTGAGACCCTTTTTGCAAGCGTCTACTTTTGAGACCCTTTTTGCAGGCGTCTACTTTTGAGACCCTTTTTGCAGGCATCTAATTTTGAGACCCTTTCTGCAGGCGTCTACTTTTGAGACCCTTTTCGCAAGCGTCTACTTTTGAGACCCTTTTTGCAATTTTTGAGGTGATCTCCCCTCGGGTCAGGACTTTCATGGTTAGATGGTCTTCATTCAATCTCAAACTTGGTCAGCGACCCCTCTAGCACGACGCCCCCTTCTATATGGAATCTTCAGACGTATTGGTTGTAGGGCGACTGGAGGAAGGTTTTCTTTCTTCAACATGCGAGTTCTTACGACCCTCTTCCACTCATATGTACTTCTGTGCTCTCTCGAAGAAATCATCTAAATTTAAAACTTCTCTTTTAACCATGTTATCCCATAGCTTGCTCCCTGGATGAACTCCGCTGTAATAGCCATCTTGAGCTCCGCTTTGGTTAAAATTCCCACCTTGGTTGCTTCTATATTGAACCTATGGATATAGTTCTTCAAACATTCATTCTCGCCTTGTTTTATGTTAGCGAGGCTGGTAATTGGCATGACGTGATCACAGACTGCATGGTGTTGTTGAAGAAATTCATCAGAGAATTACTGCCATGACTTAATTGTTCCTGGCCTTAACCTCTTGAACCACTTGTGCAACTCCTTTAAGCGTAACGACAAAGCAATGACACTTTGCCCTGTTGTTGATCCCTCTTAACCTCATCAAGTTATTGAAGGAGTCTAAGTGATACTTTGGGTCTGTAGTGCCCTCGTACGGAGTCATGCGAGGCTCTCTGAAGCCGGTGGGCATTTGCTCAGTCTGGATCTCCATTGTGAAGGGCAAATCATGGTCAAATTCTTCATCATCTTTGTGCCCCCCAAGTGCAGTAGTAATCTTGCCTCGAGGGCTTCGCAATTTGGTGTCTAGTCCCATCGTCTTTTTGCTTGAGGAGTCTCGCGGGTTCTCAGACTGAACCCTTGCTTTGGTTGTGTTCCTCGGGGGAACCGCGGGGGGCGTGTTTTTTACTTCAGACCTTTTTCCATCGAGATTTTCTCTTAAGCTAGGGGGCGCTTCTTTTGAGGTGACTTCTACTTCATTCTTACGACCATCGTCTTCCCTCCGCCTTTGCTCCTGGGGGCATTTCGTCGACCTAAGTCCCCCATGGGACTTTTTTGGGGAAGTTTTACTGGTGGAAATTCGGGTTCTCCCATGATCTACGGGGACAACGTTTTCCCCTTTTTCATGCTCCTTCTCTTTACACTAAGGAAGGGGTATGCTTGACTTTCCTTGCAATAGGTCGTTTAAGATCTCCTGCATGTTCTCTATCGTTGTATCCAGCCTTCGAGTCTTTTTATGTAACTCGCGAATCTCATCCTTGTATGAGTGAGTCCTTGAGCTGGAACTTACCAAGCGTACCATGGGACCCTTGCCTGGCCATTGTGTTGATGGACCTGGGTTGTGTTGGCCTGAGCGTGGTGCTACCGGGGGCCAGTGAAGGGAATGCACTGGCGGCTCTAAATGATCTCCGTCGAGCCGGATGGACGGGGACGATGCTTCTTCTGCCTCCTTTGGGGGAAGAGGTTCCTCTGATCTATCTTCATGCCTAGGCGGAGGGGGATCTTTCTTGGGAGCCCTCTGCTCTATTCCGTCCCAGCGAACCTCATCATCTTTTAGTTACCGTAGGCGTTTTAAACGTCTTAGCATCTTTCTTTGTTGTAAGTGATGAAAGAACGTTGGATTGATGTCTGTTCTTCCCATAGACGGCGCCAAACTGTTGATGGTGAAATATCATCAACGAAATCAGATCAGAAAACTCAAAGATAAGTATGGAGATATTTAGATTTAGATAAGAACTTAGAATAAGCTTAAGGAAAGGTAAAACACAGATAACAATGGAGTAAGCCTTTGTATATGGCACAATAGCCTGAGTGTACAATGAGTTTTCCAACCCCTTTGCTGGAGGGGTGAAAGTCTATATATATTGGAACTCTAATGGCTCCTGGTACATCGTGGTCCCAAGGGACAAGATGGTACATAGGTACACTGTCAGGGTTGTGGCACAGGTCGTAGTGGTGTTGAAGGAGTGGTGGTCGGCTCTAGTACATGTCAGGGGACTGCAAAAGTACTCCTGTCTTTGTACGGACCTCATAAGTGTGCTGAGGGAGTCCTCACCATCTACCATTATTGTACTGCCACTACTTGTCTGGTGTGGACATCGTATCCGTACTCTAATTCCTCTTGGTTAGTAGATACATTTCCTACATGTACTAGCTCTTTGAGTCATACATGAGTTCTTACTCTCACAAGGCACCTTATTCCCATGAGTTTAATGTATTGAAACCCTTATGCACTACCTTGGATGACATGGTTCCAAGATGCTTGTGAGAGAAGGCCCTCACGACAGCCCTGATGGGCTCGAGGCCCTGAGGGGCGCAAGGCGCTAAGGGGCGAGGCACTGATGGGCGCGAGGCTCTGAGGGGTGCGAGGCCTTGATGGGCACGAGGCGCTGAGGGGAGCAAGGCGCTGAGGGGCGCGAGGCGCTGATAGGTGCGAGATACTAAAGGGCGCGAGGCGCTGAGAGGCTTGAGGAGCTGATGGGCGTGGTCCATAGGTGCGCATCATCTAAGTGCAAGACGGAGGCCACGAGACCATAAAGCCAAAGTTGCTTGGGTGCCGCGAGATGCATGTGCAAGATGGTGCCTAGGCCTCGTCCGTTGGTGCGCATCACCTAAGCGCGAGACGGGGGCCGTTGCTACATGAGGAGCAAGGTGGCTGGAACACTTGCGCGAGATGGCACCTGGGCGAGACCCATAGATGTGCAAGACCATGGGGTCTCCATTGAGGCGGGCGAGGCGAGATGCATGGGCGGCTGGAGCACCCACGCGAGGCCTTCCTGGCTGAGACTAAGATGTGCGCGTGAGGCCCTCCTGGCTGAGACACCAGCGCGCATGTGAGGCCCTCCTGGCCGAGACACCAGTTCGCACATGAGGCCCTCCTGGCCGAGACACCAGCATGTGTGCGAGGCCACCAGCGTGCGTGTGAGGCCCTCCTGGCCAAGGCATCAGTGTGCGGGGCTCCTTGGCCGCATGTGAGGCGGGATGGTCCCGTTGAGCATGTGGGTCTTGCCAGGCGAATGGTGCGTGGTTCCTTGGCATAAGGTGACTTAGTCTCCAGAAAGGCAGAGACTTATGGAGTTTTAAGAGTTTTGGGCAGAACGTGGTCTCATGAGACCTATGGGCTCGAGCCCAATGACATGACTAAATGACTGTTATCCCTGTGCTCCAACCAGGGACTATAGATTTTTTTTCTTTGGTGAAGTTTTGGCATCCACAGATACAGAGAGAAGAAGAGAAAATAACAAAGAGACTTAGAAAATGACTTGTGTTTAGAGAGAATATAAAACTATCTGAAAACTAGTGATTAAACTTATCTGTCGTATGTCTTGACTTGTCTCTAAGCACTCCTTTTATAGACTCAATTAGGCCATTTAATTTAATTAAAAAATCAATAAAATAATAGCCAATTTGAAGCCCTAGGTCGAAATTATCATGAGCTTTAGGCCCGTAAAAATTCTCATTTTATTATAAGCCCATTGGACTTAAAATCAATGTCTGTATTATTTTCTATTGATTTAATTAATTAAATAATTATTTAAATCATTTATCAAATTAATTATTTATAATTTGAACCTCGAATTAAACTTATTTATTAAGTTAGATACCAATTTATCTTAATTAATAAATCTGCCCTAATTTATCTTTTCTTCTCAAAAATACATAACTCTATGAAACTATCCAAAATTGACCTGGTCAACTTTGATAATTCTAATTGATAATTAAATCAATTAATAAAGACTATCTAGCTGATTTTATCCAAGGTACAATGGGGACCATGGGCCTATGAAATCAAGCTCCAATAAGTTATCATAAATCTAACAAATAAATTTACTAACTTATTAATTCCTCGTGACTCCATTATAGACTCGGAATTGCACTCTTGAATTCATAGAACGCTCTATAACAAATATAGATACGCTATTAATTATTCATTGTTACAACCATAATTGTCACTCAATCCTTTATAGACGATCTACAATGAGATGGGACTAAAATACAGTTTTACCCCTCATTGTATTTTATCCTTAAATCACTTAGTTCCTTGTAAATGATATTTTAGTAAACTAATTTAATTACTGAAATGAGATCTCTATCATTTAACACCTTACACCAAACTAAAAGGAAACCATCGTTTCACTTCTTCATCAGAAGCTATAGATGTTCATATCTATGATTAACACCCCCACTCAATTAGACTACCGAATTCCCAAGATGTAAGTATGGGCTAGTATGTAGGGTAAGCTGGTAATGATCAAGTCAAAGAACTCAAATAATACAATTAGTCATAATACTAACCACTAAGAATTGAGATTGAATTGACCTATGGTCAACTATATGATATGACTAGAATAGATAATAATAGTATGTTTACTTATCTTATCAACTGTCAATATCGGTCCAGTCTGATGTAACAAATACATCCGATCTTTATCTACTTTGCTAATGTTCTAGAAAGAACATAACACTGTAATGTGTAAGTAGATCATATTGTAGAATGACAAGTTAGTGTAAAATCCTGTGCACTGACTAATGTTAGGACTAACTTATTTTGAACATATAATCATATTTATATTCCACTGTGATTTCGTCACTATAAATACGATTAGCTATATGCTCGGGATTTAATAGAAGTTTATATTAAACAAATAATCATGAAAATAAAACATGTGAGCAAAATGATTGACTAAGTCAAAAAATGATTTCTATTATTTTATTGATAATAAAATGAGATTACAAAGAATTTGGATTTTAATTAGGTCATAAAATCCCAACAAACTACCACTTCCACTAATTGAAACTAATGCCTTAATTCTACTAATCCCATTTCCTAGATATGCTTATCAAATGTAGCTTCTGGTAGTGTCTTTGTAAATTGATCCGCAAGATTGGCTTCCGTTGCAATCTTCATAACCTTTACATCTCCCCTGGCCACATATTCTCAAATAATGTAATACTTCCTTTCTATATGCTTACTCCTCTTATGACTTCGAGGTTCTTCCAAGTTGGCTATCGCTCCTGTATTGTCACAAAACAACACAAGCGGTTTATCCATTTCTGGAATAACACCAAGATCCGAATAGAACATCATTAGCTAGACTATTTCCTAAGATGCTTCTGACGCGGCTATGTGCTCAGCCTCCATGGTGGAATCTGAGATTGCAGATTGCTTTACATTTATCCAAATCACAGCTCCTCCCCTAAGAGTAAACACCATTCCAGAAGTAGACTTCTTGTCATCGACATCAGTCTGAAAATATGAATTGGTGTAGCGTACAGGGTTCAGAACACCACCCTTGTAGACTAACATATAATCCCTAGTCCGTCTCAAATACTTCAGGATATGCTTAACTGCTATCCAATGTTCCGGTCTTGGGTTTGACTGATACCTGCTCACTACTCCCACTACATAGCAGATATCTGGTCTAGTACACAACATGGCATACATCAGACTTCCAACTGCGGATGTGTAAGGAACTTTTCTCATTGCATCTTCCTCTTCAGGAGTCTGGAGAGACTGCATCTTTGAAAGATGAATTCCATGGTAGGATGGTAGACGTCCTTTCTTGGAGTTTTTCATTAAGAAATGTTCAAGCACATTATCAATGTATGCTGCTTGAGATAGAGCTAAGAGGCTGTTCTTTCTATCCCTGATAATACGGATACCTAGAACATAACTTGCTTCACCCAAATCCTTCATCTAGAATTGAGTGCTCAGCCAATTCTTCACATCTAATAATTTCTTAACATTGTTTCCAATGAGTAAGATATCATCCACATAAAGAACCAGGAATACCTCTATTTGCTTTGCCTTCAGTTGGTAAACACAGGGATCATCAATATTTTGTTCAAAGCCATATGTTTTGATTATTTCATCAAACCTAAGATTCCAGGAACGAGAAGCTTGCTTAAGTCCATAGATGGACCTATTCAACTTGCAAACTTTTCCTTCTTGTCCAGCTACTTTAAATCCTTCTAGTTGATCCATATAAATGACTTCGTCAAGCTTTCCATTAAGAAAAGTTGCTTGGTGTCCATTTTCCATATCTCATAGTCGAGAGCGGCTGTTATGGATAGGAGGATGCAGATGGATTTGAGCATGGCTACCAGACTAAAAGTTTCCTCATAGTCCATGCTTTCTCTTTGGGTATAACCCTTTGCCACTAGTCGAGCTTTATAAGTCTTGATATTTCCATCAACCCCTCGTTTCTTCTTGTAGATCCACTTGCACCCAATGGCTCTAAAGTCACTAGGTGATTCCATAAGATCCTAGACGAAATTTAAGTACATGGACTCCATTTCCTGTTTCATGGCTTTGAGCCATAGTTCCTTTTCAAGGCTAGCCCTTGCCTGTTTGAAAGACAATGGATCTTCATCACTAGTGTCACCAACAACCATATTGGTTTCACCATCCAAACCATAGTGAACTGGGTTCCTAGAAACCCTCCCACTACAACGAGGCTCTATGACAGTTTGCTCAGGAACAGTGGTACTCTCTTCATTTGAATCAACTTGCGTTGGTTGGACATGAAGAGTGGGAATTTCATCATCAACTTGCGTTGATGACGATGGAACATTGGTTGGAGTCAATTCTTTAACCATCTCTTCTAAAACTTTGCTGTGAGGTTTGAAGTTTTTGACATAGTCATTTTCCATAAAAGTAGCATTTGTAAAAGTAAACAATTTCTTTTCTGAATGACTATAGAAAATTCCACCCCGAGTACCTTTAGGATAGCCAACAAACATGCAAACTTCAGTTCACGGATCTAGCTTTCCCTCATTTTTCCGCAGGACGTGGGCGGGACACCCCAGATTCTATAATGGCGTAAACTAGGTTCACGACCATTCCATCGTTCTAATGGTGTTTTGGGGATTGATTTTGATAGCATGACATTGAGAATGTCGTTCGAGGTTTCAATTGCATATCCCCAGAACGAAGCTGGTAGAGTTGAGTAACTAAGCATGCATCTAACCATTTCCAATAAAGTTATGTTCTGGCGTTCTGATACACCATTTTGTTGCGAAGTACTTGGGGCAGTAAGTTATGATAAAATCCCAAGTTCAGTTAAATGATCTTGGAACTGCGTATCTAAATATTATCCACCCCTATCAGATTGCAAGAACTTTAACATTTTATCTATTTGGTTCTGAGCCATTGCTAGGAATTCCCGAAACTTTGAAAATGTTTATGATTTCCTATGCATTAGGTAAAGACATGAGTATCTAGAGTAATCATTAATGAAGGTGACGAAATACTCAAAACCACCCCTGGCTTGTACTTTCAATGGTCCACAAACATTTGAATGCACAAGACCAAGTGGTTCTTTGGCCCTATCACCCTTTGCAGAGAATGGACGCTTGGTCAGTTTGCCTTCTAGACAAGATTCACATACAAGTAATTCACCTAAGGTGAGTTCCCTCAAAGATCCGTCCTTTTTAAGTCTTTGAATCCTATCATAGCCAATGTGACCTAGTCTCAAGTGCCATAAATACCTCATATTATCGTTTTTGGTCTTTTGACGTTTATTGGTCCTAAGTTTAGCTACTTTGAATAAATCATTGTAAGATCGAGGGGTTCGTTAGGTCACAGAATATAAAACCCGTTTTCCAAACATGCAATACACAATTGTGATCCATTGAAAGAAATAGATATATTTGAACTTGTGAAAGTCATAAAAAATCTTTCTAATTACAACATGGAAATTGAAATTAAATTTCTAATAAAATCCGGAATAAAAAATACATCATTTAAAATTAAAAATTTATTTATGAACTTTAGACGAGCTCTTCCTCTAGCTTGGACTGCAACGAATGCTCTGTTCCCAACTCTAAGCTTTAAGCTGCCTTCATCCACTTCATCCCACAATTCAAGAAGTTGTAAAGAATTACAAACATGGTTAGTAGATCCATAATCAATATTCCAAATGGATTTATCATTCTCTAAAACACATGTTTCCAAGATAAATGAACTATAATCATTGCCTTTGTTTTTCACTGCTAGAAACATAGGGAAATCTCGTTTCCAATGCCCCTTCTCTTTGCAGTGAAAGAACTTGTCTTTACCTTTCTTGTTTTTCTTGTTCTTCCCCTTAGGAGTCTGTGCACTTGGTTGTGCACTCATCTTTGCAGCCTTTGCAGGCTTGGGGCTGTTGTTTTGTCCATTCTTCCTCTTGTTTCCAGATTTTGAAGATGAAGCTTGGTTAGCTCCAGCCTTAGCTGGATCAGTAGCAGCAATAATAGTCTTATTTTCTCCTCCTTTACTAGGTCCACCCATGATAGGCTCAAAAATCTGAAGCTCTCTCATGACATGCGTCGGACCATAGTTGAGTTGATTAATAACGTGCAGACATGGTGCCATCCGAGCGTTCACAGTGTCATCACGTATGTGCGAAGATGGTGATATGCAAGCATTTATGGTGTCATCACGAGCATTGATGGTGCCATCATGAACGCCTGGACACAATACTCATTCCGGGGATTCCTCAATCATGACGAACTCAGAGTTGTCACCAATCAACTTTATGTTGATATTCTGCTTCCAATTAAGGAGGTTTTCTCGAGTGAGTTTCTCCATCGAAAGTTGAGAAAGGATGGGAGTAGACACAGACACTACTTAACATAAAACTACAAATTGTCAATAAAATAGAAATACATCACATTTGCTCAATAAAACTTCTATTCACACAAATTTCAAGAAATAGCACAACATATACCAAAATATGTAAGATATGAGAAAAATACCAAAAACAATCATATCTCTATTTCTTTAGGTTTTTAACTAATCTATGATATCCTTGTCCCGGTTGGCGAGAGTAAAAAAAAACCACAAGTTAAATAGAGTTGTAAACTCATTTAATAATGGACACCACTATTAACAACCTACTATTCGATCAAAATAAGAAAACAAAATCTCTTATTTTATGACCTAGACCTACGGTTTTGATAATCATAGATTTAGTCCTTGTAGTCATCGTAGGGGTGAGTGTAGTAGAATTTGACCTATAATTATCTATCTTTCGAGATCTAACCTTGTCAAAAAACTAATGAACACCTTCCGTAGGAGGATTGCAATGTGAGGTTTGCCAAACTTCCCATCACAATTTCGATGCCAGCATTTATGATCTCTTTCTGAAGAGGCGTCTCTATTGCACGTAGTGCTGAGACATTCCCATGTCCCCGCCTACTCAAAGCATATGTAACCACATTGGCCTTGCCTGTGTGGTATAGAATCTCACAATTGTAGTCCTTCACCAATCCCAACCACCTTCACTACCTCATGTTCAATTCCTTTTGTGTGAAAAAGTATTTCAGACTTTTGTGGTCAGTGTATATCTCGCACTTGTCCCCATATAGGTGATATCTCCATATCTTTAGTGCGAACACTACTGCTGCCAATTCAAGGTCATGGGTGGGATAACGTTGCTCATAATCATTGAGTTTTCTGGAAGCATAAGCTACTACTTTCCCATCTTGCATCAACACACATCCCAAGCCATTCTTTGATGCATCACAATACACCGCAAATTTCCCGCCCTCAGTGGGAACACAAAGGATGGGTGCAGAAATTAGCTTATCCTTCATGGTCTGGAAACTCTCTTCACATTTTTCAGTCCATGCAAACTTCTGATCTTTTCAGGTTAGGTTGGTCAACGGGGTGGCGATCTTTGAGAAACCTTCTACAAACTTCCTATAATAACCTGCCAACCCTAAGAAACTCTGAACTCCTGAGGCATTCTTTGGCTGGGGCCAGTCTCTAATGGCCTCGATCTTCGATGGGTCTACTGCTATCACATTCTTGGACATTATCTGCCCTAGGAAGGTTACCTGTCCCAGCCAAAACTCACATTTAGAGAACTTGGCATAAAATTGATGTTCTCGCAATAGGTTCAGAGTCAACCTCAAATGCTCCTCGTGCTCCTCCTTGGTCTTCGAGTAAATCAGGATATCATCTATGAATGCTGCTACAAAATTTTCCAAGAAATCCTTAAATACCCTGTTCATCATGTCCATAAATGTTGATGGGGCATTGGTGAGTCCAAAAGACATCACTAAGAATTCATAGTGCCCGTAGCGAGTTCTGAAAGTCGTTTTTGGAATATCCCCTCCTTCACTTTCAATTGATGGTACTCGGATCGCATATCAATCTTTGAAAATACTCCTGCCCCTTGCAGTTGATCAAAAATTTCGTCTATCCTAGGAAAAGGATATTTATTCTTAATGGTGACCTTATTGAGTTCTCGGTAATCAATGCACATCCTCATACTCTCGTCCTTCTTTTTCACAAATAAGACTGGTGCTCCCCATGGCGAATGGCTAGGTCTTATGAATCCTTTCTCCAACAACTACTGTAGCTGGTTTTTAAGTTCCTTTAACTCTGACGGTGCCATTCGATAGGGTGCTTTAAAGATCAGTGCAGTTTCCGGGGCAAGCTCGATTACAAACTCGATTTCTCTATCCGGGGGTAGTCCTGGTAATTCTTCGGGAAACACCTCCAGGAACTCACAAACTATATGTACATTGTAACGCCCCAACTCCAGGGACCGCTATAGTGCACATTGCAAACAGTGCTAAACTCGCTAATCGAGTTGTTTGGCCATAAACGTGTAACTAAGTATGATTAGCAGTTTAGGGGTTAAAATTTTTGGTTAAGATATAACGTCTCATTAGAACGTTTATTATATACATTGGGATCCCAAAAATATAATTTAAAGGTCTATTACAAGAAAATATTTACATCAGGCCGTTCTAAGCGGCAAAACAGGGTTTAACCCTAGTTCCTCTTTCAAACCTCGTCCAAGTATTGGTCGAGCAGCCGCATATGTACACGTCATCAACTAAGCCCTTCAACTCAAGGATGGTCCAGCTTCCTTTTGCCTTTACCTGAACCACACAGCACCCGTGAGCGGAAGCCCAGCAAGAAAACTCATATGCTCATAAACAGTCATATCATGATATCAAATCATATCTGGCATGCCTAGCAAACATAGCTTTATTCAAGCATGCAAATGAATTCAAACAATGTTGGGGTATCCAGGATAATAAATCCTGCTCTTCTGATTGGAGGACTATCAAGTCAGTGCTAATCAGATGAGTGTTCCGACACTTGAGGTTCTGGTAAACCATGCTGAGTGACCAAAAAGCAAGTCACTACGGGGCTCAGCACCCAAAGCCATGCATATGATGATCAAAATGATCATACAGAGCTCATAGCTCTGATCAGATGAGTGAATATCACTTTGAGGTCCTATTAAACCATAATGAGTGACTGCCAAACAAGTCACTAGCGCTCAGTGCCCATAGCCGTGTGACGACACCGTTACCTGGGCTTTCCTGCAATGGCTCTAACCAAATGAGTGACTGATGGGTGATCACTATCTTAAATAGAAGAGTGGCTGCTGGGTAAGCCACTAGCCTTAAACAGATGAGAGACTGATGGGTAAGTCTCTAACTTAACAGATGAGTGACTGATGGGTAAGTCACACAAGCGCTTATAATATTCATCGAACTTGAGGTCGGTCCGGCATTAATGCTCTTTGAGTCATCCAATGCAGGTTGTCGATTAGATCTAATCTTTGTTGGCTTGCGTTGAACACGCTAAGGCCGTCTTGACTTATGAGTCAGCACCGTGTGACCAGTGCTCAGTACCACTGTCGAACCTGACTAATGAGTCACGGCTTCACAGTTGATACTAACACCTTTGCCAATTCTGACTAATGAGTCAGTACCAAGCACAAGTAAGCAATGCTATCAATATGTATCATATGTCAGTTATCCAAGAGTAGGACATTCAACATTCTTACATAACAGTTGCTAGCATAATCATGATCATGCACAAACACAGAGACTCAAGCTCTGATCAATCTCACAGTCAATATTCATGGCATGCCCTAATCACATGTTTCTCGTGCATCACATGCATCACACTTAATCATCCAGCATGCCTCAACAATAACCATATGCAAATGAGTAAGATTGCTAAGCATTCAATATGCTATCAATGTTTACATTTAAACATCCAATATGCATCAAGAATGACCATGCATGTCACACATGGGGTCCAGTTTTCTTACCTCAGGTTCGAGCGAGAATTAGAACAAGAACGACCCTTGAGAATGATCAATCCTTTAATCCCTTAGCAATCACCTAGTCATAACCAAATATAATCTCCAATTAATGAAAATCAACAATGATAGGGTCTTGATCTAAACCACACAGTGAGTAGATTCGATCTCGGGCCTTAAGGATTGAAACCCCGAGCCAAAAACCCTTAAAAACACTTAAAACAGGGTTCTGAAGAAACAAGGCAGCGCTACAGCGCTGCCCTCCTAGCGCCCCAGCGCTCAAGACAGAACCAAAACCGCCCAACCTCCTCTGTAGGTAGCGCTGTAGTGCCCTACACTGGGCTCTGTAGCGCTACCTTCAGCCAGCTTCAGCCCAGAAAGTTCTTCCTTCGATTCCACCATTTCCAACCCAAATCAAAAGCTTCCAAACATCAAATTCAGTCCCAAATGAACCTAAAAACCATCCTCACATGCCCCAAGCATCACTACCCCAAGAACCCTAGCCAAAACACCCATTGAAACCTAACTTTCCAACTCAAAAACCAGCTGGAACTTAACTCAGAAAACAGAGCAAAAACTATAGTTCTAATGGCTAAAAACTCACCTCAATCTCAGCAACACACCCTCTTCGATGGTGGAGCATAACCCTAGCTTATCCCGGCTTGGTTCCTTGGCTTGATTCCTCAAACAAAGCTTGAAAATCCAGAGAGAAAATGGAGGAAACAGACCATTGGGAGAGAAGGAGAAAGGATACTCTGTTTTTGCTTCTCTTCTACAGCCTTAATGGCTTATATAAATCCTTTAGGGGGAAAAGACCTAAATTCCCTTAAGTCTAAAATATAACCTTAATAGTCACCAAGGGCAAAACCATCATTTTGCACATATTTCGTTAATCATAATTAACACTCTCCAATTCCCGCTATTCTCAATATTCTTGAACACCAATAATCCATATCCCATTACCGTTTAATTCCCGGTAATGCTCTAATCATTAAAACCACCCCGAGACTCACCTTGAACCCCGATCTTAAACCTTTTATGACTAGACCGAACACTTGCATTTCATGATCGTCTCATGCCGAAAGGCTCGAACATATCCCATAATGATGGGATCTCATTCACTAATCACAAAATGCACCCAAATACACAATTATGCTCTAAACGGCCCAAATTGCGAAAACAAGTTTAATAAACAGTTGTGGACCCACATGCATGTATATAACATCATATTATAATATAATTCACATAAACATGCACATAATCATTGAGTAGCATAATAAATCAATTATGGCCCTCCCGGCCTCCTAATCAAGGTCCTAACCCTTATTAGGAAATTTGGGGCATTACATACATCTTCTGGCTTTAGTTCTGACTCCTGGACTTATCCACCACACTTGCGAGAATGTTGCGGAGAAATGGCGCTACAACAGAGAAAAATTGAACGTCAGCACCAGGAGCTGAGTGAGCGACAGGTGGACATGGACCGTCAGCAGAGGGATGCCATGGCCACTCTCGAAGCAGCCATCCAATTGGCTCAAATTCGGGTTGCGCTAGCCTCTTAGCCAGATCAGCCACGAGTGTGCCGCCTTAGAGGGCTCCCAATCCTAGTCCTCCACTCCAGCCAGCAAGCCCTCAAAGGCTAGAGCAGCCACCTGTGGCTTAGGATGATGTCCCAGCTAGGGATCCTGAGCAGCAGCCTCCATCTAAGGCTGGTCGAGGCAATCCCCAGCGCCAGAGGCAAAATAGGGCCGGGCAGCCGCCCCGTAGCCCTAGACGCCCAGGGGACGAAGAGCCAAATCCACCGAGCAGGGGACAGCATCCTTCTGCCAACATAAGGAATAACGAGTCAGGCTCTGCGGTCAGGGGCCCCCCATAGCATAACAATGCATAGGGACCCAACAACCAGCACAGGCCTCGCTTTGATGCTCGGGAAATTCCAAACCGAGGAGGAAATAGCGTGAACAGTCGGTCACGCCGTAGTCGGCCCCAATGTAGAGACGACTACGATTATAATGAAGCTGACTCTAGCAGAGGGAATGCTGGTCAGAGGAATGAGGAAGGAGGTGGAGGTAGAAGCCCCCCACCTAGAGAAAATAGGCCAGCTAGCCATAATGCTGGGGGCAACCCAGGCAGCAAAACGTCTTTGATCGACTAGGAGTTAGCCAGCAGAGATGCAGGGATGATGATTTAAGGGACGTACTCAACGACCGTCGTGAGAGGCACGATGAGTACGCTCCCCCAGCACTAGTTGTCCCTGCGGTCCCAAAAGCGGTTCAGGTTCAGATTGATTCCCTGAACTAGGCAGTACTACAGCTGGTCGGGGGACGAACGTCCCATATAGAGTACGATCAGAGGAGGGGCACTCTCTTTGTTCAAAGGATTGTTGTGGCTGAAACCCTCAGTAAATTCAAGATGTCGACACTGCCAAACTTTGATGGGTACGGAGACCCAGTATCTCACGTTAATAATTTTGAGATACAAATGGTTATACAGAAAGTGTCAGAAGATGCCTGCTGCAGGATCTTCCCTGCGACACTATCTGACACCACCCAGGAATGGTTCTTTAAGTTTCCTCCTACTAGTATAGTATCTTGGGAGATGTTCGTGAAGGAATTTTATGGACAATTCTATGCGGGTCACGTACACCCCCACAGAGGTCAACCAGCTGGTCGAGATACGTCAGAAGGAGGGAGAGCCCTTAAAGGAGTATGTCCAAAGTTTCATGCGAGAAACAGCTAGAGCCAAGACAGTGGGTGGTGAAGGCAAGATGATGGCCCTAACTGCTGGGGTTAGGCGCCATTCACCCCTATGGAGTAGCCTAAGAAAGAATTGGGTAAGAAGTACCCAGGGCTTTTGGATCGGACTGATCGATATATCCAGCTTGAGGACGCGATTGCCAATGAGGGGAAATCACCAACGAAGGACAAGGGGCAAAAGGAATAGCCCGCCAAGGCCGCCAACGAGTCGGATAAACCCAATGGCAACGGCAAAGGCAACGGGAATGGCAATGGTAGGAATGGTGAAAAACGGGCAAGCAATGAACCATCAGCTTCTGAGAATAAACGCCCCAAAGGCAATCAATACGAGCCGAGATTCACCAAATACACTGCACTTGTCGAAAGTCAAGCGGAAGTCTACTAGGCGACCGGCTCAAACGTGCCTTATAAACGACTCGCACCTATAAGGAAGGATATCTCTAAGAGAGATACGACGAAATTCTGATCGTTTTCACAACGACTATGGGCACGACACTAATGAATGCAACCAATTGAAAGATGAAATTGAGTTCTTAATTAGGCAGGGAAATTTAAGAAGGTATGTGCAAGCCGCATGAGGGTCTCAGCCAGAGGCTTAAAGTGGCAACGAGCAGGCGCTTGCACGCCAACGCTCGCCACCTTTACAGCCAGCTCATGTGGCAGGAACTTTGCTCATCATCTGCGACAGCCCACACCTTGCAGGGGATAGTGGGAAAGCAAGGGAACGATACACTCGAACCCTATGCCATGACCAGGACATCGAGATGATGAGTGTGGAGAATTGAGAACCAAAGAAGGCTCGAACAGAGGAGGAATTGACAATCTTCTCTGAAGAGATGCCCAGCATGTACGATTCCCACACTCTGATCCGCTGGTCGTGGACATGCAAATTTCCAACATGATGGTGAAGAGGGTGTTGGTTGACACAGGAAGTTCGGTCAACATCCTATACAAGTCTTCACTGAAGAGAATGAAGTTGTCCATCAAGGACCTGGAGCCATGCAACCAAACCATCTATGGTTTTTCTGGCGAAGGGCTTGCCCCAACTGGGTCGATTAGGCTTCCAGTTACAGCAGGCACTGCACCTGCTAACAGGACATTACTCACTACTTTCATAGTAGTTGATTGTCCTTCAACATATAATGCTGTAATTGGGAGGCCAATTCTAGTCGACCTACGAGCCATCACTTCAATATGGCACATTGCCATGAAATTCCCAACAGACGCAGGGGTAGGATGCATGCTAGGAAATCAGCAGGAAGCAAGGGAATGCTACAACGCCTCTATAACTAAAGCAAAGAAAGGTGTGTCAAGGGAGGTTCCCGGAAAAGAGTTGCAAATGGCAGTTGATGTACAAGCCCAATTAGGTGATAATTTCACCAAATAGGGTGTTGCCCAAAGTGAGGATAGAGACTTAGATCCTCACTTTGGGGATTTTGAGGAAGAGATAGGACCCATCGAGGACCTTGAAGAGGTCCAAATCGATGAAGAAAATCCGACCAGGGTTGTGAAATTTGGTAAAAACATAGAGACAACAACAAAACAAGCCCTAGTGGAATTTTTGAAGAAAAACCAGGAGGTCTTTGCCTTGTTGCATAAAGACATGGTTCAAATAGACCCTGCAGTCATTAGCAATGTCCTTAATATAGACAAAAAAATTCCACCAGTATAACAAAAAAGGAGGCTGCTCGACAAAGATAGATCAAAGGCCTTAAAAGAAGAAGTCGAGAAGCTCAAGGAGAATGGATTCATCAGGGCAGCTTTTTATCCATCGTGGGTCTCTAATCCCGTGTTAGTTCCCAAGCCGAATGGCAAATGGAGAACATGTGTGGATTTCACAGACCTCAATAAAGCCTTCCCTAAGGATTGTTTCCCACTCCCTAGGATCGACCAACTGGTCGATGCCACTGCAAGGCACGAAATTCTCTCTTTCATGGATGCATACTCCGAGTATAATCAGATTAGTATGCATCCTCTTGATGAGGATCACACTAGCTTTCGGACTGACACCGGGCTTTACTGTTACAAAGTAAGCCCTTTGGTTTGAAAAACGCTGGTGCGACTTACCAGCGACTGGTCAACCACATGTTTAGGGGGGTGATCAGCACAAACATGGAGGTCTATGTCGAAGACATGATGGTTAAGTCGAAGAAGGCGAAAGGGCATATAGAGGATTTGCAAGGGTGCTTCAACGTCTTGAACAAATATCAGATGAAGCTGAATCCCCTCAAATGCTCCTTCGGGGTGGGATCAGGGAAGTTCCTGGGATTTATAGTTAACTCGAGACGAATTGAGGCCAATCCCGAGAAGATCAAAGGCCTGGTCGATATGAATCGCCAGCAAAGATCAAGGATGTTCAAAGTTTGACCGGAAGAATTGCTGCTCTGAGTACATTTATTTCCAAATCAATGGACAAATGCATCCTATTTTTTAATCTACTTAGAGGCAACAAGAAATTTGAATGGATGGAGGAGTGCGAGCAGGCTATCCAAGCATTGAAGACTCACATGACACAACCACCCATTCTATCAAAGTCGGTCGATAAGGAAACTTTTTTTGTCTACTTGGCGATTACAGAATACGTTGCTAGTGTTGTTTTAATAAGAGAAGAAGAAGGCGTACAGAAGGTTGTTTATTATGTAAGCAAAAGGATAATTGGAGCGGAGCTGCGGTACCCACCTATTGAAAAGTTAGCCTATTGCTTAATTTTGGCCTCTAGGAAGCTGCGACCTTACTTTCAAGCTCACCCAATCATGGTTTTGACCGACCAGCCTCTACGGCAAGTTCTGCAAAAGCCAGAGGCCACAGGCAGATTATTGAAATGGGCGGTCAAACATGGGCAGTTTGATATCTCTTACTTGGCGTGAGCAATGATAAAAGGGCAAGCCCTGACTAATTTCATTGCAGAGTTCACTGGAATTTCAGATAGCGAGCAGATCGAAGAACCTGAAGAGCTTGAGTCTCAAAACTGAGCTCCCTCATGGAAGTTATTTACAGACGGCTCCTCTAATGAGCATCACGGAGGGGCAGGTGTGATTCTGATTATGCCTGAGGAGCATCAATTTCACTGCGCAATTAGTTTTGACTTCACTGCTTCTAACAACGAGGCTGAGTATGAAACGTTGCTCGATGGGTTACAATTGGCCAGGGACAAGAATATAAATGTACTTGACATCTACAGTGACTCTCAGCTCGTGGTAAATCAAGTCATGGGAGAATATTAGGCCGGAGGTTTAAAGATGGTTGCTTACTTAAACAAAACAAAGGATCTATTGGCACAATTTGACAAGTACACCCTTCATCAAGTACCTCGCGACCAGAATTCAAACGCTGATTCTTTGGCCAAGTTAGCAAGTGAGAAGGATGCTGATACTCTGAACATAGTGCTAGTTGAACGGCTATCTGTGCCAAGCATCCAAGCAGAGGAGACCACTCTGGTGATCTAGGTTGTGGATACATGGATGGCACCATACATAGAGTATCTGACGCAAGGCGTGTTACCAACAGACAGAAACAAAGCCAGGACCCTTCAGCGACAAGCTGCTATGTATATCCTAGTCGATAGAATCTTGTACCGAAGAGGATACTCAATGCCACTCCTCAGATGTGTTTCGAAAGAGAAGTCCAAGGAAATGATGAAAGAGGTACACGAAGGCTTTTGTGGGGACCACACTGGGGGGCAAAGCTTATCTAAAAAGATCCTGAGGCAAGGGTATTTCTGGCCAACAATGATTGAAGACTCGATGGAATTTGTTCGGAGGTGCGACAAGTGCCAGAGGTTCTCCAAAAACCCAAGAGCAGCCCCTAATGAGCTGAAACAAATGAAAAGTCCGTGGCCATTTGCAATTTGGGGTATAGATTTAATCGGATCTCTGCCCACAGGAAAGGGTGGCGTCAAGTATGTTGTGGTTGCCGTCGATTACTTCACTAAATGGGCCGAGTCGAGCCACTCGCAACCATAATGACCAAGAAGGTGCTGGATTTTGTAGTAAAAAACATCATATGTCGCTATGGATTGCCGAGGAAAATCATCTCAGATAACGGCACGCAGTTTGATAGTGATTTATTCACAGATTTTTTCGAACGACGTGGGATTATCAAGAGCTTTTCTTCAGTCGCTCATCCCCAAGAAAATGGACAAGTCTAAGCAGTCAATAAAATGCTAAAGGATACTCTAAAGAAAAGACTAGAAGAAGCTAAGGGGGCATGGCCGGAGCAATTTCCTGAAGTCCTTTGGCCGTACAGAACTTCCAACCGAACAGCAACAGGCCATACTCCATTTTCACTGGCTTATGGGTATAATGCTATGTTGCTTGTTGAGTTAAATTCACCGCCACATCGAAGAATAACGTACGATCAAGGCTCTAACAGCCAACTATTGATGGAATCCCTGGATTTGATCAATGAGAAGCACTCCAAGTAGCTGCTTACCAACATAAAGTCACCCAGCATTTCAATTCTAAAGTGCGTGAAAGGAAGTTCAATGTCGGAGATCTAGTACTGCGAAGAGTTTTCTTAAACACCCGTGACCAGACTGCTGGAGTACTCGGATCTAACTGAGAAGGACCATACCAGATTGAAAAAGTCCTCCATCCAGGCACCTATAAACTTTCTCGCTTAAATGGAGATCTTATTCCTAGCTATTGGAATGGAGAACACCTGCACAAGTACTATCAATGAACAATTCTTCTTAAAGAATTGGCTTGTATTAATTTTACTTTTTACAAGTTATGAAAAAGGATTGGTCATTTTATCTGAGTAATCGCTTATAAGTGTAAGATCTTATTGATCACTCGTACAGAAACATTTTGTCCTTTTAATACGAGAAATATAAGGGACTGTGCGCAGCCAGTTATTCTTGCCAATTATTGTATTTATTACAAGTATTTGCTCATTACGTGTGTTTTTTTGCTGTATTATCATTTTAATTCCTTTGCTCCGAGAAGTAATGTTCGAACAGGTTTTGGTCAAGGCAAGTGACTAAGGACCTAAAGATCCTCAATCACTTGGGGGGCATATAAGGCATCTAGTAAGCAAAGCATATCGAAAGGTATGTAAGCACATGAGCAAAATAAGTGAAAGCATGCTAGGGTACTTAGAGTATTTTTCAAAAAATTTGTATTTCGTTAAATCAAACCAAAGAACTATGCTAAGTTCGATCATGCGAACAGATGCTATAGTAAAATGCAAATATTATAATATCTAAAGGAAACCTTTTACACCGCGAGCAGTTACTGCTCGGATGTGATTGTTCGATTAAAAGTAAAAGCTGCCCATGCAGAAATAAAAATTAATAATTAAACAACTAATTGTCTTTACATCACGACCCATAGGTTGTAGTCAAAAAATTAAAAGAAAAATGGAAAAAGACTACGAGGCTGGAGGGTCTTGAGGAGCGTCTTGGTCGACAACAGTGCCAGCTTCATTGTCTGCACCATTTATGCTCGTTGCCAAGGAAATCTTTGGGGAAGTAGGAACTTTATCTCTCTCTTCTTCCTCCAGGTGAATGGCTCGCTGGGACATTAGAGTCCGTCTCAAGCGCTCTGACAGATAGCTGAAGTTGGCCTTCTGGTTGTGCTTCCAAAACTCGTCGAAGCAAAGATGGGTGGCTTCCTTGTACTTCTCCAAGTTTTTGGCTTCAGTTTCCTCAAGCTCCTTCACTCGCTTTTCCAGCTCCTCCGTCTCCTGCCTACTCGCAATCAGATCGATCTCAAGCTATTTGGATTGTTCGTAGTTGAGTTTGGTGCTTTCCCTTAAATTTTCTTTATCTTCTTTGGCTTTCTTCAGGGCATCCCGACTCTCCAACAGGTCCTCAGTCCATGGCTTTTTGCTCAAGCAGTTCCTCATTCAGCTTGGTCAGCTCTGCATTTTTCTCGAGCAGTTCACCATTCTGCTTGGTCATCTCATTGTTCTTCTTGAGCAGGTTAGCATTTTTCCCTTCAAGCGCTTTGATGGCCTCCGCGAGCCTGGTGTCAGAGTTTCTGGTCTGGGACACCATCGCACCCGCACAACGCCAGCCAGCAGTCATGGTCAGCAATCCCTGCAACCAGATAAAAAGAGTAAGGCGATAACAAAAACTCAAAAACAAATTATTCAGCAACATAAAGCAACTTACGTTGGCTATCTCATTCAGCCATCGATTGAGTATTTGGTCGGTCTCCATGGAGATGGTGCCGTCGATGGCCTCTTGACTATGTTTGTGTTTGGAGAGCTTGTATATTCTCTCCCTAGCTGAGTTGACCACAGAGCTGGACAAGGAGCCTTTGGGCTGAGTGCGATGTGTCCGGCTGGTAGGGTCCTGAGGAGTAGGGTGCTGATCGACAAGAGTTGGAGGAGTGGAATGCTGGTTGGCCGAAGGTGTTGAGGCCGACTGCTCGAATGGAGATGGAGCTGGTTTGTTTTTGTTCGAAGGGGCAGTGGCTGAAGGGTCCTTAGTTCGAGCCTTCATTGAGGTGGTTTTACTTCACTCCCCCCGAGTCCTCTTACTGTCTTTCTTCATGCCTGAGGAAGCAACAGCAACCTTCTAATGTTCGAACATGTCTTTAGACGACATATCTACACAAAAGGAAACAATCCGAGTAGTGAGACAAGATATATAGATGGAACTAAAAGCGAAAGTAAAGAGATTATATGTAAAGTACTCGTGCTACAACTACTGGTCGCTACATTACTTACTGAACTATTTACTGCCTAGAAGAAATCTGAACTTAAGTTTTGAGTATACTTAAAGTTGTCATCCCCATCAAATAAGTGACAGGGAATTGGTAAACTATCTAAGAATGAGAAAACAATACCGTTCTCATCTGAAGACTCGTTGATGGGAGCGGAAGGTTCGGTGGCTTTCTTTTTTCGCTTTCCCAATGGGGCAGGGGGAGCAGTAGCTCGTGGGATGTTGAAGGGTTCCCTGATTATCACTCCATTCGTCCTCCTCCTTTAAGGTTGTGACACGTCTGGGTGCTTCATAGGAATCTCCTCACCAGTGGCACTTCCCGCCGTTGACTCCCTCACATCCTAGTGAGGTGCCAAAAGCCCGACCAGCCTAAGGTTAGCCTCTGTGACCAGATGCTTGACGCTCTTCTCCATGTTAGTCATGCTGGCCAAGAGGGCTGATCGAACTTCCATGTCTGGTGTGGGAGCCGGTCGTAGCCATGGGCCTGAAAGGCACTAAAAATCTAAGGGAAATGCAGGAAGAATTAAAGAAAAATAAAAGACCAGGGAAGTAAAAACATTACCTCCTTGAGTGAAGGCCAGGTTGTTGGCAACCATGTCTGTAGTCAGAAAGTACTCTAGGTGGCACTTCCCCACATTAGAAATAAAGGTTATGTCACTCAGGAAAGTACAGGATGTTTCCTAGTGACAGAAGTGGAAGAACCCCTTGTTTTCTTGGTTGGGGTTGGATTTAAGGTCGAACAAATAGTTGACCTCGTGTGGTGTGGGAACGGGCCATTTCTTATGGCTATAAATAATGCAAAGAGCATTCTACATCCGTTAGGTGTTATTAGAAAAGGAGCAACCCTAAAATAGTTGGCCATTCCTTGGAAGAAAGGATGGAGGGGCAGGATCGCTCCTGCCTCGATGTGATACCTCGATCAGGCACTGAAGGCGCCTCCAGGCAGATTCGCCCATTTGTCTCTAGTGGGTTGGACAAGGGTTACACCAGGAAGTTCGTATTTTTTAATATAATTCGCAATCATCCTAACCGTTACTTGGCTAGGAGGGGCGATGTACCATTCAACATCTGGTTGAATGGCGTTTCGAAGTTGAGCTTGAATTTGGATGCTAGGGTCGGGGATATTTCTTTCTCTACCACTGGTCGAGGGAATTTCAGCCTGAGGAGCAGGCTGATTTCAAGGATTGCAAGGTTTCTTTTTCTGGGCCTTAGATTTTACTCAACCCATATTTTGGAGGAGGGTCGATGGAGTGTTTGAGGTGGCGCGAGAAAAGGGAATTTCAGGTATCAGCAACGACGGTTGCTCCTCGTCCTCAAGGAATTGGGCTAGCAAGTCATCTTCGATAGGTCTCTCACCTCCCCACAGATCTTGCATGAAAAGCTACAAATAGAAAAAGGGAGAGAGGAGAACTTAAAGCCTAAAAACTTGAGTTGAGAGTTGGAATAATATTGCTCGCATATAAAAGCTAAGCTTTTATACGACCAGCAGCATTCTAGCAAAGACACTAAGTCTCTTACGAGCAGTTTGAGAAATAGATTAAAAAGTGAAAGTAAAAGTTTTTTAGAGAAAACTTTTTTGACTCCGAGAGGGCAGGAAAAACCTAGTTTTTTAACTAACTTAAAAATCAAATTTTTACTTTGATTTTTCACCTTAAATCTACAGTCTCGACTACCAAACTGACTCCTAACTCCTATAAAACATTATTTCACTACCCTATCAAGCATCGATCAATATGCCCATTTACCCCAAAACAGTCTCAGCCAAGAACATTCAAAAGTTCAGAGATAAAAACAGATATAAGACAGTTTTGCATGGCATCTCAAATGACGGAAAGATTCTGGAAACTTACTTGGATGAAAGTTAAAGTATGAGCACGAATGTTTCGAGCGTCTGAGCGAAAATTCCTTAAACTAGCAGTGAACACTTCACGGTTTTCTGAGTTTTCTTAGCTCTGAAGGTTGAGGTTCTTGAAGAAGAGAAGGCGAGCGAAAGGTAAAAAGTAAAAATGTGATCTGGGGGTATTATTTATAGTGATCGTAGCGCCGTAAAAGAGGTAATCATGGAATTATTTTTTTCAAAGTATGGGGAAGTGCAATAGCCATCAGACAATTTTTTGGGAAACCGAAAAGACTTGATTAGACATGATTGGTTACTTTTTTCAAGAAAGCATGGGCGGCTCTGACAGATTTGGTGGGGTAAGCAAAGAGTCAGTTTCCTAAGTTTACGTTATGCTGGTCGCAGTAAAGTAAACATGGGGGTAAATGTTTACCCAAAAATGGCTGTTTATGATGTGGTAAGGACTTCTCACACGTGGATGACACGTGGCAGAGTCAAAATAAGGGGGTGTTGTTCGATTATCGACCAACTATACATTGCTTCACCAAGCCTGACTATTAGATACGACCAGGCTGGTCGTATGATTCAGTTTATTTCCTTCTAAGATTGTAATCTTGTAATAATTACATTGATTATTTCATCTTTATTGCCTTGATACACAGATATTAAGGATAGTTAAAGCCCACCTTGAGCCTATAAATATGCATGAAATAGCTCAAAGGAGGGTACTTTTTGATCTTTGAAGCTTTTTTCTGAATATTGAAAGAGAGAGCATAGAGTGCAATTATCTATCATCTTGTTGTAATTCTCCCAAGGTTTGTGAAACTCAAGAACCATAGTTCTTTGATCACGACATTGGGACTCAATATTAATAATAGCACTAAGTGGACGTAGGTCATTACCATTCATTAGGGCTGAACCACTATAAATCGTTTGTGTTTATTCTTTACCATTAGATTAAACTCTTAATTGTCATCTCATTTCCTGTCATATTTTTGACTCCGTGTCGTTGGCCAAATCGAGGGTCAGTAGAGATAAACAAATACTTAAAAGGTAATGCTGCTCAAAATGAAGTAAAAAGCCAGATTAATTTCTCGTACTCTTTAAAAAATAGTACACATAATCAAGTTAACGACACAGCTAAATAACCAACGAAAGAAAGAAAACATACCCATGAAAGGAAAATTGTTCAAGCAGAAA
Source organism: Humulus lupulus (assembly GCF_963169125.1). Lineage (NCBI taxonomy): Eukaryota > Viridiplantae > Streptophyta > Magnoliopsida > Rosales > Cannabaceae > Humulus > Humulus lupulus. The sequence continues at coordinate 116,541,813 of NC_084794.1, read as the reverse complement.
AAAATACTATATAGGAATCTCATTTTCAAATTCTTTTTCCCCTATCTTGTAGAAAAAGAAAACACAAAAAAAAAAAAAAAATCCAGATCTTTTGTGCCACAAAAATTAAAAATAGCTTACAAAGGGGTAGTGCATTCCCACTAAACTCTGTCAAAATATATCCAAGAAAATCAACTTAAAAGGCATCATACTCCGACTAAAAAATAAAAAATTAAGCTGGATTTCGACTAACGAGGCATATCTCAATTGGGTACAAAAAAAATTAACCAAAAGAGAAAAAGAATTAAGGAATTGCATTATAAAAAAATGAGAGAAATTGAAAGGGAAAGAAAGAACCTTCTGTTTGGTTTCAAGTGGGGAGGCATTGTTGTACGAAACGAACCAATCATAGTAGACATAGGGATCACTAGCCAAACCAAAACTTAACGAACCCAGAAGGAGAATCAAGTAGAACAAGAAGAAGCAAGGACAGGGCAGAGCTGAGGGCATTGGAACCCCCAAACTCTCAGTCACAACTTCCCTTGTAGCCTTACCCTTGTGGGTTTTCTTTATCTTTTGCTAGAAAGAGAGTTCAAGCTTCAGATAACTCTATCAAAGCTCAAAAAAGAGTGACAAAGAGAGAGAAAAAGGGGTTACATAGCTTTGTTTGCTGCAACAAGTGGTGACATGGAAACATCAGAGCTGCAGCAGAAGCAAACTTTGGTGGCAGAGAGAGAGAGAGAGAGAAAGAGAGATGTAATAGACTGATTTAGGCACATGTGGGAGTGAGTTGAGGCGAGTTTGACTTCGGAGACAACGTAGCCGAAGAAGAAAACGGGGGAGTTTGAACAATGTAATTAAAAAGGAATTAGGTAGGAAAAAAAATAACTTTTACAAGTTATAGGCGGGCTCCCAAAATAAATTACTACAATTTTTTTCTTTTACCACATAAATATAAGTATATCATAATACTTTTTTAGTAGTATTATATTCTTATGTTATGAAAAGGGGTATTTGGTGTAGTGAGTGGTTAGTTGAAAAGTTCCAAGTGAAAGGTTTGGGTGACGCAAGCTATGTTCTGGGAATCCAAATCCTAAGGGATAGCAAGAACAAGCTCTTGGCACTTTCTCAGTTTAATTATATCGATAAGGTGCTTGAAATATTCTCTATGGAGAATTCCAAGAAAGGTCAATTACCGAGCAGACATGGAATTACTCTCTCTAAGGAACAATGTCCTAAGACACCTCAGGCAGAAGAGGATAGGAGAAAGTATCCTTATGCTTCAGCAGTTGGGAGTCTAATGTATGCCATGTTGTGTAATAGACTCGACATATGCTATGTAGTAGGTATTGTGAGTCGTTATCAATCAAATCCTAGTTTGGAACACTAGATTGTAGTAAAGCTTTTCTCAAGTATCTTAGGAGAACGAGAGATTATATTCTTGTATATTCAGGGGGTGAGTTGAACCCTACTGGATACACTGATTCTGATTTTTAATCAGACAAAGATAGTCGCAAGTCAACGTCTGGTTCAGTGTTCACTTTTGGTGGAGGATTTGTTGTCTGTAGGAGCATTAAACAATTCAGCATAGCAGATTCAACCATGGAAGTCGAATACATGGCGGCTTGTGAAGCAGCTAAAGAGGCTTGTTGAGAAAGTTCTACAATGATCAGGAAGTAGTTTCAGTTATGGATAAGCACTAATCATTTATTGTGACAACAGTGGAACAGTAGCTAAATCCAAGGAACCATGAATAAATCAGAGAGAAGAATGAATATTGAAAGGAAATACCATCTGGTTGGAGAGAGTGTACTCCGTGGTGATGTGACTGTTATGAAGATAGTGTTAGAATAGAACTTGGCTGACCCCTTTACCAAGACACTTCCTGCAAAGTCATTCATGGGTGACATATGCAACATGGGATTAAGAGAGATGCCTTACTTTCTTTGAGAGCAAGTGGGAGATTGTTAGGATTAATGCCCTAAAAGCATGTAAAGACATTTTATTGAATTAAATAAACGAACAATTTTATTATATTTGAATATTATATTTATTATTTGAATTAATTATATGATAATATCAAGAAAATTTCTTATTCATTCATGAGAATCTGATCTTGTATTAGCACGAGAGAATTAAGATAATATATCATTAATAAAATAGTCAGTAACATATTAAAGTATGGAATCTTCAATGAATGGTTACAAGTGCAATTTACTAAACATACGAGATGCAAGTGATCTAGATTTGGATTATTGATGTGGATAGACATCTTACTAAAGGTGTTGTATATAATAGAGACTATATATGACAAGGCCGACAAGAATTAATTATCTTTAAAAACTTGTTTGACATAAAGATTTGATTCTTATCATAATAGATGATCATTTCTAGATTAGTCTAAATCCTGAGTATTCATGAACTTCTGTTTGTGTTCATTGGATCTTTTGATTCACTTGTTAAGGTTTCTTAGTATAATGAAGCTAATGACTTTTGTTTTGGAGATTCAATATCATGAATGGCTGGGAACATGAATTACAATAATGGAATCCATACTTTCCTAACAGATTGAATATTGGTTTCCGTAAAGGTTAATTCTGGAACTGAATAGTTATTGAGCTCAAATTTATACTTTGATTATAAATTAATTATTCTTTAGTGAATTAATTCTACTTAAGGATCAAGAGGTAAATAGAAGGGTAAAACGATAATCTTGACCAGCTCTAATTAACGAACCATTAAATGGAGGACAGAACTACACTTATTGATTATATCAATGGACTACAAGAGAAAACTATGTAAATATAATTCTATAAATACTTAGAGTGCAACTCCATATTTATAGTAGAGTAATCATGGAATTAATAAATACGGTTATTAGATTAAAGAGTTTAATTCATAATCTGGTTTATTGGAGCTTCCTATTATAGGTCCATGGTCCCTAGATCACATGTGTCCTACACTGTCAAGGGTATGGATGTTAAACGAAAGATTTGTAGAGTGAATGACTTAATTGCAAATGAATTAATTTTTCAGAGCAAAGAAATAATTATGTGATAATTATAGAAAATTGATTAATTGTGAATTAATTAATTATTTAACTATATAGTTTTTATTTTGAAAAACTATAAGTTAAAATAAATATTACTCTTGTTTGGATTAATGTATAAAGAGATATTAATAATTATCTCATTTAGAATAAGATGTTTATTTATTTATTTAAATCCGATATTTTACGATAAAATTAATTTTGAATTAAGTGATATTTATTTTAGGATAAATATATTGTCTTAAATATTAATTAAATAAACAAATGAGAAAATTAGGGGTAACCCTAATGGTGTGGTCGACATACTCACTGTACAGTGAGTGTGGTGCCACACACAGGGATTTTCTATCCTTCGGATTTGAATTTTGAATTACAAATAATTTGTTTTATTTAATTATTATTTTTAAAAATATGATTTAAATTAAATAATTAAATAAGGTTGTAACTAATCAGTTTCATTTTAATAAAATAAAGATTAATTAAATTAGTTAATTATCTTTATAAACCTGAAAATAAGCGATACTTTTCAACATTATTGTTTTCATAGATTGTGAGACTCTCTCTCTGAGACAGAAGCGATAGTTTTCCTAAACCTGAAAACTATTCAATTCTTCTCTCTCTATCAAACCTCTCTAGATCTCATGTGTTGAGTACATCTAGAGAATCATAAATCAACATTTTGAATCATACGTGCCCACACACGTCCTTGTGTGTTTGAGGATTGGTCCGGAAGATTAAGGTGTGAGCTTTCAGAAATTTGATAGGAAGGTCGTTGATTTTATACAAAAAGATTCAAGAACACTTGATAGGCTACCAGAGGTAATCTTTAATTTGATATGTGAATTATTATATATATATATGTATATGATCTTGGCTGGTATTAATAACTATTAAAAAAATGGCCCATTCCCCGTTGCGTATCTTTGATTTGCTCTTTTAATACAAATATAAGGACACCCAATTCAATCAGAATGATCTCAATCTTAGGGGATATTTATGTAACCGAGATTTGAATATATTTTTTATATTCTATATTATGTATTCAGTTGTAACAAGCCCACATTGTGTAGGGCGTATTTCATGTTTGTAAGGCCCATTGCCCACTAAGAGACTATAAATAGAGATCCCTTATAGTCATTCACTCTCATGCACACTTTACATACAAAATCCCTACCAAATTGTATTCTCTCTTGGGCTTAGGAAAATCAGTTGAATCTTGTTCTTCATATCTTGAGTCTGACACCTTTTTTATTAATAAAATTGCAAGTGTACATAGGTCATTATCAATTCTTGGGACCGAACCACTATAAATTCATTATGTCGTTCTACTTTAATTCAACTCATTTATTACTTGCTGTCGTTCAATTTGACTCAATGTCGTTGATAAAAACGTTGGTCAACAATTATATTGGTGCATTCACCCCTCTAAATGAAATCTATGTTGACATTAGTTAAATATATTTTTTGAATTGATTTAAAATAATTGTAAGAAAACAAAAAATAATGAACATATTAGTTTTTCATTTTAGTTTTGTTTGAATTTAGATATAATTTTTTTTAAAATATTAAATAAATATAATATATTAATATTATTTCATTTTTATGGTTTTAAATTTATTATTTAAGAAAAATAAAGAAAATTGAATTATTTTTGCTGGTATTTAGTTAGATTTAACATAATAGTAACTACAACTACAACTACAACTATTTGTTGACTAAAGCGCTATCTTTTTTGTCATGAAAAATAAAAAATTTCTATTTCTTTATAATTTTCATAATAACTTGATTAAATATTTTTGCCCCACTATTCCTAATATTAATATAAAATACTTTGGGAAATAAATCCTTTGAAACCCTAGTTCTCTCTCAAGACCTTAGTGCGCCACCCTCATTCAGATCTGTCGGACTCGGCTGGGGTCTAGCCAGTTCTCCCTTTGGGTTTCGGTGGGGCTCTAACCAAGGGATTTTATTGATTTTGTAGCATGCTCTTGGTTGTTCTTCCATCTCCATTATACATCCGTTATTGTTTTCTTGCATAGTCTTCATCTCCTCTGACAATCTCTTTGGTTCATGGTTTTCTTGCAAAGGTGGCAAGGATCTTCTATGTCTGTCGCTCGACTTCGCTTGGGTGGGACGGCATTCGGAGTCTATGCCAGATATATTTTCGGGTTGTGTTGCAGGTGAGGTTTGAAGCCTTGGGTTTGAATCAGGGGCTGGTGGTGCCACTAGATTGTAGTGGGGGCGTATGAGGATTTGCTGTTTGTTTTTCAATGTAACGCCCCACATCACTATGGCTGCTTTTTGGAATGACGACTGGCCCTACAAACCAACATGAGTCTTTATAGAAAGCAGCCATAGTGACGTACCTCTGTTAGTTTTGACCAATTCTTCAGCCTCTGATTGACGAATATTCAATTATCTTCAATTAAATTCATTATTTTTATTCAAATCAAAGTGGGGTTAGTTTAACTCCTTACCTCTATAAATAGGACCTAGTACCGAGTCCTTTCACTTACTCTTCAGCTGTGATCAGACTCCAAGGTGCTAGTGAGACTATAGGAGTGATAAACACTTGGGTTGGGGAAAAAGCATTATCATTCTTAACCTTTATCAAACACTTGGGAAGTGAGGATTAGAGTTTTTTGGTTTTGGAGTTAGGCCAATCCATAAGGTCAACTAAGGTACTCTTATTCTTAAGTTCAATTCTGTTTGATTCCTTAGTTTCTTTAGTTTTTATTCAGGTTCTAACTTTTGTTATGATTTTGTGGTTAGGTTTATAAGTTCTTTGAACTTAAGGTGTCTTTTCAGTAAGTTTTCTCTTAGTGGTTTAGTTCTATTATTTTCATCTCTTTTAAGAAATACTCACTATTCTTATTATTGGTTTAGGAGTGTTCCACGTCCCGCATTTGTTCTCATATCCCAGTTTTGGTAAGGAAAATAGGATAGATATTGTATGTTTGTATGATATGTTATGCTTATATGTTATGTTATGTATAATATGTTATGATAAATTTATGTTTTAATATGTTATGTTATGATTCACCCTACCTCAAATATTAGACAGGGGACGTAGATGGGTTATCATATACTACATGTGATTTAATCTACCTCAAATATTAGATAGGGAACGTAGATGGTTTATCACATGTTATAATGGCCATTATTAGTATAGTCTTATATGGTATACGTTTTTATAGACATATGTTTATAGTATATGTTATGGTATGTTTATAGCATATGTTATGATATGTTTATAGCATATGTTATGATATGTTTATAGCATATGCTATGATATAATTTTATGTATATGATTTATGTTGTTAGTTGTTTTTCCTTGCTGGGCATTAGGCTCACTCCTTTTCTTTTAGTGTGATGCAGGAAAATAGATGCAAATGCGGAAGGATTCTTGGAAGCTTGGTGTGTGTATGGAGGTGAATGGAGTGGATGGGCTGCGTGTCGATTCAAGGACAACGTTTTTTTGTTTTAGTCTCTTTAAATTACGTTTTTATGTATTTTTCCACATTTAGCTTTGTAAACAATTTTATTTAAAGTTATGTTTTATTTTAAAACAATGAACTCATTTATGTATTACAAATATTTTTTTTTTCAAATTTTCAATAAAGTTTTGAATTTTCTTATGTATGTTTTGTTCAAAGTTGTAGTTATGTCTAGTAGGTTTAATGACCTAAGTCTCATAGATAGTTGGGTCGTTACAGTTGGTATCAAAGAAACGGTCCATTTACATGAAATTGTCCTTGATACACACGCTCAAGCTCCGAATCTAACCGCCAATGTAAGTATTTATGTTTTGGTTATTATGTTTATGTGTTATAGCTAAAATTTTAGTCTTATGTTTTCAGTTAAGATATGGATGGAGCTTTATCATATAATGATATCCGAGCCATTAAAGCCTTAAAAAGGATTAGAGAACCAAGAAATACCATAGGACTATTGGAGAGAATCACTCAGAGATTTCTTTTATTCTATAATCAAATAGTTCATCTCCAAACAACTAAGCAAATAATGATGAGAGTTACGGAGCAATATATTTTAGTAATTAGGCTTTTTAGAGATTTTCATGATGTAATTGCTGATTTGGAAGAAATGTGGGTGAAAATAGATGTTGAGGATGAAGTATCACTGGCTATGAGATATTATTTTCTCATAATAAGGTTTACATCTAAGATGGAATTTTAATTCACACAAGAACAAAAGAATAGAATCTTTACAAATCTTCCAAGAGGTATTTTTTAGGCTCACGAAAATGATGATTATGAAGAGATAGATGATGACATGTTAGATGAAAGATCTGATGTAGAAGATCCCGATTTTTAGAATAGAATAGTTTATTTATTTATTTTATTTATTGTTTTGCCTTTATGATTGTACTTTGTGAAAACTGTTTTTCCAAATTAATATCATTGCTATTTTGATGACATGTATGAGTTTGATTTTATTTTTACAATCATAATAAATAATGACGAAGTTCGGTGAGGGTGGATTCAAATCAATGAACCGGGTTCTCTATATTGAGAGATAGGGGGACATAGTAGTGCGAACGATTTTACTGATCCCATCCCTCCCTCAGTATGGTAAACTTTGGAACAACGATGAGTTTCAAGCTTGAGAATTAAGTCATATAGGATAATTAGAAACACGCTTAGAAAATAATAAAGATGACTTATTTTTCTAAGTTTAGAAACACACCCTAATTATAAAGAAGGCTTATATAATTATTTTCATAAGAAGTCATAATTAATAGGTCCGAGTTATGTTTCCTTAGATTAAGTTTTTTCTTTAGAGCCTATTAAGGTAAGTTCTAACATGTTTTTCTCAACTGTTAGAACTCTACTGAAGATGTCGCTCAGAAGATCTGCTCGTACCAATGGCAATGTCCCCAACGTCGCTCCTGAGACGAATGAAGCCCCTCCAATTCGTAGAAGGGGAAGGCGTGCAAATGCCAACCGGAATGCACCGCCGCCGCCGCCGGTTTCCAACACTGTGGAAGTTGCCAGACTACGACGACAAGTTGAGGAATTACTGCAGCAACAGCGACAGCAGGCTCAGCCTCAGCCTCCGCCGCAACCACAGCCCCAACAAATGGCTACAGCACCCCCATCAAGTTGGTCCACATGGGGGATGGCCAATGGCGAACTATGCGCCATACCCAGCTCAACATATGGAGCCTATCTATGAGCGGTTTTGTAAGCAACATGCTCCAAACTTTGAAGGGACAACCGACCCCTTCGAGGTGGAAGAGTGTCTCAGAAATGTGGAGCCGATCCTTGTGCACATGAATCTCGGCAATACGGACTCCATATCCTGCATTTCGTCTCTGCTCAAGAAGGATGCAAGAATATGGCGAGACCTAGTACAACAGACTCACGATGTCGCCACCATGACTTGGAACAGATTTGTGGAGTTGTTCCATAAAAAGTACTACAATTCAGCTGTCATTGCTTCAAGGGTTGAGGAATTTGCTAGTCTAAAGCAAGGCAACTTGACGGTAGCAGAATATGCTCGGCAGTTCGATCGATTAGCTAAGTTTGCATCTGAGATGGTTCCAACTGATTTTCTGAGGGTGACCAAGTTCATTAGAGGACTTCGACCAAAGATTGAGCTAGGGGTTAAGCTAGCAAACCCGAGGAATATTACTTATGCTGATGTTATAAAAACGGCAATAGAAGTGGAAAGGCTTCGGGCAAATTTTTGTAAAGAGGAGGCCAGTAAGCCTGAGCCTAAACAGTCAAATCAACCTCAAAATGGTCAGAACAACCACAATAACAACAACCAGTAGTCCAACAACAATAACGGTCAGAAAAGAAGGCATCCTGACAACAAGTAGTCCAATAATGATAAAAAGGCACGGACGAGCAATGGAGGCAATAGGTCGAGTTATGTAGAGTACCCGCAATGTGCGAAGTGCCAAAAGAAACATCCTAGTAAGTACCACGCAAACACCAAGGGATGCTACAACTGTGGTCAAGAAGGACACCAGAAGAAAGACTGTCCCCAGCTCAAGTCAGAGGGGAAAAAGGATGAAAAGATGGTTCCTGCCAGGGTTTTTGCCCTAACCCAAGGAGAAGTTAACGCTAGCAATAAAGTAGTTACAGGTCAGGTTTCTATACTCCATAATATATGTTATGTATTATTTGATTCGGGAGCCACTCATTCGTATATCTTGTTAGGAATGATTGAGAAATTAGACAAACCTTGTGAAAAATTTAGAACTAGGTTTGTAACAGAATTACCTTCGGGTGAAGTAGTCCTATCATCACAGATAGTATGAGGCGTGCCGATCAAGATAGAGGACATAAAACTAGAAGGAAACCTGATCGAACTAAAGATTAAAGACTTCGACGTGATACTGGGAATGGACTGGCTAGTAAGGCATGGCACAACCATCGACTGCAAACGTAAGCAAGTGATGTTTGAGACTCCTGACGACCAGAGGATATGTTTTATGGGAAAGGTTTCAGGTCTACGCACACCGCTTATTTCTTCACTTAAAGTTCAGAAGATGATAGAAAAAGGGTGTCAAGAATTCTTAGCTAGCATTACGGATGTGGTAAAGGAAACACCACTAAAGGTCGGAGATGTGAATATTGTAAGGGAATTTCCAGAGGTATTTCCTGACGACTTGCCAGGATTGCTGCCGACTCAAGAAATTGACTTCACAATCGAGCTAGTTCTGGGCACCGAGCCTATCTCCAAGGCACCATACTGGATGGCACCTACCGAACTCAAGGAGTTAAAGACGCAGCTACATGAACTCCTAGACTTGGGTTTCATTATACTGAGACATTTGTCGTGGGGAGCACCGATTCTATTTGTGAAGAAGAAGGACGGGAGTATACGGATGTGCATAGATTACTGCGAGTTGAACAAGGTGACGACTAAAAATAAGTACCTGCTACCCCGGATTGATGACTTGTTTGATCAACTCCGAGGAGCGACCGTGTTCTCAAAGATTGACTTACAATTCAGGTATCATCAGCTTAAGGTATGGGAAGAAGATGTTCCTAAGACAACTTTTAGAACTCGTTATGGGCATTATGAGTTTCTAGTTATGTCTTTCGGTCTTACCAACGCTCCACCCACATTTATGGATTTAATGAATAGGGTCTTTAAGGACTACTTTGATAAATTCGTTGTAGTGTTCATCGACGATATCTTGGTGTACTCAAAGGGCGAATTCGAGCATGAGAAACATTTAAGGTTAATCTTGTTGCGACTGAAGGAGCATCAACTATACGCCAAGTTCAAGAAGTGCGAATTTTGGATTTCACAAGTAGCATTTCTCGGCCACATAGTATCCTAGGACGGAATTTCTATAGACCCATCCAAAGTAGATGCTGTGAAGGATTGGCCAAGACCAAAGAATGGGTATGAAGTAAGAAGTTTTCTGGAATTAGCAGGTTATTATCGGAGGTTCGTATAAGGTTTTTCTAAGATAGCCACTCCGCTCACCAACCTGACTCGGAAACAGTAGTGGTTCAATTGGAATGATAAGTGTGAAGAAAGTTTCCAGTTGCTAAAGGATAAGCTATGCTCATCACCAATACTTTGTGTACCGACACCCAATGACAAGTTTTTAGTCTATTGTGATCCGTCGAAGCAAGGGTTGGGTTGTGTGCTGATGCAAAATGACAAGGTGATAGCCTACGACTCAAGACAATTGAAGGAGTATGAGCAACGCTATCCAACACACGATATGGAGTTGGTTGCGGTAGTCTTTGCCTTAAAAATTTGGCGCCATTATCTTTATGGAGAACGGTGTGAGATTTATACGGACCACAAAAGCTTAAAGTATTTCTTCACTCAGAAGGAGATCAACATGAGGAAGCGCAGGTGGTTAGAACTAGTAAAGGATTATGACTGCAAAATTTTATACCACCCAGGAAAGGCAAACGTAGTTGCTGATGCGCTAAGTAGAAAGAATTATGGAAGTCTAGCAGCGTTAGCTGGAATAGAAAAGCCGCTACAGTAGGAGCTGATCAATGCTAGAATAGAAGTAGTCATTGGTAAACTGGCTAACTTGTCCATTCAGTCAAGTCTGTTAGAAGATATATGGAATGGGCAAGTGCATGATGACACGTTAGCAACACATATGGATGTAGTTAGAGAAGGGACGGCCATAGATTTCTCAATATCAAGTCAGGGGTTATTAAGATATAAGGATTGGGTATGCTTGCCAAACGATCAAGGGATTAAGGTGAAGAATTTAGAAGAAGCGCACAATACCCCATACTCAGTTCACCCAGGGTCGACCAAGATGACTCATGACATCAAGGCAATGTATTGGTGGCCAGGAATGAAGAAAGATATAGCAGAGTACGTGTCTAAATGTCTAGTATGCCAGCAAGTCAAAGCAGAACATCAGCGGCCTGCAAGTTTATTGCAACCACTCAACATTCCAGAATGGAAATGGGACGACATAGCAATGGATTTCGTGACGGGTTTGCCTTGAACGAATAAGCAACATGACTCGGCTTGGGTAGTAATAGATAGATTAACCAAGTCAGCTCATTTTCTACCTGTCAAAATTTCATACACGGCTCAGCAATACGCAGATATTTATGTTCAAGAGATAGTAAGGCTGCATGGACTCCCCAAGACAATAGTGTCTGATACAAGATCAATGTTTACATCGAGATTTTGGAAAAGCTTGCAGCAAGCTATGGGCACCAAGTTAAGTCTTAGTACAGCATTTCATCCTCAAATAGACGGTCAGTCTGATCGTACCATACAAATTTTAGAAGATATATTGCACGCTTGCGTACTAGATTTCAGAGGATCCTAGAGTAAGTTCTTGCCGCTGATAGAGTTCTCCTACAACAATAGCTACCAGTAAACAATCGGGATGGCACCTTACGAGCTACTTTATGGAAGGAGGTGTCGATCGCCGTTACATTGGGACGAGGTAGGAGAAAGGCAACTACTTGGACCCGAAGCTGTTAGAGAAGCTCAAGATGCAGTAGCGCTAATTAGAAAGCGTATGCTCGCTGCTCAGAGTTGTCATAAAAGTTATGCAGATGCCAAGTAGCGTGATGTGGAATTCAAAGTTGGAGATCAAGTCTTCTTAAGAATATCTCCTATGAAAGGTGTGAAGTGGTTCAGGAAGAAAGGCAAGCTTAGTCCCAAGTTTATAGGTCCTTTTGAGATATTGGACAAAGTGGGAGCAGTTGCATATAGATTAGCCCTACCGCCAGCTCTACCAGATAATCACAATGTGTTCCACATCTCAATGTTGCGTAGATATGTATCAGACCCATCTCACGTCCTCAAGTATGATACGATAGTACTCCAGAAAGACTTGAGTTATGAGGAATAGCCGGTTAGCATCCTAGATAGAGGGATGAAAGAATTACGGTCTAAGATTATTCCAATAGTCAAAGTCCTATGGAGAAATAGTTCTGAACGGGAGGCAACGTGAGAGTTGGAGGAGGACATGCAAGCTCGGTATCCGGAATTGTTTGGTAAGTAAATTTCGGGGACGAAATTCTTTGTAGTAGGGGGAATTGTAGAGTACTAGAATGTTTACTTAATTAGCTAGCTAGTAGTAGTTGTAGTATTTTCTATTTCGTGGATTTTGGTTCAAATCGGGACTTAGTTAGAAACTCCTAGCAATAGACATGGATTTTATAAGTTTAACCTATAGTTTAAGAATATTAATTATAACATAAGGTTTGATTAATATTGTTGGTTATAAATATGATAATTATTATAACCTAAGGTCTAGATAGATCCAATAGGATTATGACACTTGTCATAAGCATTCTTATTAAGGAATTATTATTGTAATGATAAAATAAGGGAATATAAGACTTAGTATTCACCAGAAACTGTTAGGGTCGTAGTTTGACTCAGTCAAAGTAGTTAACCAACCTTAATTATGCTAAAAATGTGCAATTACGTGTTTAAAATAATCACATATGCCGATATATCACAGCATTAGAGCCGATATATCGCCTGTCGAAGAATACGGAAAAATACGTTGACGTTGCACGATCGTACGAACGGAGAGTCGAGAATAGAGGGCAGCCGATATATCGCCACATAGGGGCAATATATCGCCTACATTAATCATTTTTTTTTCAAAGTTATGAATTTTCTTATGTATGTTCTTTTCAAAGTTGTAGTTATGTCTAGTAGGTTTAATGACCTAAGTCTCATAGATAGTTGGGTCGTTACATTCAATTTTTTAATTCTTATATTTTTGTGTCTAGTCTTTCGTTCTGCTTTGTTTTAATTTCGCAATAAAGATGGATTTCATTCACCACCTTGCTAGATTAGTGGGGTTAGGGGAGGTTGACTTTGATTTCTTTTGGGTGGTCAGTGGTATATCGACTATCTCAATGCGCTTCTGCGAATGGGTCAATTTTTTCCTCCCTGGCCATCAGTGTTGGGGTTTTATGCCCTAATTAAAACCCAAATTCTTTGTAATCTCATTTTATTATCAATAAAAGAATAGAAATCATTTTTTGACTTGGTCAATCCCTTTGCTCACATGATTTATTTTCAAGATTATTTATTTAATATAAACTTCTATTAAATCCCGAGCATATAGCTAATCTTATTTATAGTGACGTAATCACAGTGGAATATAAATATGATTATATGTTCAAAATAAGTTAGTCCTAAGATTAGTCAGTGCACTGGATTTACACTGACTTGCCAATCTACGATATGATCTACTTACACATTACAGTGTTATGTTCTTTCCAGAACATTAGCAAAGTAGATAAGATCGGATGTATATGTTACATCGGACAGGACTGATATTGACAGTTGATAAGATAAGTAAACATACCGTTATTATCTATTCTAGTCATATCATATAGTTGACCATAGGTCAATTCATTCTCAATTCTGAGTGGTTAGTATTCTAACTGATTGTATTATTTGAGTTCTTTGACTTGTTCGTTACCAGCTTACCCTACGGACTAGCCCATACTTACATCTTGGGAACTCAGTAGTATAATTGAGTGGGAGTGTTAATCATAGATATGAACATCTATAGCTTCTGATGAAGAAGTGAAACGATGGTTTCCTTTTAGTTTGGTTCAAGGTGTTAAATGATAGAGATCTCATTTCAGTAATTAAATTAGTTTACTGAAATATCATTTACAAGGAACTAAGTGTTTTAAGGATAAAATACAATGAGGGGTAAAACAGTATTTTAGTCCCATCTCATTGTAGACCGTCTATAGAGGATTGAGTGACAATTATGGTTGTAACAATGGATAATTAATAGCGTATCTATATTTGTTATAGAGCGTTCTATGAATTCAAGAGTGCAATTCCGAGTCTATAGTGGAGTCACGAGGAATTAATAAGGTAGTAAATTTATTTGTTAGATTTATGATAACTTATTGGAGCTTGATTTCATAGGCCCATGGTCCCCATTGTACCTTGGATAAAATCATCTAGATAGTCTCAATTAATTGATTTAATTATCAATTAGAATTATCAAAGTTGACCAGGTCAATTTTGGATAGTTTCAGAGAGTTGTGTAATTTTGAGAAGAAAAGAGAAATTATGGCAGATTTATTAATTAAGATAAATTGATATATAAATTAATAAATAAGTATAAATCAAGGTTCAAATTATAAATAATTAATTTGATAAAGGATTTAAATGATTATTTAATTAATTAAATCAATAGAAAATAATACAGACCTTGATTTTAAGTCCAATGAGCTTATAATCAAATGGGAAATTTCACGGACCTATAGCCCATGATAATTTCGACCTAGGGCTTCAAAATAGCTATTATTTTATTAATTTTTTAATTAAATTAAATGGCCTAATTGAGTCTATAAAAGAAGTGCTTAGAGAGAAGTCAAAAAATAAGTTTAAGAAGTTTGATAAGTCACAAGTCAGATTTTCTTATAGTTTTAGATTCTCTCTAAACACAAGTCCTTTTCTAAGCTTCTTTGTTATTTTCTCTTCTTCTCTCTATATCTATCTCATGTGTTGAGAATTGCCCACACTAGTCTAGGTGGTTCTAAGGATACATTGGAAGATCGTGAAGAAAATAGAACATCGGTTTAGTTTCTTGATAATACTCTGCGATAGAAAGGATACAAGAGTTAGAGAAACTGAAGGAATGACTCTTAATTCCGCTGCGTATACTGGAAGTATTCTATTATTTGTTTCTCTTTGAATTCAATTTTAGAAACATGTTTTAGGCTATCTCGTATTAATTTGTTTAATATTAGATATACATGAAAATAAATAAAGATTCTGTATAAGCTAATCCAACAATCAGATCTTGGGGATTCCTCGATCATTATTGACCATGTGATACGTGATTTCATGAATATGGTTGGTCGTTATTTTATTGCCTTTATTTCTAGTTGGAATAAAGGAGTTGTTATTTCCAGTCTCCTATTGGAAGATCATTGGCTGATAGCCATGGATGAGCTTGATCTATCATTTTCTCATTTGGAAAGGAAACCTTGTTTACTTTGCACTCATTGGAAGTTTGGTTGCTTGTGTCTCATTAGACCTTTAGTTGAAATTTGTGTTAATGTTTTCTTTCTATTGATTATTATAAATGGCTTGATATATCTATGTTGGTTGATTTTGCTCTGTAAGCTTTATTTTCTTATAATAGACTATGTGCGATTGACCTGTTAATGAAATTTCCTTTACCCTTAAAAAATAATGTATAAAATACTTCCAAGTAATTTGTTTTATAATAATGAGAGCCTTTTTTATGATCTTTTCTTTTTTCCTGAGGTCTTAGTTAGTCAGATAATTATCACCAGATAATTAATGAAATATAAAATATCGAATACTTTAAGATAATTAATAATAAATTATGATGTAAATTAGAACAACTAGATATCATTTTAAT
Source organism: Humulus lupulus (assembly GCF_963169125.1). Taxonomy (NCBI): domain Eukaryota; kingdom Viridiplantae; phylum Streptophyta; class Magnoliopsida; order Rosales; family Cannabaceae; genus Humulus; species Humulus lupulus. The sequence goes on along the minus strand of NC_084794.1, from coordinate 116,525,920 downwards.
AGCTATACTCATTAATAATACAAATCAGAGATTTAATTCGATCTTAAATTGAGTTAAGAGCAATATTCTCTTTCCATTTGAATGCTGACTGATTGCTAGCAAGATGAAGGCCAATGGGGGCTTGGGAGGCTCGTAATTATATGTTGCCAATAGATTTAAGGATGTAATAATTTATTTATTAATGTATCTTGCACGGACAGTACGACGTAATAATTAGTCTAGCTGTCTACAAAATATATTTATATTTATGTTTATTTTTATATATATTGTACACAAAATGTGGGAATTAACAAGCAAGGGATAATACTTATATTTAAAGCTGCAAACTATAATATTTTAAAGGGTTTATATCAGTTGCCATATTTTTTTTTTAAGTATCATTTAGGTCTTCAAATTTACTAAATATGTATCCATAGATCTTTTTTGATGAACAACAATTTTCAAAATGCGTAGCAAAAAACAATTTATGACCAAGCGAAAAATAATTTACACCTAGTTAATTACAAAAAAAAAAAAATTAATTGAGTCATAAATCATTTTTCGATGCGTATTCAGAAAACTATTTTCCAACATGCGTATTTAGCAAGTTTGGAAACCTAAGTAATAAAATATAATGTTTGAGGACCTATGTAATATTTTTTTTAAAAAATAGAGATCTCTGCTAATATAAACTCTATTTTAAGATATGTGGTTGAGAAAATTTATAATATAACGTCCTCTGACTAATAGGTTGTAATTCGAGTTCGAATCTCTATAATTTTGTTTTCTTAAAATAATAAAAAAATGAGATTTTTTCATATATATAAATTTACGTAAAATATAAAATAATTATAAAAATACCTTAACAACTTTTATTTACAAAAACGCCTTATCACATCGTCAAAAAGTACTAGATTTCAAAAATAATATAACTGAAATGGAAAAGTTCACGGAGTCTCAGATTTTTCATTTTTCTGGGTTTTGAAAATTAACATTTTGGTTACTAATATACTATGCCAATAAGATACTGAGTGATTACTTTTTTATTCATAAAACGCTTCTTTTATAAACTAAATTAATATATATTTTTTGGTCACCTCTAAAACTTATTTGTAGAAAATTTATGATCTTAAAATATCAATTAGTCATTTTTAGGTTATGTTATGGTATCTTGTTATTAAAGATACTTTTCAATTAATTTCAAGCCTATGTTAGAAATAAATGAGTTGCCATATAGTATAACAAATTATCATATAACTTGTTTGAAAATTTTATTTTAGTATACTACATAGTAACTTTTTAATGAAAAGTTGTACTGCACTTTTTGGTCACTCATGTAATTTACATGCGAGTAATAATAATTTTTTAATTAATTTTGAATTATAATTAAAATTACACATTTTGGTCTTTTAAAGAATAAGATATCATAATATAACCTAAAAATAAACTTGTGTTTTTAAAGGAAACTAATTAGTATTCTAAGATAACTAATTTTATACAAATAAGAAGACACCATAATATAACCTAAAAAGGAAGCCAAATTTTTCCAAGTAACTAATCGGTATCGTAAGATAACTAATTTTCTCTTGATAAGTTTTGGAGTTAACCAAAATGTATATGAAATAATATAATCGCAAAATGATATTTACTCATTTTGTACCCTATATTTTACTAAAGTATAGTTTTTGTACCATCTATTGTGAATAATACTAATACGATACCCTGAAATTGTAAAATTAGAATAAATGGTACCGTGAACTCAAATTTACTCACAAATGACAGGGTACTAAATATGCATATTCTCATGAATAACAGGGTACCGATTTTGAAATTACAAAGTATCCAATGACTATCATCGAAAACAAAAGGTGCCATTTTATACCAATTTTTCAATTAGATGGTACTTGATGATCATTATTAAGAATAAATGGTACAAAACTATACTTTGTTAAAATACAAGGTACCAAATGAATACCTACCCATCTAAAATTGACGTATTTTATGAAAATGTAACTAATCGGTATCATAAGCAACCAACATGTTACTTTTGAAAACCCAGAAAAAATAAAAAAAATCGAGGCAACAAGATTGGTGCCTCTTTTTCCCGAGTCGAGCTGGTAAAATTTTCCTTTTCCAATTTCAGGTTGTATTATTTTAATTTAATTATATTTTGATGGTGTGGCAAGATATATTCATAAATTAAATTTCCTAAGTGATTTTCGTAAATAAATTTGGAAAACAATGTGTAAATATTCGTAATAAAAACTTTTGTAATTTGGTTTAATTTATTGTTATATTTGTTTAGAGAAAAATTGGATTGAATTTTTAGAGGTGAGAATTGGTGGAAATCATAGCATCGTCAAATTACATAATTTTTTTAAGGGATCATCAAATTAAATTACATAATTAACAATATAATGTGGTGTGGTTCGTTGGAAAGTAAATTTATTATATATAACTATATATTCTCGCTCAAAATCTTATTCTTTGTTTCTTATGCAAAAAAAAATTAAAAATCAATCACTATTATATAGTTTTAGTTATAGACTTGTTTCTTTCGTGGGAATTTTTTTTTAAATGGTAATATTGATGGCAAAAATATTTTTATATTATTATGTAAAAATTGCACTTAAATTTTTGTTTGGTAAAAATCATTTTCGGCCATCATTTAGTGTAATTATTGCTCAATAAATTTAGAGTAAATACTCATTTGGTACCTTGTGTTTTATCGAAATACATATTTGGTACCTTATGTTTATAATAATGATCATTTAGTAATCTCTTTTTGAAATTCATACCAATTTAGTACCTCAGCTTGAATGTGAACAACTCATATTATAATATGACCACATTGCTCCTCATTGATTTTTTTTTTTTTTTCTCTTATTTCAAAATGATTCAAAAATATTTTTTAAATTAATAAAATAAAAATTGTTTTATAAAATCAATCAATTAAATGTAAATTTTTAAATAAAAAATAATATAAATTAGTTTTAAAATAAAAATATTTTAATTAATTAAATAAATATAAATATGTTTAATTCGAAATGTAAATTAAAAAAAAACTAAAACCAATATTTTTAAATTAATTAAAGTAAACTAATAATCAATTAATTTTTTTAAGTTTGTTGACACCGTTTTTCGTCAACTTAAATCGCAGAGCAATTAAACAATATAAACTACGGTGCAAACGAATAGTAAAGAGGAACAAGAAGGTTTTTACGCAGTTCAGCAGTTAAATCTGCCTAGTCCACGAGTCTGTGTTATTAAGACTTAAAGTTTTCTGGAAATTCTTCAAGGATGAATTACCAGAGTTTTCTCTCAAGATATCAAAAAAAAAAAATCTCCCCCTTACAAGTGGTCATTCCTTCTCTATTTATAGGGAAGGTTACACGATTCGTTCCCACATATTTCGAGAAGATATTCTGTATATCAATTTAAATAATGACATTAAATGCAATATCTTCTATATACAATGAAACATCCACTTGGGACCCGGGAATGAATAACAAACTAAATAATATCCCTTTAATATTGGGATTTTACAGCAATAAATATGTTCACACATACAACGGGTTATCTCAGGTGACTCATCAGATCTTCGAGGTCAGCGATCGGCATCATGACCTTCAAGACTTACAGAGTTGTTACGAACTTGCCATCTTACTCCGAGACCTGCTCGGAGCAGATAAATACTGTCGAGGCTATCATACTCGAGCTTGCACTTCCTAAGCTCGAGCTGCTCAATCCGAAGGCACTCGATAACGGATGTATCCTGATGTCATGTAATTTCGAGCCTAGAAAGAATCCTAAGGCTACACGTCTTCGAGATTTCCATTTTACTTCGGAGGTTTTACAACAGGACCATAAAATGTATGTCATATATTTCGAGCTCATACTTGATGAGTCCAGTTTTCGAGGTCATAATTTCTGGTCTCGAAATCTGGGTGTAACAAAGTTTAAATTAAAATATTTTTGTTTGAATTTATTTTAAATTTTGGCTTTTAAGTTTAAGGTGTTGATTTTAATTTTTTTGTTTATGTTTAGGGGTTAGATTTAATTTTTTATTTTTATTTATTTAAATTATTTCAAGGTTTTAATTATACGTATTTTTTATTAATTTATAAAATATTTTAAAATAACAAAAAGATAAAGAAAATTAAATAAATCATTAAAACAAGTGGCAATATGGTCATATTTGAAATATGAGTTGACCAGATTGCAGGAGAGGGTACCAAACTGATACGAATTGGAAAAATAGGGTATTGAATGATTATTATTATAAACATAGGGTACCAAGTGTGTATTTCGATAAAACACAATGTACCAAATGAGTATTTACCTATAAGTTTATGATGTGATTGTGCAGTGTTTGTTATTGTTTTTTTTTAAACATCATTTCAAAATACAAAATTTATAACAAAAAAACTAAAATAGAACTAAAATATTCCTTAAAAAAATAGAACTGAAATATAATAAAATTGAAATTTAACTAAAAAATAATTCTTTTTCTAACTTAACAAATTCTTTCAATGACAACACACATTTTAATTAAAAGTGAAAATTTATGATTAAGAAAATATCATCATAAATATTCCTCCGCAATAGTAAAAGACCCCATTTCGTGTATGAAGCACACGGTGTTGGGAATAGTGCGAGCAGTGCCCCTGCGCCTAGCCGAGCTGTGCAGCCTCAACCGTTGGACCATCTTGATGTCTTCCATTATGGTGACACACCTAGGGTTTGTATAACACAAACCCTAATGTGTTGTTACCAAAATTATTTTAATTATTAATTTAATTAAAAATCTGAAGTTGAATTAAAATAATTTTAATTTAGAAATTTCACGAATTGAAATAATATTTATTACTTCCCCTAATTAAAAATGTTTTAATTATTCTCTCCCATAATTAAAAAATTTTTAAATAAAATTTCTTATCCTTAATTAAAATTTAATTATTTAATTTTATTTTTGAATTAAATTACCAAAATTCAAATTGGACCTTAGAAACTATTTGGGTGTTAAAACCCAAAGTTTAATTATTTTAAAATGTTGTTTAAAATAATTAAAAAGTTGTGTAATTCAAAATGGATATGGAAAAGGGTGACATTGGCTCAACAAGACTACCTCTCAAGGTTCGAGATCAATGTGTTCTTCATCAGGCCTTAGCTAGTCAAGGTTACATTTTCATGTATTTTTTGCAACTGTTGTAAGTTTTCTAGAAATACCCAAAAGTTACCAATATGGTTTTATTTACTTATTATAAATGTTTGAATATGATTAAAATGTTTAGGGAAAATTTTGGCGAAAATACCAAATCTTTTAAAAATGTATCACTTATATACCAAAACAAAAAAATTTGTGGCAAAAAAACATAGGATCTTAATCATTGTAAGCGTGAGCTCCTCCTTCTCTCTACAATGGCGTGGAGACGTAAGGTGGCGCAGAAGCTTGTTCAGGCAGACCCTCGTTCCGAGCTCCCTTCATCCACTGATACCTTACCCTACGTTCCTCCGACTGAAGGGATATGCGAGATTGATACTGATGTGAACATTTTGCCAGAGGTTCCTGAGATGTTAAGTCAGGATGAGGTTCGTGCTTCTCCGATGAAGAAGACAATGCCGGAGAATCGATCCCCTTCTTGGGCGGAGGAGGTTGAGAACAAATCGTTTCATGAAGCTGCGAAGGCAACTTGGTCTCGATTCAAAGAATCCCTTCCTTTTCAGGGGGGTACTAAACTTGAATATAAGGAACCTCTGCAACAGGAAGGGCAAAAAATTGCTCAAATGGACCTAGAGGAAATTGCAGTTGAAGCTTCTTTCTGGAATTCGGCCTTGATTTGTGTAGTTATGGGAGCTAATCCGCCATTGCCTATCTTCGAAGGTTTCATTAACCGGATTTGGGGGAAACTTGGGATTGAACGAGTTGCGAGGATGAATTCAGGATTTACAATGGTCAAATTCAGGGATGAGGCTACTCGTGACTTGGTCCTAGAATCAGGGGTAGTTCACTTCGATCGGAAGCCTGTTATCTTAAGGCCTTGGACTGCTGATATTGATTCCTTGAGATCAATTAATTCAGTGCCTGTATGGATTCGTCTCCTAGGTTTGGGGTTACAGTATTGGGGCCCTAACTGCTTAAGTACTCTGGTTAGTACTATTGGGAAACCAATAATGATAGACAAGATCACTAAAGATAGATCGATGATTAAATTTGCTAGGATATTAGTTGAAATGGAAATTTCAGACTCTCTTCCTAAGTTCATCAGCTATATCAATGAGAGAGGTCAAGTAGTGGACCAAGTAATTGAATATGAATGGATGCCTACAAAATGCCCTCAATGTAAGAAGTTAGGACATACTGTCTCAACTTGCAAATTTGGTGAAGGATTGATCTGGGGAAAGAAGGAGAGTTCAGCTAACCAGGTGGATGGTGGTACTGCCCTTAGAGATTGTAGCACCCACCAAAATAAGGGTCAGGATATTCTGAACCAGTCTTCTTCAAAAAAGGAGATGATACCCCAACATGAGGATCCTCCTAAGGAGCAGGGCTGGTCTACACCGAAAAACCCAGGTACAGTAAAGTCAAAATCCCCTGCTATAGACCAGAATAGTAAGAATACATTTAGTGTTCTTCAAGAACAGAAGAAATTTCTTAATGATCCTTCAGTATTATTGAACTTAAATGGACAATTTCAACATAATGAGTTGGAATGTTAGGGGCATAAGTAAGAAGAATAAGCAGATGGTTGTGTTGGATGTCTGCCGGATAAATAAGATTGGTATTGGAGCTTTACTAGAAACAAAAATAAAAGGTGATAATCTGAAGGATGCAATGGATACTTGTTTTTAGGGATGGAATTATCATAATAGCATAAGAGTGGAAGGCCGAATTCTTTTGATATGGAAGGAAAGTTGGGTTAAAGTGGAAGTTATCAAAGACCATTCTCAATTTTTGCACTGTAAAGTTAAACTCTGTATCACTGGTCAATAGTTTTGCTTTACTGTGGTTTATGGTTCAAATCAACTGGATACTAGGAAGTTTCTCTGGTCTGAATTGTCCTCTATGCCTTTTCCAATTAAACCATGGCTTATTTTGGGAGACTTTAACGCGGCTTTTAACCCAAATGACAGAAGAGGTGGCAGATGTATTTTGAAAAAAAAAAGATTAAAGATGCTAGGAGCTGGCTTGATCTTGGTCTGGTGGAAGAACTGAGTTTACTGGGAACTTTTTACACCTGGTCTAATAATCAAGAAGGGGATAATCGAATATACTCTAAGCTAGATAGAGTTTTTTTCAATGAGGACTGGCTGGACATTTTCCCGTCTATTATAGTTGTTGCTTGTTGGGAAGTGTCTTCTGATCACTGTGCTGTTATTCTGAAGCAAGCTGGTATTTCAAATGAGGGTTTTATTCCTTTTCGGTTCTATAATATGTGGACAAGTCACCCTCAGTTCAGATCTACTGTCTTAAATAATTGGAACAAAGCTCTTAGAATCAAGGGTTGTGAATTAGATCAAGTTTCTTGGAAACTTTTGCGTCTGAAACATGAGTTGAAGAAGTTCAATTGGAGAATTATTGGGGACGTGGCTAGGAACTATGAAGACTATAAAGCTGAGTTTCAAAAGGCTCGGTCTGTACTTTTCTCTGATCCTCAGAATAAGATTTTAGCTACAGCAGAGAGAATAGCGTTTCAGAGATTTAAACAGCAAGAAAAGATCTATGGCAGCTACCTTAGGCAAAAAAGTAAGATTGAATGGATTCAATTCGGAAATGAAAATTCTGCTTACTTTCATGCCTATATAAAGAAAAGGAAGAGAGCTAATCGGATTGCCTCCTTTGTTACTGAAGATGGTAGAGTAGAGGATAGTTATCCTAAGGTAATTAGTCACTTTATTAACCATTTCAAATCAGTCCTGGGTTGTCCTAACAAAGCTACAGGGAAGGTAGATTATGCCATAACAGCTTTAGGTCCTGTATTGAGTATTGAAGACCAGCTGGCTCTCATCAAACCTTTCTCATACAAGGATGTTAAAGTAGCTATGTTTAGTATCAGCTCTATAAAAAGTCCTGGACTAGATGGTTTTGGGGCTGGTTTTTTAAAAAATTTATGGAAAGACATAGGGAAGGAGGTTTCTAAGGCTGTTCCTAAATTTTTTGAATATGGGATTATTCCTAAAGCTTTGAATAGTACTATTCTAACCCTCATACCTAAGATGGATCACCCGAATACAGTTGCTGACTTTAGGCCAATTGCCTGCTGCACTACTCTTTATAAGTGCATTTCTAAAATGCTTTGTCATAGAGAGTATGGTATTCTACCAAAGTTGGTTAACCAAAATAAAGGGGCATCTATCAAAGATAGATCTCTTGCTCATAATGTCTTAATTCTCCAAGATCTCTTAAAGGGTTATAAAAGGAAGTATAGCTCTCCTCGGTGCTTATTGAAGATCGATTTGAGCAAAGCCTATGACTCAATCGACTGGGACTTTCTTGAAAACTTGTTGAAAGCGTTAAATTTTCCTGATCGCTTCATAAGATGGATCATGATTTGTATGAGAGGTGCTTCTTATTGCCTTATGTTGAATGGTCGCCTTCATGGTAACTTTCAAGGGGGCAAAGGTCTTTGCCAAGGCGATCCCATTTCTCCGTTACTGTTTGTTATAGTTATGGAGTACCATACTAGATCCTTATTACAAGCAGCTCAAGGAAAAGGTTTCAAATTTCACCCTCTATGTAAATCATTAAATCTAATTAGTCTGTGTTTTGCTGATGATTTACTTATTGTGTGTAAAGCCAATACTAGCTCCATTCACATTATTCAGCAGTCATTAGAGGGATTTTCAGCTGCTTCAGGTTTGATTATTAATAAAAGCAAATCTAGAGCTTATTTTGGTGGGGTTTCGGACCAAGAAAAATCTAGTTTGCTGAATATTCTTTAGCTGAATGAAGGTGAGTTTCCCCTGACTTATCTTGGTCTGCCTTTGAGACCAATGAAGTGGAAGGCAATGGATTGTGACTTAATTTTAAAGAAGATTAGACAGAGACTTTGTGTTTGGGCTAGTAGGAACCTTTCCTATGCAGGGCGGGTTCAGTTGATCCAATCTGTTTTGTTGGGTATTAGGAACTACTGGATGAGCATTTTCCTTCTTCCTCAAAGTGTTCTTAAGGAGATTGATCAACTTTGCAGAATTTTTCTTTGGGGGGGGTAAAGGAAATAGGAGCAAGTTTCATCTTAATTCGTGGGAGCTGGTTTGCTGCCCTAAGAGTCATGGTGGGTTAGGTTTCAAGGAGGGGCCTATTTGGAACAGATTGTTATTATCTAAATTTATCTGGGCTATCTCTTCTAAGCAGGATTTGCTCTGGGTAAAGTGGGTTAACTGCATTTACTTGAAGGGGTCTCAGATTTGGGATTACAAGTTGCACTCGGATGCCAGTTGGCACTGGAAAAAATTGATCAAAATTAGCAAAGATCTCTCTTCTTCTTTGCTGGTTTCTGCTTCAGCTAATGGAAATCTGGTATTGTCTCGGCAGTATCATCAGGTGTTGGCTAGCAGTCCAAAGCCTATCATGAAATCAGTTTGGTGCTCTATTTCAGTGCTTAATCATAAGTTCATTCTTTGGCAAGCGGTTCTTCAAAAGTTGGCAACTAGGGATCTGTTAAGCTTCTGTCATATCCCTCTTCCCTCCTTGTTGTGCCCGATCTGTGATCTTCTTCCTGAAAGTCACTCTCATTTATTTTTTGAGTGTGTCTTTTTGAGGAAAGTAGTGCAGTCTGTTTTTGGTTGGTTGCAAGGTCTCTGTTGGCCTCCTAATTTTTCAGATTGGTGTAGTTGGCTGGAGGCAGACAGGAAGAACTATAAAGACTGGATCACTCTTGCAGCTTCGATTTACTACATATGGTTTACTAGGAACAGATGCCATTTTGATAGTAGTTGTCTTATGGTTTCTACTGTAACCAGTTTAATTAAGTCTTCTGTTTCAGCTAGAATTCTTGGCTTAAAACTTAGAGCTAAGTTTAGGACTTCTAGAGTAACTCAAATGACTCAATTTTTGTCTAATCTATCTTGACTGAGAGTTGTTATGCTCTGGTTTTTTTGGCTGTAATCTGTGTGTTTTGATCAATAAATACCTCTTTCTTGATCAAAAAAAAAAATTGTGGCAAAAGTACCAAATGTTACAATTTGAGTACACCCCTTAATGTCATTCCCTTATCTCTTTTAAATGGGTTGCATGTCATTATTTTGTTTGTCAAATTAGATTTTATTAAAATAAGCATTTGCATATATTTTTTAAATCAATTAAAACCCTAATTTTTTTTAATAAAAACTTAAAATAAATTAAATAAAACCTAAATCAATAGAAAACTTCATCTCCATAACCTACCAAAAAAATATTTCGGACAACCTAAAATATATAGTAAGACGATTTGGGGCTTCAAGGTTCGACAATCTTGGGAGATATTTTAGAAAATGGTGAGACGAAAAGATCCTGAGGAACCATCGCCTGATTATGGTAGAGATTTTGTTTTTCTTTTTAGTTATTGTTGCTTGAGATTGGTTTATGGGTTTATGTTTTAATTGGTGCCAAAACGATGAGTGGGAAAGATTTGCTTTGTTTTTATCTTTATATTTTATATTGTATAAAAATTAGTTGTGGGTAGGTCAAATATTGATGTTGTAGGACCACACACAAAAGAATCTATTGAATAGTTTATACATTTTATTCTTGTTTAATATTTTATGTGCTTTGTCTTGTTTAAAATAGAGATTATATGCTTTAACAGGTAATGAATGTGCTTTGACATAAAGTTTGACAACTTTTACATTTAATGGTTTAAGAATATTTTTATTTATGAAATTTTCAGGTGGAGATGTATGGCTATTTGCAGGGACAAGTTTGTTTGCAGAGAATGAAACCAATGAGAATTGTGTTGAATTTCCAACAGAGATAGGTGAGCAAGGTGGACCACTTCTTGAGACTCAAACCCAAGACACATATGGTGAGCTTGTGATTGCACCTAAGCCAACCATTAATGAAGCTTTTGATAATTTCTTTGAACCAAATGACCTGCATGATTTTGAAATGGAAGAGCAAGATTTTGGACCAAATGATGATGCTAGAAGGGACATGGATATAGCCACTGACCTTGGTAGATGATGGGGCTCAGTCATTGAAATATGCAGTCAAATTGAGCAAGAAGGAAGTGATGATGGTGGGGTTTATTCAGAAGATGATCTACAAAGTTTAGCAAGTTCAGATGAAAAATGTATACAATTAAAGAATAACAACTAATATAATCCAATGATAAACTTTAAATATTTTAAGTTTATCTTAGGGATGGAGTTTGGGACAGTACACCTCCTTAGAAAAGCATTAAGAGAGTATTTCATTGAGTGTGGCAGAGAGTATGTGTTTATTCACAAAACTAATTGGCGTTTGAGAGCTAAATGCAAAGCTCTTGGGTGTCCATGGATGATGTATGCACATGTAAAGAATGACAAGACAACATTTCGGGTTAATACTCTAGTGGATAAACACAATTGTGGTTTGGTATTTCAAAGCAAACTTGTCAACTCAAACTGGCTGGCCAATCATTTATTGGATGACTTTAGGACAAATCCAAATATGGGGTACATTTCCTTTAAAGATAAGACAGCCAAATCAAAGTTTGGTTTTGTTTCTAAGTCAAAAATTTACAGGGCAAAACAGAAAGCTACAGATATTTTGGATGGGTCTGTGGCTGAACAATACACAATTTTGGAAGATTATTGCAATATGTTAAGGAGTACAAATCCCGGAAGCACGACTTTAGTCAAAACCAAAATTGAAGGAGGCAAGAGAATATTTCAAAGAGTTTATATATGCTTGAAAGCAACAAAAGAAGGGTTCTTGAAAGGATGTCGACCACTTATCGGATCAGATGGTTGTTTTTTAAAAGGTCATTGCAAAGGAATTCTTTTGGCTGCTATTGGGATTGACACAAAAAATTCCATGTTTCCTATTGCTTATGCAATTGTTGAGAAGTACAACATAGACACTTGGACATGATTTTTACAGTTGTTGATGGAAGATCTTGAAATTGACAATCCAAGTCACTTTACCATGATGACTGATAGACAGAAAGGTCTTGAGAAGGCCGTGGCATCAATTTGGGAAGGTTGTAGAGTGTGATTTTGTGTTAGGCACATGCATGCCAACTTTAAAAAAGAGTACCCAGGTGTTTTGCTTAAACAATTACTTTGGCAAGCAGCAAGACCAATGTAGCAACCCAAATTTGCTAATAAGGCTTGGAGCCTTTATTAGTGTGCTTGGAGGGCAATAATTGTTATAATGTGTTAATCTATGTGAATTTAATGAATATGTGGTTAGAATGCATGTTTAGGTGGAATAAATATGCATGTGGGCCCCGTTTGATTGTTAGGGGCGAATTGGTAATCTTAGCCCGTTGAGAGCATAAATGTAATATATGTGATTTATGTGATATAATGGTAATATATCTGTGATGCACGTTCCGAGACGGTCCTAGGGAGCCGTTTAGCAAGAATGTCACAACAGGGTCAAATACCCGGCTCGGGAGGAGCCTAGGGGTATTTTGAGAATATTGTTAAGTTATCGAGAATTATTGATTAGCGGTTAGTGATAGTAATAGTTTAGACAAGTCGGGAGTAGCAAGATTTCTATTTAGGTACACTTGAGGATTTAGTAAGGTGTGTCGAAAGACTAAATTGCCCTTGGAAAGGTTTAAGGACTTAAACTAGTTTAAGGGGTATTATGGTCATTTTGGGTAGATGGATATGCTCAATTTGAGGGCTGGGACTCTAGAACCATTTAACAAAAAGGAAACAGAGGAACAAAAGGAAACTTAATCTCTCTATCTCTCTCTATCGATGCTCTCTCTCTCCCTCCCTAGGGTGGCTGATTTTGAAGGATTCTAAGCTAGAGCTCAAAGGATTCAAGGCTAGGAATGTGAAGATTTGTCTACTGGGCTCAAAGGTGAGTTTTAATCAGTAACTTGATTGAATTATGTAGAGAAATACTAAGGTTAAGAGCTGATATGTGTGTTTCTGTTTAGTGGATTTTTGGGATGAAGCTTGGCTAGGTCAGTTTGGGAAATAAGAGGGATTTGCTTGGAGTTGGATTTGGAGAAGGCTTAGGGGCGAATTTCAACTTGAGGTAAGAGTTTTATGCACCTCTGTTATGTTTTAGCTGAGGTGGTTGGTTTACGTTTCATAGAGTTTTAAACCAATTTGTGAATCATGGATTTGATTGTGTGTTTAGACTTGTTGTTGGTGTTTATAAGTTGCTAGATGGTTTATTTGAGGTTTTAAGTTAAATTTGAGGCTTAGGCATGCATTGGGAATGATTTTGGAGTGTTTTGGCTCGGGGAAAATGCAAGGGAAATCCAGAATTCTAGGTTCGCGAAGGGGCGCCGCGGCCCTGTTCTTCTGCGCCGTGGCGCTAGGCCATTTCTGGGCAGGGGAAAAATTCAGGTTTTAGGCTTTTGCCTAGGGGGCTCGGGGGACGCTTCCGCAACCTTGTGTGGGGATCCGGGAGGTCCCGAGAGCTCAGGATTGGTTTCGAGAGATGTTTTTAAATCGGTTAGTAATGGGGATGCTATTTGTGTGTTGTGACTAGGTTCTTGGAGAGGCTCGGATTAGAGGACCATGCTCGAGGATTCAGTGCTCAGGAAGCTCGGGACTCAGGTAAGAAAACTATTGTTTCTCATAGAGCATGAGTTGTAGGGCTCGACCCTCTATGACTGTGTTGTGGGGTTTGACCCTTTGATTAAGTTTATGTATGCTTAGCTTGTTGATTAGCTTTATCATACGTGAATGTGTTGATTGTACGGCATGAGCCGTGCACGGTGAAGACCGATAACGGCGAAGGCCGAGAATGGCAATGGGCCAGGAACAGCGATAGGCACGTGGAGTGCAAGGCCGAGTGCAGCAAGGGGCCAGGGCCGGAAGCAGCGTTTAGCACGCGGAGTGTGAGTTGCTAGGTTAGATCCTAAAGGATACTTGGGATATCCTCACGGTATGGACCGCGAATCCAGGGCATGGTAAAGCACCTGGGACGGCATGGCCGTATGTGTTTAGCCTATAGATGGCATGTTTAACTGATAAGTGTTGATGTGCATATGTTATGTGTTTGTGAGTTTTCTTGCTGGGCTTCGGCTCACGGGTGCTCTGTGGTGCAGGTAAGGGTAAGGATAAAGTCAACCAATCATGAGTATGGCGAGCGTGAAGCGGCGTGCACATGTTGGGTCAGCCTGACTGCCACGGTCAGGGGCATTTTTGGGTGATGAATGTATAAAACTGGATTTTGTCGTTTATTCAAGATGAAGAAGAGAACAGAGGAAAAGTATAGACTTTTCAAGGTTAGGTTAATAGCCTAAGGCTATGAATAGAAAGAATAATTTATTACTCCAATAAATATCTTCTACTGTAACAAAACTTAAATCTGTTTACATACTTTTATCCAATGCTTTATGCGTGGATTATGAGATTAATTTAAATGGATCTCTAAGTAGTCTTTACTAAATGACTGACATGACAAAATCATTTGAAGATCTTGATCAGAAAGATTCTGTTGTGATTCTTATTCTTAATACTGAAAACGTTCTAATCATTGGGAGTGATGTAGAGAAATCGGCAATAGAAAAGAGATGGTTAGCTGAACATTTCTAATTATTAGATTTAGAAAAGCCAAGAATGTTCTATACATTCAGGTCTATAGAGATCGAAAGAACAATCCTTAGGCATTGTCTCAAGCAACTTATATAGATAAGAAGCTTAAAAGCTTTAGTTTACAAAAATCCAAAAAAGGCTTCTTTTCCTTCCCAGTCAGGAGGATGTATTATCTAAATAATAATGTGCATTTATTCTTTTACTAGAAAAGGAGGACATGTGACAATTATTCCTACAACTCAGTGATAGACTGTTGAATGTATCGAATGTTATGTTTTCGAATTAACATTTGTTAAACGGTGGGAATAGTCAGCAATTGTCAATCCAATGATGGATGGAGTCATTGAATAAATTATAAGGACTTAATTTTGAGTATCTTAAATATAATAGAGATTATATGTATGTGCATTTAGGCAGTGACCTAAAATCCCAAAGGATGAACTGATTTTAAATCTTTAAAGATTGATATCAGAATCAGCTTCCATAACTGTGGAGGAGACAAATTAATCTGAAAATGTATTAGACAATTCAGCTTTATATGTTTCACCAAAAAATTCGAAATGTAACAGCCACGAGCAGTTAAATAGGCTATTTGTTTTAGTTGAATTCTTTGTCATTTTGGAAAGGTTTTCAGACTACAATAAACAACTAGTATCTCATTGCGAAAGCAATGAAGATACAACTATTCTAGAAGAACTAGAAATCATGAGAGGGTAAAAATCACATGAAATGAAGTATCATTTAAGTCAAGACAATTTTACATAATTGATGTAAAGATCTTGAAGACAACTTCAAAATAGTTTCTTACAAAACTATTACAAAGACTTTGTTAGAAAAATTTGGCCAGGAGAATGTGATTGACATATTAAAAGAGATGCATCAATTTGCTTTAGGACAAGTGGGAGATTGTTGGTAATAGTGCCCTTAAAGCAATTGTAGTTGACAAATATTTTAAATGAAGTAAATAATTGAATTATTATATATATATATACTATGTCCGATTATGTTGATAATATTAATTAAATATCAGAAAATTTCAAAGTTTATCTATGTGGTCTTAATCTCATATTGGTATGAAAGGATCGAGATTAAGATAATAAACTTAAAACAATTCGCAGTAAAATAAAGTTATGGAATCTTTAGATTAATTACTGCTAGTACAGTTCGCTAGTATTATGAATACAAGTGACCTAGATCCAGGTCATTAGTGTAGTAAGAAACTTTAGTGAAGGTACTTTATAAATAGTGATATATAGAGCTAGACCAAATGTGATTTGTTAATACTATTTTAAACACTGTTTCATAATATTAATCAAACACATCAAACGATGATGATATTAATCCTGAGGGTTCTATGAACTCCTATATATGTCATCTGATCCTTTGATTCATGCATTAAGGTTTGTCAGAATGATCAGGCTAAGAACAATTGTTTTGGGGAATCAATGATATATATGGTTGGGGACATATTTTAATAGATATGGAACTACACCTTCTTATAGAATGATTAACGGTTCCCTATTCGGTTGACTTTTGGAACTTAAAAGGTTATGAGTGCTCACATCGCAAACTTGTTGTGACACAACCTTCACAAGTCAATGGTACATTAGGAACAAGATATAACTAAAAGGGTAAAACAGTAATTTTATTCCCTTTTAATTATATCAATGGACACTTTATTCTTTAATAAATGACTCTGTAAATATATGTCTATAATTATCAAGAGTTCAATCTCATATTTATAGTGAAGTAATCATAAGATTAATAAATATGATTATTTAATCAAAGAGCTTTGATTAATAATCTAATATTTATTGGAGGTTGATATTATAGATCCATAGGTCCCTAGGGTGGCTCTATCAATATCATATCAAGGTAAGAGTTGATACAAGAGTGTTGACGCGGTTCTTCGCCAACAGGTAATTAAGAGAAGAAGAGAAAGGGATTAGTACTGAAAGTAGAACCGTCACAGATATGAAATCTTATAGGATGAACTAGGTGACTCGAGACACATTTTTTAAGTGGTTCGAAGGTTAAAATCCTTCTATTCCACTAGTCAATATTATTGATATCTTCTAAGTATTTGGTTTACAAAGTATGTAGTTCTTCAAAGACTATTTTTCCCAACCCCTATCAACTCCCAGGGTCTCCATATTTATAGGAGAAGGCACCTGGAAGTTGGTAGGGAGGTCATCCCGTGACCTTACCATTTGTCATATCAACTCTGTGACATTCATGATTAATTCCTAAACCTGACACATAAGTGTGGTCTAATCAGCATGGAAGGAGAGAATGAGCCGCACGGCCCAATCCAGCTGTGGGTGTCTGATACGCACGTTCTTGCTGCGTGTCCGAGAAGTCAGGGGGATATTGGACACGTGATGTCAGATATATGCACGTTTATCTTGCGTGTGTTGACTTCGTAGAGGGTCAGCGCTTCATGGGCACCTCGTGCCATGAGAAGCTCGTGATACGAGCTTCTTCCCTGATCTGACCTTCGGCCTTCTGATTCTGGGCAATTTGGGCGAGCTAATATCCTCGGCCTGCGGGCGCCTCGGACTAAACTTGATTAATCCGAGGCACGACCTTCTAATCAGCCCGTGGGAAAACCAGGGCGTACATCTGCCCCCCAAGCCCCTGCTCGTGGTACGTGACGTCACATATAGGAGACCACAGTAGGGGCTTTCAGACTGTCCCCATAATCCTTCACATTCCATTCGTTTCGCAGTCGTCTGACACGTGGAACGTCGTGGCTGGCGACGGTACGTTTTACGAGAACCGCATTTAATGGCCTAGCCTATTGCCCAGCCGTCGCTTCATGTTTCGAGTGGAAGGCCTCGGATCCCTCACTAGGGTCACCCAAGGGTCTTCTACACGTGATCCTTTCCTGGTATAAAAGGGGGTGGCCACCCTACGCACGGGCCACCCTTTCATTCAAAAAATTCTCAAATTTCCTTCTTCTTTCTCTGACCTTCCGAAGAGCGAAACCCTCATCTCTGCTGCCCTCACTCTCCTTGTTCAGGAAGCTTAGGCGCACAAGTTTCTCCAAAGCTTTGGAAGCCACTGCACCGACGAAGCCCCCACCAACGCAACACTCTCGCTCATCACCCAGCAATACACTGTAAGTTTTCTGACCCTGTCCGTTTTGAAAATATGCTACTGTAGCTTAGGTAAGAAATTTTTTACTGTAGTCGCATGCATGGGGTTTCTGGGTTGCGTGGATATGGAGGGTGACAACCCTTTTTAGACTAGGGCACTCTTATTGTAGGAAATCGCCTTGGGGCATGGGTTTCAAAATGCTCCTTCAGGAACCATTTCATGGTAGGATCTTTCGGAATTTTGGGTGTAAAACCGGGTAGCTTAGGGAATACGCCTCAAAAGCAGTTTTGCAACGTTCTGCCTGCTGAAACTTTCCCCCCAAGGCAAGTTTTTACTCTGAACCCCCTGACACACGAATTTCGAGTAATCGGGGATCTGTTAAGGGCATTGGCGCGTGTTCATTGTACCGTGTGGTTCCACTCTCCCCGGGCTGGGCTTACCTCAGCTCGGGTAACGAATAATTGCTTCGTTCTCCTGCTTGGGTCGCCTTTTCTAAAGTGTTTATTTTGTTCGATAGGCGACCAGATGGCCCCGAAGAGGAATCTGCCCCAGAAGAACGTGGGAAGCTCGGCCTCCCAGAAAGAGAAAGGAAAGGCGGTGGTGCCTAGCTCGCCGATTCCCCACTTTGGGCCGGCCGTGGAAAAACAGGTCGAGGTTGCCCCCGACGCATTTTTCGAGGCGGAGAGAATCGTCTCGAAGATAACCGATCAGGAAAAGATCACCAAAATCTTCGTCAACCACAACATTCCCCTGGGGAGGGCCTCCGTAATTGCCCGACCTGCTGCGGAGGGTGAGCGGAGCTGCACGCCTCTCGACGAGTCGTTCGCGGCCTGGGTGATCACCTAGGGTGATCACCAGCTCGATCGGCCCTATCGCTGCTGATCCCTCTCCCGAAAATCCATACAGCATCACCGAGGTCGCCTTTAGCTCGGCGACGGTCAGGCCCATATTTTCTAAGGTGGATCAGAATAGGAGGTTCACCGAGCTCCCATTGTCCACCAACACTCTCCTTACTTTCCGGTTAGCGAGCTGGACTGCTACAACCAAAGGATCGTTATGAGGGAATTGGACATGGCCTGCATCTTCTTCCGTGAAAGTTATCGGTTGTTTCTCTAATCGTTGATGTTTCGACTGACGCTGCTCCGGGGCGAAATCCGCTCCATTGTGAGCTTTTAATTCATTCACATATCTCTTCTGGGCGCCTCTACTCGTGCCAGCCATGTGTGGCCCTCCAGAGATGGTGGATATCTCTCCCTCGACCACGGGGGGAAGGACGTCCTGATCTACCCGAGGCCCGGGCTGAATGGCTGGGACCTCCGGAACGGGTCGACTTGCCGGGACCCTGTTCCGCGAGTACTGCGCCAATGGGCCTGCTCGGATGAGAGTCTCGATTTCATCTTTGAGATGCCTGCAGTCGTCGGTGTTGTGCCTGACGTCGTTATGAAAACAGCAGAATTTGGAAGCGTCTCTCTTTCCCTTGTGGTGTTTCAATGGCTCTGGCCTCTTCCAGGGGACCAGAGTAGTGTTGGCCAGGAAAATATTTTCCCTGGACTGGGTGAGCTCGGTATAAGTTGTGAACACGGGCTTGAATTTATCCACATACTTATTCTTCTTCTGGCCATGTTGGCTATTTTCACCATGCCCTTTTCTTTTGCCACCACCGAGCTGGTTATTCTGCGCGACGTTGGGAGTCGCCACCATGATCTCCGTCCCCGTCCCAGCGGGCTTCTCGGGGACCTGGCTGGTCCCTGCGGCTGAAGCTTCAGCTTCTTCTAAGTTTATCCACTCTTGGGCTCTGTTAAGGAATTCGCTAACCGAGCTGACTCCCCTCCTTTGAATATCTTTCCACAAGTCTCCGCCGACCAGGATTCCGGTCCTCATGGCCATGAGCTTGGAGTTATCGTCAGCGTCCCTTGCTCGAGCAGCGACATTTGCAAATCTGCTCAAGTAGGCTTTCAGCGTCTCACCGGGCTACTGCCTCACGTTAGCTAGGGAATCGGCCTGGACTCGGGCGGCCTGAGAGGCACGGAATGCCCTCTTAAAGTCAGCCTAAAAGGTCTTCCAGGAGCTGATTGACTGCCTTTTACTCTACTTGAACCATTTCCTAGTAGGTCCAGTCAGTGTGGAAGGAAAGATCAAGCAACGCAGCTCCGGGCCGATGTTATGGGCCATCATTAGGGTGTTGAACATCCCTAAATGGTCAGACGGGTCTCCGTCCCCGTTGAACTTTGACAAGTGGGGCATACGAAAGCCAGAAGGGTATGCCGTTGCCGCTATATTGGGGGCGAAGAGTTCCATCTCGTCCCCGGAATCATATTCGCCTTTTTCTTTTTCCGATAGGAGCTTCTTCATCAGTTCCTCCATTTGAGTTAGGCGCTCTAGGGTTTTCTCCTGAGATCCTGGGTTATTCCGGTGCTGTTCAACAGCTCCGGACCCGTTGTACATATTAGGTGGGTTGTTGCCCCTCTTATCTTGAGACAGGTTATTTGGGACATTCCCCCCATTACGTACTTCGGATCGGGCCCCCACTGAGCGGGCCTAGCTACCATCCCTAACTCGATCCTCTCTGTGAGAATTGAGGCGGTCTCGAAGGTCGCCTCCCTGGGTAGTCTGGTGACTCTGTGCCGAACTTAGTCGCTGACGCAGGTCTCCTCCCGAGAGATCACTCCGTCGACTACCGGTCCAGTGACTCCTGCTGGACAGGCTTGGGGTGCGTCTTTGGCGGCTACGACCTGATCCTTCCCCTGGCACCCTGCTGCGCCAGGAAGGCCCAGCTGACGGCGGGTCTCCCCTACTACCCCCGTAGGCCGGGATGTCCCGGACGGGCTGAGGAGATGGATGTCTGATGGGAGAAGGAGGATGCCTGATTGGGGAGGCGATCCTAGTTCCATCTAGACGAATCAAATTTGGTGGGGGCCTCTCGGCCCTGCCAGCTTGCTGATCTCGTTCTGGGCGAGCTGGATGAGGCGCATGACGGTCTTCGGGGACGGGCTGTCGTCGCTGGCCCTCCCCGGTTCTTCTTCGGGAATTTCCTCGATCTCTCCTGGGCGTCCTCGAGGAAGGCTCAGAGCTAGGAGTTGACGTCCTAACCGAACGGCTGTACTGTTGCTGTCCGGTTCTAGGTACTTCCCTGAAGTTTGCCTCCAGATGGTGTGATGAAGGGGTGGAGTTGGCTGCAGGGAGCCTATCCGAATGGCTACGCCTGGATCGATTACCTCGGCGAGACTTAGGAGCCTCACCTTGCCTCTCTCCAACGTTAACGTTGGTTGCGAGAGGGGGTAGTCGGTCCAGAATATCCCGGATTTGCTGACCAGCGGCTGCTAACTGGCTCCTCAGCTGAGCATTCTCCATCTCCACCGCAGTATAATAACATGGGTTTGGATTAGGCGGCCGGGGCGCTGAACTACCAGTGTCGTCTTGGCCTGCCGGCTGCTTTCCTGGTCTCTGCTGGACTTCAAGAATTTGCTCATCAGGGATGGCAACATGGTGGGCCTCCTGCCCATCATGCTGTTCTGTTTCGTTGCCATGTCTGGACCGGGTAGTCACCATAGTTGGATGTTGGTGGTAGTACTAATCGAACTTTCTCTCAATGAAAGCACCAAACTGTTGACGCGGTTCTTCGCCAACAGGTAATTAAGAGAAGAAGAGAAAGGGATTAGTACTGAAAGTAGAACCGTCACAGATATGAAATCTTATAGGATGAACTAGGTGACTCGAGACACTTTTTTTAAGTGGTTCGAAGGTTAAAATCCTTCTATTCCACTAGTCAATATTATTGATATCTTCTGGGTATTTGGTTTACAAAGTATATAGTTCTTCAAAGAGGTAATTCATGAATATTTATGTATATGTGTATATGATTTATATAAGTATATTGTATATTTATATATATGTTGCACGATTAATTATATTGTATGTTAATGTTTCTGTCTGGATGTTTTCTTTATCATATAAACTATTTATATAAGAGATGAAATATTTTTATTGTTGTATACAATGGGCCAACCACGCTTATTCCCCTGCATACTCTAATTGTTTTTCCAACACACGGGTGGTCACACAAGGTGATGCTTCGTGCGCAAGGCCATTGCCTCGAGCGAGCTTACTTTACTGTGAGCCTACTGCCTCACAATCTCTGGCAAACAACCGAGGTACGATGGCACAACACTAAGGCCCCAGTTTACCGCAACTCTCTAACGTGAAATGCCTTGCGCCTGCACCTCTCCTCGCCACTTTTAAGACCTAACCTCATGGAGGTCTTGGCTCGTGAACACACCTGGTGCCTCATCTTGCCTCGTTGATGAGGGCGTGGCTATCGAAATAAGCTTCATGCCACAAACAAGGCACATTTGTTCGCATGACATCAAAGGAAGACCGCCCATTAGGCCCAATGGGGAAGATAGACCAAGTTACTACTAGACACGCATGAGAGATCCAATGGATGTGCCCCAAGGCTTTCTCTTGACCACTAGGGGCCACATTTCTCCCCTTGCTAGGCCTTTTTTATGCCTAAACACTTGGTGTTAGACACAATGACATTTGTGCTCAAGCAGGAAGTATAGGTGACCGAGCCATTACATGGCATTCTCATGGAGGACGAAAGAAGAGACACAAGTATGAGGTACATCAAGTTAGGTACATACGAGCCTGGAGAGCATAGAGTACGAACCAGTACCCAAGCTAGACAAATAGTGGCAGTACAAGGATAGTACATCGCGGAATCACCACCAACATACTCCTAACAAGTGAAAGAGTCAACCACCACTCTCCTAACACCACTACGTTTTGCCCCACCACTACATGCAACATTTTAGAGTGTTATTTTTTCCCCTTGGGACCACTTTGTGCTATGGGCCATTAGAGTCTTCCTATAAATAAAACTTTACTTTATCATTGAAGAGTGTTGGAAAATTTTGTAACACCATTTTCACAGAGAAATATACTCACTTTTCTCCATTGTTGTTCTGCAACTTTGCTTTAAGTTTCTTCTACGTTCTTTCATTTCTTCACTTTCTAGATCATCTTTCAATTTGTCGACCATAACTTTGTCGGCGAGTTCTAACTTTCAATATTTTGGCGCTATCTGTGGGAAGAATAAGTGCCAAATAGTTATTATTCCATTCATTATAGCAAATAAATATTCCGAGGCACTCAAGATGCCTCCAAGATCTCCAAGGTGTGGAAGTTCACCTTGAAGAAAACCAACTAAGGGCTTCCATGAAAGATCCTCCACCACAAGAAAATGAAGGTGCACCAAAGACACATCCAGCCCCCGGTGAAGAAGAGGAAGTGACATCCCCTAACGTTCCACCAAATATAGAGTGTAACGCCCTGGATAACCAAGACCGTTACACTGTGTATTTATAAAGGTGCAGGACTTGCTAATCAAGTTATTTAGTTAACAACGTGTTTGCTAAAGTCATTAATGCGCTAGGTTTAAAAGGTTTTGGTCTCAAAAGATATTTTTCATACAATTAAACATTTTATACATGGGATCCCAAAAGAAACAGCATTTAAAAGTCTGTTTACAAAATTTCCAGTGTACAGACAACCACTAGCCATTCTAAAGGCAAAACAGATGTTTATGGTTCTCCTGTCCCTGTCTCCCCTCAACCGTGGCGGCTGAGCAGCTGTTCATGTACATTTTTCTCCTAGAGCTCTCTATTTCAGGGTTGATCAAGCTTGCCCTTGCCTTTACCTGCACCACGAAGCACCCGTGAGCCAAGGCCAACCAAGAAAGCGCAATATCATAACACAAGTACTGATAATAATCATAAACCCTTTAAGCATGTTTAAACATTTAGCAATCCCTAATAAACATATAACTTATTGACATAAACATGAATTCACAAGTGAACAATTAGCCATTCAATATATCATATTCAACAATCAACCACAACAACCAGATTACACAACAAGTAGGGTCGACACCCTTAGGTCGTACCCTCTGTTTACCCCACTGACCCCGGCCCGCTTAAACCGAGCTCAGTGCATAATAAGCTGTCCTCAGCTACCAGTGGTCGAGCCACGCCCTGTGCACTAATGTAAACTCCAGCATTCTTAGGCCGTTTCTCTTCTATTTACATGGCATAATACCTTCCTCTATAAAGCATACAAAATAGGGAACCCTTAGTCCCATTATGAATCCACAACCGGGTGCAGTTTTCTTACCTTAAATTTCCAAATGTTTCGATTACGAGAGATGCCTCGTGAGCACGATCCGTCTCCTAAGCCCTAGATCTTACCTAGTCACAACCAAGATAAGGGATTCCATTAATATTTGAATAAAGGTTTCTGGGTGAAGTTATAGCTTCCGGGTCATCGAATTCCACCAAACACGGTGGTGGAATCGATCCCGAACACCCTAGGTTAGGTTCCTGCGCTTAAAACTTTCAAATAACCAAAAATGGCCTTATGGGCTACGACCCTAAAGACTTGCGCTGCGGCCCGCCCCCTAAAATAGAGACTAGGCCTCTCTGACCATAGACACGCGCCGCGGCCCTGCCCTGTGGCCCTGCGGCGCTTCCCTATTGTAGAGCCTCCTTGGCTCTTCTTTGCTTCGCAGGGCCGCGGCACTCTAGAACAGAGCCGTGGCCCAGCCCCTCGTGCCCAGAAAATCCACCATTTTTAACATCCAAACCTTGCTCAAAACCACCCCAAAGCACCCTAATTCCAAAAACCATTGATCGCAAAACTTCTAACATGATTCTAGCAACATAATCCAACAAAAACCTAGCTTAAAAACTCATTAAGATCCCATTTTAATTTTTGAAACCCAGAAGCTCAAGAACACAAAAGCCAGCAATGGAACACCACAATTCAACCATTAGATCATAGATTCAAGCTTACTTCCACTGCAGAACCAACTCCCTTAACGATTTCTGAGCTAAAACCCAAGCTTTCTAGCTTCAATTCAGTCCTTAAATTTCAAAACCATAAACACTTTAAAACCCAATCAAAACACAGAATTAATCACCATGCACAAAGCTTATATCTTACCTTAGTTCTGGATTGCACTCCTTAGCTGAACACTGGACTAATCCTTCAAGATTCCAGCCCAAACCACTTAATTCCCAGCTGAATTCCTTAAGTTTTATGTGGTTTTTCCTTTGAAAGAGAAAAGGAAAAAGAGGGAGGGTCGGTTCCTTGTGTTCTACTAGGTTCTGAGATTTTACTTAGTCTATCCTTAGGTGATTAAGTTAATCCCAAGGCTCGGGGTGCCGGAAACGTCCCCGAGGGCAAAATGGTAAAATTCCCCAGTATTCCCACCTAGACTTCCTAACCTCAAACATATATCCAATTATTTATTTCCATAACCTGATAACCTAATAACCATCCAATACCTGAAAATACCCCTATATTTGCCCAAAGTCAAGTATTAAGCCCCGTTGTGATTTTCCTGCTAACTAGCTCCCTAGGATCACCTCAAGTCGCATGCTGCAGACTTACCCACATGATAATGTGGTTCTCACAATTATAGCATATAATCACATTTACATTCATATAACCATATAAGCATGCTTATCATATAATCATGCATTAAATTAATTAACACACACATATGCCACTTATGCCCTCCCGGCACACTAATCAAGGCCCTTAAGCCATATTAGTGATTTTGGGTCGTTACATAGAGCCTCTAGTGCCACCAACTGCTCTCGTGGGCAGCCAAGCAACACTACCTCCACCAAGACCACCAACGACCCCCTGTTCAAGCAACCGCGACCATGGTCCTTCCACACACAGGCCTGGAAAAGGCCAATAGGTACACTTGGTGAGTTCAAGCTCCTGAGCCTATTTTTATGAAGACGAGATAAATGAGTTGCACTTGAAAAATCAAAGGTTGGAAATCACGCTAGAAAATATGAAAGAGGTGCTAAAGGCCTACTGCAAGAGAGGTCGGACGCACCCTTCCTAGGCGATGAGGGAATGATCAAGGAAGGATGGAAGGAAATGACCATTCCTATGGATGATGGGAAGACTTGGTTATCTATCAACCACTCGTTTCACTCCAAGCTTCAAGAGGACTAAGCACCTACGACATGATCAAAAAGCCAAGAACAACCATACGGTGTGAACACTGCTGCTGAGGGCCACTACAAGGGTGCCCCTACTAATTTTATATTTATAAGCTTAAAAGTATAAAAATAACTCTTTATTCAAGAGTTATCAAATATAATAAAAAAATTATTTAAACTAATATTAATTCATTTATATAAAAAAACAAAAATATTAAAAAAAATCATAAGATCTATACCGAAAACAATCACTTTTATATAAATATATATAATAAAAGATAATAAAATTGAAAAAAAATCCAACAAAACTGAAAAATTAAAAATAAATTACCTTTAAATCTTGAAAGAGCAGGTCAACTTTAAATCCTTCACTGGAGGGAGAAAAATAGCACCAAGAACTCCTTCAAACACAAAATCCCCAAAACAAAAGAATGGGTTACCATTTTATACTGAAATATATATAAATGAGGGAAATAGACTTTACCTTTAAAAATAGAGAGAAAATTTGATTTTTTGGAGAGAATCGGACCTAGAAATGAAAGTTTGGTGAGAGGGAGATGGGGTTTTTTAGTGAGAGAGGCGGAGTGCAAAGGAGAGAGAAAACTCTCTGTCCAAATGAGTGAATGAGGAAGAAGAAGAAGGGGTGTCGGCTGGGATATGTAACTAGGTATAGGCACTTAATATACAACTACTGAGAACATGTTCTCGATATAGAATTCTTGGTAGAACCAATATTTTTTGTAGTGCCTTCTTCCCCAACAACGGTAATCACTATTTTCACCATTTTTATGTGTTTTTTTTTTTTTTAATTTTCTTCCATAGTTAATGTTTTAAGTCATGTATATATTCATAAAATTGATTTATTTTGAAGTTTTAGAGCAAAAATGAAGAATTTTCTAGTGGGTTTAATTAGGGTTGTAATTTATGTTCGATAGGTTGGATATTTATTTATTTGCATTTTCGAACGTTTGTGAAGGATTAAAAAATATTTTCAAGCTTCAAAACAGGTATCGATCACTGAAACTTGACTTTGTTTTTTTGTTGTTGTATATTTTAGATTTTGGGATTTTTTTTATGTTTATTACATATTGTATTTATTTTTTTAATATTGCTAATATTATTTATGTTAATTATTTACAAACATATTGCTTTTTACATAATTTTTTATATTATAATCATTTTTTACATTATTTATTTATATTATTTACATAATGATATTTTAAGTTAATTTTTGTTAATTATTTTAGGAATCCAAATTTTTTTTATTAATTTATCACTAATTTTGTAATTATGGTTTAGTAAATTTAATTTTAGTAGCTTAACTAATTTATTAGAAAGTTACTAGTTAAAATTTGAGTTTACTTGTTTTAAGTTAATAAATAATTTTGAATACTCTAAATCATATCAACTATCATATTTACTAATTATTGCTTATATTTTTATTGTAGGAAATATATTTACTTGTTTGAATTTGAAGTGTGTTGAAATTGTAGAAGATTCATTTTGAAGGTGAGTAATAATTACTACTTAATATTTTATTTTTCTATTTGATATTATACAAACTATTGTTAGAGGAGTTTGAATATATTAGATATTCATCCGTAGTGAAGTAGGTTGTGAGATCAAATTGTGTGTTGCAGGAATAGTAAAAGGTTGAGAACATGTGTGTCTTAGCGAAGTAAGTTCTGCGAATTCTGTGTGCTATGGTGGTTTATGGACGAAATTATGCATGTGGATTATTGTGTTTTGTTTGAATTGAATTTATAGGTAGTAATAATTTGGGATATGCTATAGAAACAGAGGAAACCCTACTCAATTTTTTAAAGATTAATATATTAATTGAGCATGTTTTATATGTTAATATATGTAATAATTATGTTTAAAATGTAAATACATATGAATTTGATATATGTTATAGAAATAGAGAAAACCCTACCCATTTTACTTTAGAATTTATTAATTGAACATATTTTTTGTTCAATTACAATATTAATTTTCTTTTCAATATTGACATAGAAATTATGTAGATACTATCATTATGAATAAATCATAGATGTTTGAAAATAGAGATACACAACAATTTCAAGACAGATTCAACCAATTTTTAAAATTTTACCACACAAATTGTAGTAATCCATAAAGAATTCATTGTCCATGTGTAGAATATGATAATGAATCAAAAAGAAATATTACAATTATAAAAAATCATGTATTTTGGGGAATTTGATACAAATTGTCATACATGGTATTAGCATAGGAAATCATTGAAAAAGAATTAATGGAATGGAGGAATAAATATAAAAACTCATATTTTAATTAATTTGTCCCTTTTCCTAATACAAAATTATATTCTCTATCAACTAGAAAAGAGACCAATAAAGCTAATTGTTTTATAATAGGGGTCTTTTTAATAAGTTGGTTAAGAATTAAGAGGTCTCGTTGAACATTATTGCAAATGAATTACTTAAATCGATAATTAACTAAACCAAGCATTGAATACGACCTTCCAAAAAATATTTCGATTCGGCAAAATTACGAGACACCAAATATATATATAGAGAGAGGAAATTCGTACAAGAACGGAGTCAGCATAAAAAATATGGGTCTCGTCAAACTGATCATTATCAATATAATTTGTATGGCTACATTCCTATTGGTGGTATCATCGAATATTGCAAACTCTCAAGAATATTACAGCCTATTTGATGTGACAAACAATGGAACAATATTGCCTAACGATGATATCACTCAGGTAACAGCTCTTAATTTAAAACATAAATAATATATGTATTATAAGCGAATCACTACTTCATATTGATCAACTCGTATAAAGTTTTGTACGTATGATGAGATCTCGATCTGTTTTAGTCTTTGCTGAAAGGTTGGATGGATGCGTGTTCCTCCACTAGTCCAAGTAAAGTGGTGGTGCCTAAGGGGATATTCAAACTAAGTAATGCGTCTCTACAAGGACCTTGTAACGCTCCCATTGAGTTTAATCTTCAAGGGATATTGCAGGCACCGCCGATCGACGAAAACTTCAAAGGTGGTGACACTTGGATCGCCTTCGAGTACATCGACTACCTCACTATATCAGGCGGTGGCATTTTCGATGGCCAGGGCAAAAACACCTGGGGCAAAGAATGTGATGAGGATGAGTACTGTAGCGACCTTCCTATAGTAAGATGATAATGGTTTTCACATATTCTTCATCTTAATAACATGCGTTTGTTGTACTTGTTAATAATCGATTAATCTTTTTTGTTTTTTAAAAAAAAACACTAAAACAGAATGTCAGATTCAACTTCGTGACAAATTCCTTAGTCCAAGAAGTAACATCACTTGACAGCAAGCAATTTCACGTGAACGTTTTAGGATGCCGAAACCTAACATTTCAACACGTAAAAATCATTGCGGCGGAGGACAGTCCCAACACCGACGGAATCCACATTGGTCGTTCCACGGACGTAAAAGTGTTAGACTCACACATTGAGACCGGCGACGACTGTGTGTCGGTAGGCGAGGGTAGCAACCAAATAACCATCTCCAAGGTCTCCTGCGGACCGGGCCATGGTATCAGCATAGGAAGCCTGGGAAAGTATCCGAACGAGGAGCCGGTCAGCGGCGTCACAGTGAAGAACTGCATGCTGAAGAACACCCAGAACGGCGTGAGGATCAAGACTTGGCCTAATTCCCACGAGGGAAAGGCCACGGATTTGCATTTCGAGGACATAATAATGGACGGGGTGGGGAATCCAGTGCTGATTGACCAAGAGTATTGCCCCTGGAATCAATGTGATTCCAAGTTTCCCTCACGAGTTCAGATCAGCGGAGTCAGCTTCAAGAACATTAGAGGGTCTTCGTCCACAGCTCTTGCCGTCAAACTCGTTTGCAGCAGTGGGCTTCCATGCCAGAATGTGGAGATGGAAGACATTAATTTGAAGTACAATGGCGCCGAAGGCCCCATCACTTCAGAGTGTAAGAATGTCCACCCCACAGTGTCCGGCATTCAAAACCCACCGGCGTGCGTTTCCCCTTCTGCTTAGATTTTTTCTTTTATTTATTTTTTTAAGTTAGAGTTGAGCATGCAATGCCTGTTTTTTTGGTTTGTTGAATTTAATTGTAATGGTTTAATCTTTTGAAGGAAAGAAAACAGAAAAAAGAAAAAGACAGTACTATGCAATCATAGCTGTTTTTTAGCATTGCTCATTATATGTTTTGTCACGCTAAGGATCATATATGTTTAAGTCGTTTTAGGCAGTCTATTAATATCTTAGAGGCCATGTTTTCGATTAGTTTAGTTTGTTCTCTAATTATTAACCCTTCCCTGTAATTTTTCTCGTGTTTTGTTTAATTTTTAATATTTTTGGCTTGAAATTTGATGAACGAATTAATTATAATGCATTATAGCTTAGTGTGTTATCATTCATTAAGTACTATACCATATGTACAATTATATTTTATTTGTGGACCGCATATACATATACAGTATTTTAGAAGAGGCAAAAATATCCACAAAATTATTTGGAGAAATTACTTCAGTTTTAGAAACCGCGTGATAAAAAAAATAGTATAAATAATATTGGAAAATATTAATTCAATTTTTAAGTCTCGTTTGTTGGACAATGTTTTAAATAGCAATGCATTATAACATAACATTTTCACATTAATTATTGACAATGATCATAATCTTAAGTTTGTATAAAATCACTATACTATTGTGTTCGATAAACTAATTTTTTTTTTAAGAAAGATCAAAGGATTACATCAATATCATCATTGGAAATTGAACATTTTGTCGGTGTTGCTTCTTTGAGAATGATTATTTATCATGATACTAGCTACTTGATTCCCTTTTAAAATAAATAAATAAATTAATTAAAGTACTTGATTAGTAGTGCAGTAGGCAGTAGCATTGACTCTTCTATTTAATTTCTGAGGCCCATTCAACTGCCTTTCCCATAATCGGGTCCATCGATCATTCTCTCAACCGCCTATATTACAAACAATTTTGACTAATTATTCGTTCATTGCCCCACTATTCATCACCCTTTAATTTTGATTGCCCAAAGCCATGAATGATCGTGATTCAGATGTAACCCGATCATCAATTTGGAGGCTAAGAAGACAGTCATATTTCATTTTAAATAAATTGCAACATAACTACCCTTTAACTCCTACATTTATATAAATTTATATATATATATATATATATATATATATAAAAGGGGCGGATGTAGTCCTGTTCCAGAATCAGACCTGTTCCTTCCCTAAGTAATATATAACATCATCAATATAATTTTATATTTAAATTAATTTAATAGTACTATAAATTACTTACGAATGAAACTGGACTACTAAATGAGGACTACATCCAAAACCGAAATATATATATATATAATATTGGGTAACATAAAAATAAAATTATTGAGAATGTGCTTATTAATCTAAAATGAAATACCAGTAAATTGAATATATATATATATATATAATTAATTATTCATTCAATTCTCTTGAAGATTCTTAAATGGGTGACTTTACAAGAAATATATAAACATTAAATACAACAAGTTTAATTTATATATATATATATAAATATTTTACAAAAAAAAAGAAAAACAAGAGAAAAAAACGACCCCTCAGCTTTTCTGGATTTGCAAGGATCAAGCAATGAAGAGCTAATCTGCTTTGTTAGGTTGATTTTAGGTTAGCTTTAAAGAGCATTTAAGATGTTATTGGAGTGTTTTCACTTTAGTTTGTGCATATTTATGTATGTTTTCTTTTTATTTCAGATTTTAATGGACTAGCATATGATATCGAGTAAAATTAGAATAAATACGTTAAACAAAATGAATATGTTGAATTTTGCATTGAGTGTAGAGTCTCAAAACATTATGTGTGGAAAATACTACGTTGAAGATGCTCAACATGCGTCGTTAATTCTCGGTAACACAAGTCTAAAACTTCAAACCAAGTTTAAACCATGATTTCTACACTTTCTGATAAAATGACTAGAAATAGAAGTTGTAGATCTTTCTGTTAGCTTTCCATAGCTTTTTTAATCTTTCAATTCCATATGATATTGAGACAATTATGGCTAAAATATGATTAGTTGGCGTTGTAGGCTGTTCGAAGCGAGTTTCAATTTTGATACGTATCTAAGGGCCATGACACTGCCATGTGTTGCGATGGTGTAGACACGGTTCCAGTCTTAAAATTAAAATTTAAGGTAATTTTTCATCACCCAAATGTTGGGGCACTATAAATACATCTTAATAGAATGTTTTGGGATGTTTTCGGAGCCCTAATCTCATAGAAATGTTTTAAGCATTGTGGAGAGCTACAATGGATTTATCAATAGGTTTTCTTGATCTCTTTATTTTTGCACTTATTAATTACTTTCATGGATCTTTCTATTATTATTATGAGCTAAACATTTTTTCTAAGGTTTGAATGTAGTTACTTAATTGAATCTCTTTTATTAATTATGATGAATTTATGATTTATTTTTCATCTCTATAATGAATTATTTAATTTATGCTCAATGTTTGTTGTTGACAGTGAGAACTCTTCAAGGAAGTTAGGTCGAAAAACTCAAAGTGTAATAAGAGACTAAAGAGCTAAGAACAAACTTAGATGAAACTCAAAGAAAAAGTGCAGAGCAATAATGGAGTGAAAAAATGTGTATATTGCTTAATAGCCTAGTTTTACAATGAATTTTCAAACCCATTTTACTGAGGGGTGAGGATCTATTTATAGGAGAGCTCTAATGACTTCTGATACATGGTGGTCCCAAGGGGACAACATAGTATTCTGAGGTGTTGCAGGTGTCAAGGTACAAAGATTAGTGGTGTTGAGATAATGGTGGTCAAACCTGGACCATGTTAGAGGCATGAGGGTAGTGCTACCACTCGATGTACTAATTCGTACTACAACTACTTGTCTAATACGGATGCTAGGGTCATACTTCTAACCTCCTAGGTTCGTGGATCCCATAGCAAGACCCTGCCTACAACCTTGACCTCACGCCTAGGTGTTGCGGCGCTATGGTCTCGCGTAGTGAGACCCTTCATCGGCGTCCTCCTCACCTTGCAAAGCTAATCCTCGTGTCCATACATGACAAGGCCTCGTGCTTGGGTGAAGTTCTCACCACATGGCTTTACGTCGAGGTAAACCCAGTGTCCTCGATCTCATTATGCGAAAGCAGCCTTGCGAGATGAGGGACTGCTTAAGCCGCTCACGAGCCGATTCCACGTTGTTCCCTCACGTCGAATTGACCATGCGACCCCAGTCTCGCTATGCAAGACCGACCTCGTGAGATAAAGGAATTTCGTGGCTACTCATATGTCTCGGCTATTATGTATCCCCAACCTTACATAGCGAGACCCTTGGGCAATGTTGGTTCTGTTGGATTAGTTTATACATGATCTTTATTTATTTTCATGTATATCTAATATTAAACAAATTAATACGAGATAGCCTAAAACATGTTTCTAAAATTGAATTCAAAGAGAAAAAAAATAATAGAATACTTACAGTATACGCAGCGGAATGTAACAGTCCTTCCTTCAGTTTCTCTAACTCTTGTATCCTCTCTGTCGCAGAGTATTATCAAGAAACTAAACTGATCTTCTATTTTCTTCACAATCTTCCAATGTATCCTTAGAACTACCTAGACTAGTGTGGGCAATTCTCAACACATGAGACAGATATATTGAGAAGAAGAGAAAATAACAAAGAGGCTTTGAAAAGGACTTGTCATTAGAGAGAATCTAAAACTATCAGAAAATTTGACTTGTGACTTATGTTTTGACTTCTCTCTAAGCACTCCTTTTATAGACTAAATTAGGCCAATTAATTTAATTAAAAAATCAATAAAATAATAGCCATTTTGAAGCCCTATGTCGAAATTATCATGGGCTATAGGCCCGTGAAATTTCCCATTTGATTATAAGGCCATTGGACTTAAAATCAAGGCATGCATTAATTTCTATTGATTTAATTAATTAAATAATTATTTAAATCATTTATCAAATTATTTATTTATAGTTTTAACCTTGATTTAAACTTATTTATTAATTTAGATACCAATTTATCTTAATTAATAAATCTGCCATAATTTCTCTTTTCTTCTCAAAATTACACAACTTTGTGAAACTATCCAAACTTGACATGTTCAACTTTGATAATTCTAATTGATGATTAAATCAATTAATTGAGACTATCTTGATGATTTTATCCAAGGTACAATGGGGACCATGGGCCTATGAAATCAAGCTCCAATAAGTTATCATAAATCTAACAAATAAATTTACTAACTTATTAATTCCTCGTGACTCCACTATAGACTCGGAATTGCACTCTTGAATTCATAGAATGCTCTATAAAAAAATATAGATACGCTATTAATTATCCATTGTTACAACCATAATTGTCACTCAATCATCTATAGACGGTCTACAATGAGATAGGACTAAAATACCGTTTTACCCCTCATTGTATTTTATCCTTAAAACACTCAGTTCCTTGTAAATGATATTTCAGTAAACTAATTTAATTACTGAAATGAAATCTCTATCATTTAACACCATGAACCAAACTAAAAGGAAACCATCGTTTCACTTCTTCATCAGAAGCTATAGAAGTTCATATCTATGATTAACACTCCCACTCAATTATACTACCGAGTTCCCAAGATGTAAGTATGGCCTAGTCCGTAGGGTAAGCTGGTAATGAACAAGTCAAAGAACTCAAATAATACAATCAGTTAGAATACTAACCAATCAGAATTGAGATTGAATTGACCTATGGTCAACTATATGATATGACTAGAATAGATAATAACGTTATCTTTACTTATCTTATCAATTGTCAATATCGGTCCTGTCCGATGTAACAAATACATCTGATTTTATCTACTTTGCTAATGTTCTGGAAAGAACATAACACTGTAATGTGTAAGTAGATCATATTGTATATTGGCAAGTCAGTGTAAATCCTATGCACTGAATAATCTTAGGACTAACTTATTTTGAACATATAATCATATTTATATTCCACTATGATTACGTCACTATAAATAAGATTAGCTATATGCTCGGGATTTAATAGAAGTTTATATTAAACAAATAATCATGAAAATAAAACATGTGAGCAAAGTGATTGACCAAGTCAAAAAATGATTTCTATTATTTTATTGATAATAAAATGAGATTACAAAGAATTTGGGTTTTAATTAGGGCATAAAACCCCAACAGGTTTGAGTGGACGCGTTTATATCTCATGCTTTGTCATGACGACTTGCAAGAAAAGTTTTGAATATGTAAGCACACAACCCTACAGGGAAGATTCATACTTTAATACTCAATAGGAAGATTTTTCCCATTCACACTTGCCCTTGAGTCTATAAGTATATTTTCAAGTGCTCTTGGAGAGTCTTTGGTAAGTTCCAAGAGGTTAAGAGTTCTACCCCCTTGGAGGATTTCTTGAGGTAATTTTCTCCCCTTGTAAAAAAAAATAAAAAACTCATTTATTCTTCCTTAGCTACATGGAGGTATTCTAGGAAGCGTGAGGCATTTTTCCACTCTATATGTGGTCACTTCATTTTTTCTTAGGGGCCATCATCGCATATATAGGGACCCTCCCTCGCATATCTAGGGACTCGACCTTACACATCTAGGTATGCCCTTCTTTGCTGGAAATCTTGATTATCCTTCACTTGACTTTTACTCGAGGGTAGAGGCCTCAGGGGTCATATTTAGCCATTCTTTAAGAACTCTCTATGCTTGAGATGTGATAGGCATGCATGAGCAGGGTCTTAATTTATCTTAATTGTACCCTTTCTGCTTTGTAGATATAGGGTTGTCCTCACGGACACACGTCTGTCTAGTCTTAGTCTGCTCATGACATTTTTTCGGCCCTTTAAGGTCCCTCCTAGTGTTGAACCTATTGAGTTGCCATCTTCCGAATTCAAAACTAATACCCACAAAACCTTTGCAAGCGCAAGTGTGTGAATGCACCACTTGTAGTAGTTATTTAACCTTCTGAAGATGTTGTGCAGCCTTGAGAGTGAGTTGGAGTCCATGACCAGGGCCGAGGGGTCGAACTTTTCTCCTTGGCATGAGTCGTGTGTCACAAAACCAAAGACGAATCTTCTGGATCACCGAACTAAGACTAATTACTTATAAGAAAACTTTCCTCTTGAGCATCCATTCCTTAGTGGCTACTATGGTGCCAGAACCCTGACGCAGAGGGTTCCACCCGTTTGGATGCAGCCGAAAATCCACAAAAACACGTGTTCTTTTCTATGGTCTTTCCTTTGTTTCTTCCTCCACCATCTATGGTCCAACGATATAAATTTAAACAACATGCGGGTAGATATAGGACACATAGGGAGCCCTATGGGAAAGTGAAGAAGTCTATTGTTCAAAAACCACAACTTGTTTTTATTCAAGTTCAAACCATGTCGAACAGTACCCTTGATGACCTTGCCACCATAGATATCGAGCCTACCATGACAAGGACTAAGATTTCCGACATGTTGAAGGGCCATCAATTGTCACCTACCTTCCATTATGTCATTCCTACTTCCAATTTTCATTATCAACAATGCTACAATCAGATCCGGGGGCCTCTTGTCGCTCCACCCCTTCTTTGTGAAGGTGATTGACTACTTTTAACTGTCACCTCTTCAGCTATCGCCTAACTCTTGGGTAATGTTGAGTCGCCTTTAAGTTATGTACCATAAAGTTCTCCAACGTGAGCCCTCAATAGGAGAGGTCCATCATTTGTTCACTCTGAGGAGGAACCTGTCGGCTTGCGGCTTTTATCAACTTCAGAAGGCTTTTCCCCTACTTTTCCTCGTGTAGGGCTCTATCTCCAATAGGGTTATGTGGAAGAGTGATTTCTTCTTCACAAATAGCATTTCTACACATCAGACCCACTTCCATCTACCAAGTAAGATTGTTTTTTACTCTTCTACTCCTTTCAACTTGTATTTTCTTCGTTTTCTAGGCTTTCACTTGCTAATTTTTCTATCAGTTCTTGAAGCGGTAGCTGGTCCTAACTTAGGTCCCACAACATCTGATCGGATGTCGAATATCTTGTTTGAGCGGTTGACAAACAAGAAGGTTAGAAATCTCTTCACATAAGGAGACCTTCATCTGTATGGGTTATTGTTTCTCGACCAGATGATTACCTTATGTTCCGTCTTGTCCACTCCCCTGAATCCTAAACCAACGTACATGGATAAGGACGAGGACAATGAGGATTACCATTAATCTAAGAATGACCTAATGGATACGGAGGACGACATCGAGGTGGAGCCAATGATGTGTAGAGATTGTAGATGATGTTGCCTCAAAAATTTTGTTGTCGGCGGGGGGTGATGAGTTCAGCTTTGTAGCTCCTCTAACATCTTCATCTCTCCCGGAGAGGAACTTTGTCATGCCATCTTTTGCTGACAATCTTCTGCTTCTGGGGTCACACTCAAGATA
Organism: Humulus lupulus; assembly: GCF_963169125.1. Taxonomy (NCBI): domain Eukaryota; kingdom Viridiplantae; phylum Streptophyta; class Magnoliopsida; order Rosales; family Cannabaceae; genus Humulus; species Humulus lupulus. Next base: position 116,488,641 of record NC_084794.1, on the reverse strand, counting down.
TGCATCCATGGGCTCTTCCCATCCTAAGGAAAAGACCATTCACACGTCTGCCCCTCACGCTTCTGCAGACAGATCAGGGACCTCTCGGTCTTCTTTAAAGTCTAGGCATGCTTCTAGAGGCGAGCGTGCTTCAGTTCGCCACATCCCTACCCCGATTCCTTGGGAGCATCCTTTCGCAACTCAATATGGAGAGACCATGAGCCACCATATAGGGATGATTCTCAATGATTAATGGATGTCCATGCATGAGATTCCTAACACTTACCTGGGCAAGGCATTTTCGCGGACTTCCACTCAGGTATACGTTGAGATATTATTATTATTATTTTTTATTTTACCATTGCTTGATTTGTTGACCTTCTCTTTTCTATGTCTTACTTAAGCTTCTATCTTGGGGCACCGCTTCGTTGCCTCTAGCTCTTCCTCGACACAACACTTGCAATTTGAGCTCGAGGTGGTTATGAGGGATCTTTCCTTGGTTAATATGGTCAATATGGAGAATGAGGAGTTCACTGCAAGGGTTAGGGACTTAGAGAGCCAACTCGCTGAAGTTGTTTGCAAGGGGGATGTTGCGATAGCTGAGGCTGCCTCGAATTCCCAATCTAAAGGTAGACTTGAGGCCACCATCAAGTCCCTTAATTAGAGAATAGGTGCTCTTGAAGCCGAAATGGTGGACGTCGAGAATAGTATAGTCGAACGTACTCTACATACCACCCAGAAAGTTGTTGAGTGGAGCGATCGAAGTTGGAGATCGTAGGGCCGCCCTTGGAGTTTATTTCCTGTCCACCTGGGAGAGGTGTCACGTGACCTTTTCTCCTTCTATCATAGGCCTTTTGTTTATGTCTAGAAATTTTGAAGTCTACTATCATGTATGGAACATTTATGTATAGAACCTTTTTCTAATAGCTATTGTGATGATGTATTAGCCTCATGATCCTTTGCCATACACTTTTGATATTTTGTGTAAGGAACTTTGATAAGTCATTTGTTCTTTCGTGTGTGGAATTTTTACAAATCCTATTTGACATAATGACAATAGTCTTCTTGGTGCACCTTGACTATTTTTCTAAGGAAGTCTTAACCCTTTGCGTCTTTACCATCCTTTTATAATTTTTTGAATGCACTTTTTATTTTTGTTCGAGAAGTGTCCTTTTCATTATTAGACATAGTACTATTTTTACAAGCGTCTTTTCAGAGACCCTTTTTCATTTGACGACTTGGTGGCCACTCTAGGCTTATTAGTGGGGGTCCTTCTTCAAGGATTAAGCCCGCCTCTTTGAGGGGTCTTTTCCTTAGTTAAGAGGCCTCTTTGGGTGGTTAACTCTTGTGGCGTCTCTTTTGAGACCCGTTTTGGTTAGCCGGCTTTGTGACCACTCTAAGCTTATTAGTGGGGGTCCTTCCTGAGGTCTCACTCCACATGGATAGGTTTTGTTCGGAGGTAGGAGCCTTTATTAGGAGGTCACCCCTGTGGAACCTTTTGATTACCTCGATAACCATAAGGGTAGCTAATCCTCGTTGATTTAAGAGATACTTTACAAGGTTTTTTCATCATTTTTTTTTGCTTTGGGGAGATTTATCTCGTCGGGCACTTTGATCATTTTGCTCTTATATACACTTTGACAATTTCAATTAGCAATGGGTGCACGTGAGTTAGATAAGCTCTTGAATAAATGAGAAATGGAATACGCAGATGAGAAACATATTTCATTAATGATGAGTAGAATTCAAGGGAACGCATGGCAATAATCTCTCTTGTTCATCGTGAGGGAAATTGGTGACCTCTTTGATTCATATCTATCTACTTATGGAGGACTTACTACTATGTTGGGAGGTTAACTGAGGAAGCTCTTTGATTCAATAAATAACTTGCAAGCAACTACTTACTGCTATGTTGGAAAGCCGACAAATGTGACCTCTTTGATTCACTACCGTAAATTGGAAAGTCTTACAAGAGGAACTCTTGGCGATTCAACGTTTTGAGCACAGGTGACAAGTAAACCTTAGGAGCACGAAGGGTGAGGTATCACACACGAGGGGGCCGGAGGGCCTTCACTACACGAGTGGTCTCTCGCTAGGCGAGGGGGTCCATGTTGTACAAAGGACTTCTCGAGTGACACCTTTGTGTGGCCAACTCCTCTTTGAGAACTTCTCATTGTCTTCAGTTTCACCAAAGGCTTCGGGATCTAGTTCCAGCAAGTTTGAGTTTTCTAACACCCATCCTAGTATTGTCATTGCCATGTGCTCCCGCAACTTTGCAGCTATGCGAAGGGACATGTTGTAGCAGCCCCTGACTTTTTTCTGCTATCCTTTTATGTTAGTTACACTTCCTTGGGTTGGGAACTTCATGGCTTGGTGATAAATTTATGTTACTGCCTTCAATTCTCTCAGTCAGGGCCTTCCCAACACCACCTTGAAGGTAGAAGTGCAATCTACTACAACAAAGTTTGACATTATTGTTGTTTGTCTTGGTTGTTCACCCATGGTAAGGGCCAACTCAATAGTTCTCAATGGTTAAATTGAATCACCAGTAAATCCATATAGGGAGGTAACACATGGTTTCAGGTTTTTCACTTCTGGACCCATCTTTTCCAAAACTTTCCAATAGAGGATGTCTACTGAGCTTCCATTGTCAACTAGGACTCATTTGATCATCATTTTGGCAAATTGGACAGTTAGCACCAACGGGTCATTGTAAGGAAAGTGTATTCCTCTTCTGTTCTCCTCAGTGAACATTATGGGATCATTCTCTCCTTTAAAACTCTTCTGAGTTCGTTGTTCTAGGCTCATTTTTTGTACCTTTCCTCTAGTCTTTTCCATATCTAGGCCCTCAAAACATTGTTTTGACTTCCCCTTTAACTTCTGGGGATTGCTCAGGAGAGCGAGGTGAAGCTAGTCGATCATTCCCTTTGATTATCTCTCTGCACATACCTACTGAGATGCCCTCTATGAATGAGCTCTTCAATCTTGATCTTGAGGTGGGTACATTCCGCGGTGGTATGACCTATGTCATTGTGGTATCGAAAATATTTATTCAAGTCCATCTTTGACCTATCTTGCCTCATTGGTGGTGGTCTTTTAAAGGGGACTCAATTCTCATTAGTGACGAATATGTGTTCCCTCGAGATCATTAGTTCCATGTATAATTTTTATGGAGGAGTTCGAGCCTCGTTCTCATGCTTGTTTTTATTCGGGCGATCATCTCTTCGATTATCATGTCTCCTTTTCTTTTTCACGTTATTGGAGGTACATTGAGGAGAAAATTTTAGTGAAGGTTTGTCCTTTCAACCTTGAGGTTCTCGTGCCCATCTTCGACCCTGATGTATTTATGCACTCTTATATAAAAGTCATCTAGGTCTACAACTTCTCTGTTGAGCATGTTGTTCCACAGTGTTCTTCCGGAACGTACTCCTACTATGATGGCCATTTTCAGTTCACCTCTGGATAAGCTCCCTACCTCTGGCACCTCCATATTAATTGATGGATGTAACTCTTTAGGATTTAATTTTTTCATTATTTCATGTTAGCGAGACTTTTTCTTGGCATAATGTAATTATGGACATCGTAATGTTGCTGGAGGAACTCGTCAGAGAATTGTTGCCACGATCGAATTGTTCCCGATCGTAACCTTTTGAACCACTTGTACGCGGCCCCCTTTTGGTTGACCACAAACCATATGTGGCTTCTTGAAATTGTTGGGTAGCAGTTTGACTTTGATCTCTCACGGGAAGGCCGACTCATACAAAATTCATCATCATGGTCTCATCCCCCTGACCCGTGATTATCTTACTTTTCAGGATATGCATCTCAATGTCAAGCTTTTGTCTCATTTTTTCAAGGAGGCCCTGAGGTAAGAGGGGTCAACTTTCCCTTTCCCTGTGTCCCTTGGGGGAGTCATGGGGGGTGTGATCCTCGCTTCTGGCCTTCTCCGATTGAGCTTATCTCTCAGATCGGGTGGTGCTACCTTAGACATAACCTCGATGTTCTTCTTCTGGTAGGTAGCGTTAGCATCACTTGTTCGCCTATGCTCATGGGATTGTACTTTTGGAGTGGATCCCTAACGATGCTTAGACCAGAGCTTGTCAATAGTGGAATTTTGTGTCTTCCCGTCACCCGCAGGTATGGTGGTTTCTTTCTTCCCCTGCCCTTTCCCCTTATGCTGAAGAAGGGACATATCCATGTTCCCCTGCATTTGATTTTTCCAATGCAACGCGCATATCTCATCCTCGTAAAAACAGGCTCGAGATCTTGAGCTCACTGAGTATAACGAAGACTCTTTGGTATGATTGGTTAAATACATAGTAAAATTTGTTAGGCACAAAGAGATGCAAAAGCCATATTTTTTTTTTACAAAAGTCAACATAAGCTGGTTGATTTTTGGTATCGACATTTATAAATTATTTTTTTGGATCCAAAGTGTTTATTTGGAGTATAAAAGATTAGCCAAATAGTTTGGAGGCTTTTTGAGACGTTTTGGGGCAAGTTTGGGGGTGTCAAGTCAGTGGTACCAACGTTGTGTAGCATGTACGAGGTGATGCATCGCTCAAGAGTTAAACCCCAGATAGGCGATGCATCACCTGCATGGTGGCAATGCATTGTCTGGACAGTCTGTACGGGACCGTACAATTATGTGTTTTTGGGTCCAAAACTTAGTTTAAAATGATCTAATCTCATTATTTGAGACTAATGAGGGTTTCAATACTATTTAAATGGTTCTTTTTTGTTTTTGGTGAATTGATCTCTTACCACTTTCTCTCTCTAAAACACCGTCTCTCTCTAACTCACAAGATTACTAGTTTTCTCCAAGATCTTCATCAAGAAAGCTTGATTTGCATGAAGATTAAAATTAAAGGCTTGTAAATCCCAATCTCATTCCAACTTGTAGTATCTTCAAGAAATCTCTAAGGGGAGGCTAGGAATATAGATTTTTGGACAACAAATTCAATTTATGTCAACTCTTTGCCATCTCCTTTGATTCACATAAAATCATAGTCTTTATTATTTTATGTAACTAAGGGTTTCAACCGGCAAAGGTCTACTTTATCATTTGTTCTTATTTGTGTTACTCCTCTATTGTAAACATGGACATTTTTGGTTTGTTTACTTGAAATGTAACATTCAAATTTGTGTGTATAGCCATATCCCCAACACTCTTGTCGAGCCTACACATGGTGGGACCGGGGTCCCAGAGGCTGGAACGCAGTGCGGTTGGTGGTCGAGGAGGCAGGTGGGTGCCTAAACCTCCCACTAGGGAGATGGGTGGCACTGGAGGATCTCCATTGGTCTGGACAACTAGATATTACACTTCTTCTCCTTTTCTAGGGGCTCGGCATCCCTCTGTGTACCTCCGATCTCAGGTGGCAGAAGGTCTCTCATGCAAGCCCTCAGCTAGTCTCCATCTAGGTCGACCTCCATGTCTTGTAAGTCTCGTAGGCGTCTTGAGCGCCTTGGCATTTTCCCTTGTTGGAATCAATGGAAGAAAACTAGCTTGATACTTGTCCTTTCCATAGACGCGCCAAACTATTGATGGTGAAAAATCTTCAACGAAGTTAGGTCAGAAAACTCAAAGTGCAATATGAGGCTGAAGATCGAAGAAAAAACTTTAAAAAAACTCAAAGAAAAAGTGCAGAGCAACATTGGAGAGAAAATCGTATATTGCTTAACAACCTCATTTTACAATAAATTTTCCAAACCATTTGCTTGAGGGGTGAGGATCTATTTATGGGAGAGTTCTATTGGCAATTGATACATGATGGTCCCAAAGGGACATCATAGTACTCTAAGGTGTTGCAAGTGTCAAGGTGTAGAGAGTAGTGGTGTTGAGAATGTTGTGGTCAGACCTGGAGCATGTCAGAGACATGCAGGTAATGCTACCACTCCTCGCACCAATTCGTACTATCAATACTTGTCTGATATAGATTTTAGGGTCATACCTTTAACCTCTCAGGTTCGTGCATCCCATACATGTCTGTGTACCCCGTACATAAGGGTTGTTTATCACCTCTTCAAGAGAAATTTTCCATCGCAAACATCTTTATTATATTCCAAGTGTTAGCTTATTACTTCTCCAAAGTAGAGTGGATCTCCTTTAAGTTGAAGATGATGCTGGAAATGCACTTCTGCACAAGATTACTTTAGAAATCTTCTAGCATGTCTCTGCATACATACTTACATGGATGGGTTACCACCTTTAATAGTTTGCGTACGATTTCAAAGGAGTCTTAGGCCAATGCTAGTATGTCACCACCTTGAGTGGTGAGGTCATCCTTCATTGCAGCCCCGTGTTGAGGTATTTGTGTAGGCATAACCTCGTGTGGCGAGGTTCTTACTCAAGCGTCCATGCACCGGGTGCTTAGATGCACCGGGTGCTTAGATGCACCCGACCTCGCATACTAAGGCCCTTCATTAAGTAACCTCGCATTGGGTGCTTAGGTTCACTCGACCTCACATAGCGAGGCCTTCCGTCAAGTGACCTCTCACTGAGGTGTTGCAGCACTATGGTTTCGCCTAACGAGACCATGCCTGCCACCTTGCCTTGTGCTGAGGTGTTTAAATGCATTCACTTGCCGCCTTGCCTTGCACAGAGGTATTACACTGTTATTGACTTGGATAGTGAGACCCTGCCTACCACCTTGACCACACTCCTAGATGTTGCGGCACCATAGTCTCGCGTACCCTTCTTCATTATGGTACTCTGGAAAATTTCATATGTTTACATCTACTTAATACTTGCCTTGCAAAGCTGATCCTCGTGTCCAGACATGACGGAGACTCTCACTAGGGCAAAGTTCTTCACCACATGGCTTCACGTTGAGGTAAACCCATCGACCTTAGTCTCACAATGCGAGACCGGCCTCGTGAGAAGAGAGATTGTTGAGGCTGCCCACAAGCCAAGTCAATGTCGATCTCTTGCCTTGAAGTAACCCTGCAACTCCAGTCTCACTATGCGTGAACGACCTCAAGAGATGAAGGAATTCCAAGGCTACTAATATGTCTTGGGGCTTATGTAACCCCAACCCTACACAGCGCATACCTTGGGCATGTTCGTTCGAGTGGGGGTGTTTGTCTCGTGCTTTTTTGTGACGGCTCATGAATAGTTAATTGGAAGATTTTTCCCGTTCACACTTGTTATTGATTGACCATCTTTGCATGATTTATGATTTTAATTCGAGATCTAAGAAGTGATAATTAAATATGCTATAGTTAAATAATCATGATCTACATATTGGATAAGAATACATATATCAATTGTGTAGCATTTAGGGATTTTATTCTTAATGATTTTTATATGTTAGAATAATCACAGAAGTGTAGTAAGTTCACATATAAATTGAGTTCTTATATCTCGAGAAAGAATAGGTTTCTCTTTAGTAAACTCGCTATCATTATAGGAAGAGGAATTATAAAATCTAATTAGCAAGATAATAGAGGGGATATTTGATGAAGTTAATAGATATAGATTTCATCTATTGATTTTTAATAATGATCTATTTTCTTCAAATATTTATTTAATTATTTAAATTTCTCAAATCTCATATTACTTTACCAAATAAAATTGAAACTAAAGTAATTGACAATTAATAGTCAATCCTCATGGGATCAATCTTTACTTTAACTTTTATTAATTTCTTACGATTACTTATACTTCCATATTGATATTCCACGACATACTTGTAATTATGTTTTGAACAATGTTTTATGAAATAAATAGTTAAAATGAATTTTTGCATATATAGTTTGTTTATTATTATTATTAGAATAATATTATATGAATATTAGAAAATTCTCAAATTCGTTATTGTGACTACAATCTTGTATTGGTACGATAGGATTAAGATTGTACGGAACGAATTTAAATAGTTCGCAGTAAAACAAAGTTATATGGAATCTTTGGATTAAATATTGTAAGTACGGTTCACTAGTATTATGAAAATATGTAATCTAGATCCAGATTACTAATGTAGTAAGACATCTTAGTGGATGTACTTTGTCTAAAGAGGTTATACAAGAACAAGACCCGATATGTTATTAATACTTAATAATATTGTTTACCTTATAAGTATTAATTAAACATGTCAATACGATGATCATATACAAATTGATCTTAATCCTGAAGTTATTATGAACTCTTGTTTATGTCATATGAGTTCGTTGATTCATGCGTTATGGTTTGTCAGAATGATCATGCTGAAATTTTTTGTTTTGGGAACCCATTGATATAAATGGTTGGGAACAAAATATACAAACATGGAATCTATACCTTTCCGAGAGGAATTGAATAATGGTTCCCTTAAGGGTAGGCTTTTGGAACTGAAAGGTTACTGTGCTGAAATTCATAAATCAGTTTATGAATTAACCTTCACTAGTAAAGTTAATGGTACTTAAGGAAACAAGACATTATTAAAGAGGTTAAATGGTGACTAATTCCTACTTTAATTATGAACCATTAATAGATGATTGAATTGTATGTAGTGATTAAATCGATCGACACTTTTTATATATTTAAAAGTACTCAATAAATAAATGTCTATAATTACAATAGTGCAATCTCATATTTTTAGTGGAATAATATTGATATTAATAAATTAAGGTTATTATATTAAAGAGTGTTAACTAATAATCTAAATTTATTGGAGCTTGAAACTATAGGTCTATAGGTCCTCGAGATGACTCTATCCACATTGTTCAATGTAAGAATTGAAATTGAGAAAAATCAGGAAAATGGCATATTTGGAAGAAATTTGTTCTTTACGGTCAAATATGTAATTGAGACAAATTAATTAGTTAATAAATGAATTTTCAAAATTAATAAATTAATTAATCATATTTTTCGAAAATGATTTTTTAAATAAAATGGTATTTTCGCAAATAGCATTTAAATAATTAAGATAATTAATTTTGAAGTAATTAGCTTTATATATTTGAACAATGTGAAAAGATATTTCTGATAATTCAAATTGGATTTGAATTTTAAATGATATTTATTCTTTAATTAATCTGATAAATAAGTTATCAGGTTTAGATATTTTTTAATAAATAATAATTAAAAGAAAATCGTTGGAACACATCCCTTAAATCAGGGATGTGTTACATGCCAACTACATTACATGCACTGTAGTTGGCATGTAACAAGGTCCAAGAATGGGTCTTGAATATTTCTTTTATTTATTTAATTATTTAATAATTGATTTATAACTTGAATTTTGAATTTTGGAATTTTGAATTTCAAAACTTTAATTAATTCATTTATAAATCTATCAGATGGAAATAGTTTCACAAGAAGTTTTGAAAGAGAATAATATACTTTTCATAGAGAGAAAAATAGATCGTATTATTTTTCACTATCTCTGAAAACTGTCTTAGAACTAATATTCCAAGATCTCATGTGTTGAGAATATCTTGTGAATTAGAAATTTTTCCCTACCGTTACTCTACGTGGCCACATACGTCTTGAGGTGTAGAGATACATCTTGGAAAATCTTGGTCTGAGTATTTCTAAGAACTGCTTTGGATTGGATGTTTGTTGGAGATACAAAAAGATAGCGAGGATTCTTGATAGTTATTCATTTGTTAAATCCTCATCTTTTTATTTCTCTATGATTAATGCTTTGCATGTTAATGGATTTGATTATTTAAAGTTTGTGTAAATAGAACTTTTTTTAAATCTCTGGGCCCAACACCCCGTGCTTTCGGCTACGCACATGGTAAACCAGTTACTAACAACTTGCTAAAAGAAGGTGATAATATAGATGGAGATGGGACTTTGAATGGGATGGAGTTTTGTGTACCCTAATCTTTAGGTTGAGTTTGCTTTGGTTCAAAGAAAAAATAAATTGTTGGAGGAGGCTTTGATTCATTACAAGAAAAGAGATTTTTGCCGAAGTTTAACTTGAAGGGCATCGGCAAAAGTCATTATTACCAACGCTTTAAATATAAATGCATAGTCAAAAAATTACTACCCAGATCTTTGAATAGGATTTTATAACTGTAATGTTGAGAACCGGTGAAAATGATCTTTAGCAGTGCTTTTACGTGAAAAGTGCCAACATAATCCATGGAGGGAAATGGGTAAAACTGCAAAAAATTTGGAGGGAACTAGGCCTTTTCTCTAACGTCCTGCGTTTTCAGGTAACTTTAAACGACTTGAGTCGAGATTTTTTCCTGAGTTAAGAATATTATTTTAAATAATATTATATTTGATTGGAATTTATTTCTATGAGTTATTGCTAGCTAAATTATAAATTTTGTGATTAAAAGTCAAGATAAGACTTTCGGTCTTGGATCGACACAAAAACCCTGATCGGGTAAAAATCTCGGAAAATAAAATGAAAAATTGTGGCAAATATATTTTCGGCATAAAATACATTCATAAAAAATTAAAGTTTGGTAAAAAAAATAATAAACATAAGGGAAAATGGAAATTTTAGGGCATTTTGTGTTAAATGTTTAATTTTACCGAAATGGGAAATTTTATTCCATAAATGGACCTTAGGTTAAATTTTATTGTGTGATTAATTAAATTAAATGCGAGAGACATTTAATTTAATTATTATGTGTTAAGTTTTATTTTTAAAAACTTAATAAGAATGAAAAAGGTGTAGAAAGTCAAATTGGGTATTTCTTCTTATGAAATATCTATTAACCATTATATAAAATATATATATATATAAAACATATATAAAATAAAATGGGTGGCCGGCCATGTGAAGTTTTAAAAGGGAATTAACCAAATTAATTAACTTTTAAATCTCATTTTAAGTTGAGGGTTAATAGTCAAGTGGGTAGTAAAAACACTTGAGTGTTTTAGATATTAAAGAGTTGTAACCCTCCCCTAAACCGACCCCCACTTTCTCTCATTCACTCTCATATTTTTTTTTTTGAAATCTCTCTAAAGTTTTCTCTCAATCTTCAATCTCAAGAACACTAAGGAGGCTTGGAAGCTAAGCCTTAGTATAGGGAGGATTTTTTTTCTTTCCCTAAGGTAAAGTTTTAACCATAGATTTTCAAATAGCTAATTATCTATGTTGTTGGGGGAGTTGGTTAGGGTTTTTGAAAGGTTTTGAAGGAGCCAAAGCTAATAGGAAGATCCAAACCTTAAGCAAGAACAACAAAGAAGTAAAAAATTTACTTTTTATGATTTTGTTGTAGGGTTTTTATTTTTAAGCATTATTTTGTATACTTAATGCTTAAAGTTTCTTATTGGTGACGTAATAATGTTATGGTAGTTGTTTTATAACTTTTATGATGCTTGTGTGTTGATTTTTGAAAATAGGGACCAAAACCCCCAAGGGTTTTGTTAGAAACCTTAAAACAAAATACATGTTTTGAGTTGTTACTTCCAAGGGGTCAAGCATCCACTGTATATTGATTTTGTATAATTTAATTGTACTGTGATGTTGTTGAGATTGAGTACATAAAATTGAGCTTTTGAAACACTAAAAAATGTTTAAAAATGAGTGCTATTTCAAAGTTTAGGTAAAAAACTATTTTTTTGTATTCTTAATTTTGGAACCAAGTTTGGACAGCCACTGTATAGGGAAATGAGCCCATTTTTTTCTAAGATTTGGTGGACATATTATTGGCATAACCTAGTATTCCACTGTAAAATTTCGTAAGAAAATAATGAACGGTTTGAAAGTTATTAACTGTCAAAATTTGGAAAAAATAAGGACTTGAAAATAAGGTCATTTTTTACCTCATTGTTGGAAAATAATTTCACCAATAAAAAGTGCTCATTTTGACCTAAGATTTTACAGAGACCTAAATAGCATACCAAAAATGGAATTGGAAAATTTTGGTAACAATTGGGTAAGTAAATTTAAAGTTATGAACTAACAAAGTATGTAGTTAAAAATGTGAAAAATAGGCTTTTGAGTGTAAAAAGATGAGATTTTGGAACTTAAGGTAAAAAAGTAAAATTTTGCTTATTGCAAGATATAAACTTGGTAAGTCTTGAAAACATATTTTCACTAAAATTTACTAATATGAGTTGAGTGTGAATTATTTTTATTATTGAATTTTTATTCATTTTAAAAATAAAAGATTTAATTTATTATTAGTTAATTAATTAAAAGAGGGTTTAAAACCCTATATTTTGAGAAAAATGATCAAGTGAATTATTTTTCTAGTAAGTAAACTTGATTAATTGATTTTGAAAAATTAACTAGTCAAGAAGAGAAATTTTAAACGGTTCTCCTAATTAAGACAAATTAGGCAATTTTCTTAAAATAGTTTTTAGAGATTAAAACCTTAAGAAAAAATAAAAGGAAAAATAAGAGTTTATTTTCTTGAAAAATAATTAAGGAATTTAATTAGTATTTTATGGATATAATACATGCTAAAATCTTCTATATATTTTAACCGACTTGTTGAAAGTACGGATCAATAGCGATGCATTTAAAGAACAAGATTTTTAGCAGATTGTGGGAAAATACTATTGTGATACCCGAGTCTAGGTATTGAGACCATAGGATAGGTCTCCCCGAGACTTAGGGTTTAGTCTCAAATATTCTGTATGAATTTCCATAATGGGTTTAAAACCAAATAAGGATCATAAATCCTTACAAATGATTTTTTTTATTAAAATGACCAAACTGCCCAAAATAATAATAATGAATTATGAGTGTCATAATTAATCTGAGTATACTGTATGGATAACTATTTTATTGGCTAGCGTAACTGGACTGAACGTTGGAGGGTGAAAACCTACTGAGTGCTAAGGACTCCAAGTAAGTCAACTTATATTGTGTGGCTGCAACATGAAACGACTATGTATTGTGTGTTAGTATAAGGACACATGCACATATATACACTGTCGTAGAAAGTTTCTTAGAGACGTTAGTCTAGTGAGTGCTGATTTAGAAAATATGAACGGTAGATATCCGTCATATGTTAGACTGCTGATCCCCGTCACACTACTTGATTTTATTATGTCCGGTTCATTGCCACGACGAGTGGCCAAGAGGTGGGGATTACTGGCTAAACCTAGGGGTGCCAAAATGAATGGGACCTAGGGGCCCTCATGCTTACTTAATCAGTGAACGGTTAGAACCCGAGCAAGTGCTCTGATAAGTTATTCCCGGATAGCAGCCGTGAATATTGGCTATTCAGTGAGAGTGCCTAGAGATACTAGGGGCTGCCAAGTTTGAGTGAGGCTGAACACCCTAGGGGCAACTGCTCATCATCACCACTGATTAACATATAAGTCTCTGTAAAACCGTGTAAATTCAATTCACTCTTGGATAAGTAGCGATGCCCTAGGTAACATGATAGTTACCCTTGATGGGGATATTTATTGGCTAGATCTTAGTGTCGAGACTCGATTCTCTCTTACATATTAGCATTTATGTTAGAGGGCATGTTACGCCCAAATTGTTGGAAATTGTCGAGCGTTGGTCTCGAATTATATTGTGATATATTATATCTACTTGCTCTGGGATTTTCTGAGTACAGGTATACATTTGTTGATAAGATATAGTTGTGATATAATATATCTGCTTGCTCTGGGATTTTCTGAGTGCAGAGACATATTTGTTGATAAGATATTGTTGTGATATAATATATCTGCTTGTTCTGGGATTTTCTGAGTGCAGGAATTTATTTGTTTATAGGAAATAATTTATCATTGGTTATCAAGCATAACCATAAGTTTGTGAGGACGCTTTTGCATTCTTGAAATTGAATGTGTAGGGTCCGGATGGATCCCGAACCCTAATTGTCTGCATGCTTTTGTTTTAAAGTTGAACTTGCTAAGTGTTTTTGCTTACTTAGTTGTTTCCTGTTGTAGGTAAGAACAAGGGCAAGGTAGAGCAGTAAACCCTGGAGTCTACCTTACAAATGTACATGTGGACCGACCTTTTGGGAAGCTGTTTTATTTTTGGAAATGTTGTGTAATTTTCCTAAACTAGACTCACTCTACATTTTATAAAATATGTTTGTAATTAAATGTTATGTATGGTTATACGACTTTTAAAAGGTTTTTTTTATATAGGTTTTTGAGACATTTTTTAAATGAAAACATTTATATTTCCGCATTATCGAGTCTTGAAAATCCGGGTCATTACATTTGCCAGTGCCTTCAATGCGCCGATAAGGAATGGTCCAAGTGAATGGAAAAGTTTTAGAGGGAAAATTCTCGTATGTTGAAAACACGGAAAAAGTTGGTGGAAAAAGATTTAATAGCGCTTTGAAAAGCGTTACGAAAGGTTCACAAACGTGCCACTACAGAAAAATAAAGATCAATGGCGTCATTTTAGTGTAGGATTTTAATTAATTACTATATGTATGTTTTTCGTCTTTTGTGAGCGCCTTGAAAAGTGCTAACAAAAGTCACACTTATTAAACAAACCGCAATGCCCCTTTCTCCCTTCTTCTTCATTTCTACACAAAAAGATCCATTTTCCCTGATTTATTTATCTTATAATCTAATTGGTATATCTTTTTAATAATCTGATTTGTTTTTATATATAATTTTTGTTTTAAAATATGATTTTATACTATGTTTTTTTATAGATTAAACTAATTTTTTTGTGAGAAAATAAAATCTAATTTATTGATTAAAAAGATGAGTTTAATTAGTTATCAATTAGGGAATTGAAAACATTTTTTGGAATTACTCAATGTCCAAGTATGTGAAATTATTTTGTTATATTAGATTAGATTATAATAAATTTGGTTTTTAATTTTATTTTTCAGTAATATAACTATAACTTCCTTAAAATACCAACACAAATCTTTGTGGTATATAAATGGTTTTCATTAATTTAAAGTCTCAAAAATCAATATAAAAGAAATTAAAAGAATTATGTGCACTCACTAAAAATATTTACAACAAGCTTTAAAGACTTGAGGTGAGCCAAAATAGTTTTAAACTTAAAATGAAAAGTATTTCAAAAGCGCATTCCTCCCCAAGGTCGGGCCACATGTGCATCTTGCAAGGAGACTCCAGCTGTCACTGTCCCAGTTTGTCCTTGCACTTACCTACACATGAAACAACTAGGTAAGTGATAACGCTTAGTAAGGTCAAACTTAAAACGTGAAAGCATAAAAGAAAACAAAAGGTCAATGACCAAGTCATTGATCGAACATCAGATAACTTACCAACCTTAGAGATTTTGATAAATTCAGGCCGTAAACAAGAAATTAAAGAACACCTAAGTGTCCTGACAATATCAACTATTCTAGATAGAAGAAACAACATTAAACAAAACCCTGTAGAAATAAAATCTAGAGAGCAAATATAGAATATCAATAATATTAACCTTATTAGAAACCAACATAGGAGTCGCCAAAGATATTCCCTAGCATACATCTCAATCAATAGTGGAGAACCAAGTCTCAACACTAGGGTAGGTGAAATCACACTAGCTCATCGAGACTCCTAGGTTTTACCAACATAGTTATCTCCTGGCCAAATGTGACTGTAGCAAACCGGACCAATAATAAACAGTGTCGCAGATTTGAACTGGACTATAAAATATCACAAGGGAGCATAAGCACTGCTAGGATAGTAAAGACTCCTAAGTCTTACCAGGATACTAATCTCCTGGCCAATTGTCATGGTAGAAAACCGAATCGAACCATAAAATCTCTCACGTGGAGCATAAGCACCCCTTAGTCATTGTCCCTAAATGAGCCCCCTATCACTAGTGTAAAAGTTCTGATTCTAGGAAACAATACACTTGTTTATTTCATGTTGTAGTCACGTAAATCAAAGATTGACTAACAAGTCATCCTTATCTACGTGCAGGCAAATCATTCCACGGACAGTCCCGTCCCGTTTAGCCAATATTGTAGGTAGCATACACTATACTCGAATTAATTATGACATTTATAGTAGATTAAACAACTTTGAGCATTAAGGTCATTGTAGAATACCTAGTAAGGGTATTAACATCCTTACTCAATTTAAACCATAAAGCGGTATTCTAAATTCCAGGAAAAAGTTCAAAAACGAAGCCTAGTTATTGAAAATCAGCCTTTAAAGTATATTTTCTAAACCTATTTCCTCTATCGGACCTAGCCGGATTTAATAACTTCGAAACATGCTAACTTTAAAAAATTGCCCTTTTTTTTTATAATTTATAAAGAACTTCTAATTTTTGTATAATTTATTAATTTGTAACCCTTTGAGAAAATAAGTTAATTTTATTTGATTGATAGAAAATAATTACAAAGATGAGTAAATTTGTTTTAAAAGTCTAAGAAAAGATTAATTTGATTGAAAATATAATTATTCTAATTTATTAAAAATTAGGGATTTGGACCCTTTTTATTTTCTTAAAATTAAAAATTCATTAATTTATAAAAATCATTTTTTTATCTTCTTTTAAATAAAAATTCACTAAATTATAAAAATATTATTTCTTACATCCAAATTAACTCTAATAATTATTTAGTATACAAAATTTCAGTCCATAATTATTAAGATTAAAATAAACCAAAAATCTAATATTTTCTAGAAATGTCCCTATTTTTTTTACCTAGTGTAAAAACTGTCAAATTTTGTGATAATTTCCTAACTTTGGAATGTTATATTTTAAAAATATTATCACTAAAAGTTCCCATATTTTTCATAATCAATCTTGGCTACAACGAGAATTCCCTTTTTTATTTTTATACAAAAATATCCATTTTTAGTTAGTGAAAACTATTTTCAAAAAGTACCAATTGAAACTGTCCATCTAGAAATCATAATTTTTCTTAAGCTTTGATAAAACATAAAATATAATTGTCTCATTATTTTGGTTGAAATTTCTTAGGTCGATATTTTTATATGTTAAAAATGTCCATGAGAAAAATGAGGTCAAAAAGATAATTTTTACTTGGTGACAAATGTTCACAAAAGTGACTGCCAGAGAGCTTATTTTTAAAAATCTTTATTTTTCTAAAATTTGGAAAAATAGAACTCCTAGCTTTTTTAATATTTTTTTCATGAAACTTAACGAGTATTATTTCCAATATATCAAGAGTGTTTAATTAAAAAATTAGCCAAAAATACATCATTTTGCTTATAGAACTCATTTTCCAAAATTGTTTGCAAGCACATCTTTCAAAACCATTTTTTACAGATTGCACAATATTTTTGCAAAAGACGTAACTTGGTCAATATTACACCTTTGGGACGTTTTCAAAAACTACGAGCATCTACTCTTCCTATAAAACAAGTAAAAGCATGTAAGAAGATGTTTTTTTTGGAATTAAATAAAAGTATATTTTCTTCATAATTGAATGTTTGAATTATTGAAATGCTCACTATTAAAAAAATGTTTGAATAGTTATTATAAATATTAGAAAATTCCATATTTATTAATAAGAGTATGATCTTGTATGATTATGAGAGGATTAAGATAATAGATAATGAATAAAATTGTAAACAACTTATTAATTAAAGTCATGAATCTTTAATCAATGGTTGCTAGTATGGTTTATTAACCATTTTTATTAATGCATTTGATCTAGACCCAGATTGTTGATGATAAACATCTTAGTAAATGTACATTTTATAATTAGATTATATATGAGTGGACCAATGTGAATTAGTTTCTTCATAAACATATTGTTTGCCATAAATGTTTAATTCATATAAAAATGATCATCATATGTAGATCAGTCTGAATCCTGAGTAGTTATTAACTCCTATTCACATCTATTGGGTCTTTTGATTCACTCGTTAAGGTGTCTCAGAATAATGAGGCTAGTAACTTTTGTTTTGGAGATTCAATAGTAGGAATGGATGGGAACATGATCTTACAAGATTGGAATCCAAGCTTTCCTAACGAATCGAATATTGGTTCTTTTAAGGATTAATTATAGAACATAATAGTTAATGAGCTCAAATATATAATATAATTATAAATTAACGGTTCACTAGTGATTTAATGGTACTTAAAGAACAAGAGATAATTAGAAGGGTAAAATGGTAGTATTAAACAGCTCTACATTGCGAACCAATAACTTGGAGGATAAAACTACATGAAGTGATTACATCAATGGACAACAAGAGATAATTCTGTAAACATAATTCTATAATTACTAAGAGTGCAATTTCATATTTATAGTTGTTGACGCCATTTTTCGTCAACTTAAATCCTAGAGCAATTAAACAATGTAAACTATGAAGCGAATGGATGAGGAAGAGAAACAAGAAGATTTTTACTTGGTTCAGCAGTTAATTCTGCCTAGTCCACGAGTCTATGTTATTAAGACTTAGAGTTTTTTGGAAATTCTACAGAGATGAATTACCCTGAGCTTTCTCTCAAGAAATCAGGAATTGATCCTTTACAAGTGGTCATTCCTCCTCTATTTACAGGGAAGGTTACAAAGTTCATTCCCACATATTTCGGGAAGATATTCTGTATATCAATTCAAAATAATGACATTAAATGCAATATCTCCTACATACATGGAAACATCCCATAATAATCGGGAACAGATAACAGACTAAATGGTGTCCCTTAAATATTGGGATTACCCAACAATAAATATGTTTACACGTAATGGGCTATCCTAGGTGACTCATCAGGTCTTCGAGATCAGCAATCGACATTGTGACTGTCAAGACTTATGGAACTGTTACAAACTTGTCACCCAACTTCAGGACATGCTCGGAGTAGATAGATATTGTCGAAGCTATCACACCCGAGCATACACTTCCCATGCTCGGACTGTCTTATGCAAAGACAATCGATAACAGATGTATCCCAATGTCGTGCCATTTCGAACTCAGAATATCCCGAGGTTACACATCTTCGAGGTTGTTGTTTTACTTCAGAGATTTTACAGCTGGACCATAAAATGTTTTCATACATTTCGAGCTCACACTTGACGAGCCCATCTTTCGGGGTTATATCCTCTTGTCTCAAAATCTGGGTGTAACATTTTGTCCCCTCAAAAGTATCAGTTCGAATCCTATGAGAAGGAAACTTTTGAACTGCTCCTCTTGGAAACTGTACCATCAAATGCACCCCAGTGTGGACACTCGTCAGCCAGGTATTGACAATTCAAAGCATTTGAGTGCCTTGGAACCCTTCCCATGTTCGTTCGCCTGCCAACTTTATGGTACTATCATTTCATTGGTCCCTGACTGTCAGATCGGATAGGAAATCTGGCCAATCGCCCAGATTAGTTCAGCTTTTAGCATTCCCAGGGGTCTATAAATATATCCCCATTCATCTTCCCCACTTTTCTTTCATGTTCAAGCTTTCAGAGAGAGAAAATAAGAAAAAGAAAGAAATTTCTTTGCCCAAATCTTGCATGTTCTCCAAGCCGAGAAGACAGAGTAGCGTTGGCCTCTTTGACTCCGTGAGATCATTTTTGCAACCGCTTATTCGATCATTAATCTCTTTGTTTCACCGACTGCATTGTGTAAGTCTCTGTTCATAGCTTCGTATGCCCCGTGTATATACATTGTTTTCATGCATGTTTATATTGTTGCACTGCTGGTTCACTCACTAGTTTTGTACACTAGAGTGTTTCAGCTGATAAATATTAGTCTTAAGTTCTAATAGCATGGGTTCCAAACCCAGATTCTGTGTAAAAGACCCAAATACAGTTATTTTACTGAGTTTTTGAATTTTGGATGACATATCTTGTACACCAAGATATTGGGTACAAAATTAGGGTTTTTAAATTGTACGTTTCCCAAAAATATAACTTTTTGAGTAACTGCCAACTTTTTTTTCCTGAAATATCGGGATCTTCAAAAATAAATCCACCTTCCTTCCTTTCCGTGGAATACACACTCCGAGACTGGCCTCATCCGTTGGATCAAGTTTGCCGCGTATCCTCGATCATTCGAGCTTAAGTCATCCTAATATTCATTCTTGATTTCTTGTTCGCCTGACCCCCACCCTTTTGCTCTTTTGCTAGATGTCGCAGAACTAGGGAAAGCAGTGGGGGTCAAAGCTCGCAATTCTTTACTCACTGAAAACTCCAAGCCCAGAGTCACCTTTCACCCGAAATCAACGCTTGATTCGGGTGTACCAACTAAGGCGTGAGCAAGAAGATACCCGAGATCACTTTCGACGTCAAATCGTCGAGGTCGAGGAGAGGAAAAGGAAGAGACTTAGGGTCGCCATCCACCCAGATCCAGACCCCGAGCCCAGACCGATCCCCATCGATCCCACTCTTAGAGTGATGATCGCCTTCAAGTCGGGGGACCTTCAATTTTCACTGATGGGATAACCTTCAAACCCCCCTTCTACCTCGTAGTGAACTTCCATTCCCACCTCGAAGAGAGAATTCTTCGATGCCGAGCACTACTGTAGCTCGACTTCTTCATTAGGGCAGATCTCAGACATCTTGGCCCTTCACAATATTGGACTATCGGGCTCGCTGAGGTGTCGAGCTCCAACCTCCCACGAGTGAAGTTTCTGTGCCCCGAGAGATGGGAACCCAGACAACAAGTTGAAGTACGCGGCCTGGAGCCAGGAACACATGAAGGCAGGGGCTTTGCTGCCCTTAAAGTCCTTTTTCAAGAACTTTTTGGACTTCATTGGGCTTGCCCCTTTCCAGCTCAACACCAATTCGTACAGGGTTTTTTCTACCCTAAGGTGGCTTTACCACGAGCTAAAGTGGGAAGGACCTTCACCAAAGGAGATTCTATATCTCTTTTGTTTGAAAAGAAATCCCTCCCAAGCTTGGGGAGGAAATGACTTCTATTACCTTTCGAGCTATCCCAAGGAGAAGAAAATCTTTGAGGATTTACCCAACCATCCCCCATATTTCAAGAAGGCTTTCTTTTGGATGGATGGCCTGGCTCCTTCCAGACACTACTCGTTCAAGCGAATTCGTAAGTACATAAAAAATTTCTTCTTTTTGTGCTCAAGTTTTTGCTTAGGCTCTTACTAGTCATAATATGTTCATTTTTTTAGCCAACTACCGTTGACCCACTCCCACCGAGGAGATGAAAGAGGACAAGGAGGCTTTCCTCCAACTTCCCTACGACAGGTGCTCCCTTTCCTATCTTCTTCATGAAGATAGGCTTCGAGCCTATGGCCTCTTGGAGAAGGATCAGTCCACGTTCGACTTGTCCAACAAAACATATACTAAGTGGGAGTTCGTGCCTCTCCCAACTGGCAGCATTCCTCCGAGGCGAAGTGCTAAGCCACAATCCCAAGCTTGACGTCGCAGGAGTCCGCAATTGGGGAACGTGGCCAATGATGAGGCCTCGAGCTCAAGCGACAGAGGTATGGTCATCCTTAGCTCGGACTTATGGTCTCCCTCACTACTTAAGCATAAGCTCGACAGATTAGTCTTGTGTAAGGATGATATGGACCATTTTTATGTATGGTCCTGGGTAGATGAGAGGGTTCATAGGTTCGATAGTTGGCTCAGGAAGTATGACACTATGTACAATCTAAAAGAGGTATGGAACGGAATAACCATTTAATACGGGACAAATGACTATAGAGACCTTTCGAGGTTGACTTCCACGTATAGGGAAGGTACTCCCCCTGCCTCCTCTGAAGATGGGGGAATTACGTGGTCGCCGAGCACGAGCTCGGGGGAGAGTTCCAATTAGGTTTCTCTCTACTCGTCCTTTTATTCCTTGCCTGTCTACACCATGCTAACTTTTTGTCTTGGAATATCTTATAATGCGGTGTAATTGTGCAGGTGATATGGACTCCGACCTCGACACCGTGCTCGCCAGTGGTGAGGGGGCCTAGAGGAGTAAGCGCCCGAGGGCCTCGCGAAAGTCAAATCGACCCGCCAAGGACCTTAAGAGGACTGAGAAGACTCCTCCTCCACCAGCTCCTACTGTGATGAGCCCAGTTGTGGATCTGAATCCTCAGGTCGAAGCGCCCACTACAGTCGTTCCTCCCTTGCCTCCTCCGATCATGGTTCAGTCAACGCTTGGCCCACCTCCGAAAAAGTCCTCGGCCTCCAAAACACGTATGTTGTCGATTTCTACTCACGTCGATGAGTATGTAATTGACAATGCTGCCCATGGGGCTACACTTGGCTCGGACATTCTGTCCTGAGTGGGCCAGAGGTTTGGTGGCTTTGACGCCCCTCAGTGGAAATTTTTGAACAATGCTCGGGACTGCCATAATCTTTACGACAAGATTATCGAGCTCACTGCTGCGATAACTTCTCTCATCTTATTATTAGTTGTGCTTGTGCTTTGTGTATGTCCTAACTTGATTTCTTTGTGTGTCAGGCTCTTGCTGTCTCTTCTCAGCTTAATTATAAGTTGAACAATGAGGTCCATTCGAGCATGTCCTATGCCTAGGATTTGAAGGGTCTCCAACTTAAGCTTACTGACGAGCTCAAGGCCGCAAAGGCCAAGATGGAGGCTGAAACTGAACAAATAAAGGCCAAGACAATCGAGCTCGAGAAGGACCGGCTCGCGGAGGTTGAGAGGACCAATGCCAAGCTTGAGGAGGCGAAAGAGACCACCTTTTACATAATGGAGGGTGAAAAGGCTCGTCTCCTTGCAGAGTTTAAGGAGAAGAAGGATCGGGCGGTCGACCTGGCCATGTATAGGATCTAGGCCAGTAATGTCGATCTTGATACCAGCTTCCTAGGCTCCTTAGAGGCAGAACTTGTGGCCAAATGGCAAGTTCAGCTCGACGCGGAGGACGCTGCTCGGGATGAGGCAGATGGAGCCAAGGAGGATGCTGAGGAGGCTAAGGAGGATGCTCCTCCCTCCTAGATCTCGACCCTGGGCTGCGTCCCTTTGAATCTTTTGTAATAACTTTTATCCCCTGTTTTTTATGCCCCTGGGGCCAAGACAATTTATAGCTCGTGTGAGAGCTATTTTTTCTTTTATTTATGATATTCGTGTTTGACTTTACTTTAATATTTTTGCTTCATATTTCCTAAGATGAAATATTTCAAGCAATTTATATTAAAGAGTCCTTAGGTCTGTTTATTCATACAAACATGTGGTGGATTTTAAGCTCGAGCTTCGATACATTCATGCATAGTTTACTCGACGTATCCGTGTTCGACCTCGTTATTTGTCAAGGTCGAAAGTTACTCTTACCATGCACCCGGAGGTACTTATATGGCGTGTAACGTAGGTGGTTTAGTTTTATCTTGCTTTTTTAGTTACTTATCCTCGTCCTTGGGTAGCTCCTCAAGATTATGAGGTTGAAACTATCTTTTTGCAAGATATTCCAGCCTCGATCTCGACTTAGCTTGAAGTAGGTTATGTTCCAACTTACTGTCGATTAGTTTGAGCTGGTTTGTTCCAAACCTATTTAGGTTGTGTTTGGTTTATAATCCATACACTTATATTCTTGATCTAGTTATATCTAGATCATGTATTTGGTTATATCCAAATTACCTTGGCTCGCGCATTTGGTTAAATCCAAACATTTTATTTTTAATGCCCAAATTATTTTAGCTCGCGTATTCGGTTATATCCAAACACTTTTATTTTTAATAATTTGGTTATGTCCAAACTATCTTAGCTCGAGCATCTGGTTATATCCAAACACTTTTATTTTTAATAATTTGGTTATGTCCAAACTATCTTAGCTCGCGTATTTGGTTATATCCAACCACTTATATTTTTAATAATTTGGTTATGTCCAAACTATCTTAGTTCGTGTATTTGGTTATATCCAAACACTTTTATTTTTAATAATTTGGTTTTGTCCAAACTATCTTAGCTCACGTATTTGGTTATATCCAAACATTTTTATGCTTTTTGTATATGCTATTTTATTTTTTCAAGCCGACGGTATATATACCACTAATGCCCCCTTAATATCCTACGAGTCTTACCATAGGTTATTAAATCAAGAGAGTTTGAAAAAATACAGCATATTGAAACGAAAATGAGGTTTATTAGAAATTGAACAATTTATTAACAAAAACATAGCAAAGATAAACAAGCACGGTTACAGGTGTCATCGTTCCTACACTATTTATAGTAAGGTCGCAGATGTTCGCCATTCCATGCTCGTGGTACCAAATTCCCATTCAATCTTTCCAACTTGTAGACGCCAGGTCGGATAATTGATTCGATTTGATAAGGCCCTTCCCAATTAGGCCCGAGCACATCAGCAACTGGGTCCCGTGTAGCCAAGAACACACGCCTCAGCACCAAATCGCCCACACTGAATTTTCTATGTCGAATCCTCTTATTGAATACTGGGTAGCTCGCTACTGGTATGTAGCATTTTTTAGCTGAGCCTCATTCCTTCTTTCTTTAATCAGGTCCAGACTTGCTTCAAGCTGGTATTGGTTCGAGGCTTGATCATAAGCGTGGGTTCGGATGGTGGGTATTTCCACCTTGATTGGCAGCATATCCACGCATCCATATGCCAGAGAAAAAGGGGTGTGTCCCGTTGAAGTACGGGCTGTGGTTCGATATGCCCACAAAACTTGGGGCAATTCTTCGGGCCATTTACCCTTAGCTTCTTCCAACTTATTCTTCATAGAACTCTTCAGGGTTTTATTTACAGCCTCGACTTGGCCATTCGCTTGGGGATGGGCCATGGAGGAGAAGCTTTTTATTATCCCATTTTTCTCGCAATAGCTGGTAAACAAGTCGCTATCGAATTGCGTACCATTATCAAACACTATCACTACTACAAAACTGGGCTTTCCCGACACCCAACCACGACAGTCAACTCTGTTGACTGTCGTAATTGCTTAGCGAGGCTCTACACCGACAGTTAAAAACTGTAGGCATAGAGACCAATGCCGACAGCTAATAACTGTCGCCGTTGCTTTTGACTGTCGCTATTGACCCCAACGCCGACAGTTAATTCGAGAGCAATGCCGACAGTTAAAATGTGTCACTATTGACACCAATGCCGACAATTAATTCGAGACCAATGCCGACAGTTAAAATGTGTCGTTATTGACCCCAACGCCGACAGTTAATTTGAGACCAATGCCGATAGTTAAAAGGTATCGCTATTGACCCCAACATCGACAGTTAATTCAAGACCAATACCGACAGTTAAACGTTGTCGCTATTGACCCCAACGCCGACAGTTAATAAAAGTTCAATGCCGACAGTCATAAAATGTCACCAAAATTCAAATAAAAAATTATAATTAATGAATAGTATAATTTAAAAAATAAACTAAATTATGTAAATATATATTTATAAAAATTATGTATTTATTAAAAACTTTTAAAACTAGATTTTTTTTTCTAAATTTTTCATATTATTAACTTTTGTATATAATAATTTTTATATCAAAATTTAAATTTATTATTCTTTAACATATTTATAAAACTAACTATATTATTCGTTAATACATTTATAAAATTTGTATTAGTTAAAAAAGAGTTGTTTTATTAATTGGAAAAATATTCTAAAAAAATTAATGAATAGTATAATTTTAAAAATAAACTAAATTATGTAAGTATATATTTATAAAAATGATGTATTTATTAAAAACTTTTAAAATTAGATTTTTTTTGTTTCTAAATTTTTCATATTATTAACTTTTGTATTTATTATAATTTTTATATCAAAATTTAAATTTATTATTCTTTAACATATTTATAAAATTAACTATATTATTCTTTAACACATTTATAAAATAATTATAAAATTTCAATAAATTTATTAGTTATAATTTTTTTAATATGTATGTTTAAAATAATATTAATTTATTTATAAGGCTGTTACACCCAGATTTCGAGCCTTGAGAATTGTGATCTCGAAAGCTGGATTCGTCAGGTGTGAGCTCGCAATAACTAGAATACATGTTCGCAACCTAGGCGTCGATCCTAGAAAGCAGGTGGCAACCTCGAATATGGGTGACCTCGAAACCCTGCAAGTTCGAAAGACACACATTGGAGTGCGTCTATTCTCGGGTGGCCTCGGATCAAAAGTCCCAAGCCTGACATAAGTATGAGCTCGAAACTATGTGTTCTTGGAGAAAATAATACAACTCGAAAGTCAATCAGAGACCTGGGTTGGTACGATGCTGGTGATGTCGATTGCTGACTTCGAACATCTTAGTGAGTCATTTGGAAAGATGCAGTCTACATTTATTATTGTGACTTCCCTATAATAAAGGGATATTTATCAGTCAGTTATACGCCCCCTGGTCTTCAGGGGACGTTTCCTTGTATATAGGAGTTACAGGCTTTTAAAGCCATTAAATTTATTAATGTAACAGATAACCTCCCAGAGAGGTGTGGGATTGTATCCTGAGACTTCCTCTATAAATAGAGAAGCCCTGTACCTTTGAAAAGGACCGAAATTTTGTGACCTTGAGAGAAACTCTGGAGAATTCATTTTTGAAGAATTTCCAGAAATCATCTTAAGTTCTAATAACAAAGACTCGTGGACTAGGCAGAGTTAACTGCTGAACCACGTTAAAAATCATGTCTGTCTTATTGTATTTTTCTGGCCATAACTATTTATTGTTTTCGTGCTCTTTATTCACTGTTGACGAAAAGCGGCGTCAATAGTTTGGTGCTTTCATTGAGAGCCTTAAGCATTCAGTCCCTGAACAAGTTATGGCCGCTAACGATCAAAATGTTCCTGAAGAAAACTATCTGAGACGCCCTGGGAAACAGCCAACGGTAAACCCGGATGCTGAAGAGAGAAGCAAGTCCTCCGATTCTCGGGGACCACCCACACCTCCAAGGGATGGGGATATGTATTACAATCCTGAGCGGTACGTTCCCATTGTGGAACTTGAAAACCAGCAGCTGAAACAACAGTTGGCAGAAGCCAACAAGCGGAATGAGGAGTTGGTTAGGATAGCCGCAGAGGCGTAGGCGGCTCAGCCCCCGACTCCGCGTGAAAACCAAGCCCCTCCTCCGAGGGACTGCGTGTTCCTCCCTGCAGGCCTCGTGGGCGTCCACGAAAAAATGATGCCACAAGAAGGCTGGAGCAACCTCCGGCACCAGCAGAGCCATTCGCTCCCTCGAGACCCCAAGAAGTACCCAAGCTAGGGCCCCGGTTAATCCACCTGCGGAGGTACCAGCGGGAACTGAGAACAACCGAGCCCCTGCAGAGGCTCGGACTCAGGTCCCTGGGAACACACAGAATGCAACCAACTCATCTCGGGCAAACTCCGGACCGTCCAGGGCACGAAATGGGTGGCAGCCACCATCACCCATACGATTCCCTCCATCGCCTATAAGATATCCCTCACCTCCTTGCAAGAATGCTCAACCAGTTCAAGATAATGAGGAAAGACGTGCGGGGAGGAGACAAGGGGACAGGGAAGCTTTTCGGGAGTGGAGAGGCGCCCTATCTGAAAAAAGTCAAACGTCCCGGTCTCGCACTACAGAAACGAGGCGGCATGAAAGAGACCCATCCCGAAATAATCATGCGACAAGTCTTACTAGTGACGACTTTGGAGATACCAGATCAGTCAGTATGCATGATCGAGGTCGAAAGAATACTGGGAATCGCCAGAATAGCTCCGACCTGCGGGAACACTTGAATCAGAATCGGGGTAATGTTAAATAGGCGTAAAGACCCCCTGAGGAGGCGCGAACCTGGAATTATGATCAACGACAACCAATTTCAGGCAAGACCCCTCGCAGACCCGGTCCAGGAAAGAATTGATCAGTTAGAAAAGGCCTTCAGGCTTTTGAAAAATGAGCAAGGTCAGGGTCGATATGAAGATTCTGACGAGAAGCTTAAACCATTTGCTCCCCATATTTCCAACACTCCGTTTCCCCAAGGATTTTGGATCCCTCACGTCCAAAAGTTTGAGGGAAAGTCCGACCCGTACAGCCATTTGAGTACATTCAATACCATAATGAGAGCAAGTATCGTGGGATACGAGCTCAGATGCATGTTATTTCCAGCATCACTCAATAACTTCTTGGGATCAGCTGTCTAAAGACTTCAAGAAGCAGTTCAGAGCCATGATGGGGGTTAGACCTGAGCCATCAACTCTGACTAATGTTCTACAGCATCCAGGTGAGACATTGAAAAGTTACCTTACAAGGTTTAACTTGGAAGTTGCCCGAGCTCGAAATGTGGATGACAGCGGTCATCTAATGGCTCTCCAAGCTGGAGTAATGCCAGGAAGTACTCTTTGGGACGACATGCAGAGAAAACCGGTGAGGTCCCTAACTGAGTTTAATAAATGAGCACAGAGGTTTGTCAATGTAGAGGAAGCGAGGTCGACACTTAATGTGACTTCCCAGCCCGTAACTACAACAATAAACGTAAACTTTGCCTCAACCTCGACGGACCCACCAGCTTTAAAGCCTGCTGCGGAAAACCCTTCCAAGAGAAAAAGGAACAAAGGGAGTAACCCCAAGGCCGAGGGAGGAAAGAAAAAGAAGGGGGAGAGATATTTCTCCGTGTACAGAGTGTACACCGAGCTCAACGAGTCTCGGGAGAACATATACCTGGCAAATGAAAACCAGGTCCCCTTCAGGCGTCCAGACCCAATGAGAAATCAGAAGTCCAAGAGGGACTCCAGCAAATATTGCTGATTTCACAGAGCCACCAGGCATACTACTGATGAATGTCGACAGCTGAAAGACGAGATCGAAGGATTGATCTCGAGAGGTTATTTCAGACAATATGTCAAAAACCATAATACTAATCAAGTGTCTGCGAGCCAGAGGGTAGCTGTGCCACAGCTCGCACAAAACAACAATTCCCGAGCTAAGGAAGAAGATAGGCCCACTCCAATTGATGGAGAAGACGTGATAACCATCTCGGGAGGGCCTCATCCCGCGGGCATGGGCAGAAATGCACAAAAAAGATATGTGAACGAGCTAAAAACTAGGGAAGGGTCTCCTTATGAACCCGAACCTAGAGCTCCAAAAAATCAAAAGATTGAATCCCAGCCAATAACCTTCACTGAGGACGACGCATCCCATGTTCAGTTTCGTCACCATGACCCACTGGACATCACTCTCCAACTCGCAAATAAGAGAGTTCACCGAGTTCTCATAGACAATGGGAGCTCGGTTAACATTCTTTATAAAGCCACCTTGGAGAAAATGGGACTCACTCTTCGCGACCTAAAAGCATGTGCAACAACATTGTATGGATTTTCAAGAGAAGGGACTGCTTGCATGGGGTCCACCGAACTCCCCGTAACCTTGGGAGACTGCCCAGTCTCAACAACCAAGATGATGGAGTTCGTAGTAGTAGACCTACCTTCGGCTTACAACGTACTGCTCGGAAGACCCGCCCTGGTTGGGCTGGGGGCAGTCTCGTCTGTAAGGCATCTAGTCGTTAAGTTCCCGACCCCTAGTGGCATTGGGACATTGAAGGGAGATCAGTTGGCTGGAAGGGAATGCAACAACATTTCCTTAAGAGGAAAGAAAGAGAAGAGCGCATAGGTACTCTTCATTGTTCAAAATAAAGCTGGGACGGTCTTGGAGATTGATGAAGAAATTGATCCAAGGGTTGAGGAGAAAGTTGATCTCGAACTGTTAGAAGAGCTCGAAGAGATCCAGCTTGAAGAGTCCGATCCCTCGAAAAAGGTAAAGGTTGGGAAACACCTCCAGGAAGAAACCAAATAGCAACTAATTTTATTTTTGAAGAGAAACCAGGATGTCTTCGCATGGTCACATTCGGACATGGTAGGAATAAGTCTGAACATAGCGAGCCATGCGCTAAATATTGATAAAAGCTTCCCTCCAAAGCAACAAAAGTGAAGACAGCTGGATGACGACAGGAAAAAGGCACTGAAGGAGGAGGTTGACAGGTTAAAAGCAAACCGATTCATTAGGGATGCTTTTTACCCTGACTGGGTAGCCAATCCGGTGTTGGTCCCAAAACCTAATGGGACGTGGCGAACCTGTATTGACTATTCGGACCTCAACAAAGCTTGCCCGAAAGACTGTTTTCCCTTACCGAGGATTGATCAACTCGTGGATGCCACGGCGGGGCATGGACTGATGTCGTTCATGGATGCCTATCCTGGATATAACTAGATTCCCATGCATGCCACCGACCAGGAACATACGAGCTTCATAACGGACAAGGGGCTATACTGTTATAATGTCATGCCATTCGAGCTCAAAAATGTTTGGGCCACATACCAGCGGCTCGTGAATATGATGTTTTCGGAACAAATAGGGAACAACATGGAAGTTTATGTTGATGACATGCTAGTCAAGTCTCAACTTAGCGATAACCATGTTGACGACCTCAAAGAGTGCTTTGGCGTGCTCCGGAAGTATAACATGAAACTAAATCCTCAGAAGTGCTCCTTCGGGGTATCATCAGGAAAATTCCTGGGCTTTATTGTAAACGCTTGTGGAATAGAAGCCAACCTAGACAAGATCCAGGCCTTGATCGACATGCCCTCACCTCGAAGACACAAAGATGTCCAAAGTTTGACCGGGAGGATGGTGGCGCTAAGTAGGTTTATTTCGAAATCTACAGACCATTGTCTTCCGTTTTTCAACCTTTTGAGGGGAGGCAAGAAATTTGAATGGACGGAAGAGTGCGAGCTGGCCTTCTAGGAGCTTAAAAAGCACCTCGCAGAACCCCCCATCTTATCAAAACCTATTATGGGAGAAGTACTGTATTTATATCTTTCCACTACCGAACACGCAATAAGTGCAGTGCTCGTGCGAGAAGAAGAAAAGGTATAGAGACCCGTATATTACATCAGCAAAAGATTACTGGGGGCAGAGTCGAGATACCCCTTGATGGAGAAGCTAGCTCTCAGCTTAATTCATTCATCTCGTAAACTTTGACCCTACTTTCAGGCGCACCCCATCCATGTATTGACTGATCAGCCACTTAGGCAAGCTTGTCTAAACCAGAGGCTTCAGGTCGACTTCTTAAATGGGCAGTTGAACTCGAAAGATTCGAGATCACCTACCACCCGAGGACGACCATTAGGGCACAAGCATTGGCAGACTTTATAGTGGAATGTACTGGCATGACCAACGATGAAGTTATAACCCCGGCCTATGAGCTGTGGAAACTTTACGTCGATGGCTCATCTAATGAAAATGGATCAGGGGTAGGGGTCATTTTTATTACTCCCGTAGGGAGCAGATTTCATTCTGCCTTAAGATTCGACTTCAATGCATCGAATAACGAGGCCGAATACCAGGCTTTACTGGCGAAACTTCGTATAGCCAAAGAGCTCAAAGCTAAAGCAATACATTGCTACAGCGACTCCTAGCTTGTGGTTAACCAAATCTTGGGAGAATACCAGGCTCGTTGCACAAAAATGGCAGCTTAATTAGAGAAGGCAAAATCCACATTGGAACATTTCGAGTTTTATGCGATCGAACAGGTTCCCCGAGAGAACTCAAATGCAGATGCCTTAGCTTGACTCGCTACTTCCGCCGAGAATGATGAGCTAAACGTTGTGCCAATAGAACACCTCTCGGCACCTAGCATTGACGAGCCGGAGGAGGAAGACATATGTATGATTTAGTCCGAGCCTACCTGGATGACTCCGATAGTTGAATATCTCGAGACCGGAGTCCTTCCAAAAGATCGGAACTAGGCTCGAAAGTTAATGTATCAACTTCCCCGTTACACCATTTTGGACGGAAAGCTGTATAGAAAGGGGTATTCCATGCCATTACTTCGGTGCGTGACTCCACCTGAAGCCAAGAAGATCATTGAAGAGATTCATGAAGGGTTCTGTGGAGACCATACTGGGGGCATAGCCTGTCCAAGAAAATCATACGCCAAGGTTATTTCTGGCCTACCATTAAATCGGATTCTTTCGAGTACGTAAAGATATGCGATAAATGCCAGTGGTTCGCCACGATTCCTCGAGCTTCACCATCTGAGCTAACCACGATGACCTCCCCATGGCCATTTGCGGTATGGGGAATTGACCTCATAGGCTCTCTCCCAACTGGTAAGGGTGGTGTGAAGTATGCTGTAGTTGCCGTAGATTACTTCACAAAGTGGATAGAGGTTGAACCGTTGGCAACAATAACTTCCAAAAAGGTCCTTGACTTCGTGGTAAAGAACATCGTATGCTGATATGGGATGCCGAGGAAAATTGTATCCAACAACGGAACCCAGTTCGATAGCGACTTGTTCACCAACTTTTTCGAGAAGAATGGAATAATAAAGAGTTTTTCGTCAGTAGCTCATCCTCAGGCGAATGGGCAGGTCGAGGCTGTAAACAAAACTCTCAAAAGTTCACTAAAGAAAAAGTTGGAGGAAGCAAAAGGAAGATGGCCCGAAGAATTTCCCCAAGTCCTATAAGGATATAGGACTACAGCTCGAACATCAACAGGACATACTACGTTCTCTCTGGCATACGGTTGTGAAGCTATGTTTCATATCGAGGTCGAGATACTTACAATTCGAACTCACGCTTATGACCAAATCTCGAACCACACTCATCTCGAAGGAACCTTAGACTTGATCGAAGAAAGAAGAAACGAAGCTCAGCTGAGGAACGCTGCCTACCAACAACGAGCTACCAGGTACTTCAACAAGAGGGTTCGAGATTGAAAGTTCGATGTGGGAGATCTGGTGCTAAGGCGTGTATTTTTGGCAACGCGAGATCCAACAGCTGGCATGCTCGGGCCAAATTGGGAAGGACCATACCAGATAGAGTCAGTCATTCGACCCAGTGTCTACAAGCTAGCGAGATTGGATGGGAGCCTGGTGCCGCGAGCATGGAATGGCGAACACCTAAGACCTTACTACCAATAGTATAGGAAGGATGTTGCCTGTAACCATGTTTGTTTATCTGTACTTTTTTGTCTACTTTTGGATTGCATCAAATAGAGATTTATTTCGCTCAATGTGTTATGTTTTTCTTTATTTTTGAAATCTCTCTTAATTTAATAACCTATGGTCACACTCATAGGATATTAAGGGGGCATCATTGGTATATATACCATCAGCTTGAAAAATAAAATAACATACACGAAATCCATGCAAGCGTTTGGAGATAACCAAATGCGCCAGTTGAGATGGTTTGGATATAACTAAGCTGTAAAAAATAGGGCTGTGCAGAAATTTTTACAACCTGCCCAACCCGAATAATCCGCCCAAACCAACCCGAAAAAACCGCCAAAAAACGCAACCCGAATAAACCGACCAAAATTTAAACTGCCCAATTGTTACATTGGGCGGGTTGAAAATAATTATCAACCCGCTCAATATAACCCAACCCGCCCAATTAAGAATTTATTATTTTTAATATATTCAAATAAATATATAAATTAATTAAGTTTTTTACTATAAATTTAAAATATTGTTTTAAGCTTAAAAAGATAAACTTCACATTATTAGTACTAGTATTTAAAAGAAAAAAATTACAAAAATGTAAAAAAAAAATACCACTTTTGTTTGGGCAGGTTGACCCGACCAACCCGCCCAACCCGACCAAAAAAAAATACAATTTCGGTTTGGGCGGGTTAACTTGACCAACCCGCCCAAATTATTGGACGGGTTAAATTTTTTTTTCTTAATTGGGCAAGTTACGAGTAACTTTTGCTAACCCGATTATGACATTGGACTGGTAAAAATACCTTGTAACCCGAACAACCCGCCCAATGCTCAGCCCTAGTAAAAAACGTACAAGTGTTTGGATGTAACCAAATGCGCGAGCTAAGTTAATTTGGATATAACCAAATTATTAAAAACATACAAGTGTATGGATTACAAACCAATCACGACCTTAAAAGGTTTGGAGCAAACCAGCTAAAACTAATCGGTGATAAGTTGAGACATAAATCTACTTCGAGTTAAGTCGAGATCGAGGCTGAAGTATCTTATAAAAAATGGTTTCAAACTCATAACCTCAGAGGGCTAACCGAGGACGAGAAAAAGTAACTAAAAAATGGGATATAACTAAACCGTTCGTATTACACACCATACAAGTACTTTCGAAGTTCATGGTTAAAGTAATATCCAATCTTGACGAATAACGAGATCAGAAGCGGGTAATTCAAGCAAAATGTGCATGAAGGCATTGAACCTCGAGCCTAAACCCAGACTATGTTTGTGGGAATAAACAAACATACGCGACTTTAATATAAAATGTGCAAAATATTTCAAACCAAGAAATGTAAAGCATATGTATTAAAATAAAAATAAATTGTATCAGCCCTACGGACATAAATTAAAGCAATTACAAAAATAAAGGGATGCAGCCCCGAGGTGAGATTCAAGAAGGAGCGGTCTCCTTAGCCTTCTCAGCACCAGCAACACTAGACTCCTCAGGACGAATAGCATGACTATCCTTCTGGGTAGCCTCGTTAGCGACCTCCCGAGCAGCCTCCTTCGCCTCAAGCCGAGCATTCCAATTATCTAGAAGCTTTGCCTCAAGAGGACCTAGAAAGCTAGTGTCGAGGTCGTCATTATTGGCCCATATTCTGTACATTGCCAGATCGACCGCCTGATCCTTTTTATCTTTGTACTCGGCAAGGAGGCGAGCCTTTTCACCTTCAATTATATCCAAAGTGGCATCCTTGTCTTCTTCGAGCTTTTTATTAGCCTCTTGGAGCCGAGTGTTCTCCTTCTCAAGCTTCGCGAGCCTAGCGTTCAACTTCTCAAGCTCAGATGCCTTGGCATTAAGCTCCTCGGCTTCTGCCTCAAGCTTTGCATTTGCTACCCTTAGGTCATCACTCAGTTTGAGTTGAAGATCCTTCACCTCCTGAGCATAGGACTTGCTCGAATGGATCTCGTTGTTCAAATTATAGTTGAGCTGAGCAAATACAGCAAGAGCCTGACATAAAAAGAAATCAACATTAGCATACGGACCATCTATGCATATAGCCAGCTGCGAGAAAAGAAAAGTTACCGCGGCGATGAGCTCGACACTCTTTTCGTAGAGTATGTTGCTGTCTTGGGCCTCGGTCATAAATTTCCAGTGAGAAGCATCAAAACCGCTAAAGCTCTGGCCCACTCGAGACAAAACATCCGAGCCTAGTGTGGCCCCATGGGACCCGGCAGTGTTGTCAACTACATACTCCTCAATGTGAGTAGAAACTGACAACTTATGGGTTCGGGAAACAGAGGGTTTTTTAGGGGAGGAGGACCAAGCGTCGGGTGAACAAGGACGGGAGGATGGTTTTTGACCATGGTAGATGCCCTGACCTGCAAAGCCGGTGCCACAACGGAGCTCGTGGGGGGCGGAGCTGGTGGGGGAGGTGGCATCTTCTCAGTCCTCTTAAGGACCTTGGCAGGCTGGTCTATTTTTCGGGACCCCCTGGGGCGCTTGCTCCTCTTGGCCCCGCCACTCTCGAGGATACTGCCGAGATCGGAGTCGATCTCACCTACACAGTCACACCGCAATAGAGTTAACAAAAAAGAAAGGAATATATAAAAAGTAACTCAACGTCACACCAGTATGCAAAGTGATAAAAAAGGGAAGTGGAGAAAAACCTAACTGGAACTCTCCATCGAGCTTGAGCTCGGAGACCAAGAAATTCCCCCATCTTCAGAAGAGGCGGGGGGAGTACCTTCCCTATATGTGGATGTCAACCTCGAAAGGTCCCTATAATCATTGGTCCCGTATTGGATGGCTATTCCGTTCCATACCTCCTTCAGGCTATACATGGTATCATACTGCCCGAGCCAGCTATCGAACCTATGAACCCGTTCATCTACCCAAGTCTACACATAGAAGTGGTTCCTATCGTCCTCGCACAACACTAACCTATCGAGTTTGTGTTTTAGTCAGGTGGGGACCACATTTTCGTGCTTAGGATGACTGTACCTTGATCATCCGAGTCTGAGCTCGAGGCTTCATCGTTGGCCTCATTCCCTGATTGCGGGCTCCTCCAGTGAACTGGAGGCGGGGGCCTCACCTCTCTTCTCAGGGGAAGGGCGCCTGTTGGCAAGGGCACAAGCTCCCAGCGGTTGTATTTTTTGTTAGACCAATATGAGGTGGACTGGCCATCTTCCAAGAGCCCACAAGCTCGAAGTTTACCTTCATGCATAAGGTATGAGAGTGATCTCCTGCCATAAGGTAGTTGAAGCAGGGTCTCCCTACGCTCCTTTATCTCGTCAGAAGGAGTGGGACGATGATAGTTGGCTGGAAAATAAAATGCAACTCTACTAAGTACAAGCCTATAGACAAAAGTTCAAGCACAGAGATAAAGGAGGCTGGGATACTTACGGATCCGTCTGAAGGAATAGCATCGTGACGGAGACAGGCCATCCGTCCAGAAGAAGGCCTTCTTAAAATCAGGAGGATGGTTGGGAAGATCCTCAAACATCTTCTTCTCCTTCAGGTAGCTCGAGAGGTAATAGAAGCCATCTCCTCCCCGAGCTCGGGAGGGATTTCTTTTCAAACAAAAGAGATACAAGATCTCTGCTGGCGTGGGTCCTTCCCACTTCAGCTCGTTGTAAATCGACTTCAGGGCAGACAGAACCCTATACGAATTGGTGTTGAGCTGGAATGCAACCAACCCAACGAAGTCTGTAAAGTACTTGAAGAAAGACTTCAAAGGAAGTAACGCTCCTGCCTTCATATGCTCCTGGCTCCAAGCCGCATACCTCAGTTTGTTATCAGGATTTCCATCTCCTGGGGCGTGGCAGCTTCGCTCGCTGGAAGCAGGGGCTCGACACTTTAAGGAGCCTGACAGTCTGAGACCGTGGAAGGCCAGGATATCATTTATCTGGCCTAGCAAGGTAACCGAGCTCCATTAGTGCTCGGCCTCGAAGAACTCCCTCTGTGGCTGCGAGGTAGAAGGCTCCCCCATCAGTGAGAATTGGAGCTCTCCCGGGTTGTACGCGATGGTCACTTTCAACCTAGGATCAAGGGGGATCGGCCTGGGCCCTGAATCAGATTCTGGATAAAGGGCCTCTCGAAGGATTCTTCTCTTCTTTTCTATGACCTCGATGATTTGGCGACGATAATGAGCTCGGGTTTCTTCCTGTTCGCACGCGAGGTCGTATTCGCGAATCAGACGTTGGTTCCGAGCAAACAACGATTCTGGGTTCGGAGTTTTTGGCGAATACGGAATTGCAAGCAGTGACCCCCACCGTGTTTCCAGATTCTATGACATCTAGAAAGAAAGAAAAAAATGGTTAGGGCCATGCAAGCAAGGAATTAAGAATACCGAGCTTAGAGAAACAAGATCGGGAATGCTTGGTTACGAGATGAGTTTGATCCCGAAGACCCGATTAAGTGCCACGACATGTATTTCACGAAAAATGGAAGGAAGTGGATTTAATTTTTGAAAATCCCGAAGTATCAGGGAAAAAGGTGACAGTTATTCAGAAATGGTAGTCTTAGGTATCGTGCATTCTTTAAAACCAAGATTTTGTACCCGATATCTTGGTGTGCAAGATATGTCTTTTAAATTTTGAAAAACCAGAAAAAAGAGACCTTGTTTGAGTTTGTTCTACATCAAAACTGGATTTGGAACCAGTGACTTAAACCTAGCGTGGAAACTTAAACTTAAAAGCCTATCGGTCAAAGTCTCCTAGCGTGTCAAACTAAAAAATAAACCAGCACATTCCAAAAAATAAGAGAGCAACACAGACAAAAACCGGCATAAAGAAAAGTGTAAAGATCGTCAGATACTTGCACATTGATGGCGATTGCAGAGAAATCGTTGATTGAAGGAGAGGCTGCAGGTATAACCTCATGGTCTCGAACAAGTTGGCGGTCCTTTGTTTCTTTGGCTGGGAGAACATGCAAAAGAAAAAAGCTCTCTGGGATGGCTTCTAATTTTATCTCTTTTCTTTTTTCTCTGGTAAACGTAGAAATGAGGGGAAGAAGAAGACGGAAGCCTTATATATAGACTACCAGAAATGATAATAGAAGGAATGATCTGGACCATTGGCCAGAATCCTTATAAAATCCGACGGCCAGGGACAAATGACAACATGGTATCGAAAAGGTGGCAAGCGAACGATCGTGGGCAGATTTCCAAGGTACTCGAGTACCTTGGATGAGCAATACCCAACTGACGTGTGTCCATACTCAAGCATGTGTGATGGTGCAGTTCCCGAAGAAAGTAGTTCAAAAGTTTTCTTCTCATAGGATTCGAACAAATACTTTTGAGGGGGAAAAATGTTACAACCAGATTTCGAGCCTTAAGAATTGTGATCTCGAAAGCTGGATTCGTCAGGTGTGAGCTCGCAATAACTAGAATACATGTTCGCAACCTAGGCGTCGATCCTAGAAAGCAGGTGGCAACCTCGAATATGGGTGACCTCGAAGCCCTGCAACTTTGAAAGACACACATCGGAGTGCGTCTATTCTCGGGTGGCCTCGGATCAAAAGTCCCGAGCCTGACATAAGTATGAGCTCGAAACTATGTGGTCTTGGAGAAAATAATACAACGTGAAAGTCAATCAGAGACCTGGGTTAGTACGATGCTGGTGATGTCGATTGCTGACTTCGAACATCTTAGTGAGTTATTTGGAAAGACGCAATCTACATTTATTGTTGTAACTTCCCTATAATAAAGGGATATTTATCAGTCAGTTATACGCCCCCTGGTCTTTAGGGGACGTTTCCTTGTATATAGGAGTTACAGGCTTTTCAAGCCATTAAATTTATTAAGGTAACGGATAACCTCCGAGAGATGTGTGGGATTGTATCCTGAGACTTCCTCTATAAATAGAGAAGTCCAGTACCTTTGAAAAGGACCGAAATTTTGTGATCTTGAGAGAAACTCTGGAGAATTCATTCTTGAAGAATTTCCAGAAATCATCTTAAGTTCTAATAACAAAGACTTGTGGACTAGGCAGAGTTAACTGCTGAACCACGTAAAAAATCCTGTTTGTCTTATTGTATTTTTCTGGCCATAACTATTTATTGTTTTCGTGCTCTTTATTCACTGTTGACGAAAAGTGGCGTCAACAAAGGCAAGGCTTACACACTATTGGATTAATTACTAATTCAATTAGTTTACATATATTTAATAAAAAAAGTTTTTTTAAATAAAAATTCATTAATAATACTTATTTATTTAATTTTTTTCTTTTTAAACTAATAACAATTATAAATATAAAAACCTAAAAATATTGCTAATGAAATATAATTTAAAAAATAAACTAAATTATGTAAATTTATTTATAAACAAATGTATTAAAATTGTATTTTATAATAGTAGGAGTATAAAATTGTAACATCCAGCAAATTCTACATTAAGAATTTTAAGGGAAAAAATAATTTAATTTGAAAAATTATGAAATTTAAATAAGTTTTGATTTAATTATAAATTGGGATAATGGATATATTTTTATGTCCCAAGTTATGCATTATTCTTTGGAATAATTAATAAATGATATTAAAATTAAAATATAAAAAATAATTGGAATTTAAAGATTTTTATTTTTTTAATTCGTATTATCATTATTGATTGAGGAGTAAATAATAAGAACTCTTTGAATTTATAAATGAAATTTATTAATAATTAAAGATTTAACATTTTAAATTGTGAGATTTAAAATAAATAAAAAATGGATCGCTGAATTATTATATTATTTATGGAAATAATATCAAAATATTTTTAATTTCAATAAAAATATAATTTTATTAACTCATGGTGATAAAATAGTTTAAAATACCATCTAATTGTTTTTTAGGATTTAAAAATGATTTAGATAAATATTTTTTGTAGCTGATTTAGATAAATATTTGTTTAACTTAAAAAAAGTTTACTCTAATAATTAAGTGGTAAATTAACAAAAAGAGTAACTAATAAAATAATTGATAAATAAATGAATTAATATATTAATTATCAGATTTTATTTAATTAAATAACACTACAAGAGAAATGAGTATTAGAGGCAGAGGCTTCCGCTGGTAATAATAGGGCATTCCGTCGGTAATACTCGGTCGGTGATTAGGGGTATCACCGTCGGACTGACACCCCACCGGTATTCTATTAATACTGATGGATTAATATGGGCGGGACTCCGCCGGTATAAAAGAATAGTCAACCTCGTTTGACTTATTTAATACCAACAAGTCCCATCCCTAGTAATCTGCCGCTAATAAATAAACATAATTGATGAAACAAAAAAATAAAATAATAACACCATTAAAGCAGGAACACAACTTATAAAAACACAAACAAAATTTAAAAAATATGAAATCTAGAAACAAATCCCATTAAAATAATTTATTAAACAACACAATAAACTTAAGAACATCATAAATCTGAAACATATACCATAATTTTTTTTCTTCATAAAACAACATAACAAACTTAAGAACATCAAAAATCGGAAAACTGTCATGAAATCCATGCCGTATTCAAACCCCATCAGTGGCCAAACTCTCTGCCATGGTCAAACCCACGAACCTCACAGCCTCACTATGAACCACCACCACCTAAATATTAGAAAAACCAGTTAGATAGAGATAGGTAGAGTGTGTTTGAAAGAGAGATATAAAGAGAGACTTACCATGTGTATCGCCGTCACACGCCTCGACCCCAACCATGGGCCAATGCACACCCAGAGGCCCTTAGCTCCATCGACACCAAAGGCCATCACATTGGCTCCAGAGGGTGCCGCCACCAGCAAGACACAAAGAGTGACAAAGAGAGCGAGAACGAAAGAGAGTAAATGTGTTGGAGCCTCTGACCTCTTCCTTCCCCGTAGCCCAATAGTACAAGTGAGAGTCAGAGAGAGAGTGGGAGGTCTCAGACAGAGGGGCGGTGGTGGTGCTCGGACAGAGGGGTGGTGGCGGTACTCGGACAGAGGGGAAGACTGAGAGAAGAGTGCGTCTGAGAGAGGGAGAGAGGAGAAATGAGAGGGACAGACGAAACGATGTGCAAATTTTTCAATATGTAAGATTATTAGAGGCGGGGACCCGCCGCTATTAATATTATCCTGCCAGTAATAAACTATTAGAGGCAGACCCGCCGCTATTAATATAATCTCGCCAGTAATAAACTATTAGCGGCGAGACCCGCCCCTATTAATATATCCCACCAGTAATAGTCTTATTACCTACGGATATTTACCCGCCGCTAATAGTATTAGCGGCGGATAGTTCACCTCTACTAAGGGAAAATACCCGCCACTAATAATTGGTAAGTCCGCCACTAATAAAAAAATAATTTTTTTTTATTAATTTCCACATTATTAGCAGCAGACCCAGTAGTCCGCCGCTAATAACCCGTAAATTACCGGCGGACTAAGTTTGTCTCATATTGTTCCGCCTCTAATTTTAGACTTTCTTGTAGTGTAAGAAAATGGAGTTAACCCTAAAATTGTATTTGTATCCCTAGAATCCCCTTCTCTCTCATCTTTCTTTTTCCCAGCCCGATACCACTTTTTCTTTTCTTCTCTAGCATCTCAGTCGACCAGACCAAGAACAGCCGAGGTTCACTCTCGGCAAGCAATCTTCTATGAAACCCGAAAGGGAGGAATTGGCGGTGGAGCTAGCTGAGGCTGAGGCCGGCGCCATCGACCAAAGAGTCAGGCTCATGTACATGGCTAATGAGGGCGACATAAATGGTATTAACGAACTTCTTGACAGTGGAACTGATGTTAATTTCAAGGACATCGACGGTCGTACGGCTCTACATGTCGCTGCTTGCCAGGGCTGACTGCACCGAGGTCGATCCTAAGGATCGTTGGGGCAGCACGGTAGTACTCTTTTTCTTGTACTGTATTTGATAATCTTTTTCTTACATATGTGAGCAAAAGAAAGCTGCAATTTTGTTGCTTGTCTGGGAGTGGTCTTTACTTTAAATCAAACTTCTTATACCAAGAATTTTTTTTTCCCATTTTGTATAATCAATTTTTTTTGTATTAGATTAAATACTAGTTTTAAGAACTTTATTGGATCTGTAATTAAAGGCATGAAGATGGTAATTCTTGCACGAACTTTGACAAAAAAAGACTTGGAATTTTTTTTTACAAAGATTAAGTATTTTACAATTGGTTTAAAATGGGCCATTGCGAGTTGTTGTGGCTGTTCAGTCTTCAGCATTGTGTATTCTTATATAGTTATATGAAGTATGGACCATTATCATATCATCTATATTGAATATTCAACAGCCTCTTGCAGATGCTGCAAAATGAAGATGTGATCAAACTTTTAGAGGAACATGGTGCAAAGCCTCCGGTATGTCTTGCGTCTTCTCTAGTGTCAGTGGCTTATATTATCATTCTTTTGACAAAATAAAAACATGTTGCAAATTTTTAATTTTAAACTTTACTGTGTTAGATGGCTCATCACATGCACGTTAAAAATGCACGCGAAGTCCCCGAGTATGAGATTGATCCCAAGTAGCTTGTTTTATCACAGAAAATCATAACCAAGGTAATTTACTTACCTTTTATTGATTGGTAGTAAACTAATATTGTCTTGTTGGTTACTCAACTGTTGTTTTTTCTCTTGTGATTAATCATTATCTTCAACTTTGTATTTCTTGAATTACTGAGTTAAACTGTGCTCTATGCAGAGCTTTTTCAAGCATTTGTTAATTTTGTTATCATATTTTTACTAATATCGCTTTGGTGGTGTATTCTCATATGTATTCTGGTCAATTCTACAAACACGTTCGTGAAACTTCATTGCTTGTATTTGAACATGGATTCAGAGCCCTGATGCTCTACTACGACTTGGTGATTGAAAACCAAGCCATTGTAACAAAAAAGGAAGAAATGTAAGGTCTTTGTTCTTCATTGGTCCAATTTGCTCTATATGTGTTTTAATAATAAAATTCCATAAACTCAGTAATAGGCTTGTTTTAAATGGATGATCCTCATTTTAAAGTTTAGAGCAATCCATATGATGATTGATGAAAAGTTTGCTGACAATTTCCTTTTCTTTTTTATATTTTGTTTTTGCTATAAATTTTTATCAACACATCTGAGCATATTATCTTTTTATTGTCATTATGTGGTTATTAGATTTTCTTTAGTTAGCCATAGCCCAAGCGGATGTTCGATGCGTGTGTTTTATGTGTACGAGCAAGTTCACATTCTAGTGTTTTCTTACATTGTGTTCCCCCTCACCTAAAAGTTAAAGATTTCCTTTAATTAGTTCGCTATGCTGCTAGATTTTGCTCAGGCAATGCAAGTGGCATCACTTCTTGAATTATACAGTTAAAAATAATTTGATAGTTAACGTGAAACTTTTATCTGATTTCTGTTACTACTGGATGAATATTTTCAATTTTTTTATTTCAAATTTACTAGATTAATATCCAGTTTCTCTAATGTACTCAAATTAATTTTTCAAATGGGGATATATTGATCTCAAATTGAGATTTCATGCACCTGCAAACTTATTTGTGGACTGACTTAATGAGTTTGTGGTTCATGAAAAATTATAAATGTGAAACTTTTATGTGGAGTTTAATTGCCTTGATTTGATTGGTGTTTTGTAAATAATTTACCCCTTGTAATAATTTTTTTATTTGTGAAATTTTTGAAAACGAATGATAATAAAACAGCTGTGTAAAGGTTTGGAAAAACTAGAAAAATGAAACCAAAATTTAGAGAAGAGACTTGTGAAAAATGAAGAGCTCAAACCACAGCACTGTGAGACTCTTGATATATATATATATTGATAGTGTAAAGAATTTGTTACAAAGAAATGCTTACAAAAGCTGTTAAGACAGCTATGTAACAGAATTCTGTTATAAAACAGATTTACACTAAAATGATCACGTGTTGTCTAGCTCATCATATACAGTGTGTCTAATATCCCCCCTCAAGTGACACGGTGAAGCACTAAGTGTTAACTTGGAA
The DNA here is from genome assembly GCF_963169125.1 of Humulus lupulus. Taxonomy (NCBI): domain Eukaryota; kingdom Viridiplantae; phylum Streptophyta; class Magnoliopsida; order Rosales; family Cannabaceae; genus Humulus; species Humulus lupulus. Next base: position 116,445,107 of record NC_084794.1, on the reverse strand, counting down.
CTGAGAAAACTGAAATGTGGAATAGGGAAAGGCTTGGTTAAGATGTTTGCAATTTGATGAGATGAGTCAACATATCTAACATCCATGAGATTGGCTAATACACGACCACGAACAAAATGAAGGTCGATTTCAATGTGTTTCGTAGGAGCATGAAAGACTGGATTTGATGCCAATGAACCAGCTCCTAGATTGTCACACCATAGTATAGGACACTGAAACAATCGCACGTCCAGTTCAGATAGGAGGGATTGAAGCCAAATCAACTCAGTTGTTGCTAAGGCGAAGGATCTGTACTCTGCTTCAGTACTTGATCTGGAGACAACTTGTTGTTTCTTTGAGGACCAGCTGATTAAATTGCCACCAAGAAACACACAGTAGCCCGAAGTAGATCGAAGATCATCAAGGCATCCTGCCCAGTCAGCATCAGTGAAGCCTTGGAGATCAAGATGAGAGGAAGATTTGAAGCAAAGACCAAGTTCTTGAGTACCAACCAGATAACGAAGGACCCTTTTGCAGGCAGCCCAATGAGTAGTGGTGGGAGCCCTTAGAAACTGACTTAAATGATTTATAGCGAAAGCTATATCAGGTCTAGTCATGGTAAGGTACTGAAGTGCCCCAATGATACTACGGTACATCTTAGGATCAGCTAGAGGACTGTCAGAGTTTAGTGTCAATTTTGAGTAGGAACACATGGGGGTAGGTTGAGGCTTAGCATCTGAGAGATGGACCTTATGTAGCAAATCTTTAATGTACTTTCTTTGACTGAGATATAAGCCGGATGAGTCTCGATAAACCTCAAAGCCTAAGAAGTATTGCACTGAACCAAGGAATTTAATTGCAAACTGTAAGTGGAGATCAGTAATAAGCCTATGAATCTGAGCTTTATCTTCACCAGTGATGAGTATATCATCAACATAGACTAGTACAATCAACAACTTGGTATGTTTTTTGGTGAAGAACAAACTAGTATCAGCTTTAGAATTTGTAAAACCCCATTGAAGCAAAGAGTTTCTGAGTTTTTCAAACCAGGATCTAGGGGCCTGTTTGAGACCGTATATAGCTTTGTTAAGCTTGCAGACATGATGAGGAAACTCTTTTTACTGATGAAGCCCGAAGGTTGTTGCATAAACACAGTCTCTTCCAAATGACCATGCAAGAAAGCATTGTTGACATCTACTTGCCAAATGTCCCAACCATAATTAACAGCAAGGGTAAAAATGACCTGTATGGTACAAGGCTTGATAACTGGGCTGTATGTCTCAAAAAAATCTAAACCTGGGGTTTGCTGAAAACCTTTGGCAACCAGTATGGCCTTGTACCTATCCACACTCCCATCTTGATGATATTTGACGCGAAACACCCATTTGTTGCTGACAATAGCCATATCATGTGAGAATGGTACCAAAGTCCAAGTATTATTGTCAAGTAGTGCCTGAAATTCAATTTGCATAGCTTGTTTCCAAGCTGGATTAGCAAGAGCAGACTTTACATTTAATGGTTCTAAATCAATATTACTAGCATTAGTAAGAAAAGCTTTTGGTTTAAACACATTATTTTTAGATCTGGTAACCATGTGATGAGTGTTGCGGGGTTGAGGAGGAGGAGGAAGGGTAGTATGGACATCTGAGATGGGAACACAAGAATTGAAGTCAGGTAATATGGAAGACTCAGTAGAATGAATCGGAGTGGTGTGAGAAGTAGGTTGATTGGAAGGACTAGGAAGAGATGGGCTAGGAGAAGGAGCTAAAGGAGTTTGACTTGGAGAAAAGGAAGTGGGCATGGAAGAAGAGGGAACTCTGTACGAGTTAACATCAACAAAGGCAGAAGTGGGAGTAGTACACTGGTTTAAGGGAGGGAAGAGAGTGGAATAAGGAAATTCACTTTTATTAAACGTAACACTCCTAGATATATAGAGTCTACCACTCGGGTGTAAGCATTTATATCCATGATGAGTAAGACTATAGCCTAGAAAGAGACATTTTGATGACCTGAAATTAACCTTATGAGGCTGGTAAGGTCTAAGAAGAGGAAAGCAGGAACATCCAAAAACTTTGAGAAGGTTATAGTCTGGTTTGAGGTGGAACAACTTTTCAAATTGAGAAACAAAGTTCAAAGTAGGAGTGGGAAGTCTATTAATCAAGTAAGTTGCAGAGAGATAAGCTTCCCACCAAAACTTTAGAGGCATATCTTCCTGAGCAAGGAGTGTTAAACCAAGATCAACAACATGTCTGTGTTTTCTTTCGACATGGCCTTGTTGTTGATGTGTATGAGGGCAAGAGTTTCTCCTGGTAATTCCTAGATCTTTGAACATATTATATAGTGGTTGATACTCTAGACCAAGATCTGTTTGAATCGACTTAATTTTTTACTTAAAGTTTCTGTCAACATAAGCAAGAAATTGTCTAAAAAGATGTTGGACTTCAGACTTAGCATGCATAGAAAAATCCAAACAAACCGAGTAAAATCATCAACAAAACTAAGATAGTATTTGTAACCATCTGGAGATGGGTAAAAAGAAGGACCCCATACATCAGAATAGATCAACTCAAATGGTGCAAAAGTTTTATTACTTGAGCTTTTAAAGCTGAATTCATGAAGCTTGCCCATTTGATAAGCATTATAGAAACCAACATTGATGTTGCTTACATTTGGAGAGACAACTGATAGAACTTTGGCTAAGATAGACTTAGATGGGTGATCAAGGCAGCAATGCCAAACAGAAGCTATCTTAGACTTATTATGTATAGGATTACTTGAGGTTGTACAATTGAAAGCAGTAGGAAGACAAAATAAAGGTTTGGAGTTACAAGTAGAAATAGAACTGGAATTTGGGGTGGAGACTTGAAGCTTGTACAGGCCATCACTGACGAAACCCCGAAGAAGTACTTGCCTCGTGCTCTTGTCCTTTATAAGACAGCAAACCGAGTCAAATTCAAGTACAACATTATTATCTTTCGTGAATTGAGAAATGCTAAGTAAATTCTTGGTAATGTTAGAAACATGAAGGATGTCTTTTAAGACTAAAGAATGATTTGAAATGCTAGTATTAACTAAATTAGAACTTATGTGAAGTATAGGCATAGATGTACCATTACCAACAATGACTTTAGCTTTGCCTTTGTAATCTGCTTTGGTGTTGAGATTTTGAGTATCAGTGGTCATGTGATGCGTAGCCCCACTGTCCAAGAACCATGATCCAGGGGAGTCACCAGCAAGAGGAGATTCAGTGATGTAAGCCTGAGGGGATTCAGATCCATGGGGAGTGGAGGAAGAATCAGATGTAGGTTGAGTACCATTGAAGGTGATATCAAACCGATGATAGCACTTGTGAACTGTATGACCAGCACAGCCACAAAGTTGGCAAACAGGCTGGTTGCCTCATCCTCCACGGCCACCAAAGTTGTATATACCACCACAGTTTGGTGTACGACTGCCACCACATCCTGAACTTCTATAGTCACCACGAAAATTCATACTGGCAAGGTTTGCTTGAACATTTTCACAGGCAGTGCTAGTCTGTTGACTGATTTGCATTTCTTGGTTGTGAAGGTTGAATCGAAGTTCTTGGAGAATGAGATTCTTAGCTCGATTGGTGAGGTTAACAATCGTAGCTTCATACTCGGGTCGAAGACCTCCCAAGATGTAGAGACAAAGGCTGTCGTCAGAAATTGGTTCCCTTGTTTCAGCAAGAGCATCTGCATAGTGCTTCATTTTTAAAATGTAATCAACAATGGAGGTGGATCCTTTCTTGGTTTCTTTTAGAAGACCTATGACTTGTAGAATCTGAGCCTTAGACTTCGTTGCAAAGTATTGAACAAGAAGATTCCAGATCTCAGCAGATGAATGAAAGTGAAAGATATGGCCAAGCATTGCCTCAGAAACAGAGTTCATTAATCAGTGCATTAGAAACTGGTTGAAGCGAAGCCATTGAAGATAAGCAGGGTTGGGAACATTACCTGCAAGAAATTGAGGTGGAGAGTGAATGGTGCGAAGAACATAGCCATCGAGATTATAAGCACATAAAGTTGCTAGCACAAGAGCTCTCCAGTAGGAATAATTTGTGCGATCTAACCAGAGATTCAGGGGAAGAAGATTGTTGTTGGGAAGATTAGTAGGATCGATTGCTGGAGCTGGAGTAATGATCAGAGCTAGAGGTGCTGGTGGAGGCGGCGATGGTGCATTGTCGCGAGGATTAGGAGAAGTTGACTGCACAGATTGAGAACCTTCTTCATCCATGGCAAGAAGAACTGTGATACCATGTAAAGGTTTGGAAAAACTAGAAAAATGAAACCAAAATGTAGAGAAGAGACTTGTGAAAAATGAAGAGCTCAACCACAGCACAGTGAGACTCTTGATATATATATTGATAGTGTAAAGAATTTGTTACAAAGAAATGGTTACAAAAGTTGTTAAGACAGCTATGTAACAGAATTCTGTTATAAAACAAATTTACACTAAAACGATCATGTGTTGTCTAGCTCATCATATAAAGTGTGTCTAATAAGCTGGATCATGATGAAACAACTGCTACTTGTGAATTGTGATGTTTAGTTAATAACAACTAGCATAACAGTACTAATATACATATATAAGAAAAGTGCAACTTAATTTTAGCCTCCATTTCTTTTTAATTGCTTGCATTATTCATTTTACTTTCATACCAATGTCCTTGAGTATTTTTTTTAGTAATGTTGCTAAATTAGCAGACTTGTGTTGCCTTGTGTAATTATTCACTATGATTATGTATAGCTTAGCTTAGTATCCATTGCAGAACAAGCATACCAGTCCCATTGGCAGGTTTCAATAATTTCATAAATAACTTGCATGTGGAAACAAATTCTCAATTATCAAATGGCCATAATCTCACAATCCAATTTCGTTGAATCTCCAATTAGACAAGTGTTAGTGATCTCCATTTCATTAAAATTTCAGGAAAAAAAAGTGGTAAATAGAAGAACAAATTCAATAAACAGGCAAAATTTCAATTCACTCTCTGTTTACACCCTTTGTTTTTTTTTCTTCTCCTCCGTTCTTGCCCAACTCAGATCAGGTTCTGTGTTAAGTGAGGCCGAATAAAAAAGGCAATATATTTTGTTTAATTATTATATAGAAAATGATGATTTTCTAAATCTTTGAATATTAAGTCCATATGATTTTGAAAATGTAATTAAAGATAATTAGATTACATCTTGAAAATGTAATTAAATGAAAAAAAAATATACTTAACATAAAGAATCATAACATCTAGATAATGTTACTATTGACAATGTATAACACCAAAACAACATTATAATAGTCTATTTAATAACATGCAAAAAATGTAATCAAATGGCAAGACTTGCATTTGATAACACTTTTTGAGAGTTATCGTAAATGTTTTTTCTTGGAGTGATATGTGTTTGATTGGAAAATTGTGTTGAATAACCCATGTATTCGTGAAGCATTTTTGGAGTGATTAGGAGATACAAATTCCATTGCTAATGTCAAGAGGTTGGTCACCTGTTTCAAGTCTGAAACAAACTAGTTAGTTGCGGCTTACAAACATTGTTAGTAAAATCATTTTCACTTTTCCTCTTGGTTCGTGGTTGAAAAGTAGTTTTTGTTTTCCAGCTATCTAGTGATATTTATTTTTTCCTTTCCACCCATACACCATATATACTGATTTTCTTTTACGATTTTGTCTTTTAAACTGTAGCTATTAGTCTCTAGTTTACTACTATGGAGAGAATGCCGAGCATCACCTTAGTTTAAAGAACTAAGACTTTTAAATTGAGATTAACTGGTATGCATTCCTTAGTTTAAAGAACTAAGACTAATGACTTAAGTCATGAGGCTATCCAGTTTGATAAGAAAAATACAATTTTTATATAAATTATTTTTGTGATTGAAAACCACATCTATCCTTTTTATTTCTTCTGCAACCTCGAGTTCTCTATTTATTATAGTTTTGGTTTGACTTTAATGGTGTTTATTCTGTATTGTAGGCTTACACTCTATTTGGATATTTAAGAGAACCAAGACAATTATATAAGAGAACCAAGGCAACAAGAAATTCTTCTTCAAGTTGTTCGATATTATTTTCTTTCTTGCTTGTAAGAATTATGTACATTGAGGATTTTATATATTATTTACATTGAGAATAATGAATTTTTATTGAGAATTATAATGAATTTTTATTGAAAATTATTCAGTCTCATGGGGATTTGATGTATTATTTACGTTTCAATTGTATGAATAAATGTTGTATGTATATGAATTTTTATTATGATAAATATAATTTTTTTACAAGTTATGGTAATAATAATTAATTATGTGAGTAATTTTTTTATTTAAATTTATATCAAACTTCAATTGTTAAAAATATAATTAAAAGTTTTAAAAAATATATATAAAAAAATTATTATATATATATAAATATAATGTTACGGCGACACCTATTAATTTTCGGCGTTGCCAGCAACGGCGACACGTATTAACTGTCGGTGTTGCCAGCAACAGCGTCACATATTGACTGTCGGCGTTGCCAGCAACGACGACACCTATTAAGTGTCAACTTTGCCAGTAACGACGACACGTATTAACTGTCGGTGTTGCCAGCAATGACGACACCTATTAACTGTCGGCGTAGCCAGCAACTACGATACTTATTAACTGTCGGCGTTGCTACCCTACGTCGGCATAGGCAAATACGACAGTTAGTCGACTGTCATCATTGCTCAATAGTGACAGTTAAAAATTGTCGGGAAAACCCGTTTTCGTAGAAGTGTATCTTCCTTGGCATCCCATATCGGCAGATGATGTTCTTTACCACAAAGTCCAAGACTTTTTTCAAGGTAATTGTCGCTAGAGGCTCAGCCTCGGTCCACTTCGTAAAGTAATCTACTGCGACTACTATGTACTTGACTCTACCTTTGCCAATTGGCAACGAGCCTATGAGGTCGATTCCCCCGACCGCAAATGGCCATGGGGAGGTTATCATAGTTAGCTCGGAAAGTGGAGCTCGAGGGATTGTGGTGAACCGTTGAAACTTATCGCATTTCTTGACGTAATCAAACAAATTTGCTTTGATGGTAGGCCAGAAGTACCCTTGTCGTATGATTTTCTTGCATAGGCTATGCCCCCCAGTGAGGTCTCCACAGAATCCTTCATGAATCTCTTCTATGATCTTCTTAGCCTCAGGTGGAGTCACACATCGGAGTAATGGCATAGAGTATCCTCTTCTATATAGCCTTCCATCCACAATGGTGTACATGGGAATCTGATACATCAGTTTTCGAGCTTTGGTCCATTCTTCTGGGAGAATGTCGATTTTAAGGTACTCAATTATCGGGGTCATCCAGGTTGACTCGGAGTTAATCATGCAGACATTTTCTTGTTCAGGCTTGCTTATACTAGGTGTTGATAGATGTTCGATCGGCACGATATTCAGCTCTTCGACCTCGGTGGTTGTGGCGAGCCTGGCTAAGGCGTTTGCTCTCGGGGAACCTGTTCTATCGTTTAAATTTTGAAATGCTCGAGTGCTGCCTTTGCTTTATCTAAATATGCAGCCATTCTCATCCCTCGAGCTTGGTATTCCCCTAAGATTTGGTTTACCACCAACTGGGAGTCACTGTAGCAATGTATCGCCTTAGCGTTGAGTTCCTTGGCTATTCGAAGTACTGCCAGTAGAGCTTCGTATTCAACCTCGTTATTTGACGCTTCAAAATCAAATCTCAAGGCGGAGTGAAATTAGATTCCTGTTGGGGTGATCAGTATTATTCCTGCCCCCGACCCATTTTCATTGGAAGACCCATCAACATAAAGTTTCCACAACTCGGGGGCTGGGGTTATAACTTCATCGTTAGTCATTCCAGTGCATTTCACTATGAAGTCTGTCAGGGCCTGTCCTCTTATGGTTATCCTCGAATGGTAGGTGATCTCGAATTGTCCGAGTTCAATGACCCATTTTAGTAATCGGCCTGAGGCTTCTGGCTTGGATAAGACTTGTCTTAGTGGTTGATCAGTCAGCACATGGATGGGGTGCGCCTGGAAGTAAGGTCGGAGCTTTTGAGATGAGTGGATTAGGCTGAGAGCCAACTTTTCCATTAAGGGGTATCTCGATTCAGCCCCTAGTAACCTTTCGCTGACATAGTATACTGGCTTTTGCACTTTCTGCTCTTCTCAGACGAGCACAACGCTAATGGCGTGCTCAGTCATAGCGAGATATAGGTACAAAATCTCTCATGTGATAGGTTTCGACAAGATAGGGGGTTCCACGAGGTGCTTCTTGAGCTCCTGAAAAGCTAGCTCGCATTCCTCCATCCACTCAAATTTTTTGCCTCCCCTCAAAAGGTTGAAAAAATGGAAGACAACGGTCTATAGATTTCGAGACAAACCTACTCAGTGCCGCCATCCGTCCAGTCAAAATTTGGACATCCTTATGCTTTCGAGGTGAGGGCATGCTAATTAGGGCCTGGATCTTGTCAGGATTAGCATCTATTCCCCAGGCATTCACAATGAAACCTAGGAACTTTCTTGATGCCACTCCAAAAGAGCACTTCTGGGGGTTGAGCTTCATATCGTACTTCTGTAACACGGCAAAGCACTCTTCAAGGTCGTCCACATGGTTATTGTTATGTTGAGATTTAACTAACATATCATCAACATAAACTTCCATGTTATTACCTATCTATTCGGAGAACATCATGTTTACGAGTCGTTGGTATGTGGCTCCAGCTTTCTTGAGTCCGAACGGCATGACATTGTAGCAATATAGTCCTTTATCTGTCACAAAACTCGTATGCTCTTGGTCTGGGGCATGCATGGAAATCTGGTTATATCCATAATAGGTGTCCATAAATGACATAAGTCCATGCCAAGTTGTGGCATCTACGAGCTGGTCGATTTGAGGTAGGGGAAGCAGTCCTTAGGACAACCATTGTTGAGGTCTAAATAATCAATACAGGTTCGCCATGTCCCGTTAGGTTTCAGAACTAGCACCGGGTTGGCGACCCAATAAGGGTAGAAGGAATCTCGTATGAATCGATTTGCCTTTAACCGGTCGACCTTTTCCTTTAGGGCCTTCTTCCTGTCGTCGTCCAGGAGTCTTCGCTTTTGCTGCTTTGGGGGGAAGCTCTTGTCAATATTTAGAGCGTGGCTTACCACATTCGGATTTATCCCTACCATGTCTGAATGTGACTATGCGAAAACATCCTGGTTCTTTTTCAAAAAGCAAATTAATTGCTATTTCGTTTCTTCTGGGAGGTTTGTCCCTACCTTCACTGTCTTCGGGGGTCTACTTCTTCGAGCTTGACCTCTATTCTCAAATCAATTTCTTCGTCTATCTCGAAGACTGTCTCATCCTTATTCTGAATTATGACAAGTGTTTGTGTACTTGTCTATTTTTTTCATCTAATGGAAATTCTATAGCATTCCTTTCCTGCGAGCTGGTCTCCTTTCAGTGTCCCGATGCCACTAGAAGTCGAGAACTTGATGGCTAAGTGCCTCATAGACGAAACTGCCCCCAGCTCTACTAGGGCGGGTCTCCCGAGCAGTACATTGTAGGCCGATGGTAGATCCACTATTACGAATCCCATCATGTTGGTTTTCGAGACCGGGAAGTCTCCCAAGGTTAGAGGGAGTTCGATGGATCCCATACAGGCAATCCATTCTCTTGAAAAGTCATACAATGTCATTGCATAAGCCTTTAGGTCACGAAGTGTGAGTCCCATCTTTTCTAAGGTGGCCTTATAGAGGATATTCACTGAGCTCCCATTATCAACCAGGACTCAATGAACCCTCTTGTTTGCTAGCTGAAGGGTGACGACCAGCGGGTCGTTGTGAGGAAACTGCACATGAGACGCGTCATCCTCAGTAAAAGTTATAGGTTGAGATTCAACCCTCTGGTCTTTTGGAGCTCTGGGTTCAACTTCATAAGGGGACCCGTTACCAGTTTTAAGCTCATTCACGTATCGTTTTTGGGTGTTCCTGCCCGATCCTTCAATATGAGGACCCCTCGAGATGGTTATGACATCTTCTCCATCAATCGGAGGGGGCCGCTCGTCCTCCCTTGTTCAGGAGTTACTGTTTTGGGCAGGCGGTGCTGCAGCTGTCCTCTGGCTGGTAGAAGTCTGATTGGGGTTTTGGTTCTTTACATATTGCCTGAAATACCCTCTCGAGATCAAGCCTTCAATCTCGTCCTTTAGTTGCCTGCATTCATTGGTTGTATGTCCTATATCTCTATGGAATCTGCAGTATTTGCTGGAGTTTCTCTTCGGTTTCTGGTTTCTCATGGGGTCTGAACACCTGAAAGGGACTTGGTTTTCATTAGCCAGGTAGATATTCTCCCGAGACTTGTTGAGCTCGGTATACACTTTGTACATGGAGAAATATGTTTCCCCTTTCTTCTTCTTTCCCCCTTCTGCCTCGGGATTATTCCCTTCATTCTTCTTTCTTTTAGAAGGGTTATCCAAAGGGAGTTTTTAGGTTGTAGGATCCGCCGAGGTCGAGGCAGAGTTTACGTTTGTTGTTGTAGTTATGGGCTGAGAGGCCATATTCAATGCTGACCTCGCATCTTCTACATTAACAAACCTCTGAGCTCGTCGATTGAACTCGGTTAATGACCTCATGGGTTTCCTCTGCATATCTTCCTAGAGGGGGCTTCCAGGCATTACTCTGGCTCGGACAGCCATTAAATGGCCGCTGTCATCTACGTCACGAGCTCGGTCGACTTCCAAATTGAACCTTGAAAGGTAACTTTTCAATGTTTCATTCGGCTGCTGACGGACATTGGTCAAGGCAGATGCCTCGGGCCTTATTCCAATCATGGCTCTAAATTGCTTCTTGAAATCTCTAGACTATTGATCCCAAGAAGCAATCGAATGCCTTTTATATTTTTCAAACTAGTTTTTGCTGGTCCTGTGAGCGACACTGGAAATAGCATGCATCTGATGTCGTAGCCCACATTACTCGCTCTCATAATTGTATTGAACGTACTCAAATGACTGTATGGATCGAAATTCCCATCAAATGGTGGGACATGAGGAATTCATAATCCTTAAGAAAACGGGGAGTTCGAAATATGGGGAGCGAAGGGCTCGAGTTCCTCGTCGAACTCTTCCTCCCGATCCCTACTTCATTCATTTTGTAAGAGCCTGAACGCTCTTTCCAGTTGTTCAATCCTTCCTTGGACTGGATCCATGGGGTGTCTAACTTGAAACTGGTTATCATTGATCACTATCCCAACTTCTTTCCTCCGCATAGGATTCTTGTGTCCGTTGAGGTGATCCCTCAGGTCTGGGTTCGAGGGGTTATCATTACCTCGATTATGATTCAGGTGATCCCTTCGATTCCCAGTATGTCTGCATCCCTGGTCATACATACTGATCGATCTAGTGTCTCCCTAGCCTTCACTAACATGGCTCGTTGCATGGTTGTTTTGAGATGGGTTCCTTTCTAGTTGCCTCATCTCAATAGTATGAGACTGAGACATTTGGCTTCTCGTGGGTTGCGTACCTCTATGCTCCCTAGCAGTCTCCTCATTCCCATGTTTTGGCCCAGCTCGCCTTTCCCTATCACTCCGAATCGGCAGTGCATTTCTTCGAGTCGGTGAGGGATACCTTATCGGCGATGGTGGGTCCCTTATGGGTGATGGTGGCTGCCATCCATTACGGGGCCTCGAAGGTCCCGAGTTTTCCTGAGCTGGTTCAAGAACGTTCTGCGCGTTACCGAGATTTTGGGTCCGAGCCTCCGTGGGGGCTCAGTTATTCCCTATCTCGGCCAGTACCTCTGCAGTTGAGTTGGCAGGAGCTCCAGCCCGGGTACTTCTCCGGGGCCTTGAGGGTGTGGGTTGTTTTGCAGGTGGCGAAGGTTGCTTTGTGCTTCAGGTGGCAGTATTTTTGCGAGGTCGCCCACAAGGCCTTCGTGGTGGAACATGAACATCTCGTGGAGGCGGACCTTGGGCCTTTGGTGGAGGCGGGGGCTGAGCTGCCTGGGCCTCGGCAGCTAGTCTGGCCAGCTCCTCATTACATTTATTGGCATCTGCCAACTACTTTCGCAATTGACAATTTTCGAGCTCCACTATTGGGACATATCGTTCTGGATTATAGTACATGTCCTCGTCGTCCCTGGGGGCTGGTGGTTCCAGTGGTCCTCGAGAGTCAGAGGACCCACTCCTCTCATCAGGGTCCAAATTCACCATAGGTTGCTTCCCATGGCGCCGGGGGTAGTCAGCTTCCTCTAAGATTTCCTCCTCAGGAACATTGGGATCATTCACGGTCATAGTTGATTTAGGGAGGCTTCTTTGACTGAATAGACTCACGCACGTACTGCTTAATGCTCTCAATGAAAGCACCAAACTGTTGACGTCATTTTTCGTCAACTTAAATTGTAGAGCAATTAAACAATGTAAACTATGAAGCGAATGGATAAGGAAGAGAAACAAGAAGATTTTTACGTGCTTCGGCAGTTAATTCTGCCTAGTCCACGAGTTTATGTTATTAAGACTTAGAGTTTTCTGGATATTCTTCAGAGATGAATTACCCAGAGCTTTCTCTCAAGAAATCAGGAATTGATCCTTTACAAGTAGTCATTCCTCCTCTATTTATAGGGAAGGTTACAGAATTCATTCCCACAGCTGGACCATACAATGTTTTCATACATTTCGAGCTCACACTTGACGAGCTCAGCTTTTGGGGTTATAACCTCTTGTCTCGAAATCTGGGTGTAACAATAGTTGAGTAATAATGAAATTAATAAATAATATTATTTAATTAATAATTTGGTTTATTGGAGCTTATTATTATATGTCCATGGTCTCCAAGTCAGTTATATAATACACTGTCAATGGTGTGGATATAATTGAAAAATGAAAAGGAGAAAAAGACTTAATTGTGAAGGAATTAATATTTTGGGACTAAGGTGTAATTATGTGTCATTAATTAATTACATTAACTAATAAGTTTTATTTGAAAGCTATATATTAGTTGTGTTAAATATTAGTTAACTTTGATAATTAATAATGATTGAGAACATTATTAATTTATTATATGATAATAAATTATTTAAACTTTATAATATAAAGTTAATTTTGAATTATCTGATATTTATACAATTATTAAATAATATAATATTTTATTGCATAAATATTTTATATTATCGATTAAATAAACAAATGATATAAAATTGAGGAAGCACATGTGTTACATGTCTAGTCACTGTGCAAGATTTGTTCAATTCAAATTTTTACTCTTAAGGATTTAAACTATTTATTTTTTATAAAGAAATATTTTGATTTGATTATTATATTGATTAAATAATTAAATCCTAATTAGTTTTTGATTGAGTCCAAATTGTTAGATTATTTTATTAGGTCTATAAATACTAATAATGTGTCGTAAAAGAATAAGCGATTCATTAATAAATACTATTAAATTACATATATTTTCCTATTTATAAAAATTAAATTAAAATTTTTAATTATTATTAATTTACTTATTTATTCATTTATTTATTTTAAATTACAAATACTATTAAATAAAAATATTTTCTTATTTATAAAATACTATTAAAAATTTTAATTATTTATTCATTTATTTATATTTCAAAAATTTATAATATATGTAATATTATTAAGTATATATTTTTTATACTTATTTCATACCCAAATAAATTATATATATATTGTTTAAATAAATTAATATATTTTAAAAGGGTTTATACCTTTTTGGACCCTGTATTTTGTCTTATTATCTGTTTGGACCATGTATTTTGATAAATTATTTTTTGGACCCTATGTAATGTAAAATGGTTAAAATAGAACCCTAAAACCGATTTTGGTCAATATTTTCTCAACTAAAATTACAAATAATTTACCAAACTAACAATTCAGAACAAAAATAAAATCATTCTGCTTAAAAATTGTGTTGTTATATTCAATTTTAACCATTTTACAAAACATAGGGTCCAAAAAGTAATTTGTTAAAATATAGGGTCCAAACAGGTAATGGGACAACACACATGGTCCAAAAAGGTATAAACCCATTTTAAAATTTTAATAATATAAAACAAATTAGAGTATCTTTAATAATGTATTTTTATAATGACATGGTAGGTCAGTTCTACACAACCAACCTACCATGTCACATGAGAAGTCATTTCCCATACAATCGACCTACTATCTCATCTAAAAATTTATTAAAGAGATACTCTAAATTATTTTATAAAGTTTTTTTATTTTAAATTATAAATACTATTAAATTAAAAAAATTTCTTGTTTATAAAAATATTAATTAATTTGTTTTAATTACAAATAATTTATTAATTTATTTATATTTAAAAAATTATAATATATGTAATATTAATTGGTATATTGTTTTATTATGAAATAAGTATATATATATGTATTGTTTAAATAAATTAATATATTTGAAATTCAAATAATGTAAAATTTATATTTGTTAATATTACATTATAATTATATTTTATAAATAAAAACATTTTTATTTAATAATATTTACAATTTAAAATAAATAAATAAAAATTTGATAAAAGAGTAGTGTCTTAAATAATTTTTTAAAAGACATGTTAGTTCGATTCCGTGTCGTTAAACAAATATATTATTAAAGATACTCTAATTTGTCTTTACATTATTAAAATTTTAAAATATATTAATTTAATTTAATTCATTTATTTATACTTCAAAAAAAAATATAATGTAATATTAATAAATATAATTTTCTTACAATCATTTCATACACTAATAGCTTACATATATATATATATACATATATATATTTATAGTTTAAATAAATTAATATATTTTAAAATTCTTATAATGAGGCATGATAAGTCGGTTCACATAGTATCGACCTAATGTCAGCAAGGTAGGACATGGTAGGTCGGTCCACACAGAACTGACCTACCATGACAAATTGGTAGGTCGGTTTTGCATGAACTGACCTATTATGTCTTCTACAAGCATGGGAGGTCGGCTCTGTGTCCACATAGTAGGTCGGTTCTCACGCAACTGACCTCCCATGCTTACCTTGGACATACATGATAGGTCGGTTCTCTGTAAACCGACGTATGAACATGTGTTACGTCGGTTTAAGGATAACCGACCTCTCATGTCCGATGGCTGATGTCCAAATTGTAGTAGTGATTTTTCAGTTTTTAGAGAAAACCTGAAATACTACGATACTCTCTCAGGGTCTTTTTTTCTTCAAACACTACACTAAAGACCCATTTGTATAACACTGAAGAAGTATTATCAAATACATATCATAAAATTTTTCGATGTATTAAGGAATGTTGTATTATCATAGGTTACACCACTTTGCATAACACTTTTTCATAATTATAAAGAAGTATTATTCTATAGTCTACAATAATACTTTTGTTATGATATTTTAATTAATTTATAAGTGTTTACTTATGCTATTTATAATAGTTTATATAATACTTTTTGCCACTTATAAAATAATATTATAGTATTGAGTTACTATTATTATTTTGAGTTACTTTTATTTTATTATTTTAATATGCTTTAATTATTATTTTTTTATTAATATACATAATATGCTTTTTCAACTTCCATATAATATATATAGTAAATTTATAACACACTTTCCATTATTTTAAAGTGATTATTAAAAACTATGAAAAATAAATCTTATTGATTAAATAAAATTTACAAATATTCAAAGCCTAAGATGTATTGTAGTTACAAAGCATTCTAAAAAAAATACTAGAATGCACAATCATTGTCTACAAAGGTCATTAAATATTTTGAGTTGGAGAAAGAGCCTCAAATTGTAATTGTCATCAATCTGAGCAACGATTAAAAAAACACTACAAGATATCCACTTAACAGTGGTAAGAACAAAACTTGGTTGAGGTGTAACACACATTTTACCAGTATGAGCAACCTATTATTTTGAAGCAAAACAAGCATGGCAATAGACAACAAAGACATAGTTGCTCATTCTTTGTTTCAATGTAGTCTTAGCCAAAACATCCATTCCTGCAAAACCATACTCCAATTACCATTAACCTGATTTGAACATCATATAGTAGCAAACTTATTTATTTGATCTAAACATGACAGCATATAGAATATGTCCCTGTGTACGTATATGGTTAATTATTCTAGCTTCTAACATTGGGAATTTTGACATTAATTCCGTAATTTATTGATTACCAACTTTTTATTTAATTAACCAAAATAATTAAATGCGAAACAAACAAGATGATAAAACAAACCAGTATTCTGTAGCTACAGATCAAGTACCTGTCACTACAGAATATCAAATTAGTGTTATAAGAAATAAATTATTGAATAATGAAATGACACATAATTTTTTACGTGGTGTCAATATCTTTTCAGATATTACTTGACCACGGGGCCACATCCAGAGATAAGATTCATTAGTCAAATTTCACAAGTACAAAGTAATTGACTTTAACAAAACTTAGACTCCCTCTAATGGTGTTGCTGCAAGCTTGATGTACCCTCTCTTTGCTGAATAAATCTCCTTAAGACACCAAGGTTTAAACTCCCTTCAAATTGCTTGATGAATTCTTGCTTCCTCCCGATGCAAGACTTGATGAACCTTTTCCAAAAGGTTGTTCTTCACATTCTTCTCTTTAATATTTTACTCAACACATAAGTAATTAAAAAGACATAGAATAACAAGGAATAGCATAACAACTATCCATCACAAAAGAAACACACTCTTCCAAAAGTACAAGAAATTAAGGAGTGGAAAGAGATATCTAGGGTTGATGCCTTGGTTCGTATTTATACACAAAATACTTACCCAAAGTCATCTTTACACAATTCTAGATGCACAACACACACTAGGAAAGTTTCCAAAATAAACTTTCAATAACAATCAATGCAGCCGAAATCGTAGGAACAGAAGGAGATTCTGTAGATGCAAAACTGTACGAATCTGGACTTGTTCATGGTCAAGTTCATCATTTGACTAACTTTCAGTAGTTACCCATTCTTGGCTGATTGAGAGATGTCTAGAGATATATTCGGTTAGCTATAAAATAAATAATCAATTAGTTAAATTTAGAAAGAAAATAAAGTTTAAAAAGATAAAGAATATAGGGACTTTATTCTTACCAAAAATACATACCTAATAAAGAAGAAATATCATAAATTAATAGCAATAAAATCAATCATATTTTTCTTTATAAAACCGAAAATAAACACACTAAATAAAAAATATTTGTCAAATCTTAAACTGCCAAATATGGATTTTACAATCTCCCCATTCGGCATTTTGAGGGACAAAACAATATTTTTTATTTTTCTATTTTAAACACAAACAACCCTGCAAAAAAGATTGAGTGTTAGCAAAAAGAATAGAGTATTTAAATACTCCCCCTGCAAGAAAGATCATTAACACTTAAAACAAAATTAAACAACCATGTTAACTTTTCAAAAAGTTTAACATAAAACTCCCCCTAAAAATAAGGTCTAGAGTTGTAACCATAAAAAAAAAACAAAAGAAATAATTAAAAGAAAAAAACCAAACACAAAGTTCAACATGACAGAAAAAAATAAAAAGAGTAATCATGCAGCAAGGAACTTTTAAATGGAACTAAGTTGCTGAAGAATAGAAGTTTGGTCCTCTTCCAATTTTCCCAACTGAGTGGTAAAATCAAAGCACACACCATTGTCAACACTCAACATTATCAACACTTATCAAACAACCAAACCCAACATCGATTTTTTTTATATATAATTTAAAAAAAAAAAAAACAACCAATCACACAACATTGTCAACACTTAGAGGAAAATTGGAGTTCAAGAATTAAAATTGAAACAAGAACAAAATGTAAATATATTACCTAGCCTCGTAAAAATTTGATCCAAATTTTTTATCATTTATATTTATATATAAACAAACCTTGTTACTTTACCAAACATCTTATCAAGAGTATCAACCAATCTTCTTGCTTTTGTCCCTGATGAAAAAATCAAACTCATTAAAAAAACATATATTATAGTAACAAGTTAATCACCCATTGTATTTTCATCATAAATGTTATGCAAGAAAACAATTAACTCACAACCAAATATTTTAATAAGATCAATCAGTATGTAAGAGCTTTTAAAACCATTTTTTTTAATTACATTCGTTTTATTTTTAAAAAAATGTTTCAGGCATTTGTGTGTGAAAGTGAAAGCAGGGAACATTGCCCAATTTGTCAAAAAGACTATTTCTAAGAATTATACCCAATGAAGACGGTGTCACACTACATCAATGGTAGCCCTTTTCAATGGTAGTGTATCTTCTACATAAGTGCTAATTACATAGTTCCAACTTACTCAGAGATGACTTTCACACATTGAAGCAGGTAGCTCTATTCTATCAAAGGTGCTTGAAACACTTATTTTTCATTTTTTTTTAATGGTTGCTTGAACATAACACATTGATGAACTCAAATATGTCTAGGAGAAATTAATTAATATTCCTGAGACTAAACATTTATAACATAGATACACTAGAGAGATTAACAAGAAACTATATTAACATGCTTTTCTTTTGAGTTTCATAGTTTCTTCTAGGACAACAACAAGAAACGATTGATTTTAAACAAGACAGACTTGGGAAGAATAACAAGATGCACAATATACAGAATTTAAATAGAACAAACTCCTAAGGACTACCTTAGGGAAAGAAAACGAACCGAATCAAGAGTTTTGGTAAAAATATCAGCTAATTGCTTACTTGTTTCAACATATTCTAGAACTAGAATTTTATTTTCAACAAGCTCTCTAATGAAGTGATGACGAATATCAATGTATTTAGTGCATGAATGTTGAACAAGATTTTTAAGAATGTTGAACAGGATTTTTAAAAATGTTTATTGCACTTGTGTTATCACAAAAAATAGTAAAGTGTCAAGAGAAAACCCATAATCAGTCATCATCTATTGCATCCACAACAATAGAGTGTAACAACTTCTAGCAACAATGTATTCAGCTTCAGCACTAGACAAAGAGATTGAATTATGCTTTTTGCTATGCCATGAAACAAGATTGTTGCCTAGGTAAAAGCATCCTCCACTTGTGTTTCTTCTATCACTAAAGCACACAAGGTTAGAATTAGTTTCATTAGAATACCAAAGACCATAATCAACAGTCCCATGTACATAACGAATAATTATTTTCACAACCACTACATGAGATTTCATAGGACTCCCCTTGATACCTAGCATAGACTCCAACAATATAGCATATGTCAGGAAGACTAGCTGTAAGATATAGAAGACTACCAATCATACTTCTATATAGTGTAGGATCAACTTTGACACCATTTTCATCCCTGGTTAATTTTGTTGTGGTCTCCATTGAAGTTTTAGCATGCTTTGTTGTTTCAAGACCAAACTTTTTAACCAAATTTTTTGCATTCTTACTTTGGGATGTAAAAGTACCCTCTTCAGTTTGCTTCACCTGCAATCCTAGGAAAAAATGTCAATTCACCAATCATACTCATTTCAAATTCATCCTTCGTTTTTGGACAAACACCTGCACTTCAGAGTTAGAAGTAGATCAAAAAACAATGTCATCAACATATATTTGAGCAATAACTATATAAGTTTTGATGTATTTGATGAACAAGATCTTATCAACACTTCCCCTATGATAACCATTAGTAACCAAAAATTGGGTTAACCTTTCATACCAAGCCCGTGGAGCATGTTTTACCCCATACAATGCATTTTTTAGCTTAAAAACATGATTAGGAAAACGAGGATCTTGAAACCCTTTAGGTTGTTCAACAAATGCTTCTTCATTTGAGATCCCATTCAAAAAATAGATTTTACATCCATCTGATGTCATTTGAAACCAATAGTGCAAGCAATAGATAACAATAATCTTATACATTCAAGCCTTACTACAGGTGCAAAAGTTTCATCAAACTCAACACCTTCAATTTGCATGTAACCTTATTCAACTAGGCATGCTTTATTTCTGATTACTGTTCCAAACTCATCACTTTTATTTTTGAAAATCCATTTAGTGCCAATTACATTAGTATGATTTGGTCTTTCCACAAGACGTCCAAACACCATTGCTAAAAAATTGTTCTAATTCCTCTTGCATAGCATTTATCCACGATTCATTGGTCAAGGCCTCTTTCACATTTTTTGGCTCAATATAAGAGGTAAAATAATTAAATTGCACAAGATTGGCATACCTTCTCCTTGTAACCATGCTTTCCTCGAGATCTCCAATAATAAGATCTGCGGGGTGATTTTTCTTGACCATGGTGGAGGGTTCCCTTTGAATGGAATCTGTAATGATCTATGCATGTTTTTCCTATGAATGCTCATCTTCAACCAGAAGATAATCTGATTATGTTTCTTCATTCTCTGCTACTGTCTCTGTAGTTTCATCTCCTGGTGTCACAACATCAGCGTTTGTAGCAATAGAATGTTCCTCCAGAAGGCTCCTGATTTCTTCTTCTATTGAAAATTCTTAAAAATATTTTGTATCATCAATTACAACATTAGCTGACTCTAAAACAATTTGAAATCTCATGTTGTATACACGATATGCTCTACTATTAGTTGAGTAACCAAGAAACACTCCAACATCACTCTTGGCATCGAATTTGCTAATGTTTTCACTATCCCTTAATATGTAGCACATGCAACCAAAAAAGTGAAAATAACTTACATTTGGTTTCTTACCTTTCCAAATCACATAGGAAGTATTGAATTTACCTAGTCTAGGAAAAACACGATTAATGGTACAAAAAGCAGTATTGATAGCTTCTGCCCACAAAAGTTTTGTCAACTTCTTTCTATTCAACATGACTCTTCCTACAGAGTATGATTCTTCCTTTCCACCACCCCATTTTGTTCTGGGGTTTTAGGAGCAGAAAACTCATGACTGATACCATAAGACTTACAAAAATCATCATATAAAGAATTTTTGAATTCTTTGCCATGATCACCGCGAATTCGAACAATCTTACCTATGCTGCAATCTTTTTCAACTCTCAATTTCAAACAAAGTGTCTTAAAAGCATCAAATGTATCAGATTTTTGCCTAAAAAAATTAACCCAAGTATAACGAGAAAAATCATCAATATAAACAAAAATGTACCGGTTATCCAAAAGACAGGCACAGATGACGTGGCAGGTGATTTCTGAACACGTGGCTGACACCTGGCAGAGTTCTGTTAGAGTATCGACCAGTAAGATATTGCAAGCATAAGGGTTGAGATTTTCTTACGACCAGCATGGTCGTACACTCCGCATATTTCAAGATGATTTTGTAAAGATCATAGTCAATCCTGAGATTGTCTCCAATAATTCTTGATGATCCGATTAATTAGGAGAGAATATCTGTAACAAATTAATGTAATCCTCCTTGAGCCTATAAATAGAGAAAGATAGTTCAAGGAGGGGACTTTTGGCCTTTTGATTACTTGAGATTATAGATTTACAAGAGAAAGAGAGCTAATACATTATGATATATTTTTTATTCTTCAGAGGTTGGTGAAACTCATAGAACCCTAGTTCTTTGATCACTCCTTTGAGATCCCATATCAATAATAGCTCAAGTGGACCTAGGTTATTACCAGTTTCTGGGGCCGAACCACTATAAATTCTTGTGTGCTTTACTGTTTTTGTCATTATATTCATTCCAACATATCTGTCCACATCAAATATTTTGACTCCGTGTCAGTTGGCCAAAATCAGGGTCAACATTCTGCTGCTTTCATTGAGAGCTTGATAAGATATTGTTGAAGCATAAATGGCGAAAATCACAAAGAAGACTGGGCAGGTGACTGGCGCTGCACCATCTCAACCGTCTCCTCCTCCAAACGTGACCAAAGATGAGCCACATTTGGAATTTGATGAGGAAGAACTGGATTCCGAGACACTAAGGAATACCCTGGGGGTATTGCAGGATGAACTGGCCAATCTGAGGGCCAGCCATGAAAGTACTGCTAAGATTATGGATCGGCAGCAACAAGAGATTGAGCGACAGCGCCAGGAATTGAGTGAAAGACAGGCGGAGATGGACCGCCGTCAAAGGGAAGCCATGGCAGCCCTCGAAGTAGCCCTACAGTTGGCTAGGAATCAGGTTGCACCTGCCTCACAGCCTGATCAACCCGCGAGTGGGCCGCCCTAGAGGGGTCCCAATCCTAGCCCGCCAATCTAGCCCTCGAGCCCTCAGAGGCCCGAGCAGCCGCCAATGCTTCAGGAGGATGTCCCGCTAAGGGATCCTGAAGCGCAGCCTCCATCCCAGGCTGGTTGTGACATTCCCCCGCAGCCAAGGTAGAGTAGGGCCGGGCAGCAGCCCCGCAGTCCTAGATGCCATAGGGGCGAAGAGCCGAACCCATCGAGCAGAGGGCAGCGTCATTCTGGTAACAAAAGGAACTCAGAGATAAGCTCTGCGGTCCAGGGCCCCCCACGGCATGACAATGCCCGGGGACCTACCGACCAACGCAGGCCACCCCCTAACGCTTGGGAAGTTCTAGCTCGAGGAGGCAACCAAGGGAACAGTCAATCCCACCATAGCCAATCGAGGTTCAGAGATGGCCATGGTAACAATGAGCCCGACTCAGACAGAGGAAATGTCGGTCGGAGAAATGAAGATAGAGGTGGGGGCAGAAGCCCACCACCTAGAGAAGACCAACCCGAGAGACGTGACGCTGGGGGGCAACCCAGGGTAAATAATGTCTTTAACCGGATCGGAGCAAGCGAGTAGCGGCGAAGAGACGGGGATTTAAGAGACGTACTCAACGATGGCCGGGAACGACACGACGAGTACGTTCCCCCAGCACCAGAGGCCCTGGAGATTCCCAAAGTTGTGCAAGCCCAAATAGATTCCCTGAACCAGGCAGTACAACAACTGGTTGGGGAAGGACGTCTCATATCGAGTACGACAGGAGAAGAGGCACTCCTTTCGTTTAAAGGATAGCTATGGCAGAAACTCCTAGCAAGTTTAAGATGCCCACACTTCTGAACTTTGACGGGTATGGTGACCCGGTATCTCATGTCAACAAGTTTGAGATATAGATGGACATTCAAAAAGTGTCCGAAGATGCTCGGTGCAGGATCTTTCCTGTAACACTTTCTGATGCTGCACAGGAGTGGTTTTTCAAATTCCCTCATGCCAGTATTGTTTCTTGGGAGATGTTCATAAAAGAATTTTATGGACAATTCTATGCGGGTCGTGTGCACCCAACTGAGGTGAATCAGATGGTCGAGATACACCAGCAAGAAGGGGAGCCACTAAAGGATTACGTCCAGCGCTTCATGCGAGCAGCGGCTGGAGCCAAAACAGTGGGTGATGAGGGCGAGATGATGGCCCTAACTGCGGGAGTTAGGCGCTGCACGCCTTTTTCGAGTAGCCTCAAAAAGCATGGAGTTAAAACTACTCAAGAATTTTTGGATAGAGCTGATCGGTACATCAAGCTCGAAGATGCCATCGTCAGTGAAGGAAAACCCCCAGGCAAGGATAAGGGGACTGCCGAGCCCGTCAAAGCTGCCAATGGGTCAAAACCCAACGGCAATGGCAAAGGCAATGGGAACGGAAATGGCTATGGCAAGAATGGGGGGAAACGGCCGCATAATGAGCCTTCCACCTCTGAGAATAAACGCGCCAAGGGAAATCGTTATGAACCACGATTCACTAACTACACTGCCCTTGTTGATTCTCGAGGAAAGGTGTATTAGGCCACGAGTTCTAGTGTGCCTTATAAAAAACCCACTGCCACTCGAAAAGATATTTCGAAGAGAGACACTACCAAGTTCTGTCGTTATCATAACGACTACGGACATGATACAAATGAATGCAACCAGCTGAAGGATGAAATCGAGTTCCATATTAGACAAGGACACTTGAGAAGATACGTACGGGCCTCAAGAAATTCACAACGAGAGGCTCCAGGTGGCAACGAGCATTCCCCCGCACGCCAACGCTTGCCACCTTTGCAGCCTGACCCCGTAGGTGGCACTTTACTCACCATCTGTGGAGGCCCGCACCTCGTGGGAAACAGTGGAAAGGTGAGGGAACGATATGCTCGGACCCTACGTCACGACCAGGACATCGAGACGATGACTGTGGAGGACAAGGCATCAAAAAAGGCTCAATCAGAGGATGGTGAAATAACCTTCTTTGATAGCGACGCCCAACATGTCCGGTTCCCACATTCCGATCCGCTGGTCGTGGATGTTCAAATCGCCAACATGATGGTGAAGAGAGTACTAGTTGATACAGGAAGTTCAGTAAACATCCTGTACAAATCTTCGCTGGAACGCATGAAGTTGGCCGTCAAGGACTTGGAGCCCTGCAACCAAATGATTTACGGTTTCTTCGGTGAGGGACTCGCCCCAGTAGGGTCAATCAGACTTCCAGAAACAGCAGGTACAGCGCCTGCTACCAGGGCATTACTCGCTACTTTTATAGTAGTCGATTGTCCTTTGGTGTACAATGCTGTCATTGGAAGACCCATCCTGGTTGACCTTCAGGCAGTCACCTCAGTATGGCACTTAGCCATGAAATTCCCGACAGGTGCAGGGGTAGGACTCGTGTTGGGAAATTAGAGGGAAGCAAGGGAGTGCTACAATGCCTCAGTCAGAAAGGCGAAGAAGGGAACGTCAAAGAGCACTCCCCCAAATAGGTTGCAGGTGGCTATTGATATACAAGCCCAATCCGGTGATGGAGTCACTAAATAGGGTGTTGCCCAAAGTGAGGATAAGGATTTAGATCCTCGCTTTAGGGATTTTGAAGAAGATGTTTGACCCGTCGAGGACCTTGAAGAGGTCCAACTTGACGAAAAAGACCCGACCAGAGTTGTAAAGGTCGGGAAAAATTTAGAATCAACAACGAAGCATGCACTGGTGGAATTTCTGCGAAAGAACCAGGAAGTTTTTCCCTGGTCACACAAAGACATGGCTGGGATAGATTCTTCAGTTATCAGCCATGTCCTGAACGTTGACAAGAGTTTTCCACCCGTGCAACAGAAAAGAAGGCTGCTTGATAAGGATAGATCGAAAGCCTTAAAAGATGAAGTTAAAAGACTGAAGGAGAATGGGTTCATCAGGGTGGCGTTTTATCCATCGTGGGTCTCTAATCCAGTACTGGTTCCCAAGCCTAACGGAAAATGGTGAACCTGTGTGGATTTCACAGACCTTAATAAAGCCTACCCAAAGGATTGCTTCCCACTCCCAAGGATAGACCAGCTGGTCGATGCAACTGCAGGACATGAGATCCTCTCTTTCATGGATGCATACTTAGGATACAATCAGATCAGTATGCATCCCCCTGACGAGGATCACACTAGCTTTCGGACCGATACAGGGTTATACTGTTATAAAGTAATGCCCTTCAGACTGAAAAACACTAGTGTGACTTACTAGTGATTGGTTAACCACATGTTTAAGGATTTGATCGGAATAAACATGGAGGTGTACATGGACGGCATGCTAGTAAAGTCAAAAAAAGCAGAAGGACATGTAAAGGATTTACAAGAGTGTTTCAACATTCTGAAGAAATACCAGATGGAGTTAAATCCTCTCAAGTGTTCCTTCGGAGTAGGATCAGGGAAATTTTTGGGGTTCATTGTTAATTCAAGAGGAATTGAGGCCAACCCCGACAAGATCAAAGCCCTGATCGACATGAAATCGCCGATAAAAATCAAGGATGTGCAAAGTTTAACTGGAAGAATTGCCGCACTAAGTAGATTCATTTTCAAGTCGACGGATAAATGCTTCCCTTTCTTTAATCTACTTAGAGGCAACAAGAAGTTCGAATGGACCGGAGACTGCAAACAGGCTTTCCAAGCCTTAAAAGCCCACATGGCACATCCTCCCATTTTATCAAAACCCATAGACGGAGAAACTTTGTTCATTTACCTGGCGATCACCGAATTTGCTGCTAGTGCGGTACTAGTACGAGAAGAAGAAGGCGTACAAAAGGCAGTTTAATATATAAGCAAGAGGTTAATCGGGGCCAAATTGAGGTATCCTCCCATCGAAAGATTAGCCTATTGCTTAATCTTGGCCTCAAGGAAGTTACGTCCTTACTTCCAAGACCATCCCATCACAGTCTTAACTGACCAGCCCCTTCAGCAAGTTCTATAAAAGCCAGAGGCGGCTGGGTGCTTATTTAAATGGGTAGTCGAACTCGGGCTGTTCGATATCACATATTCATCGCGAGTAGCAGTAAAAGGACAAGTCTTGGCTGACCTTATCCCTGAATTCATTGAGATCCCAAACGACGAGCAGTGCGAAAAACCTAGTGCGCTTGAGCCCCAAGTCGAAGTTCCTTCGTGGAAGTTATTCACGGACGGATCGTCCAACGAATATCACGCAGGAGCAGGAGTGATATTGATAACGCCAGAAGAGCATCGATTTCATTGCGCTATTAGGTTTGATTTCACCGCATCAAAAAATGAGGCCGAATATGAAGCACTCCTCGCAGGGCTAAGGTTGGCCAAAGACATGAGTATAAAAGTGCTTGATATTTACAGTGATTCACAGCTGGTAGTGAATCAGGTCTTAGGGGAGTATCAAGCACGAGGCCTCAAAATGGTTGCCTACTTAAACAAAACTAAAGATTTGTTGGCATAATTCGAGAAGTATACCATCCAGCAAATTCCCCGAGATCAAAATTCAAACGCAGATGCTTTAGCCAAACTCGCGAGTGCAAAAGACGCTGAGACTTTGAATATAGTGCCAGTAGAGAGATTATGCGAGCCGAGCATATGAGCAGACGAAACAAATATAGAAATTCGAATAGAAGATACATGGATGGCGCCATACTTGGAGTATCTCACGAATGGTGTACTACAAGCAGATAGAAACAAAGCCAGAACTCTTCCGAGATAGGCTACTAGGTATATACTTGCTGATGGTGTTCTTTACCGAAGATGATACTCCATGCCCCTACTCAGATGTATTACATCAGAAAAGGCTAAAGAACTAATGAGGGAAGTACATGAAGACTTCTGTGGGGATCACGCTGGGGGGCAGAGCTTGTCGAAAAAGATTCTGAGGAAGGGTTATTTCTGGCCAACTATGAACGAAGACTCAACGGAGTTTGTGCAAAAATGCAATAAGTGTTAGAGATTTTCCAAGATCCCACGCGCAGCTCCCTACGAGTTAAAGCAGATGCAGAGTCCTTGGCCTTTCGCAGTATGGGGTATAGATTTGATTGGATCCTTGCCAACGAGAAAGGGTGGAGTAAAATATGCACTCGTAGCAGTCGACTACTTCACCAAATGGGCCGAAGCTGAGCCGCTCGCTACCATAACAACCAAGAAAGTTCTTGACTTTGTCATCAAGAACATTGTTTGCCGATATGGTTTTCCTCGAAAGATTGTGTCAGACAACGACGCCCATTTTGACAGCGACCTATTCACAGACTTCTGCGAAAGGCATGGAATCGTCAAAAGCTTTTCTTCAGTCGCACATCCACAAGCAAATGGGCAAGTCGAAGCAGTGAACAAAACAATTAAAGATACGCTGAAGAAAAGGCTCGAAGACGCTAAAGGAGCATGGCCAGAACAACTGCCTGAAGTACTCTGGTCGTATAGAACTTCTCATCGAATAGCGACAGGTCATACCCCGTTTACCTTAGCATACGGGTATGAAGCTATGTTGCCCGTCGAGTTAGATCCGCCCTCACATCAAAGAATCACATACGACCAAGACGAGAATAGCCAACTGATGATAGAGTCCCTAGACTCACTTGAAGAGAAATGGGAAAGAGCCCAACTCCGAGTAGCTGCGTACCAGCAAATAGTCGCCCGGTATTTTAACTCAAAGGTGAAAGAAAGAAAGTTCAACATTGGAGACTTAGTACTTCGACGAGTTTTCTTAAACACCCGTGACCCAACTACTAGAGTATATAGCATCACCCATTAAACCCCTTAATGTCATGCATCTCAACCCAGGAACATAAGAACTTAATAGTCAATCCACGGAGGCATGCACGGCAAAAATAAGGAGCATAGAAGTTTTGAGACTTACCAGAGGAACGATCGTGGAGGTTTAAAAGAGTTTCGAGCGTCGACGAACTGACGGGCTGAATCTTGAAACGTTGGAAGACGATCTCCAGAAGAGAATGGAGGTTCTGATTTTAGGGTTTCTTGAAGGAGGAATAACTTGCGTAAAAAGGAAAGGAAGACTCTGGGAAGGCTATATATATTTTGTCCGTGGCATGAAAGAGGAAGAAATCATCAGTTTCCTCTTTTTCGAAGCATGGGGAAGGGTGATGGCTGTCAAAAGGTTACTTGGGAATCGAAAAGCTGTGATTAGACAAGGGTAGGTTACTTTTCCCAAGGTTTCACGAACTACTCTGACAGATTTGGTGGGGTAATCGAAGGGTCGTTTCCTTAAAGTTTATTTATTGTTGATCGTAATAAATAAACTTGGGGGGCAAATGTTATCCAAAAAAACAGGCACGGATGACGTGGCAGGTGATTTTTGAACACGTGGCTAACACCTAGCAGAGTTCTGTTAGAGTATCGACCAGTAAGATATTGCAAGCATAATGGTTGAGTCTTTCTTACGACCAGCATGGTCGTACTCTCCGCATATTTCAAGATGATTTTGTAAAGATCATAGTCAATCCCGAGATTGTCTCCAATAATTCCTGATGATTCGATTAATTAGGAGAGAATATCTGTAACAAATTAATGTAATCCTCCTTGAGCCTATAAATAGAGAAAGATAGTTCAAGGAGGGGACTTTTGGCCTTTTGATTACTTGAGATTATAAATTTAGAAGAGAAAGAGAGCTAATACATTACGATATATTGTTTATTCTTCAGAGTTTGGTGAAACTCATAGAACCCTAGTTCTTTGATCACTCCTTTGAGATCCCATATCAATAATAGCTCAAGTGGACGTAGGTTATTACCAATTTCTGGGGCCGAACCACTATAAATTCTTGTGTGCTTTACTGTTTTTGTCATTATATTCATTCCAACATATATGTCCACATAAAGCATTTTGACTCCGTGTCAGTTGACCAAAATCAGGGTCAACATTACCTTTTTCCATTACAACTTTCTACTTGGATAGGACCTATAAGATCCATGTGTAGCAATTAAAGCACTCTAGTAGTAATAATATCATAAATACTTTTATGTTTTGTTTTCAATTTCCTACCAAGTTAGCAAGACTCACACTTACCCATTGATTCTTTACCCAATCTAGGAAAACTATGAACAATACATGCAGAAGACAACTTTTTCAAGGTTTTGATATTTATGTGGTCCAACATCTCATGCCACATGTCAGTATTGTTACTTATAGCTGTATAACACATAACAAATGCCATAAGCGTATAACAATTATCATTAGGTCTAAAACCTTGAAGAATACAATCACCATCAGAATTCAAAACATAACAGTTTTCTCAATCAAAGTTAACAATGTAACCTTGATCAAGAATCTGACTTATGCTGAGGAAGTTAACTTTAAATCCTTCTACAAGCATAATGTTCTTGAGATGTGGTAACCCTGGATAATTCAAGGTTCCCATACCAATCACATTACCAGACACACCATTTCCAAATGTCACAATCCCACAGTGCATCGGTCTGATGTTCGTGAGTATTGCTCTATCACCTGTCATGTGCTTGGAACAACCAATATCAAAGTACCATAGATTAGACACATTAGATCTAGCGTCAAAACCAATAGATAGCACACATTCTTTTTTATCCAAACTTGTTTAACAGTGGATTGTCTATTTTCAGGTCTTTTAATTTTCTCAAATTTTTTTAAATTGAACATGTTTTGTGAGGTAAAGCGTTTGGGACGTATATGATCTTTAATACCAGAAAAATGATAGTTAGGTATAAATTTTGTTACCCTTTCATTGGCCTGGAAATTTTTACCTGAATGTCTCATTTCTGTTTGTCCAAGAGACCTTTTTGTAGCCTCAGACACCTGCAAAACGCCATCAGAACTACCAACAGAAAATTTCCCAGCTTTAACAAATTGATTTTTCTCATTCGTTTGAGATCCAATGTATCCTAAACAAGCATGACTCCTCTGTCCAATGTTCTGAACATCCTCAAAAACCGAAGAACGTGGATTTAACATTTCTACATTTATTTTTATGCTTTCAAGTTCTTTTTTCAATTGATTATTTTCTTCTTTTTTAAACACAAGACTAGACTCAAAATTTCTATTACTAATTTCATCCTTATTAATTTTTTTCAGTTAAATTTTTATAGTCTTGGTCATTGATCGATTTACAGAACATACATCCAACCACTTACCATACATTTCCTTGTACGTTTCTGCCAAGGAATCTTCATCCAATTTTGATTCATCAGAATCAGACTCTGCTTCAACAGAAGGCTCCTTTTTCAGATCACTATTGCTTACTTCCTTATTTCCCTGCCAAAAGATTGGCATACTAGAAACAATAGAAGTTAAAACAACATTTGATAATTCATTATCACTACTATCTGAATCATCATCACTCCAAGTCACAATAAAACCCTTTTTATTCTTTTTAAGAGTATTAGCACATTCATATTGGATATGTCCAAAACCCTCACATTCACTACATTGAATACCCTTTCTATTGTTAGAAACAAATGGTTTTGAAGAAGCATTACGTCTAGGAAATTTTGAAAAATTATTTTTATTTTTATTGCTTTTCATGAATTTTTGAAAGTTTCTTGTTACCAAAGCCATTTCATCATCTTCTTCAATGTCAGAGAATTCTTTTTCAGAAATCTTGAAAGCAATACCTATATTTTTATCTGTTGGTTGTTTTGGCTTGTCCTTTTATTTGATTTGTTGATTTAATTCAAACGTTCTCAAAGAACCCATCAATTTTTCAACCTTCAACTTACCAAATTCTTTTGCTTCATCCATTGCCAAAATCTTTGTATCAAACCTATCAGGAAGAACACACACAATTTTCCAAACCAACACAGATTCATCAAGTTTCTCTCCCAATGCAAAAATTTCATTAGCAATGTCAGACAATTTTTTAGAAAATTAAGAGAGAGTTTCTGATTCTAACATCATTAATTCATCAAATTTAGTTTGAAGCATTGTAAACCGAGTTCGCTTGACATCAGCAGTTCCTTCAAACTGAGTTTGAAGAATTAGCCAAGCCTCTTTTCCTGAATCGCATGAAGAAATTAGTTTGATAAAACCTTCATCAACACCATTAAAAATAGCATGCAAGGATTTATTATTATATCCAGACAACTTCTCGTCCTCAGTGGACCATTCAAGTTCAGATTTTACCTTGGTAAAATAATCACAATATCTCACTAAGAGTTTAGTGTCCCACTCTGATACCAATTGAAATTTCGTAATTTATTGATTACCAACTTTTGATTTAATTAACCAAATTAATTAAATGCGGAACAAACAAGTTCGTACAACAAACCAATATTCGATTGCTACAGATCAAGTTCTTGTCACTAAAAAATATCAAACCAGTGTGATAAGATAGAAATGACTGAATAATGAAATGACACACAGAGTCTTTTACGTGGTGCCAATATCCTTTCAGATATTACAAATTGATAGGGCCACGCCCAGAGATAAGATTCATTAGTCAAATTTCACAAGTACAAAGTAATTGACTTAAACAAAACTTAGACTCCCTCTAATGGTTTTGCCGCAAGCTTGGTGTACTCTCTCTTTGCTGAATGAATCTCCTTAAGACACCAAGGTTTGAACTCCCTTCAAATTTCTTGATGAATGCTTGCTTCCTCCCGATGTTAGACTTGATGAACCTTCTCCCGAAGGTTGTTCTTCACGTTCTTCTCTTTGAGATTTTACTAAACACATAAGTAATTACAAAGACACAGAATAACCAATGAATAGCAGAACAACTATCCTTTACAAAAGATAAACACTCTTCCAAAAGTATAAGAAATTAAGGAGTGGAAAGAGATATCTAGGGCTGATGCTTTGGTTCGTATTTATACACAAAATACTTACCCAATGTCAGCTTTACACAATTCTAGGCACACAACACACACTAGGAACGTTTCCAAAATAAACTTTCAATCACAATCAATGCAGCCAAAATCGTAGGAACAGATGGAGATTCTGTAGTTGCAAAACTGTACGAGTCTGGACTTATTCATTGTCAAGTTCATCATTTGACTAACTTTGAGTAGTTACCCATTCTTCCCCGATTGAGAGTAGTTACAGATATATTCGGTTAGCTGTAAAACAGAGAATCAATTAGTTAAATTTGGAATTAAAATAAAGTCTAAAAGGATATTGAGAATATGGAGACTTTATTCTGACCAAAAATACAAACGTAATAAATCAGAAATATCATAAATTAATAGCAATAAAATCAATGATGTTTTTTTGTATAAAACCGAAAATATACACACTAAATCAAAAATATTTGTCGAATCTTAAATGGCCAAATATGGATTTTACAATCTCCCCCTTTGGCATTTTGAGGGACAAAAACAATATTTTTTATTTTCCTATTTTAAACACAAACAACCCTTTAAAAAAGATTAAGTGTCGGCAAAAATATTAGAGTATTTAAATACTCCCCCTGCAAGCAAGATCACTAACACATAAAACATAATTAAACAACCATGTTAACACAACATTGTCAACACTCAACATTATCAACACTTATCAAACATCCAATCACACAACATTTTCAACACTTAGAGAAAAATTGGAGTTCAAGAATTAAAATTGAAATAAGAACAAAATGCAAATATATTACCTAGCCTCTTAAAAATTCAATCCAAAATTTTTATTATATATATATAAACAAACCTTGTTACTCGTGAGAAAATCATAAATTATAGTAACAAGTTAATCACCTATTGTATCTCAATCATAAATGTTATGCAGGAAAACAATTAACTCACAACCAAATATTTTAAGAAGATCAATCATTATGAAAAAGCTTTTAAAACCATTTTTTTTTAAAATGTTTCAAGCATCTGTGTGTGAAAGTGAAAGCAGGGAACATTGCCCAATTTTGTCAAAAAGACTTTTTTTTTTATAATTGTAACCAATGGAGACGCTATCACACTGTCTCAATGGTAGCCATTTTCAGTGGTAGCGTATCCTTCATAACTGATAATTACATAGTATCAACTTACTTAGAGATGGCTTTCACACATTTGAGACAGGTAGCTCTATTCTTCTAATGGAGCTCAAAACACATTTGTTTTTATATATAAAAAAAAATGGTAGCTTTAACTTAACATAACACTGATTAAAGAATTCAAATATTTCTAGGAGGAGTAAATTAATTTTCCTTGAATGAAAAAATACACTAGAGAATTTAACAAGAAACTATATTAGCTTGCTTTCCTTTTGAGTTTGACAGTTTCTTCTAGGCCAACAACAAGAAACGATTGATTTTAAATAAGACGGCTTGGAAAGAATAACAAGATGCACAATATACACATTTTAAATAGAACAAACTCCAAAGGACTTTCTTAGGGAATCAAAACGAACCGAATCAAGAGCTTTGGTAAAAATATCAGCTAATTGCTTACTTGTTTCAACATATTCTAGAACTAGAATTTTATTTTCAACAAGCTCTCTAAAGAAGTGATGAGGAATGTTAATGTGTTTAGTGCATGAATGTTGAACAGGATTTTTAGAAATGTTTATTGCACTTGTGTTATCATAGAAAATAGTTAAAGTGTTAAGAGAAAACCCATAATCAGTCATCACCTGTTGCATCCACAACAATTGAGTGCAACAACTTCCAGCAACAATGTATTCAGCTTCAACAGTAGACAAAGAGATTGAATTTTGCTTTTTGCTATGCCATGAACAAGATTGTTGCCTAGGTAGAAGCATCCTCTACTTGTGCTTTTTCTATCATCTGCATTACCTACCTAGTCAACATCACTAAAGCACACAAGGTAAGATTTAGTTTCATTAGAATACCAAAGACCATAATCAATAGTCCCATGTACATAACGAATAATTCTTTTTACAACCACTAAATGAGATTCCATAGGATTCCCTTGATACCTAGCACAGACTCCAACACTATAGCATACGTTAGGACAACTAGCTGTAGGATATAGAGGACTACCAATCATACTTCTATATAGTGTAGGATCAACTTTAACACCATTTTCATCCCTATTTAATTTGGTTGTGGTCCCCATTTGAGTTTTAGCATGCTTTGTTGTGTCAAGACCAACCTTTTTAACCATATTTTTTGCATACTTACCTTGCGATACAAAAGCACCCTCTTCAGTTTGCTTCACCTGCAATGCTAGAAAAAATGTCAATTCACCAACCATAATCATTTCAAATTCATCCTTCATATGTTGGACAAACACCTACACTTCAGAGTTAGAAGTAGATCCAAAAGTAATGTCATCAACATATATTTGAGCAATAATTATATCAGTTTTGATGTGTTTGAGGAATAGGATCTTATCAACACTTGCCCTATGATAACCATTAGTAACCAAAAATTGGGTTAGCCTATCATACCAAGCTCGTGGAGCATGTTTTAACCCATACAACGCTATTTGAGCCTAAAAACATGATTAGGAAAATGAGGATCTTCAAACCATATAGGTTGTTCAACAAATGCTTCTTCATTTAAGATCCCATTCAAAAAAGTAGATTTTTCATCTATTTGATGTAATTTGAAACCAATAGTGCAAGCAACAAATAACAATAATCTTATAGATTCAAGCCTAGCTACAGGTGCAAAAGTTTCATCAAAATCAACACCTTCAATTTGTGTGTAACCTTGTGCAATTAGGCGTGCTTTATTTCTTATTATTGTTCCAAACTCATCATTTTTATTTTAGAAAATCTATTTAGTGCCCATTACATTGGTATGCTTTGGTCTTTCCACATGTGTCCAAACATCATTCCTAGAAAAGTGTTCTAATTCCTATTGCATAGCATTTATCCATGATTCATTGGTCAAGGCCTCTTTCACTTTTTTTTGGCTCAATATATGAGGTAGAACAATTAAATTGCACAAGATTGTCATACCTTCTCCTTGTAACCATGCTTTCCTCGAATCTCCAAAAATCACATCTAATGGGTGATTTTTCTTGACCCCGATGGAGGGTTCCCTTTAGATGGAATCAGTAATGTTCTCTGCATGGTTTTCCTTTGACTGCTCATTTTGAACCTGAAGAGAAACTAATTATGTTTCTTCATTCTCTGCTATTGTTTCTGCAGTTTTAGCTCTTGGTGTCACAACATTAGCGTTTGTAGCAACAAAATGTTCCTCTAGAAGGCTCCTAATTTCTTCTTTGGTTGAAAATTCTGAAAAATCTTTTGTATCATCAATTACAACATTAGCTGACTCTAAAACAGTTTGAGTTCTCATGTTGTATACATGATAGGCTCTACTATTAGTTGCGTAACCAAGAAACACTCAAACATCACTCTTGGCATCGAATTTGCCAATGTTTTCACGATCCCTTAATATGTAGCACAAGCAACCAAAAATGTGAAAATAACTTACATTTGGTTTCTTACCTTTCCAAATCTCATAGGAAGTAGTGAATGTACTCGGTCTAGGAAAAACACGATTAATGGTATAACAAGCAATATTGATATCTTCTGCCCACAAGCGTTTTTTCAACTTCTTGCTATTCAACATGACTCTAGCCATCTCCTGCATAGTACGATTCTTCCTTTCCACCACCCCATCATGAGTGATACCGTAAGATTAACAAAAATCATCATACACAGAATTTTCGAATTCTTTACCAGGATCACTACGAATTGGAACAATCTTACCTATGTTGCAATCTTTTTAAACTCTCAATTTCAAACATAGAG
This sequence comes from Humulus lupulus, assembly GCF_963169125.1. Taxonomy (NCBI): domain Eukaryota; kingdom Viridiplantae; phylum Streptophyta; class Magnoliopsida; order Rosales; family Cannabaceae; genus Humulus; species Humulus lupulus. The sequence continues at coordinate 116,409,330 of NC_084794.1, read as the reverse complement.
TATTAAAAGCATCAAATGTATCATATTTTTCTTTAAAAATATCAACCCAAGTATAACAAGAAAAATCATCAATACAAACAAAAATGTATCTTTTTCCATTAACACTTTCTACTTGGATAGGACCCATAAGATCCATGTGTAGCAATTGAAGCACTCTAGTAATATTAATATCAGAAATACTTTTATGTTTTGTTTTCAATTGCTTACCAAGTTGGCAAGACTCACACTTACCCACTGATTCTTTACCCAATCTAGGTAAACCACGAACAATACCTGCAGAAGACAATTTTTTCAAGGTTTTGAAATTTATGTGGCCCAACTTCTCATGCCACATGTCAGTATTGTTACCTATAGCTGTATAACACATAATAGATGCCATAAGCATATTACAATTATCATTAGATCTAAAACCTTCAAGAATACAATCGCCATCAGAATTCATAACATAACAATTTTCTTTATCAAAGTTAACAATGTAACCTTGATCACAAATTTGTTTTATGCTAAGAAAGTTAGCTTTAAGTCCTTCTACAAGAATAATGTTCTTGAGATGTGGTAACCGTGGATAATTCAAGGTTCCCATAACAATCACATTACCAGACACACCATTAACAAATGTCATAGACCCACATTATAATGGTCTGATCTTTGTGAGTATTGTTCTATCACCTGTCATGTGCCTTGAACATCCACTATCAAAGTACCACAGATTAGACACATCAGATCTGTCTTCAAAACTAGCAAAGCACACATTCTTTTTTATCCAAACTTGTTTAACACTGGATTGTCTCTTTTCAAGGTAAAGCATTTTGGACGTATATGACCATTAATACCACAAAAATGACATATAGGTATGAGTTTTTTTTCTTTTTCATGGGCCTGGAAATATTTTACTGAAGGTCTCATTTATATTTATCCAAGAGACCTTTTTGTAGCAGCAGACACCTCCAAAACACCATCAGAACAACAAGTAGACAATTTTTTGGCTTTAACAAACTGAGTTTTCTCATTCATTTGAGATCCAGTATATCCCAAACCAACATGATTGCTCTGACCGATGTTCTGAATTTCCTCAAAAACTGAAGAACCTGGATTTAGCATTTTTCATTTCTTTTTTATGCTTTCAAGTTCCTTTTTCAATTTGTTAGTTTTCTCTTTTTCTATCACCAGGCTCAAAATTTCTGTTACTAATTTCAAGCTCATTATTTTTTAAGTTAAATTTTCGATAGTCTTGGTCATTGATCGATTTTCAGAACATACAACCAACTACTTACCATACATTTCCTTGTACGTTTCAGCCAAGGAATCTTCATCCAATTCTGGTTCATCAGAATTAGACTCTGCTTCAACAGAAGGATCCTTTTTCAAATCACTATTGCTTATTTCTTTACTTTCCTGCAAAAAGATTGGCATCATAGAAACACAAGAAGTTAAAGCAACATTTAACAATTCATTATCACTATACTATCTAAATCATCATCACTCCAAGTCATATTCAAACCCTTTTGATTCTTTTTAAGAGTATTAGCACATTCAGATTTGATCTGTCCAAAACCCTCAAGTTCCCTACATTGAATACCCTTTTTATTGTTAGAAACAAATGGTTTTGAAGAGGCATTACCTCTAGGAATTTTGAAAAATTCTTTTTATTTTTATTGCTATCTTTTTCATGAATTTTTTAAAAATTTCTAGTTAACAAAGCCATTTCATCTTCTTGTTCACTGTCAGAACATTCTTTTTCAGAAATCTTGAAAGTAATACCTTTATTTTCATTAGATGGTGGTTTTGGCTTGTTGATTTGTTGATTTAATTCAAACGTTCTCAAAGAACCCATCAATTCTTCAACCTTCATCTTACCAAAGTCTTTGTCTTCTTCCATAGCCAAAAGATTTATATCAAACCTATCAGGAAGAACACGCACAATTTTCCTAACCAACATAGATTCATCAAGTTTCTCACCCAATGCAAAAAATTCATTAGCAATGTGAGACAATTTTTCATAAAATTCGGAGAGAGTTTCAGATTCTAACATCCTAAGTTCATCAAATTTAGTTTGAAGCATTATAAACCGAGTTCGCTTGACATCAGCAGTTCCTTCAAACTGAGTTTGAAGAATTAGCCAAGCTTCTATTGCTGAATCAAATGAAAAAATTAGTTTGATAAAACCTTCACCAACACCATTAAAATAACATGCAATGCCTTATTATTATAACTAGATAACTTCTCGTCCTCAGTGGACCATTCAAGTTTAGATTTTACCTTGGTATTTCCTTCCTTATCTTTTTCGACCTGTGGAGTCCAACCAGATAAAATAGATCTCCATGTTTTTTCATCTAGAGCCTTGATGAAAGCCCTCATCCTCACTTTCCAATAAGGATTCTTAGAGTCTTTGAGTAGTGGTGGTCGGTTTATGGACCTTCCTTCTGCGAAAAATGACATATCACACAAAACAAATTAAACAGAAAAATAATCACAAGATCTCACTAAGAGTTTAGTGACCCGCTCTGATACCAATTGAAATTCCGTAATTTATGATTACCAACCTTTTATTTAATCAACCAAATTAATTAAATGCATAACGAACAAGTTGGTACAACAAACCCGTATTTTGTAGCTACAGATCAAGTTCATGTCACTACAAAATATCAAACCTGTGTGATAAAATAGAAATGACTGAATAATGAAATGACACACAGAGTTTTTTACGTGGTGTCAATATCCTTTAAGATAATACTAGTCCACGGGGCCACGCCCAAAGAAAAGATTCATTAGTCAAATTTCATAAGTACATAGTAATTGACTTATGTAGAGTCCAAGAACTTTACTTAGCTAGTTAGATAGTAGTATTATAGTAATTATAGTATTATCTTTATGACTGTGGATTTTTGGTTCAGACCGAGATTTATTTGGACACTCATAGTAGTACTTGTAGATTTTCTAAGTTTAACCTATAGGGCAGGAATATTAATTTTAACCTAAGGTTTGATTAATATGACTGATATTAAGGATAATATTTATTATACAATAAGGTTTAGATAAGAACCAATAGGATTTTAGCACATGTTATGTATGGGTTATTAATGATTAAGTATTTTGAGGATTAAATTTATTAAGGGTAAAGTTTGAATGCTCTAAGGTCAGTCAGCAGCTTTGAAAACGTTTGAGGGCTTAGTCAAGGCTGTTTACTCAATTCAAATTAAGCTAAAAATGTGTAATTTCGTGTTTAAATAATCAGTGTATGCCGATATATCGCAGCAATAGGGGGCGATATATCGCAGCACGAAGATACGAAAAACCCGAAACGTTGCACGATTGCCTTGGGCATACTGGCCCAGGCGATATATCACCTACAGAAGGCGATATATCGCCCCTCTCAGCATAATTTGAATTTTTTTGAAATCGTTTTCCATTCAACCCTTCAACCTCTTGATAAGTCCAGCATCTTTTTGAACGATTCTTCAAACTATGCTGAACGATAATTCAAATTATTTTCACTTAAAAAGCCATTATTTTTATTCAAGTTAAATTAAGATCCTTTCATTCCTAAACTCTATAAATAGGACCTAGTACCCAGCCATTATTCATCTTTTACTCTAAGTTCAGAGGCTGCAAGTTGCTAGGTGAGTGTGAGAGTGTAAACACTTGGGTTGGGAATCATATGCATGATCAACATAAGCTTATCAAACACTTGGGAAGTAAGATTTTATAGCATTTCGGTTCAAGGTTTAGATCGGTCTTATAAGTCTTCAAGGTATCCCAAACTCTAGTTCGTTTCTGTACTTTTTCTTTAAAAGTTCTCATAGTCTTCTACTCATTCTAACCTTATTCTTATTTTGGTTAGGAAATCTAAGTTCTTGAGCAAAAGGTTTTGGTAAGTATATTTTTAAAAGTATAGTTCCTTCATCTCTTTCATCTCTTTTTCTTCAATAGACTCACCCTTTCATAAATGGTTTTTAGGAGTGTTCTAAAGTCCCAACTCTGTCCTCATATTCCGGTAATTTTGGTAAGGAAAACAGGATAGAATTTATATGTTATATGCTTTTTATATGTTATCTTATGTTTTTATGTTATGAAATATGTTATGTTATGTTATGTATGTTTGTAGGCTTGGGCATATGACCCATATGACTAACAAGCCACAAGTGGATTATGGGCATATGACCTGCTTAGCTAGTAGGACCCCACTAATCTAATGGGCATACGACTTGTTTAGTCTATTGGACCCCAAGTAATAATGGCCATTATAGTATGTGTATGATATAAGTGTTATGTTATGTTTTTATGTTTCTTATGAAATTTATGTATATGAACTGTGTTAGATTTTCCTTGCTGGGCATTAGGCTCATTCCTTTTTGTTTATATGTGCAGGAAAATAGTCTTAGTGGCGGGAAAGGTTCTTGGAAGCTTGGAGAATGTGTATTGAGGTCGAATGGATTCAAGAGCCGAGCGTTATGATTCGAGGATGTAGTTTTGTTTTTATGGTTTTTACATGTATTTTTCCGCACTTGTTATGTAATCCCTTTTTATTTTAAATTATGTTTTGTTTTGTTTTTAAAACAATGGGATCCCATATCCTAACCTAAATTTTATGTAAGTTTAACTCTTATTTTTACAAGTTTCTTAATGAAGTTATGGTATTTTCACTTTTAAGTTTTATTAAGGATTAGTATGTATAGTTTTCGTTAATGGTCCAAAAGTCTAGAGTAGTTGGGTCATTACAGTTGGTATCAGAGAAAACGGTTCCTTCGCATGAAGTTCTCCTCAATACACACACTCAAAAGCTCTGAATCTGACCGCCAAGTAAGTATTTAAGTTATAAGTTATTTTGCTTATGTGTATAGCTAACAACTTTAGTGTTTATGTTTTCAGTTAAGTATGAACGAAGCTATAACCTATCAGGATATTCGAGGCATTAAGGCTTTAAAAAGAATAAGGGAGCCAAGAAACACCGTAGGAGCATTAGAAAGAATCACACGAAGACTGCTTTTGTTCCACAAAGAGATAGGTCACCTTCAAGAGTCTAAGCAAATAATGATGAGATCGACGGAACAATATGTATTAATAATTAGGCTATTTAAAGATTTCCATCCTATAATAGCAGCCTTAGAAGAAATATGGGAAACCATGAATGATGAGGACGAACTGCCATTAGCGATGCGATATTACTTCCTCTTAATTAGGTTCACTGCAAAATCAGAATTTCAATTTTCAAATGAGCAAAAACATAGGATTTTCACAAACCTTCCTAGAGGACATTTTGATGCACATGACAATGATGATTATGAGGAGATAGATGACGATATGCTAGATGAAGGATCGGATGTAGAAGATCCCGATTTTTAGAATAGTAGTTTTCATTGTTTGTTTTTTTTTCTTTCTTTATTCTATGATTGTAATAAGTGAAAACTATTTTTCCAAATGAATAACATGTTATTTTATTATCATGTATGAGTTTGATTTTTTTTTGCAATCATAATAAATAATAAATGAAATGAATAATGACTAATTTCGGTGAGGGTGGATACAAATCAATGAACCAAGTTTCCTTATTGAGAGTTAGGGGGCCATAGTAGTGGGAACGATTTTACTGATCCCAGCCCTCCCTCAATATGGTTAACTTTGGAACAAAGATAAGTTTCGAGCCTGAGAATTAAGTCATATAGAATGATTAGAAACACACTTAGAAAATGAAGATGACTTGTTTTTCTAAGTATAGAAACCCACTCTAAATAATAAATAAAGACTTATATAATTTTTCATAAGAAGTCATAATAAATAGGTCCAAGATATGTTTGTTTTAGAATAAGTTTTTGCCTGAGAGCCTATTAGGTAAAGTTCTAACATGTTTCTTTCAACTGTTAGAACTCTGCTACGATGTCGCTCCGAAGATCTGCATGCACCAACGGAAACGCCTCCAACGCCGTCCCAGCAACCAATGAAGCCCCTCCAGTTCGCAGAAGGGGAGTGCGTGCTACTGCCCGCCGCAACGCGCCGGCACCACCAGCTGACAACATTGCGGAGATCACTAGACTGCGACAACAAGTTGAGGAACTTTTGCAGCAACAACGCCAACAGGCTCAAACTCAGCCTCAGCCTCCACCGCAGCCGCAGCCACAGCAAATGGCCCCAGCACCCCAACAAGTTGGTCCATATGGGGGATGGCCAGTGATGAACTACGTGCCATATCCAGTACCGAACATGGAGCCAGTGTATGAGAGGTTCTGCAAGCAGCACGCTCCAAACTTCGAAGGGACTACAGACCCCTTTGAGGCAGAAGAGTGGCTAAGGAATGTGGAGCCAATTCTGACGCATATGAATCTCTGTAATGCGAACCTCATATCCTGCGTCTTGTCTTTGCTCAAGAAGGATGCCAGGATATGGTGGGACTTGGTCCAGCAATCGCATGATGTTGCCACCATGACATGGACTCGATTTGTGGAGCTCTTCCACAAGAAGTACTACAATTCAGCTGTACTTTCTACGAGAGTTGAGGAGTTCGCTAACTTGAAGTAGGGTACTTTATCAGTGGCGGAGTATGCTCGTCAGTTCGACCGCTTAGCAAAGTTCGCATCGGAGATGGTTCCAACTGATTTTCTGAGGGTGAACAAATTTGTTAGAGGACTTCGACCGAAGATTGAGATGGGGGTTAAGTTAGCAAACCCGGGAAACACTACATATGTCGATGTTCTTGAGATGGCAATAGAAGTAGAGAGGTTGCAGGCTAATGTAAGTAAAGAGGAAGCCGGGAAGCCTGAACCTAGACAACAGAATCAACCTCAGACCAGTCGGAGCAATAACCATAATGGCAACAATCAGTCCAGCAACAACGGTAACAGCCAGAAAAGACGACATCCGGATAACAAGAAATTCGACAGCGATAAGAGGGTACATACGAATAATGGGGGAAATAGGGCAGGCTACGTGGAATACCCGCCATGTGCTAAGTTTCAGAAGAAGCATCCTGGAGAATGCCGCGCAAACACCAAGGAATGCTTTAACTGTGGTCAAGAAGGGCATCGTAAAAGAGATTGTCCTCAGCAAAAGCCAGAAGGGAAGAAGGACGAAAAGATGGTTCCTGCTAGGGTTTTTACTTTAACCCAAGGAGAGGCTGATGCTAGCAACAAGGTGGTCACAGGTCAGGTTTCTATCGTCAATAACTAATGTTATGTATTATTTGATTCGGGAGCCACTCATTCGTATATCTCGTTAGGAATGATAGAAAAACTAGACAAACCTTGTGAAATATTTAGAACTAGGTTTGTAACCGAGTTGCCTTCGGGCAAAGTAGTTCTATCATCACGGATAGTACGAGGCGTACCGATGAAGATTGAGGACATAGAACTAGATGGAGACCTGATAGAACTGATGATCAAGGACTTCGACGTAATATTAGGCATGGATTGGCTAGCACGGCATGGCGCAACCATTGACTGCAAACGCAAGAAGGTGATGTTCGAGACTCCTGACGGCCAAAGACTATGCTTCATGGGACAAGCTTCAGGATTGCGCACCCTGTTAGTATCATCTCTCAAAGCTCAAAGAATGATGGAGAAAGGATGTCAAGCATTCTTAGCCAGCATCACGAATGTGGAAAGGGAGACACCACTTAAGGTTGGAGATGTCCGTGTTATACAAGAATTTCCAGAGGTATTTCCCGATGACTTGCCAGGATTGCTGCCAACTCGGGAAATAGACTTCACAATAGAACTAGTACCAGGCACCAAGCCTATCTCTAAGGCACCATACCGGATGGCACCTACGGAACTCAAGGAGTTAAAGACGCAACTATAAGAACTCCTAGAATTGGGTTTTATTAGGCCAAGCCATTCACCATGGGGAGCTTTGGTACTATTTATGAAGAAGAAGGATGGAAGTATGCGGATGTGTATAGACTATCGTGAGCTGAACAAAGTAACGATTAAGAACAAGTACCCGCTACCTCGGATCAATGATTTGTTTGATCAACTCTGAGGCGCGACTGTATTTTCAAAGATCGATTTACGGTCCGGGTATCATTAGCTCAGGGTAAAGGGAGAAGATATTCCTAAGACAGCCTTTAGGACTCGTTATGGACATTACGAGTTCTTGGTTATGTCCTTTGGTCTTACTAACACACCAGTCGCGTTTATGGACATAATGAATAGGGTCTTCAAGGAGTACTTAGATAAATTCGTCGTTGTGTTCATCGACGACATTTTGATATACTCCAAGGATGAACTAGAGCACGAGGAGCATTTGAGGATGATTTTGACGCGATTGAAGGAGCATCAACTCTACGCAAAATTCAAGAAATGCGAATTTTGGCTTTCGTAAGTGGCGTTCCTCAGGCACATTATATCGAAAGACGGAGTTGCAGTAGACCCATCAAAGGTAGAGGCCGTGAAGGATTGGCCCAGACCAAAGAACGCATCTGAAGTAAGGAGCTTCCTAGGGTTAGCAGGTTATTATAGAAAGTTTGTAGAGGGCTTTTCAAAGATAGCCACTCCGCTCATCAACTTGACCCGGAAACAAAAAAATTTAACTGGAATGATAAGTGTGAAGAAAGCTTCCAGTTGCTTAAGGATAAGCTTTGCTCAGCACTAGTACTCAGTGTACTCACACCCAACGATAAGTTCGTAGTCTACTGCAATGCATCAAAGCTAGGATTGGGATGCGTGCTGATGCAAAATGACAAGGTGATAGCCTACGCCTTACGACAATTGAAGGAGTATGAGCAGCGCTATCAAACTCATGATATGGAGTTGGCAGCGGTGGTCTTTGCGTTAAAAATCTGGCGCCATTATCTTTACGGAGAACGGTGCGAGATTTATACGGACCACAAGAATTTAAAGTACTTCTTTACTCAGAAGGAGCTCAACATGAGGCAGCGCAGGTGGTTGGAGTTAGTAAAGGATTACGACTGCGAAATCCTATACCACCCAGGAAAGGCGAACGTAGTTGCCAATGCGCTTAGTAGGAAAAGTTATGGAAATTTAGCAGCTTTATCCGGAATAGAAAAGCCGCTACAGCAGGAGCTTATCAGTGCCGGAATAGAAGTAGTTGTAGGCAAGCTGGCTAACTTGTCTATCCAATCGAATCTGCTAGAGGACATACGGATTGGACAGAGACATGATGACACACTAACAACACATATGGATGTAGTCAGAGAAAGCAAGGCTACAGATTTCTCAATATCTAGCCAAGGTTTATTGAGATATAAGGATCGGGTATGCGTGCCCAATGATAAAAGTATTAAGAAGACGATCTTAGAAGAAGCGCACAACACCCCGTACTCAGTTCACCCAGGGTCTACCAAGATGACTCATGACATCAAGGCAATCTATTGGTGGCCAGGGATGAAGAAGGACATAGCGGAGTATGTATCGAAGTGTCTTATATGCCAGCAAGTGAAAGCAGAGCATCAGCGGCCTACAGGTTTATTGCAACTGCTTAGCGTACCAGAATGGAAGTGGGACGATATAGCTATGGACTTCGTGACGGGTTTGCCAAGGATGAATAAGCAGCATGATTTCGCTTGGATAGTAATAGATAGACTAACCAAGTTGGCTCATTTCCTGCCTGTTAAGACTTCATACACGGCAGACCAATATGCAGACATATACATCCAAGCGATAGTACGGTTGCATGGAATCCCCAAGACAATAGTTTCAGATAGAGGATCGGTGTTTACATCGAGATTTTGGGGAAGTTTACAACAATCTATGGGTACTAAGTTAAGTCTTAGTACAACTTTTCATCCTCAGACAGATGGGCAGTCCGAGCGTACGATTCAGATTTTAGAAGATATGCTACGCGCGTGTATACTTGATTTCCTAGGATCATGGAACAAGTACATGCCGTTGATAGAGTTTTCCTACAACAACAGCTACCAGTCAACAATCGGGATGGCACCTTATGAGTTGCTTTATGGAAGAAGGTGCCGATCACCGTTGCACTGGGACGAGGTAGGAGAAAGGCAGCTTCTAGGCCCCGAAGCTGTTAGAAAAGCTCAAGAAGCAGTAGCGCTTATTAGACAGCCTATGCTTGCTGCTCAAAGCCGTCAGAAAAGCTATGCGGATGCCAAGCGACGCGATGTGGAATTCCAAGTGGGAGATCAAGTCTTCCTGAAGATATCTCCTATGAAAGGTGTCAAGCGGTTTGGTAAGAAAGGCAAGCTTAGTCCCCGATTCATAGGTCCTTTTGAGATATTGGACAAAGTGGGACCAGTTGCGTATAGACTAGCCCTACCGCTAGCACTAGCTGATAGTCACAACGTGTTCCACATCTCGATGTTACGCAAATATGTGTCAGACCCATCTCACGTCCTCAAGTACGATACATTAGCACTCCAGAAAGACTTAAGTTACGAGGAACGACCATTTAGCATCCAAGATAGGGGTGAAGCAATTACGGTCCAAGAGCTTTCCTATACTCAAAGTCCTATGGAGTAATAGTTCTGAACCATAGGCAACGTGGGAGTTGGAGGAGGACATGCAAGGCCAGTATCCAGAATTATTTGGTAAGTAAATTTCGAGGACGAAATTCTTTTTAGTAGGGGAGAATTGTAGAGTCCAAGAACTTTACTTAGCTAGTTAGATAGTATTATTATAGTAATTATAGTATTATCTTTATGACTGTGGATTTTTGGTTCAGACCGGGATTTATTTGGACACTCATAGTAGTACTTGTAGATTTTCTAAGTTTAACCTATAGTGTAGGAATATTAATTTTAACCTAAGGTTTGATTAATATGACTGATATTGAGGATAATATTTATTATACTATAAGGTTTAGATAAGAACCAATAGGATTTTAGCACATGTTATGTATGGGTTATTAATGATTAAGTATTTTGAGGATTAAATTTATTAAGGGTAAAGTTTGAATGCTCTAAGGTCAGTCAACAGCTTTGAAAACGTTTGAGGGCTTAGTCAAGGCTGTTTACTCAAATCAAATTAAGCTAAAAATGTGTAATTTCATGTTTAAATAATCAGCGTATGCCGATATATCGCAGCTATAGGGGGAAATATATCGCAGCACGAAGATACGAAAAACCCGAAACGTTGCACGATTGCCTCGGGCATACTGGCCCAGGCGATATATCGCCCCTCTCAGCATAATTTGAATGTTTTTAAAATCGTTTTCCATTCAACCCTTCAACCTCTTGATAAGTCCAGCATCTTTTTGAACGAGTCTTCAACCTATGCTGAACGATAATTCAAATTATTTTCACTTAAAAAGCCATTATTTTTATTCAAGTTAAATTAAGATCCTTTCATTCCTAAACTCTATAAATAGGACCTAGTACCCAGCCATTATTCATCTTTTACTCTAAGTTCAGAGGCTGCAAGTTGCTAGGTGAGTGTGAGAGTGTAAACACTTGGGTTGGGAATCATAAGCTTGATCATCATAAGCTTATCAAACACTTGGGAAGTAAGATTTTATAGCATTTCGGTTCAAGGTTTAGATCGGTCTTATAAGTCTTCAAGGTACCCCAAACTCTAGTTCGTTTTTGTACTTTTTCTTTAAAAGTTCTCATAGTCTTCTACTTATTCTAACCTTATTCTTATTTTGGTTAGGAAATCTAAGTTCTTGAGCAAAATTTTTTGGTAAGTTTATTTTTAAAAGTATAGTTCCTTCATCTCTTTCATCTCCTTTTCTTCAATAAACTCACCCTTTCATAAATGGTTGTTAGGAGTGTTCCAAAGTCCCAACTCTGTCCTCATATTCCAGTAATTTTGGTAAGGAAAATAGGATAGAATTTATATGTTATATGCTTTTTATATGTTATCTTATGTTTTTATGTTATGAAATATGTTATGTTATGTTATGTTATGTATGTTTGTAGGCTTGGGCATATGACCTGCTTAGCTAGTAGGACCCCACTAATCTAATGGGAATACGACTTGTTTAGTCTATTGGACCCCAAGTAATAATGGCCATTATAGTATGTGTATGATATAAGTGTTATGTTATGTTTTTACGTTTCTTATGAAATTTATGTATATGAACTATGTGTTAGATTTTCCTTGCTGGGCATTAGGCTCATTCCTTTTTGTTTATATGTGCAGGAAAATAGTCTTAGTGGCGGGAAAGGTTCTTGGAAGCTTGGAGAATGTGTATTGAGGTCGAATGGATTCAAGAGCCGAGCGTTATGATTCGAGGATGGAGTTTTGTTTTTATGGTTTTTACATGTATTTTTCCGCACTTGTTATGTAATCCCTTTTTATTTTAAATTATGTTTTGTTTTGTTTTTAAAACAATGTGATCCCATATCCTAACCTAAATTTTATGTAAGTTTAACTCTTATTTTTACAAGTTTCTTAATGAAGTTATGGTATTTTCACTTGTAAGTTTTATTAAGGATTAGTATGTATAGTTTTCGTTAATGGTCCAAAAGTCTAGAGTAGTTGGGTCATTATAACTTAAACAAAACTTAGACTCCCTCTAATGGTTTTGTCACGAGCTTGATGTACTCTTTCTTTGTTGAATGAATCTCCTTAAGACACCAAGGTTTCAAATCCCTTCAAATTGCTTGATGAATGCTTGCTTCCCCCTGATGCAAGACTTGACGAACCTTCTCCTAAAGGTTGTTCTTTATGTTCTTCTCTTTGATATTTTGGTTAACACATAAGTAATTACAAAGACACAAGATAACAAAGGAATAGCAAAAAAACTATCCCTTACAAAAGAAAAGCACTCTTCTAAAATTATACGAAATTAAGGAGAGGAAGAGGTGCTTAGCTGATACTTTGGTTCTTATTTATACACAAAATACTTACCCAAAGTTAGCTTTACACAATTCTAGACGCACAACACACACTAGGAAAGTTTCAAAAATAAACTTTCAATAACAGTCAATGCAGCCGAAATCGTAGTAACAGACAGAGATTATGTAGTTGCAAAACTGTACGAATCTGGACTTGTTCGTGGTCAAGTTCATCATTTGACTAACTTTGAGTAGTTACCCATTCTTGGCTGATTGAGAGTTGTCTAGAGATATGTTTAGATAGCTATAAAACAGAGAATCAATTAGTTAAATTTGTAAAGAAAATAAAGTTTAAAAAGTTGAGAATATGAAGACTTTATTCTTACCAAAAATATAAAAACCTAATAAATAAAAAATATCATAAATTAATAGCAATATAATCAATGATATTTTTCTTTATAAAACCGAAAATAAACACACTAAATAAAAAATATTTGTTAAATTTTAAATTGCTAAATATGGATTTTACAAAAATTATTTATTTTAACTAAACATGACAACATATAGAATATGTCCCTATGTTCGTATATGATTAATTATTCTAGCTTACTAATGACGTCGAAAGACGCAGGGAAGGTAGCACTCCTTAGTACATCAAGTGTGTAAAAGTGCCTCCTAGAACGAGGAGCACGTCAAGATATACCTATTAATAACACATCAAAAACGAAATAAATCATTTGTCTTGAAATTGAAACAGAATAAACAACACTTAAGAAGAAAAAGAAAAGAACAACAATTGAAAAAAAAGCACAAGTCACAAACTGGACAAAGGCCAAAGAGAGAATGATAAAAAGAAAAATTCTACCAAAAAAAGATTACAACATTATACAAGAGAGTAACTTGATGATGGTTATCTAAACGACTTGAATCATAATTTTCAATCTGTACAACACTTTACTGTGTTTCCTTTGCATTCATTTTACAGTTTAGTAAAAAAACGATTGCTTCCATGCATTACCTGTAAATATAAATGAGATAAATATGTGTATTGATATAAAGGCATAAAGAAAAATTCCACCAAGAAAAGATTACAACAATCTACAAGAGAGTAACTTGATGATGGTTATCTAAAAGACTTGAATCATAATCCTTAATCAGTACAAAACTTTACTGTATTTCCTTTGCATTCCTTCTACAGTTTAGTGAAATAAATGATTGCTTGCATGCATTACGTGTAAATATAAATAAGATAAATATATAGTTTTGTTTTTCTTTTCGTTAGCAATATAAATGCGTGGTTTAAAAAATTGTTATTGAGGCGCACCTTGAGGCTCACCCCAAATTGAGGCATTCAAAAAACTCCTCAAGCCTTACGCCTTGAATTCATTTAGTGAGGCTTACGCCTCTTGTCAGTGAGGCAGTGCACTAATGGTACGCCTCAGGTCCTAGGAGGCGTGGACTTTCATAATTAATGTCAGTTTGCCATTTTCAGCCCAATTGTTAAAGCTAAATATTGGAGTTTTTAAAAATTAGGTGTGGGCCTATTTTTTTTTTTTTTTGAGGCTTTTAGTAACTTAAAAAACAAAAATAAAGCTCAGTGTTAATATATCAATTAAAATCTCAAGTTTATATGATTTATGGTATGTTTATAACTTAATTATTACCTTGATATACTTAGGTATTTTAGAAATATCATTTTAATTAAATATTTTAGGCTTACGCCTCAATGCGCCTTTAGGATTACGTTTTGCCTCACAAAAGTAAAACACCTCGAGGCTTAAAAACTATTTTTTTAAACATTATATAAAAGCATATATAATCTATATAGGGAAATTTCACTATTTATGCATAATAGTGTGTCTAATTACTAAATAATACGAGAATTATTCACTTTTTCAAATTGGTGCTAAACTTTCACCAAGTTCCAAAAATACCCCTCTTATTGTTTCCCTTCCAAAAATCTTCCCCCCAAACTCTCTCACTCTCTCTCTCTATCCCTCTATTTCTTCTCAAACCCTGAAAAACCAAACACAAACCCCGAAAACTAAAACCCACAATCGATCTCACCCTCTCCCTTTCGCTTCTCCCACTTCGGCCACCGTCGACATTGTAAAGGGAACTCGTCGAACCAATGACAGCCACCGAGCTCGAAACCCACGGTGTTGAACCTGTCGAAGCCATCAATCGAACCCACATTCCCATCAATTTTAAGTTAAATTCTTGAACCCTCGTGATGATCATTGTTGTTTTAATCACTTTGAATCTAGTGGTGTGGAATGGGTATGACAATTCTTAGGGTTGAGTTTTTCTCTGGTTTTTCTGATGGGGATCGATGGGTTCGATGCAACCTCGATATGAGATTGATGGGATGAAAACATTAGCCTAACATTTGGTTAGATTAGAGCTCGATAGAGATCGATAGGGATCGATAGGGGTTCGAGATAAGCTCGATAGGTGCCAAAGATGAATTCTCGATGGGGTATGGTTAGGCTCGATAATAGCTTGATGGTCACTATCGATTGTGGTTCGATGGAAGCTTGATGGGTAGGTGGTTAGGCTCAATAGGAGGCTCGATGGGTTCTACGGTTAGGAGCTCAATAGGAGCTTGATATAACCTCGACCAGAAACTAATTGGTTAGACTCGATAAGCTCAATAGTTGGTCAATATAAACTCGATTGTTCTTATTAATGCAATTATAATTTGTTATATAAGTTAGCTTGATAGTGACTCGATACTAATACTTGAGAAGCTCGATAGAACGCAATAAAAGCTCGATAACCTTGTTTATTATAGATGCTTAATGATTTTTTAAAATTTTTTCTTTAATCTGTTTGACATTCTGTTTTCTTACCAATTTTTTTCATGTGTTGTTGTAGATGCCTAAGTTTCTTGTTCCATTTAGTGATCACTTTTTAGGTCAAGTTACATATCAGGTTAGTAGCACTTTAAAGGACATTAAGAGTAGGTTTGTGCAGCTCGAGCTGATAGAAAAGGCTAAGGAATCCTCTTTCAAGCAGTTTTTTTTTTTTTTTTGCTTCGAAGTTAAATTTCTCAGGAATTTTGGTGCATCAGTTGTTTTTGAAGAAAATTTACAGTAATAAAGAAGGTGAGGTGGATTTATTTTTGGGGTCGAAGTCTTGTAGATTCAGGATGGGAGAGTTTGCCCTGGCGACGTGGGTTGAATTTCAGTCGCTTCCCGTCACCAGAAGAGTTAGAGGAGCGTAATCTTAGCGATCACTTGATAAAAGAGTATTTCAATAATGCTGAGAAAGAACATGTTACGACCCGAGCCCTAGGTAGTGGCAAATGTGTAATATCCATAACTTGGGTGGTCAATAGTCAAACTTTGACCCTGGTTGGAAAATAATGTTTATAAGTGATCCTTTAGTTTATACTATAAACTACAATAATCATAAGTACAAAAATAATGGAATAACTCCTATAATTATATTGAAAATAAAAGTAATAAAATTTGGATCACTCTCATCATATATACGTTTAAAAGTAATATTCCCACAATTATGCGATCACTAAATAATTAAATTTAATACGTCACAAATCAATAATATATACTTAGCATTTGTAATTCCTCAAAACTAAAAGCTCAATTGCAATTCATATGCCTTAATAGAATTAAGGATAATTCCCAACTCATACACACTTTCTTGAAACAAAGAAATCTAGGTTGGACTAAACTAGAAAAAATCCTCACGAATTCCAATCAATCCTGATATCCACTAGTCTCAACTGAGTGTTTCCTCAAAGGGAGAAATAGGTGGTGAGCTTATAAAGCCCAGTAGGAAAACAAACAATTACAAATGACCCATAGTTTTAACAAAAATCCCTGCATGGTTAGTTTTTTAAAATAAAATATATCATCACGTGTAAACAAAAGCAGAGAGACCACAAATAATCACAAGAGACAAACTACACGTGCACATCACATTGTCCACTAGATCTCTAGTTCCCGATACCAATCATAGAAAACGACATCCTAAACCAGGTAGGCGTGTTTGATAAACACTACAAGAGGTGGCTAACCTCACATCATGTATACAGATACTAGGTATTTACACCTACACGTGGGTAAACACCTAACCTACCTATGATGACACGAAGAGTAGGTCGTGAAACAACAATATGCACAAATCATGATCAATATGGCTCCCAATAGTATAACCAAATGTAGACAAATATAATAACAAAAGAACATATTCTCTTTATTTTAGAAAATTGGGCAGCATAACTACTGCATATGAATAAAACCCCAAAATCATAACCTGCATAGATAAGCATATAAAAATGTATTTGACACTCAGTGCCCTAAGAACAGTCCAAAAAAAAAATGCAGGTTAAGTTTTCATTATTCAAACATTTTATAAATAATTTTTTTTGGAATATGTCTAATGTTATTCGATACATATAAAACAAGTCCAATAATCAAGTTGAGTCCCTACCTCCTTGGAATTGTCAATCCGAGTCCAAAGCGACGCTCCTAAGCTTAACGATGATCCTAGAGTGATTTAGTTCAATTTTAATATCACGTTTTTCTTATGTTCATCAAATGAGCAAACGATTATCATCATTGCATTCCTTATTCAAAATCATGTCCAACGACATATAATATGACCATATTTAAACTTTCAAGTTCCGAAACCTCACCCAAGCAGTGCACAGTAGCAGTTGGTGGAGGCAATGAGCGGTGCACCGACAATGTCCACGAATGTAGGCATGGAATATATTAAAACGATCCCATCGATGAGTACATCACAAATATACAACTAATTAGCCCAAACAACTGTCAGTATCACCGGAAAGCACATCCAAAGGGGCGAAGATATCCAAAATCTCGCCGCAGAAGAATGCCAAGTTGACTCGAATGACTTAGTGGGCGACACTCCTCTCTTCATGCTGGTTCAAATGGTACCAACCATTCTCCAAGTGGTGGCGACTTTGAAGCCTCGACTAGTAGAAAAAGACATTTATTTATCATTGAAAAAGAAAGATCTTCCCATTTATCTCGAGCTTGGCCAAGATCCCGGGGAGGCTGATGAGGAGGAGGATGCGACTTTTGAGAAAGTCGCAGAGATAGTTTCTCAGGTCGCAACAAAATACTATAGCATCACTACCTGCAACAAAAAATATATTGTCAAAGTATATGTCAATTTTTCACTATGGAAAGTCTAGAAAATTGATTATCATGTGTATTAGTTTACATTGATTCTCTATAAAAGAAATGCACGAAAAACATCAAAGTGAAAGAAAAATCTAGATTTTACTAAAAGACAAGGATAAAATCTATATTTTACTCACAGACACCCCAAATCAATTGTAACAGCTAGCTCTACGTATTTGTTGTTCAATTATATTCTTTTTACTACTAAGCTAATAAGAAAGTAAAGTAGATTTTTGGCAAATTTAACCCATAAGAATAGAAGAAAGAGCAACTTTTCTAGCATTTTGAATCAAGTGCTAAGGTTATGAAAAGTGATAGCTGCAATAAAAGAAACAACTATTTTAGCTATTTCGATAATACCCACCAATCCATATATATCATATTCAAGCTTCATAGCCCTAAACCCTAGACCAACAATCAATAAAAATCCCTCTTTTTGAACTACCAAGAGAGGGATGTATTTAAGGAAGAATATCTGCTTTATGTATATCAACCTTCAAGAAATCAAAAACAAAAAAGTATTTCAAATATACTCAAAACAAAGTAAGCGTGTCCCATGTGTATGTAAAGAGAGAGAGAGAGACAGGACGATGAGACTGTGAGAAGACGGTGGATGGACACGTGAATTTGTGAGAGCTTTAGAGTTTCACAAAATGAAGGGATGGGAGGCGACTAATAGTTCCAGACGCAGGGGGAATTTTTTTAAAGGAAGAAACAAAAGGTTAGGGTCAGATGGCTACAAAAGAATTTGTCGCTTAACATTTTGAAGCTCGCCTTTTATTTTAACTTTTATTTGACTTTACGCTCATTTTTCAGATTGCTTATTATAATACTTTTTTAATAGGCCTATAATCATGTATTGTAAAGGGTGTTAGATACAGTGAAATATCTCATGTTTTTCTATTTTATAACGTGACACTACTACAAAAATGAGTTTTCTCGTCAGTTTTTAACTGTCGCTATTGAGCAACAACGACAGTCAACTAACTGTCGTATTTGCTTATACTAGCATAGGGGTAGCTATGCTGACAGTTAAAAATAGTGGCTGTTGCGGGCAACGCTGACATTTATTAGGTGTCGCTGTTACTGGCAACGCCGACAATTAAAATTTTTCGTTGTTGTGGGGCAACACTGACAGTTATTAGGTGTCGCGGTTGCTTGCAAAAAATTTTAATTTTATAAAATTTATCTATTTTTATTTTAAATTAAAAATTATGATTTAAATGAAACATTGATATACAAATCTAAAAAATTATAGATTAAAATAACAAAACTTATACAAAGTATTTACAAATCTAATAAAACAAATTTTGGAACAAATATAACACTGCTACTTGACTCAAAAATCATATAGCCTTGTCTATAAACATAATCGTCTTCACCTTAAAAAATATATAACTAAATTTACAAAGTAAATAATTAACCACCCAAAAAAGAATCCTTTACTCTAATAAAAATTACAAGTAAAAGAAAACACTAAATTCATTGTCAAACAACATATCTTTCTTCTTCTTGTCCTTGCACTCACCCTCGTCACCAATAGTCTTTGCTATGAATTTCTTTCTAAAATCATCCCTGAAACATAAAAAATCACATTATAATACACCAAAAACATGAAAAATTATAACTAGATTATTATTGTAGTGTAAATAAATAAGTTTACTCACGTTGATTTCAATTTTTTTTTTATGCTTATATATATATTGAAGCTCTTCTTATTCAATTGATATACTTTAAACACAAACAAAATACTTAGAAAACTAATATATTTAAGCACACAAACTGATATGTCAAAGAAATATTTAACTCAAAGAAAAGTTCATTAACAACCTTTTTTGTCTGCAATGAAACTGAACTTGAACTAATATATAAAGAAACAAATTAAAATTAGAAGAAAACATAAAAACAAAACATTGGTGACATTCATGCCCTTCGTCGAATTTGTTGTTGTCGTCGAAGTCGTTGTTGCCGTTTGTAGAATCCCATCATCCCGTCACGAGTCTCTAAGCAACTATTCATCACGTTGTGGAGCCTCCCTGCAGTAGCCCGTCGTCGCGTCGCCGAGAAATCACTACGCCGCTCCAATCTCCCCATCAATCCACCTGCAAGAGTTAGAGGGAGAGTGCCGAGAAGGAGATGAAGATAGAAGAGAGAGAGAGAGGGGGGAAAAGAGTGAGCGGCTGAGAGAACGTAAGAGGGGAAATGTTAGATTTAGGTTTAAGGGAAATGAATGGGTTTTGGGCTGGGCTTCTTAAGTGCTGCTGAGAAAAAATAGAAAATAATTGAGCCCCAACCTCCAAATCTGAAAATAATAAGTGATGGGGACTAGTTTTAATAAATACATATTTACATAATTTAGTTTATTTTTAAAATTTTATATTCATTAATTATATTTTAAAATTTTTTATTTGAATTTTTGTGACATTTTATAACTATCGGCATTGAGTTTTTATTCACTGTCTGGGTTGAGGTCAATAGCGCTAATTTTTAACTATCGACATTGGACTTCAATTAATTGTCGGCGTTGGGGTCAATAACGACAATTTTAACTGTCGGCATTGGTCTTGAATTAACTGTCGGCGTTGGGGTCAATAGCGACAATTTTTAACTGTCAGCATTGATCTCGAATTGACTGTCAGTGTTGGGGTCAATAGCGATAGTCAAAAGCAACGGTGACAGTAATTAATTGTCGGCTTTATTTTCTATGCCTACAGTTTTTAACTGTCGCCGTAGAGTCTCGTTAAGCATTTATGACGGTCAATAGAGTTGATTGTCGTGGTTGGGTGTCGGGAAATACCACTTTTGTATAAGTGTGAAGAACCTAATTTTTTTCCATATTATCCTATGTGTCCATGCATGTTATCCTACTTGTCCACACATGTCTTAGTGTGAATCTCAAATCTGTCTTATTGGATTGGATGATCGCTATTGTTTTACGAAAAGATAGCAATAATTCTTCATAGGCTATGAGATGTATGATTCCTAATTTAATGTATGTGATCTTGATTTTGGTATTTGTTAAATTTTGAAAGTCATTTTTTCATTGCACACTATGATTTACATAATCAATATCAACAATTGTGTATATATAGGTTTCAAATTGATTTGTTTGTTAATAACTTTATATCTCTTCTATATAAAAAGTATGTAAATGACGAAAATTCTTGATTTTAACGGGTTTTTATTTTTTTTCCATTAATTTTAACGAAATATTCTTATATTTAACCTAATATTTTTATAATCAACGGTAGATTGTAAACATGACTTAAACTTAAAATAAATGAATAATCAAACAAATTAAAATATTATATTTTTGAGATATTTTACAATGATAATTATTTAAAAATAATAAAACTATATATTTTATAACATAAATAAATATTAATTAAACTTAAACTTAATATTATATTAAACATATAATATATATTCTTTTATTGTCACTACCAAATTCAAACACTTGAACAAACATAAACTTAAACAAAAAAAATTTAATTAATTAAAATATGATATTTTAAATATATTTTATGATAATTTAAATAATTAAATCATATTTATTTAAAAATAATAAAGGCATACAAGTGATATATTTATAAATAATAAAGGCATATTTATAAATTTTTGTGATATTTTTTTATCAAGTGATTGAAACTCTTTTTCTTCATCAAATTCACCAAAGTATACTGTGAGATACATTAGAAACTAAAATTAGTTGATACATGTACACTACTCTCTACACTATGACTTTTTATATTCTATTATTAATTTCTTTTTAAAGACTATTGTATTTTATATATATGTCATCTAGTTATGTAAATATATATCTATATTAACGTTGTGTTTAGATGTCATATATATAGAGATTATTGATATAAATATTTATATATATACTATAGAACTATAATTCATTCTATTATATGTATTTTTTTTTTAAATAGTAAACCAATTTTTATTAAAATTATAAACATTGTTTAAAAGTTTAACACTAAGTAAATGTGCATTGTCCCTTCTATTTAATGTTTGGTTTTAAATAAAGTAAAAATAACTTTATCTTATTTGAAACGAACCAAATTTTACATGTAGTCTAACAAGGAAAGCAACGATAGCTTATTGGTGCGTATAAAACCTAGCAAACATACCATCAATCGAGATGCTTTAATCTAAACTCATAGTATGTAGAGCAACATAGACTTCATCTGATGAGAATGGATGAGATAAAGATTCATTTATAGCCGCAATAATAGTGCCAAAAATCATAGATAATGTATGAGAAAAGAGCGTGTGGGTCCATTCCTGAACTGGAGTAAATATCCTCAAAATACTCTCGAAAAACTGCTTGCATTTATTGAGGCGTGTTGAAAAAATATCCTATAGAGGTTTTGAGATTTTGATGGTGTTATTAGACTTTTGGTTAGATATAGGAGCATCGAAATATTTAGTGTCAGCATCTCTAAGCCATAACAGTCGCGAATGTTATTGCCAATACGTTTCTTCCTTAGCCAAAAGGTCATCAAGAATTTATTTGGCACTTTTGAGATCTTGGAAATGTTGTGGAGTAATGTTAAAGGAAGAGCGGAGTGATGATACTTTTCCGTGAGAGGCTATAATTTCATGTTTCATCTAACCATACTTTACAAAATGTCACTGCTGAATCTGAGTAGAACACTTACTAGTGTTAGAGCAAATAGATTGAAGAATTGGAAGTTCACCTCCTAGTTTGATTGGATAAGATCGGCGACTTTAGGGGTCATCTCACGAGAAAGATGAGAGCGGGACTGTGACTTGATTTTGAAAGTATTGTCCTCTGTCACAGGTACACGAGCACTAACAACATTCGCTAGAAGAGCTCTGTGGTCAGAATTGAAATTGTTGAGATTTGCATTATTTAAGAGAATGAATTGTAGTTACTCTCTTTCCTTACCTAGAATATTACATTTCAATAGGCAGATTCTATTGACTAATTTTTAGAACTATATTTAGTAGTAATGTTCCTATTTATATTGTATACAAACTCCTCATAAATGTAACAATAAAAAAGTACTAATTTCTACATTGTACCATAGCGCGTTACGATTTTTTTTAGCTACTCAAAATATAAATATATGTATATATATTCAAAAGCAAAACCAACCCAGAAAACCAATCCAAACCCCATAGTTGCTGCAAACAAAATACTTTAATACCAAATCCAAAACCAAAAGAAAAAAAGAAAATCATACCATAACTAATCACCGTTGCCATTGACCACCAAGCTAGTTCTTCTTGCTACTCTTGTTGGCAAAGCACTCATACCAATTCTTGTAGCTGTTAAGAAATAAAATCTTACCAATAGTTTTTTATTCTGTTGTAAATAGAGGGTAACACTACAACAAATCTCTATTTCCATAACACATGATTATAAGATTTTTCAAAAAGTATTATAATAAGTAAGATTAAAAAGAAGTAAATTAGATTATAGGCGCGGGACAAAAAAAATTTATGCACCAAATGAAAAAATGGGTTAACTTTTTGCCCAAATCCAATTTTCCTTTCACTCACCTCATTCCTTTCTCTCTGTCACACAACTCCACCTCCATCTCCATCACAACCTTTGTTTCTTCTCTCCCCTAATTTGAAAAATTGACCTTCCCTATCATCGACAAACGGCGCAAATGATAGGGGCTCGTGGGTCTTGTGAAAACGATGGGCCCAGGGTCGTGGGTGGCTCGGTCTCACGGAGGGGGTGGTGGCCCAGTCTCGCGGAGGGGGTGGGTGGCTCGGTCTCGCAGAGAGGTTGTAGGTGGCTCGGTCTTGCAGAGGGGTCCGAGCCCCCTCTTCTTTCTTCTTGAAATTTTGGTAAAATATGAATCTCTCTAATTAAATTATTTATTTATTATATCTTCTTGAGGTGAAATTCTTCTCCTAACATACATTTCTTGTGTTTGGTTGATTCAGACTAGCTTCTATATGAAGCTGTTTGAAGGTGGTGAGTTGTACCCTGGTTAGTGTTTTGTTTTTCTCCCTTTTTTCTCTCCGTTTATACTTTTGATTTTGGTACTGATACTAATAATATTGAATCTATACCCATATCATCCTCGATATCCAGATTTTCTTACAAATTCTGCTCATTCAATGGTAGACACTTCTTCTGTGTGATTTTTAGCTGTATTATTTTCAATTGTCCCCCCAACCCCCAAAATTTCAACTGTAATTGTTATCTAACTGCTTCATTTTATTTGCTCCTTGCAGAGAGCCTAGGATCTTGCAAATGTTACTTCTTATCGAGAATGGGTGTTATTTGGGTATCTTATTTGTCCAGATGAGCTGCTTCGTGTTACTAGCACCGATATTGCTATGGTAAACCTTAATAGATTACATTTCTTGATTGTAAAAATAAATTTGGTGATTCGTTGATAAAATTCTAGCTAATTTTACAAAAAAAATATATTATTTTATCATTCACAATCATGAGCATAGTTGCCACTTGAGTAGCTCTGTTGGTTTGGTGTGTGTGGGAGGAGGGGGGGTTCAAATCCCCATTGGTGCAAGAAAAAAAGAAAAACAATCATGAGCATGACTACTATAATTTTAGATCTTTAAAATGCACATTGATTTCGGTCAATGGGTCTTTAATTATTGTTCTTTGTTTTTAGTCGCTTAATGAATCTTTCAACTATGAACACAAATGGGATTTATCTTTTTATTCAAATATATTCCATATATGCAATAAGTATTTTCTTAATATGCCACAAGCGATTTGTAATACAAGGTTGTTTCATATAAAATAAATGCCATAAGTGATTTGTAAAACATTTGTAATTGTGCCAATGGTATGTACCCATGTTAAAGGGAAGTTTGGTATAAATGTAATCACCATGTTAAGTATTTGTATTGAAATTCTTTTTGTTGTAAGATGTGGAATAGAATGATCTGGTTGAAGAGTACAACATTAAAAACATGATTGATTTATTCAATGGAATATTGTATTGCTTGTTCTTCTCACCTCTTTCTTTTTTGTTGATTATTTCAGGTGGTACTGAAAGAAAATCTAGTTCTAACATTATTTAGGGATGAGGTGAGACTTGCCATTTATATTTGTCTAATGAAACATGTTATAAAATTGAAGAAGTTGACTGTTTTCTTGACTTTAAAATATGCAGTATATACTTCTGCATGAGGAATATCAGCTCTATGTTCTACCCAGAATTTTGGAACCAAAGAGGACGGCAAAATCTGGACACACCAAGCAAAAATAAGCAGATTTGGAATATAGTGTTGCAAAGCAGGTTGAAAAAATGATTAGGTATGACCCTTTTATTCTTCTTCCTTAAGCAGTTATGTCTAACATAAAACTATAATTGGAATGTTTGAAAAATAGTGAGTAGGAACTAGAAAAAGCGGACTGTTCTCGTGACGTTATTCATATCACAATTTTCACCTTCTCTGGGCAGTGGATCCATCTGGTGCATAATGTTTTCTCTTTTCCACTGATAACAGCTCCACTCTTTAGCTCCTGTCTCATATCTTTGGTAAATAATAAAAATAATGGAAGATTTAATTCAAATAAAACTCTGGGTACTATTGAATTCAGAGTCAAAGTATGTATTATAACATGTTATGAGATTGAAATTTTTATCTCCCTGAAACAACCAAAAGTGTTATATCTATTTTAAAGAAATGAAGAATAAGGACCTTCGTGGCTTGACAAATTTTTTTCACCCTTATCTTTCCCTCTCTTGCTTCCCCAGCCTTGTCTGATCTTGTTCATAATAGGCCCCTGTACATTAGACAAATATATGACTATATATATAGATATGTTTTATTGAAAGGAACTCTAGTGAAGTTAAATGGTGCTATAATGTTACAGTAACAAAGATATTCATTGTGAATATATTTTTATGTAGCCATAGCAGGCATAGCTGCATATAATAACCACAAGCTAAAAAAGAAGCTTCTGGACACACCACTGAAGCTTTTATGGCATTGGATGGTAGTTTCAACCTATGCTTTTATGGCATAAGATCATAGTATGACACTGTCATTTTTGGGTCATGTGGCAGGTAGAAATTGGTATCAAGCAGTACTTCATGGGTTCTTTCAAGGGCCAGACACATAAGAATACATGGAACGAGACTCTGAAATTAAGGGGCTGACTTTCTTCCCAGTTGTTTCAACAACAGTTTCCATCCCATTATGCTGAAAGAATCCATACTCTGCCACTTCAAGCATACATGAATCTCATATGGCTACATCGAGCAACTTGTACAGGCTGATTCTGTCTTAAAACTGTGTTATGATTCCTATGACATGGCATGTCCATTTCTTTTCTCTTGTTATGGTTCAAATGACTAATCTCTTGAAGTCTTGATTTATAAATAAAGCTTCTTATTTATTTTAGTCAAGGGAATTTCAGTATTGGTTGAAGACAAGTAACAATTAGGTGTGTGCATGTTTTTTATTAGATTGTTTTAGTTCAAAGTACTCACAGTGATACGTCTGTTTCAAGCCAATTTGAAATATCATGTTAATCTATGCCTTTGACCAGTGCTTTAGTGGACAACCTAGAGTTTTTAAAACTCGTATATTGTTAATGAAGAACGTAATCCATACATTTTCTGTGAAGCTTTGAATTTTTTCTAACCTTTTACTCGTTCATTCTAATCAACATTTGTTATTTCTTATTCTTTTTATATCAGATACCCTGTACCATTATGAGGTTTTAGAAATATGAGTGATTGGTGTTGTATCTTTGGTTTGTTTTACCCCAGTTTTACCCCAGGTTTTAGGAAAATTGCTCGGGTATCGTGTTCCTCTGCTGCCACTCACGAATCATGGGATAGAAAATTGCTCGGGATGTTGAATCTGATTCTGATTCTGAAACTTTGCTACCTTCTTGTGAGAGTATGCATGGTTCAGAAACATCAGAAGATAGGAAAAGTTTCAAGGGTAACAATTAAAGCTCCAATCATGATTGGAAGAAATCACTAGCAGTGTCTGATGGTGCCTAGTGGGATGTTTTTCGGAGACAAGATGTTCCCAAGCTTATAGATTATCTCAAAAGGCATTCCAATGAGTTTGTTTGCCACAAGCGAGTAAGTGTAAAAGCTAAAATGTTGCCGTCTTTTCATGTCAAATAATTTCTCTTAAACTTTTAACTTGCCTGCCTTAGGTTGATCATCCAATTCTCGATCAGAGTTTCTTTCTTGACACCACTCACAAAATGAGGCTTAAGGAGGAGTTTGGTAAGTAGTTTGTGAGTTTCATCATTTGTGGTAATCTGAAATAACTGAATCTAACCCATCTCTATTTTTACCAGAGATTGAACCTTGGACTTTCATGCAACACGTAGGAGAAGTTGTTATCATTCCTGCTGGATGTCCCTACCAGATTTAGAGCCCTAAGGTTATTTTTGCAACAGTATTGACAATCTGAATTAAGAAAGATATATGAAACATTACTTTTATTCTCCATGAGTAAAAGTTATATCTTAAAAGCTCCCTCCTGCTGCTTATAACTGACTAATATTTCCCCATTAAATGAGAGAATATGATTTAGATTTTCTATTTTATATATTAATCTGCCTCAAGTTGGCTTGAATTATCTATAATATTTATGCATTCTTGTTCTGATTCTCCGATGTGCAGTTCTGGTTCATACCATATCGTAATCAATTGTAATATTTACCTAAGACTCTGGGTAGATTGTTGGCCAAGAGCTCTTGATCTTGTGATTACTATGTTCTTGTTTGTTCTTTGATTTTGTTTTAACCTATATTTGTTCTTGAGCGTTGCCATATATACACCTATCTTTCTTTCTTGTTGCTTATTTCCATTATGTGTCCTCTCCACTTTCTTCTTCTCACCACTTTCATAAAAATATATTAAATAATCTATTGACAACTATGAACTAACTCTTTTTTGTCTTCTATGCCCCAAAGATCTCGTTCTTTTTGGCCATGTCTTTTTTTTTTCTTTTCTTAAGTTTTATTTCTAATTTTGTTTTTTTGTCCCAAATTAGGGGTTAGGGCAGCATTGTCTTTGATGATTTATTGTTCATATATTATATGCATTTATAACTTATAATGGAAATGTCCACTATATCAAAGTGATAAGGCATGTCCTTATAATGGAAAATTATGCTGAATGCTTAAAGTTAAATATAAGAAAGTGTTTGTTGAAGTCTTGGCTGTTTATAGTACGGATACTACTGAGTTAAACTACCCCTTTTAGACATTCTTTCAACTTTTTTTTACCCCTGTTTTACAATTCACACAGTATGATCCTATTTATAGTTTATGTATATATTTAATTCAATCTTGGAATGGATGCCCTTTTGATGTGCCACAGTTACAATTTCTTCAATTTTTCTATTTCTTAAGGTCCCTTTTTCACTTTTGTTTTTGCCTAAACTCATGGTTGATTCCCTTTTGATGTGCTGCAGATGCAATTTCACCAACTTTGCTAGAAATATCCGCTGCATTTCTTCATTTTGTGTTTGTGTCTTGATACTAAGGGATATGTTTTCTGTTTATCAACTAGCATTTCTTCATTTTGTGTGGTCTGTCTAGTTATAATTTAATTTCAAACCTTTAGAGAAATATGCTCTAGAGGGATTTCTATGTACATGATCCACTATTTTAACTGTCAAAATACTCTGTAGTGGACCTCCATAGTCTCTTGTTTATGTGCATTTATTTGTTTATGGTAAGATAATGGTTTTGGCATCTTATTTTTTTAGTTGCAGAAATTATTTTTCATAGATTGAACCTATTTGTTATATTGTATAATTTTCAAGCATATATCCATATGAATTTGTAAGCACATGCACACACACACACACACATATATATATATGAAACAGTTGGAATAGGAAATGGAGAGAACGAGCCAGAGCAAGAGCGAGAGTTGGAGGATGTTATAGTAGACAATACTCTCCAAGTTTCTTGTTTAAAATCAGATACCACTCAACTTGGCCGAAATGAGTTTTTGAATCAGATTTCTACAGGTATATCGTACCTACAAAAGTTCAAATATAAAAAACAACACTAATCTATATCGTAATTAATAATAAGATAAATTGGTTTCTTTTTTAAAGTAATTTTGTCTACTTTTGATGCAAAGTTGATTGACTTTATTTGTCTTTGTCATGGAGCATTGAGAGACACCTCCTTTCTTTCTTTTTTTTTACTCATTAAATGTGATTTTATGGTTTCAGGGTATGCATTTAGCTCTGATTCTTGTTATAGGTTGGTGATGAGTTGGCTTAGATTCTCAGAATCTCAAAAGATACTTGATTGCATAAATAGGCCAAGCACTGTAACAATGGAGGATAAAAATATATTTTATTTATAATATATACATATATATTTGCTCTGGAATGTATCTTCTTCCTTCCACTGTATTTGAGTTCTATCTCTGCCTTTGGTCTACTTACAGGCTCACCCAATTCCTGTTCACGTTGAAGAAGTTAAAGGTATCCAGACCCTTGAGAAACATAATTTAGATAATAACTTAGCTTAATGCTTAGAAGCTCTATTTGACAATGTTTTCTTTGCCAGTGTAAACTCTTAATTCTTGGATGTATCTTATGATAAATTTGCTCAAATAGATAGAATTTTCCTTTACTCTATCTTGCAGATGTAGTTAGTGTTGCCCAATACATTCTTGTAGTTAGGTACCTTTGGCCATTCATGTTGCTTGGATTACTAGATGCATCTCTATCAACTAAGCATGTATTGTTTGATTTTGGCCTAGTGTTCCAACGATTGGCAAATGTTTTCTTCCTTTGACAGCAGAAGGTGAGAATGCAATGGTCTTTCATGAATGCCTTTCTTCCAGTTGTGATCTTAACCGATGAGTTATGTCATTTTCAGATAAAAGGAAAACTGAAACCGTGTTACACAGATGCTACCTACGAAGAAAGGTGCCGCAATGGAGGTAAAACTCTCTGTGCTTTCTGATGTGAACCTTTTTTAGCTGGCTATGATTGTTATAATGTACAATAGTTTCTTTTAACTTGAAAGACTGGAGCTAGAGGTGATGATGCAAAGAGGAGTGAAGTTTGAGATAGAAGCATTATCTGTGCGTGCATTATCCTTCTTATCAGAGGAGTACATACCATCTAAAATTCAAGGTGGGTTCTACATCTAATCTTTTGAAAATTCAAGGTGCATTATCCATTTGAAGGATCTAATATGTGTGGATTTTATTATTTATTTCTCTTCATGTTTTTATTTCATATTCCTCTGTTGATATTAATTAGCTTTTCACTTTAGATGGAAAACACCAATAGTTGGCTAAGAGAATAAACAAAATTTTCTGTTTATGTTCTAAATGTAATTTAGTGATAGGAGATCAGTTTTGGTCTGTTTTTATTGATTTTGAAACTAATTCTTTGAATTTTTTTTTCCATTATTTTTGTAAGAGTGACTGTATGAAGAGAAAAGAGAAAGACATTACAAATAGAATAATCCCATTGATTTGGTTATGAATTATAATTGACTTAAAATTTAGTGGTCAGTCTTAGTTGTTTTTTTTCCCTTCAGTTTTGTCAAAAAGTGGTAAAAGAATTGACTAAGAAATAACACAAGTAAACATTAGCTTAGTGAAAAACTTGAGCATAACTTATCCCAAGTAAAATTAAAGATATATAAAATATTTGAATATATTCATTATGATCGATTAGTGACATCAAGATATTTTATTTTATTTTTGGCATGATTAGTTTCAATTTTTTGAATTTTAAGTAAGTAGTATCATGATCCATGAGCTAGAAAATGAACAAACAATTTGTTTCTGGATAATTCATTAGACAATAAAAAAAATATTTTATCAAGATTATCCTTAAACTTTAAGCAAATGAAGCATAAAAATGTCTAGTGATGAAAAAAGATAAATCATAGGATCTTAATCATTGTAAGCGTGAGCTCCTCCTTCTCTCTACCATGGCGCGGCGACGTAAGGTGGCGCAGAAGCTTGTTCAGGCAGACCCTTGTTCCGAGCTCCCTTCATCCACTGATACCCTACCCTCCGTTCCTCCGACTGAAGGGATATGCGAGATTGATACTGATGTGAACATTTTGCCAAAGGTTCTTGAGATGTTAAGTCAGGATGAGGTTCGTGCTTCTCCGATGAAGAAGACAATGCCGGAGAATCGATCCCCTTCTTGGGCGGAGGAGGTTGAGAACAAATCGTTTCATGAAGCTGCGAAGGAAACTTGGTCTCAATTCAAAGAATCCCTTCCTTTTCAGGGGGGTACTAAACTTGATTATAAGGAACCTCTGCAACAGGAAGGGCAAAAAATTGCTCAACTGGACCTAGAGGAAATTGCAGTTGAAGCTTCTTTCTGGAATTCGGCCTTGATTTGTGTAGTTATGGGAGCTAATCCGCCATTGCTTGTCTTCGAAGGTTTCATTAACGGGATTTGGGGGAAACTTGGGATTGAACGAGTTGCGAGGATGAATTCAGGATTTACAATGGTCAAATTCATGGATGAGGCTACTCGTGACTTGGTCCTAGAATCAGGGGTAGTTCACTTTGATCGGAAGCCTGTTATCTTAAGGCCTTGGACTGCTGATATTGATTCCCTGAGATCAATTAATTCAATACCGATATGGATTCGTCTCCCAGGTTTGGGGTTACAGTATTGGGGCCCTAACTGCTTAAGTGCTCTGGTTAGTACTATTGGGAAACCAATAATGATAGACAAGATCACTAAAGATAGATCGATGATTAAATTTGCTAAGATATTAGTTGAAATGGAAATTTCAGACTCTTTTCCTAAGTTCATCAGCTATATCAATGAGAGAGGTCAAGTAGTGGACCAAGTGATTGAATATGAATGGATGCCTAAAAAATGTCCTCAATGTAAGAAGTTAGGACATACTATCTCAACTTGCAAATTTGGTGAAGGATTGGTCTGGAGAAAGAAGGAGAGTTCAGCTAACCAGGTGGATGGTCGTACTGCCCTTGGAGATTGTAGCACCCACCAGAATAAGGGTCAGGATATTCTGAACCAGTCTTCTTCAAAAAAGGAGATGATACCCCAACATGAGGATCCTCCGAAGGAGCAGGGCTGGTCTACACCAAAAAACCCAGGTACAGTAAAGTCAAAATCCCCTGCTATAGACCAGAATAGTAAGAATACATTTAGTGTTCTTCAAGAACAGAAGAAATTTCTTAATGATCCTTCAGTATTATTAAACTTAAATGGACAATTTCAACATAATGAGTTGGAATGTTAGGGGCATAAGTAAGAAGAATAAGCAGATGGCTGTGTTGGATGTCTGCCGGATAAATAAGATTGGTATTGGAGCTTTACAAGAAACAAAAATAAAAGGTGATAATCTGAAGGATGCAATTGATACTTGTTTTCAGGGATGGAATTATCATAATAGCATAAGAGTGGAAGGCCAAATTCTTTTGATATGGAAGGAAAGTTGGGTTAAAGTGGAAGTTATCAAAGACCATTCTCAATTTTTGCACTGTAAAGTTAAACTCTGTATCACTGGTCAGGAGTTTTGCTTTACTGTGGTTTATGGCTCAAATCAACTGGATACTATGAAGTTGCTCTGGTCTGAATTGTCCTCTATGCCTCTACCAATTAAACCGTGGCTTATTTTGGGAGACTTTAACGCGGCTTTTAACCCAAATGACAGAAGAGGTGGCAGATGTATTTTGAAAAAAGAGATTGAAGATGCTAGGAGCTGGCTTGATCTTGATCTGGTGGAAGAACTGAGTTTACTGGGAACTTGTTACACCTGGTCTAATAATCAAGAAGGGGATAATCGAATATACTCTAAGCTAGATAGAGTTTTTGTCAATGAGGACTGGCTGGACATTTTCCCGTCTATTATAGCTGCTGCTTGTTGGGAAGTGTCTTCTGATCACTGTGTTGTTATTCTGAAGCAAGCTGGTATTTCAAATGAGGGTTTTATTCCTTTTCGGTTCTATAATATGTGGACAAGTCACCCTTAGTTCAGATCTACTATCTTAAATAATTGGAACAAAGCTCTTAGAATCAAGGGTTGTGAATTAGATCAAGTTTCTTGGAAACTTTTGCGTCTGAAACATGAGTTGAAGAAGTTCAATTGGAGAATTATTGGGGACGTGGATAGGAACTATGAAGACTATAAAGCTGAGTTTCAAAAGGCTCGGTCTGTACTTTTCTCTGATCCTCAGAATCAACTTTTAGCTACAGCAGAGAGAATAGCATTTCAGAGATTTAAACAACAAGAAAAGATCTATGGCAGCTACCTTAGGCAAAAAAGTAATATTGAATGGATTCAATTCGGAAATGAAAATTCTGCTTACTTTCATGCCTATATAAATAAAAGGAAGAGAGCTAATCGAATTGCCTCCTTTGTTACTGAAGATGGTAGAGTAGAGGACAGTTATCCTAAGGTAATTAGTCACTTTATTAACCATTTCAAATCAGTCCTGGGTTGTCCTAACAAAGCTACAGGGAAGGTAGATTATGCCATAACAGCTTTAGGTCCTGTATTGAGTATTGAAGACCAGCTAGCTCTCATCAAACCTTTCTCATACAAGGATGTTAAAGTAGCTATGTTTAGTATCAGCTCTATAAAAAGTCCTGGACTAGATGGTTTTGGGGCTGGTTTTTTAAAAAATTTATGGAAAGACATAGGGAAGGAGGTTTCTAAGGCTGTTCTTAAATTTTTTTAATATGGGATTATTCCTAAAGCTTTGAATAGTACTATTCTAACCCTCATACCTAAGATGGATCACCCGAATACAGCTGCTGACTTTAGGCCAATCGTCTGCTGCACTACTCTTTATAAGTGCATTTCTAAAATGCTTTGTCATAGAGTGTCTGGTATTCTACCAAAGTTGGTTAACCAAAATCAAGGGGCATTTATCAAAGATAGATCTCTTGCTCATAATGTCTTAATTCTCCAAGATCTCTTAAGGGGTTATAAAAGGAAGTATAACTCTCCTCGGTGCTTATTGAAGATCGGTTTGAGCAAAGCCTATGACTCAATCGACTGGG
Source organism: Humulus lupulus (assembly GCF_963169125.1). Taxonomy (NCBI): domain Eukaryota; kingdom Viridiplantae; phylum Streptophyta; class Magnoliopsida; order Rosales; family Cannabaceae; genus Humulus; species Humulus lupulus. The sequence continues at coordinate 116,375,481 of NC_084794.1, read as the reverse complement.
ACTTTCTTGAAAACTTGCTGAAAGCGTTAAATTTTCTTGATCGCTTCATAAGATGGATCATGATTTGTATGAGAGGTGCTTCTTATTGCCTTATGTTGAATGGTCACCTTCATGGTAACTTTCAAGGGGGCAAAGGTCTTCGCCAAGGCGATCCCATTTCTCCGTTACTGTTTGTTATAGTTATGGAGTACCTTACCAGATCCTTATTACAAGCAGCTCAAGGAAAAGGTTTCAAATTTCACCCTCTATGTAAATTAGTCTGTGCTTTGCTGATGATTTACTTATTGTGTGTAAAGCCAATACTAGCTCCATTCACATTATTCAGCAGTCATTAGAGGGATTTTCAGCTGCTTCAGGTTTGATTATTAATAAAAGCAAATCTAGAGCTTATTTTGGTGGGGTTTCATACCAAGAAAAATCTGGTTTGCTGAATATTCTTCAACTGAATGAAGGTGAGTTTCCCCTGACTTATCTTGGTCTGCCTTTGAGACCAACGAAGTGGAAGGCAATGGATTGTGACTTAATTTTAAAGAAGATTAGACAGAGACTTTGTGTTTGGGCTAGTAGGAACCTTTCCTATGCAGGGCAGGTTCAGTTGATCCAATCTGTTTTGTTGGGTATTAGGAACTACTGGATGAGCAGTTTTCTTCTTCCTCAGAGTGTTCTTAAGGAGATTGATCAACTTTGCAAAATTTTTCTTTGGGGAGGTAAAGGAAATAGGAGCAAGTTTCATCTTACTTCGAGGGAGCTGGTTTGCTGCCCTAAGAGTCATGGTGGGTTAGGTTTCAAGGAGGGGCCTATTTGGAACAGATTGTTATTATCTAAATTTATTTGGGCTATCTCTTCTAAGCAGGATTTGCTATGGGTAAAGTGGGTTAACTGCATTTACTTGAAGGGGTCTCAGATTTGGGATTACAAGTTGCACTCAGATGCCAGTTGGTACCCTGACCTATGATAACATAGTCGGTCTTAACACATCAAAAAGTGTTATGGTATGTTTTGATAACACATTTTCGGTGTTATTAAAAGCATTTTTTCTTGTAGTGTAAATGTTATGTTGGCATTGTGGTCCTCACAAATATTACCAAATCACTCAGTGTACAAACTTAGTTAGAATATTTTCATTCTCATCCATTCTATTACACAATTGTAATCTAGAATCTTCATGTATATTTTGTGTAATATAAATACAACAGTAGCAGTCTCAGCATTTCTTGAGCTGAGTTTTTAATTTCCATCACCCAAATATCCAAATTATTTCTTGGTATCAGAGCCTCTCTTAGCATGTGCCCTATGTCGACTCGTAGTGACCCTTCATATACCCCTGGGAGCACTGCTGCTACTAAATCTGTGGTGGATCACACTCCCAGCCACGATTCTCTGCCTCCCATCTCAGCTTCGTCTGCTTTTGTCCCTTCGATCCACAACACCCTTACCCAACCTTTTGCCCTTAAGTTGGACCACAATAACTTTTCCTTATGGAAAACCATGCTCCTTCACTACACCAAATATCTTTTTCCATAACACATGAATATAAGACTATTGGAAAAGTATTATAGAATGGAATGTTAAAAAGCAATAAAGTTAAAACTTAAAAACCAAATGAAAAAATGCGGCAACTTTTGAGAAAGCCCGCTAAAATGTAGTAAAGAAAGAAGTCTCGGTCGCTAACTTGATAATAGTCTTGGTCACTCATAGTGTTAAGCAAAAAAAAAAAGGGAAAGAAAGAAAGAAAGAAGAAGATGAGAAGAATACTCTCAAAGTCTTATCGTTCCCCTTTTCATTTCTAGGAGTCTCTCTCGACTCTAGCAATTCCATTATTTCTTTCTTGGAATCATTTTCATTGTTGTTTGGGTAAGTAATTTCTAAAAATTCTCTCTCCTTGTGTTTTATTTTCAAATGTTAGGGTTTTTCTTTCTTTAATTTATATCAACACATTTCAGGAATAGTATATCTATTTTGGCATTACAGATCTGCTTCTCTCCTTTGGTCATTTCTTGCTTCTCCCATAGTCTATGCTGTCACAGGCTTCCCACTTGTCTCTATGTCACTACCAATCACTTTGTTTCAAGGTATGTATCAATTCATTTTCTGCGTTGCTCTACCCTACTGTCAATCACTTTGGTGTCTCTATTGTTTTAAGATATTGGGCAACTAAGGTTCGCGATTTTAATTTTTTTTTTTTTTGTGATGGGGCTAATTTACATAAAAATCATCTGGGGAAATGAGTTTTTGAGATAGTTTATTAGTGTAAAGATTTAAAGACAAAAACTAAATGCTTCACGTGTTTGTTGTTTTGCTTTATATACAACCGACACAAATTGAGATACATATTAGAGAGAGAATATGTATATATATACAAATGATTGAATAAGTTGAATTAATTGGGATACATTTAAAACTTGTCCAAAATTTTAAGACTTCAAGATGACCATGGAAAGTTTCACTGCAATCATAGAAGTTGATTTAATTTGAATAAACACTATTGGCTATCATAAAAGTGAATTTTTTACCACTTGAGGAAGAGTGTTTATTTTATATGATTGTTTGCAAAGTTAGATGTAGTAGCATGTTATATGAATTTGTTTATATTATAGTAAAGAAAAAATTTGTACCCATATTTTTGAAACAGATGTTAATATGGTTGATAGTGAGAAAATGTATTTTCAACACTAAAGAACTTCATAGAATAGAGATCTGATTGAGCATGAATGTTCTATCAATCCTGAACTTGTTGCACAAATTCAAACCCAAAGTAATATTATTAGTAACCCACCGTTCAATTTTTTGTAAAATTGTAATTACTTTGTTCTTGAATTAAGAATTAGCTACAGTGGATATATGCTTTTATCTGATGTTCAATACTGAAATTTGTCTGAAAACCAATCAAGCTGCATAGCTAAGAGTCTTACATTCAATAAGAATGTTAAGTGTTCGATCATAGTCAGCTATCTTTGGCTGATTCGAGTTCTGATACAGTGCTGTAAATTGGCAAGTTATGATCAGTTTTTTAAGCAGATTTCTTAACGTGATTATATGCAGACTGAGACATGGACGCATACCCTTCTTTTTTCATTTCAATACCTTGGAGTCATCTATGGTCAATTAAGTTCAGCTCCTCTATATGTGTTTGGGACAGTTCATCGAAAAGAGTTTGTATCAGATGAGATAGCTTATGGCCTTTTTCCCTTTATTTTCTAGACTATGACCATCATTTCTTTGCTGAAATATGCCCTTTTAGTACTGAGAGATGATGATGATGGAGAAGGTAATTAATTGTGTTGCATTTAAGTAACTATTGAGAGATGTTCTGCTAGGATTGATTAACCTTTGGACAAATTCTTGTAGGTGGTACTTTTGCTTTGTACTCAATCTTATGCAGGCATGCCATAGTGGGTTTGCTCCCAAGTGACATAAGTGCAAAGGAAGTTATGCAGTATGAGGAAGAAAGTCCTTTTATGACCAAGGTTGAATCCAGGGCAAGAAGAGCCATTGCCAAACACAAAAGCAACCATTATCTGATGTTGTTCTTGGCTTTGTTCAGTGCCTGCATGGCAATTAGCGATGGAGTTCTTACTCCTTCTCTTTCTGGTTTGAGAGTCCTTATCATCTTGTCTTATTATTTCCAGCAGGAACATGCTTTGAGCTCTCCAGTTTGAATAATCATTCTCTTTTTCTATCCACCTTTCCAGTGTTATCAGCTTCAACAGGTTTTGGAAGAACATTGGCTTCAATCAAATGTAAGACAGCCTTAGTCTGAAATAGAAAGAAAGGAAGACATTCCATTCTGTTCAGAAGTCCTTTACACAACAATGTGTTTTTCAGTTCTTGACAGGTTTTTTTTCCTTGTAATTCCTACCAGTTTCACATTCAGAACATAGATAGGAGAGAATCTCAAAAGCTTTAAAAGAATGTGAGTTGTCATCTATCTGTATAGGATTTAAATTTAATACTTTCATTGGTTTCCTCTGACATTGATAGCATTCTTCATTTAATATTATTAGACAGATCTTACATTATGTGGGCCTTTTGACTAGTGATGGCAATCTATCTGCTTTTTTTGTTGTCTTTGTGGATTGTGTCATATTTACTACTGTTCATGGTCAGATACATACATGTAACAACCCCAAATTCGCTAATGAGGCTTAAGGGCCTTCATTAGTGTGCCAGGAGAGCATTAATGGATTGAATGTGATTTAAATGTGTAACTATATGATTAATAATGTTTGTATGATAATTGATGACAATATGTTATGTATATGTGATAAATGTGAGAACCACATTATTATGTGGGTAGGTTTGCAGAGCACGATTCAAGGCGATCCTAGGGCTAGTTAGCGGGGGGAAAGTCACAACAGGGCTTAACAGCTGACTTTGGATAAGTCAGGGGTATTTTAAGTATTGGGTAGTTATTTGGACTATCCGGTTATGAAAACAAATATATGGAGATATATTTGAGGATAGGAAGTCTAGGCGGGAATATTGGGGGATTATCCCATTTTGCCCTCGGGGACGGTTCCGGCACCCCGAGCCTTGGGATTAACTTAACAAATAAGATGAACTTAATGAAACCCTTAGAAGGAAAAGATAAACCAACTCTTTCTCAGCTCTACTCTCTACTCTCTCTCAAGGAAACACAAGGCAAAAAAGGAACAATGAAATCAAAGGGAAACAAGCTAGGAAATTTCTGAGAATTGAGCTGGATTTTGAGGCTTAGTTCAAGACTTGTTCAGGGGAACTAAATCAAGGTTAAGGTAAGGATTTAAACCATGTGATTTATGAAGTTTAACCTTGAGTTTCACCTGGCTATTGAGGATATTGTCCAATTGATGTTTAGGGTGGAACTTGAGCTGGAAACCATTGGGGATCAGCTGGGTTTTTGGTTAGAGGAAGGACACCATTAACAAGGCAAACTTAAATTTATGAATTGTTGGTTTGAGTTTGGGTTTTTGAGTGGTTAGTTTGAGTGGTTATGTTCTTAAAGTTTCAGTGATTAAGAGTGGGATTTCTATGAGTTTTGAGTTGAATTTTCTGTTGAATTGTGTGGCTTAAGTTGGTCTATAAGCTTTGGTAATGTTGGGTGTTGAAATAGGGGGCTTAGTGGTGGTTTTGGCTGAGGTTTTAAGCTTTTAAATGGTGGGTTTTCTGGGCTCGAAGGGAAGGGTCGCGGCTTTGTTCTAGAGCGCTGCGGCCATAGGATGAAGAAAAGCCAAAGAGGCTCGACCAAGGGTGTGCGCCGCGGCGCCGAAAGCAAGGGCCACGGCACGTCTCTTCGCTCAGGGTGGCCTTGGTTTTGTTTTGAGGCTAGGGCCACGGCTAAGCTTCAAGGGCCGCAACCCTTATTTGTGTACTTGAACTTTTGGGGATTTAAGGCATGGGAATGTGGTCTAGTATGCTCGGGATTGGTTTCACTACCGTGCTTGGTGGAATTCGGATTCCCGGGAGTTAGTTTTGTAATTGGAAACCTATATTTGAATATTAATGGAACCCTATACCTTGGTTGTGATTAGATGATAAAAGCTTAGGCTCGAGAGCGGATTGTGCTTGAGGAGTGTTGCTCATAATCTATAACCGTAAAGACTAAAGGTAAGAAAACTGCACCTGGTTGAATATATGTGACGGGACTAAGGGTTCCCTATTGTAAATGCTTGAAAAGATGGTATTAAGCCATGCAAGATAATTAGTGAACCAACGGCCTAAGGATGCCAAGGGTTACACTAGCGCACAGGGCGTAGCTCGCCCACTGGTAGCCGAGGACACCCATATATGCACTGAGCTCGGTTTAAGCGGGCCGGAGTCAGTGGGATAAACAGAGGGTGCGGCCTAAGTTGTCAGCCCTGATTATTATGTGATATAAGTGATATATGAGATTTATTTCATCTTGAATTTGTTGATATGTGCTGGATGTCTATTGTGGATTATTTAATGAGAGTACATGCTTAATGAATTAACTATCCGTTATCATTGATTGTGTTGTATATGATGTTTTCTTGCTGGGCCTTGGCTCACGGGTGCTACGTGGTGCAGGTAAAGGCAAGGGTAAGCTTGATCTACCTTGATTGGAGAGCTCTACGAGCAAAATGTACATAGACAGCTGCTCAGCCGCCACGGTTGAGGTTTAGACAGGGACGCGAGACCCAGAGATTGTCTATTTTGCCTTAGTATGGCTAACTTTTGTTTATGTATTTTTGGGAGTCTGTAAACCAACATTTAAACTCTGTTTCTTTTGGGATCCCGTGTATGTAACAGTTTAATTATATAAAATGAGTCTTTTGAGACCAAAACCTTTTAAGCCTAGCTCTTACATGTTTAATGACACGTTTTTAAAATAATGACTTGATTAGCAAGTCTTGCCCCTCTATAAGTACACAGTGTAGCGGTCTTTGCTATCCAGGGCATTACATACATCTGATTGTTTGGTACACTATAGTTATGTACTTCTGGTCTATAATGTTTAGTAGCAGATAGAAAATTGAAATTTATGACAGCTGTGAGAAATGCCTTAATAGTTTGTGTGCACAAGGCATAGACAGATTGTTTTATGTCTTTTGGTTTATTAGTTTGTGTGTGTCTGGAATAGATAAAATAAATCTTAAATCTAAATTTTGTGTATTTCCAGATGGCAGCAAGAACAACATAGTCCTAAGTTTTACAATGATTTTTTATACCAAACATGACACAAGACCATGATAAAATCACCCCAAATTTAACCATTTTTTTTAATTCCTCAATTGAGTACTACTTGTCATTCTTTCTCTATTTTTAAAACCCAAAGGCTCCTTTCTTCTTTTTAGCTTATGATGACTCTCTATATATAGTCTCTTAAAGCCTTGACAATGTATTATAGTGCTAACAGAAAGAGTCTATCATTTCCTTCATCATTGGTCAATGGTCTTTTATAAGTAGCTGATTTTTTTTAACAATGTTTGTTGTGTATTTCTTTTACTCGTATATGGATTTAAAAATATAAGTTTTTTTTACTAGTGGAATGTATTGTATAATGATTGACATAGTACAAGAAAGTTATGCAAATTTATTTGTTTACTTGTTACAATATGTATATATATCCACAAACAAACATGTACCTTCTCATCTTTGTTTTTTTTCTTATAAATAAGGAGAAGTAAGGGAAAGGTAAGGATTTAAGTTGGTCCAAAAGCTTGTTTGGTCCATTTCCATGAATGAATTTTTTTTTAATCCAATTTTGCTATGTTCTGTAGTATGATTCAATTTCAGTTTATCTTTCCTTAGAAAAGTGACTTGTTGAGACCATTAAGGAATGTTGTAGAAAATTTTGTATTATTACTATATTAATTTTTTTTGGTATGACATCACATAGCATTATTATTATATGACTTTGATTGTGAATTAAAACAATGAGGCTTTAGAACTTTTTTCTACGGTCCATCTTTTTAGCTTGGAGTTGAAATTGTAGTGAAAAAGTAAATAATAAAACAATCAGAACTAGCAATATAAAAATCGCTCTAACATACTTTATTATTATTTATTTGCTTGACCATATTGTTTGTGAAATTCCTTTAGTTTTGTCCCTGAAATAAGGTACCATGTCAACTTACATTTATTATGATTATGGAGCATTTGTTCCCAATTTGAGACTAATGCATTTGAGTTATATGCTTTCAGTTGCTCATATGGAAAAACTCCTATAATAATAACAAGATGTACTGGAATGGTGCATGAATCGTGTCTCTTCAATGTATGCTTTGAATTGTGCCATTAATGTTTTCATATATATACATATATATATTCTTCATATGTGTATTTCCTAAATGTTACAAATCAATAGAAAGTTAGAAGTTGTACTCATGACTATGCCTTTTCCTATTGAACTTTCTATTTTGTGAACTTTGAAGCTTGTTTTAGCCTTTAGTATACCAATAATACATGACTTATTTATGTGAAGATGAATCATATAATAGTTAAAGTTTGAAGTTAAATGGTACATATATGGTTCTTTTGCCTTTTTTTTTTCTTATAAAAAAAGAGTCAAAGATTTCATTAAGGTTTGCTAAGTAGATTAAGGGCATTTTTATTGTGTGTGTTTGTTAAGTAGAGCCATGCTAAACTTTGGCTCTGGCATGAGATTTTTTTTAATCCCAATTTTGCTCTGTTCTGCAGTATGTTTAATTTTAGTTTATCTTTCTTGAGAAAAGTGACTTGTCGAGGCTTTATTGTTTGTTGGGACTCGATTAGAGCATAAGCAACAAGAATATAAAATTATCTAACTATTAAATTTAGACTATAGATAAAAATATAAAATCATTATGCCTTAATAAATTCACTTTATACATTGCACATCAAAGACCAATAATTAAACTTTAAATTGATATTGTTTGTTAGACTGTATTAAGTTTTTTTTTCGTTATGTTGTCTTTCATCATATAGTGATTTTCATATTTTATGTGTTTTGTTTGTACATTTTAATGGGCCACTTAGCAAATCTAGGTCTCATGCATGTTACAAGTAATAGAAAAGCTTGGTCTTCTAAACAATTCTAAGTTTGAATTGTTAAGGATTTACTAGTACAATAGTCTTTCGTGATCATTTCCTTTTCAAGACTTAATCATTGGCTATAAATGACTCTTCAATTCCTCTGAAATAAGGTACCATGTAAACTTGCATTTATTATGGTTATGGAGCATTTATTCCCAATTTGGTCTCTCCTCGTGTAAGAGTTATCAATCTTTTTTATGTAATGAGATAAAAGGGTGCACTAGTATATAAATTCATCATGCAAGTTAGTTGAGAAAAGCTTATGTAAAGAAAAAAGAGAATAAAGTTGGTAGGCATGTTGGCTTTGACAGGAAAATAAATTCAGTCCAGAAAGGGCATTCAACATATGATAATTTGTGAAATTTGTTGGATGAAAATATTGATTTGTTACAAGCCACCATTTCTCTTTAAAAAATAAGATGGTAGGTAATAGCTTTGTATCCACAAACATGTCCTAAAACTTATATTCCAAGTTCACTATTACAATCTTAATTTTTGCAAATTTGGAGAAGTTATAAATTGATTTAGGATTAACTGGAGTAGTTCCGGAGATCCATGACTTTGCAGGAGAATGGGTACTGTCTCTCTCTCTCTCTCTCTCCCTCTTTCTCTCTCTGTTAAAACAAAGAATGTGCAATTTCACCTTGGCTAACTTGAAAAGTTTCCAACTCTGATGTGGGAGATTTGATCTTGTTTGTGTTGGGGAAACTGCCTTGATTTGTGTAGTCACTGAAGCTTTTTCTTTTTGGCATGTTCATTCTAGGTTGTAATATTTCGAGATGGAATATACTTGACCTTGAAAGAAGTTTTTGAGAGTCTGGATCTGAGGTATCATTTCATCTGCCTTTTAACTTGTACTCGTCTAATATATGTGAGTGTTCTGTTTTTGTTTGGACACTGTGTAACCTTTATTTCCATCTCCTTGGACATGGTATGACCTAAATGTTGACCTTTTGGATGTTCACGCAGACAATAAACACATTTCATCGTTTTGACAAGTTTAATCTCAAATACAATCCCTGTGGCCAAAGTTGGCTCATGGAGATTTTTCCTAAAGCAGGACAATCTTATTCAAGGTATGATCTTTATGTTTACTTTATAAAAAATGATAAGCCTGGATAAACTTTTTCCCCTTCTCTTTCTATTGGTTCTATGTTGAAATTACTTTCTTACCGAGAGCAAGAGGAATAGGACTACATAATAGTGTTTTTTTTATTCCTTAAATCTTTGTTTCATTTTGATAATACAGTTTGTTGTAGTACTTGCTTCTACTCGTTTTCTTTCTCTTCCCCATTTTTTTGGGATGTTCTTGCTTCCCGTAATAAAATTTGATCTTTCATCTTTTATATTCTTCTGATAATTGTTAGCACTTTAATTTTTATATGCTCATAGTATAGTATACATCAAAGGAAAGGCTTTACACAAATTTAGGCCCTGACTTGCATTTTCTGTTGCTATAGAACTCACTTTTTGTATATATATTTATATATTGGCTGAGATTTCTGAACATTCCATTTACTTTTGGTTCGAGTTATAGATCTATGATAAATAAAGTTATAAAGAGCCATCGATTATAAGAACAAATTTGAGTTTATAACCATTTCATATATATAGATGATTATATATCTAGGTAGGTCAGGTGTTAATTAGTTTTCCAGTATATAAATGCAGGAATTGATTCTTCTTCTAGTAGTGTGGGTAGTATTACCTCAGATGTCTCATCAGCTGCCAAGAAGAGTTGATTCCCAAACCTCTGAGGTTTTTGCCACTCTTTTTTACTTCCTACTTTCACTATTATACCTTTTGTTTCAAGATTTAGAGTCTTGAGATGCCTAAACTTATTATGAATCCCAATACCAAGAGTCTATGTATATATACATATCAGCATATTGATAGATATAACAATAAAAATAAGCTACTAATATTACCAACTATTCTTGATGGTGATACTTTGAGCTTTTCAGGTGAAACCAACAGAAATTCTCTTGAAGCCATGGTGAGTCCTTTGTATATTTATACTCATACATATTCCATTAATCTTCTTATTAATATAAACTAATATGTGTTAATATTTCTACACTTTGTCAGGTGAAGAGCACAAGAAAAGAATAATTACAATGGGGTGAGTGTCAGAGCAGCTTCATTAGCTCAATGTTCTTAATTACTTGAAAACCATTTAAAACACAATCTGTTTGTGTTCTTGCTTATACATATATATATAAAGCTGGACTGGCTGGTGGAGTGTATTCAGGTCTCACCTATGGACTGGCCGAAGCTCGAGGAGCTCATGATTGGGTAAGACAGACCACTTTATTTTTAGCTACCAAAAAATTAGTAGGTAAATGTTTTTTCTTTGCTACCAAAATAAAATGGTAATGCTCAAAATAATACATAAAGTTTTCAATTATATATTTAGGCACAAATAGATTTAGCTACCAAAAGAAAATTGAGACGTGAGATGTGCTTCAGAACTAAAAAGTAAGTTTTTATTTTTTATAATACAGTATCATAATTTCATATTTTTGTCTAGGAAAGTTATTGTATTATATGTACTTCATTGTTTTGATTTATTTTTTATTAGAGTAGTTGGCTATATTTGGAAATGTGGTCAGATGCATATCCATGTCTGCTTTGCTTGGGAGAGGACATACTTTTTCTTTTCCTTGCATGCAGTAGTTATTTATTTAGTTTTTGATATGTGTTAGGTGTCAAAATTTAGACAGGAGTAAATTAGTTTAATCTTGTTATCTGCATGATTGTTCTTTCTGGTAAAGAAAGGTTGGTTGTTTGGTAAACTGCATCTACTAATGATTCCTGACCGTGCAGATCAAACTTTCAGTTCATTTGGCACTAGGAAGAGTGGGCTTATGTTTTAGACCTCCCAATTGGTAAGAATCATGTTGAAGTCACACTACAAAAGAAGAGTGTTTTATTTCTTCTTTTTTTCTTTTTTATTTCTTTCCGTGGTATCATGATCCAAGTTAAAATTTCTATAATTTTGCACCCATAACCTCAATTTGAGATATTACTTTGTTGTGATATGACTTATGTGCATTAAAATACATCTCACTTATCAATGGAAGCAAACCACTCAAAAATTTCCTTTTGGAACATTGTATGCGGTGTCCTCTCTTGGAAATAATTTCCATAGCATTTTTCTTGAAGTAATTTGTGATGCTAGATAATAACAATAACATATTTCTTTGTTTATTTTGCAGATGTGACAAGCAAAACAGAAAAGGATACTTAATTTTGAAGGCTTTGTGTTGGGCAGTTGTCGAATATTTTGTGCTAAAAGTAGTAACTTTTCAATATGTTGAATATTTAAGACTACTTGAATACTTAAAGAACATTTTGTTGTTGATGACAGTGTTGAATGTTTTAAACTAATTTGTGGATTGTTAATACAATGTTGAATGTTTTTACTTTTTGTTATTTGAAAATCGAGTTCATTCGATGATGCTCGTATATATTAGAAAGCTAATTTTAATTATATAAATAAAAAATAAAAATATAATAGAATAAATTAGTGTTATATAAATGAATATATAATGAGAAATTAAACTTATCTAAATATTAAAATAATACGAAAAATGTGTTATAATATCTATTGCAATAACACATTTTATAAGTAAAGAATTTTGTTATGCAAATTTCATTATATAACACAAAGAATGTGTTATACTAAAGTGTAGTATAACACAAATTTATAAGTATTGAAATGTGTTATATAATCGACTATAAATAATATAATTAAACACTTATCTATTTATTAAAATAACATAGAAAGTGTGTTATCGTTGACAGTATAATAACACATCTGTATAACAATGATAAAGTGTTATGTAAAGTACCCTGACCTACGATAACATAGTCGGTCTTAACACATCAAAAAGTGTTATGGTATGTTTTGATAACACATTTTTGGTGTTATTAAAACCATTTTTTCTTCTAGTGCTTGCTATTGTTCATGGCCATCGTTTGGATGGTATTCTTCTTGGCACCAAGCTTCGACCCACCAAGTTCCTCTCCTTGTTTGCTGGTGGGTCCGATGGTGTTCCTCAGCCTAATCTGGAGTTTGAGCAGTAGTTCGTATCCGATCAACTTCTTCTGGGCTGGTTATACAGCTCTATGACTGAAGGTGTTGCTATGGAGGTCATGGGTTCTGCATCCCCCGTTGCATTATAGCATGCTCTTGAATTGCTCTATGGTTCATATTCAAAGTCTAAGATGGAATAATATCAAACAAAGATTCAAACTACTCGCAAAGGCGCTTCCACCATGGCAGACTATCTTCGGCAGAGGTGTTAATGGGTTGATGTTCTTTCCCTTGCTGGGGATCCTTAACCTGAATGTCATTTGATTGTAAATGTCCTCTCTGGTCTAGACACTGAGTATCTTCCCATTGTTGTTTTTTTTTAGGCTCATTCCTCTACTTCTTGGGTCGAATTGCAGGACCTTCTTCTTAGCTTTGACAGCAAAATGGAATGGCTCCACTCCATTTCTTGGTCCTCTAATCCTTTGAATGGCTCTTCCTCTCCTCTTGTTCATGTTGCCACCATGAAGCCCAGCTCTAGTCGCGGTTCCTCTTCTAGTTGCGATTCGCATAATTTTTCTCGTGGTGGTGGCCGCTCCCGTGGTCGTGGTGATCGAAGGGAATCAAAGTCTACCTGCCAAGTGTGTGTGTGAGATTTGGTCTTTCTGCTGCCTACTGCTATAATCTTTATGATGAGAATTTTACGGGTTCTTCTCCCTGTGGCTCGACATATTCTAAAAAAAGGTCTCAAAGTGGTGCCTCTATTTTTGTTGCTACCCCAGAGATGGTTGGTGATGATACTTGGTACGTCGATAGTGGTGTGAGCAACCACATCACTAGTGATTCCAATTGTATGACTCAAAAGGCTGAGTACAATGGTAAGGAATTTTTGATAGTGGGAAATGGTAATCAGTTAGAAATTACTCATGTTGGTAATGGTTCATTATTTATTTCTACTGAATCTCCTTCGTGTTTAAAAGACCTATTGCATGTGCCTTCCATTACCAAAAACCTTATTAGCATTTCTAAACTCACCATGGATAATAATGCCTTTGTTGAATTTTTTCCCACTTGCTATTTTGTGAAGGACTTAACAACACAAAGGGTGGTTTTGCAAGGGAAGCTTAGAGATGGGCTGTATCAACTTGAGGATACTGTCACTACTTCTACATCTTCATTACAACCAACATCTTCCTTTCCCAGTTGTAGCTCATCTTCCAACAATTTCAAGTGTCTGTCTAATGTAATGTCAAATGAAAGCCAGCATGTTGCTGAGCACTCTTTAGTTTCCATTAAGGATAAGTGGCAAATGCGTCTAGGCCACCCATCCATTCGTGTTCTACACAGTGTGTTGAGTCTTGTTGATGTAACATTTCTTAAAAATGAAAAGGAACATTTCTATGAAGCTTGTCAATTTGGAAAATTGCATGTTCTACCTTTTCCTTTAAGTTGTACCCATGTAAAGAATCCTCTGGACCTAATCCATACTGATGTATGGGGTCCGACCCCTGTTATGTCAAATACCAATTTTCAGTTTTACATACATTTTTTTTATGATCATAGTCGCTTTACTTGGATTTATCCACTTAAAGCAAATATATGATGCTCTTGGAGTGTTTATCTAGTTCAAAAATTCGGTTGAGAACCAATTTGAAAGAAAAATCAATTCACTCCAAACGGATTGGGGTGGTGAGTTTCAATCCTTTACTTGTTGTGTCATAAATAATGGCATATCCTTTCGTCACTCATGTCCTCATACTTTTGCGCAAAATGGAAGAGTAGAAATGAAGCATAGACATATTGTGGAAATGGGCTTAACTCTTTTCGCACAAGCTCATATGCCTTTGAAGTACTGGTGGGAGTCTTTTCAAACTGCTGTATACCTCATAAATAGACTTCCTATTGCTGTGTTACATAATTGGTCCCCTTTTGAAGTCATCTTTGGTAGAAAACCTGATTATAAGTTTTTTTAAAAGTATTTGGTGCAGCTTGTTATCCTTTTCTTCGAACTTATCAGTCTCACAAATTCCAATATCATTCCATTAAGTGTGCGAATCTTGGCTACAATGAAGTTCACAAGGGATACAAGTGTCTTAGTACCACATGTCGGCTGTATATATCTAGGAACATCATCTTCAATGAAGATGATTTTCCCTTCAAATCTGGTTTTCTAAATACTTATGTTTCTTAACAATTGATCACTATAGAAGTTCCCTCAGGCTCAACTTGTATCAATCCTCCAACCTCTTCCAAAAATCCTCAATCACCTTCCTCTAATGACACACCTCAGGGTTATCATGCTCCATCAGATACTTCTCCTGGAGGTTCATCCTCACCTCAGTCCTCTTTAGAACATACACGAGCAACACCACCATCTCATTCTTCACCATGCATATCATCTTTTGAGCATAGTCCACACTCCACATCAGAATACTCTGAAGAAAGCATTGCAGCTCAGTCTCCTCATTTGAGACACAGAATTATTGGCTCCTTGGCACCTACACATCCCATGAGCATGCATATTTAAACCCAAGGTATATATAGGTGCAGCCAAGTGGACTTATTCTGATGAGGAACCAACTTCAGTAGATGAGGCTCTCAAACATGATTGCTGGAGATAGGCTATGCAGGAGGAGATATCTGCACTACAGAAAAATGGCACATGGATTCTAGTGCCCAAAGAACCAAGGATGAATGTTGTGGGCAACAAATGGGTTTTCAAAGTGAAAAGAAATTCAGATGGCTCTTTTCAATGCTTTAAGGCACGATTAGTGGCGAAAGGTTTCACTCAATGAATGGGTCTTGATTTCAGTGAGACATTTAGTCCTATCATTAAAGCCTCCATGGTGCAAATTGTACTTACTATTGCGGTAGCAAAATCATGGGACATTCGGCAGCTGGATATTAATAATGCATTCCTAAATAGGCAACTTGAAGAAGAGATGTTTATGTGTCAACCACCTCGTTTTGAAGATCAAAACAAGTCAAACATTGTGTGCAAGCTTACCAAGTCTTTGTATGGACTAAAACAAGCCCCGATGGCCTGGTTTGATAGGTTGAAAGCAACTATACTCAGCTGGAATTTTCAAAACTCTAAGGCTGATTCTTCCTATTCTTCTACAAAACCCCTATAGTTATTATCATGGTGCTAATTTACATGGATGATATTATTGTGACAATAAACAACACTCTGTTACTCAAGCAATTTATATCAAAACTGAACACCAAATTTGTTCTCAAGGATTTAGGACCTTTGCATTTCTTTTTGGGCATTGAGGTTCATAGAGATGAGTCAGGCCTCTATGTGAATCAAGGGAAATATGTAAAGGAGCTACTGTTAAGAATAGGAATGCTACATTTTAAGCCTTTCCCAACACCAATGACAGCTGGAAAGTTACTATCTAAATCTGATGGAGAGTCTCTTCAAAATCCCAGAGTATCGAAGCATCATAGGCAGACAGCAGTACTTAACTCATACAAAACCTGATTTAAGTTTTGCTGTAAACAAACTTAGTCAATTTCTTCAAGCTCCTATCTCACCCTGTTAGAGTGCAGCAAAATGGGTTCTTCGCTATCTCAAAGGGACGATAAATCATGGTTTGCACATTAAATTTGCTAATCGTTTATCTCTCACATGAACCCGCATGCTGATTTGGCCGACTGTCCCGATGACAGAAGTGTGGCAGGGTATTGTGTGTATTTAGGTGATACTCTTGTGTCTTGGTCATCCAAAAAGCAAGTTGTTGTTTCACACCCAAGCACTAAGTCAGAGTATCGAGCACTTGCTCATGATTCATTTGAGATATCTTGGATTACATCCTCATTAAATGAATTCGGATCCTCTGCTAAGTCCTTCTCTTACTTGGTGTGATAATCAGAGTGCAAGTGCCCTTGCTGCAAATCCTGTATTATGCCAGGACTAAACATATTGAATTAGATATTCATTTTGTGTGTGACAAAGTGTTGCAGAAGTCACTAGAAGTGAGATATGTACCATCTTATGACCAGATTGCAGAGTATTTTACAATGAGCCTCACAAATGACACATTACAATTTCTAAGTGACAAACTTGGTGTAGTTGAAACACCACAAAGTTTGAGAAGGGCTGTTAAGAAATGAAATCTTACTAATAGTTTTTTATTCTGTTGTAAATAGAGGGTAAATGTCATGTTGGTAGTGTGGTCTTCACAAAGATTACCAAATCATTGAGTGTACAAAATTAGTTAAAATATTCTCATTCTTATCCATTCTGTTACACAATTGTAATCTAGAATCCTCATGTATGTTTCGAGTAATATAAAACAGCAGTAGCAGTCTCAACATTTATTAAGCTGAGTTTTTAATTTACTCACTACATAGAATCACTGTCAGAGATTGATCCAACCACAATGAATTACCTTATATCTCTTTTCGCTGACTCTCACCGCCATTTGTTGAGGTTCACTTTCTCATTAATGTTTGTGGGACGTATTTAGCATACTAGATACATGTAATGTGCAATACACGTTTGTTTAGTTTTATTTATAGAATTTATTAATTATTTTTATTAAATAAATAAACAATATTATGTATAAAATAATTGCATAAACATATTAAATGAATAATTAAACCAAAATATTATTTATGATTAATTAATATATATAATATGATAACGTTTTTAAACATAAATGATAATTTTTTTTAATAAAAATTAAGATTTTGTATTATATATTATTATCATAATAATATTTTATAACATTTAAATTTATATTATAATATTTGAATTTATATTAATATAATTAATAAATATTTATTTTTAATTAGTTTTAAAGGTATATTTCATTAAATATATAGAATATTTCATTAAAGTTAATAAACAAATTGTTAAAACCAAGAATTTCCGTTATTTACACACTTTTTATATAGACGAGATAACAAACATAATTGCATTATGTTTTGGGCTTCTAAATTTTTTTGGACTTTCTATTTTTTGGGTTAATACTAGTTTTGACCTTTATATAATTATATTGTTTGTTTAATTCTTTTATTATGTGAGAAAAACAAAAGAAGAAAAATATAAAATAGAAAGAAAAAAATAAAAGAGCAAAAAAAAAAAACGAAAGAGTTAAAAAAAATGAGTCGTACTATGTGAGCAATCCTCAACTTCGATCATAACTACAAATAATGGTGGTAAGATTTTTCGTACTTCTCCATCTGTTTCTAGTAGAACATGGATAATTAATCCTGGTGCAACATATCATATGAAAATTGATTCCAGCCAAGTCTCCACATTTCAATCCTTGTCACAAAAATTCATTTCCACTGCCAATGTTAATTCTACTCCTGTTGTTGGAGAAGGATCCTTAAGTCTCAGTAATACTCTATATTTAGACTTTGTGTTAGTAGTTCCGTTCTTATATTATAATCTTTTGTCCATTCCTCAAATAACAAAATCTCTATCTTGTGTTGTCATCTTTTGGCATGATCATTGTATGTTTAAAAATATATGAACTCAACAAACGATTGGTTATGGTGCAAGATGAGGAAATCTGTACTACTTAGAATATTTAGTGGAAGAAACTTTAGATAAAGCAAATGAGGCATTGATTATTGAAGGTGAACGCAATAAATCTGAAATTTTGTTATGGCATCGATGACTAGGACATGCTTCATTCAGTTTTCTAAAGAAACTATTTCCAAGTTTATTGTCCCAACTAGATGTTTCAAGTTTTGAATGCGAGGCTTGTGAATTGGCCAAGAGTCGAGGAAATTCATTTCCATTACTCTTGCATAAAAGTTCCACCCCTTTTATGGTCTTACATTCTGATGTTTGGGGACCATCTAAAATTCCTTCCTTGGGAGGATCGCGTTGGTTTGTTACTTTCATTGATGATTGTACCCGAATGACTTGGGTATGCTTGATGAAATCCAAAGGTGAAGTGAACTTGCTATTCCAACGATTTCACAAAATGTTTCATATTCTATACAATTCTCACGTTAAGGTTCTCCGTAGTGACAATGGTGGCAAATATCATAGCTCGAAACTAAAGCAGTTTTTGGAAGCACATGGTCTTGTTTACCAAACTAGTTGTTCAAATACACCTCAATAGAATGGTGTGGCTCAACACAAGAATCGTCGCTTGTTAAATGTTGTCCGTGCTTCATTAATAGATGCTCATATTTCCTTATCCTTGTGGGCTAAAGCACTAACTTCTGCTACATATCTAATTAATCATGTTCCCTCTAGTTCTGTCAACTTTCAAACACCATTCCAAGCACTTACAAATACAATTCTGTCACCCACCATCTCAAATTTGCCTCCTTGTGTATTTTGTTGTGTGGCATTTGTTCATCTCAATAAACATCAATGAAATAAGTTGACTCCTCTAGCGTTAAAATGTGTTTTCCTTGGATATGTTGCTCATAAAAAAGGATATTAATGTTACCATCCTTCTACACTATAAATGTTTGTCACTGCTGATGCCATCTTCCATGAAGATAAAATGTACTTTCGTGAGTCTAAAATTCAGGGGGAGTATGAGAAGTAAATTGAGACTCTTAATTATGATTTAATCATTATCAAAGAAGTTCTTGATACTACTAATACGACAAACTTGGATACGAGTGGTGTAAACTTGGATTCTAGTGGTGATAGATCACAAACTGAAGAAGATAATCAAGAAATGTGTGAGTTAAATACAAGTGGTACAAATTTGGATGAGTATCCCGGAACAGAAGATAACAATTAATATGAGTCAAAATTTCTCCTCCCACACACTCTTGATACAACAGATCAATCGTTTGCTAATTAGGATGATCTTTACCAAGTGTCTGAGTCATTCAGAAAACAATTACCACCACGTCTCATCCGAGGTATTCCTAAACCTACATATGAACCTTAGTTGTCCTGTAAATTCAAATATCCTATGAGTCACTATGTGTCAAACCATCAATTATATGAATCAAATTTGTGATTTGTAAATCAATTGTATGCTATATCTATTCCTAACAGTGTGCAAGAGGCATTGATTGATCCCATATGGAAAGATGCTATGAATGAAGAAATGAAATCTCTACTGAAAAATAAAACATGGAAGCTTGTTGATCTACCACCAGGAAAGAAATTAGTTGGGTGCCGATGGATTTAAACAATTAAATACAAGTAAGGTGGGATGATAGAATGCTTCAAAGAAAGATTTGTCGCAACAGAGTACACTCAGACATATGGGATTGATTATACAAAGACATTTTCACCTGTAGCCAAGATCAATATTGTTTGAGTTTTATTGTCTTTGGTAGCAAACCTATATTGGCCATTGCAACAATTTGATGTGAAGAATGATTTTCTACATGGGGAGCTATCTGAAGAAGTGTATATGGTTTTTCCATAGGAAGCGTGATGCTGGAGAAGAATAATAAACAAGGTTTACATATTGAAGAGACCATTGTACAAATTTAAGCAATCTCCGAAACGTTGGTTCGATAGATTCACAAAAGCCATGAAAATAGTTGGCTATCAATAGAGCAACTCAGATACACATTATTTATGAAGAAACATACCCATAAAGTTACTGCACTCATAGTTTATGTAGTTGACATGATAGTGACAGGAAATGATTCAAACGAAAGGACGACTTTACAAGAATACTTGTCTAGAGAGTTTGAAATGAAAGATGTAGGTTCCTTGAAGTAATTTCTTAGAATAGAAATGTAACGCCCTGGATAACCAAGAATGTTACACTGTGTGTTTATAAAAGTGCTAGACTTGCTAATCAAGTCATTTAATTAAAATGTGTTACTGAAACTATAGTGGAACTAGGGTTAAAAGATTTTTGTCTTAAAAGTCACATTTCTTATAAATAAACACTTTCTGTTTACACGGGATCCCAAAAATAATAGGATTAAAACCATTTACAAAAGATTCAGGATTTAAATACAGTATTAGCCATACTAAGGCAAAATAGACAGTTAAGCAATCCCTATCCTGATCCACTCCTCGGCCAAGGCGACCGAACAGCTGACTATGTACATTCAGCCCCGTAGCTCTCCACCTCAGGATTGGTCCAACTTGCCTTTGTCTTTACCTGGACCACGTAGCACCCGTGAGCCAAGGCCTAGCAAGAAAACACAATAACAGAGCATAAGCAATCAAAAAATAATCCAATATCTCATATCACATAAGCATGTTCTCAACCGTATAAGCATTCATGATAAACAAGTATTCAGCATACTAAACATATCAACTCATATCAATCACCAATTTACAAATGATAATTAGGGTTAGCGCCCTTAAGCCGCACCCTCTGTTTATCCCACTGACTCCAGCCCGCTTAAACCGAGCTTAGTGAATATTAAGCTGTCCTCGGCTACCAGTGGCCAAGCCGCGCCCTCTGCGCAAATATTGTATACGACACCCTTAGGCCGTTTATCACATGTCCCATGGCGTAATACCATATATGACATTATACAGATATCGGGAGCACTTAGTCCTATCTCAAACATATATCCGGGTGCAGTTTTCTTACCTTTAGATTTGCTAGCTTTGTTCACTTAGATCCTTGAGCACGATCCCTCTCGAGCCCTAGCGTACACCTAGTCACAGCCATAGATCAGAATCATCACCAAACCTCAAGTCCAAAACCTAACCTCGGGACCAATCCCGAGCCCTCGAGAAGCCCCAATTCCACCAAATAGGGTGGTGGAATCGAACCCCGAACCCCCGGGCAAAAACCCTTGAAAATAACTCAAAAACCCTTTTCTGGAAACAGGGTAGCGCTACAACGCTCTAAGGAGGGCGCTACAACACTACAAACAGAGCCAAAAGTCTTCCTAGGAAAAATGGCCTAGCGCTACAGCGCCCTAGCGCTGTAGCGCTAGTCACGTACAACCAATGCTGCACTTTTTCTTCCTACGATTTCCCCGAGCCAACCCTTACCAAAACTTTTCCAATCTTCAACCAAAATTAAAAACAAGCTTATCAACATACTCCACTCATCCCAAGCATCCCAAATACACATAACCCAACCACATGCATCCCTAAACATAGAATTCACCATAGTTGAACCTAGAGTTCAAAAACTCAGCCAACCAACAAAACTTTAGAATTCAAGTACCCAAGCTCAAAGTTTCTTACCTTTAATTGGAAAGTTGATCTTAGGATATCCTCTACTCTTCCTTGGCTTCCTCCTCCTCAAACCCTTGGCTTGAATTCCCTAGAATTCCCATCAAATTCTGCTTAGATATCAAAGTTCAACAACAAAGCCAGAAAGTGAAGAAAACCTCAAAGTCTTACCTCCACTGAATGAATTTCCCTGCCAATTCCTCAAGCTTAACTCAGAAACCTAGTTTCTCAGCTTGACCTAGCTCTCCTCTGAACTTTGCTCCAAGAAACCTCAAGAAAATGGTGGAGAAGAGCCTAAACTGACCTTGCTTTTCTTTCCTTTCTTTCTCTTTCTTTTCTTTCCTTTTCTTTCCTTCAAACTTCAATTTCCTTCTACAAACTCCACTAAGCATAAAGCCTCATTTATGACTAGCCTTTATAAGCCAAATGACCACAATACCCTCCCTTAAATCCTATGTCTTTTAATCCACCTAGGGGCATTTTGGTCATTTTACCCAATTCCCGCTGATTCCTCGAGTGTCTCTAATATTTATTGCTTACTTCACAATACTTAAATAATCCCCAAGTATATTCCTCGATGTCAAAATAGACCCCAATATATTCTCTAAATTCCATAAATACCCCCAGGCTCGCCCCGAGCTGGTTATAAATCCCTGCCGTGACTTTTTCGCTAAACCGCTCACTAGGATCGTCTTGAGTCACAGATCACAAATATATCCACATAATAATGTGGTCTCAACAATTATCACATATATATACAGTTATGCCCTCAACGGGCCAAAATTACGATTATGCTCTTCTAACCTAATCAGGGCCTACATGCATACTAATACACATAGTCATGCATCTCAGATATTCAAATAGTCATATAACATACTTTAAATCATTAAATCACATATATTCCAATTATGCCCTCCCGGCACACTAATCAAGGCCCTTAAGCCTTATTAGTAAATTTGGGTCGTTAGAAGAAATGCCACGATCAAGCAAAGGCATTTTCTTATCCCAAAGAAAATATGATTTAGACCTACTCATGAATTTGGTAAGTCAACTTGTTAGCTAGCTGATACACCAATTAAAGAAGGCTTGAAGTTACATGTTCAAGTTGATCAAGTTCTAGCTGACAAAGGGAAATATCAGAGACTTGTTGGAAGATTAATGTACATAGTGTTGTGATTGGTTAAAGACATGGTAAAATTGGTGAGGCACGAAGAGGTGGAAAAGTCATAACGATTTCACAAAAGTCAACATGTGAGACTTGAATTTCAATGTAGGCATTTATAAATCATCTTTTTGGGACCAAAATGTTTCGTTGGAGTAAATGCGAGTCCCAAAAGTTTGTGGGCATTTGGGGACGTTTTGAGAAAAATTTTGGAGCATCAAAATAGAGGCGTTGACGATAGGTTCCCTCTAGGAGGTGACGCCTTGCACAGCCAAAATATTATATACTACGCAACACGTCCCCTGGTGCTAGGTGATGCGTTGCTTGGGCCATCGATAGGTGTCCGTACAGTGACGTGTTTTGGCTCCAGAATTCAAATAAAAATGCTATGATTTCATTGGTTAGGTCTAATAAGGTTCCTATAATAGTTACATGGTTTATTTGAGTTAGTTAGTGACTTTATCACTCAGCTATCTATTTCTCTAAAAGGAACTCTCTCTCTTTCTCTAGCTTTCAAGATTATTAGTTTTCTCTAAGATCTTCATCAAGAAAGCTTGACTTGTATGAAGGATCAAGGCTTGTGAATCCCAATCTCATTCAATTGTAGTAGCTTCAACCAAGTCCAAGGAGAAGGCTAGGAATAGAGAATTTTGGACAACATATCTACATTTGTGTCAAGCCTTGCAACATTTATGTTTCACATAAAATCATATATTTATGATTTTGTGTTTGAATGTTGTTCTTCAGGAAAGGTCCACTGCACACTTTGATTCTTTTGTGTTTATGTAATTTGTGATTATATACCTATAGAGTTAGATTACTTGTTCTTTATGCTTTGAGTTTTAATACAAAACCAAGGTTCATTAAGCCTAATCTACAACAATAAAAAATCCCTATCTATTAACTTTTGTTTTGTTTCAAAGTTTTTCTATCTCTAAGGCTAGATAGGTTTGGTGGCTCAAATTTTGTAAGATGGCAAGACAAGATCAATTTCCTCACAACTTTGAAGGTGCACTACTTTCTTAACAAAGATTTGAAGACTTTGGAGCACCCAAAGGATAATGATTCTCAAGATGTGATCAAAGAAAGAAAGAAAAGGGAAGAGGATGAACTCATTTGTAGAGGGCACATACTCAATGCTTTATCGGATGTCTCTATGATATCTACACAAACACTACATCGGCAAAGGAGATATGGGAAGCTCTTGAGAAGAAATACAAAACCGAAGAATAAGATGCCAAGAAATTCCTTATCATTCAATACATGGAATTGAAATTTTTTGATCTTAAACCCTTAATCCCTAAGTAAATGAACTTCAAGTTATTGTGAATAATTTATCTACTCTTAAGATAACATTGCCAGTACCCTTCATTTTGGGAGGGATTATAACTAAACTACCTCCATCTTTGAGAAGCTATTGAAAGAAGATCCTCCATAAGAATGAAGTGATATCTTTGGAAGAGATCTTGAAGCACCTAAGGATGGAAGTTGAGTCTTGTTCTAGAGACAAGTGCATGGAAGAGTCCAATGTTTGGACATCCAAGGCTAACGCTGTAGAGAAACCCTCTCAATCCAAAGGGAAGACTCGAAAGAAGCTCCAATCAAAGTAGGGTACTCATCTATCCCCAAGAAAGAATAAAGGGAAAATTCAAGGGTGTGAGAGAGGCTCTTGTTTTGTTTGTGGCAACAGTGACCACATGGCTAGAGAATGCAAGTATTATAAGCCCCATAACCATGGATCCAAGGTCAACACAACTGTTGAGGAGTTGGTTGAAACCTCGAGTGAGGTGAATGCCATCCAAGGAAAATTGCAATGATGGTGGTATGACACTTGTGCCACAATTCATGTTACTTATGATAGAGAGATCTTCAAATCATTTAAGGAGTCATAGGATGGGCATGAGATCTAAATGAAAAATAAGCATAAGTCCAAGGTGTTGGGGAATGTTGATTTTTATTTCACATTAAAAAAAAAGGTTTTATATACCAATGTGTTGTATGATTCAGATATGAGTAGGAATCTTGTGAGTGAGAATTTGTTGGAAAAACCGAGCATCAAAATGATGTTTGAGTCTGACAAGCTAATTCTATCCAAAAGAAACTACTTTGTGGGGATAGGATATTTGTGCGATTGCATGATTAAATTGTGTAACAAAGGCAATGGTTTTGATAATAATGCATGCTCATCTTCCTTTTATGTGCTTGGTTTTGATTCTATTATTTTGTGGCACAATAGACTTTCTCATATAGGATATAGTACAATTAAAAGAGTTATCAAATGTGGTTTAATTGTATGAAATGGTGTTGAGCATGATAAGTGTAGATTATGTGTTAAATCTAAGATGGTAAAGAAAAAATTTCCACGTGCTGAAAGGAAAACTAATTTGTTAGATTTGATATATAGTCATTTATGTGAATTGAATGGAATAATTACTAGAGGTGGACATAGGTATTGTATTACCTTTATTGATGATTGTTCTAGATTCACGTATGTGTACATGCTTAAGAATAAGGATAAGGCATTTAACGTGTTTAAAATCTATAAAGCCGAAGTTGAAAATCAATTGGAAAAGAAAATAAAAGTGATTAGAAGTAATACGGGTGATAAATAAATTTCCAATTAATTCAATGTGTTTTCTATGATGCATGATATAATAATGTACAACCCCTTATACTCCCCAACAAAATGGAATAGTGGAAAGGAAAAATAGAACATATGTTGAAATGATAAATGATATGTTATTACATGCAAATTTGAGTTTTATGGGGAGAAGCCTTGCTTAACCCTTGTCATATTATAAATCGGTTCCTCTAAAAAGAATCAAATTTCACCATATGATATATGGAAAGGAAAGAGGCCAAACCTAAGGTTTCTCAAAGTGTGTGGGTGGCTTGCTTATTGCAAGAGCACAGAGCCTAAACGGACCAAGTTGTGTCCAAGGGCCATCAAATGTGTATTTGTAGGCTATGCCTCAAATAGAAAGGCCTATAGGCTATTAGACTTGGAGTCTAATGTGATAATTGAATCAAGAGCAGTTAAGTTCTTTGAGAGTTTATTGTATATTGACAATAAGCCTCAGGAATCGATCTCATTAGAAGGAACTCAAGAGGAGATACCTTCAACGGTTGTAAAGCAACCGATATTGCCTAGAAGAAGCCAAAGGCATAAAGAGAATGGATCACAAAATGAAACCTCTCAAGTGGAGACTCTTTAGCTAGTAGAGGAAAACCACAAAGGAGTTTCTTGGAAGTATCCTATGGTACTTCAATTGTAGGATGATCCTAATAACTTTTGGAAAGACACAATAAATGATTAGATGAATTCAATTATGCCTAACCACACTTGGGAGATTATTGATCTACCACAAGGATCAAAGCCAATAGTTTTCAAGTGTGTATTTTGAAGAAAATACAACACTAAGGAGACCATTCAAGCCTATAAGGCAAGAACGGTGGCCAAAGGGTTTAGACAAAAGGAGGACATAAATTATATTGATACATATGCACATGTAGCAAAGACAACTTCTATAAGATTGTTGTTTTCCTTATCATCAATACAAAATCCATAATCCATATGTTAATTAAAGGGATGTTAAAATGGCTTTCCTAAATGGTAATCTCAATGAGGAGGTGTACATGGAACAACCAAAAGGGTTTGTTCTAAGGGTAAATGAACACTAGATGTCTAAGCTTGTTAAATCATTACATGGTTTGAACAAAGCACCAAAACAATGGCACGGGAAGTTTGATGAGGCCATTGTTTTAGATGGGTTTAGACACAATAGTGCGGACAAATGCTTATGCTCTAAGACTTGTGATGACTATGTCATCTTTGTGTGTCTATATGTTTATATGTTGATATTAAGTAATGACATTAAAGGCATAATAGAAACGAAGATTTTTTGTAACGTCCCAAATTACCTAATAAGGCTTAGGGCCTTGATTAGGGGTCCAAGATGGCAAATTATAGAAATTATGTGATATATATGTGTATCATTTTATGATTATGTGAGCCCATTTCTTATTAGAAGGGAAATTTTTGTAATTTGGCCATTATGGGTATATTTGGCATATATGTGATATATGTGTGGGACCACATCATTATGTGAATACATTGGGTTACTCGTGTAGCATACCAAATTTCTTTTTTTATTCATTTTTTACTTTGTTTTATTTAATTGTTAAGTGTCACGAATTATTTTATATTGTTAGAATTGTTTGGTAGAAGTTGTGTGAATTTAATTGTTAATTGTTTTATTTATTTATTAATTCAATTTGTGAATATTATGAGTTTTGATTGAATGTGACAAGGTGCTTGGTATGTAGAGATGCGCCTTAGTGATTATGTGTGTGCATGTGCATGATTTCATGGTATGCATGCAATAATTTTTCTACACATTTTATTATTTTCCTTTTATTATATTTATTTAGAAAAAAAATTATAAATAAAAAGAAAGGGAAAGAATGAGAGAAGGCTCTAGAAGGTTTGTGTTCACACAAGAAAAAAGATGGGAAACAAATGTTGAGACGGAATAGAGTTGTCATTCTTGAATTCCGGTAACCCTAAACCCGGCGTTAGTAAAACGAGTATTACTTGGGCTGTGAATATTTGATTTAGACACAACTGTACTGTTAGACACAACAAAAACGGGTCAAAACCTAGCCCGAAGTCGCAGGACCTTAGAGCTACGAAAATTACTTTTTTCCTTATTAGTGTAGAAAGCCAAGGAAGGAAAGGGGAGTGGACAATTGCAGCTGCCTTTTTGGGTAAATCAAAATGTATTTATTTAATTAATTAGTTAATGGAATTAAATAAATTTATAAAAATTAACTTTTATTATTTTAGAAAAACTTAGACATCACCTATAAATAGGTCCTTAAGCCCCTTTCTACCATCTTTGAAAACCTTTGGTCGCCCATTTAGAGAAAGAAAGAAAAGAATGAAGGAGAAGGAGAAAAAAGGAAGAAGGATTCGAAATTTGGGGTATGTGTGTTCTTGTGTTGATTTTTAATCCTCTAAGTCTAAGCCCTCTTCTTCTTAATTCTAAGATTTTATTTTCATTGTGGTGTATTTCGAATATCCCTAGGTTGTCAAGGATTGATCAATCTTGTGTTTACAATCAGGAGGTAATAGAAAGTTTGTTGTTATATTTTTCCTTTCTTGATTGGTTGATGTTTATAGAAAGCATGATAGGGTTTTATGTAATGCATGTGGTTATGTTCTTATTTCATCTCAAAAGTCTAGATCATGTATGCTAAATTTTTGTTTGATTTCATCATTGAAATGTTTGTGGATTTCGGTGATGTGGTTTCGGCATAGGCATGATCTAGGGTTCTAGTATGTTTTCAAAAAATGTTTCTATGATGAATACATGTGTGGGTTTGATATTTTGAATAGTAAGCACACAAGTATTCAATCTCCTTTGAAAGCTATGATTTGATTTGTTGAGGCATGTTGTGTTGTTTTTGTTTTGTGTCACCTATACTCATTAGAAACGTGCTAGGGTAATTGGTTAAATGGAGAATTAATCTTGGGTCTTATATAAATAATAATTTAGTGATACATGAAGGTTATGGTTTGAGTTTTTTTAAAAGCATGAATTAAAGATAAATTCCATGTCCATTATGCTTGCTGATTTTTTTTTTTTTTTTTTTATAATTGGTGAGTAAAATTTGTGAAACAATGTTTAAAATGCTCATGTGATGTCTCTAATGATAGTTTGATTTTTATGTAAATAAAAGGGTGTTTTATTTCACATTTAAATGGAGTTTTATCAAATTAACACATGGTAATTTTTGTGAAGAAAAAAATGTGATTTTTTATCTAAGTTTGTGATTTTGAATGAAATATTAGTTGGTGGAATTTTTTGATTAAAATTAAGAAATTTCTTTTAAATGATATAAATAATTTGAGTGTATCAAATAAATTATGTCCTAAGTTATGTATGTGTAAAAATGATATATTTTTTAAAATATAATCATGAATTTTCTCATTATTATTAAAGTGTAGTTTTTTTTATTTATTTAAATGAGGAAAGTATTTTTGTTTAAATTCACTTATGATTTTTAAACAAAATAACGAGTTGCAAAAAAGTTTATGTTAATAAGTGTGGATGCTAAAAATTATATACTTGTTAAAAACCCAAATCTCATGCTAAGGTCCCGTGAATGCCTAAGTACGTACATGCGCCTACACCCCAAGATGAGTGTTGGGCAGCCTCGCCAGGCAAAGCCCCATTAGCCACATGAGACACCCGTCTCGTGCCTCGCGCGCCCGGCTGATGCACCGCGAGAGGCCTTCATTAGGCACCTCGGGCCAAAGGCCCCTGCCGTGCACCAGCGCCTCTCAAGACACCATCTCCTGCCCCACGCCTTTGCCTCGTGACCCCGCCTTGTGCCACAGACCAATGCCGCATGCCAACGCCTCATGAGGCACCCTCTCGTGCCCAAGCCTTTGCCTAGTGACCCTGCCTCGCGCCACAGACACATGTCGCGCGCCACAAACCCATCTCGTGCGCCAACACCTCGTGAGGCACCCTCTCGTGCCCAAGCCTTCGCCTCACAACCCTGCCTCATTCTGCAGACCCCTGCTGCGCGCCAGTGCCTCGCGAGACACCGTCTCATGTCTAGGCCTTTGGCTCACGCCATAGACCCCTGCCGCGTGCTAGCACCTCGCGAGACACCCTCTCGTGCCCAGGCCTTCGCCTCGCACCACAGATCCCTGCCACGCATCAGTGCCTCGCGAGACACCCTCTCGTGCCCAGACCTTCACCTCACGACCCCGCCTCATGCCACAGACCCCTACCGCGTGGTAGAGCCTCGCGAGACACCATCTAGTGCCCCAAGCCTCCACTCCGAGACCCCGCCTCGTGCCATAGACCCATGCTGCGACGGGCACCTCGAGGCTCTGGCCTCCCATGCCTTTTGGGATCGTGTCTCCCATGATGACCCATAAAGGCTTCAACAGTTAGAGGTTAAAAGAGTTGGATGCATACGGATACGAAGTATGTATGGGGGTACGACCATGAATTCCCCAAGTGTCTGACCCTAAGCACCAGGCCAGACAAGTAGTAGTCGTACGAGTAAGGTACTTGATGTGGTCCTTCCCATCCAACCTCTGACGTTCGTACTAAACAGATGGTGGAGGTATAACTAGGTACTAAAGTGGAGATGCTCCCGCAACCCTTGGCATGTACTAGAGCCGACCACCACGCTCCTGGCACCACTACCATCTATAGATTGTATATGCAGAGTCGTGTCCCCATGGACCACCATGTACGGTGAGCCAATAGTGCTCTACTATAAATATAACCTCCCTTCACCTGAGAAGGGGGGAGAGTTTTTCGGGAGAATTTTGTAACCAGTTAATGCTAATGAAAAAAGATATTCAATATCCTCTCCATTTTTCATTCTAGAATTCCAACTTTTACATTTGATGTTCTTCAGGTTTTAAGGAAGTTTGCTTGAAGTTTAGTGAGTTTAAAGTTCACTTCTTTTACAACTCCAAAAGTTCTTGATCTAACATAGTTCACGAGTTCTTACAGTCAACAATAAAATAAAATAATTATTTTGTTTAAAATCAAAAGAATCTTTCACCTAGACAATTCAAGCCTTAAATAATATAAGTGAATTATCATTTCAATCATGTAATTTTTATTAATTTAGAAGGACTATATTTTTCTAAAGGAAATAAGAAATTTGATGAGTATTTCTAAATGACTACATATTATGTTATTTTTCTATGCAATTTAAAAGAATAAATGGAATTATTATTTTATGAGGAATTAATAAAAAGCTAAATCAATTATTTTTTTATGAAATAAAAATAATATATTAAATGGTTTAATCAAACTTCCATATCTAATGAAACAAATAATAGTAAAGGAGCCATGTTGCTGAATTTTATTTGAAAAAGTAAGAAATAAGCATCTAGGAATTATCGTTTTTAACGTCACTTTTTAACAACGCTCCCACGTATGCATGTCGCATGCAAATGTACTTTTACGTTCAAATATATGCATATTATTCAACCATATCATTTTTACTTGAAAACCATGCATGAATAATAAGTAGAATTGAAATTATTCTTTTGTGGTTCTATGTGAAAAATGTGCATGTTTGGGAAATTATGTATAAGTTGTACCATTTGTCTATGGCCCATGCACACATGGGGTATATGTGTTGTGCACAAGAAATCTTATGTGACGCTAAAGAGTACTATTTGATTATGATTACAGACTCGTTGTGAAGTTTGTTCCATTTTTGCTTTTCTCGGACCTAAGGTAAGGAAGTTAGATAGAATCTTTATAATTATGCTATGAAATGGTAAGCTTGGTTTGTATGAGAATATATGCTATTTGTGATGAAGTACCATGAGATATGAAGTATGAAATGTTATTTTGAGATGAAGTGATGAATTTGATGAATCATGTATTTCCCTTTGTGTTGATATGACTGGATTCCATGTGTTTTGTATGATGTATGTGTTAGGGTTTTATGTCCTAATTAAAACTCAATTTCTTTGTAATCTCATTTATTATCAATAAAATAATAGAAATCATTTTTTGACACGGTCAATCACTTTTCTCACATGTTTTATTTCCATGATTATTTGTTTAATATAAACTTCTATTAAATCCTGAGCATATAGCTAATCATATTTATAGTGACGTAATCATAGTGGAATATAAATATGATTATACACTACAAGAATAACAGAATCTAGCGACGACACCTCTAGCGACGACATGAAAAAAATCGTCGCTAGAGGTTATTTCATACACGCGGCCCCTGTTCGTGCGAAAAGGAATTAATTTCCCTCCTTTATTGATGACTTTTCTCTCTCTCTCTCTCCCTTTATTTTCAGATTCTGCAAACCGAAACCCCAGACAGCTCTCCCTTCTCCTCTCAGACCCCAAACCCCAAACCCTTCTCCTCTCAGACCCGAACCGAACTCCTCTCTCCCTCCTCTCAGACCGAAACTCCTCACTCTCTCTCCCTTTATTTTTAGACCCAAACCGAAACCCCCAAACTCCTCTCTCTATTCTCTTAGAACTCAAACCCCAAGCCATGAGAACCCCAATCGCACAAAAGCCCATCCTCTCGAGCATCCTCCAAGCGCCATCTGTGGCTCTTCCAAGCCGTCGGAGACGTACGGTTCCTCCAAGCTCCATCGGAGAATCTCCATCTATGGTACATATATATATATAAATATTTAGTTATACGGTATATATATATATAAGTATTTAGTTTTTTATTATTAGTATTGTTCAGTTCATTTTTATATATATGTTCTTTTGTGACACCCTCTCTGTTTTGCATGTGTATGTCCTATTTTGGACTTGTTTGGGTAATGTGCATTTTTCAAAATAGTGCTTTTGATTCCTGTGGTAGAATCAAACTATCATATGTAAATGTTGACTAAAGATTTAGGATTACATTGGGATTTTTCATTTTCTTCTTTTATGGGACCCTGTACATATATACGGTGATTCTATTTGCCTTTGCTTGGCTTAGCTAGGCTCTGAGTGTGTAGAAATATAAGGCTTTTGAATTGACACTGATGGAGTTGAGGAATGGTAGTAGAGTTTGTTATATGCAGAGTAAATATAGAAAGTTCTAAGTTCTTGGTCGTCCTTTCTCAGATTTACATGGTTAATTAAATCATTTAGTAAATTAATTTTGGTGGCACACTTGTGCTGCTTGTAGTTTATTGTCATGTAGCTAAGTTTATAAGCTCTGAAATATTCTTGATTTCTAGGGGTGAATTTATATTGCTAACCCAATAGGTTTTCGCTTTTCACTATCATAAATGGAGTTATGAAATTATAAGAAGGTTCTTTCAAAGAATATGTAGTAATGTGCATATATGGAAATGGAGAATTTTAGTTTCTGAATTTACATATCTTGAAATTTGTATCTTGTGTTTTTTAGTAGATTAAACTGAATGGATTAGGAAAGATAGTTTAGTGAAGTGGGCTCAGTTCTAAGTTTAATTTTATTTTATTTATTCGTGTATGTAGTACATAGTTTAGTGGGCTCAGTTCTAGTGCTTTAGATTGACACAACTTCCGTCACCCCCCGCCCTCCACTCTCCCCCCTTTCTGTTTGCTGCACTTTTTTAAGTAATTACTGTCTTATATTTTGATTTAAATTCTTCATTATCTCTTTGAAAAGGACAACTATTTTGTTTATGTTGTTATATATCTTATTGCACTTCTTGATGTTTGCAGGGCTTGTAGTCCCAGATGTTCCATTAGAAGAGACTGATAATTTAAGAAAGGAAGCTCTGAAAAAGAATATTGAACTGGTGTGTCTTATTGGCCTTCCGATTTTTCATTCATTTGGATAGATACAGTGTTCTGTTTTTTTTTTTTTTGAAATGAAATTAACCTGCATCTTCTTGTATGCTTCAAAGGTATTGCTAACCACACCCACTACTCCTAATGATCGAATGAAAGCCATTGTTCAAGCTGCTGAAGGATTTGTCTATCTGGTAAGGTTTTTCTTTGGTCGACTCATCAATCTTGCTTCCTCTTTAGTTTTTCTGATGCTTATAATAATGCATTAGTTTAAGTAAGCTTGACCGTTCATGCTAGAACTCTGTTCACTCATTTCTCTCTCTAGACGTGGGTTTTAGTTTTTCTGATGCTTATAATAATGTCTCAGTCATTTGCTATAATTTGGCAACAATTCTTACTATGAACATGTAAGCGTCTCTATTGTGGTGAGGCAAGGCAAACTATGAACTCGAACTTGATATCTTCACATGCATTTTCGAAATGATTTCTTTGGATCGTAATTGTGTTTTATATGTTTAGTTGCTACTGTTTGACATTTTAAAATATTTGGTTGTAGTATTACAGGAAACAAAACTACCCATCTATTACTTGGTATATATATATTACTTGGTATAATAAATCACTACTGCATTAATCTTCTTTTTATTAATTTGTACTCTGTTGACTAACCACTTTTAATAAGCTACAATATTGAAATTTCTTGCTTGATTAATGTTGAATGAGTTGATTAGTTTTGGGTCGACCAGCTTATTTTATTATCTTGACAGTCATAGAATAATAATTGGCAAAACCATTTGCCTTCAAACGACAAGCATTCACCATTGGATTGGATAACATAATATAAATTCATAGTTTTTATTTGCCATTAGTTATATTTTGACTTTTCCCATCTTACTATTTAGCATGCTCAAATAGTTATATTTTTAAAAGTTTCATTTCATTTTATATTTTTTTGACTTGCATCTTTGCTTCTTTGTATGAAATCATCAATTTTAAAACAAGCTTATTGGTACTTCACCAGTTATCAATGAACCAATTAATAATGTTTAAGTCAAGTTTAACTAATTTTTGTATATCAAATGGTTAAGTTAACAAATGAATGGAAAATACTTATATGAAAATACTTGGGCTCTGTGTGAATTTTTATGGATTTAGTATGGTGGTGACCTATGTATATTAGTTTAGTTGGCTGTCAATAACAACATTCTTAGAAACTCTGATATTGAATACAAGTATCAAGTTAGCAAGGCCAATGATTCAAATTTGTGAGAATTTGTTCCAAAAAGCTTGATAATTTGTTGTCTTTGCTCCTTAGTTGTTTAACTATTATCTTCATATATATTTAGCTAAGACAGGTAGTTCTCATCTCAGATTAGTTGCAATTCTTTGTGTTCCTTGATCCTATCTCTCTTCATAATCCACAGACAACCAAAGACACACTCTAACCTGAATAATTTCCATATTTGTGTAGAAATTTTGTTTAGTTATCACAAATGACAATATTAGAACTCTATGTGATGCCATTTTTATCTTATTGAATTGTGATCAATATGGTTTAATGGGTCCATGTAAAGCAACAATTTGATATTCTTAAAGAAAAAGAAAAAGGACATATATGGAGATTAATTAAATAAAGATAAAAAGTGTAATTTTTGTGTATGTTCAAAGGAAAATGTAATTCCTTGTAACTGGAAAGTTTGGTTATTATTTTTATTATCAATTTTCTTTAGCTTAAGAAACCATTAATAGTTATTACGTGACAAATGTGTTTGACAATTGAAACTAATAATAATAATAATAATAATAAAGACTAATTAAGTTTGACCTTATTCCATTTAATACTTGTATATATAAATGAAGAATAATTCTTTATGATAGATAAAGTATACCTATATGTATAGCCTTCCGTGTTATGGTTAATGATAACACGGAAAGCTTTTGTGATAATGTAAAGCTGGTGTTTTTTTCTGTTTGCTTTAAGTTTTTCTTGCTAGTTTTGTGCTCTTGCTTGTTTTGTTTTGTGTGGTAATCTTACTAGTAAGTGATAGTTTAGTTTCAGAAGAACCTTTTTCTTTTTGCAATGCCAATTTGATTTTATCTAGAGTGTTGTCATTAAAAGGAGAGAATAAAACAGATTCTTAGAAATAGTGGAACATTGTTTGACATGTTTGTTTAGCAGCCCTGTGCTGCATTTTTTCTTTTCAAATTCATATACCATTTAATTCTTAAATTATTGTTCTTGTGGTAGTTGATGTTTAGATTTTATTCTTATCGTCTCTTGGTTGGGATTTATCTGGTAACAAACGGATTTTGCAATTTCTATTTGGTTATGTGCAGTTAAAGTTTTCTGTCTAAGGTTTTAAGATTAGTAATGCTTTAGTGCTTAACTACGACCGTCAAAAGCCTGGGGTCTCTGGGACCTGTTTTTTATTGTATGATGTAATGGTCTTTTGAATATTTATTGAGGCATGAGGATCAAAAGTTAGTCCTGGAGATGCAATATGTGATTTGTCCTGCACTCTCTTCTTGTTACGAATTCGAACAGTTTGAGTGAGATTATCTGGAAATGAGAATATGACATTAAAATTAGCTTTGACCTCCAATATTGAGAGCATATTTCAGTTAAAATTTTAAGGAACTTTAAAGTAAGTTGATTATTGTTAATTGTGAATTTAAATAAGATAGAACATTGTGAATCATGCTATTGTTAAATAAGGTTTGTTGGACTATAATTCTACTTTCACTTTCATCTGATTGACTGATAATATTGTGTCTATTTTACTTTAGCGACCTGCATGTGGTATGTTATGATGTAAAATTCATGTCTAATTGTATAGCTGTAGTTATTTCAAAGGCATAAAGGTAGAGAGCCAGCTGAATAAGAAATGCCATTGATATAAGTTAAGCCTTGTCATAAACAATTGTTTTTTTTAAGTGAACATTCTGTTTTTTGTTTTAACTTGGGTGTCATATTTAGTATCTGGGACTTTGAAACCATTTTGTGGGTGCCTCTTCTTTTGGTGGTATCTCCTTTCTGATCACTTCAAATCTCCTTTTGGGTGTCATATTTAGTATCTGGGACTGAGTGCATTTATGACCCACGACACTCTTAGGCCTCTCTCTATTATATATATATGCATATATGTATGTATGGAGTGGTGAGTTTTGGTTTAATTTTGTTTTTTTTTCTCACTGCCTCTTTCTGTTGTTCTGTTCTGTTCTTTTCTGTTGTATGGAGTGGTGAGTTTTTGTTCTGTTCTGTTGTTCTGTTCTTTTCAATAGGATATGTATATATATATATATATTTTGTTTTAGGTATATTTTCTTTACTTTCCAGACCCATCTTCTCTATCTTGTCTGGGTATAAATTTTCTTCTTAAGTAACTTAAGCATGTATTGTTTGGGTTCTCTTTGCAGTGTTCTCTTTGCAGTGTTCCATCTTCTTGTTGGACTCCTCAGGTTTGCTTTCTTAACCCTTTTCTTTTTTATAATCTATTATGTTTAAATTTTGTGATGGGTTTTTCAAATGCTGAACTTTTAATTAATAAATTTTCACTGTGTATATAAAATTATATATTATCTTTTACTTGAAATCTTTTAGAAATGTCCCTTTCATATGCATTGACATTAGACATAGTTCTCTATAGTTATAGTTATAGTTATAGATGGTATGGACTTTCTAAACAAAAATCTATTATTGTATTCGGTTTGGTATTTCTTTTTGGAACTATAATAATAAAAACACTTGGACTTGCTGGTTTTGTGTTCTTGCTTGTTCTGTTTTGTGTTAATATCAAGATTAAAAAATATATGCTTTTACTTTTTTCTCTGTGTTTTCTGTTAAGTGTTTTGAATTTTAAGCTTATTTATAGCAATCAAAGAATAGCTTAAGCTCAGTTTTTTCTGTGAAATCTCATTAGTTGTTTTTTTATGCAATCAATATTTATGGACTTTGTATCTTGAGGTATTCTTTTGGTTCTTTTATATGTTTAGGATTAATTAGGTGCCCATTTTGTTATTAGTTTGTGTATATGTGTGTTTAAATCAAATTCTTATCCTGTGCAGAGTATGATTTATGGTTTATTTTAAAGAGTGTTATTAGTTGGTGTGTTGAGATTTTTAGTTAGAAATGTATACGTGTTTGAACTTGGTTTCTAATCTATTTATAGTATTAATTTGGTTTCAAATTTGATTGTTTTAGATTGATTGATTTGGTGGATTGGTGGCTTTGAGTGTTTCGGACAATTTGACGTGGTGACTTTAAGGTATATTATTACAAGTCATGTTGAGTAAATCCCCACTATTATGAAATATTAATGATGACCCATTGTTTTGAAGCCTTATGTTTGGTTATGGAGTTGTGTTTTTGATCAGAGGCTTAGATATGTCTTCTGCGGCTATGCAACATCACGAAGGTGATGGTGGGGTAGATCCTCCTCCAGATCCAATGCAGATATAGGCTGATTGTGAGAGAGGTATCACATGCAATTATTATTTTTTTGGATGAATATATTGAATTAATTTATTTATGTGTATATAATAATTATATGTATTTGAGAAATAATAGTGATGACTAAAACGAAAAGGCGCGGCATCAACAAAGGGTTTTCAACTCGAGAAGCTAGAGTTGCATTAGGTAGACCACTACCACTGGAGTGGGATGTTCGAGGGAAGACTTACAAAGAAATTGGTGATTATTCCCAACATTTCTCTAGAGAGATCGGCATTCTCATTCGACAATATGCCGATCCCGACTACGACCGATGGGATAAATTACCCAGCGAAGTTAGGGATCGCAGACTTCCTCGTCTAGAGGTAATTTATTTCTATAATTTTTTTATTGGGTTCACTTTAATATTAAATCTAGCTAATTTATTTTATTTTTTTGATTCAGGGTGATTTATTCGACATTGATCGAAGTCGATATACCTCAGAGAACCTCCCCGGCATTCTTTTGGGCATTCAACGGTCGTGCGCTGATCGTTACTCGGAGTGGAAGAATGACTTGTCCACTCATTTAAAAAACAATGGTCGAGCACATCCTCCTGATGGTTTGGGCATGGAGAAATGGCAGAAGGCGCTCCAGTATTTTGATCGCCCTGAAGTGAAGGTATTCACAAAAATATTATTTTTTAATTTATTTTTGTTAATTTAACATATGGTTAACACAAGTTCTTTGCAGAAGCGTTCTGAGACTAACTCTGCGAACCGTGCAAAACAAAAACAGAGAAGCGTGCAGGGTTCACAGTCTACGCCAGCCCTTCGTTACAAGAAAGTACTTTCTTTTTTACATAATTGTTATTTATGTTTTTTTATAATGATTCTTTTTCTTAATTTTTTTCAAACTTCTTGTATTGTAGTGTGATTTACAAACTGGGTGTCTTGCTAGGGTTCCAGAGATTTGGATGGCGACTAAGTACATAGACGGGGAAGGTTGGGTGAGCAAGGCAGCAAAGGATAACTATGTAAGTAAATTTATATTTTATGATTTTCTTACTTTATTGTGTTCTAATATTCTTGAAAATTGTGTGATACAGGAAAAGATGATGGAGATACGTGACACTCTGCAGTCACAATCATCTACGAGCGCCTCTGCTTCGAGTACTATCCCGAGAGAAGAGGATGACATTATTCTTGTTGAGACTATCTTTGGACGTCGTCGAGGCTATCAGCCGGGCCTTGGTCGTAGGATTCGCACGAGGGCGAATTGTGAAGCGGCTGATGTACCTCAACCAGCCCAACCACCTCCTACCGCACAAGACATGCAAGAGGTGAGGAAGCGACTCCGAGCCATAGAGGAGCACTTGGCTAAGATTTGTGGAGTCTCGGGATCTGGATCTTCTCAGCAAGGTCATGGTGTCGATCCTACAACACCTAGTTAAAAACATTTATATTTATGTATTTTAATTTTACTTTGATAGTTACTTTGTCATAAGAATATTTATAGTAAAAATATAATTTTGTGCATAATTAAATATATGTCTATTTCAAATCTTTTAGCAAAAAAAATGTGTTAGTATATATATTGACTAATGACTTTTTTTTTTAAGTATATATAATAGTGCTTTAATGATTAACAAAAAAAAAATTAAAAAATATATATGTATATGGACTTTTAGCAACAACATGTTGTCGCTAAAAGTCTAAATGTTGTCGCTAAATCTCAACACTATTCCAATGGTAAGAGGTAGTTTCAAACTAATGGCGACGAAAATATAGCACTTTTAGCGACAACTTGTCGTCGCTATAAGAAATAGCGATGACATTCGGAAGTTCGTCGCTAATTAAAAACAATTAACGACTAGCATATAGCGACGACAAGTAGCGACGACTTTGTGGTCGCTAAAGGTATTAGCGACGATATTTCGGGAATTAGCCACGACTTAAGTCGTCGCTAAAACCCCTTTTTCTTGTAGTGATATGTCAAAATAAGTTAGTCCTAAGATTAGTTAGTGCATAGGATTTATACTGACTTGCCAGTCTACAGTATGATCTACTTACACATTGTAGTGTTATGTTCTTTCCAGAACATTAACAAAGTAGATAAGATTGGATGTATTTGTTATATTGGACTGGACTGATATTGACAGTTGATAGGATAAGTAAACATACCGTTATTATCTATTCTAGTCATATCATATCGTTGACCATAGCTCAAATCAATCTCAATTATGAGTGGTTAGTATTCTAATTGATTGTATTATTTGAGTTCTTTGACTTGTTCGTTACCAGCTTACCCTAGGGACTAACCCATACTTATATCTTGGGAACTCGGTAGTATAATTGAGTGGGATTGTTAATCATAGATATGAACATCTATAGCTTCTGATGAAGAATTAAAATGATGGTTTCCTTTTAGTTTGGTTCAAGGTGATAAATGATAGAGATCTCATTTCAGTAAGTAATATTAGTTTACTGAAATATAATTTACAATAAACTATGTGTTTTAAGGATACAATACAATGAGGGGTAAAACAGTATTTTAGGCCCATCTCATTGTAGACCGTCGATAGAGGATTGAGTGACAATCATGGTTGTAACAATGGATAATTAATAGCGTATCTATATTTGTTATAGAGCGTTCTATGAATTCAATAGTGCAATTCCGTGTCTTTAGTGGAGTGACGAGGAATTAATAAGTTAGTAAATTTATTTGTTAGATTTATGATAACTTATTAGAGCTTGAATTCATAGACCCATGGTCCCAACTGTACCTTGGATAAAATCATCTAGATAGTCTCAATTGATTAATTTAATTATATATTAGAATTATCAAAGTTGACTAAGTCAATTTTGATAGTTTCACAGAGTTATGTAATTTTGAGAAAAAAAGATAAATTATGGTAGATTTATTAATTAAGATAAATTGGTATCTAAATTAATAAATAAGTTTAAATCAAGGTTCAACTTATAAATAATTAATTTGATAAAGGATTTAAATAATTATTTAGTTAATTAAATCAATAGAAAATAATACATAACTTGATTTTAGTCCAATGGGCTAATAATCAAATGAAAAATTTCATGGGCATAAAGCCCATGATAATTTCCACCTAGGGCTATTAATTGGCTATTATTTTATTGATATTTTAATTCAATAAATGACCTAATTGAGTCGATAAAATGAATGTTAAGAGAGAGTTGAGAACACAAGTCAAGTCACAAGTTGAAACACAAATTTCTGATAGGTTTTAGATTCTCTCTAAACATGAGTCCTTTTCTAAGCCTTATTGTTCTTTTCTCTTCTTCTCTCTACATCTATTTAATGTGTTGAGAATTGCCCACTCCAGTCTAGGTGATTATAAGGATACTTTGGAAGGCTGTGAAGAAAATTGAAGATTAGTTTAGTTTCTTGGCAATACTCTGTGACAAAAAGGATACAAGGGTTAGAGAAACTCAATGAATGACTCATTCATTCTGCTGCGTATAATGTAAGTATTCTAATCATTATTTCTCTTTGAAATCAATTTTAGAAACATGTTCTAGGTTATCTCATATTAATTTCTTTGATATTTGATCTACATGAAAATAAATAAAGATCTTGTATAAGTTTTCCTAACAACTAGCCTCAGAGCCTTTGGTAATTTTTATTTTCATGCATGAACATGTTAAAAATTGAATTATTTGATGTGTTTAAATAATTGGATATATTTTCATGTTTTTATGAAGCATGTTGATTTTATGTGATTATTAGCAATTTTTAGGTTATTTAGTTGTGTTTTCTATGCCATTATTTTTATATATGTTTTATTTTGTGTAAAACATGCTAAAAATTAATTGGAAAATATTTTTGGTTTGAAAAATTGCAAAAAAAAATTTTGAAATTTTTTTGGTCTGACTGCCAGTCACGCGCGCGCATCACCCTCTCCGCGCATGCACTACCCAGCCCACACGCGCGCTCCAACGCCCGCACCGCCCAGCAACCGCACGCGCCCCCTCGGCAGCGATAAGGCATGCGCGCGCATGTCTCCTTGTAGCCGCACACGATGAACAATACCCATCACAGGAACTGTTCATCCAAATTATTTTTTAATTTTTTTAAAAATTAATGAAATTAAAATGTGAAAAATGATTATTTATAATCAAAACCAAAACTATCAGATTTGTTTTTGCAGTTTAAAATATTTTTTAAAATAAGATATTTTTGTTGGTTGAGATTTAAATAATTAGATATTTTCTACAAAGATTCAAATTCAAATTTCAAAATAGACTAACAACTTAATTTTAAATCTTCGAATATATTAAAAAA
Organism: Humulus lupulus; assembly: GCF_963169125.1. Classification (NCBI taxonomy): domain Eukaryota; kingdom Viridiplantae; phylum Streptophyta; class Magnoliopsida; order Rosales; family Cannabaceae; genus Humulus; species Humulus lupulus. The sequence goes on along the minus strand of NC_084794.1, from coordinate 116,333,619 downwards.
TTAGTATTAAGATATCAAATATTTAAGATATTTTCTTTTAAATATTTGATATTTTTATTAAATCTTTATCTGGAAAACATAAATATATGTTTATTTTATATTTTTTAATATGTAAATTATTTAAAATTTGTTAGTTAGACATTTATATGGACATTGGAATTTATTTAACTATTTTAAGATATTTTAGGGTTATTATAACTATTAATATTTTATTTTTTTAAATGGTTAAAATATTAGCTTATTGTTGTAACAAGACAATATATTTTTGAAAAACAATTAAGATATTGACTTTAAAATTTAAAGTTGGTTAAATTTTGAAAAATATCATTTTTTCAACCAATTAATATATATTTTTTAATGGCCCATATGTTTGCTAGATATATGTATTTTTTGCCAAATAAAATATTCATAAAAAGATAGGTTTTATTTGGGCCCATTAGAAAATGTAAAGTTTAAATTCCTCTCTTGTGAGTGATTCCACTTGCCCATTTGCTTTACATGACTATAGGGGGTCTAATCAATTTATAACAATTAATAAAACAAAAGTTTAAATTCCTCTCTTTTGGACCTTGTATGGAAGTGTGGGGGCCTTTGTAATGGGAACGACATAATGGACCCAGCCCTCATCCATACAAGTCCAATTGTTAAGGCCCATTTACCTGAGTTGGACTTAATTGTATAGGTTCATTATATTAGTTCAACCTAAATATTGTTTAGCAAGAAATTAATTGAATTTGTTTCAATGTGACACTTTAGAATTAAAAGAAAATTATAGGACTTTGGTTTTAAAAATTTAATCTTTTCAATTTTTTAGAGAACCATAGTCGTTAATTTTCTAAAAATAAATAATAAAAATACTATTTTTTTAATTTTGTAATGAACTTATTTTAATAATTATATTTGATCTCCACCGTTTGTTTAACAAAGTCAATAACTTAATGGGGCCTCGAGACGCTTTGATTCGTCCCCCTACGGAAGGTGTTCATCAGTTATATTGACAATGTTAGATTTCAAAAGATAGATAATTATAGGTCAAATTCTACTAGACCCACCCCTACGGTGACTATTAAGACTAAATCTATTGATTATCAAAACCGTGGGTGTAGCTCATAAAATAAGAGATTTTGTTTTCTTATTTTGATCAAATAGTCAGTTGTTATTATTAAATAAGTTTACAACTATATTTAACTAGTGGTATTTTTGACTCTCGCCAACCTGGACAAGGATATCATAGATTAGTTAAAAACCTAAAGAAATAGAGATACGATTATTTTTGTATTTTCCCATATATCTAACATATATGTTGTCCTATTTCTTAAAATTTGTGTGAATAGGAGTTTTATTGAGAAAATGTGATTGATTTCTATTTTACTAATAATCGGTAGTTTTAAGTAGTGTCCATGTCTACTCCCATCCTTTCTCAACTTTCGATGGAGAAACTCACTGGAGAAAACTTCCTTAATTGGAAGAAGAATATCAACATAGAGTTGATTGGTGACAACTCTGAGTTCGTCATGATTGAGGAATCCCCAGAATGATAACAGTGTCTGTACGTTCTTGATGGCATCGCCAATGCTCATGATGGAACAAAAAATGCTTGGATTACACCGTCTTCGCACATACGTGATGACACCATGAATGCTCAAATGGCACCGTGTGTGCACATTCGTGATCAACTCAACTATGGTCTGACATAGCTCATGAATGAGCTTCATACTTATGAGTCTATCATGGGTGGACCAATGTAACGCCCCCAACTCCAGGGATCGTTACAGTGTACCTTATAAACAGTGCTAAACTCACTAATCGAGTCATTTGGCCAAAATCGTGTAACTAAGTATGATTAGCGGTTTAGGGATTAAATTTTTTGGTTAAGATGTAACGTTTCATTAGAACGTTTATTGTATACATTGGGATCTCAAAAATATAATTTAAGAGTTTGTTACAGGATAATATTTACAACAGGCTGATCTAAGCGGAAAAACAGGGTTTAACCCTAGTTCCTCTTCCAACCCTCGGCCGTGGCGGTCGAGCAGCCGCATATGTACACATCGTCACCTAAGCTCTCCAACTCAAGGATGGTCCAACTTTCTTTTGCCTTTACCTACACCACATAGCACCCGTGAGCCGAAGCCCAGCAAGAAAGCTTAATATGCTCATGAACAATAATAACATGACATCAAATCATAAGGCACACGCCTTGCAGATATAGCTCTATACCAGCAGCCAAACAAATCCACGTATATGTTGAGTATAACACATCAACCAATGACCATAATAGTCATCCAGGGATTTTAGCCCCAAATAGAAGAGTGACAGTTGTAGTAGTCACTGAGGTGGGTTCCGTTCCTAATAGCCATGTGACGATAGGGTCACCAGGGCTTATAGATAAGTGATCCTTTCACTAGCATAAACAGGATAGGTATCTGGTGAATAGTCACCAGCATAAACCTGTCGAGTAGATGTGTGATCCTTTCACTAGCTTAAATAGGATAGGTGCATGATGACTAGTCATCAACATAACCTTCCTCATGACCATAGAATCATAACCATGGAACTCTGTTCCCTAGCCATGTGACAGGCCGTCACCTAGGCCTTAGGCCCTGGATCTAAGTAACTAGCTTACACTAGTCAAGCGCTTATAAGTTTCATCGTCCTTAGGGTCGGTCAAGCATTAACGCCATAGATTCATTCAACCCTTATATCGATTAGATCTAATCTTCATTCGGCCCTGCGTTCATGACGTTATGCCATTCTCGGCTATTAGGTCCGTAGTACGCGACCAGTGCCAAGCCTGACTAATCAGTTCCATATACAAGTAAGCAATGCCACCAAACACATATCATATATCAAATATCCGAATACAGGGCATTCAACAAGCTTACTTAACAATTACTAGCACAATTAGGATCATGCATAAACATAGAGGCTCAAGCTCTGAACAATATCATATTCAGTATACATAGCATGTCCTAATCACATGTTTCTCGTGCATTATATTTAAACATCCAACATGCATCAAGAATAACCATGCATGTCACATATACACAGGGTGCATTTTTCTTACCTCCGGCTCGAACGAGAATTAGAGCAAGAACGACCCTTGAGAACAATCGATCCTTAATTCTTTAGCGGTCACCTAGTCATAACCAAACATAACCTCTTATTAATGAAAATCAACAAAGATAGGGTCTTGATCTAAACCCCACTCTCGGGACCTCGAAACATGCCCACACGGTGAGTAGATTCGATCCCGGGCCTTAAGGATTGAAACCCCGAGCCAAAAACCCTTAAAAACACTTAAAACAGGGTTATGAAGAAACAGGGTAGCGCTACAACGCTACCCTCCTAGCGCCCCAGCGCTCTTCTCAGAACCACAAACCGCCCCAAACATATCCTGTGTAGCGCTATAGCGCCCTCTGATGGGCGCTGTAGCGCTACCCCCAAATTGAACCACCCCTAAAATCTTCTTCTTCGACTCCTTCAATTCTAGCTCGATTCCAATGCTTCCAAATCCCATTTTTGATTCCAAATGAACCCAAAAACCATCCTCACATGCCCCAAGAATCACAACCACAAGAACCCTAGCAAAAAGTCCAATCAATTCCCAACTTTTCAACTCAAAAACCAGCAGAAACTTAACTAAGAAAATAGAGCAAAAGCAAGAGTTCTAATGGCTAAAAACTCACCTCAATATCAGCAACACACCCTCTTCAATGGTGGAGCATAACCCTAGCTTATCCCAGCTTGGTTCCATGGCTTGATTCCTCAAACAAAGCTTGAAAATCCAAAGAGAAATGGAGGAGAAAAACCATCGGGAGAGAAGGAAAGACATGACTCTGTTTCGCTAAACTTCTACAACCTTAATGGCTGATATAAATCTCTAAGGGGTGAAAATACCTAAATGCCCTCAAGTCTAAAATAAAACCTTAACAGCCACCAAGGGCAAAAATCGTCCTTTCGCACCTATTTTGTTAATCATAATTAACACCATCCAATTCCCGCTATTCTCAATATTCTCAAACAAAAATAAATTATATCCCATTACCCTTTAATTCCCGGTAATGTTCTAATCATTAAAATCACCCCGAGACTCAACCCGAGCCTCGAACTTAATCCCGTTATGACCAGACCAAACACTTGCATTTCATGATCGTCTCATGCCAAAAGGCTCGAACAAATCCACATATAATGTGGTACCAATCATAACTCACCCACATGCACGAAAATACACAATCACGCCCTCAACGGGCCAAATTACCAAAATGCAATTTTAATTAAAATAAACCCATATGCATGCATTTATCATCATATAATAATATAATTCACATAAATATGCATATGATCACTAAATAACATAATAAATCAATTATGGCCTTCTCGGCCTCCTAATCAAGGTTGTAACCCTTATTAGGAAATTCAGGGCATTACAATTATCCCCTCCTTATAGAAATTTCTTCCTCGAAATTTATCTATACCACCCAGAATAAGAATTCCGCACAATTGACTCCAATTTCCCAGGTCGCTTCCTCGACCTCACTGTCTCTGTAGCATATCTTAACTCAAGGTACACTCTGTTCCTCAGAACCTTATTACTTCTGTCACAATCTGAACTGGTTATTCCTTACCAGAATACTTAACCTTAACGTCCAGATTCTTATTACTCAACTCATGAGTTCATTTAACCCATGTCCACTACATGGAATTGCATAACACTGTATTCAAATTACAGTGCCAAAGATAAGACCGATTCAAAATCAACCTAACTAGTCCCATCTAGGATCCATACTGCCAAGATAATCTAGGGCTTAACTTGCCCTTAACTCCTTACCTTATTCCATCGTGATACTTTAAGGAAGATATATCCTTCTACATTGGAACTCCATGTTCCTTATTTTCAATTCAGTAAAACTTTTCCATTTATTCTGAGAAGTGAACATTCACATTCCAATCTCTAGTAATCTCAATGGTCCATAGAATTACCCCAAGACCCAGATATATATATTAACTCATTCATCTTATAAGATGTTCTTCCAATAATAATTGGATAACCCTCTCTCTCTGATTTACCATCGGTCTAAGAGTAATAAACTGTACTGAATTCCATTTATATACTCATCACCTTCTTAACCCTTCCAAAACCTGGAATTCGCAATAAAGTCTTCATCTGATAAGATAGACCTTGAGTTCCCATAAAGGCACTCTTTTCGATTCTCACATAGGGATCTGAATATCGATCAGCTGCATTACTTATCCTTACTGATAGAAATGAGCTCACTTGGAAAACTAGTCCATAATGACCCAATGTCAACTCACGCCGACCCATGAACCAGGGAAACTCCACCATGAAACCCATCGCGATGCATTCCTTGTTTCCATTACAAAATACTCAAAGCCTGCATGGCCTTGTTGAATCCTCAGACTCTATCTTGACCTATTAACAGGTTAAGAACTTTATCACACATTCCATTTCATCCCTCTCCATCTCAGGCCACCATTAGGAAGCTTCCATATCCTGATACATTTCCATGATGCCTGAATGAAGAGAATAGGAGAATAACCTGAGATTCATCCAGAATCTCCCATTTAATCCCAGTGTCCATAAGATTCCAAATCCGATCTCTATACCATAATAATCCCATGTTTGACACGGTACAATCTTTAGCTAACTCAGCTAAGACATTCTCCTCAATCTTCCTTTCTGTGGTTCACTTAATCATCTTTCCTTTTTGATCTTTCCTGAGATGGTAATCTCATACATAAATCTGGTCACCTGGCCCACCAGAAACTCTACTCTAGTTCTGGTCAGATACTTTAACCAACATGTTGCATAGGCAATCACTTCTCCTTGCTACTGATGTGTCATAACCACTTACTAACTGATTCTAATCTGCATGAAGACTCAGAACTAATTCCCAAGGCACCTAAAACATCTTTACCACCCAAGGAAACTCTTGCCCCTAAGGCCTTCCTTGACCTTGATAAATCTCCGCAGAGAAAACACCACAATACCATCGTCCATGACGATCATAATTCCCGTTCAAATAAACCTTTGAATGCTCTGTTCACCTGATTCATAATCACTTGGCATTAAATAATTTTTTTTCCAAATCATAACTCAGCACTCCCAGTGCCCTTATCTATTATAACAATAGACTTCTGTATAATCCTTTCCCTGATCTCTAACTTGTACTAACCAGATCCAATATTCACCTTAGAGAATACCATATTACTCATTAACTGGGCCTTTTATTCTTACAACTTCGTTGACCATTCAAAACAGTGCCTTAAAATCCTGTTTCCATTCCTAGCGTCAATCCAATCACCATACTATCTTTTCACATAAAGGAACCCTGACAAATCCCCTGGAAACACATCCAGAACTCACAGATTAATCCAATCTGTCTTGACCCCACTGGCACATTCTAAGTGGTATCCACCACACCAGCTAAGAATTCTATGCATCTCTCTGCCATAAAACTCTAGCTCTCAATACAGATGTCATAATCATATCAAATTCATGCACAGTGTCAATCGTCATAAGGCCTTCCACTCTCAATCTCAAGAGTTACTATACTTTCCATGCCATTTAAAATTGCCCCACACTTGGCTAACCAATCCATACCCTGGATCATACTAAAACCAGTCAGTCATAACCAACTCATGAAAACCACTAATAAGCGTTTCCACAATAATTCACCTGATCTTTTAAATTACCAATATAGTAACACTTTTCATCACCGCATAACCATATGATTTTCATATCAACTTTATGCTTTTCTATACGCAACAAATAAAGAAACTGCATGGCACCAAATCAGTCAGAACAAAATAAAGATCAGAACCAAAAGATAACCTGCCACCCCCGAGGAACTGGTCTCGGTCTCAAACTCTGACTGCCTCGGAATAAACAATCGAGTTGGAATTGAGCTGTCTATCCCCTTTTTCTCATCCTCTCCTAGCCTTGGGAAATCCTTCTTGAAATGCCCAACCATACCACATGCAAAACATTCCCTTGCTCCGCATTCTCCCAGATGACGCCTCTTGCACTGAATGCATATTGGACGAGTCTTCCAACCTTCATTCTTGCTTGCTCTAATAAGTGGAGATACCACTATCTGAGCTCCATGCTCCTTAGCACTCTTCTTCTCATCTCTTATGCTCTCAACAACAAGAGCCTTCTCTACAACCTAAGCATGGGTAGAGACTTCATACACTGGGGCAACTCTAATGCCCCGAGCTATTCCAGGATTCAATCCCTGAACAAACTTTTCCTTCCGAGCTACATCTGTGGGTACCATATCTAAAGAAAACTTGGCCAACCCTTCAAATCTATTAACATACTCAGTTACTATTGCCATATCCTGAACGGGATTGAGAAACTCATTCATCTTAGCGGTCTTAGCTACATCACAATAATACTTTTCATTGAACAGCTGCCTAAATTCTTTCCAATCCATCACAACTATATCTCGTGTCTGGGATACTATTTCCCACCACGTACGAGCATCATCCTGCAATACAAATGTTGCACAAGCCACCCTATCATGACCTACCAGTCCCATACTATCAGGAATGGAAATGATCATGCCCATCCATTGCTCAGATATGAATGGATCTAGGCCTCCCTCGAAGACTGGAGGGTAATACTCCTAGAATCTTCCACAAAGAAATTCCCATTTGCTCTCAACCCTAGGCTGAGCCAAAGCTGGTGCCACTCCTAGCATAGCAAAGGAAGAGATGTTCCCCAACAGATTTTGCTGTTGCTTCAAACACCTAATCTCTTCCTCATGCCTCTGCAATTTTGATTGCAAATCTATAAGCATCTACTAAAAATTCATAGGTGCAGATGAAGAACTGATACCCTGGCTGTAACTCCCAGCCTTTGTATAACCACCACCAGGCCTCATTATCTGCCTTGAATATAAACCTGCTGATTGAATCTACAGTCAATAACTTGACCCATTAATCATGATGAGCATATCAAGAGCTTTTCCCCATGGGATAAATTTTACCACACCACATTCATTATCCACTTGCAGTGCTACAAACAAAACAACATGCCCACAACATTTATACATCAATCATAATCCCTGCTCTTCCAACATTCAAACCATGCCTCCAACTCCAACATACAAATATCACAATTATATATTAATGGAGCAGGTAATCATGTGATCACATTCATAAATATTCATGGAGCATATAATCATATAGTCAAGCTTACTGTATACATTTGTATCCCAAATATATAATTTAAGAGTCTGTTATAGGCTAATATTTACAACAGCCGATCTAAGCGGCAAAACAGGGTTTAACCTTAGTTCCTCTTCCAACCCTCGGTCGTGGCGGTCAAGCAGCTACATATATACACATCGTCACCTAAGCTCTCCAACTCAAGGATGGTCTAGCTTTCTTTTGCCTTTACCTACCCCACATAGCACCCGTGAGCCGAAGCCCGGCAAGAAAACTTAATATGCTCATTAACAGTAATAACATGTCATCAAATCATAAGGCACACGCCTAGCAGATATAGCTCTATACCAGCAGGCAAACAAATCCATGTAATGTTGAGTATAACACATCAACCAATGACCATAATAGTCATCCAGGGCTTTTAGCCCCAACTAGAAGAGTGATAGTTGTACTAGTCACTGAGGTGGGTTCCGTATCCAATAGCCATTTGACGATAGGGTTACTGGGGCTTATAGATAAGTTATCCTTTCACTAGCTTAAACAGGATAGGTATCTAGTGAATAGTCACCAGCATAAACCTGTCGAGTAGATAAGTGATCCTTTCACTAGCTTAAATAGGATAGGTGCATGATGACTGGTCATCAACATATCCTTCCTCATGACCATAGAGTCATAACCATGGAACTCTATTCCCTAGCCATGTGACAGGCAGTCATCTAGGCCTTAGGCCCTAGCTTTGAGTAACAAGCCTAGACTAGTCAAGCGCTTATAAGTTTCATCGACCTTAGGGTCGGTCCAACATTAATTCCATAGAGTCATTCAACACTGATATCGATTAGATCTAATCTTCATTCGGCCCTGCGTTCATGATGCAATGCCGTTCTTGGCTATTAGGTCCGTAGTACGCGACCAGTGCCAACCTTGACTAATCAGTGCCATATACAAGTAAGCAATGCCACCAAACACATATCATATATCAAATATCCGAATACAGGGCATTTAGCATGCTTACTTAACAATTACTAGCACAATTAGGATCATACATAAACACAGAGGCTCAAGCTCTGACCAATATCATATTCAGTATACACAGCATGTCCTAATCACATGTTTCTCGTGCATTATATTTAAACATCCAACATGCATCAAGAATAACCATGCATGTCAGATATACACAAGGTGCATTTTTCTTACCTCCGGCTCGAGCGAGAATTAGAACAAGAACGACCCTTGAGAACGATCGATCCTTAATCCTTTAGCGATCACCTAGTCATAACCAAACATAACCTCTGATTAATGAAAATAAACAAAGATAGGGTCTTGATCTAAACCCCACTCTCGGGACCTCGAAACATGCCCACACAGTGAGTAGATTCGATCCCAGGCCTTAAGGATTGAAACCCCGATCCAAAAACCCTTAAAAACACTCAAAACATGGTTTTGAAGAAACAGGGTAGCGCTACAGCGCTACCCTCCTTGCGCCCCAACACTCTTCTTAGAACCACAAACCGCCCCAAACATATCATGTGTAGCGCTATAGCACCCTCTGATGGGCGCTGTAGCGCTACCCCCAGACTAAACCACCCCTGAAATCTTCTTCTTAAACTCCTTCAATTCTAGCTCGATTCCAATGCTTCCAAATCCCATTTTTGATGCCAAATGATCCCAAAAACCATCCTCACATGCCCCAAGAATCACAACCACAAGAACCCTAGCAAAAAGTCCAATCAATTCCCAACTTTTAAACTCAAAAACCAGCTGAAACTTAACTAAGAAAAAAAGCAAAAACAAGAGTTCTAATGGCTAAAAACTCACCTCAATCTCAGCAACACACCCTGTTCAATGGTAGAGCATAACCCTAGCTTATCCGAGCTTGGTTCCTTGGCTTGATTCCTCAAACAAAGCTTGAAAATCCAAAGAGATATGGTGGAGAAAAACCATCGAGAGAGAAGGAAAGATATGACTCTGTTTTGGTAAACTTCTACAGCCTTAATGGCTGATATAAATCTCTAAGGGGTGAAAAGACCTAAATGCCCTCAAGTGTAAAATAAAACCTTAACAACCACCAAGGGCAAAATCCTCCTTTCGGACCTATTTTGTTAATCATAATTAACACCCTCCAATTACCGTTATTCTCAATATTCTCAAACACCAATAAATTATATCCCATTACCCTTTAATTCCCATTACACCATTAAATAAACCCATATGCATGCATTTATCATCATATAATAATATAATTCACATAAACATGCATATGATCACTAAATAACATAATAAATCAATTATGGCCCTCCTAGCCTCTTAATCAAGGTCCTAACCCTTATTAGGAAATTTTGGGCATTACAACCAAGTAAGGGAGGAGAAATGAAGACAACTACTACTACTGCTGATGATCCAGCTAAGGCTGATGCTAACCAAGCTTCTTCTTTGAAAGCTAGAAATAAGATGGAAAAATGGTGATTAGTCCTCAAAAGTATCATTTTATTAGGCTAAAAGTTTAAAATTATTTAAGTTTTAATAAATATTTTCATGAATTTATTGCCATATATTTATATTTGAAAATATTAATTCTAATTTAATTTGTGTTTAATTTTCATGAAATAAAATGTATTTTGACACAAAGAAAAAGAAAGAAGAAAGAAAGAATTAAAAGTGAAGAAATAATGAAGAAAAATGAATTTTTGGCAAGATTAGGCCCAAAATGGAGCCTAGGCCCAAAGTCTTCAGCAACCAGCCAAGCCAAGCCGAGCCAGAGCTGCGCTTGACACGATCTGACGCTGCTGCCAGCCTGCCGAGCCAACCAGCTGCTGCCACGCATCCCGAGCCAGCCTGACAAGCCAACCAGCTGCTGCCACGCGTCCCACGCTGCCAACAAATGCTCCCCACGCACCCGACCACGCCTGCCACTCCACCTGACACGCGTCCCCACTCCATCTGCCATGTTCCCCACTCCACTGCCTCAGTTTTGGCCTAGCCACTCATCACACGACACATGGGTCCTTGTCCCCACTCCACCCGCCAACATTTGTCCCACTTTGCTCCAATTTTGCAGCCATTTCCCCAACTATTTTGTACACGATTTTACACATTTTGGGTCTTATTTTCTCTATAAATAGAGAACCAAAACCAGTGTAAATGATCAGATTGGAGAGTGGAAAAAAGACACTTTGTATTTTGTTTTTTTTTTTCTTATTTCTAGTTTAATTTTGCTTGTTTTAGGTGACAAAAATGAGTCAATTATTTTAGAAATATTGGTGAGGTTAGAGTCTAGTTGTTGTACTTTTCATTCTCAATATTGATAATCATTCTTCTTATGCTTCATTTCAATATCTCATTAATTATTTTGTTTCTCATCTTCTAATTTCTTTTCTAAAATTATTTAGCATTTTTTACATAAGTTCAGTCATGTTTTTATTATGTAACTTAGATTGTAAATTTATTTTAATATATTTGTTATATTGTATGTCTTTTACTGCATTCTGCTAGTGGTATTTTGTCGCTCTTGGATATATAATATGATATGCTATGAAATTAGGATGTAGATTCAATTTAATCTAGATTATTTAATTTGTGCTTTTAACATATACATCTTCCAGTTGTAATTAATGGTGTAGAATTGCAACTGTGTTTTGAATTGATATCAATATTAGAATAGGTTTTACAGTACTGCATCTCTACCTTGCCATGCACTTTATCTGATCATTTTCCCTATTCTATCATTTTACTTTCACAAAATCCATTTCTTCAATTCTACTTTATTTTTATCTTTTATTTACTAATCTAATCTTTAGTTGTGTTTGCCTCTCTGTGGATAATACATAGCCCAATTACTACTGCAACCGCTTAGGAGTTTATTGGGCGATATCAAGTGGACAAAACAATAACCTCAAGCCTACAAAGGCTACAAAGACGAGTGCACAACCTAGTGCACAGACGCCTAAGGGGAAGAACAAGAAAAACAAGAGAGGTAGAGATAAGTGTTTTCACTGGAAAGAGAAGGGGCATTGGAAACGAGATTGCCCCAAGTTTCTAACAACGAAAAACAAAGGTAATGATTATAGTTCATTTATCTTAGAAACCTGTGTTTTAGAGAATGATAAATCTGTTTGGATTGTTCATTCTGGATCTACCAAACATGTTTGTAACTCTTTACAGCTTCTTGAATCGTGGGAGGAAGTGAACGAAGGCGACTTAAAGCTTAGAGTTGGTAACGGAGCATTCGTTGCGGTCCAAGCTAGAGGAATAGCTTGTCTAAAGTTCGGAAATAAATACTTAATTTTAAATGATGTATTTTTTATCCCAGATTTTAGTAGAAATTTAATTTTAGTTTCCATGTTGCAATTAGAACGATTTGTTATAACTTTCACAAGTGCTAATATATCTATATCTTTCAATGGATCACAATTGTGTATTGCATGGTTGGAAAATAGGCTTTATATTCTGCGACTTAAAAAACCTTTCACTCTTAACAATGATTTATTCAAAGTAGCCAAACCTAGGACCAATAAATGTCAAAAGACCGATAATAATAATATGACGTATTTATGGGATTTGAGACTAGGTCACATTAGCTATGATAGGATTCTAAGACTTACAAAGGAAGGGCCTTTGAGGGAACTTACCTTAGGTGAATTACCTGTCTGAGAATCTTGTCTAGAAGGCAAATTGACCAAGCGTCCATTCTCTGCAAAGGGTGATAGGGCCAAAGAACAACTTGGACTTGTGCATTTAGATGTTTATGGAGCTTTGAATGTACAAGCCAGGTGTGGTTTTGAGTATTTCATCAATTTCATTGATGATTACTCTAGATACTCATGTCTTTACCTAATGCATAGGAAATCAGAAACATTTCAAAGTCTCAGGAATTCCTAGCAATGGCTCAGAATAAATTATGTAAAACGTTAATGATCTTGCGATCTGATAGGGGTGGAGAATATTGGGATATGTAGTTCCAAGATCATTTAACTAAACTTGGGATTTTATCATAACTTACTGCCCCAGGTACTTTGCAAGAAAATGGTGTAGTGGAACGCCATAACAGAACTGTATTGGAAATGGTTCGATGCATGCTTATTTACTCAACTCTACCAACTTCGTTCTAGGGACATGCAATTGAAACCACGAACGACATTCTCAATGTCGTGCTGTCTAAATCAATCCCGAAAATACTTTTAGAACGCTGGAATGGACGTGAACCTAGTTTACGCCATTATAGAATCTGGGCGTGTCCTGCCCACATCCTGAGGAAAATGGAAGGAAAGCTAGAACCGAGAACAGAAGTTTGCATGTTTGTTGGCTATCCTAAAGGTGCTCGGGGTGGAATTTTCTATAGTCATTCAGAAAAGAAAGTGTTTACTTCTACGAATTCTACTTTTCTGGAAAATGACTATGTCCAAAACTTCAAACCACGCAACAAAGTAGTTTTAGAGGAGATGGTTAAAGAATTGAATCCAACCAATGTTCCATCGTCAACAATGTGATGAGTTGATGATGAAATTCCCACTCTTCATGTCCAACCGACACAAGTCAATTTAAATGAAGAAAGTACCAATGTTCCTGAGCAAACAGTCATGGAGCCTCATCGTAGTGGGAGGGTTTCAAGGAACCCACTTCGCTATGGTACGGATGGTGAAACCATTATAGTTGTTGTTGATACTGTTGAGGATGATTCATTATCTTTCAAACAGGCAATGGCTAGCCCTGAAAAGGAATTATCGCTCAAAGCCATGAAACAGGAAATGGAGTCCATGTACTCAAATTCTGTCTAGGATCTTGTGGAAGCACCTAATGAGTCTAGGGCCCTACAAGAATAAAGTGGATCTACAAGAAGAAATGAGGTGTTGATAGAAATATCGAGACTTATAAAGCTCGATTAGTGGCAAAGAGTTATACCCAAAGAGAAGGTGTGGACTATGAGTAAACTTTCAGTGCTCAAATCCACTCGCATCCTCCTATCCATAGCAGCCGCTCTCGGCTATGAGATTTGGAAAATGGACGTCAAGAAACCTTTTCTTAATGGAAAGCCTGACAAAGTCATTTATATGGATTAGTGAGAAGGATTTAAAGTAGCTGGACAAGAAGGAAAAGTATATAAGTTGAATAGGTCCATCTATTGACTTAAGCAAGCTTCTCGTTCGTGGAACCTTAGGTTTGATGAAATAATCAAAACCTATGGCTTTGAACAAAATATTGATGAGCCTTGTGTTTACCAACTGAAGGCAAATCAAATAGTGGTATTACTGGTTCTTTATGTAGATGATATCTTCCTCATTGGAAACATTGTTAAGAAATTGTCATATGTGAAGAATTGGCTGAGCACTCAATTCCAGATGAAGGATTTGGGTGAAGAAGTTATGTTCTAGGTCTTCAAATCATTAGGGATAGAAAGAACAGACTCTTAGCTCTATCTCAAGTAGCTTACATAGATAAAGTGCTTGCACGATTCTCAATGACAAATTCCAAGAAAGGATGTTTACCATCCCGCAATGAAATTCATCTTTCAAAGAAGCAGTCTCCCCAGACTCCTAAAGAGGAAGATGAAATGAGAAAAGTTCCTTACGCATCTGCAGTTGGAAGTCTTATGTATGCCATGTTGTGTACTAGACAAGATATCTGCTATGCAGTGGGAGTAGTGAGCAAGTATCAGTCAAACCTAGGACCAGAACATTGGATAGCAGTTAAGCGTATCTTGAAGTATTTAAGGCAGACTAGGGATTATATGTTAGTCTACAAGGGTGGTGTGCTTAACCCTGTAGGCTACACTGATTCATTTTTTCAGACTGATGTCGATGACAAGAAGTCTACTTTTGGAATAGTGCTTACTATTGGGAGTGGAGTTGTGATATGGAGAAGTGTAAAGCAGTCTCCAATCTCATATTCCACCATGGAGGTTGAGTACATAGTCGCATCAGAAGAAGCTAAGGAAATAGTCTGGCTAAAGAAGTTCTATTCGGATCTTTGTGTTATGTAGAAATGGATAAACCGCTTGTGTTGTTTTATGACAATACATGAGGGATAGCCAACTCAAAAGAACTTCATAGTCACAGGAGGAGTAAGCATATAGAAAGGAAGTATCACATTATTCGAGAATATCACTACAACAAAATAGACATTTAATGGCTCTATGGGAAAGACGTTGTAGACATTTAATGTCTCCCCCTAAGGGGGATGTTGTTGGAGGAGCCATCTAAAGATACCCTACGATGACTCCATGGGGGAGACTTTGTAGACATTCAACGTCTCCCTCTACACCCTATGATGACTCCCAGGGGGAGACGTTGAATGTCTACAAAGTCTCCCCCTGGGAGTCATCGTAGGGTACCTACAATGTCTCCCCATAAAAGACTTTGTATATATTCAATGTCTGTTATCCCGAGTCATCATTGGTTTTTTTATTTTAAAAAAATAATAATTAATAATTAATTAAATATTTATTTTCAATATATCAATTAATATAATTAAATATATATTTTTTGAAATGAAATTAAATCTATTAATTAAAAAATATAATTTATATGCAAATTTAAATTGTGAATTTTCATTAATAAAATTGAAATGTGTATATAATTTGTTTTAGCTAGCTAAATATAGAAAAAATTAATATTTGTTGTTACACATACAAAATCAACAAATATTACACTAGCTAGCTAGACATATAGTAAGATAGAAAAAGTAAACAACAAAAACCTATTTTTTGGGACGATGACATTGAACTATCGGTAACATATCGTTCGCCCACTAGCATTTCATTAATCTGTGCTGGTATATATGGCGTAGTGTTTAGCTACAAAAAATACAAAGTAAAATATATTATTTGATTATATATACTTAATAATAAATAAACCATAAACTTTTTATAAATATATATACATACCTCTTTCTTTAAGTAACGTCCAGGTCGTGGATGTTCAATGTAATCCTTCAACATCCTCATCACATAATATCCAAATGCCACATTGTCTGGTTGGTGTGAACACTAATATTTAAATAAAAATACTTAATATAAAGAATATTAGTAAAATTCAACTATAGATTTTCAAAATAATTGAAGTTGTAGTTACTTACTTTAGGTTGCACAATTTCTATATTATTTGGAATCTCGCGATGTTTTGGTAGACTGGTCAGAAAAAGGTTGACCCCGTTTTTATATTCTACGGATAACCTATTCGCTGACATCCATTTTCTATCTGTATCATCTCCTATGTCTATGAAAAATTAAACAAAAAAAAACTAAATAAGCATACGAAAAATTGGGCAGCATTTCCCCTATATTAGTAACCTAACAATTTGTTAATCTAATAAAATCCAATCAAATAAGCACAACAGAATACAAATATAATAATAGAATAATAAAATACATAATTCTAGACAAAATCGAGCAACATTTCCCCTATAATAGTGATCTAACCATCTGTGAACAACAAGTCAAACAATTCAAACAACGCACAATAAGTTTCTTCCTTATAGCTCCGCAACACAGAAACAAATTTTCCAGAACCTACTTCACTAAAACACACAGTTCTCAACCTTCTGTTATCACCAAAATACACAATTTTAATCTCATAACCTACTTCACTATGGATGAATATTTAAGATATTTAAACCCCTCTAACAAAATTTTAATAATACTAAAACAAGAAAGAAGATAATGTATGTACCACTTGCAATTAATAGTCATTGCTAGCAAATTTACTTCACTTTGCAAATAGCGCACTTTGTTATTAAATTCACAACCTACAAAACTAAATTAATTAATAAATAAAATATTACTAAACATACTTCACTAAATAATTAGATTAACAATAACTTATTATTGAAATTTTAGAAACTTAAAAACCTCAAATGTGTGCTTGAAATAAAAAATTTGAGGCAAAAATCTCATAAAAATCTCCGTTAAAACCACAACTTAAAAATTTAAATTAATTAATTAATAAAAGATTACAAAATCAATAAAAATAACATAACTATATATAAATAACCTACTTAAATTTTAATAAAGTTATAAATATATATAATTTTCTAATTAAATAATAATATAAATTAAAAAAATTATAAACATATAAACTTGAATTACTATTTTGTAAGTAAAATTAAAATTAAATTATTTTTCTTAATTTAGACAATTATTAAATACAATTTAGCAAAACATATTTACATATATATACTTAACAAACATTAAAAATTAATTAAAAAAATGTATAAGATTAAATTGTAATAAAGATTTAAAAATAACAAACAATATAGTATCTCAAATATACATAAAAATTATTTTTCATACTTTAAACTAATATTTCTAATAAAACCCACAAATCATATAAAAAAATGCACAAAAATAATTTTTTCTACCATTCTAACTATAATACATTGTTTAATCTTGAAATCCTACCTCAAATATGCTTTAAATCCACTTTGTTGAGCCAAAAATCACCCAAAACCGCAACTCATAAACCCTAAAATCTCAATATCAATTTCTTAATAACTAGAGACAATAAGCATGCAAATTATCCTAACTATTATACAACACTTATAAATAATAAAAACTTACCTCAAATGAGATTTTATAGCCTAAAATTGGCCAAAATCGTCAAAAAATGGCCCTGAAATGGCCTAGAAAATCGCCATTCTTCGCCTCTAGTTTGTGTGCTCGGGGAAGAAGAAGGAAATGCTGAATATATATTAGGCCAAACATTTAACGTCTCCCCTGGGAAGATGTGCCAGACATCTAACGTCTCCCCTGGGGAGACGTCCCATGTGGCACGTCTTCCCAGGGCAGATGTTAGATGCTCTTACATGTCTGATATTTTATAAATAAATAATATTATATTTATATTTTTAAATTAACGTCTCCCACCACTTTTAATGACTTACCTGGGTAGTCATCAACAAGAACTTTTAATGAATTACACCATTAGACTTTAAATATCCCTGAATACTTTTAATGACTTACACCATTGGTGTAAGTCATTATAGAGAGTCATTAAAAGTGAAAATTGTTGTAGTGTATGTGGCCACGGGAGATGTGAAGGCTATGAAGATTGCAACTGAAGACAATCTTGTAGATCCGTTTATGAAGACACTACCTGAAGATACATTTGATATGCATATCAAGGAAATGAGATTAGTAGAACATATCAAGGCATTAGTTTCAATCAGTGCCAGTGGAAGTTTGTTATGGTTTTATGCCATAATTAAAACCCAATTTCTTTGTAATCTCATTTATTATCAATAAAAGAATAGAAATTATTTTTTGACTTGGTTAATCACTTTGCTCACATGTTTTATTTTCATGATTATTTGTTTAATATAAACTTCTATTAAATCCGGAGCATATAGCTAATCGTATTTATAGTGACGTAGTCACAGTGGAATATAAATATGATTATACGTTCAAATAAGTTAGTCCTATGATTAGTCAGTGCACATGATTTACACTAACTTGCCAATCTACGATATGATCTACTTACACATTGTAGTGTTATGTTCTCACCAGAACATTAGCAAAGTAGATAAGATCAGATGTATTTGTTACATCGGACTAGACCGATATTGACAATTGATAGGATAAGTAAACATTCCGTTATTATCTATTCTAATCATAACATATATTTGACCATAGGTCAATTCAATCTAAGTTCTAAGTAGTTAGTATTCTAACTGATTGTATTATTTGAGTTCTTTGACTTGCTCGTTACCAGCTTACCCTACGAACTAGCCCACACTTACATCTTGGGAACTCGGTAGTATAATTGAGTAAGAGTGTTAATCATAAATATTAATATCTATAGCTTATTATGAAGAAGTGAAACAATGGTTTCCTTTTAGTTTGGTTCAAGGTGCTAAATGATAGAGATCTCATTTTAGTAATTAATATTAGTTTACTTAAATATCATTTACAAGGAACTAAGTGTTTTAAGGATAAAATAAAATGAGGGGTAAAACGGTATTTTAGTCCCATCTCATTGTAGACAGTCTATAGATGATTAAGTGACAATTATGGTTGTAAAAATGGATAATTAATAGCGTATCTATATTTGTTATAGAGCGTTCTATGAATTCAAGAGTGCAATTCTGAGCCTTTAGTGGAGTCACTAGGAATTAATAAGTTAGTAAATTTATTTGTTAGATTTATGATAACTTATTTGAGCTTGATTTCATAGATCCATGGTCCCAACTGTACCTTGGATAAAATCATCTAGATTGTCTCAATTAATTGATTTAATTATCAATTAGAATTATCAAAGTTGACCAAGTCAATTTTGGATAGTTTTACAAAGTTATGTTATTTTGTGAAGAAAAGAGAAATTATGGTAGATTTATTAATTAAGATTAATTGGTATCTAAATTAATAAATAAGTTTAAATCAAGGTTCAAATTATAAATAATTCATTTGGTAAAGGATTTAAATAATTAATTAATTAATTAAATCAATAGAAAATAATTACTTGCTTAGTCAATTTCATTACCGTCTCCACCAACTCACCATATTCACCAGGTGATTGTTGAGGAGGCGCCTGAGATTGCCTGTTTTGAGAGGGCTGAATACGGATAAAATCAGCCTTCAAGTTTTCCTTTTTTAAAGAAAATGTTAGTGGGATTAAAAAAACAGAATTCTAGAAATAACACAAATATATTTAAGCAAACTTACATAATATTCTTGAGCAATGTCGTTGACAAACTGCTTCGTCTCTTTCTTCTAGTGATAATCCTTCCAATCCTCAATAAGATCTGGGCTCGTCTAAAAAAATATGAACATATGTTTAGATAACTTATAATTTAATTAAAATTAATTGCGTTAATTTTTTTCCTTACTTTCTCATCATGGCGGACCGCCAACGATTTTGAACCCTGTGTTGTTGCATACTTCTGTTGCGCTCTATTATCCTTATTCTTTTTTGAGCACTCCTGTAACGTCCTCCTAATCTAGGATCGTTACACTGTGTACTTTAAATTGTGTCAGACTTGCTAATCAAGTAATTTGGTTTAAAATTTGTAACTATGGTTAATGTCAAGGGTTAGGGTTAAAAAAATTTGTCAAAGAAACCGTTGACTTTTATTTGAAAAGTTTCATACATTCGTGGGATCGCATAATATTAAAACCAAATTATTAAAAAGGAGTATGTATATCAAAAATTACATCCAGCCAACCTAAGCGGAAAAAAACAGGGCCACAACCCTTGCAACGCCCTGGATAGCCAAGACCGTTACACTGTGTGTTTATAAAGTGCCAGACTTGCTAACCAAGTCAATTAATTAAAATCGTGTTACTGAGACTACAAAGGTACTAGGGTTTAAAATGTTCTGGTCTCAAAAGCCACATTTTCATTAAGAAACATTATTTGTTTACACGGGATCCCAAAAATACAAGTTTAAAGATCGTTTACAAAAGTTATAAGATTCAGATACAATAACCAGCCATACTAAGGCAAAACAAGCGGTTAGGTAATCCCTGTCCTGATCCACTCCTCGACCATGATGATCGAACGACTGGCTATGTACATTCCACCTCGGAGCTCTCCATCTCAGGCTTGGTCCATCTTGCCTTTGCCTTTACCTGCACCACGTAGCACCCGTGAGCCAAGGCCCAGCAAGAAAACACAACAACAGAGCATAAGCAATCAACAGACAAATCCATAACCCACATTGCATCACAAGTTCTCAAACATGTAATCATTCAGCATGACCAAGTATTCAACATACTAAGCATACAATTCACATATTACTGCACAAATGATAACTAGGGCTAGCGCTCTCAGGCTGCTCCCTCCGTTATCCCACTGACTCCGGCCCGCTTACGCCGAGCTCAGTGAATATTCTCGGCTACCAGTGGCCGAGCCGTGCACTGTGCGCAAATACTATGTACGACACTCTTAGGCCGCCTTACATGTCCCATGGCATAATACCATAATTGACACGACACAATTCTTGGGAGCACTTAGTCCCATCACAAACATATAATCGGGTGCAGTTTTCTTACCTTTCAATTCACTAGCTTTGATCCCTCAACTCCTTGAGCACGATCCCCCTCGAGCCTTAGCGCTCACCTAAACACAATCATGGGCCAAAGTCATCATCAATCCTCAATTTCGGAACCTAGCCCCGGGGCCAATCCCGAGCCCCCGGGAAGTCCTAGTTCCACCAAACAAGGTGGTGGAAACAAACCCCAAACCTTAGGTTAAAAACCCTTGCAAACAACCCTAAAATCCCCTTCAGGAAGCAGGGTAGCGCTACAGCGCTCATGGGAGGGCGCTACAGCGCTACAAACAGAGGCCAAAATCCCCTCAGCACCATGGCCTAGCGCTACAGTGCCCAAAGGCTAGCGCTGTAGCGCTAGTCCCAGGCAGACTAACACCAATTTCCATCTTCTGTGATTTTCTCGAACCAACTCGAACCAAAACTCTTCCAACTCTTTCCCAAACTCAAAAACAACTTTATAACCATACTCCACTCATCCCAAGCACCCCAAATACCTAGAACTCAAATATATGCATCCACAAACATAGAATTCACCATAGTCACTCCTAAACTCTAAAACCCAACAAAAACCAGCTGAATATCAAAGTTAAAGCTTAGAATTCTTACCTTTGATAGGATTTCGGCAACAAGCTGTCTCTAAACCTCCTTGGCTTACTTTTCCTTAATCTTTGCCCTGAATTTCCCCAAAGTTCCCCATCAAACTCAACTTATACATCATAATTCAGAAACCAAACCAGCAACTGAAGAATTTACAGAACCTTACCTCAAGTGATGGCCTAACCTTGCTAAACCCTTGTCAAATCCTCAACCTTAGCTCAGTAACCTTGTGGCTTAATTGGACTAGCTACCCTCTGATTTTTACTCCAGAAATCCTCAAGAAATTGGTGAAGGAAGTTTGAACCGACTCAGAAAACTCCCTCTGTTTTCTCTCTTTCTTTTCCTTCCTTTTTCTTCTTTTTCAGACTTCTACACCTTTCTACACTTCCCACTAACATAAAGCCTTGGTAATACTTAACTCCTGTAAAGAAAATGACCATTATGCCCTCCCTATTAATTCTAATCCTTTAGTCCACTTAAGGGCATTTTAGTCATTTTACCTAATTCCCGCTAACTCCTCGAGTGTCTCTAATATTTCTCGCTTAACTCCCGATACCTAATTAATCACCAACAATATTCCTCAATGTCAAGATAGACTCCAACATATTTACTAAATTCCCACTTATACCCCCGAACCGGGTATCAATCCGTGCTATGACTTTATCGTTACTTTACTCACTAGGATCATCTCGAGTCACAGATCACAGATATATCCACATAATAATGTGGTCTCGACAATTATCACATATAACAAAGCAGTTATGCCCATAATGGCCAAAATTACGATTATGCCCTTCTAACCTAATCAGGGCCTATATACATACTAATACACATAGTCATGCATCTCAAATAGTCACATAACATGATTTAAATCATAATCATGCATCTTAATCATTAAAACCACACATAATTCCCATTATGCCCTCCAGGCACACTAATCAAGGCCTTTAAGCCTTATTAGCAAATTTGGGTCGTTACAACCCTAGTTCCTCTAAAATATCCTCAATCGTGGTGGTCGAGCAGCCTCATCTGTACACGCCACCACCGAAGCTCTCCAACTCATGGCTGGTCAAGCTTTCCCTTCCCTTCACATGCGCCATAAAGCACTCATGAGACAAGGCTCAACAACAAAATTCTACATGTGCATAAAGAGCCTAGTTCCTCTAAAATATCCTCGGCCGTGGTGGTCGAGCAGCCTCAGTTGTATATGCCACCACCGAAGCTCTCCAACTCATGGCTGGTCAAGCTTTCCCTTCCTGTTACCTGCACCACAAAGCACCCGTGAGCAAAGGCTCAGCAAGAAAACTCTACATGTGCATAAACAGAAAATACATATTTCCAGATACTTATCTAGCATGTCCAACAAAAATAACCTACACATACAGTCATTCAGTTACAAACAAATGGTTATTGGACCAATTTGGGGCCGCTGCCCTTAACAGTTGACCATAGACCCAACCCCGAGCCGATGCCCTAGCTATGTGACCATAGAGTCACCTGGGACCCTCGCCCTTAGCTCTGAGTAACTAGCCATAGAGCTAGCCCAACACCTTTGGTTTTCCAATGACCATAGGGTCGGCCAACGTAATTGTAAGTTGCTGATTTAGGCCCAAGCCTTTCGACCAACGCGCATCGCGCTTTTTTCGTCCTTGACTAATAAGTCAAGCCCTGATCCAGGTATTCAAACTTCAATACAGAAACAGATATGAATAGGCATATCCCAACAAAACGAGCACGCATGTATGTTAATCACATAACACCATCGAGTAACCACAGTCATAATACTAATCATACCTATTTAACGGGGCCTCAGGCCCTAACCATGGAATCCATGCAACAAACATGAAACACTTAAGCAGGTATATAATATTCAAGTAAAATCAATCAACATGTGAAACAATAGCTTAAACATAAACGTTTACAGGGCCTAAGCCCTAATCATAGTTATTAATAACAGTTGCGCCAAGCCCTCATCACATATAACACGTATTGGGTGCAGTTTTCTTACCTTAGGTTTGAGTATAGCGTAAAATAAGGATGACTCATGAGCACGATCCCGGTTTTGAGCCTCTATCGATAACCTATCACAACCATATTATAGGATTTCATCAATAGATAGAAAATAAAGGCTTCCGGACCGAGTGCTAGCCTCCAAGGCCTAGAATTCCACTAAACAGGGTAGTAGAATCGATCCCGAGCCCTAAGGAAACAGATCTCATCATTAAAAACTCACCAAGGCCAAATTTGCCCAGGCAGGCCATGACCTGTCGTTGAGGATCGCGGTGCGCCCCTCTGATCTGAGATCTTCCCCCTTTGCCAAAGGGATGCAGGCTGCGACTTGCCCAAGAGGGTCGCGGCGCACCTCCCAGACAAAGACCTTCCAGGGCCCTGGGTTCGGCTGAGTCGCGACTCATCAAGAACAAAGCTGCAACTTGGCCCAACGAACCCAAATTTTCCTCATTTTCCAACAGCCAAATCCAACCCAAACTGTCCTAATTTCACCCCAAAACAATAATTCAATCACCACAACAGTTCTAACATCTTCCCAGCAGCAAAACCCAACAAGAATCTACTTATAAAACTCATCAAAACACCAAATTCACTCTTGAGCTATAAAGTTCAAGAACATCTCAAAAACAGCTATGAATTTTGTAATGCCCCAAATTCTCCGTTGTGTTTAACGGCGTGAACAGTAGGCCGGGAGGGCCGTACTTGCTTAATTATGTTATTAATTGATAAAATGCATGTATATGTTGATTATATTATGATATGATGTGAAATGCATGCATGCATGTGAGTCCATATTTGTTATTACAGGGGTGTGATGGTAATTTGGCCCGTTGAGGGTAAATTGATTATTTATTCGCATGTTGGTGATATAATTTGAGACCACATTATGATGTGGGTTTGTTCGAGCCATTTGGCATAAGACGATCAAGGAATGTTAAATATCGGTTTGGTCATAACAGGCTTAAGCTCGGGGCTCGGGGTGAGTCTCGGGGTGTTTTAATGATTAGAGTGTTACCGGACATTAAAGGGTAACGGGATGTGAAATATTGGGGTTTGAGAATATTGAGATTAGCCGGAAAAGGGAAGCGTTAATTATGATTAACGGTGTAGGTGGAAAATGTCAAAATTGCCCTTGAGTTGGTTTTAGAAGCTTTTAAAGACCTAGGGGTATAATGGTCTTTTGGTATTTGGATATATATATGATGTATAGATGGCTGTGAAACAGAACCCAAAACAGAGTTTTGCTTCTTCTCCTTCCCGTAAGTTCATTTCTCTCTTCTTCCTCTTTGGAGTTTTGAGCTCAAGGTGTGGAACTAAGCTAGGAAATCAAGGGGCTTAAGCTATAGACTTGGTTCAGCCATTGGAGAGGGTTCAATTCCAGGTTTGAGGTGAGTTTTACCCATTGTTTTACTGGTTTTGCTCTATTTTCGTTCTTGGATTTCAGCTCTTGATTTAGGTGTGGAAAATTGGAATTAAGGGGAGTTCTTGAGGTGTTTTACTTGGGTTATGGTGAGGGATAGTTATGGGTGATGTTTGGAGGTTTAAATGGGTGTTTGAGAGAGGTTTGGGTGGTGTTTAAATTGGGTTTGAAGGGTTGGTTTCAAGGGAAAACGCAAGGGAAGAAAAATAGGGGTTTTGGCTGAAATGGGCGTTGCGCCGCGGCATGGCCAGGGTGTGCCGCGGCCCTTGGGAGCTGCTGGGTTTAGGCGCCTCTGTTTGAGGGGCGGGCCGTGGCCCTTAAGGCATTTTTGGCCAGAATTATCTTTTTGGCTCAGGGATGCAAGCCTAAGGACTCGGGATTGAACCTACTACCCGGTTGAGTAGTGTTTGAGGTCCCGGAGGTTAGGTTTTCGTTTGGGAACCTTTTATTATTCATTTTATTGATGAAATCCCATGATTTGTTTATGACCAGGTATCCGCTAAAGGACCAAAAAGTCGATCGTTCTCAGGGTTGTTCTTTTATTCGTTCTTGCTCGAACCAGAGGTAAGAAAACTGCACCCCAAATGTGACATGCGTGGGTATTCATGAGGCATGTTGATTGTGAGAATATGGACATGGAATGAATATAGAATGCTTAGCATATGTTGCTCATTTGTGCATGGTACTGACTTATTAGTCAGGTTTGGCAGGGGTGCTAGTATCAACTGTGAAGCTGTGACTTATTAGTCAGGTTCGGCGGTGGTACTGGGCACTGATCATGTTGAGCTGACATATTAGTCAGGACGGCCTTAGCGTGAGTCACGCAAGCCAACAGAGATTAGATCTAATCGACTACTAGCATTGAATGACTCAAAGAGCATTAATGCCAGACCGACCCCGAGGGTCGATGAATGAAATAAGCGCTTGGAGGCTAGTGGCTTACTCAGCAGCCACTCTCCCACCTGAATTAGTGACATGCATGGCAGTCACTCAGTACGGTTACCAGAACCTGTTGAAGGCTAGTGGCTTACCTATCAGCCACTCTTCCATTTGAATTAGTGACTTGCTTGTCAGTCACTCAGTGTGTTTTATCAGGACCTCATGTGGTGTTTACTCATTTGTTTGAAAGCTTTATGCTCAGTGTGATTATAATGATAATCATTTGATAATGTTTATATAAAGTGTTATGTTTTCTTGCTGGGCCTTGGCTCATGGGTGCTATGTGGTGCAGGTAAAGGGAAAGAGAAGCTCACCTAGCCTTGAGTAGAGAGCTGATGTGGTGGTGTGTACATATGCAGCCGCTTGACCACCACGGTCAAGGTGTTATCAGAGGAACTAGGAGGTTTACCCTATGTTTGCCGCTTAGGTCGGCGGGATTGTAACTTTACAACAGTAGTGACCATTTTGTACTGAGAACAGCTTGTAAACGTTTTGTTTAGCTCTGCAAAGCAGTTTGTAATAAAAATCTCCATTTCCTTTTTATTGGTTTTATGCCTTAACCTGTTAATTACACTTAGAGCATGTTTTTGACCAAAGGACTCAGGTAGTGAGTCAAATTTCCGGTCCACCGTTCACCGTAACTGTTCTGGGGTAGCCAGGGCGTTACAAATTCTACTAGAATTCAATTAAACACATAGATTAAATTTTTACCTTAGCTGTGAATAATGATCCCCTAACCACAAGCTATCCAAACCCCAATCCCAAGCAATCAATTCTTTGGTTTATAGCCAAAATCATTAATTCTTCAAAGACTAGCTTAAGGAAGCTTTAGAGAGAAAGAGATTGAAGGAGAGAGAAAGGGTCGGTCCAAAGAAGCATTTGTGTGTTTCTTTATGTTTCTTAAGGCTTAAGTTTCACTTAAGCTGATCCCGAGGCTCAGGGTATCAAAAACGTCCCCGAGGGAAAAATGGTCAAATTTTCCAGTATTCTCTCCTAAACTCACTAACTCCAAATATATCCCCAATTACTCATTCCCATTAACCCACAACCCAATTAAATTCCAAATACCCAAAATACCCCATGACTTGCCCCGAGTCGGGTATTGGGTCCCGTTGTTACTTTCCCGCTAACCTGCTCCCAGATATTATCTCGTGCCGAGTAACTCAAATAAACCCATATAATAATGTGGACTCACAAATATATCACATATATGCACATATATATATACAATTATGCCCATAATGGGCAAAATTACGAAAGTTGCCCTTCTAATAAGAAATGGGCCCACATGCATATTTAATACCCCTAAACATGCACAACTAGTTATATTATCATATAACTCATGTAATCACAATCAAATATATCAAGCAAATATATAATTTCATATATTGCCATCCTGGCCCTCTAATCAAGGCCCTAAGCCTTATTATGTAATTTTGGGATGTTACAGCTCCACCCAACGAGGTTTGGTGAATAAGTCACAAATCTTCTTCCACTCGTCCATGCTAACATTCTGACATGGGTTTTCTAGGATTTTGTCCCAATCATCAGGTCCATTGTAATGTGATGAAAAATGGCAGTGTCTTTTTGTTTTCCTATCGCGGTATCGATCTTTCATCTATGTCTTGATACCATCTATACACCGTTCGTAATCCGGCCGGTCATCTATTTGATAATACCACTACATTGAAAAGAAAACATATTAATAATTGATTAAATAAATTGGTCACCTTAAAAGATACTATTTAGTAGTAACAATTAATAAAAATTACTGACCTTAATGTTATTTTTGACTAAGTCTTTGAATTCCTTTGGCACTCCTTCCCATGTATCTAAATATCAAACAATTCTCTGTGAGACCTTGGTGTTGACGAGTCAGATAAAAGTTGCATGCTCGGTCCCCACAACCTTTTACAGGCGTGGATCAAATGTTAGCTCTAATGGATGACCATCTATTCTATGTCTGGCCTCGAGATCGTTTCCAGTGTTCGTGCCACGACCATTCTTCTTTGGTTGGGCTGTTGTAACGAAAAATGAATTAAAAATATTATGATTTTAACAAATAAACAACATTAGCATGTTATGCAGACAAAAAAATTACCTGACTAGCATGAAGTGTGGATCCTAGTAGGATCTGGGGGAGGATCACCGCCCGGATCTCCCCCGTGCGCTCACGCCACATCTAATGACATTTTATACTAAGTACATAAATTTTTTTGGTTAGTTTAAACATGTAGACTTATATTTAAATTATTGAAATCAATATACTAAAAAAATGTATTATATTTCTTAATATAATGTTTTCCAAAGAAAGATAAAACTATCTACGTAGAATAATCACTATCATCATTGATTAAGTTTACATCTACTAGGGACAAATGCTCAACATTATCATCACTAAGGTCGATAAGCAATTCATCCTCCAGTGACACAAGTCATCCGATGTATCATCTTCGTCGTCATTAATAAAATCATCATCATCCTGAATATTTGAGGAAGGCCACTGAAGGGTTTCAACATGTGTTGCTGGTTGATCAGATTGTTGCACAACCAATTCTTGAAGATCGACAATTAATACAAAATTGGCTGAATTAGTATCGTGCACAACATCAATGTCACTAATCATATCCGGGTCATCCGAAATGTCCCAACTTGGCAATGATTCACTTCTTGAACTATTTTCCAATCTCATCCCCTAACAAGATCCTCGATATAGAAAATTTGTTTTGCTTAACTCGCAAGTATAAACGGTTCTTCTCTATACCACTCATCGACGACATTGATACTAGTGATGTTATTTTCGGTAAACGTTTTCTTCTTTTTCTAATCCTTGTTGAAACAATTACATCGAAACAACACAACCAAATAGGTACCAGAAAAAGACAACTCTTGTATTTGTTCAAGTTGCCCATAATAGTTAAAACCTTCAGTCCTAGCAAAAGAAACTCCACTATTTTGAGTGGTGCGATTTTGATCTCGATTGTATGTGAGAAATTGAAACCCGTTCACTATACATGCGTCTTATGAGTCGGCTAATACATCAGATCCAGACGCTAAGGCTAGCAACTCATCCCCGTATTCTAATGACCCAAGATGGTGCAAGTCATATATCTAAACCACAAAAAAAATAGT
The DNA here is from genome assembly GCF_963169125.1 of Humulus lupulus. Classification (NCBI taxonomy): domain Eukaryota; kingdom Viridiplantae; phylum Streptophyta; class Magnoliopsida; order Rosales; family Cannabaceae; genus Humulus; species Humulus lupulus. Next base: position 116,304,350 of record NC_084794.1, on the reverse strand, counting down.
TGTAATAAGAAATTTCAAATACTAGATTTAATTTATTAGCAATAAACACCTTGCTAAGTAGAAATTACCTTCTTATGAAACAACGATCGAAACTCTTTCTTCTGTAATAGCTTATAGTTAGCAGATGGATCCCTTTCTTGAATCTGAATCATGTGTTCCCTGTATATTAACATACATTAATGATTTTGAAGACAAAACATATTGAAATCTGAAGAATAAACATATTTCACTTTAATAAACATACTGTAAATACTCTTCAGTTTTATGAGTGTTCTCCATAGTAAACAACTCAGCTGTGTTCCGAGTTTTCTCATTGAGTGACACAAGAGTTCTTTTACTGAGTGGATGACACTGAGATTGAAACACTGTGAGATGTCAATCAACATAAGGTGTATCTTCATTCTGATCAGGCTTATTAAAATTTGTTTCTACACCTTTGAAATACATGGAAAATAATGTCAAAGCCTCATCTGCAACGTATCCTTCGGCTATTGATCCTTCCAGACGAGCTTTGTTCCTCACGTAGTTTTTCAATTTTTTCATGTACCTTTCAAAAGGTTACATCCATCTTATAAAGATAGGACCTCCCATAATAGCTTTGTCAGGCAACTGCAAAATTGGATGGATCATTATTTCAAAGAATGCTGGAGGGAAAATCAACTCCATCTTGCATATAATTATAATCATGTCATATTTTTCCTTCTCCATATCGTTTATGTTAAGTGTCCTTAAGCATAATTGTTTGAAGAAAGTGGAAATTCCACTATTGTGTTTGCTATGAATTTTGGGAGAAACTTACACCAACTGCAAGTAAACGTTGCATGATAACATGACAGTCATGGGATTTCAATCCAATAATGTTTGAGTCATTGTCAGATATTTTCTTCTTCAAATTAGAGCGAAATCCATCGGGATCACGACAAATAGAGCATGTGGCTTTAATAATCTGTTATTCTCACCTTCATAATTCCATAGCGATTTCTTGACTCCCATCTTCTTCAGATCATGTCTTGCATTAGTAGTGTCCTTGGACTTATCATTATCCAACAAAGTTTCAAGAAGACTATCGCACACATTCTTCTCAACATGCATCACATCTACATTATGTTTTAACATGTTCAAGCTCCAGTACTCAAGTTCAAAAATTATATTTTTTTCCTTCAGTTACTTTCTCCGACATCTCGTTTGCGCTTCACACCCCCAAACATATCATGTTTACCGGGAACTTGAGGAGAGAGACTGTTGAATTATTCTAAAATTTGTTAACAAGTGAACTTAGTTGGAGGATCTCTTATCTCAACCGCGCAGTTGAATTCTTTGTCCTTTGTGTATTTCTGATTTTTTTTTTCAGGAAACGTCGATGACCAACATAAGACGTCTTTCCAATTACTTCCATCGATGAAGTTTCTTCATTGCACATTTGACAAGTTTTGTATCCCTGCCTCCTCCATCCAAACAAACTACTACGAGCTAAAAAATTATTAACTGTCCACAGGAGCACTGCACGCATCTTGAGCAATTGTTTTTTTGTTCCATCTCTCATATCCACCCCATTATTCCACAAGTCTTTCAACTCATCCACCAATGGCCTCAAAAATACATCCATTTAATTACCTGGTGTTTTGGCCCAAGAATAAGTATAGTCAACATGAAATACTCATCCTTCATGCATAGCCAGGACGGGAGATTATAGTTTGTCAACACCACAAGACACATATTGTACGATAAACTCATGTTTCTGAATGGATTAAACCCATCGACAACCAAACCAAGACATACATTTCTGTGTTCTTTTGCAAACTCAGGATGTTTTTCAATCTCCCTGTATGATGCCATAACATGTTTTTTGATGTATGCCTTGAACTATACATTTGTTTTAATCTGGGAGTCAACGGAAAATAACGCATGACCTTATGCGGAACCCTTTTCCCCCTCATCTTTTCATTGATCCATCTACTACTCCCACACACTGGACATAAATCTTTACTTGCATGTTCATTGTAAAATAAACAGCAGTCATATTTACACACATTGATGGACTGGTATTCCAACCCTAACTTGCTAGTTTCTTTTTGGCATCATAGTGTGTTGCATGATTTTTTTTTTTAAATGCAAACTTCAATAACTTTAACAATTCATCAAATGAGTTGTTAGGCCACTTCCCCCTCACTTTCATGTGCATAAACATCGCTAAAAAGTTTAGAGATGATGTCCAATCGCTCCCTAGATACAACTCAGCTTCAATCTCATTGAACAAGTCATCCTAATATTGACCCATTCGACTGCATTCTACACCAACACCATCTGCTTCGTCTGCATTTTTCGACAATAAAAAATCATCAACGACATCTCTCATCTCATCTATGTCTTCATTATCCTCAACTACCTCATCATGGACACCTACTTCCGCTTCCCCATGGTAAATCCACTTTGATAATTTGCTTGAAAACTCCAAACAAATACATGAGCCGCCACCATATCCATAGTTTGCAATCTAGCATTAGAATATCTAACACACGGACATGGGATCCTAGCGTCACAATCTACGTGTTCTTTCGCCATTGTCAAGAAGGCTTGGAGACCGTTCCAATAAGCATCATTGTGATGATTTCTCATTGTCATCCAACTCTTATCAATCGTCATCTATGGTACAAAAGTAAAATATCATTAAGTAGAACTGATAATGTGTGTGTAACTGTTCTAATCCACCTTTTCACTCCAATTTTAAAAGAGTAAAGAACCTATCCCATGCAATTTTGTTCATTTGTGTAAAAAATTCACTCTTTCCATTGTTCGTTTGTGTAAAAAATTTGGCAGCCCCTCCTTATAGTTCTCATAAGTGGGCAGACTAATATTAAGTATGCCCACTTACGAGAACAAATAAGGAGATATATACCGAAATCTCTACTAACGAAACAATAAAAATGAGTAATAGATCAAATTATAGGTATACAACAAACCCAAACTATCCATTCGGACACATAATTTGGAGAAGCGTATTTAAGGCTTCTTCGAATGGGGACTTTTTGTGATTAAAAATAATACAGAAGACATTATCACTAGGTGATAATTTATCACCCTTCAATCCTATCAAAAAAAAATTTATGACCAAAGAGAAAATAACAAAAATAAAATATTTTGTCAAAACATTTTATGATGTCTTATGAAGTCTTATGATTAGCTCGGTCATATGATGTCAAACATTTTAAAATTATTGTAAGAAGGTTAAAATTAAAAGTTAATATACAATTACAAATGTATTTATGAAGTACAACTTAGTCGACGTTAGTTTTATTCAATTCATATTGTAATTAATATTATTTAATTATATTCAAATTATTTAATTATTAAATTAATAATTTTATTATTTACTTATCTTATTAACTATTAAATCAATAATTTATTATTTAATTATCTTATTAATTAAGATATTAAAATTTTATTATTTACTTATCTTATCTCATACTAACATGACCCCGATCCCGATCCTGACCTCGACCCCAACCTCGACCCCGACCCTGACCCCGTCCTCGACCCCTGACCCCCAACCCCTCACACATTACCCTGACCCCCGACCCTAACCCTTGACCCCTGACCTTGACACCAAACCCCGACCTCGACACCCGACCCCTGGCCCGACCCCCGACCCTGGCCTCAACCCCGACCCTCGACCCACAAACCACGACGCCTCAATGTTTTTGTAACATTTTTTAAAATAATTATGTTTTAATCAATTAGTATTATAATTATATCTCCCAACTCTACCGAAATTTTGAAAGCATAACAACTGTATTTTAACCTATCCCAACATTTTTAACCCTGCAATTAACACTTAAAAATTCCCAGAACCGTTCACAATATACATAATGATAACAATAAACTTTTCAACATACACCATAAACACATATCATAAACCAAATTGAAACACTAAGTTTTCAAAGTCACGTATTATTAACAAAAATAAAAAATTATATTTCAAGTTCACATAATTAATCTACATATAACTAATATTTCTAAAATTCTCAATATTAAATATAAATACAAACACCCAAATTAATATATACATAAAACAATCTAATAAAAACTAATACATATTCACACACACACACACACACACATATATATATATCAGATTAAAAAATAATAAAAATAGAAATTTTCTTAAAAACAAACGTTGGTATACACCGTGCACTAGAGACTTGAACACCAATAACACCCCAACAGAAAGCTTTTATTTTTTACAAAAAAAAAAACCAAAACTAAAGTTAGTAATTAAAATTAAATTATAAATTTATACACGTATACACACACACACACATATACACATATCTACAAATATAAAATTTAAACAAAAAAAATTTAAAAAAAAAAAAAAAAGCAAACCTAGTTCGGCAGTGGAGGTTAGGGAATTAGGGAAAAATTATAAGGGGAAGGAAGGGGGAAAATTAAGGACGGGTGGCCTCAGGTGGTGCAGACAACGGTGGAGGGGTGGGCTTGGGTGGTGCGGCGGTGGAGGGAGAAAATTGCCTTTGCAAAGGGGATTTCAGGTAGAGACGGGGACGGGGTCGACAGCATGGTTATGGTGGTAGAGGGGGTGGCGTACGATGGGGCGAGGGCGTCTAGTTTTCATTTTGGGGGCGGTTGTGGCATCTGTCTGGTTCTCGGGGCACACAGAAAGAAAAATAAGGAAGAAGACGATGCCTTTCTAATTTATCGAAGTCATTTTTGCAACGACAGATCTGCCACCGCAAATTAAAAAATGACATCCTTCTTGTAATAATTTAAATATTCAGATAACTATTAGCAGCGACAACGTCGTCGCTAATAGTGGAATCAAAAAGTGAACTTCCAATTTTTCCCACAAAAGATTCGTACAACATTAGCGACAACAGGTTCGTCGCAAATAATAAGTTTTTATTTGCTGCAACCATCAGCGGTGCACGTATCCTCAAGTAGTGGCGACAGTGTCACCGCTAATAACTCCCAAAATAAAATTTTAATAGCGAAAGTTATCAGCAGCGATAGAGCTTTGGTGCCGCTAATAACCCTATTATTCGCAGCGACCTTCTGTCGTCACTCGTACAATCATCGCTGAAAGACCATTTTCTTGCAGTGAGCAGAGGTGGCGAGGATAGTTAAGCAGTTTGACGTGAATAAAACTTAATAGAAAACTTAGAATGACCGTGAAAATTAAAAACTACGACAGAGCACACGGGAGGCAGACACTCTTTTAAATAAATAAAACTTTGTGACGAGAACTTTAATTAATTTGATTTTTTCTGTTTCAATAATTTAATTAATTTTATTTTTTATATTTAACACAAAATAATTGTTCCACTAATTAATCTTCTATACACATAATTGATGAATATTGCGTATGAATTTTTTAATAAGTTAATTAACATTAATTAAACACAAATTATGCATTTATAGCCAAAATTTAGTTAAAATATATAAGTTTAAAAAAATAATCATTTTCTTGATTAAAAAATGTGATTAATTTTTGTAAAATAAATTAATAATTTAGTGTACAATAAAATTAATATATAACTAATAAATTACAAACATAATTTTTTTTAAAAAATATTATAATATTTATTCTACATGAATAAGGAATACATTTAAAATTTAATTTACGTACGTTGATTAGAAAAATGTAGACTATATAATTAAATAATTTTAATCAAGTACAACATTTATAATAAAAAAGTCATAAAAAATATTATAATAACTTAAAATGCAAAATCTTATATGTTTAACAATACTTTTATAATTTTGTTGATATTAGTTTATACAACATTTATCATTACAACTAAGTGCAAGCAACATGCAATGTATGTTTTCTTAGTTTAATTTTAAAAAATTTAAATTATTTTTATTAAGAATTTATGGTTGTCATATAAATTTTAAATGAATCTATAATATTATATATATTATAACAATAAAAAATAAACATATTAAAAGAAAAATTAAACGAAAAACATTGTTTATAGTTTTTTTTAAGATATATATTATAACATTTTAGATAACAAACTACCCTCACTACAAAAAAGGAGGCTTTTGCCAGTGCATATTTGCATCGCAAAAGTCCCATTGTTGATGCGTTTTTGTGTCGGCAAAAGCTGATGGCAAAAGTGCCCTTCTCTAGCATGTTATTGAATTGTGTCTGCAAAACTGACCTACGTCGACGCAAATTTACACCGATGAAAATGGCATCTTGTCCTAGAAACTATCGTGGAACATGATAGGAAAAATCTATTTTCTTGCAGTGCTTATTTAAGGTACACAACATTCATAATGTTATTCAAATCACACTTTAATGATTGTAAAATAAGCTTGTTTATTCGTGATAGAATATAAATATTATTCTAATTGGAAAGTTTGAGTATTTATGCATTATTTGGGGTAGTAACTGAAAAATATCCAACCCACTATTGACATCTTAATTTGGTGCCATTTTTTCACTCAGTTCCCAAAATACCCCTGGCATTTGTTTCTCATACACACTCTCTCTTTATTCTCTCCTTCACTCTCTCGGTCCCGAAACAAAATCCCCAAAAAATCCCCCAAATCAATTCTTTAATCTCTCGGTGTAGAACCCCATAAAACCCCCAAATCTTCCCTTGGCAGTGCTAAGATCTTTTTCGTGGTTGTTGGTGCGTTGGAGGGGACAAATGGAGAGGCGACGACGTCAGAGGGGACGACCTAAAGCTTGATGATGCCACCCAGAAGAAAACGAAGGTGAGTCCTCGATCCATTTCTGGGTTTGTTTGTTTGCACTTGCTTGTCTTGTGATTTTTTGTTCATAGGTTAGATCAGGGTTGTTAATTGGAAATCCTTTTTTTTTTTCAAATGTTTGCCTCCATCTCGATAGAAATCGATAGGCCTCAACTACTATTAACTCGACAATTATAGACATCTCGATATGCCTCTGTAGGGCTCGACTGACCTGAACAAACCCAGAGGGATGTCACCTCAACATGTCTCGATAGACCTCGACGGGTCTTGATAGGGGTTAGAAAGTTGCAGAGTATGAATGTGCATTGACAGACCTCGATAGGTCTCGATGTAACTTGATTGAAAATAAATGTAAATGTTACATGCCTTGATGGGCCTCGACGTCCTCGATGATTACCATTATGCTTCTTTTTTTAAAAAAAAATATATACTGAATTTAATGGTGCCTCGACATACCTCAACATGGCTCGATTAAAATAGTTAGGCTTATAAATTGAGATACCTCGATGGGCCTCAATAAGACTGGATAAATATATATTGACATTGAAACTGTGTTGCCTCGTCATGCCTCGATGGTTACCCAATTACTTTAAAAAACCAAATTTTAACAATTTTGTTTTGTTTCCGATGCCTGGCCTTATTGTATAGTTGGAGAAGCACTTTCCAGCCCGTGTTACTTATTGCTAGAGTGCTCACATAGAGACCCTTATAGAGGAATTTTAGAAGCATGGGTTGATTGAGCGGGAAAAGGCATGCCCATTGGGACAGTTGTTCAAGGCGGAAGCCATCAATTTTTCCTGGGGTTCTATTGCGCCAGTTGATGTTGCGTAAGGTTGAAAGAAAATGCTTGAAGAGGGTCAGTTCTACATGGGAAACAATCTATGTATATTCGGTATTGTGGAGTTTGTCATGGTTACTGCCCTCAATTTTGGCAAGACGCCATCCAAAAATGAGTTAAAGAGCATCTTACCAGTAATTGGATCATCAAGTAATATTTTAATGGTGTGGTAAAGGTTATCTTCGATCAGTTAGAAGATGCTTTGAACGATTGTACAAACCCTGAAGATGCATTTAAGCTAGGTTTATGCTACTTGATTGAGAGGGTACTACATGCCCCCGAGAAGACAACTAGCATATGGGTGATTCAATGAAGTTGGTTAAGGAACTTGATTACTTCTTCAAGTATCCGTGGGGGAAGATTTCCTTCAAAAAGTTGATGAGAGGGATTTAGAGAGACAAGAAGAAATAACTGAGGTTGTATGAGGAAAAAAGAAGGAGAGTATAGGGAAACAACGGAATGAGTCCAAGTACAACTTCTATGGTTATGCCCCCACACTTCAGTATTGGTCTTTTGAGGCCATACATATATTGGGAGGAAATATGGTGAGAAGAGTGGGAACCAGATTCCTACGCTGCTTGGTTGGTCTACCAAGACTAATATCTTTCCTTCTACAACACAATTGGTTCTGTTGTTTGGAAAGACTCAAGTAAGTTCAACTTTATCTTTTTAAATGTGGCAAACTAATTTATTTAGGTTTTACTTTATTAAATTATTTCTGACATATGTTATCTATTAATGCAATTGGTTGTATTTTCCACATTGAAGACATGTCTTGGTGAGGTAGAATACTACAATAGCCTCACATAAGTTGATGTTGATCTATTCCCCGACTTGGGAACAGGAATGGGCGAGGTTGAAGGTGAAGCAAAAGAAGAAGTAGATACAGAGAAAGTTGCATAGAAGCTGGCTGAGGTTACAAAATAAGCTTCTATTTTTCAGGAGGATGTCCCAAAGGAGGTTAAACCCTTTCCTACAACAGCTGCATCATCATCAAGGCATCCCACCCATCATGAATGGGAGAGCTGGTACAGAGGTTTGAGAGGGTAGAGCAAGGCCATGCAAAGTTACTAGAAAATAAGTTAGTGATCATGTCTCAGTTGGAAAAGTTATAGACATTGGGTGAGAAGCGGTCCTAGGCATCATATATAGAGTTTGACTTTCTGCCTGCAATTTATTAGGCCGAGGGTCCTCCTCTATTCTTGTGAAGGAGGTCGTGGCGGCCATTGCGGCCTGGTGTAGTCATTGTTGACTCTAGTGAGGTTGAAGGCCTTGAGGACAAGAGGAACAAATGGAAGCCAGAGCGCTACGAAGAGTTCACCAACCTGACGAGGCACACACAGATGTTCTCAGACAAATGTATAGTCATTATAGATCCTTTGAAGTTGTGTGACGAGAAGCAGTTGTGTACGCTAGAGAAGTGAATCCTAGGGAAGATTAACAATAAGCATGATCGAGATGTATAAACTGGGAACCATAATGTGGCGTGGTTCGTACAGCTGAACACATTAAGAACTTGGCTTTGGATTCAGTAAGTATTTTATTTCATTTTTCTTTCCTTCTAATTTTAATTATTGATTTTTTTTCCTCACCCATTTGAATTTATTGCAGCATATCAATGTGGAACGTATCGCCTAGAGGGATTTGTTTTAAATACAACATTCCCCCAAGTGTGCATGGGTCGTTGGATGAATGCTAAGAAGATTGGAGATACGTTTATGTGGGATGCCGATATAATGAAATGCACCAGTGGCATGCCTAATTAGTTTTTGGAATCATGGGAGGATGCAACAACCATATACTTTGCTTTGGACATTTCACACACACAACATTGAGTCTCCATTAAGGAATCTATTCTTATTTGGACCATTGTCGTTTACGATTCCAGTATCTCGATCCTTAGTGACTCATTTTTGGGTGAAATCATGACTCATTGGTGCAAGCACTTCCCTACTTTGCTATACTAGTCTATGTTCTTTGATGATCATTATAGACTACAGTTGCAGCCAGATGCAGCCTATGCCCTTTCAGTGTGTATGGCTACTTCTAGACAAAGTCCCTCGATCGAAATCAAGGTACAAATACTAACACTAGTCGTAATATGGTGCTTCATGTTTATTATGTTGCAATTACTTAATTGACAATGGTCCTGAATGCAATGGTGATTGTGGCATGTATGCCATAAAACATATGGAGCATCTTCTTGCGGATGTCCCACTTGATGCCATTTTGGACGAAAACATGCAGCTTTTTAGGATTCGATGGTGTCTCGACCTATGGTACCATACATTAGTTTCTTGAGTTCATTGTTTTTCCTTTGTATATATATTTATAAATTTGGGTGTTTTGCTATAATTGTTATGGTTGGTAATCTTATGTATGCACTAAACTATGACAATTTTTTATGCTGACCTCGACAAAAATCGATAAGACTTGACAAGTAACGATATGACTACTCTATAATTTGCAAAACACCAAATTTTAACACTGTGTTAGGAATGCTTGATTTGACTCAATAGGTCAAACAATCTTCCTTTATTAGCCATGATAGAAACCTAAATGTTAATATGAAACCATCTGCCTTGATGAGCCTCAAATCATCACATGAAACCATGTGCCTCGATGGGACTCTATGGGCCTTGATAGGTCACGAATCATTAAATGAAACATTCTGCCTCGACTGGACTCGATGGGCCTCGATAGAGTTTGAATCATAAAATGAATCTGTCTGCCTCGATGAGCCTCGACGGTCCTCGATATAGCTCGATGGCCTGGATAAGTATTCATATGAAACCATTGCCCCGATAAGACCTCGATAGGTCTCGATTAGTCTGTCTTTACTATTGGAAACAACATGATTAGATTGCCTCGATAGGCTTCATTTTACCTCGATATGTCAGGCCTATCGAGGCATGTCAAGATAAGTTGAGGCAAACAGAAAAAAAACATGTGTACTTTTTTTTTATTTTGATTAAAACAAATAAATTAACAACAGAAGTACCTGAATTGAAAAAGCACAGTAAAATCAATAAAATCCATACAAAGATGTCCAATTAATACAAAACTGACATCTACTTAAAGCCTAGCATTACATGACTTCCTATTGTGCCCACTGCCACCACATCTGCTACACTTACGTGGTTGGACGATATGTTCCTCATTCGAAGGATAGTGATTTTTCTTCTGCCTCTCCAATTTCTTCTTCTCTTGGGCCTTCTTACAGGATTTTTCTCAACAATGAAGTTGACAAAAATATCTTTGATGTGATCAGGGAGTACCCTTTCATCCTTGTTACCAATAGGGTTAATAGTTTCCTTATTTACGAGGATCACAATGTAGTAAAGGGATCACAATGAGTAGATGCGTACACTCCTTTTTCTTGCTACAACAAATGCATGGACATACGATATCCTAATGGTTTGGAACATGCAATAGGAGCATGATTTTGTGGCCAAGTTCACCTCACCATCACCATCACCATCACCATCAGCCACAAGAAATTAATGACGACCAAGGACTTGGACATCGAGGAAATTTACTTTCACAAAATTTTGCTTAAAATCTACCTCCATCAGGGATGCTAACACATTGGTTTCTTTTGCTTCCTTTTCACGCCTATCATCGAACCACATCTGAAGAGTGAATTGTATGAATTCAAGAAAAGTTACAACTGGAAAGGACCTTACCTCGCTGGTTTTATTGTTGAAGCTTTCTGTGTAGTTGATCGTCATGATATTGTATCAATTTCCAAAAAAATACGCGCGAGTCCACCTTTCAAAACCACTTCCCTCAAGAAATTTAGCTATGGGAGGATCAATTACCTTTATCTTTTCAATGAAGATGTGAAACTCTGTCTTTCGATAAGCGTACGCTGCACAACAAATTATATTGTGCCAGTGGTTAGTTTTGAATTTGGAAACCACATTTATGCAAATGTGGTGGTAACAAGCGCCGTGGTAGGCATCTAGAACACAACCTCCAAAGCATGAGTAATGCTAGCATGCTTGTCTAATATAAAAGCTAGGTTTTTCATGCTGCCTATGGCTTCCTTCGATTTTATGATGAAATAAGTCCAAGAGTTATGGTTCTAACTGTCCACCAGTCCGAACGCAATTGGAAACAAATGGTTGTTTGCATTGAACGCAACATGACACAGGATGTGGCTGCCATACTTGGTCTTCAAGAATGTGTCGTCCACACAAATGACAGGATAATAACACTAGAATCTCCTTCTAAAAACACCAAAGGAAAAGAAGAAATATAAGAAACAACCATATTTTGTGACAAAATCACTAATTATACATGGATTCTTCTGCTGTAACTGACACATGTATCCATGTAACATGGAGTATGAATTAACAGGTGTGCCTCTGACATAAATAAGTGCCTTTTCTCTGCATCTTGATGCCTTCTCATAGCTCATTTTGACCCCAAAATGGTGCTTCATGTCTTCCCTTATGTTGTTTTCCATGTCTGAGTACCATCGGTAGCAAATTTCCTCTTTATTAGGTGGCCAAAAGCCCATGGTGTTGCTATGCAGTGGTCCTTCTCTTGGATTTTTTGTGAGCAAGTGTGTATATCATTGTAGACAATAATCTCAAACATTTCAGACAACATTTTTTTCTTTCCCCTCAATCTTCAACCACAATCAGGATCCTTGCAGGTAGTGTACCACACATCAGTACAAGATTTCTTCACCATAAACTCAAAATTATTCTTCATCGCAAAAATGGCCGCATTGGTTTCCAATTCAAGCTTGTTCTGAAAGAACTTGCCAAGGTGTTATTATCCTAAAGATGTGTCGGTTGAGGAAGGATGATTTTGATAAGAGGCCTCTATATCTTTTTTTGTAAACATGGGAGCACTCCAAGTTCTACAATCTTCACCTAAGTCCAATGGAGAACTTCATCTACTGCTATCTTCAGTTCCACCTGGACCTGGATGACTACTGCTGGTCCCAAGTGTTTGCCGATCTTGTCTTATGCGCTGCTCTTCCTCTACTAATTGTACATACATAACATCTGAACTTTGGGTTGGCAAATCTTCCCTATTATTTGGCCAATCAACATCTGCTGCATCAGCAACACGATCATCATTGACATAATGATCGTAGTCATAGGGATTGTACTCCGTTGTGTCAGGAACATATGGCAGATCTCTAATGAGGATATCATCCTGGACACTTGAGGATTTGTCTTTGGAACAAATGTCCCAACCTCACTTTGATTATCCCTAAGACTAGGACATGGGGGAGAAATGTTCTCATCAAACTGAACCTCTTTATTAATGCTGGGAAAGGTCGATGCATATCCTAAACAGTCATTCTTAACAAATATTACACACATAGGAATCCTCTTCTCAAAAAATTTCGATGCTCACCCCATGAATGCAAGAGCATGCCTATCATTTTTCATAATGATAGGATTGAAGGGTTGTGAGAGGCTTATGTACGAGACCTCAAGTTTCAAGTCGTACACACATTTATCCACTTCAAGCTCATTGCAACGTCCAAAAATTTCCTAATAAGGCTTAGTGCCTTGAATAGGGTGCCGGGAGGGCATAATTAGAATTATACATGATTTCATGGAATTTTGTGTGATTAGATGAATTAAATGAGTTATAATATATTATGACTTAATATGCATGTTTAAGTGTATCAAATGTGCTTATAGACTCGTTTTTGTTAAAAAGGGAAGCATCGTAATTATGACATGCTGAGGGTATATCTATAATTACATATGATTTATGAGTGGGACCACATTATTATGTGGATATATTTGAGATATCCGACACGAGGTAAGGTATTCTGGTTATTTGGTAATGGGAATTTATTGGGTGGGTATTTAGGTTTACTGGATTTAATTAGAATATTTTGGTGTAATTTGGGGCTAATGGAAAATTAGGGTAAAATGACTATTTTGCTCTCGGGCTCAATTTTTGAGATAGATTATGGTAGGGGTATTATGGTCTTTTGACCACATGACTAGAGCGAACGAGACCTTGGCTGAGGGGTTTTACTTATTCACGTATCCTCCTTCTCTCTTTATTGGATATCTTTCAAAATTTTGGTTAAGAGCTTGGGGATTTTGGGTACAACTAGGTGATCATCCTAAGTCTAGAGCCACAAATTTTTCCTTCCTGTTGGGACCTGAAAGATTAGGGCGGAGTCGCGGCACAACATTGTTCTTAGGGCGCTGTGGCCCGCATGAACTCAGCGAGGCAGGTGGTGCGTCGAACCGACTTAGCGTTGTTGCGCTTGTGTGGGGATTTTGGGTGTGGGGTTCTTTTCCTATTTGAGCATTGCGACTCAAATAGGTGAAAAGTGGGAAATTGTGTTTTAGGTTGTGGGAACCAAAACTTGAGGGCTCGGGAATGGTTCTACTACTAAGTTTAGTAGACTTCTAGGTCTTGGAGGCTTGGACTTGGTCTGAAAGTCTTTGTTGGTTTGTTTCTTGATAGTTATTCCATGTTATGATGTGACTAGGTTTACTGCAAGGCTCAAGAGGATAGGATCGTGCTCACAGCCACTTTACCTTATCGCTTAGGACTTGAGGTAAGAAAACCGACACTTGCACCAAGTGTAGGGCATACGCCCCAATTATAGGGCACGGGGATGACCATGTCATGAATCTGTTTAAAATTGAATATTTGATTTGTATAAACCTCTGTTGTTATAACTGCTCATACTGATTGGTTATGATCATGATCGATCGACCCTTGATTATCAAACATGGGTATGACATGTTGTGAATCTGTCTAAAGTAAATGTTTGTTCTATACCAGCATCTATTATTGTAAAAATTTGTAATGATTGGTTTTTTGTTGTTATTGATCGGTCGGGAGGTCGTTAACGGTCTTCAGGTCGTTATCGGCACTACATGTATAATGTAGGTCGTAGTGGTAGGGCCATTATATGGGTGCGATATGCATCTACTCGGCATCAGTCATTATACTAGGTGGAAAATTAATGTGAAATTATTTATGATTTGTATGTTTAGAATGAATGCATTTATTATCTTTGAAGTATGTTATTTATTACTTATGATTTTTTAGAAATTCGTTATGCCATGTGGGGTTTTCTTGCTGTACCTTAGCTCTCGGGTGCTCTGTGGTGTAGGTAAGGGCAAGGTGAATGATTATCAGCCATGAGTTGGAGGGCTTTGGAGTGGTGCATACATGTTTGGCCTGCTCGGTAGCCACAGACGAGGTTTGGCCTGGACTAAATGTTAAAGTCTCAATTTTGTCGCTTAGGTCGATTGTTGGTAAAACGACAATTGTAATTATGTTCTAAATCACCTTTTAGGGATCATATGTAAACTCTTTTACAGAATTAATGAAAAGTTAAAATTTTTTATCCAAATATTTTACTACATAGACCTTTATGTTACTTAAATTACACATTTGAGTCTAAACAACTCACTTAACAAGTTATGCACAATTTTAAGCACACGACGTAATTACCTTGGATTAGTAGGGTGTTACAACTTGGTATCAGAGCTGCCAAGGCTTATGGTTCCTTAAGATTGACTTAACATGTACACTCGTTGCTAAAGAGAAGCTTGACTCATGGTTTGGTAATTAATGATTAGAATATATGTTTGAATACGTAATTGAATGATATGTCTTTTATGCATGTTAGAATAGGGAGCATGAGCTATACTGATAGGGCCTAGCCCTTCATTTCCATGTGATTAAGAAAAGCCATGATTGTTAGCATTGTTACTCCATGAGGAAGCTATTGAAATGGTTTTTAGCATTTTTGTTGCATGTGTATGCTTGAATTGTTTGAATTTGACCATGGAATGGTGTAGAGGTTGGTGTCATTGCCTGACAACCGGAACCTTTGATTGTAGAATATTGGGAATAGTGCCTCTGAGGCAATTAATTAGACATTGTGTCAGGAGTAGGGAGGTAGAGTATGTTATAGTGGAACCTCAAATTAGTCCTCATGGAGTGAGAGTAGATGTTAACTGAGGTGCAAGCTAAATTACAGAGACAGTAGGAGGGACTGAGCAGTCAGAGAATGTTGCCTAGAATTTTATTCCTACACCGATAGATTTGGTGGTGCAACATGAAGTGAGGGAATTGGTTGGAACCATTGTGAGAAAGTTTGTGAAAGCAACATCCTTTTGTTTTGAGGGAGGCGTAGAATCAGTTAGAGCAGAACTGAAAAACAAATAAGTATGGATAGTTCCATCCTAGATTTTACAAGGATGTGGTGACGATAGGATGGCCTATACCAAGTTTATGCCATGAGATGGTGCATTGATATGGTGGGAGGTTATAACCTATATTAAGAATATCATTATAATGAGTCGAGGAGGATTCCGGTAAATATTAAATGGAAGGTATTATATTGATGCAGTCGGATTGCGAAGGTGGATAAGGTAAATAGTCGGATTAGGGCATTAGTAATTCTTGGAAGCTTAATAGGTTGGCAAGGAATACAAATGGTATAGTGTCGACCGTTTTCAGAATAAAAGAAAGATGTGTTTATGAGTTTAATCTTATGATGGATTGCGATGGAGGGTCACATTTGTATTGCAAATTATTGTGTATGCTTGGCTGGTAGAGAAATCATTTATTGTTAATAGGACAGAGAAGAAGGGAACGAGAGGTTGTCGTAAGGCGCAATGCTCAGAGAACAACTCCTTTGTTTACAGAATCCAGTAAGGGTAATGACCCCATTTACCTAAACGAAAGGGTATGAATATTTGTGGTACTGCAAGGTCAGATAAATGTTTTTGGGGTATTTAAGGCAAGTGTCAGGGTGGAAAATAGAATTGGAGAACTTATTTAGAGGACACAGCACATAGGCGAAAATTTATTGCCAATTGTCTGCTTGTATCAAGTGTGGTGATAAATAAATTTTGAAGACCTTGTGATTGGCATGGTGTGAGGTTTGGTACCCATTTATCTATCAGATAGTTAGTAATCTTTAGGAGTTAGATTAAATCATTACTGGTGGGAATCAGATTGTAATTTTGAGCTTGTGGGAGAAGATCCCTTTGTGATTTTGAGTGCTAGGGATGGATCCTGTGTTCTGACGACTTCAGTGTTGAAGGCCAAAAACTTATTATAGGAATTGTTGAATTGGAAGAGACTAGATTTGTTGGAGGATTCTAAAAGTGTCTCCAAAAGATTTACTTGAATTATTATTGCATTGATAGACTGATTAGGTTATAGGATTGGCACTGGGAGTAGAACCGACATCTAAGGAACTTTACTGAATGGTACTGACAAAGTAAAATTAAATGGAGGTTTAGTTACAAGGACCACTTGATGTAGGATTTATTAAACCTAGTTTCTCGTCATGGGGTGCACCAGTATTATTTATGAAGAAGAGAGATGAATTATTGTGGATGTGTATTGACTACCGGGATTAGATAAGATGATTATCAAGGATAAGTATTCACTGTCAAAGGTTTACAACTGGGGTGATTAGTTGCAAAGATAGACAAGATTTCCGAATGGTGATCTTCAATTCGGTTATCACCAGGTGAGGATCGTGGAAGAAGACATTCCAAGGACTTGTATTTGCATGAGGTATGGACACCATGAATTTTTGGGGATATCTTTTGGACTGACCAATGCTCTATCGACTTTTATGGAATTGACATCTGTATTTGGTACTATAGAGGCTAAGGGAACACTAATTTCATGTGAGGTTCAAGAAGTGTAAGCACCGACTTCTTTGATTAATATTTTAGGTTATATTGTGAGAAAGAATGGTATTATGGTGGATCCAACCAAGATGGAGCCAGTGAGAGATTTTCCAATGCCAAGAGGTGCTTCAGGAATTAGAAGATTCGTTGGAATGGCGGGGTATTATCAACGTTTAGTTGAACGGTTCTTGAGGATTTCAACACCTTTGAGTAAGTTTAATCGTAAGAACCTAAAGTTCGGGTGGACTGATAGGTATGAGAACAATTTTTAGGAATTGAACTAGTGATTAATTACTACGTCAATATTCATTCTTCCTTAAGTTGAGGAAAAGTTTGTGGGTTACTACAACATTTTTGGACAGGATGGGAAGGTGATTGCTTATGTTTCACGACAGTTAATGAAACATAAACAGCGATACCCTATTCACAAATAGGGATGAAAGCAGTGGTATTCACACTTAAGGTGTGGCAACACCACTTATATGTGGGAGAAGAGTGAGATATACATAGGCAGGAGAGTTAAGGTATCCCGTTATACAGAATCATTCGAATATGAGATAGAATACTAGCTAAGTTGGTAAAAGATTAAAACTATGAAATTTACTATCACCGAAAGGAAGCCAACGTGGTGGTAGAATACCTGAGTCGGAGAGGTCCGAGACAATTATTCAATTTGAAGTGGATATGGAAGGAGTTAGCAAAGGATATGACTAGAGCAGGAATAGAATTGGTGGTGGGCCAGTTAGCCAACATCACCTTACAATATACTTTTGGAGAGGATAAAGTAGGGTGAGTTGAATGATCCTCAATTTATGAGATACATAGAAGATGTCCTAGCTAGAGTGGCTAAGGACTACACTCTTTCAGAGACGTGTTTACTGAGATACAGGGAGAAAATTTGTGTTCCGATGGACTCTGCTATCAGGCGAGAGATTCTGGATGAATCGCACACAACATTGTACTCGCTCCATCCAGGCACCATGAAGATGTATCAGGATTTGAAATCGCTATATGGGTGGCTTGGGATGAAGAATAGTGTGATTGAATATGTGGCTAAGTGCCTAATGTATCAGCAGGTGAAAGCTGAACAGTAGAGACAAACAAGGCTATTACAATCTTTGGGTATTCTTGAGTGGAACTGAGAGGACATTACTATGGACTTTGTGGTTGGGATTCCCAAGACAATGGATCAGTATGATTCAATGTGGGTTATTTTGTATAGTTACACTAAGTCAGCTCACTTTCTTCCAGTGAGGATGAACTTTAGAGTGGATCCGTACGCTGATCTCTATGTGAAAGAGATAGTACGACTTCATGGGGCTCTGTAACGACCCAACTACTCTAGACTTTTGGACCATTAACTATACATAAACACTAATCCTTAATAAAACTTACAAGTGAAAATACCATAACTTTATTAAGAAACTTGTAAAAATAAAAGTTAAACTTACATAAAATATCAAGTAGGATATGGGATCCCATTGTGTTAAAATCAAAACATGACATAATTAAAAAGAGATTTACATAATAAAATGCGGAAAAATACATGTAAAAACCATAAGAAACAAAACTACATCCTCGAATCGAAACGCTCGGCTCTTGAATCCATTCCGCCTCAATACACATTCTCCAAGCTTCCAAGAACCTTTCCCGCCACTAAGACTATTTTCCTGCACATATAAACAAAAAGGAGTGAGCCTAATGCCCAGCAAGGAAAAATCTAACACATAGTCCATATACATAAATTTCATAAAAACATAAAAACATAACATAACACTTATATCACATACATACTATAATGACCATTATTACTTAGGGTCCCATAGACTAAACAAGTCATATGCCCGATAGATTAGTGGGGTCTTGCTAGCTAAGCAAGTCATATGCCCATAATCTATTTGGGCTTGTTAGTCATATGGGTCATATGCCCAAGCCTACAAACATACTTAACATATTTCATAACATAAAAATCATAAGATAACATATAAAAGCATATAACATATAGATTCTATCCTATTTTCCTTACCAAAATTACCGGGATATGAGGACAGAGTTGGGACTTTGGAACACTCCTAAAAACCATTTGTAACAGAGTGAGTATATTGAAGAAGAGAAATGAAAGGAATGGAAGGACTATACCATTGAGAATATACTTACCAAAAACTTATGTGCAAGTTCTTAGATTTCCTAACCAACATAAAGAATAAGGTTAGAAGGATGAGTAGAAGACTATGAGAACTGAAATAAAATAATACCAATGAACTAGAGTGTGGAAATACCTTGAAGACTTGTACGACCAATCTAAAAATTGAACCGAAATGCTATAAAACCTTACTTCCCAAGTGTTTGATAAGCTTATGATGATCAAGCTTATGATTCCCAACCCAAGTGTTTACACTCTCACACTCACCTAGCAACTTGCAGCCTCTGAACTTAGAGTAATAGATGAATAATTGCTGGGTATTAGGTCCTATTTATAGAGTTTAGGAATGAAAAGATCTCATTTAACTTGAATAAAAATAATGGCTTTTTAAGTGAAAATAATTTGAATTGTCATTCAGCAGAGGCTGAAGACTCGTTCAGAAAGGTGCTGGACTTATCAAAAGGTTGAAGGTTTGAATGGGAAACGATTTTGAAAACTTTCAAAATGTGCTGAGAGGGGCGATATATCGCCCCCTGTAGGCGATATATCGCCTAGGCCAGTATGCCCGAGGCAATCGTGCATCGTTTCGGGTTTTTCGTATCTTCGTGCTGCGATATATCGTCCCCTATAGCTGCGATATATCGGCATACGCTGATTATTTAAACACGAAATTACACATTTTTAGCTTAATTTAAATTGAGTAAACAGCCTTGACTAAGCCCTCTAACGTTTTCAAAGCTGCTGACTGACCTTAGAGTATTCAAATTTTAACCTTAATAAATTAAATCCTCAAAATACTTAATCATTAATAAACCCATACATAACATGTGCTATTATCTAATTGGTTCTTATCTAAACCTTATAATATAATAAATATTACCCTCAATATCAGTCATATTAATCAAAACTTAGGTTAAAATTAATATTCTTAAACTATAGGTTAAACTTAGAAAATCTACAAGTACTACTATGAGTGTCCAAATAAATCCCGGTCTGAACCAAAATTCCACAGTTATAACAATAATACTACTATTACTACTATCTACTTAGCTAAGTAAAGTTCTTGGACTCTACATGCTCCTAAGTCCATGGTGGCAGATCGGAATCCCGCCTTTACTTCCAAGTTTTGGGGAAGTCTGCAAAAGGCAATGGGTATATAGGTGACGTTCAATATAACTTATCATCCTCAAACAGATGACTAGTCTGAGAGGACGATTTAGATATTAGAAGACATGATGCGAGCATGTGTGTTGGACTTTGAAAGGTCCTAGAATAAGTATCTACCTTTGATTCAATTTTTCCTACCACAACAGTTATCATTGGACAATTGGAGTGACTCCATAACAGATGTATGTGACTTGAGAATAAGAGGCAGATTTTTCGGGATTTGTATCCCGAACTGTGTAGATAAATTTCGAGGACGAAATTTTGATAAGGAGGGGATAGTTGTAACGTCCCAAAATTTCCTAATAAGGATAGTGCCTTGATTAGGGTGTCGGGAGTACATAAAGGGAATTAGACATGATTTCATGGAATATTATGTGATTATGTGAATGACGTGAGTTATATTATAATATGACTGATTATGCATGTTTAAGTGTATTAATGTGCTTATAGGCCCTTTTTTGTTAAAAAGGGCATTTTCATAATTTTGACTCGCTGAGTGTATATCTGTAATTATATATGCTTTATGAGAAGGACCACATTATTATTGTGATATATTTGAGATATTCAACACGAGGCAACCCTTTTGAGCCAAGTAGCGGAAAAGTCACAACGAGAAATTAATACCTGACCTGGGGTGAGTTTAGGGGTATTATGGTAATTTTTTAAACTACTGGGGTTTGTTGGGTAATGAGAATTTATTAGGTGAGCATTTGGGTTTAATGGAGTTAATTAGAAGATTTTTGTGTAATTTAGGGTTAATAGGAAATTAGGGTAAAATGACTATTTTGCCCTCGGGGTCAATTTTGGAGATAGATTATGGTACGGGTATTATGGTCTTTTGACCACATGATTAGAGGGAATGAGACCTTGGCTGAGGGATTTTAGTTATTTACGTATCCTCCTTCTCTCTTTATTGGATATCTCTCAAAATTTTGGTTAAGAGCTTGGGGATTTTGGGCACTGCTAGGTGATCATCCTAATTCTAGAGCCATTAATTTTGCGTGCCTCTTTGGACCTAAAAGATAGTAAACTATGCCTGAGTGGGGCAAAGCCAGAGGAAACTCTGGTGGAGGCCTGCAGCGATACTGACGTGCAAATTGTTCGTCTGACTTGGCTATAGGGGCGAAATACTAATCGAACCATCTAGTAGCTGGTTCCCACTAAAGTTTCCCTCAAGATAGATGGAGCTCGTAGATGAGTTCTATCAAGTAAAGCCAATGATTAGATGCATCGGGGGTACAATGCCCTTAACCTATTTTCAAACTTTAAATAGGTAGGATGGGGCGAATGCTTTGTTGAGCCGCTCCATGGAATCAAAAGCTCCAAGTGGGCCATTTATTGTAAGCATAACTAACGATGCAGGATGAACCGGAAGCTGGGTTACGGTGCCCAACTGCGCTCTAACCTAGAGCCCACAAAGGGTGTTGGTCGATTAAGACAGCAAGACAGTGGTCATGGAAGTCAAAATCCTCTAAAGAGTGTGTAACAACTCACCTGTCGAATCAACTAGCCACAAAAATGGATGGTGCTGAAGCTTGCGACCTACACCTAGCCATCGAGGCAAGTACTAGGCCTCGATGAGTAATAGGGCACGTCGGTCGCTGCAAAATCTAGGGCGCGAGCCTGGGCAAAGTGACCATCGGTGCAGATCTTGGTGGTAGTAGGTAAATATGTGAGAGATATCCTAAGTCTAGAGCACTTCTAGGTGATCATCCTATGTCTAGAGCCATGAATTTTGTAGCTAAGGCATGGAGCTCTTCCCTTGAAACTTCATTCTTTATGTTCTTTGTCTTAATGGATTTTGATTCTTTTGCCAATTTGTAATTTAATTTTTTGGTACCATTTGAGGTTAGATTGATGATAAGAATTAGTTTATAACTGATTTGGAAGCTTATGGTGATTAGAAGCATGATTTTGACTCTTGAGTTTTGGATTTAAAGGTAAAGTTGATTTCTTGGAACTCAAATGGTGAATATGGGATTTTGATGTATTTTGGTTAAGTTTTTATGTTTCTATGTTGCTTGAGGTGTACAATTGTGGTTTTGGGACTCAGTTTTTGCCTTGGAACACATATGGAAATGATTTCCTATTCCTGAAAATCGCACAAAATTCTGGGTTCTGGGTCGCACTGTGGCACTATTCTTAGGGCACTGCAACCCGCACCAACTTAGTGAGGCATGAGATACCTCGAACCGACTTAGCGTCGCGGCGCTTGTCGAGCTACACCCGTTGTCCAGAGATTTTGGGGGTGGGGCTCTCTGCCTAGTTGAGCGCCATTACCCTTTTAGGTGTGAGCCAAGACTCAAATAGGGGAAAGTGGGAAATTGTGTTTTGAGATGCGGGAACCCAAACCTGAGGGCTCGGAAATGCTTCTACTAAAAGGTTGAGTAGAATTCAAGGTCTCGGAGGCTAGGACTTGGTTCGGAAGCCTTTGTTGACTCATCCCTTGATAGTTTTTCCTTGTTATGTTCTGACTAGGGGTACCGCAAGGCTCGGGAAGAAAGGATCAAGCTTGTGGTTGCTTTACCTTAACGCTCAGGACATGAGGTAAGAAAATTAAAACTTGCACCGAGTGTAGGGATTGCACCCAAATTATAGGGCACAGGAATGACCGTGTCTTGAATATACTGAAAATTGAATATCTTCTTTTTTTAAACCTCTGTTGTTATAATTTCTCGTACTGATTAGTTGAGATCGTGATCGATCGACCCTTGATTATCGAAACGGGTATGACGTGTTGTGAATCTGTCTACAGTTAATGTTTTCTCTATATCAGCATCTATTGTTATAAATGATTATAATGATTAGTTCTGCTTGTTATCGGCACTACATGCGTAATGTAGGCCGTAGTGGCGGGGCCATTACAAGGGTGCGATATGTGCCGCAGTGGCAGGGCCATTATACAGTTTTGCATATGCATCTACTCGGCATGAGTCGTTATACTAGGTGGAAAATTAATGGGAAATTGTTAATATTTGTATGTTTGGAATGAATACATTTATTATCTATGAAGTATGTTGTTTATTACTTATGATTATTTGGATATTCATTTTTCCATTAGGGGATTTCTTGTTGTGACTCGGCTCATGGGTGCTCTTTGGTGCAGGTAAGGACAAGGTGAATAATGATCAACCATGAGTTGGAGGGCTTTGGAGTGGTGCATATATATTTGGCCTGCTCGGCTGCCACAGTCGAGATTTACTGTGGGATTCAATGTAATAGTTTGAATTTTATTGCTTAGGTCAACTGTTTGTAAAAGTTCAATTGTAATTATGCTTTTTTATCAGCTTTTGAGGATCCCATGTAAACTCTTTTACATACTTAATGAAAAGTTAAATCTTTTTATCAAAAAATTTTACTGCCTGGACCTTTATGTTACTTAAATTACACTTTTGAGTCTAAACAACTCGCTTAACGAGTTAAGCATAGTTTTAAAAAAATGTGTAACAACCCTTGATTAGTAGGGCCTTACACTCATCGTGCAAAATGTCAAGTAGTTTCTTGTACATCACACACTTCTCCAAAGGCAGAACTTGATTTTCAGCATCCCAAAAAATCCAATCCCTATTTTCCAGTTCCCAAACATCATTGTATGCATAAAATATGGAAACATTTAAATCTGTATTGAAAATATGGGTACAATATTATAAAAAAACTGCAAAACATCAAATGCAAAGCATCGAGTTCTATCAAGCTTAATCGAGGTAAGTCACTCCTGTCGAGGTATATAATTTTCTATCGAGGTGGTTTCCCAAGTAAAGGTATGAGTACTTATCGAGGTCCATCAAGGCAAGTCGAGGACCATCGATGTAATCTTTATAATTCAATCCTTCTTGACATGTCGAGATTCATCAAGGATTATCGAGTCACATCGAGCTGGTGTATTTACTTAAATGAATCTAGATCTATCAAAGTTCATCAAGGGCAATCAAGCCTCATCAAGGTCCCCTAATTCTAACACTAATCAAGACACGTCGAGGCAAATCGAGGACCAGCGAGAATCTGATTATGTGAAACATCGAGGCATGTTGAGTTTCATCGAAACTCATCGAGGCAGACAAAAAACCTAGAAAAGCGCAGATAAACGAAGATCAAATCCGACAGTGAAACAATATAATAGAACACGAATGCATGCATTGATTTGTTCAACATAGTTAAAGCAATGTAAATAAACAATTTTCCTCACAACATATAACGAAAAGATACTTACCCATAAGATTTTTGGCCCTAGATCCGAAATCCAAAATGGAGTTTCTTGCCTTGATATGATTCAACACTTACCTAAAGAACGAATATTAGATGAGCTCCAAAATTATTATAGATTGAGAGAATAAATGGTGGTTGCCTTGTTTTTTTGAGTGAGAGAGAGAAGACAATATGAGAAAAAAAAAGGATCCCATGCTATGTTAGGGGCATTTTGGGAATCTAGAAGAATACTAGCATAAAAGAGTGATGTGTAATTAGAATGGAATAATTTTGTGATAGGACCCCCTTTTATGCATAAATACTCTAGTTTCCCCTCTAATTTCTTATGTAGTTATACAGTCACTTTATTTGTACACACATGACACCTATATATAATGTATTTATAATATTTTTTGTTATTTAATATTAATATATATTTATATACATTATATTAAATAATAAAAAATAAAATGTTTTCTTTTTAAAGATAAATGATAATTTTTTTTTACTAAAAATTAAGATTATATCTAATTTTAAATATCTAATTTTTTTATGTTATACACTTATATACCCATTTTTTCCGACGAAAAAAATACCGAATGTTACGTTTTACTTAGTTCTGTCACTACCAGGTCCGTTAAGTGGGAATGGTGGATACGTATAGGGCCCCAGATCAAATTCCTTTATTTCTATGTTTAAATACCAATTTAATTACAATTCACATTTTTAAAACTTAGCCAAAACTTAATAATAATTTGAAAAAAGCAATAATCAAACAAAATACCCAGTCTATCCAAAAACCCATTAAAAATCCTAAATCCCCAAGAAAGGGTTGGCCTCCCACAAAAAAGATAGATAGAGCTGAAGGTTGAAGATGATGTTGGGTTTTATGCCCTTAATAAAAGCATATTTCTTATGTAACACGTTATTATTATCAATAAAAGAATAAGAAATCTTTATTTTTATTCAAACACAATGTTTGCTTGTTTTGCTACATGTTTATTCAATTAATACAAACATTCATAAAATCCCGAACATATGGATAGTTACAATTAGAGTGACTAGGTCACAGTAAATTATAGTTGTAATTATATGTTCAAAAGAAAGAGTCCTAGGATTAGATAATTGCATTAGATTTTCACTGATTAGGAAATCTACGATGTGATTTACTTTCACATTATGGGTGTGATGTCTTTTCCAAGGCATTGATCAAGTAGATATGATCAGATGTATTTGGTTACATCGGACTAGGACCGATATTGATTATTGATTGATAAATAAGTATCGTTGTTATCAAATCTATTCAATGTCACAATGTTGAGCATAGGCTAAGTCGATCTTTATTTTGAGTGGTAATATTTTGCTAATTATATTATTTAAATCTTTTGACTTGTTCGTTACCAGCTTACCCTACAGTCTAGCCCATACCTACATCTTGGAGATTTAGTAGTGTAATTGAGTGGAAGTATTATTCATAGATATGAAATCTATAACTTCTGTATGAGAAGTGAAAATATGATTTCCTTAATTGCTTTGTTCAAAAGGTTAAAGGATTGAGATCTCATTTTTGTGATTAAGTTCACGAAAATATCATTTATAAGGAACTTAGTGGGAGTTAAGGATAAAATACTGATGAGGGGTAAAACAGTAATTTGCACCCAGCTCGTTAGTAAGTCATCGATAGAGGATTGACTAACTGTAATGGTTATAACAATGGATAACATATTTATGATTTGGAAAATACGTTCTATGAATTGAAGAGCTCAATTCCGAGTCTATAGTGGAGTCATGAAGAATTAACGGGTAGTGAATTTATTTGTAAATAAATTCACGGTAACTTATTGGAGCTTGATTTCATGGATCAATGGGCCCCGCATCACCTTTGAGTAAATCATCTAGATTGTCTTAATTATTTGACTTGATTATGAATTAGGATTTTTTAAAGTTGACTAGGTCAATTTTTGAAAATTTACAGAGATATGAGATTTAGAGAATGAAAGAGAATCTTTGGATAAATTTATTAATATTGATAAATTAGTGTCAATATAAATAAATAATATAATATAAAGTTTCAAACTATAATTAGTTAATTTGAATAAGGATTTTGTACACCCTGAATATCCGCACACTTTGGCGAGCTAAAACAGGGCCTAAATCGACCTGCCACGTGTCAACTGTCCACCCGGAGCTGATTGTTACGGACCCATAAACAATCAGCTCGAGGTGAGGGATCATTTAGCTGCTTTGTGCATGGAGCCATTATGTCGACATAATAGAAGCCACGAGCTGGCGCCACATTAAGCTCGTGGTGCGTCAGAGGTCTGACACCCCCAAATCCTTATAAAGTCAACCACGCAATATAAACATGCATATACCAGACATCACATGTCTTTTCCATTCCTGAATTCTCGGGTGCGTAGTATAAACGTGCATATTTAGACATCCCACGCCTAATTTGGGCCACGTGGCCCAAATCCATCTTTACGTATTGATTAGACCACACTTTACTGTAAGGTTTAGGAATTAATCATCGATGTCACATAAATGACATGATGGATGAAGAGATCACGGGATGACCCCAATACCTACTCAGAGATCAATCTCCTATAAATACCGAAACCCTAGGTAGTGCAAGGGGTTGGCTTCTTCTTGTAAAACAAATACTTTGTGAGAAATAGTAAGGAGATATCAATAATATCGATTGGTGGACTAGGGGGATTTTAACCTCCGAACCACCTAAAAAGAAAGTGACCATCTTTTCCTTGCAATTAATTTCCACCTTCTAGATTACTATCATTTTCGTATTACGGTTTATCAATCAGCACTAATGCATCCTATTTATATGATTATCTGTTGGTGAAAAACCGCATCAACGGTTTGGTACTTTCATTGAGAGGGTTTAGATTAGTGCTATCGCAAAAACTTGATCATGGTGGTCACTCGTTCGAGGAATGGCAATGAGGCGGATCAACATGGTGGGCAGGAGGCTCATCATGCCGCCATATCCAACTGTTGACCCTGATTTTGGTCAATTGACACAGAGTCAAAAATGTTTGATGTGGACAGATATGTTAGAATGGATATAATGACAAAAACAGTAAAGCACCCAAGAAGTTATAGTGGTTCGGCCCCAGAAACTGGTAATAACCTACGTCCACTTGAGCTATTATTGATATAGGATTCAAAGGAGTGATCAAAGAACTAGGGTTCTATGAGTTTCACCAACCTCTGAAGAATAAACAATATATCGCAATGTACTAGCTCTGATTTTCTCATAAATCTATATTCTCCAGTAAGCAAAAAGTCAAAAGTCCCCTCCTTGAACTATCTTTCTCTATTTATAGGCTCAACGAAGATTACATTAATTTGTTACAGATATTCTCTCCTAACTAATCGGATCATCAAGAATTATTGGAGACAATCTCGGGATTGACTTAGATCTTTACAAAATTTTCTTGAGATATGTGGAGTGTACGACCAGTATGGTTGTAAGTAAATCTCAACCGTTATGCATGCAATATCTTACTGGTCGATACTCTAACAGAATCCTGCCAGGTGTCAGCCACGTGTCCAGAAACCACTTTCCACATCATCCATGCCTGTTTTTTGGATAACACCAACGAACCAAAGCCAGAAGTCCAGCAGCGATCAAGAAAGCAGCCGATGGGCCATGACGACACCGGAAGTTTAGCGCCCCTACCGCCAAATCTGAACACGGGTTTCCTGACAGCGATAGAAATGTAGAACATGCAGTTGAGGAGTCATCTGTCCAAAGCAAATAAGAAAATCGAGGAGGTCTTGGCTCGACTACCCCCTCTTGCAATCGATGTTAACATCGGAAAGAGGAAAAGTAGAACTCACAAGTCTCGGAGGGATAGTCGGCCCAGACCCAGTCGATCGGTCAAAACCTCAACCCCGAGTTCTACGCCCATGTCGCACCATCACCAGGAAACTATGTTTGAGGAGTTTCTCAGGACCAATCAACAAGTCAGCCGATCAGTCAGAACTTCAACTCCAAGTTCGGCCCCACCGTCGAACGCACCCAGAAGGGCTCGTGGCAGCTCGCAGAGGAGGTCCAGGGAAAGCTCGCGTAGACAGCCTGCTCCGGCCAGCCCTCTCGCATCGCGGTGAGGTCGCCGGGCGCAGGAAATTGGAGGCGGTAGGGTAGAACGACCGCAAGCTAGTTTGATCCAGCCAAACGGGACTAGAATCGCTTCACTAGTTAGGCATCCCCCTTCGCTGATATGATACCCATCTCCTCCTCGTCCTACTCGAGATATTCCGGCGCGCGGGAGTAGTAGAAGGAATCCTCCTCCTGCCGTTCCTACCCATCGCCCGCGAGTGCGTGAAAATGTCACGGATCCTCACCCCCGACAGTAGGCTATAAGATTTTCCAATGGGAGCTATTGGACCGAGAGCCACCGAAGTGGCAGATCCAGTGGAGACTCGCGCAATCATCTAAGTTCGGCGCAAAGCCCACGGGCCGCCTCGAAAGCCTACCTTCGAGATTGCCTCAACTCGCAGAGGGGGGATACGACCAGAAATGAAAGTCATACTCATCGAGAGGATGGTCCTTTCGGAATACGTGACAATGGGAATATCCCACCAAACCCAGCTCAAGCTTGGAGGGATAATAACCGGCCTAACGCATACAATGGAACAGGAGCTGTTGAACAGCCCCCGAACAACCTAGGGATCAAGGATCAGACCCTCAAAAGGTTAGCTCATATGGAGGAGCTAATGAAGAAAATCTTATCAGAAAAATGCAAAGACGAATATGACTCGGGAGACAAGCTCAAGCTTTTTGCCCCCAACATAGTAGCCACGGCGTACCCGCCTGGTTTCCGGATCCCCCATCTATCCAAATTCGATGGGGACGGATCACTTGGGGATGTTCAATACCCTGATGATGACCCATAATATTGGCCCCGAGCTAAGATGCCTAATATTCCTTTCGACTTTGATCGGGCTAGCTAGGCAGTGGTTCAAGCAGTGTATGAAACAGTCGATTGGCTTGTGGAAGAATTTCTCTACCGATTTCAAAAGGGCATTCCCAGACTCTCAAGTAGCTCGTGTCAAAGCGAACACCGTGATGAATGTGAAGAAACAGCCCGAGGAACCCTTAAAAGCTTATCTGAGCAGGTTTGCAAACATTGTGGCCCGGGCTAGGGACGCGGACGATAGTCCTAAACTCATGGCTTGAGAACTGGAATCCTTGTTGGGAGCAGGCTATGGAAAGAAATCCAGAGGAGAGGTGTCATCACTGTGGATGAAATCTTGAACAAGGCCCAGGAATGGATAAACTTGGAAGAAGCGCGAGCATCGGTCGCGGGAACCAGCCAAATCCCTGACTAGCCTGGTGGAGCGGGAACGGATGTCGTGAAAACAACTCAAACCGTTGCCCAGAATATTCATGGGGGTGGAGGCAAGAGAAAGGGGAATGGCGAGGGCAGCCAGGACGGTCCAAAGAAGAACAAGCTCGTGGAAAAGTTCAAGCCAGTCTACGCGGTTTATACCAAACTCACAAACACTAGGGAGCACATTTTCCTAGCAAATTATGCCCGCCTTCCCTGGAAAAAGCTAGAGCCCTTGAAAAATCAGAAGGCCAAGAGAGAAACTTCCAAATTCTTTCGATTCCACAACGACATCGGCCAGAACACAGATGATTGTAGTCATTTGAAGGACGAGATCGAGACACTCATCAGAGCTGGACCTTTGGCTCAGTATGCGCGAAATCGAGTCCCTACCAGTCAGCAAGCTCCGGAGGCTCCCATAAACCAGCACGGGGCCCGGGTGAATCAGGATACCCTCCTCCCATAATAGGAGGAGAGATAACCACCATCTCCGAAGGCCCTCATCTGGAGGGCATGAGCAGAGGTGCCCAGAAGAGGTACGTCAATGAGCTGAGGTCTCATAACAGAATTGAGTTTATTCTGGAGCAGCATCTACCTAAACAGCAGTGATTGGAGAGGCAACCAATCAGTTTTACCGAAGAGGACGCTAGTCATGTCAAGTTCCCACATAAAGATCATATAGTCATAACTGCCCAGCTCGCCAATCGGAGAGTTAGGAGGATGCTAGTTGATAATGGGAGTTCGATGAAACTGCTGTTCTGGTCCATGCTAGAAAAAATGGGGTTGTCTGTAGCTGACCTGAAGGCCACCCCTCTGATGTTGTATGGGTTTTCCGGAGAAACATCGGCAGTGATAGGAATAATCGAGTTAGTAATAACCTTGGGAGAGGGACCCCGAACTATCTCCAAACTCCTCGAGTTCGTGGTTATCGACTGTCCCACCGTGTACAATGCAATTCTGGGCTGGCCTACGTTGATGGCATTTGAAGCCATAACTTTTATCCACCACCTCGCAGTCAAATTCCCCTCCTCCACGGGGGTATGTATGGTCCGAAGTGACCAGCTCACTGCCAGGGAATGCTATAGAATTTCCATGAAGGGAAAATCAAAACCCGGGCAGCAGACGATGACCATTCAGAGTGGAAGCGAGGAATCTCAGGAAGTAAGATCTGATCCTGGGATAGAAAAACCTCAAAAATCAGATGGCGTAGGTACCGACCCAAGAATAGGGGAAGATAGATCTGAGCTCCAGGCCATCGAAGAGCTCGAAGAGGCAAAGATAGATCCAAGCTCCAGGCCATCGAAGAGCTTGAAGAGGTGAACATTGATCCTAGGGACCCTTCGAGGGTGGTTAGGCTCGGGAAAAACCTTAGGAATGAGAGAAAGGCGGAGCTCTTGGAATTTCTACAAGAAAATCTAGACATATTCGCCTGGTCTCATGAAGACATGATAGGAATAAGCCCAAGCGTCATCATGCATGCCCTTAACTTGGAAAAAAACATGCCTGCGAAGTCCCAGAAGAAGAGGCGCATGGGCACGACCCGAGCTGAGGCCCTAGTAGAGGAAGTAGCTCGGCTTTTAAAATGCGACTTTATTCACGAGGCAAAATACCCGATCTGGGAAGTGGCGGACCTGCATCGACTTTTCTGATCTGAATAAAGCATGCCCCAAAGATTGCTTCCCCTTGAGGAGAATTGACCGATTTGTGGATGCCACTGTGGGGCACGAGCTCATGTCTTTCATGGATGCATACTCAGGTTATAACCAGATTGCTATGAATCCTGCGGACCAGGAACATACTAGCTTCATGACCCCAATCAATGTTTATTGTTACAAGGTCCTGCCCTTCGGGCTGAAGAATGCGGGGGCTACATATCAAAGTTTGGTCAACAGAATGTTCGATGATCAGATCGGGAAAAACATGGAAGTGTATGTTGATGACATGTTGGTCAAGTCAAAAATTGTCGATAACCATGTTCTCGATCTGAAGGAATGTAATAAGATCTTTTGGAAGTATGGTATAAGGCTGAATCCCCAAAAATGTACCTTCGCAGTTGCGTCAGGAAAATTTTTGGGTTTCATAGTCAACACCAGAGGAATAGAGGCAAAGCTCGATAAAATTAGATCGCTACTCGAAATGCCATCACCCCGGTCGCGAAAAGACGTCCAAAGTCTGGCAGGAAGGGTGGCAGCCCTTAATCGGTTCATTTCCAAATCAATCGATAAGTGTTTGCCATTCTATAACCAGCTCTAGGGAAATAAAAAATTCAAGTGGACCGATGGGTGCGAGCGTGCCTTCCTCGACCAAAAAGCACATTTAGCCGAGCCACCCGTGTTGTCTAAACCAATAGCAAGAGAGCCTCTTTTTCTTTACCTAGCTGTCACGGAAGATGCGGCTTGTGCCGTGCTGGTCCGGGAAGAGGATCGGTCTCAGAAGCCGGTCTATTACATTAGCAAAAGGCTCCTCGGAGCTGAATCTCGTTATCCGTTGATGGAAAAAATGGCGTTCTTCCTTATCACGGCCTCCAGAAAGCTTAGGCCATATTTCCAGTCCCATTCATTCCACGTCATAACGATCAACCTTTAAGGCAGGTACTGCAGAAACCTGAGGCATCGAGACGTCTTTTGAAGTGGGCCATCGAGCTCAGCCAATTCGAGATACTATACGTACCATGAACTGCTATCAAAAGCCAAGCTCTGGCTGATTTCGTGGCAGAGTGCACTGGATTCCAAGAGGAACCGGTGGAAGAACCAGTGCAGGCTTTGTGGAAAGTCTTTGTGGATGGTTCATCTAATGAGAACGGGTCCGGAGCTGGAATCATTTTGGTATCCCTCGAGGGACATCGTTTCCACTCTGTGTTATGGTTCAGATTCGAAGCGCCCAACAATGAGGCCGAGTACGAAGCTTTGTTGGATGGGCTAAGGGTGGCCTGGGAGCTGAAGGACAGGGCCATCCAGTGCTATAATGATTCATAGCTCGTGGTAAACCAGGTGTCAGGGGAATACCAGGCGCAGGGAACCAAGATGGCGGCCTACCTGGCCAAGGTAAAAAAGGAGATGTCCGCATTTGAGTACAACCTAGTCGAATAGATCCCTCGGGAGCAGAACGCCAATGGTGATGCCTTAGTGAAGCTCGCCACCTCCAGGGAGGCCGAAACCTTAAGCTTGATACCAGTGGAATTCCTAGAAAGGCCAAGCGTAGAGGAGACTATGAGAGAGGTCGAGATGATCGACGCCAGGCCAACCTGGATGACTACCATAGTCGAATACCTCACAACACGAAAGTTACCTGAAGAGCGGAGCGATGCGAGGAGGATACTTTACCAAGCTTTGACGTATACCATCCTAGACGGGACTGTACCGAAGTGGTCTTTCTTTTCCAGATGAGGCCAAGACTATTCTGCAGGAGGTGCATGAAGGCTTTTGTGGGGTGTTGAGTCTAGTTTTTATTATGTTTTGGTGATGTTTTTAGTAGTCTTTTATTTTGTTTTTCCTTCATTTAGCGCGGGTTTATGCTTTGTTTGGTTGTTTTTGTGAATATCAGGAAGAATTGAGCATGTGGAAGAAAATGCCAAAGAAAGGGAAGAAATAACCGAGTTTTCCATCATATTTCGATCAAGAATGGTTTTTAACACAATTTGGAAGTGTTGGTGAAAATTTGGGATGAAAACTTGAAGAATTGGGAATTCCCTTAAGAGCCACGGCATGAGCAAAGTGGAGCCGCGGCTAGGTGGGAAACAGAAGCATTGTTTTTCAGAAATTCTTTGGGCCGCGGCATGGCTAGATAGAGCCGCGGCATGGATGGGCACTCTGCCCAGAAAACGACGATGCGGGCCGCGGCATTGAGAGGATCTTCTGCCCAGAAATTGTGATACGGGCCGCGACATAGTGTATGTAGGGCCGCGGCCCGCCTCTTTAAAGTTTGAGATCCTAGGTTTTAATGACGAAAAAGGAGAAGGAAAACGTACGTACGGATGGGGGAGAAGTTCTGGTTTTGGAGGCTGAAGCTTAGAGTATTTTTACATGCTTTTCTTTTCTTCTTGATGTTATCTTTAATTTCTTTTGTGATTAGCACTATGACTATGAACTAATTTTCTGTTTAGGATGTTCAATTGAATCTCTGTTATGACCTAATGCAATTTTAATTTCCTTCTTCTTCAATCTTCTTCAATTCCATATAATCTGTTCTTATAGAGTGATTATTGATTGGCCATCTTTAGTCATATTCATATGTTTTTAAGTCAAAATCTGAGAAGTGAGATTTAATTCTGCTATGGTTATATTGGACATAATTTTAATTTAGAACGAAAGTATCTGAATTAATTGTGTAACTATTATTAAGTTGTGGAAATTAATGCTACCTTTGTGGTTCAATTTACCATAGAAATATAGGAAATTGTCACCTAGGTTGAGTTTATAATTCATAGTATGATTATAGGCTGCTGTATCAACTTGTTAATTTAATTAGGTAAAAATAAGAAGAATTCACACTTTGCATTAGGGAATAATAGGGAGGATAGTTGATGAGATTGAATATCCTAATTGTTTCTCAGTGATTAAATTAAAAGTTTTACTATTAGTTATTATTCTATTTAATTGTCGATTATTATTTCTGCACTTTACTGGTTCTGTTGCTGTATTTTACAAAAATCAAGAATTTCAATTCATCAAATAGAACAAGAAATTAATTGACTGGTAATTGATAACTCAGTCCTTGAGGACGATACTTGGTTTTACCATTTTATTACGAGTTTGCGACTGTGTGCACTTGCATAGCAAAATTATCGCAACATGGGGATCACGCTGGGGGGAAAAGCCTGGCCTTGAAGATTTTGAGGCAAGGATATTATTGGCCCACTCTATCAAAGGAATCGATTCCTTACGTCCAAAAGTGTGACAAGTGCCAGCAGTTTGCCACGATCGCCCGAGCTCCACCGATCGATCTGAAGATGATCTCGTTCCTGTGGCTGTTCGTGGTCTGGGGGATTGACTTAGTCGGTGCCCTACCCACGGGAAAAGGAGGAGTACGCTATGCGGTAGTAGCTATTGTACTTCACGAAGTGGGCAGAAGTGGAGCCCCTGGTGACAACAACATCAAAGAGTCCTGGATTTTGTGGTTAAGAATATTGTCTACCGGTTCGGGCTGCCGAAGAAGATCATGTCGGATAACGGAACCTAGTTCGATGGCGACCTCTTCACCGAATTCTGTGGAAGGCATGACATATTTAAAAAAATTTCCTCCGTGGCCTACCCCCAGGCTAATGGGTAGGTTGAGGCTGTGAACAAAACACTCAAGTCGAGCCTTAAGAAGAGGCTGGATGAAGCTAAGGGAGTTTGGCCCGAACAACTCCCTCAGGTGCTATGGGCATATTGGACCTTACACCAAACTTCGATGGGGCATACTCTTTTCTCATCGACTTTCGGAAGTGAAGTCGTCCTTCCTGTCGAAACAAAGACAGCCTCGCACAAAGTCTGGGCGTTCAGCCATGAACAGAACGATAAATTGCCTAGCGCGTCCCACGACCTAATTGACAAAAATATAGAAGCTTCACAATTGCAGCTCACGCATTATCAACAAAAAATCACTCATTAATTCAACTCAAGGGTCAAGAGACGCATCTTTAACTTAGGCGACCTGGTGCTCCGAAAGTTCTTTTTAGCCGGTAAGGATCCCAAGGACGGAGTTTTGGGACCAAACTGGGAAGGACCCTATCAAATAATAGAGGTTGTGAAGGAAGGGACCTTTAAACTTGCTCAGCTTAATGGAGAAACAGTCCCATGGACATGGAACACTGTGCACCTAAAGAAATATTATCAATAGTCGTACTTTTGTAAGGCTTAATTATAAAAGCCACCCTTTTTTATTAAAAAATGAAGTATATTTCTTGTTTCGTTGTATGTTTCCATGTGCATATAGGCTTAAAAGAGCGTGTTCAAAGTAACCGAGAAAGATATCTTTCTGATTAATTGGGGGGCATATACCCCAAGAACAAGGTCCTAAAACTTAGAAGTAAGTTAAATTGATTAACCAGTGTGTTTTCTAAAAAGCACGAGGTGTCGATAAAACTAACGCGAACTAAGTTTTTAAAATTAATATCATGGACGCAACCAGGTCCTAAAACTTAGAAGTTAGTTAAATTGATTAACCAGTGTTTTTCCTAAAAAGCACGAGGTGCCTATAAAACTAACACGAACTAAGTTTTTAAAATTGATATCATGGATGCAACCAGGTCCTGAAACTTAGAAGTTAGTTAAATTGATTAACCAAAGCTTTTTCTAAAAAGCACGAGGTGTCGATAAAACTAACGCAAACTAAGTTCTTAAAATTAAAAATCCTGGACATAACCAGGTCCTAAAACTTAGAGTTGGTTAAAATTGACTAGAAGAACTTTGCAATCTCAAAGAAAGAAAAAACGGTCAATAAACTAACACGAACTAAGTTTTTACCAAACACATCATATTAAAAAATAAGATAGATTGAAATAAAACTCTGAGTAATTAAAATCAATTGTCTCGAGGAGAAAAAACCTCATGGTCGATAGTTACATAGGTAAATAAAAATGAAAATACAAAAAATTCTAGGGCCCCCCCCCCCCCCAGGTCGCTCCGAAGAAGTCACCCCCTCGATTTCTTGGTCGTCGGCAGCAGAAGTCTCCCCAGTCTCAGAAGGCAGTACCTATTGAAGACTGGCCTTGAACTTTTCGAGGAACGGCTCCCACACCTTGGGGACTAGAAAAGAGAAGTTACCATCCTAGTTGAAGGCCCAGCAGTGGTAGAGCATGGCCTCCATGGAAGAGATGGAGGACGCCCTCTCTGCCACGGTGGCGATCTCGACCTCCAGCTGCTTAGCCCTGGCCTCCTCGAGCTCAGCCTTTGCAGTGGCCAAGGTGGCCTGGGCAGCCTTTTCGCCTTCTTTGGCAACCGTCAAGGCAACCTTGGTACTTTACTCTTGTTGTTGAGTAGATGCATGGGCGACCTGAGCAGTCTAGAGCTCGCCCCTGAGCTCGTCAGTCCTGGCCCTGGTCCAAGCTATGCTACGGTGTAAAGCAAAAGCCGCCTGCAAAGAAACGAAGAAAGTAAGGCACATGCTGGGAAGAAAGCAAAGGAATTTAACTGAGTAAGCTTACCGTGAGGTTCATCCCAAGGGCGGACTCTATGACATTCTCGGGGCTCCTCGCCTCGTTCTCCCTCAAGTCCCTCGGGTTGGCCTTATAATAATGCTCCACCGTGTAGCTCGCGATCTCATAGACCGTCCCGCGGAAGGTGTCTGGGATTTTCTCCAGGTCTTGGGCATTAACCAGGATGCGCATGATGAGAGCAGGGACTGACGGAGTTCCAGCTGGTGCCTCATGTTCCCGAGTAGGGGCTGGAGGTCGCGGGGGAGGTGGAGGTATATTCTCTGTGGGTGTGGGGATCTGACTTTTCCCCTTGGCAGGGGACTTGGAGGTTATCCTGGAGGTAGGAGTATTCTTGGTCAGCCGGGGCCTCTTGACCAATGGCCCGGATGGTCTGGAAGAAGGGTTCCCCCCCTGAAAGATTGATCGCAGGATGCTGTCTCCGGGTTGTGCCATCTCCTCGCCAGAAACAAAAGGAAAAGGATGTTAGTATACATGTAAGGTTGTTTTATTAAAAGAGAAATCTAGAGGTGTATTGAAAAGGTCCTACCCTCCGAGCTAGAGGAGGAATCTATTGCCATGAACTCCGACCTCGGAACTGCTATAGGGGAGTCTAAGTTTATTACTTCACGAGTCAGAGAGGGTTCTGGATCCAGATCTACCTCAGGACTGAACTCGTCTATGTATTGTCTAAGTCCTGGAGCAACTACAGCCTCTAGAAGGGAGGGCCACGACCT
Source organism: Humulus lupulus (assembly GCF_963169125.1). NCBI lineage: Eukaryota > Viridiplantae > Streptophyta > Magnoliopsida > Rosales > Cannabaceae > Humulus > Humulus lupulus. The sequence goes on along the minus strand of NC_084794.1, from coordinate 116,266,409 downwards.
AAGGTTGGTCCCGTACTCCTCAAAGAAGGCCGACCTAAAGGACAAGGTGTTCTCTACTACTACGGTGCCCCTAGGACGACCCATATCATGGCGTAATACTAGTTGGTCTACACACTAGAGTAGGGTTATGTTAAGGTCCAGGTCATCTCGATGACGGTGTATGAGCTGGTTTGGGTTAAACCTAACAAACCTAAGGTCTGCAACAGCCCTGTCTAGATCCCTAAATGGGTATGGGTTACCTTGGCCAGAGGGGTCGACTGCTGCCCCTGATTGAGCATGATCCACATCGAGTCCCCGAGCAGCCTCAGGAGCTCACCTTCGTCGCATGAGTGGCACCTCATCTTCTTCATCTTGCTCGTCGCCGTCGCCGTCTACGGCATACCCCTCGGGGATAGGCACCAGGTCGCGAGCTACTGGGTAGTTAGCCCGCGTCCTCCTCAAGGCCAGAGTCTGGCCCGCAAAAATTAACTTACACGCCAGCATCGTCTCATTAGACATGAGCTGGCGGTAGTCTTTCTCACTAGACGGAAGCCCCACCAAATTATCGTATTGACCCCCAAGGGTCACTGATTTGGCTGTCCTCACAAAAATGGTTGCACGATGATGCTCAAGTCAGTACATGCGAAAGAATGAAAAAGAATTTTTTTTTTTTTTAAACACGAGCTAAGGATGGAAAGCTTACGAGGACGATTGAAGTAATGGTACTCGTAGTTGCGAAACCCAGTCGACATGAAGAATTAGTCCTTGAAGTCGTTGGGATGGCTGGGCAGCTCGATGACCGCAGGAGAGTTAGGGAAATGGGTTAGGTAGTAGAACCCATCGCCTCGTCCCCATTGATCCGGGCTGGCTTTGAGGCAGAAAAAATAGAGGATGTTCACGGGAGTAGGGACTTGCCACTCATGTTTCAAGAAGAGGTACCTCAGCCCCGCCAGCAGACGGTAGGAATTAGGAGGCAGTTGAAAAGGGGCCAGCTTCACATAATTAAGGAAGTCGGTGAAGTACTGGTCCAGGGGGAGGAAGGCCCCAGCCTTGAGATGTTCGTCACTCCAGGCCGTGAAATCCTCGTCAAGAGGCGCGCAACTCCTCTCACCCTCAAGGGGAGGGCGGTCTATAAGGGCGTTTGTCCCGACCTCGATGTTATGGGACAGCAGTATCTTGTTGACCCTCCCTTGGGTCATGATCTTCGAGACTATCCTCTCCGCCTCAAAGAAAGCATTAGGTCCCACCTCGACCTCCTTCTCCACCGTGGGACCAAACTGGGGGATGGGGGATTCAACTGCGACCTCTTTTCCCCAGCTGGATTGCTGGGATGACAAGCTAGCCGCATTTTTGTTGGGCACATTCTTCTTGGGCCCCATATGATCGCCTAGCAAACAAGAATTAGAAAACGAAAACTTAGTGGGCGACCTAAAAGCTAAGAAAAGATAAGCAGCGCGAGAAGAAGTGACTTTCATACATGGGCTAAGGTAATCTCAACCTGCAGTGTGTGAAGCCACGCGCTGCCATAGTCACGCGCCCACGTTTCCAACGGATACCTAATTTCCAGGGATCTTTTTGTCAGGAGGGTCAGATTATTGCTTGCCTTGGAGGGGAAGTTTTGAGAGGAAAACCACCTAGGAAGCATGACCCCTAAGTTACCCGATTGTACACCCTAAAAACCTCCCACTTTCCATATTCCTAATAGGCATTTCCTAAAGTTACCAAGAAAATTACCCAGAAAGTTACCCAGAAATTACCTAGTTATGAATGTCGCCTTCCTAGACATGTTTTTAAATATAATCAATATGCCTAGAATTGAAACCTATGCGCCAAAAACAACCTATTGTTTACGAATGAGAAATAGGTTTGCCTAACAATGAAATGGGGAAATCGAAACATACAACAGACAAGGAACTTACAGTGTATTTTCCGAATGAAAGTTACAGGGAGTGTACGAGTAGGAGTCCTGGTGGAATCCTTAAAGTTGGACTTATGAAAGGCTCTTGTGGCGAGAATGTAAGGATTTCTGGGATTATGACCAGAAGAAGAAGAAGAGCTTATGAAACTCAGAAGAGAGAATATAAGGAAAAAATTTCAACTGAAGAGTGACTAGTACTGAAGATTGCCAACCTTATATATACGTAAGAGGCATAAGGAAACGAGGACCGTCCGATCAAATTAATGAGAGATACGAGGGTCATAACTCAAGAGACGAAGCGACGGCAGAAAGGTGGCTAGGCCATTTAATGCAATTCTCAGAATCTGAACAGTCGCCAACCACGGCGTCCCACGTGGCCGATACCCATGTAGTGGGCAGGACATGAAGAGTCGAAAGGGAAGTTTAAAAGCCCCCCCTGTGAAGATCAAAGATGACATCATAGGTCACGAGCAGGGGCTTGGTGGGCAAATGTACGCCCTGAATATGTGCACACACTTTGGCGAGCTAAAACAGGGCCTAAATCGACCTGCCACGTGTCAACCGTCCACCCGAAGCTGATTGTTACGGACCCCTAAATAATTAGCCCGAGCTGAGGGATCATTTAGCTGCTCCGTACGTGGAGCAATTATGTCTACATAATAGAAGCCACGAGCTAGCGCCACATTAAGCATGTGGTGCGTCAGAGGTCTAACACCCCTGAATCCTTATAAAGTCAACCACGCGATATAAACATGCATATACCAGACATCACATGTCTTTTCCATTCTTGAATTCTCGGGTGCGTAGTATAAACGTGCATCTTCAGATGTCCCACGCCTAATTTAGGCCATGCGGCCCAAATCCATCTTTACCTATTGATTAGACCACACTTTACGATAAGGTTTAGGAATTAATCATCGATGTCACATAAATGACATGATTGATGAAGAGATCACGGGATGTCCCCAATACCTACTTAGAGATCAATCTCCTATAAATACCGAAACCCTGGGTAGTGCAAGGGGTTGGCTTCTTCTTCACTACTACAAAAATGGGATTTCACGACTGTTTTTAACTGTCGCTATTGAGCAACGACGACAGTTGACTAACTGTCGTATTTGCCTATGCCGGCATAGGGTAGCTATGCCGACAGTTATTAGGTGTCGCCATTGCTGGCTCTGTCGATAGTTATTAGGTGTCGCCATTGCTGGCTACGCCGACAGTTATTAGGTGTCACCGTTGCTGGCTACGCCGACAGTTATTAGGTGTCGTCATTGCTGGCAACGCCGACAGTTATTAGGTGTCGTCGTTGCTGGCAACGCCGACAATTATTAGGTGTCGTCATTGCTCGCAACGCCGACAGTTAATAGGTATCGTGATTGACTGTCTATGTTGACAATTTTTAACTGTCGCAAAGTTTCCACACCAGAGGACATTGCAAATATGTTGTCAATGCCCCCTAGTTTCAAAATCAACGCAAAAATTGCAGTAAAAGAATGCACATCAAAAATTAAATTAAATTAACATTTGTAGCATTAACTTTATATTTGATTAGTTCTAACACTTTCTAAATAAAAGAAATACATAGTTCCAAAAAAGTTTGTCATAAAATGAATCTTTTGCACAGTATGCACCTCAAAAAGCTAAATTAACTCAACCTATAATTTTTTAGATTGATTCTGGATTTGATTAGTTTCTAACAATTTCTAATAAAAGAAATAGAAAGTTAAAAAAATTACTAGATCCCCTCACATAGGTACTAAGTATGCATGCCATCATTTAACGAGATGCGATAGAATATATTTTTCCCACTCTTCTTGAACTTCATTAAGTTCAGCGTCAGTATATGATAAATCTGAATTGAACTGCAAATAATTTAAATTATAAGTTACATGTCAAATATTTATGAAATTAAAATATAACATTATTAAAGTTAAAAGGTAAACACATTTAGTTATTACATTATTCGATAGATATGCTCTGGTTCTTTGTTGTGAAATGAGATCCCTAGCATACTTCATGCAGTAGATACCACACTCTGTGGTTTTTGGTTGTTGGCGGCACTGTTAACATGGACAAATGTAAAAGTATATTACATATACTTGTTAGTATACTTATAATGTAAATCTTATGTTTTATAAAGTTGAATGTTACTTACTTTTGGACTATAATACTTTAGACTTACAACTCTTTTTCCTTTTTCCATATCATATAGCGTGAAAGCACTATACATAATAAAAGTATTTTAATTAGCAAACAAGTACTATTAAAAAGATAATATACTTTAAGGAATGAAACTTCTATAAACTTACATCCTAACTATATTTTTAATTTCAATGCATAATTGGTGGTTAATGGGATCCAAGAACGCCACTGAATGTGAGTGAGGTTGAAATAGCAATAACATCCAATGTTCACTAGAAAACAAACAATCAAATATTTATAAGATGATTATATGAACTTAACATTTCAAAACTCAATATAAACTTACTTGTTAGTCCAGTGACAAATAAGGAACTACTTCTCGCCCATTTGAATGAATCGATCTTTAAGTGTTTGGGCACGCTTATTCTCATGACCTACACTAACTTCACCTGGATGCTGAAATGCGTACAAATTAGGAAATATTTGGGAAACCGTCTAGCTACATTTAATCATATACGTGGATCCTCAACTAGTTTTCTCCAAGTCATATCAATTAAACCAGTTTATTATTAGTTATGTGTATATAAATAATATTATATATATGTACTTATAAACCTGAAACTATTGAATCAATATGTGTTTTTAAGATCTCAAATTGTGAAGGGCTGCTATGTATATAATTATATTAATCAAGCTGGATCATCAAAACTTGAAGTCATCACGCTATTAATCTTGTTTTCTTCCATACGTACATATATATAATATCCCTTTTCTTGACATAAATAGAAATTGAGCCTATAAATAATTTAAATTGCATCATCAACTTCTGATCGTTATATTATGGCATTTGGAGACACGTTGTCTTAGCCCTGAGATCCAAATAAATTCAATCCAAATAAATGTGTACTTAAGCCTACTCCCACCTTAATTATTTGGTGTTTTGGATTTAGATTCTCAACAAGAACTAACAAGTAACATAAAAACGTGATATTTTGATACAGAATAATAAAACCAGTTCATGATTTTGAGTAATATTATATTAGTTATGAGTGGTACTTGATAATTGAAACATGCCCCCACACACTACTAATACTCAAAACACTCTACTATTTCTTTTTCTTTTTTTAATTTTCCTTGAAGCTTCTTCTTCAGCTACTTTCTCACGAAAATCACCCAATACAAACAAATGAAAATAATATAGTCTAAGACTAGAAAGATGGAGATATTCATTTTTTAATAACTTAAAGTTTTTGTTAGAGGATATTGTAAATTTGTTATCTAGTTTTTTAAAAAATATCCTTAATTTTTGTTCATCATCATAAATTAGTTACACATACTCTTTGAGTATACGAATAACTTATTATTTCTCATTCTCAAAATAATTTAAAACATTTCAATAAGATATTCTTAATATATGCAACAAAAAAAAAAAAAAGCAAACAAATAACTATAATTCAGCACCACCATCAAAGAGTAAGACCAATAAGAAAATCGGTCTCGTTTAGTTGTGTAGACATTTCGAAAAACAATAAAATTTATATATACTCAATATATAGTGATTATATATTAAATATTCACTGAATGCGTAATAAAAAGTCTAAAATTGAAAGAACAAACATTAAAAAAATGTATCCTCAAATAACTTATGAATTATTCTAAGTTAAAGTTCTTAGAGTACAAGACCCTAGTTGTAGTAATATTAGAGCATTTGATTAATGACTAAAGTTAAATTATGCCAATTTGAAATAAATAGTTAGTATTTGTTTCAGTTATTCAGACAAAGAGTAAGTATGAATTGAAAATGAGGGTGTCAAGTTTTTTAATCAATTGAAATTTTCTGTAAAGGTGATGAATTCGTATTCTTCTTATATAGGCTTTACTAGCATCAGAAACAGAGAAATATGAGGAGGTCATTCAGGTTTATGCTGCTGAGCAAACTTAGAATGAGGAATTGATTAGGACTACTTGAAAGCTTGAAGTAGTCAAAATATATGACTACTTGAGCTCTATTTGAATATAAATGAAAGTGAAATGTTAACCTTTCATAATCTAAATCATTCATACTATTTTTTATGATTTAAAACAGACAGCACTTACCCTATATTTGTAACCTAACCATCTGTCAATATCAATTCAAATAATTCAATCAATTCAAACAACAAACAATTTTTCTTCCTTATATCTCCCCCAGGACGCAATTATATATATATATATATATCACAGAACCTACTTCACTAAGACATGCAAGTTCTCAACCTTCCGTTATCACCGCAGCACACAATTATAATCCCAGAACCTACTTCACTATGGATGAATATTTAAGATATTCAAACTCCTCTAACATATACTTGTATAATTTTAAAAAGAATATACCTCTGAATATGTTTAAACAATTAGAATCCAAATTAATAAGTTTTAACCATTAAAACATACCTGAGATGATCTATTTGAACTTTAGATTGCTTTCTGAAGCAAAAATCTGAGCTCAAGAGTTTATCCCAAAGAGCCTTTCAAAAACATGAAATAAATAAATAAAAGAGTAATAAGTTTATGCTTAAATCCTTGTCAACATTTACTTTCTAAAATAATAATACTCATAACATAATTAATTTGTAAGAATTTAACAATAGACCCCAAGATATCAAACTCTGGTTTGGCCAAACTTTTGATGATGAATCAGAAAGCCGTACACACACAACCATTAGAGGGACAAATTAAAGGGTGTGTTGCACCAGGGTGGTCTAGAAGCATGGCCATTACTTCTAAGGTGGATGTGTATAGCTTTGGAGTGGTACTACGTGAGATTGTGTGTTGCACCAGGTGAAAAAAATTCATAAACTCCAAAACAAATATTTAAAAAGTGTCTTATATTATAATCAAGGCTCCTGAAAATTACAATGTCTGTATCTTAATATTGGCGCTTTAATAGGTTCAGATTTTTTTTTTAAAAAAAATTATTATTATTTTAGATCAATATATAGATCATATGTGTAGAGTATACATATGAATTAATATGAATCAATAAGTAGTGTAGGTGCCAATAATATTATATATATATATATAGGTAACACTTTGGACTAGTAGGCCTTTGAATATCTCTCCTATGTGAACTAATTATATATATAATACACGTGAGTTTGGGCCAATTATCAAGGATATATATATACATATATATATAACAGGGCATTTAAAAAAGGTGTAAGAGATCAAGAAACAAGAAAGAAATAGCATGTGTGCAACTCAAATAGGCAGCACACTAAGTGTATTTTATCAAATACTTTGTGTGCAACTCAAAATCCAAACTAGCTTTGAATTTACAATCACAAATTCAGATTCTACACTTTGAGATTTTAGGATTTTAAACTTTAAAATCTTTAAATCTACACAAAGAAATCCAATAATAAGTCAAAACTACAATTAAACACACATAAAAAAACATAAATAGATAAGGTACCAATAGACTAAGTAAGAAGTATTGTGCACAAAACAAAAGAAACAGAAAGAACAAAACAAAACAAAATATTAATGAATCATCTCCAAAAGAACTGTCACGCATTTAGTATTCATCACATATGTAATCTTCCAACAAATTCACATGCCAGATGTGCCACAGTTACAATGAAATTTAATCCAAATTAATATTAAATTAAGACAGAGCATCATATATAATTATAGTGTTACCCTTATATGTTGTTCTAATTAAAACTCTCAATCCATTAGCTTGCTAGAAACAGATCCATTGGAATCAGCCGGAAAACTCCTAGTAAGCTTAAATGGTAATAATAAATAAATGGCTACCTTGCGAAAGAGACGCATGGCTGGTTGTTCGGCGTCAGCAGCGTCGAAGGTGGCTAGTGGTTCGGGTCACACGTGGCTGGTTGTTGGCTGAAGAAGAGGCTGAACGTTGGCTGGAAGAAAGAAAGAGGAAGAGGGAAAAGGAAAGAAAGAGAGGGAAAAATGAGAGGTGTGGGGGGAAACTAAAATTTTTAGAGGGATAAATTTTTTTAAGGGGCAATGCCTACACTTATAAGCTGTCGTTATTGCCTCCAATAGCGACAGCTTATAGGTGTCGGTATTGCCCCTTAAAAAAATCAATTTCCCAACAACGACACATTTTAAGTGTCGGCATTGCTCCAATACGTTTTTATAAACAATTATTTAAACATATATATATTAATACAAAAATCATAACTAATAAATTTATATATTAATTTTTTTTACAGTATTTTTTCAATTAATAAAACAACTCTTTTTTAACTAATACAAATTTTATAAATGTGTTAAAGAATAATATAGTTAATTTAATTTATAAATATGTTAAAGAATAATAAATTTAAAATTTGATATAAAAATTATTATAAATACAAAATTTAATAATATGAAAAATTTATAAACAAAAAAAAATCTAGTTTTAAAAGTTTCTAATAAATACATATATAATTTTTATAAATATATATTTACATAATTTACTTTATTTTTAAAATTATACTATTCATTAATTTTTTTACAATATTTTTCCAATTGATAAAACAACTCTATTTTAACTAATACAAATTTTATAAATATGTTAAAGAATAATATTGTTAATAATATAGTTAATTTTATAATATGTCACTGAATAATAAATTTTAATTTTAATATAAAATTATTATAAATACAAAAGTCAATAATATGAAAAATTTAGAAACAAAAAAAATCTAGTTTTAAAAGTTTTTAATAAATACATAATTTTTATAAATATATTTACATAATTTAGTTTATTTTTAAAATTATACTATACATTAATTATAATATTTTATTTGAATTTTGGTGACATTTTATGACTGTCGGCATTGAATTTTTATTAACTGTCGTCGTTGGGGTCAATAGCGACACCGTTTACCTGTCGTCCTTGTTCTTAAATTAACTGTCGGCGTTGGGGTCAATAGCAACACATTTTAACTGTCGGCATTGGTCTCGAATCAACTGTCGGCGTTGGGGTCAATAGCGATAGTCAAAAGTAATGGTGACAGTTATTAGCTATCGGCATTGATCTCTATGCCTATAGTTTTTAACTGTCGACGTAGAGTTCCGCTAAGCAATTACGACAGTCAACAGAGTTGACTGTCGTGGTTGGGTGTCAAGAAAGCCCAGTTTTGTAGTAGTGCTTGTAAAACAAATTCTTTGTGAGAAATAGTAATGAGATATCAATAATATTGATTGGTGGACTAAGGGGATTTTAACCTCCGAACCACGTAAAAAGGAAGTGACCATCTTTTCCTTGCAATTAATTTCCACCTTCAAGATTACTATCATTTTCGTATTATGGTTTATCAATCAGCATTAATCCATCCTATTTATTTGTATAATTATCTGTTGGCAAAAAACCGCGGCAACAGATTTAATTAATTAATTTAATAAATAAAAGGTTTTGAATTTAAGCCCAATTGGGATTTAAATTCAAAATAAAGAGATTAGGCCCAAGTCCATTTGTTGGATCACAAGGATTTTATATTTTTATTTATTATTTTGATTAATTTAAATTTAAATAAAGCCCATTAAGTTGTCTATATAAGGAATATGATATATAGGATTTTCATAAGTGAGTCTTTGTTGATTCATTGGGTAAGTGAACACATAGACACTCTAATCAATTCTTAGCCTCTATCTCTACTTGTCTTCTAGATCTCTATATCATGTGTTAAGAACACTAGCCCACACTAGTTCTAGGTTAATCAAAGGCTTGGTGAGGAAGACTGTTTTGTTGATCTAGTTCAATCTCTTGATAATACTCTGCTAAAGAAAGGAATCAAGGGTTAGAGAAATTGAAGGAAGGAGTTGTTCCAGTTCCGCTGCGTATTCGTAAGTTTCTAGACTTTTGTTTTTATATTAATTTACGAATTTGATGTTCATATGTATGTCATGTTATACTATGTTTCTATTATGTGTTTGGAAAAAGTAATAGGAAGCATGCTTCTAGATTTAAAGTCCAAGATCCTACAATCTTAGAGCCTAGGTTGCCAGATCTAGATGTTAAGAATGCATGATTATATGTGTTTGTTGACATGTTTAATTTTAAATGTTTAATTGGATGGTACATGAAATTTGATTTGAATTTTTAAATGTTTATGTCTCATATTTCTAATTTAAGTTGTCATATTTTTCATGCATCTTGAGATCTTAATTAGTGCTTGGTAAAATGTTCATTGAAAAATTGCACAATTTTTTTTGGGTTGTTGGCAGCTGCCATTTTTAATTATGAATTATATATATATATTGAGGGTTTACGTAAAAAATATCTAAGTATGGTTAATACCTTTATATGTTGCCATTAATGTAGAAATATCTAAGTATCTAATTTCAAAATAATTGAGATATTTTCTTTAATGACAATTAATTTAATTTTATGTTTAATTAATTATATGGTAAGTTTTCAATTGGGAAAAACTTTATGGCAGTTAATTAATAAATGTAATGAAGCATAAAGTTATGTAACATGTCATATAGGTTTTCATGTTATGTCCATCAAATTAATAAGAGAATTAACATATCTAGCATCATTATTAAGTTATTCTTCTGCATTTGTGCTTTAAATATAAGTATAACGGTGGCCCAATTTGTGTTTTGAAAAATATGGGAAAACTCAAAAAAAAAAAATTCATAAAATGTTAGGTTTTATTTGGGCCCAATTGAACATGTAAAGTTTAAAATTCTCTCTTGTGGGTGGTTCTACTTGTGAAGGCCTATTTTCTTTACATTAATAGATTGGGCTTAATCAATCAAACAACAAGTAATAAAATGAAGGTTCAAATTCTTGTCTTTTTGGGCATTGTGTGGAAGTCAGGGAGCCTTAGTAGTGGGTCCGACATACTAAACTCATCTCTCCTCCATGCAAGCTCAAATTGTTAAGACCCATTTACCCAAGTTGGACTTAATTGTATTTGTTATTCTTTTTAGTTGGACCTAATAATTGATTAGAAACAAATTAATTCTAATTTTTGGATTAATTTTCAATTGATAGTTTTAGAATTAGTGGGAAAATTACAAACTATGGTTTATTGCTTATTTTAATAATTTGGCGAACCCAAGTTTGTAATTTTCAAAAGAATAAAATACTAAATCGAGAAACATTAAATAATGAGTTTTTAAATTTTTTAATTCGATCTCCACTGTTAATTTAACAAGGTTAGAGTTTAGTGGGGCCTAATGGCGATTTCATCTCCCTACGGTAGGTGTTCATTAGACTCTTAACATGGTTGAATTTATTCGGAATGATGATTATAGTTGTACCTTCTATAGACTCATCCCTACGATGACTATAGGAATTAAGTCTATGATAATCAAAACCGTGGGTCAATCTCATAAAGTAAGATATAATTTGTTCTCGTTACTTTGATCGAATGGATAGGTTATTAATAAAAGTCTGGGACGTTTTATTAATTAAGTTGTTTCTCTAATTGACTAAGTGAATATTTGTCACTCTCGCCAATCGTGATACATAGGTTCATGACTAGTTGAAAAACCTAAGAAATAGAAAGATAAGTTTTTAGTATTTACTTATCTTTAAACATTGTTTATATGTTATGCTATTTTTGAAACTTGTATGAATGAATGTTTGTCGAACAATGCGTTGATTTCTACTTTATTGATAATTGTATCTCTATGGCCTCCAACCCCATTATCTTTCTTCTGCCCAAGGAGTTGTTAACCAGCAAGAACTTCATGAAATGGAAGTCTAATATCAACATAGTGTTGATTGGCGGCAAATCAAAATTCATGGTGACTAAAACTAAACCTAACTTTCCCAAAGAATGCCTCGAAGGTTGTGAGTGAGAAGTATGATAGTTGGACTGCTTCCAACAATAAGGCAAAGGCCTACATGCTCGCCAGCATGTCAAAATTCACTAAGGACTAAGATGGAGAATGTCGAAACTACTTACGACATCATGGAGAAACTCCAAGAAATGTTTGGACACGTCAGCGCAAGCTAGTTTTGAAGGCTACCAAGAAGTATGTGAATTGTAGGATGACACCTGGCCAACATGTTCGTGATCATTTTATTAAGATGACGAACTACTTCCAAGAAGCTGAACTGCATGGAGCAACAGTAGATGAGAAGACTCAAGTTGAAATAATTCTATATAGCCTTGCACCTAGTTTCCTTACGTTCACCACGAACTATTTTCTTAACAAGTTGGACTATGGAATAACTCAGTTATGGAATGAGCTTCAAATGTATGAAGGAATAACTAGAGGACTGAGTAAAGGACCTGAGAAGAAGGTTGCTACTGCCGGGGGTGCTCATGGTGAGGCTAACCTAGCCTCTTCCTCGAAGAGGATTAAGAGAAAGGCAAGGAAGGATAAAAAGAAGGCAAAGAAGCAAGCATCTGGAAAGGCACTAGCAACTGAAAAGCCTGTTGGAGCAAAGTCAACTAAGGCTAAAGGACAATGTTTACACTGCAAATAGGAGGGGCATTGGAAGCGTAATTTCCCCACTCTCAAGGCAATTGGAACCCAAGGTAATAATAATTTATTAGTCTTGGATGCATGTGTTTTAGAGAATGATTCTTTTGTTTAGATAGTTGATTCAGTATCCACTAATCATGTGTGTACTTCTTTGCAACTACTTAGCATCTGGAAAGCGGTGAAGGAGGGTGAGTTAAAGCTTAGAGTTGGAAATGGTGAATTCGTGGGGTCAAAGCAAAAGGATAAGCCCGTTTAAATTTTGGAAATAAATTTATGTTGTTGGATGATGTTTATTTTATTCCAAACTTTAGTAGGAATTTATTTTTAGTTTCTTTATTACATCAACAACGATTTGCTGTTACTTTCACAAGTTTTAATATATATATATATATATTTCATTTAATGGATGTGAATTGTGTGTTGGATGTATGAAAAATGGCTTGTATATTTTGCGATGTAGTGAATCACTCGCCCTTAACAATGAAATGTTTAAGGTAGCTAATCCTAGGACCGCCAAACGACAGAAGATCGATAATGATCACCTGACATACATTTGGCATCTTTGCCTTGGTCATATAATGATAGGATTAAAAGTCTTACAAATGTTGGGCCTTTGAAGGAACTCACAATTGGTGACTTACCTGTCTGTGAATCTTGTCTGGAAGGTAAAATGACAAAACGTCCATTCTCTGCAAAAGGATAAAGGGCCAAAGCACCCCTAGGGCTCAATCATACTGACATCTGTGGACCGATTATTGTTCAGGCAAGAGGTGGTAATGAATATTTTGTCACATTCATTGACGATTATTCTCGATATTCATGTCTTTACCTAATACAAAGAAAATCTGAAACTTTTGACAAGTTTAAAGAATTCTTAGCAATGGTCTAAAACCAATTAGGAAAAACTTTAAAGATCTTGAGATCTGATAGGGGTGGAGAATATTTGGATAATCAGTTCCAAGATCATCTTACTGAATGTGGGATTCTGTCTCAACTCACTGCCCCAGAGACTCCGCAACAAAATGGAGTTGATGAGTGTTGGAACCAAACATTGTTAAGAAATGGTTAGGTCAACAATTAGTTATTCAACTCTATCACCGTCTTTCTGGGGCTATGCCATTCAGACCGCTAACGACATTTTAAATATTGTACCGTCTAAGGCTATCTCCAAAACGCCTCTAAAACTATGGAATGGGCGTGAACCTAGTCTACGTCATTATAGAATTTGGGGGTGTCCTGCTCATGTCCTGAGGAAAAAAGAAGGAAAGCTAGAATCACGAACTGAGGTTTACTTGTTTGTAGGATATTCTAAAGGTACTCAGGGTGGTTTGTTTTATATTCGAGTTGACAAGAAAGTGTTTGTTTCCACAAATGCTACTTTTCTAGAAAACGACTACATGAAAAACCTCAAACCTCGGAGAAAAATAATTTTGGAAGAAATGCAATCAGGAGGAATTGTCCATCCCATACCAATGCAAATCAACGAGAACGTGGAAGTAGAAAAGACAGCTGGTCCAAGTCAGATAGTTACGATGCCTCTTCTTAGTGGGAGGGTTTCTCAAAACCCGAAACGCTATGGGTTGGATGGTAAAACCAATATGGCAGTAACCGACACTCATGAGGATGATCCATTGTCCTTTAAACAGGCAATGGTTAGTTCTGGAAAGTATTTGTGGCTCAAAGCCATGAACCAAGAAATTGGAGTCCATGTTCTCCAATTCCCTCTAGGATCTTGTAGAAGCGCTGATGGAATTTAGGCCCATTGGATGAAAGTGGATCTAGAAGAAGAAAAGAGGAGTTGGTGGACAGGTTGAGACATATAAGGCTCGACTTGTGGCAAAGGGTTATACCCAAAGAGATGGAGTTTACTATGAGGAAACTTTCTCTAGAGTGGCCATGTTAAAATCCATTCGCATTCTCTTATCCATAGCTACAACTCTTGATTATGAGATTTGGAAAATGGACGTCAAGACAACATTTCTAAATGACTTTCTTGATGAGAGCAATTATATGAGTCAACTAGAAGGATTTGTAGTAACTGGACAGGAAAAGAAAGTTTGCAAGCTCAATCGGTCCATTTATGGTGTTAAACAAGCTTCGCGCTCCTAGAACTTAAGGTTTAATGAAATAATTAAGACCTATGGTTTTGAGCAAAACGTCGATGAATCTTGTGTTTACCAACTGAGGGAAATGATGTGAAAGTGTTCTTGGTACTTTATGTATATTATATTTTTCTCATTGGCAACAATGTCAATAAATTATCAAACATAACGAACTTGCTCGGGACCAAATTTCAGATGAAAGATTTGGGTGTAGCTAGTTACGTTCTCGGTATCCAGATCATCTGGGATAGGAAGAACAAGATATTGGCGCTATCTCAAGCAGTGTACATAGAAAAGGTACTTGAACGTTTCTCTATGACGATCTCGAAGAAGGGACTGTTGCCATCCCGACATGAAGTTCATCTTTTTAAGAAGCAGTCTCCACAAACTCCTCAAGAGGAAGAAGAGATGAAATAGATTCTTCATGCATCCACAGTTTGAAGTCTTATGTATGCTATGTTATGCGCTAGACCGAACATCTGCCATGCAGTGCGAGTTGTAAGCACGTACAAGTCAAATCCTGGTAGAAAACATTGGGCAGTGGTCAAGCACATACTGAAGTATCTACGAAGAACAAATGATTATCTACTGATCTATTCGGAAGATTCACTGGACCCGATTGGCTACTGATTCTGATTTTCAGATGAATGTCAACGATAAGAAATCTACTTCTAGAATGGTGTTTACTCTAGGGGGTGGATCTGTAATTCGGAGAAGCGTTAAGCAATCTGCCATTTCAGATTCCACCATGGAGGCCGAGTACCTAGCTGCGTCTGAAGCGACTAAGGAAATAGTCTGGTTGAAGAAGTTCTACACGAATTTCGGTGTTATTCCAGGAATGGATAAACCACTCATATTGTACTATGACAATAATAGGGATATAGTGAATTCTAAAGGACCTCGAAGTCATAAAAAAGCAAAGCATATAGAGAGGGAATACCACATCATTAGGGAATATGTGTCAAGGGGTGACATCAAGGTGATGAAGATAGCATCGGAAGACAATTTGGCGGATCCTTTTACCAAGACTTTGGCTGAGAGTGTTTTCGTGAAGCATGTAGAGGGAATAGGTTTGAAAAACATGTCTCATTTGTTTTAAAAGTACAAGTAGGAGTTTGTTGATTTTTATGCCCTTAATAAAACCATATTTCTTATGTAACACGTTATTATTATCAATAAAAGAAGAATAAATCATTTTGTTAAATCAATAACATTGTTGGCTTGTTTTACAACATTTTTATTCAATTAATACAAACATTCATAAAATCCCAAAGATATGGATAGTTACAATTAGAGTGACTAGGTCACAGTGGATTATAGTTGTAATTATATGTTCAAAAGAAGGAGTCCTAAGATTAGATAATTGCATTGGATTTTCACCGATTAGGAAATCTACGAAGTGATCTACTTACACATTATGGGTGTGATGTCTTGTCCAAGGCATTGACCAAGTAGATATGATCAGATGTATTTGGTTACATCGGACTAGGACTGATGTTGATTATTGATTGATAAATAAGTATCGTTGTTATCAAATCTATTCAATGTCACAACGTTGACCATAGGCTAAGTGGATCTTAATTCTGTGTGGTCATATTCTGCCAATTATATTATTTAAATCTTTGGACTTGTTCGTTAGTAGCTTACCCTACGGTACAGCCCATACTTACATCTTAGAGATTTAGTAGTGTAATTGAGTGGAATTATTATTCATAGATATGAAATCTATAACTTCTGTATGAGAAGTGAAAAGATGATTTCCTTAATTGCTTTGTTCAAAAGGTTAAATGATTAAGATCTCATTTCTGTGATTAAGTTCATAGAAATATCATTTATAAGGAACTTAGTGGGAGTTAAGGATAAAATACTGATGAGGGGTAAAACGGTAATTTGCACCCAGCTCGTTAGTAAGTCATCGATAGAGGATTGACTAAATGCAATAGTTATAACAATGGATTACATATTTATGGTTTTGAAAATACATTCTATGAATTCAAAAGTTTAATTCCGAGCCTATAGTGGAGTCATGAGGAATTAATGAGGTAGTGAAATTATTCGTAAATAAATTCATGGTAACTTATTGGAGCTTGATTTCATGGATCCATGGTCCCTGCATCACCTTTGAGTAAATCATCTAGAATGTCTCAATTAATTGATTTAATTATCAATTAGGATTTTTTAAAGTTGACTAGGTCAATTTTGGAAAATTTACAAAGATATGAGATTTATAGAATAAAAGAGAATCTTTGGGTAAATTTATTAAAATTGATAAATTGGTGTCAATATAAATAAATAATATTAAATCAAGTTTCAAACTATAATTTGTTAATTTGAATAAGGATTTAATTAATTAATTTAAAAAAAATAAAAGGTTTTGAATTTAGGCCCAATTGGGATTTAAATTCAAAATAAATAAATTGGGCCCAACTCCATATGTGGGAGCTTAAGGCTTTTTTCTTTTTGTTTATTATTTTAATTAATTTAAATAAAGCCCATTAAGTTGTCTATATTAAGAATATGATATCTAGGGTTTTCATAAGTGAGTCTTGGTTGATTTATTGGGTAAGTGAAAACCGCTGCGTAT
The DNA here is from genome assembly GCF_963169125.1 of Humulus lupulus. Lineage (NCBI taxonomy): Eukaryota > Viridiplantae > Streptophyta > Magnoliopsida > Rosales > Cannabaceae > Humulus > Humulus lupulus. The sequence goes on along the minus strand of NC_084794.1, from coordinate 116,249,236 downwards.
TTGTAAGTTTCTACATTTTTGTGTTTATGTTAATTTACGAATTTGATGTTCATATTTATGTCATGTTATTCTATGTTTCTTTTATGAGTTTGGAAAAATAATAGGAAGCATACATCTAGATTTAAAGTCCAAGATACTACAGACGATAGACTAATCGATGAGCCCTCCAATGAACCATCGTAGCTCCTGCAATGGCAGAAGAATATTCTTCTTTATCTCACAGAAGCCCTCGTAGAAATTGGTACGGAGGCACATCACACAGGAACATAGTTATGAAGAGGTATTTTTCGAAATGAAGGGCTCCCAACATTTGTGATTGTGGGGTACCGTGGGTTGAGAGGACTTCATGGACAGACACTAATTGTGGTAGAAGGTTCATAAGTTGCTTCAAGCTAAGAGGAAGTTCATTGTCTTTAATTTTTGTTCATTTATTTTTTCGTTGAACTTTCATTCAGATGGTGGGTGCAATTTTTTCGCCTGGATTGACCAAAGGTAGTCATACCAGGGCATTATTAGAGAACTAGTGGAGATTATGGAACATGAACGCAAAATTGAAGGACCAATGTTATGTGGAACTTACTATTTGAGGGATGAAGTTGCTCGCAATGTAGGCTTTGTCTGGATTAGTGAAAATATGAAAATCATTTTTCTTGTAGCTGTGATTGTGCTTGTAATGTCTATTTGGTTAAAGAATTGAGATGTATATTGGTGGGTGGTTGTAACGGCCAATATATGAAGCATGTCAATAAGGTGAAATTCATTTTAGAATATGGTTACCAGGAAAATAAATTGTATTTTAAATCTGTATGTCAAGTTCTATTATGAATGAAGAATTGCATACTGAACTGCCTACATTTGTGTTTGACAAAAAAAAATTACTTAATACTTCTAGCATAAACATTCTAAGGTTATATCCATTATACACCAACAAAATAAGTTGTCCAAATACGCTACATACACCATGTCTAACGTGTCTAAACAGTACAAAAAATAACAGAAACACAAAAGAAAGTCCATATCCATGCCAGAATGACATTTACAAAAGGTGATATCCATGATAATTACAAAAGAAACATCAATTTATCTAATCGTTTCTTCAAGTTTATCTTCGGGGTTTTGTTTACAGCCTCGACATGCTAGTTGGTTTGCGAGTACGCTACTGATGAGAAACTATTAGTTATGTCATATTTCTCACAAAAATTTGTGAAGAGATTGCTATAGAACTGAGTTCCATTGTCAGACACGATCTTCTTTTTGAGCCCAAAATGACATATGATGTTCTTTACAATGACATCAAGGACTCTCTTCAAGGTTATGGTCACCAGAGGCTCAACCTCGAACCACTTCGTGAAGTATTTGATGGCAACAACTGCGTAACAAACTTATCCTTTTCCTGTTGGTAGAGAACCGATCAAGTTGATTCCCCTTACTGCAAATGGTCAAGGGGATGAGATCATTTTTAGCTTAACAGGTGCTGCCCGAACAATGGTGGTGAAACGTTGAAACTTGTCGCATTTCTGCACATATAAGGCTGGATGTTGGCCAAAATAGCCCTTTTTCAATATGTTTTGAGCCAAGTTTTTCCCCCCAGCATGGTCTCTGCAAAAGCCTTCGTGTATTTCTTCCAAGATGGTCTGCGCTTCCTTGGGTAGAACACACCGTAGGAGAGGAAGTGAATGCCCTCGTCGATATAGAGTCCCTTCAACCATAACATAACACGAAGCTTGATATAGAAATTTTCTTGCGTCCTTTCGATCGCCCGGTAACTTACCGGTTATGAGGTATTCAACGATGGAGGTCATCCAGGCTGCTACTATGCTTGATTTTTCCAAGAGCTCTATCAGATTTACATTTAGTGTGTCTGCCTCTTTGGTAGTGGCAAGTCGGGCTAATGCATCTGCTTTGGGATTCTGTTCATGAGATACTTATTCAACGAAGTTAAACTCGTATTCAGACAACTCACCTTTAACCTTAGCTAAGTAAGTCACCATTTTGATACCGCGAGCTTGATATTCCCCCAATAATTGATTAACTACGATCTGGGAATCATTAAAACATTGGATCACCCTTACTTTTAGTTCTTTCGCCACCCTTATTCTTGCCAATAGGACTTCGTACTCGACTTCGTTGTTGGATGCTTCGATTCTGAACCTGAGAGGTGTATGGAATCAATGCCCCTCAGGTGAGATCAGAATTATCCCAACTCTAGATCCGTTTTTGTTAGAGGATCTACCAGCAAGGATTATCCTCAACTCATGCATTGGTTGATTCATTGGCTCAGCCTAAAAACTGTGCACTCGGCCACGAAGTCAACAACAACTTGACTCTTGATCCCTGTGCATGGCATATACAATATCTCAAAATGGCTGAATTTGATGGCCCACTTTAGTAGACATCCTGATGTTTCAGGCTTTTGCACGACCTAACTTAAAGGTTGATCGGTTAAGATGTTGATGGTGTGGGACTAAAAGTATGGTCCGAGCTTTTTTTTAAGCCAAAATAAGAAAAAACACGAGCTTTTCTATTAATGGGTATCGGGACTCAGCTCCCATAAATCTCTTACTTATGTAGTACACTAGTTTTTGCGCCCGATTCTCCTCTCGAACTCACACAGCGCTCACCGCATTTTTCGTCACAACGAGATATAGAAGAAAACATTCTCCGGCTACCGATTTCGATAGTACGGGGGGTTCAACTAGGTAAGGTTTCAGTCCACTCGAACTTTTTGTTTCCTCTAAGAATGTTGTAAATGGGAGACACTTGTTAGTGGATTTTGAAGCGAAGCGGTTTAAGGCTGCCACTTTTCCAGTTAAACTCTGTCCTTCCTTACGCAGCCTAGGCGAAAGAATTTCCAATAACGATCTAATTTAACTTCATTCACACCTCCTTAGTACGCCAAAACACTCTTCTAGGTCGGACACATGGTTACTGATAGTATTTGATTTAACGAGCATATCATTGACATACACCTCCACGTTTTTCCCGATCTGGTTAACGAACATTTTGTTGACTAACTGTTGGTATGTTTCACCGACATTCTTTAGCCCTAATGGCATAACATTGTAGCATTATACGTTATGATCAGTCATAAAACGGGTATGCTCTTGGTCGGCAGGGTTCGCCGCGATCTAGTTATATCCAGAATATGTGACCATGAAAGGCATGAGCTCGTGACCGGCAGTTGCGTCTGCGAATTGATCAATTCTAGGTAATGGGAAACAATCCTTAGGACAAGCGTTGTTGAGATAGGAGAAGTCAATCCAAGTTCTCCACTTCCCATTTGGCTTTGAGACCAGAACGGGGCTAGCAACCTAGGTTTAATATTTTGCGTCTCTGATAAATATGCATTTAAGTAGGCGAGCTACTTCTTCTTCTAAAGCTTACGACCATTCTCTCCTCAAAAGCCTTCACATTTGGGAGTTTGCAGGCACACTCCTATCCAAGTTTAAAGTATGCATTATTACACTCAGACTGAATCCTACCATATCTTCGTGCGACCAGGTAAAGACATCTAGGTTCTTTCTCAAGAATTCAACCAGCTCCTTCTTCCTTTCAGCCCCAAGACTTTTCCTAACAATCACAACTCTTGAAGGTGTATCTGGGTCGATACTGATTTCCTCGAGTTCCTCCACAGCTTGGAACTTAAACCTATCCTCGCCTAATCGCAGATCGATGTCCTCGTGTTGGGCGACCTCTTTATCTCCTTCTTGAGGTTCTTCTGCCCAAAAGGTAGCTTCCATTGCCCGGGACTCCTCTCCTCCCTCTACTATGACCATTGCATGTTGCCCGGGTTGTGATTTTCCTCTCATGGCAATGCTGTAGCATTCTCTAGCAGCAAGCTGATCTCCCCTAACGGTACATATACCTGAATTTGAGGGAAGCTTAATCGACATGTATCGAATCGAGGTGATGGCCTCAAAAACCATCAGTGCGAGTTGTCCCAAAATCACGTTAGATGTAGTCGGACAATCGATTATGACGAACTCGAGTATTTTAGAAATAGTTCCCTTATCATCTCCTATCGTAACTACCAGTCCGATTGTCCTTATGGCTTCTGTCCTTTCTCCTGAGAATCCATACAGTATTCGCCTTAAGATTGGTTATGGAAAATCCCATCTTTGCTAGGGTGGACCTGAACAGAACATTTACTGAGGTTCCATTATCAATCAATATCCTACGTATCCTTCGGTTGGAGATTGAACAGTTACCACCAGCGGGTCATTATGTGGGAACTGAACATGGCTAGCGTCCTCTTCTGTGAAAATGATTGGTTGTCTCTCAACTCGCTACTATTTTGATAACAGTTGCTCCGGGACAAATTCAACTCTGTTGTGGGTTTTCAGCTTGTGCAAGCCGAATGTGGTCCTATGATTATAGTGGTTATATCTCCTCCTACTATTGGAGGAGGGTCAACTTGGTTTCTCTAATCTGTCTGAGCTCTAGGCAGACCTATCGGAGTTTTTGAACTAGACGAAAATTTTGTCAGGTTGATTGATTGGGAGCGACTTGGTTTCAGGCATACTAGGCTAACGGTCCAGCCTGAATGAGAGTTTTAAATTCGTCATTAAATTTTCGACAATCATCAGTGTTATGGCCTATGTCATTGTGATATCAGAAAAAATTAGAAGGATCTTTCTTTACCCTATGGTGCCTCAATGGCTATGGTTTCTTCCACGGAAGGTGATTAGAGTTTGTCAGGAAAATATGCTCCCGTGTATCCGTCAGGTTAGTGTAGGTACAATAGATGGGCTTGAATTTCTCCCCGGGCTTGTTCTTCTTTTTGCTGCTCTGGTTGCCCTCGCCATTCCATTTGCTCTTATAGTTTTTTGCTTGGTTAATAGGTTGAGCCATAGCTGCAACATCTGTTACCGTTCCAGCGGGATGAATAGGGACCTTGCTAGTTTTTACGACATTAGATCGCACCTCCTCCAAGTTTATCCATTCCTGAGCCCGGGCGAAGAACTCATCTACACTTTTAACTCCTTTTTGTTGGAGCTCCTGCCATAAATCACCTTCTACCATGATTCCCATCCTCATTTCCATGAGCATAGAGTTATCATCAACATTTGTAGCTCGTGCTACAACGTTTGTGAACCTGGTTAGATATGCTTTCAAGGAATCACCATGTTGTTGTTTTATGTGGGCCATCATCAGCATATTAAACGTCCCGAGGTGGTTTGATGGTTCTGAGTTTCCATCAAACGCAGGCATGGCCGACATCCTAAAGCCAACAGGATACAGAGCTGCTGCAATGTTTGAGGAAAAAGGCTCGAGCTCTTCATTGGAACCGCAATCATCAATTCCTTTTCAATATATAAGATTCTTCATCTCCTTCTCCATCAAGGTTAGCTGAGGGTAAGATCTTTGATCTTTAGGTTAGCTAGGGGTTGTTCTCTAGCCCCCATCCTATTGTACACATTAGATGGGTTGTTCTCCTTCCAAGTTTGAGCTAGGTTAGGTGGGACATTCCCATTGTCGCACACAATAGACGTATTTCCCCCATGTTGAGTGTAACTCATATCATTATTGCAAGTTGGATACCTACATTATGAATTCAGATGGTCCTACAGGTCAGGATGTGGATTAGAAAGAGGAATTTGTGCAGAACTCAGATGATTCCTCAGGTCACTTTCAGACCAGCCTCCACATTGACTCCTCATCCAGTAGCTTCTGTTAGCGAAACTTACAACCCATGGCTGAGATCGAGGACTTGGATTATCAGCACTAGGCCGCGGGACATAAATATCAACTCAGGGGGAGGATTTCTCCTGCTATCCCCTCAAACTGGAGCATCTCTCTATGGGTGCGATGGTGTTGGACGTCTAACTAGTGATGGAAGATGTCTTATCAGTGAGGCTATCACTACAAGAAATTCGGCCTTTACCTACCAATTTTATTTGTGGTCCTACAGGTCAGGATGTCTTATGAATTCAGATGGTCCTACAGGTCAGGATGTGGATTAGAAAGAGGAATTTGTGCAGAACTCAGATGATTCCTCAGGTCACTTTCAGACCAGCCTCCACATTGACTCCTCATCCAGTAGCTTCTGTTAGCGAAACTTACAACCCATGGCTGAGATCGAGGACTTGGATTATCAGCACTAGGCCGCGGGACATAAATATCAACTCAGGGGGAGGATTTCTCCTGCTATCCCCTCAAACTGGAGCATCTCTCTATGGGTGCGATGGTGTTGGACGTCTAACTAGTGATGGCAGATGTCTTATCAGTGAGGCTATCACTACAAGAAATTCGGCCTTTACCTACCAATTTTATTTGTGGGTAAAAATGGTGCATTGGTAGGTAAATCCCTTTACCTACCAATTTTGACCAATAACCTATTGGTAGGTAATAGTTAGTCGAGAAAGGTATTATTACCTACGATTAGTATATTGGTAGGTAAAAATTGTGAGGACCCCACAAAAAATGAGTCAACTTCTTTGACCTAGTGTTTGACGTGGCATTATACGTGGTGAGTGATGTGGCACTCCACGTGGCACATGACGTGGCACTAAATGATTGGGTTACTTGTCCTTTTTTATCGGTTACGTGGCACTAACTGGTCCACATGGCATGAGTTGGTATACCTATTTTTACCTACACTTATTTATTTGTGAGTAAAGATAATGTTTATATGTAGGTAATTTTAATTATATCTTTAAATTTAATTTAATATAAACAATAAATGAAAGTAATTAATTTTATAAATATTTGTCATTATTCCTCAAATAAATTATTTAACATGAATAACAAAATAAACAAACATATATTATAAAATATTCATTGCTTATTAAATTATGAGTGTTACACTAATTACATTTCATAAAATATAATATCAACAATTCTATACAATTCTCTTTTCTCTAACTACATTTTTCTTGATATTCTTCACTTTGGAATTATTGCACGAGAGCATCCTTCCTCTAACTGAACTTTGAGAATGCCGATGATGGCTTTGATAGGTGAGGCATGGGTTGGCGATAGTGGGAATGACTATAATTAACTTCAACATAAAAAATATCCCCAATTTAATCATCATAAGGATTTCAGATTATATATGACTTATTATTATGGGCATTTATGACACTTGACATACCAGCATATATTAAAAACAAATATATGAGCACATCAAGTCTCATAATCACCAACATAGAATAAGTACACTTATTCTTGAACATCATAGGCAAAATAAATTCAAAGTTACAATGGCGAAAATCCACAAACTATAAAAATCAGATTATAGACACAGAACCAGACCCTACAGCCAAAAAGCAACACTAAATCTTAACACAAATATCAAAAACAAAGTATCAAACAAAATATACTAAAATATAGCTCAAAATAGATCCCTTCATATATAGGCATTAAAACAGATTCCTTCATCAAAACAGAACCACACCCTACACTCAAATAGCAACACCAAAGCTAAATACAAATATCAGAAACAAAGTACCAAACAACATATATTAAATCAAATCCTTACTCAAAACAGATCCCTTCATATATAGACATATTAAAACAGATTGTTTGCTCAAAACATATTAAAAAAAACTCATCCTTAGTCAATTTCATCAGCTATAATACATAAAAAAAAAAGCTTGATCAATCAGATTTAGGACAGTGAAACACACTAATACTTGAAACATATTAGTTACTCTATAAAGAAAGATACATTTCCTAAGTTTCCCATTAAAGTTTATACATGAATAAATAAAGTTAAAAACTGCGTTCAAGTATAATCAATCAGATTTATATAGAACTACATGTAAAACTAACTTTTCATCAAAATAAAACTAATGAAAGCATAGGGAAAACAATATCAGATATGACAAACTCCGTGAACATGAACAAAACCCAAAAACCATGAATCACAACTCAAAGCTTAAGGACAATCAAACAAATAAACTAGAATATAGCAATGAAACACATAAACCAGATTATAACAATGAAACATAACTGAAAAACTCTACACAACTCAAAGCTGAAACACACTAATCATCAAAACAGAAATTTGTCAAACCTTATCTCAATAAAACAATAAATAAAGTTTAAATATGCAAAAGAATCATAAAAACTAGTTTCTTATATACATGTATAGATAGCAAACATCAAATAAGATCACTCAAAAAAAATGACTAAGGTATTTTTCAAAGAAATATTTACAAGTATGTTAGAAAATTTACAAACATGACACAAATCATAAAACACACTCCAATTAGATTAAAAAATCAGATTCAAACACATAAATATCTCATATTTAAAAAACCAGATTACAAATATCATTTATGCTTCAGAAAAACACTTATAATGCAAGACTTTAAAAATAGAGAAAGTGTACTTAGACTAACTAAAACTCACTACCAAATAACAACAAAATAGATATATATATATATATAAGAGAAAGTGTAAAAAGTCGCCATCATCAATTCTTCATATTACAAAAGACATAAATCCACAAAACATATTTTAAATATCTTGAAAGAAAAAAATACTAGAAATTTGAATCTTATACTAACATAGCATCCACAATCACAGAGGCAAAATAAAGACTAAACCCAACCTAGAAACACATAGGTCTACAACAATGGAGATCTTTATATATTTTAGATTGTTCAACAATTAAAAAAATAAAGCTTCAAAGCAATGAAACAAACCTCTAGAACAATAAAACACAACTCAAGCCTCAGAACAACAATGAAACACATAAATCGCCAAAATAGAAATGCATCAAAGTCATAAATTTGATCCCTATAAATCCCACACATTTAAATTAAGATAAAATGAATCCAACAAAAACATGTATGTGTTAAAATCAATTAATCTTAAAAATGAATCACAAAAACAAAATATAAATCTAACATTAAAACACAAACATACTGTAAAGCTAAATACACATAACATGATCATAAAGAAAACAACACAAAAAACCTCAGAACAATGACTCATCATAAACCCATCAGATTATTGGGGATTTCATCAGCATTGTCATAAATATTACCTCAAACAACTAGCCAACCAATCTGAAAAATCTCAAACCCACCAAGGCCACAAATCCAAAAATCTGAAAGCCCCAAGTTGAAACTCATATTAAAACTTAGATTTACATATTCAAACTTAACCAAAATAAACCATAATTAGGTTTGAAAACCAAGCAACGAATACAAAAACCTGAAAGCCACCAGCCAACCAATATGAAAACCTCAAACTCGTTCCAAAGCCGCACCTTAATCGCTGCAATCCAAAGCCATAACCCAGCCACTGCAATCCAAAGCCAAGCCCGAGCTCCCTGCCTCCAAAAAAAAAAACCAAAAATGCAAAATAATAAACAAATATACACATATACTAAAAACCACACAATAATTAGAATTGGATGAAACAATACCCACCACAAACATAAAGTTAAAAAAAATTAAGGACCAACCACAAATAGAGTCAAAAATCGAAGGTTGTGCAAATAGAGAAAAAAGGCAGCAATGGGTGGCTTAAAAGGCGTTTGGGTTCCAACAAGAGGTTGAAGAAATGAGGTGTCTCAGAGAATAGAAAAGAGAGGGTTGGCTAAGTGTTTGGAAGAGATGAGAGGAGGTGGCTAGGTTCATCGATGGGGAGGTGGCGGCTAGGCCCGATGAAGAGGGAGGTGGATGGGTTCGTCGATGAATATTATAATGTTAATGTTGTCCACATCAGCATTAATTTTAATTAAAAAAATTAAAACTTTACATAAAATTGGTCAGAAAAATGAGCTCCAAAAGCTGAAAAATTTTCCCTCCAATATATTCGTAGGAAAAACCCGTTACCTACCAATATTATTGGTACAGAAAATATAATTCTGGAAAATATTAATATTTATCTACCAATAGTGCGTACCATTAAATTTTGGATAAGTAAAAGTAACTTTACCTACCAATATATATAGGAAGGTAAGAAATTGGTAGGTAAATGTCAGATTTCTTGTAGTGTATCCTTATCCCATAAGGTCGTACAAAATTATCCCATCTCGGTTTTACCCAGATCTGCCGAGTCCTCTGTACCCGTGGTTCTGATCCTTGTATAAATGGATTTGCTGGGGTGTTTGAATTTGTCCCAGCTCACCTTGTTAGGTTGTAGTCATCATTCCTTGGAATCTAAGTAGAAGGCACGAAGCTGGGGGTCGTAGTTCTAACCGATCGACTAAAATGAGTATGATGGTTCCTATGATGATTAGAAGGTTGAGCACTCTGTTGATTTCGCTCTGAAGGTACAAAGCTCGGAGTTGCGGTTCTGACAACACGACTAGGATTGGGCCAGTTATTCCTGTGAGACCTATGGAACCCACTTGCCTCTTTCCGACATTGACATTAGTTGCAAGACTGGGTAACGGAGCCAAGACCTCCTCGATCTGCCTGTTAACCTAAGCGAGATTGCTCCTTAATTTGGCATTCTCCATGTCAATGGCTGTTAGATATCCTGGATTAGGATTTGGTGGGCATGGCGCTAAACTCCCAGTATCGTCTTCGCCCACAGGTTGCTTTCTAGGGCGTTGTTGAGCGTTTGGGCCTTTTTCAGTGGGAACAGTTGTAAAATGTGCCTCTTGGTCACCAGGCTTCTCCATTTCGTTGTCGTGCATTGATTGAGTCACCACCATGATGAACGTTTTGAGTAAAACTCATAAGGGATTAAGCACTAATGAACTCTTAATGAAAGTACCAAACTGTTGACGCGGTTTTTTGCAAATAGTAGATTAAGAAATCCAATAACAAAGATATTAGTGCTCTTTTCTAAACTGTAATAAATTATATGAACAACTTCTCACACTCATAATTTTACATGGTTAAGTGGAAAAATCCACCTAGTCCACTAAACAATATTATTAATCTCTCAAAATTTTACCAAAGTTTATGTATTACAAAAAGTCATCCCTTTCCTTGTCCATTATCCCAGATATTTATAGTGGATATTCCTGGACAGGTTTGGGTAAACGTGTGTATAAATATGGTAAATAATCAATCCAGATAATTCCCATTTACATAGGGATACGATTGCATATGGAAATTACTTCCGTTATCTCGGCCATTACATGTATCGAACTAAATTGTCCTGAGAGGCGGTCTAGAGATTATCTACATGTTGCACTGCCAAGTCCTAACTCGATCTTCTCACATCAACCTTAGCTAGATGTTCTACTCGCATGCTTTATCCATGTGTTTATTTGACAATTGTACCCCTAGCTGAATGATTAAGTCCACCCTTATTTTGGGGTCATAATGGGTTTCATGGTCATCATGGCTTCAAACTGAGGATGTAGGCCAACCTCATCCTTTTCATCGTCCAAATCAATAATGTCAACACTTGTGTATTCAATATCTTCATTATCATGGCCATCTTCATCATTGTCAAAGTCTACATTATCTTCTTCTTCCTCGGCTGAGTCATTCACAAATCCCTTTGAAAAACCTAATAGATTCACTACAAAATCAAGAACCACATCACTATCATTGGGTACCTCTTGAATTGTGCTCTTTGGTCTCACTATTTTTGGACTTGCAAGCCTAGGTTCTGACCGCTTTGAACCATTTCTAGAAGTTATCATCTCTGTCATGATTAAAAAGATGTCCACTACTCTATATCTACTTTTCTTCTTGTCAAATATCATTACTCTAATGTCGTTAACTGAAATTAGCATTGAACTATCCTTGAGCAGGTTCCCATATGGCCTCCACCAAATCCCAATTGATAGCTCATATCCAAGCTCGATTGCAAAGATATTCAAGTCATACCTGTTGAAATATTCCCAATCACAGTAATCAAAATATTCAACCTCACCCCTTCATATTTTTTTCTCTTCAAAATGAGTGTACCACTTTCCACCATGTGCAATATAACTGTGAATAGCTCATAGTTCAAAATCTTAAAAAAAATATTGATTTGTTTAGTGCCAAAATGACTATACACAGACAAAAATCCCCACGTCCCAAAGCATATATTCCCTTCCCTTTCACAAAATCCCTTTCACATAGTCAATAAGATTCCAAAACAAGTACTTATACAGTTATTGCACATGGGTACATACACTGCACTAATTTAATAATACAACTAACTAAGAACCCCAAAAACCTTACCAACACAGAAAATAATAATTAAATACACCACTATCATCAAAGTCAACTGTTAAAGTAAAAAACCCATAAAAAGAAACAAAATCGATTTCAAAATGACAGAAACTCATAGTCAAATGCATTCAAATGAATCAGAGGGCATTAAGACTTACTATACTCAGGGGGGTCATCCCCACGAAGCCGTCAGAGGGGCATTTCTCACAATCGTCATTGGAGCAGTCGGGCTTGTCGGAGCAAACTGCAAGTCGAGCCATCATCTTCGTCTCTCTCCTATAGCTCTGTTAGGGTTTGTTTTTTATTTCTCCAGAAATGTTTGGGTATTTTTTATTTTTGTCGTAAAAGGGTTAAGGGATATAAGGGTGTATTCGATTAAATGGGTTCTTGGTTTAATTATTTTTCTTAATTAGTTTAGTTTATTTCATTAACTACATATTTGTTAAGTGTTTATAATGTGAAATGTAATTAAATTGGTATTTAAACATAGAAATAAAGGAAATTGATCTGGGGCCTCCATGTGTCCACCATTCTCACTTAATGGACCTCGTAGTGACAAAATTAAGTAACACGTAACGTTCAGTATTTTTTCCGTTGAAAAAAATGGGTATATAAGTGTATAACATAAAAAAAATTAGGTATTTATGCTGCAAATATCCCTTATAATAATGATATTTTATATCATTGAAATTTATATTAATATATTTATTAAATATATAATATTGTATTAAATATTATTATAATAATGGTTTTTTATAATATTTGAATTTATATTAATATAATTATTAAATATTTATTTTTAATTAATTTTAAAAGTATATTCTGTTACATATTTATAATATTACGTTAAAATTAATAAGAGTTAACTACACTCTTTATATATATATATATAAATATATACACTAGGTGCAAGTGAGGTGCAATGCACATTAGCTTAGTTGTATTTAAAAAATTTATTAATTATTTTTATTAAGTTTTTATGATTGTCATAATATAAATTTTAAATAAATAAACAATATTATATATAAAAGAATGACATAAACATATTAAGAGAAAAGTTAAACCAAAACTTTATTTATGGCTTTTTTTTTTAAAAAATACGATAATATTTTAGATCACAAACTATCATATTTAAGGTACAAAATATTCATAATAATATTATTCAAATTACACCTTAATGATTGAAGAATAAACTTATTTATTCTCGATTGTAGATAAATATTATTCTAATTTCTTATTTAGTTATACAGTCATACTATTTATACACATTATACTTATATATAATGTATATATTATGTATTATATATTATTGTAAAAATAACAAATATCTTGTTTTACAACATGTGAATTTATATTAATATAACTATTAAATATCTAGTTTTGTATTAAATATTATTATAATAATATTTTATAATATTTGAATTGATATTAATATAATTAGTAAATATTTATTCTAGCAAAATTTTATAAAAATTAAGATTATATATTATTATTATTATAATAATAATATTTTATAACATTTGAATTTATATGCATATAATTAATAATTATATAATCTAGTATATTAAATATTATTATAATAATGATATTTTATAACATTTGAGTTTATATTAATATAATTAAAAAATATTTAATGATATTTTATAATATTTAAATTTATTTTAATATAATTAATAGATTTTTATTTTTATTTGGTTTCAAAAGTATATTCCATTAAACATTTAGAATATTTCGTTAAAATTAACAAAATAAGTCGTTAAAACAAAAAATTTCCGTTATCTACCCACAACGCTTTTTATATAGAAGATATATAAAAAGATATCATTAATAATTTTTATATATTTATGACATTAAAAAGAAAATGTCAAACAAATTTTGTAGTGAAATAAATTTTTTGCCGTAGTTAGCTATTTTTTTTTTAATTATAACTTTTAATATTTACTACCAAATAATTAAATCTAATTATCAAATATCCCAAAAATTTACATTTAATACCTACAGTGTAACATTAATGAAATATATTTATATATTTAATTTATAACAACATTCATACCCATAAATAAATAATAATGATATGTATATATGTATGATCAATGATAATTGAGAACAAAAGATTTATTTAATTGCGTTTTATAGTATTATGAAATTCATTTAGCACACATACGTACATGATACTTCTGACATTCTCAAGACTGACAAAGTGTAGGCATATATTTTCTTGTCAATGAAAACTATATATAGAATTGTAATGAAATCATATAGCACTGCATGGAGGAGGGTTTTGTTTGCCAATTGTCTTTGGTTTGACATTTTTGCACTTGGAGGTGATAGAGCCTTCTCCTCCATTATACTTGAGATCGATGTTCTCGATCGCCACATTTTGGCATGGATATCCACTGCTACAAATTAAGTTTATTGCAAGTGCTGATGTAGTAGTACCATGAATATTCTTGAAGATAACATCCTTGAGCTTAATTTTTGATGGAACCTAAGAATTATAAATAATGTTGTTAGAGGTTGCTAATTTATTATAATTACTATGTGTGTATTTAAAGGATAAATTTATCTCACAACATTCTATTTATATTCTATTAATTAAGGATTAATTATACATACCTTTTTGTTGCAATTATTCCATGGGCAATACTCTTGATCTATAAGAATAGGATTGCCAACATTTTCCATGTCAATATCCTCAAAATGCATGTTCGATGCCAAACCATCAGTGGAATCTGGCCATGTTTTGATTCTAACACCATTCATTGTGTTTTTCATTGTGCAACCCTTGAAAATTACTCCTTCCACAGCTTTCTCGTCTTTATATTTTCCTAGACTTCCAACACTGAAACCGTGTCCTGGTCCACATGTAACATTTGTAACAGTTATTTGTTTACTACCATCTCCAATAGAAACACAATCATCTCCTGTTTGAATTGTTGAATCAATGATGTTTACTCCATTTGAGCGTCCAATATGGATTCCATCAGTATTAGCACTATTTTCAGGAGCAATTACTCGAACACGTGAGAAGGTAATGTTTTGGCCACCCAACACATTGATGTGGAATTGTTTGCTATCACGTGATATTACATCTTGAACTATGGAATTAGTAACATAGTCGAATCTGACATTCTGTTCACATACACACATACATAATTAAATTCAAACAGGTTTAACTGATCGATTGTGCTAAAGACTAAGCAACATTATGTCTATTGAAAAGCTTACTATGGGAAGTTTGCTACAGTACTGTCCTTGTGCGCAATGCTTTCCCCAAACTGCTTTGCCTTTCCCGTCAAAACTTCCACCGCCCATTAAGGTTAGTCTGTCAATACGTTCAAAAGTAACCCATCCATCTCCATCTTTGAAACCAGTGGGGTCACTTGGGGCTTGCAACGTGGCTTGAAGATTAATCTTAATTGGAGCCTTACATGGTCCATCTAATGTAGCTCGTTTTAACTTGAATGTTCCCTTCGGAATTAGTAATTCAGATGGGGTGGCAGATGCACATGCTTGTTTCCATGTTTTGGAGAGTGCCTATACATTATTAATTGACAATCACAATCATTGAAACTCATATTCATATTAAAGAATAAAAAATGTTGAAAATTTATATATATATGTTCTCGACATAATAAAATATACACTTACTTTACTGATGTCGGTGCTGGGTTGTGCACCATATGTCCTCACATCAAAAACAGAAGGATTGACTGCAAAAGTAATTCCCAATAATAGGGAACAAAATGTTACTGCTATATTAAATTTCACAGCCATCCTCTTCTATGTTGAGGACACTATTTTTTCTTGGTTTTGATATTTTTTTTCCTTCTTTCAATAAGAATGATTGAACTACGTTTTTGGTTTATTGAACTCGATTCAGGTATATATTTATATAGTTTAATAGGAAACTTATTACCATGAATTTTTAACTAATCATACCAAACTTTATACTATAAAGAACATTCTAAAACAAAATGTTACTAAATTATATGTCTTCTTCTGACTTCATCGGTCTTTTCTAAAAGTAGCTCTTGTTTATCTTTTCATAATTGGATTGATATATGTTAGTAAATAAGTACTTTGTATTTTGTTTTTTGCTAGGATGAATACATAAATATTTTAAATACTTTCATAATTGATGCACCGTAGCTTATTTATATTGTCTTAATAATTTTTCATGCTCCTCCACGAAATTCCATACTTTTTTTCAAGACTGATATCTCGATTTTTTTTTCTTTTACTTTAAGTCCATGATATCAGAATTCATTATCTCAATTTATGGTTTTAGACATCACCATATACAAGATATAAATGCATTGTTGAGAATACAACTTTATATTATATAAAACCATAATCATTTGTTATTATTTTTGTTAAGACATAGAAGCTTGAAAAATAATATTATTTCATAAAAACTCAACTGAAATGTTAAAACATATATTGATAACAATGATAATAATATTCAGGGAAATTTTGCTCAACTAATTACGTGGTATTATATTATTTAAAGATATTAATATAGAAAAACTATAATGATTAGGGAAGCCTTTATTGTACTTGTGGCATTCGAATTGATCCCAAACAAAGAATAACAGCTAACAGCATGCAAACAACTAATCACTA
Organism: Humulus lupulus; assembly: GCF_963169125.1. Taxonomy (NCBI): domain Eukaryota; kingdom Viridiplantae; phylum Streptophyta; class Magnoliopsida; order Rosales; family Cannabaceae; genus Humulus; species Humulus lupulus. The sequence goes on along the minus strand of NC_084794.1, from coordinate 116,232,527 downwards.
AGCATTTAATAGCTAATAATTAATAAAGGCACACTACTAGAAATATAGGCTTTTACTTCGCTTTTTATAGTGAGCATACAAAAAAACTGAAGTAAAAACCTTTTCAAACTCTTTTACTTCGGTTTTAAAATTGGCGCTCTGAAAAAAATTACATACTACTTTGCTTTTTTATAAAAACGAAGTAAAAATTCAAAGTGAAGAGGGCCGTGTTTGGTTGCACAAGCCTGTGACTTATGTTTAGAGATAATAAAAATGTGAAAAAATGGCCAAGCCAAACGCGGCCCTTGTGCACCTTTTACTTCGGTTTTTAGGTAAAAACCGAAGTAGAAAGTGCACTTTCCACTTCAGTTTTTACCTAAAAACCGAAGTAAAAGGTGCACAACCCATATGAAAACCGAAGAAGAAAATGCACTTTCTACTTCGGTTTATACCTAAAAACAGAAGTAAAAGGGTTATATAACCCTCTTTCCCAACCCAAACGGTCATATCCCTCAAACCCTTCTCTCTCCTTTGTGCAAAAATCCCCCAAAAACCTCCATTAACAACCGTGAGCCAACACCCATTTTTATTCTCCAAACCATTTTTTTTTCTTTATTTCTTGCTACATTTGTTCATTATAAACCAAAATATATATAGTCCAATAATCTGTTTTTTTTTTAATTTTTTGGAGAAAAAAAAATCATTTGGCCGTGGGTATTTTCTCTATGGTTTCTTGGTGTTTCTTGCCGGATTTTGACCGGAGTTTTGTCATTGTAAGGTGATTTTGAGCATCAAAATAGGTATAGATTACTAAAATATGGTTTTGATGATAATTTTTTATTTTTCTATGTTTTTTTTAATTTTTTTTATTATTCCGAATTTTATAATTAATATTTTTAATATTTTGTTAACTTTTCTAATTATTTGTTTATTTTGTTATGTTAAATAATGTGATAAAAATTAGGTTAATTATAAATATATATGTATATTAGTGAATTTTTGAAATTGTGACAATAGATAAATTTGTTTTTTAAATATTTGAAAAAAATAAATAGCTTGAAGATGATCAAAGTGTTGTTCATTAGTTTCTTTAACTAGTTTGATTTTTTTTTTATTTATTGGTTTGATAATTAATTATGTAGTTTACTAATTATGTAATGTTTTAGTAGGGTCGTTGATTGAGTGGTGAACTTTGTTGTTCATTTTGGGTGCATTGAAGAGTAATATTGAAGGTTAGTTATTTTTTTTATTTATATTACTACAAGATTTATGTATAAAGATAAGGCTAATGTAATCATGCATATTAGATTTAGTGAAAGTTATGTTTGAAAATTAGTAAAGTAGGCTCTGGGAAATTTGCGGGCTGTGGTGATATAAGGATGGATTCATTTATGCTTGATTATTGTGTTTGTTTGTGTTGTTGTTATAGGAAATTTTGAAATTGCGGTATGCTATAGAAACAGAGGATACTCTGCTGAATTTTTAAAAAAATTTATAAGACTAGAACCTAATAATGATGGACTCATCTATGCTTGATTATTGTGTTTGTTTTAATTGGTTTTATAGGTAATTATGAAATTATGGTATGCTATAGAAACAGAGGATACTCTGCCGAATTTTTAAAAAAATTTATAAGACTAGAACCTAATAATAATGGATTCATCTATGCTTGATTATTGTGTTTGTTTGAATTGATTTTATAGGTAATTATGAAATTACGATATGCTATAGAAACAGAGGATATTCTGTCAAATTTTTTAAAAATTTTATAAGACTAGAACCTAATATAAGTTTTTTTCTAACTTATTACGAATTTAATATTGTTATTAGTATGGATAAATCATGGATGCTTGAGAGGAGAGAAACATCACAATTTCAAGATGGATTCAAGAAATTTTTAGAGTTTTGCCAAAAGAATTGTAGTGATCCACAAAAAATTCGTTGTCCTTGTATCGATTGTGGTAATGGAGTAAAGGGGAATATTACCATGATAAAGGATCATGTATTTTGTCGGGGATTTGATATGAGTTATAGTAAATGGTATTGGCATGGAGAATTATTAAATGATGACCCATATCCATTAGGTAGGCGAGGTGTAGATGATTTTGATGATCATCCTATAGAATTGCTTGATGAATCACAATAAGAGTTTTTTCATAATCCAGAAAAATTTGATAGTATTGTTAGAGATGCAGACAGAAAATTGTTCAGTGGTTGCAATAAACTAAGATTGCCCACAATGGTTAAATTTTATAACATAAAAGCAGAAAATGGAGTTAGTGATAAGTGTTTCAGTCAATTTTTAGTTGCTTTCAAGGATATTTTGCCGCTAGAAAATTGTTTTTCGGAGTCTACATATGAAGTAAAGAAAACATTAAGTTTGATAGGATTGAAGTATGAGAATATTCATGCATGTCCGAATGATTGTATTTTATATCGTAAGGAGTATGCAGACATGGACGCTTGCCCAGAATGTGGTTTATCACGGTACAAACCTAACAAAAGTAAGGAGATTAGGAAACTTATTCCTCAGAAAGTGCTATGGTACTTACCTTTGATTTCGCGGCTGAAGCGATTATATCGAAGTGCAGAACACTCTAAGAACTTAATATGGAACGACACTTGATGAGTGAAAGATGGTAAACTCCGGCATCCTACAGATTCACAGGCCTGGAAGAAGGTAGATTATATCAATCCATAATTCAAAAATGAACCCGCATAAATCTCTTAGTAGTAGGCATAGTTCATGGCCTGTCTTCCTGGTTATGTACAATCTTCCTCCTTGGTTGGTCATGAAAAGGAAGTTTATGATGCTTTCATTAATGATTTCTGGCCCAAAACAACCAGGACATGATATCGATGTTTATTTGGCACCATTAATTGATGATTTGAAAGAGTTGTATGAAAATGGTGTTGAGACATATGATGGTTTTAAAAAAGAAGTTTTTAATTTGAAAGCGGTGTTGTTATGGACTGTTAATGATTTTCCAGCATATGTTAACCTATCAGGTTTGAGCACAAAAGGTTACCAAGCTTGTCCAATTTGTTTCACCAACACAAGGGCCCGTCGGTTGTCAAATGGACGCAAACTGTGTTATATGGGTCATGGACGATATTTGCATTTAAGTCATCCTGACAGAAATAAAGAAAAAGTATTTGACGGTACTGTGGAACGAGACCTTGCTCATTTGCCATTGTCAAGTGAGCAAATTCTTAAGGAAGTAGAAAAAGTTGACTTTAGGTATGGGAAGAAGAATAAAAATAAAAAAGTCAATGGATGTTTTCAAAGAAAATCAATTTTCTTTTCAACTTCCTTACTGGAAAGATTTACTCGTTCGACATTGCTTGGATGTCATGCACATAGAAAAAAATGTATGTGAAAGTATAATCGGTACATTACTTGATATCCCAGGTAAAACCAAAGATGGTTTTTCTAGTCGTTTAGATCTTGTTGAGATGGGTATAATACACCGCTTGGCACCTGAAGAAAACGGGGCTCGCACATATTTGCCTCCTTCTTGTTTTACATTGTCTAAAGAAGAGAAGCAAGCCGTATGTCAATCATTGGTAGGGATGAAAGTGCCTGATGGTTATTCATCGAATGTTCGAAACTTGGTGTCTATGGAAGATTTGAAGTTAATTGGAATGAAATCACATGATTGTCATATATTAATGCAACAATTACTTCCAATTTCCATTCAGTCAGTTTTACCGAAAAGAGTTCGAGATAGTGTGACAAGTGTGTGCATCTTCTTTAATTAACTATGCGGAAAAGAATTGGAAATGAAGAAGTTGAATGCATTGCATGATGAAATAGTTGAAACTTTATGCAATCTTGAAAAATATTTTCCACCATCTTTTTTTGACATCATGATACATATCCATTTAGTAAGAGAAGCGAAGTTTTGTGGGCCAGTTTGGGCATATGGATGTATCCATTTGAAAGGAATATGAATGTATTGAAAGGATATGTACGTAATCACCATCGCCCTGAAGATTGTATGGTTGAGTGTTATTTAGCAGAAGAAGCTGTGGAATTTTGTTCAGAGTACATGGTTGGAATCGACACAATCAGAATTAGCAATCCACGGAATAACTCGGATGGAGTTGATAGAGGATTACGAGGGAAAGGAACAGTAGTGACCATATCTCGTGCAGAATTAGATTAAGCTCTTTTAGTTATGTTGGAAAACAATCCTAAGATTCAACCATATATAAAGTAAGTTATAAATTTAATAAACATTATGCTCATTTTTATGTATAATTGAAATATTAATGTTGTACTTTGTATTTGCAGTGAGCACATGGAGTTATTACAATCAATGATTCCCAACAAGGTTAAAAATAAACAGAAATGGATTATAGATGAGCATCATAAAACATTTAGTCGATGGTTGAAAAATACTATTCTAGCAAGGTTGGGAGAAGAAAACCATGGAGTGTCGACAGAGTTAAAACACATATCATTTGGAGCAAGTGTTCATGTAATAAAGCACCATGCTTACATTGTTGGAGGAAAAATATTTCACACAAAGTCAAGATATGATGCTCGAATGGTTCAAAATAGTGGAGTAAGTATTGTTGCAGAAGCAATGCATTTTGCTAGTGCAAAAGACAATAATCTAGTAGCTGGTACTATGACATATTATGGGGTTGTTGAAGAAAGATGGGAGCTTGATTATTCCTTATTTCAAATTCCTCTGCTCAAGTGTTCTTGGGTGGACAATAATGTTGGGGTTAGAATTGATGAACTTGGATTCACTTTGGTTGATTTAAGTAAGAAAGGTCACAAGAATGATCCTTTCATCATGGCTACCCAAGCAAAACAAGTGTTTTACATAACTGATCCTACTGATGATAAATGGTCAGTTGTTTTACGAACCCCGGAAAGGCAGTTTATAGAAGATGAAAATGACGAAGAAAATGATGATTTGTTTCATGACAATTTTATTGTTGGACAACCAATACATGAGCAAGTTTAGGAAATCCACGATTTCAATGAAGATGATGATGATGGGGATTACATTAGAAATGATATTAGAGACGGAATATGGGTAGATTGTGCCTTTAACATTCCAGAAATTTGGAAAGCAGAATTAATTAAATGTGCGGGAAGAAATATGAGAGATTTTAAGACCAACATCACTAGTGACTACATCTACCCTTTGGCAAAAGACGGTGTTGACGCCGTTTTTCGTCAGCAGATAAAAGAAGAGAGCACGTAAACAATTAAAGACAATGGCTAAAATAAGCAAACGAATCAGACACACGGTTTTTACGTGGTTCAGCAGTTAAATCTGCCTAGTCCACGAGTCTCTGTTATTAATCTCAAGATTATCTCTGAACAATTCTTTAGCATGAATTCTCCAGAGTTTTCTCTCAAGGATCAGAATTTCGGTCTTTTACAATGGTGCATGACTTCTCTATTTATAGAGAAGGATGCAGAATACTATCCCACATATTTTGGGTAGTTACTCTTTTGTGAATAAAAATAAATGGCCTTAAATGCCAATAATCAGATATAAAAGGAAACGTTCCCCAAAGATCAGGAAACGCATAACTGACTAAATAATATCCCACAATTTTTGGGGATTTACATCAATAAATGAGGATTATATCCCATATCTACAATACTTGTAGATATTCAAGGTAATCATAGCGTATCTCCAAGACTTCAGCATCTAAGGTTTCACGTCATTGTGCGAGCCACTGACATTTCCCGAGCTGACATTGCTTTCGAGATAGCATATCGAGCTCGAGATTCCTGCTCCGAAGTTGTTCCTGAAGATGAGGGGCTCACAGAGCTATCCTTCGAGATCGAGATCATTTCGAGGTCACCATATTCGAGGTCTGTATCATACTTTGCAGGCTCCGATTTACAATCGTAGAGCATACCCTAACCCTCACGAGACCATTTAATGCGAACTCAGCTTTCGAGGTCATATTTGCTATGGCTCGAAATCTGGGTATAACATTTTGCCCCCTCAAAAGTATTTGTTCGAATCCTAAGAGAAGGAAACTTTTGAACTACTCTTTTCGGGAACCATACCGTCACACTCTTAAAAACGGACACGTGCCAGATGGGTATTGCTCACTTTAGGTACTTGAGTACCTTGGGAACATGCCCACGATCGTTCGTCTGACAGCTTTTCGGCGCCATCTTATCATCGACTCCCCTCCATTCGATCTGTTGAGGATTTTAATCAACGCTCCTAATTAATTCGGTTTTCCCACCTATTTATACAAGACCCCCTCTTCGTCTTCTTCACATTTGCTCATCACAGACCAGAAAAAAGAAAAATACTCCCTAAACCTCTTACCACAGTTTATGCTCATTGCATGTTTTCTAGGCCGAAGAAACAAAAGAATCCTGGTTTGTACGAGTCAGTGAGTTCTTTCCTGCAACCTCTTCTCCACTCGAAGATTTCGCTGCACTCCCCATCACTGTGTAAGTACGCCATTTTTGTTGTTCTTTTTATACTGTGCTTGCTGTATATGTTAGTTTACGTTCTTAGCATGATGCGATAGGAGGGTTTGAACCGATAGGTTTTTAGGCTTTCTGGATTTTCTTTCTGGATGTTCGCCTCTGGTTTATGCCCAGTTTTGTCCTTTGAATGGCGTTTCAACTTTCTGGGTTTTCAAAATTTTAGGCTATGTTTCTTGTACACCAAGTTTTCGGGTAAAAACCCTTACTCTTGACAATTACACTAAACCCGAAAAAGCCCTTTCCTGGCTAACTGCCACCTTTCTTTCCCTTGAACTTCGGGATTTTCAAAAAATCATCCACGTTCTTTTTCTTCCCTGTGGAATACGCGCTCTGACTCTTTAGTGAGGGTCTTAATATTTAGTTTCTTGCCCTTAGATATCCGAGCTCATCTTATCGAGTTCGTGATCCTTGCATGCATGGCCCTCACCATTTTTTCTTTCTCGTTAGATGTCATAGAATCTGGAAAGACGGTGGGGGTCATTACGAGCAATTCCTTACGAGCCCAAATCTCCGAGCCCGGAATCGGTCTTTGTTCGGAACCAGCGTCGGATTAAAGAGTACGAGATCGCACGCGAGCAAGAAGACATTCGAGCCCACTATCGCTGCCAGATTGACGAGGTCATTGAAAAGAAGAGAAGGGTCCTTCGGGAAGCCATCTATCCGGAGCCGAACCCCAGACCTAGGCCAGTTCCCCTCGACCCCGCGTTAAAAGTCACGGTAGCATACCACCCGGGGGAACTTCAGTTTTCCTTAATGGCGGAGCCTTCATCTTCGCAGCCTAGGAGGGAGATGTTTGAAGCTGAATTCTACCAGAGCTCGGTTACCACCTCCGACCAGATAACTGACATCCTGGCTCTTCACGGCCTTAGCTCGTTGGACACACTGAACTGTCGAGCTCCAACAAGGCATGAACGGAGCTGCTTCGCTCCTGGGGGCCGCGATTCCAGTGTGAAATACGCGGCCTGGAGCCAAGAACACCTAAGGGCAGGAGCTTTGTTGCCCCTGAAGTCCTTTTTCAGAGACTTCATCGATTTTGTTGGGTTGGCTCCATTCCAGCTCAACACCAATTCATACAGGGTGCTGTCTGCCCTGAGGTCCTTGTTTCACGAGCAGGGGTGGACAGGACCTTCACCCCAAGAGATTTTATATCTCTTTTGCTTGAAAAGTAATCCCTCCCGAGCTCGGGGAGGAGATGGTTTCTACTATCTTTCGAGCTACCCCAAAGAGACAAAAATCTTTGAAGACCTTCCGAACCATCCCCCTGACTTCAAGAGGGCTTTTTTCTGGACAGACGGTCTGTTCCCGTCTCGACATCGTTCGTTTAGGCGAATTCGTAAGTATTCTCGTTACTTTCTATTTTTGAGCTCGAATCTTTAGCCCTTGAATCCATGTTTAGTTGAAGTGTATCTCGCCTTTCAGCTAACTTTCAGCGTCCCACCCCCGACGAGACAATGAAGGAGCACAGAGAGAGCCTGCTCCGACTCCCTTATGGCAGGAGGTCTCTCTCATTTCTGCTACATGAGGACAAGCTTCGAGCTTGTGGCTTGTTGGGACAGGGCCAGTCATCCTCTGACTGGTCCAGTAAAAAATACGAACACTGGGAGGAAGTGTCTCTGCCCACAGGCATCCTTCCTCCGAGGAGGGAAAGGAAAGCATCTCTCCCAATTCGCTCGAGAAGTCCGCGGTCGGGAAATGAGGCCAATGACGAAGCCTCGAGCTCGGACTCCGATGGAGGTAAAACCCTTCCTACTTCGCAAATGTGGTCCCCCACTTTATTAAAACACAGGCCCAATAGACTAGTCTCGTGCCCACAGGATAGATACCACTTCTACATATGGAGTTGGGTAGATGACTGTGTCCATAGGTTTGATAGTGGGCTCGGGAAATACGACACTATGTATACCACGGACGAGATGTGGAATGGGATAGCTGTGCAGTATGGGACCAATGATTATAGGGACCTTTCGAGGTTATCACCAACTTATAGGGAAGGCCCTCCCCCCGCCTCTTCTGAAGACGGGGGAATTTCATGGTCCCCAAGCTCAAGCTCGGGGGAAAGTTCCAGTTAGGTTTTTTCTTTCACCACTCTATATATAGTGTTGAAGTAACTTGTATTTCTTTTACTGACTCACTGTGATGACTTGTGCAGGCAATATGGACTCCGACCTCGACGCCCTCATCGACAATGCGGGTGCCAAGAGGAGCAAACGCCCCAGGTCAGGGGGACTGAAAACCAGCCAGCCTGGGAAAGGCTCCAAGAAATCTAGGAAAACGCCTCCTCCTCCCCCGCTGGCTTCGAGCTCTGCTGCTGCGTCGACTGGCCAGACTAACGCCCCCACGACGATTCCACCCTCGCAGGCCGTCGTCTCTGTGGTGGCGCCGACCTCGCAGACTGGTATCGCTGCCGTGGTCGAATCCCAACCTCCTGTGGCGGGTCAAATGCCTTCTACCCAGCTCGTCAAAAGACCTTCTGCTTCCCGAGCTCAGAAGCTAACCATTTCCACCCATATGGATTCGTATGTGGTGGATAATGCTGCCGGTCCTCACGGATCTACGCTGATCTCGGATGTAATGTCCCGGATTGGCCAGAGCTACGGCAATTTCGAGGCTCCTCAGTGGCAGTGTCTAACTGGCACTCGGGACTGCACTGTCCTGTACGAGAAGAGTATCGAGCACACTGCCGCGGTAAGTATCCTATATTCCCTTTGCTTACATTCATACTGTCTCGAGGCTAATGATGGTTTCTTCCTTTTTTTAGGCTCTTGCTTTCACTGCCCAGCTCAATTACGAGCTGAATAACGAGGTCCATTCAAGCAGGACCCTTGCCCAAGAGGAGAGGGACCTCCACCTTAGAGCGAATGATGACCTGAAGGCGGCGAACATTAAGCTCGAGGCAGTGGTTAAGGAGCGTGAGGAAATGGCCAAGGAGCTTGGGAAGCTGAAAAATGAACTCGAGGAGCAAAAGAGAGATAACATCCAGCTTCGGGAGACCAATAAGAAGCTCGAGGAAGACAAGGCCGTCACCCTCGACCTCATGGAGGATATCAAAACCCGCCTTAATGCCGAGTTCAAAGAAAAGAAGGAAACGGCGGTCGATTCAGCCATGTACCGGATGTGGGCCTATAACGAAGAACTGGACACCAGTTTTTTGGGTCCCCTCGAGGCGTCCTTCCTCGAACGATGGAATGCTCGGCTCGAGAAGGAAGAGGCTGAGCAGCTCGAGAAGGATAAAGCTGCTCCGAGTACCGTTTCGGAGGGAGCTCAGGAGGATAGTCATGCTATTCGTCCTGAGGGGTCCGGTGCCACTGATGCTGAGAAGGCCAAGGAGACTCCTCTTCTTTGAATCTGACCTCGGGGAGATCAGTTTTCGGGGCTGCGTCCCATTATTTCTGTAATTATTTTAACTTATGCCCACGGGGCTGATACAATTCCCTTTATTATTCTTTTATATGCTTACATTTCTTGGCTCGAAATATTTTGCATAGTTTTATAATTGATGGACCGGTTATGTTTATTTATGCATACAAACATAGTTTGGATTTAGGCTCGAAATTCGATGCATTCATGCATAGTTTATTTGAATTATCCGTTTCCAACCTCGTTATTTATCAAGGTCGGACATTACTTTAACCATGAACTGAAAAGTACTTATATGGCATGTAATATGAATGATTTGGTTAATCTTTTAGTCACTTTTCCTCATCCTTAGTATCTTAGCTCCGAGGTTATGAGTTCGAAACTATTTTAAGATGTTCCAGCCTCGATCTCGACATATTTTGTGATGGGTTTTGGCTCCCATTTATCATCGATCGATAATTTGGCTGGTTTGTTCCAAACCTGTTTTGCTTGCACATCTGGTTAAACTCCAAACGTTTTTGGTTTTTGGTAGCTCGGTAATGTCCGAACTATCTAAGCCCGTGTACTTGGTTATTTCCAAATACTTAATGTTTTTGATAACTCGGTTAAGTCCGAACTATCTAAGCTCGCTCGGTTAAGTCCGAACTATCTAAGCTCGCGTATTTGGTTATATCCAAATACTTTTTTGTTTTTGATAACTCGGTTAAGTCCGAACTATCTAAGCTCGCGTATTTGGTTGTATCCAAATACTTTTTATATTTTTTATTTTTTAAGCTGGAGGTATGTATACCAATGTTGCCCCCTTAATATCCTATGAGTGTGACCATAGGTTATTAAATTAAGAGAGATTGCAAAAATAAAAATAAATTACATGTGAAACAAAGTAGACATTTTATTTGATGAAATTCAAAAACAAACTAACGTGGATAGAAAATCATGGTTACAGGCGACACTTTCTACACTATTGATAATATGGTCTAAGGTGTTCGCCATTCCATGCTCGAGGTATCAGGCTCCCATCTAATCTCGCAAGTTTGTATACGCCAGGGCAGATGACTGATTCTATCAGGTATGGTCCTTCCCAGTTTTGCCCGAGTACTCCTGCTGCTGGATCTCGGGTTGCTAAGAATACTCGTCTCAAAATCAGGTCTCCTACTCCGAACTTTCGACTTCGAACCCTTTTATTGAAATATCTTGTTGTTCGTTGCTGGTAAGCAGCATTTCTCAGCTGAGCCTCCTCCCTTTTTTCTTCGATCAAGTCTAGGGTTTCTTCGAGCTGAGTATGATTGGAACTTTGGTCGTAAATCTGAGTTCGAATCGTTGGAATTTCGACCTCAATGGGCAACATTGCCTCGCAGCCGTATGATAGAGAAAATGGGGTATGTCCAGTTGATGTCCGAGCTGTAGTTCTATATCCCCAAAGGACTTGGGGTAATTCCTCAGGCCATCGTCCCTTTGCTTCTTCCAACTTTTTCTTCAAGGAACTCTTGAGAGTTTTATTAACGGCTTCGACCTGACCGTTCGCCTGAGGGTGAGCCACTGACGAAAAGCTCTTGATTATGCCGTTCTTGTTACAAAAGTTGGTAAATAAGTCGCAGTCAAACTGGGTTCCGTTGTCAGACACAATCTTTCTTGGCACTCCATATCGGCATACAATGTTCTTTACCACGAAATCTAGGATCTTCTTTGAAGTTATGGTCGCTAGTGGTTCAGCCTCTGTCCATTTTGTGAAGTAATCAACCGCGACCACAGCATACTTTACTCCTCCTTTGCCAGTTGGGAGTGAGCCTATGAGGTCGATGCCCCATACCGCAAAAGGCCATGGGGACGTCAACATGGTTAGTTCGGAAGGTGGAGCTCGGGGTATCGTGGCGAATCTCTGGCACTTGTCGCACTTTTTCACGAACTCGAAAGAATCCGCTTTAATGGTTGGCCAGAAATATCCTTGGCGTATAATCTTCTTGGATAGGTTGTGCCCCCCGGTATGATCTCCGCAGAACCCTTCATGAATTTCTTCAATAATCTTCTTTGCCTCGGGGGGAGTCACGCATCTGAGCAATGGCATGGAATACCCTCTTCTGTATAGTCTTCCATCCAGGATGGTGTAACGAGGAAGTTGATACATTAGTTTCCGAGCCTGACTTCGATCTTTTGGAAGAATTCCATTTTTGAGGTATTCAACGATCGGGCTCATCCAGGTCGGTTCTGTCTCGATCATGCACACATCTTCCTTGTCTGGCTCAGTAATGCTGGGTGCTGACAAGTGCCCTACGGGCACAACATTCAGCTCCTCATTTTCGGCGGAGGTGGCGAGGCGAGCTAAGGCATCTGCGTTTGAGTTTTGTTCTCGGGGAACCTGTTCGATTGTATAAAACTCAAAAAACTCCAATGCGCACTTTGCCTTCTCCAGATAAGCTGCCATTTTTGTGCCACGAGCCTGGTACTCTCCCAAGATTTGATTAACTACGAGCTGAGAGTCGCTGTAGCAATGTATAGCTCTGGCCTTGAGTTCCTTTGCTATTCGTAGTCCCGCCAGTAAAGCCTCGTACTCAGCTTCATTATTAGATGCTTTAAAGTCGAACCTTAATGCAGAGTGAAATTTGCTCCCTGCAGGAGTGATCAAAATAACTCCTGCCCCCGCTCCATTTTCATTTGACGACCCGTCGATGTAAAGTTTCCACAACTCGTGGGCCGTGGTTATTACCTCGTCATCAGCGATGCCGGTGCACTCCACTATGAAATCCGCCAACGCTTGTGCCTTGATGGTCGTCCTCGGATGGTAGGTGATCTTGAATTGTCTGAGTTAAACAGCCCACTTTAGGAGTCGACCAGACGCCTCTGGTTTAGACAAGACTTGCCTTAGTGGTTGATCTGTTAATACATGGATAGGATGTGCCTGGAAGTAAGGGCGGAGCTTTCGAGATGAGTGGATCAGACTGAGGGCGAGCTTCTCCATCAGTGGATACCTTGACTCTGCCCCCAGTAATCTTTTACTGATATAGTAGACGGGTTTCTGTATTCTCTCTTCCTCTCGGACGAGCACCGCGCTTATCGCGTGTTTGGTAGTTGAGAGGTACAGGAACAGTACTTCTCCCGTCTCAGGCTTTGATAGGATGGGCGGTTCGGCTAGGTGCTTTTTGAGCTCCTGAAAGGCTAGCTCGCACTCATCTGTCCATTCGAACTTCTTACTTCCTTTCAATAAGTTGAAGAATGGGAGACCGCGGTCTGTTGACTTCGAGATGAACCTGCTCAGAGCTGCCATCCTGCCAGTCAGGCTTTGAACATCTTTATGCTTCCTAGGCGAAGGCATATCGATGAGGGCCTTTATCTTGTCGGGATTAGCCTCGATCCCACGAGAATTGACAATGAAACCCAGAAATTTTCCTGAAGACACCCCAAAAGTGCACTTCTGAGGATTCAACTTCATGTTGTACTTTCTGAGCACGCCAAAGCACTCTTCGAGGTCATCAACATGGTTCTTGTTAAGTTGGGACTTTACAAGCATGTCGTCAACATAAACTTCCATGTTGTTCCCTATTTGCTCTGAGAACATCATGTTTACGAGCCGCTGGTACGTGGCTCCGGCATTCTTGAGTCCGAATGGCATGACATTGTAGCAGTAGAGCCCTTTATCTGTAATGAAGCTCGTATGCTCTTGGTCGGGGGCATGGATGGGAATCTGGTTATATCCAGAATAGGCATCCATGAACGACATCAGACCATGCCCCGCCGTGGCATCCACGAGCTGATCAATTCTCGGCAGGGGAAAACAGTCTTTCGGGCAGGCCTTGTTGAGGTCCGAGTACTCAATGCACGTCCTCCATGTCCCATTGGGTTTCGGGACCAACACTGGATTGGCCACCCAATCAGGGTAAAAAGCGTCCCTTATAAAATTATTTGCTTTCAGCCTGTCCACCTCCTCCTTTAGTGCTTTCTTTCTGTCTTCATCCAGCTGCCTTCGCTTTTGCTGCTTCAGGGGAAAGCTTTTGTCTATATTCAATGTGTGGCTCGCTACATTAGGGCTTATTCCCACCATGTCAGAGTGGGACCACGCGAAGACATCCTGGTTTTTCTTCAGAAAGAAAATTAATTGCTATTTTGATTCGTCTTGGAGGTGTTTCCCGACCTTCACCTTTTTTGAGGGATCAGATTCATCGAGCTGAACCTCTTCGAGCTCCTCCAAAGGTTGGAGGTCAACCTTCTCTTCAATCCTTGGATCGATCTCCTCATCAATTTCTAAAACTGTCCCATCTTTATTCTGTATGACAACAAGTGCTTGCGCGCTTGTTTGTTTCTTTCCCCTTAAGGAAATGCTGTAGCACTCCCATCCTGCCAATTGATCTCCTTTCAATGTTCCGACCCCGCTTGGAGTTGGGAACTTAAGGGCTAGATGCCTTACAGATGAAACTGCCCCCAGCCCGACCAGGGCGGGTCTCCCGAGCAATACATTGTAGGCAGATGGTAACTCTACTACCACGAACTCCATCATCTTGGTCACCGAGACTGGATAGTCTCCCAAGGTCACAGGGAGTTCAATGGACCCCATACAGGCGGTTCCTTCTCCAGAAAAGCCGTACAAAGTGGTTGCACAAGCCTTCAGGTCGCGAAGGGAGAGTCCCATTTTTTCTAGGGTTGCTTTATAAAGAATGTTAACTGAGCTCCCATTATCTATGAGAACTCGGCGCACTCTTTTGTTGGCAAGCTGTAGGGTGATCACGAGTGGATCATGATGAGGGAACTGGACATGGGAGGCATCCTCCTCGGTGAAGGTTATAGGCTGAGTCTCAACCCTTTGGATTTTTGGTGCCCTTGGTTCAGGTTCATATGGAGACCCGTCCCCTGTCTTCAGCTCATTCACATATCGTTTTTGAGCATTTCTGCCCCCTCCTGCGAGATGAGGACCTCCCGAGATGGTTATTACGTCCTCTCCATCTATCGGCGGAGGCCTGTCCTCATCCCGAGATCGGGAGTTATTATTCTTTGCTGCCGGAAGCGCGGCTACTCTCTGGCTAGCAGTAGCCTGTCCAGTATTCTGGTTTTTGACGTACTGCCGGAAATAACCTCTCGAGATCAATCCTTCGATCTCGTCCTTCAGCTGTCGGCACTCATCAGTTGTGTGGCCGGTGTCCCTATGAAATCGACAATACTTGCTGGAGTCCCTCTTGGACTTTTGATTCCTCATAGGGTCCGGACGCCTGAAGGGGACCTGGTTTTCATTAGCCAGGTATATGTTTTCCCGAGACTCGTTGAGCTCGGTATGCACTTTATATACGGAGAAATACCTTTCTCCTTTTTTCTTCTTTCCTCCATCAGCCTCGGGATTATTTCCCTCGCTCTTTTTCCTCTTGGAAGGATTCTCCGAGGTAGGCTGTGTAACTACTGGGTCAACCGAGGTTGAGGCGGAGTTAATGTTTATCGTTGTAGTTTCGGTCTGCGAGGTCTCCTTGAGTGTTGACCTCGCTTCCTCTACATTGACAAATTTCTGCGCCCGTCTGTTAAACTCGGTTATCGACCTCACCGGTTTCCCTTGCATGTCATCCCAAAGGGCACTCCCGGGCAAAACACCAACTCGAATGGCCATCAAATGCCCACTGTCATCCACGTCTCGAGCTCGGGCGACCTCTAGATTAAATCTTGTCAGGTAACTCTTTAGTGTTTCGCCCGGTTGTTGTCGGACGTTAGTCAAAGTGGATGCTTCGGGTCTGACTCCCACCATAGCTCGGAACTGCTTCTTGAAGTCTCTAGACAATTGATCCCACGAAGTTATAGAATGTCTCTTGTACTTCTCGAACCAACTCTTGGCAGGCCCGGCCAATGATGTCGGAAACAACATACATCTGAGCTCGTAACCCACGTTACTAGCTCTCATGATAGTGTTGAATGTACTCAGATGGCTGCATGGGTCGGTTTTTCCTTCAAACGCTGGGACGTGAGGAATCCGGAACCCTTGGGGGAACTGAGTGTTAGAAATATTGGGAGCAAACGGCTCGAGCTCCTCATCAGAGTCCTCATATCGACCGTTTCCTCGCTCATTCTTCAAAAGCCTAAAGGCTTTTTCGAGCTGATCGATCCTTTCTTGTACTGGGTCCTTAGGCAGTGTTTGGAATTGATAGTCATTAATCGCGATCCCAGGCTCGCATCTTCGTGAGGGATCTCTACGCCCATTCAGATGATTCCTAAGATCCGGGTTTGTCTAATCTCCCTTTCCCCTGCTCTGATTCAGGTGATTGCGCAGGTCGGGATGGCTCTTGTGATTTCCAGTATTTTTACGATCCCGGTCGTGTTTACTGACAGACCTAGTTTCTCCGGACTCATCACTAGTGAAACTCATCGATCGGTCATTTCATGGTGGATCCTTTCTACGTCGCCTTGTCCCTGCAGTGCGAGATCGGGACGTCTGACTTCTCTCGGATGGCGCGCCTTTCCGCCCCTGGAACGTCTCCCTGTTTTCTTGTCTTTCCCCTGTACGCCCTTGATCCTGATCTCGATCAGGTTGAGCATTCCTGCGGGGAGGTGAAGGATATCTTATGGGAGACGGAGGAAACCGTATAGGTGACGGTGGTTGTCGTCCTTGCCTCGGCCTGGAGGGTCCAGAATTTGCCCGAGATGGGCCAGTTGCGTTTGGTGCACTACCAGGAACCTGAGTCCGAGCCTCGGTAGGAGCTCGGTTGTTCTCAGTCCCTGCAGGCACTCCCACAGGTGGATTAGGCGGGACCCGAGCTCGGGTACTCCTCTGAGGCCTAGAAAGAGCAGATGGCTCTGTTGGTGCTGGAGGTTGTGCTGGCCTCCTTGTGGCAGCATTTTTTCGTGGACATCCACGGGGCCTCCGGGGAGGAATGTGCACGTCCCTTGGAGGAGGGACTTGGTCTTCGCGCGGAAGCGGGGGCTGAGCCACCTGCGCCTCCGCGGCTATCCTAGTCAACTCCTCGTTACGTTTGTTGGCATCTGCCAGCAGCTGTTTCAGCTGCCGATTCTCCAATTCTACAATAGGAACATAACGCTCAAGGTTATAATACATGTCCTCATCCCTTGGTTGTGGAGGCGGTCCCTGGGAATCGGAGGACCCACTCCTTTCTTCAGCGTCCGGGTTCTCCATCAGTTGTTTTCCAGGACGCCTTGGGTAATTTTCTTCAGGAGTGTTCTGATTGTTTGCAGCCATGAATTTCTCTGGGATGGATGCTTGAGGCTCTCAATGAAAGCACCAAACTGTTGACGTCGTTTTTCGTCAGCAGATAAAAGAAGAGAGCACGTAAACAATTAAAGACAATGGCTAAAATAAGCAAACGAATCAGACACACGGTTTTTACGTGGTTCAGCAGTTAAATCTGCCTAGTCCACGAGTCTCTGTTATTAATCTCAAGATTATCTCTGAACAATTCTTTAGCATGAATTCTCCAGAGTTTTCTCTCAAGGATCAGAATTTCGGTCTTTTACAATGGTGCATGACTTCTCTATTTATAGAGAAGGATGCAGAATACTATCCCACATATTTTGGGTAGTTACTCTTTTGTGAATAAAAATAAATGGCCTTAAATGCCCATAATCAGATATAAAAGGAAACGTTCCCCAAAGATCAGGAAACGCATAACTGACTAAATAATATCCCACGATTTTTGAGGATTTACATCAATAAATGAGGATTATATCCCATATCTACAATACTTGTAGATATTCAAGGTAATCACAGCGTATCTCCAAGACTTCAGCATCTAAGGTTTCACGTCATTGTGCGAGCCACTGACATTTCCCGAGCTGACATTGCTTTCGAGATAGCATATCGAGCTCGAGATTCCTGCTCCGAAGTTGTTCCTGAAGATGAGGGGCTCACAGAGCTATCCTTTGAGATCGAGATCATTTCGAGGTCACCATATTCGAGGTCTGTATCATACTTTGCAGGCTCCGATTTACAATCGTAGAGCATACCCTAACCCTCACGAGACCATTTAATGCGAACTCAGCTTTCGAGGTCATATTTGCTATGGCTCGAAATCTGGGTATAACAGACGGTCTGATAGATGAACTCCAAATCCTTCATAAGAAATATCCAGAACTTGACCTAGAAGATTGGAGGACATTTGTTAGCCACTGTTTATCTCCTGAGTTTGTGGTACTATTATGTATATCTATTATGTATATGATTTATTAGTTTTGAAATACTAATAATTGCTTAAAAACTTATTGTTACTTATTTTATGTAGGCTTTGCGGGAAGCACAACGTGAAAGAGCTCTCAAATATACTTCGAGGCATCGTACATCTCGTAGAGGGCTTGCCAATGTTAGAGAGGACTTGGTAAGTAATTCACATCACTATTTTACAACTGTCAACCTGTTATGAAGAATATTGTACTCACCAGTTTTAATTAATTGTTGTATGTTGTAGAAAAATGAACTAGATGTGGCAGATGTAGAATGGTACCAAGTTTGGATAAGAGCACGAGAAAAGAAGAAGGTTCTTGTCACAGATTTGGACAAACAAATTGAAGCAAGAATTGTAAGTGGTTTCAAGCAAGTATTTTAAAGTAATGTAGGAATGATAAAGTTCTTATAAGTCACTAATATAAGTGACCAGTGGTTTGTTTCACAGAATGAGCTCAGAGAAAAAGTTAGTAGTGGAGAAATCATTGAAAAGGGTCGGAATGATATATTAACGCAAGCTTTAGGGACACCTGAGCACCCAGGGCGTGTTAGAGCACTTGGGTATGATATTATTTTTTATTTGTTGCATTTAACTTCATTCTATAATATTTTAGTTTTTAAATAAATTTGGTTGATTATTGTAGGTCGTTTGCGAAGATTTCGTCCATCTTTGGAAGAAAACCAAAAATAGCAACAGAAATGGCTGATGTTGTTTGTTGACTGTGTTTTTAGCCAACGACGTACGTGAGAATGTCAAATACGACAAATCTTCAAGAGAATTTAAATAACACAGACAGTTCAAACAAGAAAAGTAAATAACACACAAGATTTTTATAGTGGTTTAGCCCCGATCAGTCGGTAATAGCCCAATCCACTTAGAGTTGTGATTATAGATCTGTACTCAAGATCAGATGGACTGAGCCAACTGAGTTTCTTCAGTACAGATTGCAAAAATACAAGAATCCTTTCAAATACCAGCACTTTTTCTCTCTAGAATACTCAGACCAAAATTTTCTCTCTCTAGAAAGAAGAAGCAGAAAACTTTCTCTCATCCCATAAGCCCTCTATTTATAGGCTTAGGGTCATACATCTGATATCCCCTAGAATCGGGATATTTTATTATATTTATTACATTTAAATTACAAAAAACATTCAAAATGTAACAAAACCCCCCATTTGTGGGAATGAGAGATTCCCGCGGATCTTGTTGAAGCTGTTTCTGGGAATCTTGACTTAGTCCTCCTCTAGCTAGTTGATCCACCTCACCTCCACTCTGGTCGATCATACACATGCTGGTCGGACATACACTTGCTGGTAGAACATGCAAGTGTTGGACCTACACTTCTCTCCTCTAACATGACACTCTCCTCTAGCATGCCATTTCTTTATTTGGACAACCATGCACTGGTTGGACATATGCATAAAGACCAAATTCTTGGGCTCTCCTCGGACCACATCCTTGGGGTCTCCTAGGACCACTCTCTTGGGGTCTCCTAGGACCACTCTCTTGGGTTCTCCTCGGACCAAAGTCCCTTGGGCTCTCCTCAGACCACATCCTTGGGATCTCCTAGGATGCACTCTCCTTAGTTCTCCTAGGATGCACTCTCCTTAGCTCTCCTAGGACCACCCCCTTGGGGTCTCCTCGAACCACACCCTTGGGATCTCCTAGGATGCATTCTCCTTAGCTCTCCTAGGACCACCCCCTTGGGGTCTCCTCGGACCACACCCTTGGGATCTCCTAGGATGCACTCTCCTTAGCTCTCCTAGGACCACCCCCTTGGGGTCTCCTCAGACCACACCCTTGGGATCTCCTAAGATGCACTTGGCTTGGTTATGACATCTTTCAAGCAGTCCAAACTCTTCACCAGTCTACCGGGTCACTTTATCACAATTCTGTGGAGTCAACGTATTTATTGACTATTAATCTGTCTTTTACTGACCATGTACTGCCACTTGTCACCTTTATTGCCACGTCATTGATCTCCAATTTTTGGGGATAACATTGTTAGTAAGAAAGATGCAGAAATTGCGAGGCTTAGAGCAGAACTTAAAGCTTTAGAGGAGGAAAAAGTTAAACAAGCAGGTGGGATAGATGATATGGATGAACACGACAATGATGACGAGCAGAACGCGAAGAATATCACACACCGAACATGCAGGATGACCACCGTACATGCAGGATGTGTTACTTTGTCTAGATAATATTCATAATGTGGTGGCAGAGGGTGTTATGATTGATGGGGTGGGTCCACTGACTATTCATGGTGTTCAACTGACAGACGAATACGCGAGAGTGCGAGTCACCAAAATGTTACAAGAGGATGCTGAAATCCCATGATTTGTTGGGGAGATACGCTATGTTCGAGATACTTATGATGTATTCATTCCTTGGCCAAAAGAATTAGTTATGACTGATTAGGTATAAACGAATTCTTTAATTTGTTACCTAATAAAATATTTGTTGGTCCATTATTTTAATATTATTTTTACTTGATGTTGCGTAGGGTCCTCTAAAAAGGAAACCTCCTATGTCAAAAAGCCCATCCAAGGATAAGACGAACCGTAATTCTTTGACTAGCCCACATCTGTTATTAGCTGGGTCTCACGTCAATCCAGAAAACACTTTGACCGAAGGCCAACCATTTGCCGATCACATCATGAATCGCATCCATGTTCGCCTTCAGTTTATGGTGAGAGAATTTTGCAGAGTTAAGGGAATGAACACAGTCGTCTCAATTCCAGTGGACCCATCATTCACGAATCGCGGGTCAATCTTTTGTAGAGTCCAAGAACTTTACTTAGCTAATTGTTTAGTAGTATTATAGTATGTTTAGTGTTATCATTGTTACTTTGGATTTTTGGTTCAGACCGGGAGTTATTTGGACACTCATAGTAGTACTTATAGATTTTCTAAGTTTAACCTATAGTTTAAGAATATTAAGTATAACCTAAGGTTT
Organism: Humulus lupulus; assembly: GCF_963169125.1. NCBI lineage: Eukaryota > Viridiplantae > Streptophyta > Magnoliopsida > Rosales > Cannabaceae > Humulus > Humulus lupulus. The sequence continues at coordinate 116,211,610 of NC_084794.1, read as the reverse complement.
GATTAATGTGTCTGATATTAAGGAATATATTATTATATTATAAGGTTTAGACATCAACCAATAGGATTTTAAGCACATGTTTTGAATGGTAATTAAGGATTTAGTATTTTTGAGGATTAAATTAAATAAGGGTAAAAGTTTGAATGTATAGGGTCAGTCAGCAGCTTTGAGCACGTTGAGGGCTTAGTCAAGGCTGTTTACTCCATTCAAACTCAGCTAAAAATGTGTAAATTCGTGTTTAAATATTCAGCGTATGCCGATATATCGCAGCTATAGGGGGCGATATGTCGCAGCACGTAGATACGGAAAACACGAATCGATGCACGGTCGCCTCGGGAACAAAGGTCCAGGCGATATATCGCCTATAGGGGGCGATATATCGCCTCCACCAGCATGAATTCAAATACATTTGAATTATTTTCCCTTCAGCCATTCAAACTCCTTCAACAGTCCAGCATCTTCTGAACGAGTCTTCAGCCTCTGCTGAACGATTATTCAAATGATTTTCACCTAAAAAGCCATTATTTTTATTCAAGTAAAATCAAGATATTTTCATTCCCAAACTCTATAAATAGGACCTAGTACCCAGCCATTATTCACCATTTGCTCTAAGTTCAGAGGCTGCTAGTGTTAAGTGAGTGAGAGAGTGTAAACACTTGGTTTGGGGAAAAACTATAAGCTTAAACATCATAAGCTTATCAAACACTTGGGAAGTAAGTGAGTGCTATAGTATTTCGGTGGATGTTAGATTGATCTTGCAATCTTTGAGGTAAACCCAAAACTCTAGTCCTTTCTGTATTCTATGTTATTTCTTTTCTCAAAACCTTCTACTCAGTCCCCTAACCTTATTCTTATTTTTGGTTAGGGAATCCAAGTTCTTAAGCACTTAAGTGGTGGTAAGCATATATTTCGTTTAATGGTTTAGTCTTCCTATTCTCTTTCATTTCATCTCCTTTCTTTAGACTCACCCTTGTTCATTGTGGTTTTAGGAGTGTTCCAAAAGTCCTAACTCAGTCCATTTTATCCCGGTAACTTTGGTAAGGAAAATAGGCTAGAATTAATATGTTATGTGCTTATGTTATCTATATGTTTATGTTATTAAAAGTGTTATGATATGTATATGTGTATGTAGGCTTGGGCATATGACCCATATGACTAACAAGACCCCAAATGGGTTATGGGCATATGACCTACTTAGCTAGTAGGACCCCATTAACCCCATGGGCATATGCTTGTTTAGTCTATGGGACCCCAAGTAATAATGGCCATTATAATAAGTGTATGTTATATGTATTATGTTAAGTCTTTATGTTTTCTTATGAAATTGTGTATATGACTATGTGTTAGGTTTTTCCTTGCTGGGCATTAGGCTCACTCCTTTCTGTTTATGTGCAGGAAAATAAGCTTAGAGGCGGTAAGATTCGTGATGCTTGGGAGGATGTGTATCGATGATGAATGGAGTCAAGGGGCCGAGCGTTATCGATTCGAGGATGTAGTCTCCTTTTATGTTTTTTTATGGTTTTACATGTATTTTCCGCATTATTATGTAATGTCTTTTATTTTAAATCTTATTTTGTTTTGAAGACAATGGGATCCCAAAATCCTTCTTAGTATTCTGTTTCTTTGTAAATAACTCTTATTTTCAAGTTACTCAATAAATTATGGTATTTTCGTAAAATGTAAGTTTTTATGTATAGTTTCGATAATGGTCCAATTAGTCTAGATTAGTGGGTCATTACAGTTGGTATCAGAGAAAACGGTTCCTTCGCATGAAGTTCTCCTCGATACACATGCTCAAAGCTCCGAATCGGACCGCCAAGTAAGTGTTTAAGTTACAAGTTACAAGTTACTTTGTCTATGTGTATAGCTAACAACTTTAGTGTTTATGTTTCAGTTAAAAATGAATGGAGCTTTAACCTACCAAGATATCCGAGCCATTAAGGCCTTAAAAAGAATAAGGGAGCCAAGAAACACCGTAGGAGCCTTAGAAAGGATTACAGGAAGGTTGCTTTTGTTTCACCAAGCAATAGGTGGCCTTCAAGAGGCTAAACAAATAATGCTAAGATCAACAGAACAATATGTATTAGTGATTAGGTTGTTTAAAGATTTCCATCCTGTAATAGCAGCCTTAGAAGAAATATGGGAAGAAATGAATGATGAGGATGAATCACCATTAGCAATGAGATACTATTTCCTCTTAGTTAGGTTCACCGCAAAATTTGAATTTCAATTCACCAAGGAGCAAAAGAATAGGATTCTCACAAACCTTCCTAGAGGGCATTTTGATGCTCATGATAATGATGACTATGAGGCTATAGATGATGATATGTTAGATGACGGATCGGATGTAGAAGATCCCGATTTTTAGATTAGTAGTTTTTATTTGTTTTATTTACTTTTATGTTGTGATTGTAATAAGTGAAATTGTTTTCCAAATGAATAAACATGCTATTTGAATATCATGTGTGAGTTTGAAATTTTTTTTTCACAATCATAATAAATACTAAATAAAATGAATAATGACTGAGTTCGGTGAGGGTGGATACGAATCAATAAACCTGGTTTCCTTGTTGAGAGTTAGGGGGCCTTAGTAGTGGGAACGATTTTACTGATCCCAGCCCTCCCTCAATATGGTTAACTTTGGAACAAAGATAAGTTTCGAGCCTGAGAATTAAGTCATATAGGATGATTAGAAACACACTTAGAAAATAAATATGACTTGTTTTTCTAAGTATAGAAACCCACTCTAATAATAAATAAAGACCTATATAATTTTTCATAAAAAGTCATAATAAATAGGTCCGAGATATGTTTGTTTTAGAATAAGTTTTTGCCTTAGAGCCTATTAGGAAAAAGTTCTAACATGTTTCTTTTAACTGTTAGAACTCTGCTACGATGTCTCTCCGAAGATCTGCTCGCACCAACGGGAACGCTTCCAACGATGTTCCAGCGACCAATGCGGTCCCTACCGTTCGCCGAAGGAGAGTACGTGTTACTGCTCGCCGCAACGCACCGGCACAGCCAGCTGACAACACTGCAGAGATTGCCAGACTACGACAGCAAGTCGAGGAACTTCTGCAGCAACAACGCCAACAGGCTCAATCTCAGCCTCAGCCTCCGCCACAGCCGCAGCCGCAGCCACAGCCAATGGCCCCAGCACCCCAACAAGTTGGTCCGTATGGGGGATGGCCTATGACAAACTACGCTCCTTATCCTGTTCAGCACATGGAGCCAGTGTACGAGAGGTTCCGCAAGCAGCACGCTCCGAACTTCGAAGGGACTACGGACCCCTTTGAAGCAGAAGAATGGCTAAGGAATGTGGAGCCGATCCTAGCCCACATGAACCTTAGTAATGCAGACCGCATATCCTGCGTCTCATCTTTGCTCAAGAAAGATGCCAGGATATGGTGGGACTTGGTCCAGCAATCCCACGATGCTGCCACCATGACGTGGACCCGATTTGTGGAGCTCTTCCACAAGAAGTACTACAATTCAGCAGTGCTTGCTACGAGAGTTGAGGAGTTCACCAATCTGAAGCAAGGGAATTTAACAGTGGCGGAATATGCTCGTCAGTTCGATCGCTTAGCGAAGTTCGCAGCAGAGTTGGTTCCAACCGACTATCTAAGGGTGAACAAGTTTGTTAGAGGACTTCGCCCGAAGATCGAGATGGGGGTTAAACTAGCAAACCCGGGAAACACTTCATATGCCGACGTTCTTGAGACGGCAATTGAAGTAGAAAGGTTGCAAGCCAACGTGAGCAAAGAAGAAGCCAGCAAGCCGGAACCTAGGCAGCAGAGCCAACCTCAGGCCAGTCGGAACAACAATCAGTCCAGCAACAGTCAGTCCAACAATAACGGTAACGGACAGAAGAGAAGGCATCCTGACAACAAGCAAGCCGACAACAATAAAAGGGCACGACCAAATAATGGGGGAAATAGGTCGGGCTATGTGGAATACCCGCCATGTGCCAAATGTCAGAAGAAGCACCCCGGAGAATGCCGTGCCAACACCAAGGAGTGTTTCAACTGTGGTCAAGAAGGGCATCGTAAAAGAGACTGTCCTCAGCAAAAGCCGGAAGGAAAGAAGGACGAAAAGATGGTTCCTGCTCGGGTTTTTGCCTTAACCCAAGGAGAGGCGGATGCTAGCAACAAGGTGGTCACAGGTCAGGTTTCCATCCTCAATAAATTATGTCATGTATTATTTGATTCGGGAGCCACCCATTCGTATATTTCGTTAGGAATGATAGATAAACTAGACAAACCTAGTGAAAGATTTAGAACTAGGTTTGCAACCGAGTTGCCTTCGGGCAAAGTAGTTCTATCATCACGAATTGTACGAGGCGTACCAATCAAGATTGAGGACAAGGAACTAGAAGGAGACCTGATAGAGCTGGTGATCAAAGACTTCGACGTCATACTAGGCATGGATTGGCTAGCACGGCATGGCGCAACGATCGACTGCAGACGCAAGAAGGTGACATTCGATACTCCTGACGGCCAGAAACTGTGCTTCATGGGACAAGCTTCAGGACTACGCACACTGTTAGTATCATCTCTCAAAGCTCAGAGAATGATGGAGAAAGGATGTCAAGCATTCTTAGCCAACATCACGAATGTGGAGAAGGAGACATCACTCAAAGTTGGAGATGTTCGAGTCATACAAGAATTTCCAGAAGTATTTCCCGATGACTTGCCAGGATTGCCACCAACTAGAGAAATAGACTTCACGATAGAATTAGTACCGGGCACCGAGCCTATCTCTAAGGCACCATACCGGATGGCACCTACGGAACTCAAGGAGTTAAAGACGCAGCTACAAGAACTCCTAGACTTGGGTTTCATTAGGCCAAGCCATTCACCATGGGGAGCTCCGGTACTATTCGTGAAGAAGAAGGACGGAAGTATGCGCATGTGCATAGACTACCGTGAGCTGAATAAAGTAACAATTAAGAACAAATACCCGCTACCTCGGATTGATGATTTGTTTGATCAACTCCGAGGCGCGACTGTATTCTCTAAGATCGATTTACGGTCCGGGTATCATCAGCTCAAGGTAAAGGGGGAAGATATTCCTAAGACAGCCTTTAGGACTCGTTATGGACATTACGAGTTCTTGGTTATGTCTTTTGGTCTTACTAAAGCGCCAGCCGCGTTTATGGACTTAATGAATAGGGTCTTCAAGGACTACTTGGATAAATCCGTCGTTGTGTTCATCGACGACATTTTAATTTACTCCAAGGATGAAGTGGAGCACGAGGAACACTTGAGGATAATTTTGACGCGATTGAAGGAGCACCAACTCTACGCGAAGTTCAAGAAATGCGAGTTTTGGCTCTCACAAGTGGCGTTCCTCGGGCACATCATATCGAAAGACGGAGTTACAGTAGATCCATCGAAGGTAGAGGCCGTGAAAGATTGGCCTAGACCAAAGAACGCGTCGGAAGTAAGAAGCTTCTTAGGGCTAGCAGGTTACTATAGAAAGTCTGTAGAGGGCTTTTCTAAAATAGCCACTCCACTCACCAACCTGACCCGGAAGCAACAAAAGTTTAACTGGAATGATAAGTGTGAGGAAAGCTTCCAGTTGCTTAAGGATAAGCTTTGCTCAACACCAGTACTTAGTGTCCCAACACCCAACGACAAGTTCGTTGTCTACTGTGATGCGTCAAAGTTAGGATTGGGATGCGTACTGATGCAAAATGACAAGGTGATAGCCTACGCGTCACGTCAGTTAAAGGAGTATGAACAACGCTATCCAACTCACGATATGGAGTTGGCAGCGGTGGTCTTTGCGTTAAAAATCTGGCGCCATTATCTGTACGGAGAACGGTGCGAGATTTATACGGACCACAAAAGTTTAAAATACTTCTTTACTCAGAAGGAGCTTAACATGAGGCAGCGCCGGTGGTTGGAATTAGTAAAGGATTACGACTGCGAAATCCTATACCACCCGGGGAAGGCAAACGTAGTTGCCGATGCACTTAGCCGAAAAAGTTATGGGAACTTAGCAGCCTTATCCGGAATAGAAAAGCCACTACAGCAGGAGCTTATCAGTGCCGGAATAGAAGTGGTTGTAGGCAAGTTGGCTAACTTGTCTATCCAATCGAATATGCTAGAAGACATACGTAATGGTCAGAGACATGATGATTCACTAGCAACGCACATGGATGCAGTCAGAGAAGGCAAGACTACAGATTTCTCAATATCCAGTCAAGGTTTATTGAGATATAAGGATCGGGTATGCGTGCCAGACGATCAAAGTATTAAGAAGACGATCCTAGAAGAAGCGCACAACACCCCATACTCGGTTCATCCAGGGTCTACCAAGATGACTCATGACATCAAGGCAGTCTATTGGTGGCCAGGGATGAAGAAGGACATAGCGGAATATGTATCTAAGTGTCTGGTATGCCAGCAAGTGAAGGCGGAGCATCAGCGGCCTGCAGGATTATTGCAACCGCTTAGCATACCGGAGTGGAAGTGGGACGATATAGCCATGGACTTCGTGACGGGTCTGCCAAAGACAAATAAGCAGCATGATTCTGCTTGGATAATCATAGATAGACTAACCAAGTCGGCTCATTTTCTGCCTGTTAAGACTTCTTATACGGCAGACCAATATGCAGACATCTACATCCAAGAGATTGTACGATTGCATGGAATCCCCAAGACGATAGTATCAGATAGAGGATCAGTGTTTACGTCAAGATTTTGGAGAAGCTTACAGCAAGCCATGGGTACTAAGTTAAGTCTTAGTACAGCTTTCCATCCTCAGACAGACGGGCAGTCAGAGCGTACGATTCAGATTTTAGAGGATATGCTACGCGCATGTGTACTTGACTTCGGAGGATCGTGGAACAAGTACTTACCGCTGATCGATTTCTCGTACAACAATAGCTACCAGTCGACGATCGAGATGGCACCTTATGAGTTGCTATATGGAAGAAGGTGCCGATCACCGTTGCACTGGGACGAGGTAGGAGAAAGGCAGCTTCTAGGGCCCGAAGCTGTTAGGCAAGCTCAAGAAGCAGTAACGCTTATTAGACAGCGTATGCTTGCTGCTCAAAGCCGACAGAAAAGCTATGCAGATACCAAGAGACGTGATGTGGAGTTCCAAGTTGGAGATCAAGTCTTCCTGAAGATATCTCCTATGAAGGGTGTCAAGCGGTTCGGGAAGAAAGGCAAGCTCAGTCCCCGATTCTTAGGTCCTTTTGAGATATTGGACAAAGTGGGACCAGTTGCGTATAGACTAGCCCTACCGCCAGCACTAGCCGATAGTCACAACGTCTTCCACATCTCGATGTTACGCAAGTATGTGTCAGACCCATCTCACGTCCTCAAGTACGATACCATAGCACTCCAGAAAGACTTAAGTTACGAGGAACGACCGGTTAGCATCCTAGATAGGGGGATGAAGCAGTTACGGTCCAAGAGCTTTCCTATAGTTAAAGTCCTATGGAGCAATAGTTCTGAACGCGAGGCAACGTGGGAGTTGGAAGAGGACATGCAGAGCCGGTATCCGGAGTTATTTGGTAAGTAAATTTCGAGGACGAAATTCTTTTTAGTAGGGGAGAATTGTAGAGTCCAAGAACTTTACTTAGCTAATTGTTTAGTAGTATTATAGTATGTTTAGTGTTATCATTGTTACTTTGGATTTTTGGTTCAGACCGGGAGTTATTTGGACACTCATAGTAGTACTTATAGATTTTCTAAGTTTAACCTATAGTTTAAGAATATTAAGTATAACCTAAGGTTTGATTAATGTGTCTGATATTAAGGAATATATTATTATATTATAAGGTTTAGACATCAACCAATAGGATTTTAAGCACATGTTTTGAATGGTAATTAAGGATTTAGTATTTTTGAGGATTAAATTAAATAAGGGTAAAAGTTTGAATGTATAGGGTCAGTCAGCAGCTTTGAGCACGTTGAGGGCTTAGTCAAGGCTGTTTACTCCATTCAAACTCAGCTAAAAATGTGTAAATTCGTGTTTAAATATTCAGCGTATGCCGATATATCGCAGCTATAGGGGGCGATATGTCGCAGCACGTAGATACGGAAAACACGAATCGATGCACGGTCGCCTCGGGAACAAAGGTCCAGGCGATATATCGCCTATAGGGGGCGATATATCGCCTCCACCAGCATGAATTCAAATACATTTGAATTATTTTCCCTTCAGCCATTCAAACTCCTTCAACAGTCCAGCATCTTCTGAACGAGTCTTCAGCCTCTGCTGAACGATTATTCAAATGATTTTCACCTAAAAAGCCATTATTTTTATTCAAGTAAAATCAAGATATTTTCATTCCCAAACTCTATAAATAGGACCTAGTACCCAGCCATTATTCACCATTTGCTCTAAGTTCAGAGGCTGCTAGTGTTAAGTGAGTGAGAGAGTGTAAACACTTGGTTTGGGGAAAAACTATAAGCTTAAACATCATAAGCTTATCAAACACTTGGGAAGTAAGTGAGTGCTATAGTATTTCGGTGGATGTTAGATTGATCTTGCAATCTTTGAGGTAAACCCAAAACTCTAGTCCTTTCTGTATTCTATGTTATTTCTTTTCTCAAAACCTTCTACTCAGTCCCCTAACCTTATTCTTATTTTTGGTTAGGGAATCCAAGTTCTTAAGCACTTAAGTGGTGGTAAGCATATATTTCGTTTAATGGTTTAGTCTTCCTATTCTCTTTCATTTCATCTCCTTTCTTTAGACTCACCCTTGTTCATTGTGGTTTTAGGAGTGTTCCAAAAGTCCTAACTCAGTCCATTTTATCCCGGTAACTTTGGTAAGGAAAATAGGCTAGAATTAATATGTTATGTGCTTATGTTATCTATATGTTTATGTTATTAAAAGTGTTATGATATGTATATGTGTATGTAGGCTTGGGCATATGACCCATATGACTAACAAGACCCCAAATGGGTTATGGGCATATGACCTACTTAGCTAGTAGGACCCCATTAACCCCATGGGCATATGCTTGTTTAGTCTATGGGACCCCAAGTAATAATGGCCATTATAATAAGTGTATGTTATATGTATTATGTTAAGTCTTTATGTTTTCTTATGAAATTGTGTATATGACTATGTGTTAGGTTTTTCCTTGCTGGGCATTAGGCTCACTCCTTTCTGTTTATGTGCAGGAAAATAAGCTTAGAGGCGGTAAGATTCGTGATGCTTGGGAGGATGTGTATCGATGATGAATGGAGTCAAGGGGCCGAGCGTTATCGATTCGAGGATGTAGTCTCCTTTTATGTTTTTTTATGGTTTTACATGTATTTTCCGCATTATTATGTAATGTCTTTTATTTTAAATCTTATTTTGTTTTGAAGACAATGGGATCCCAAAATCCTTCTTAGTATTCTGTTTCTTTGTAAATAACTCTTATTTTCAAGTTACTCAATAAATTATGGTATTTTCGTAAAATGTAAGTTTTTATGTATAGTTTCGATAATGGTCCAATTAGTCTAGATTAGTGGGTCATTACATCTTTATAACTTCAGAGGATGTGGAATAAGTTACTACTTTGCATATGATTGGAGGCACAACAATGATATTCGGATTAAGGTATCCCTTTACCTAATTCTTTAGAATGATATGAAATTTAGAATCAGTTATGAGTAATGCTCTGTGATCTGTTGCAAATTTTCATAGTAAATTGAATGTTTACAGGTTTGGGTAGTCCTATTTATAGGGGAAACTCTGCCGAAATTTTTCAAAAATATTTAATACTTGAGAAAATTTTACAGATGCATTTGGAAGTCCCTATTTCCAAATCAGCGTGTTTTTTACAAGTTTTTTGACATTGAATGTCTTAGCATTAATAATGTTAACGATGTAGAATGATCAACCATTGACTTAGCAAATTGGTTGATGACCATGGATAGAGTTGGTCAACTATAATTTATACCTTAGAACATACGGTAAGAAATAGTGTAAACTTTTCTTATTTGATTATTCATATATTAAAAATTTAATTATTTTACTTAACACGCTTCTTATTTTAGGGAACATTGGATGTTGGTGATTGCTATGCCAAAAGGAAAAATCGTGTTCTTGGATCCACTGAAAGCACACAAATGTCCTGAAGAAATTGATTCAATGATAATGAGGTAAGTTTTAAATTTTTTAAAATATTTCTTAATATGCAACAACTATTACATGTTACTACATTTTAATAACTTTTGTTAACTTTCTTTTTAAATAGTGCATATTATAAGGCTTCTTCCAATGAATTACTCGGCAATCCTACAAAGATATTCAATGTTTCATGTCCAAGACAACCATAAAATCATGAATGTGGCTTTTATGTGTTGAAGTACATTAGAGATCTTGTTCGGGCATCAAATGCAATAAAAACCTTAAAAGAAAAAGTAAGTTCATTTTTTATAACTTATTTTTGTATCAATAATCTATAAAATTAATTTATATTTATTAATTTTACAGTTTGATGGGAAGAAGCAATATTGTGATATTGCAGACCTCTTGCCAATCCAACACGAATGGTTAGGTCAATTGATGACATACATTTATCAGTAAGTCTATTTTGTTTATAAGTTCGTTTATTTGTAAGTTTAGTTTTTTGTAAATGTATTAATGTTAAGGCTAACTATCTTACTTAAGTACTTGTGTTTTATATGCTTTTGTATGACATTTTTAATTAATGAAAGTTATCATATTTTCATTCAAAAAAAATTCTTAACCAATTCCAATTGTAAAAATATATATAACTGTAAATTCATATAATTAGACCGTTGAAAAAGAATTAGGCCAAAATATATATATATATATATATATTAATTAGACCATTGAAATGAAGTTAGGCCAATATATATATATAAATAGAATTCAGCCATTTAAAAATAATCAGAAATATATATTAAAAAAAAGCGGGGTACTTTCTACTTTGGTTTTTAGGTAAAAACCGAAGTGGAAAGTGCCCTTTTACTTCGGTTTTTACCTAAAAACCGAAGTAGAAAGTGCCCAGGGTGGATGCGTGCACCACTTTTTACTTCGGTTATTATGTAAAAACCGAAGTAGAAAGTAGGGATTCTACTTCGGTTTTTAACTACTTTTTACTTCGCTCTTAACTACTACGGTTGCGAATTTTAGCGAAAACCGAAGTAAATAAGCTTAAAAACCGAAGTAAAAGCCCATTTTCCTTGTTGTGGCATGTCATTAGAATACTTTATGGACGAGCATTGTGCCAATATATGTTTTCTGTCTTTTGGTTCAACAATTCCCCATTCTCTCGACGGTAATCTGATTTTATTCGATGACATGTCTTAATTAGGCATGCATTTTATATCTTCAACAAAAATTGAGCGTTATATGTTTATGGCTCGAACGAATCTTAAGAGAAACAAGTAACAATCTGAAATCTCTATTGAGAAGATACACTTACAATATTGTAGTATTGTATACAAGAAAGAACGATATAAAACAAAAATATTACTAAATTATATTTGTCTTAGTTTTTTAAATTTAAATATTAATTAATTAACTATTATAAATTTTAATTAATATGTCTCATATTTTAAAATCTTATACGATCTCTAAAGGAACTTATCAATTGTAAAATTCAATTAAGAGAAAGTGTCTCAAAGGCTTGCAAAAAGTTGTTGAGCCTAGAGACTTAGATTGTATTTATAGAAGGAGTGTACATTCTGTTAAGCTTTTACAAGATCAAGAATAGTAAAAATGACAACAAGTTGTTACAACAATTAGTTGGCAAACTAACTAACTGGAACAGTGTATTAACTCATCATCCCTCCTCAAGCGAAAGGGTGTAGAACACACTTTAAGCTTGGAGTTTAAGTACACAAATCGATTTACTTCGGTTTTCGCTAAAATTTGCAACCGCAGTAGTTCGGAGCGAAATAAAAAGTAGTTAAAAACCGAAGTAAAAAATAAGCTTTCTACTTCGGTTATTATGTAAAAATCGAAGTAGAAAGTGGGGATTTTACTTTGGTTTTTACATAATAACCGAAGTAGAAAGTGGGGTACGCTTCCTTGCAGGACACTTTCTACTTCGGTTATTATGTAAAAACAAAAGTAGAAAGTGGAGTTTCTACTTCGGTTTTTACATAATAACCAAAGTAGAAAGCCCCCACCCCCATTTTTTTAATAATTATTTCTAATTATTTTTAAATGACCCAATTCTATTTATATATATTTTTTTTTGCTCTAATTTTTTTTAAAGAGTCTAATTATATGAATTTATAGTTATATATATTTTTTCAATTGGAATTGGTTTATTTTCATTTAATTTATAACAGAAATAAAAATCACAAAATTTATACACTTAGAATTAAAATACTTATAAAATTAAATATTTATACATTCACATAATTGTTAAGTTGAATAACCTAATCATTCATATATACATTCACATAATTGTAATTAAGTAAAATAGCCTAAACATTTATATATACATTCACATAAAACTAAATGTATGTATAAACAAAATAGTCTTACTAATAAATTTAAGTCATCAATCGGCTTAACTACTCTTGTTGGATTGGCAAGATGTCCTGCCAACCCTTGGCGACAATTTGACTACTAGTAACTTTGTCATTTAGTTCATTCTACGAAACAAACCAATGATAGATTAAATTAGTAACTTGTAACAACACTTAAAAAATATTCCTACTTTGCTTTAAAACACTTACAACTCTTTCTTCAATTTTGTTGTCCAAACTATCTTCGACAAGAGTCTTCTTCATTTCCCGTGCTCTTATCCAAATTTCATATCCATCTACATCTTCCACTCCTAGTTTTTTTTTCTAGGACATCAAACATAATTGAAGTTTAATTATTAAATTTTCCTAAGTCTAACAAAATTTCAGCAGCATAACAACTGCATTTTAACATCTCCAAAATTTTAAAATCCTGTAAATAACACACAAAATATCTTGACATAGTGTGCGAATTGAAAAAGGAAAACAATTAATAAAATCTATAAAATATTGGCAGAGTTTCTTTTGTTTTTGTAGTATATACCAATTTTATAGTTATATATAAATTCAACACAAACAAACACAAAATCAACATACATAATTCCATCCTTATATCACCGCCAACAAACAATTTCCCAGAATCTACTTCACTAAAGTAAAACATTCATGATTTAACTCTAATTTTATAAATAAATATTGCAATAGTAATAAACAAAATTTAAAGATCACTCACCTCCAATATTACTCTTGAAGTCACCCAAAATCAATATCAAATTGGCAACTAAATCAACAACCCTACTAAAAAGCTTAAACAAAAAAAATAAAAATCAATTACATAATTAATTAAACAAGTTACATAATCATCAAACAACATATCAAGCTAGCTAGTTATAGAAAATAAAAAACAAATGTCACTAATAATCCAAACATTTCAAGTTCTAACATTGGCAACAACATTACCTATTGAAGCTATGTTTAGAAATTTAAATACCAAGTCACAACAATTATTAAATTTTACTAATATATATATAATTAATAATATTATATAAAATAACAAAATAAATAAAAAAATATATAACACAAATATACTAAAATATAAGTATTAAATTGGGAATAATATAAAAAAAATTAACACAAACAAAGTTTTAAGGTAACAAACCTTCTTTGATGCTCAAAATTTCCTCTAAATCAATATTATCAACTCTAAAACCTATACATAATAAACACATTATATCTATAAGAAAAAAATATGAAAATAATATAAAAAATAAAAAAATTCATACAAACAAAGATTTAGTGATTAATACCTTTTTGAAGCTCAAGAACTTATTTTAATGTAAGAAAACCAGTCAAAGTCCAATAACAATACCAATTTTCGAACCCTAAAAATACCCACACCCAAAGTCTTTATTTTCTCCCTCAAAAATAAAAATGGAACTAATATTTCTGTTTTTAAGTAAGAAAAATGTTTTCAAATGGTAAAAAAAACATAAAATAAAGGGTATATTTAGTGAAACCCTCGTGGGAGTACGACAACAATGGAGGTTTTCTGGGTTTGGCGTTTGAGATTTTCTACTTCGGTTTTTGTATAGGAACCGAAGTAGAAAGTACCATTTCTACTTTGGTTTTTATATAAGAACCGAAGTAGAAAGTATCCTTTCTACTTCAATTTTTATATAAGAACTGAAGTAAAAGCCTTCAGGGCCGCGTTTGGTTTGCTCCACTTTTCCCTTCGGTTTTTTCATAAAAATCGAAGTGAAAAGCCCCAATATAGTGTGCAAACCAAAGATGGCCCTTGTCCATTTTCTATTTTAACTTTGTTTTTTTTAAGAAACCGAAGTAATAGCCTTTTTTTTATGTACTACCATTCCCAAAAGCGAAGTAAAAACCCATTGAAAGGCTTTTACTTCAGCTTTTTTATATTCTATGTGTAAAAAACGAAGTAATAAAAGCCTATATTTCTAGTAGTGGTGGCTTAGTCAAAATGTCAACAACTTGATCTATAAAAGGGACATAACGAACTTCAAGTTGCTTAGCCAGGAACTGATCTCGAAAAAAATTGAGGTCTATTTCAATATGCTTAGACCTATTTTCAGATTTTCGCCCAAGAACCTTGCATATCCACCTGTGGATCTTCAGTGATTTGGGCAACTAGCCCAATTCGCATCAAAGTAGGCTTGAAGAGTAAGTTGTGGAGTAGGTCGTTGAAGCAACCCCTCATGTATTGACCCTTTTAGATACCTCAATAGCCTTTTGCAAGCTTCCCAATGTAAAGTAGTAGGTGCATGAATAAACAGACTTCATTTATTCATAATGACTGCAACATCAGGTCTAGTCAAAGTGAGGTATTAGAGAGCACCTAAAGACTTCTATAAAGGGTATAATCAGCAAATTGATCATCAGCTGTTAAAGTCAATTTATGAGCTGAACTAGTAGGATTTGAGCTCGGCTTAGCCCCTTCCATATGTATTTTAGTGAGTAAATCAGTAACATATTTGAACTGGGAAAGATACATACTAGATGATGTTCAAGATATCTCAACCCCAAGAAAATACTATAAAGGTCCTAAAGTTTTCACAAAAAATTCTTTGTTGAGATCATAAATAAGCTGAGAGAGAAGCTTTGGATTCAGACCAGTTATCAAAATGTCATCCACGTAGACAATAAGAATGATTAGTGTCTCATCTGAACCATGAATAAACAAGGAATTGACTGACCTTGAGGCAGTGAAACCTTTACTGTATAAGGTCTGTTTGAGCTTGTCATTCCAGACACGTGGAGCCTGTTTCAAACCATATAAAGCTTTTGTAAGTTTACACACATGATTAGGCTTGGATTCACCCTCAAAATCTGGAGGCTAATGCATGAATATTATTTCTTCTAATGTGCCATTTAAGAGGCATCCAGTTGAGTGACTTGCCAGCTGAGTGAGACAACCAATACAACTGTAACTGTGGCTGGCTTAACTACTGGAGTAAAGGTCTCAGTATAATCGATGCCAAGATTTTGAAAATATCCTTTAGCAACCAGCTGAGACTTATACTTTTCCAAAGTACCATCGGGCATAATTATTACTCAATATACCCACTTGTTTCCAACAAGATGCATGTGTGGCTCATAAGGGACCAAAGTCCATGTACCATTTTTGATAAGTGCATCATATTCACTATGCATAGAGTCTAACCATTGGGAATCAGCTAGTGATTTCTTTATTGAGGTTGGTTCTTTTGGTAAAAGAGACTCGGGTAAAGGGTAATTTGTGGCTGAATAGGCTTTAGGTTTGCGAATACAATCATTGGCTCTTGTGGTCATATGGTGAGCATTAGTGGGAGCTAGATGTAAAGGGTTTGTTGTGGAAGTGATTTGTGGAACTGGTGGGATGGTGTACATGGTGTTTGGCAGCTAGTTTGATTGAGAAGTTTCGTGTATAGATGTTGAGGAGGTTGGGTTGGCAGCAGATAAAGGGTTAAAGGAGGGAATATTTTGTGGATCTGGTTGGTCATTTGGTTGGTTAGAAGAAGGTGTAGCAGAGGTTGTAACTAGTGTTGGTAATGGAACCTCACTTGGAGATATAGAGGGAGCACTAGAAGCTAAGAAAACTAATGCAGTAGTGAATGTAGCAGAGGAAAAAACTGAGTTTTCAGAAATCGGAAGCTGAATATCATCAGTTTTGACAAAAGTTAGAAATAATTATTCATTAAAAATGACATTGCGAGCTATGTACACCTTGCCCGAGCTGTGTTCACAAAGATAGCCTTATGTTGAGGTGAGTAGCCAACAAAGATACCCTGATCAGTTATATAGTCCAACTTATGTTTGTTGTATGGTCGTAGATGTGGATAACAAGGACATCCAAATTTCTTGAAAAGCTCATGCTGAGGTGGCCAATGAAATAATCACTCATAAGGAGATTCATCATGAAGAATAGGTGTGGGAAGCCTATTAATAACAAACACAACATGTTGAAAAGCAAGCCACCAATAAGAGAAATCAAGGACAGATTTAGCAAGCAATGTAAGTCCATCTTTATTGTAACGCCCTGTATAACCAAGACCATTACACTCTGTGTTTAAAATAGTGCGAGACCTGCTAATAAGGTTGTTTGAACATAAATGTGTTATCTAAAGACAACTGACATGGTAGGGTTAAAATATTTTGATCGTAAACAGTTAATTTTTTTTATTAAAACAAGTGTTTAATACATGGGATCCCAAAAATAGTATTTACATGGCGGAAAACAACCCTCAAAGTTTGATACAACAAAAGCCAGTCTAACAACAAAACACAGTTTATCATTCTAATTCTTGTAAATTCCCTTGGTCGTGGCGGTCGAGCAGCTGACGATGTACACTCCACCCCAAGATCTCTCCAACTCATGGTTGGTCCAGTTTTCCCCAAGATCCCTAATTTATATACGATGTACACTCCACCCCAAGATCCCTAATTTATTTGGGCACGATGGTATTAAAGCCATCTAGTTTTAATGGTTCGTGAAGACTGGTTGGGCATGTACACTCGCCGCTAAAGACAAGCTCGACTCAGGGTTTGGTAACTATATATAAGTGATTATATGCTTAAATGTTTAAATGAAATGTAAATATTTTATTTACACAATTAATTTGGAGAATGAGATATACTGATAGGGCCTCGCTCTTGACTACTATGTGATAATGATAAGGCGTGCTTATTAGCATTGCTATTGTATGTGAATAATTGTTTAAATGATTGTTTGCATCCTGATTCCATACTGTTGGTTGAGTTTCAATGTAGGACCATGGAAAGAATGTTAACCTGCCATCATCGCTTTACTGTCGAGTTGTTGATTGTAGATAAACTTGGATAGTTTGGCATCCAAGGTGATCAATACGACTAGCGGGCGCAAGGGTCGAGGCTAGAGATGATGAGCAGGGCTAAAACTATCCACCAGTCCCTGAGAACCGACAGCATTTGCTTGCTGATATGCAAGCTAGAATTCAGAGTCAGGAAGAGCAGATTCACCTGAGATTGGAAACAGGTGGGATCCACTCTATGAAAGATTCAGAAGACAACATCCTCCAATCTTTGAGGGACGACCAGATCCATTGAAGTCCGAACAGTGGGTGAGCATGATCACCTCCATCATGGATTTTATGAAGATGGAAGTTAATGACAGGGTGGCCTATACAACCTATATGCTTAGAGAGGATGCCCGTATTTGGTGGGAGGTGGCATCACAATCTCGAGATGTTTCTGCTATGAGTTGGGATGGGTTCAAAGATCTGTTCAACTAGAAATATTATAACATTGCCATCAGGGCAGCAGAGGTGAATGAGTTCATAGGGTTGGTAAAGGGCATTATGACAGTTACTGAGTATGCCCTAAAGTTTGATAGGCTAGCGAAGTTTGCACCAGACTTAGTGCCTACAGATGCGTCCAAAAAAGACAGGTTTATTCAAGGGCTTAATACTATGATAGTTCAAGATGTAAGGATCACATCAGTACCTGGGGAGACGACTTATGCCTAGGTGGTTGAGAAGGCCCTAACTACTGAGGAAGCGAACAACAAGATTTGGAGGGAGAACGCTGCGAGACGTGATGCTCGCAGGGCAGTTCCTCCATATATAGGGTCTAGTAGTGCGAAGGCCTCAGTTATCAGAAAAGGAAGACCCTTGATACCTCGACCACTGCTAATCCTGAGAGGAGGGGCCAGAGTGCCGAAGGTGGCCGCTAGGGAGGCGGTGAGTCATGGAGGAGCTATCTAGGAAAATGCCGGGCAAAGGCTTTATACTTGTGCGAGGTGGTTGGATACCTTAAGAAAGATTGCTTGACGTTGAAGAAAGAAGAACAAGGGAAGGTGGATAGCTTGACTCCAGCTCGAGTGTTCACCTTGACACAGGCAGAGGCTGAGGCTAGTCCCTCAGTAGTGACAAGTCAGCTTTCTAGTGATGATTTTTCATATACTATATTGATTGACTCTGGTGCTACACATTCATTTGTTTCTAGTAAAGTGATTGATATATTGTGTAGGCCTAGGGAGTATTACACTGTGGGGTTTGGGACTATCCTGCCTATAGGGGAGCTGGTAGTTTCTAGGAGATGGATTAGAACACTTCCACTGATGGTGGATAGTAGGGAACTATCAGTAGATTTGATTGATTTGGGTATACATGATTTTGACATGATTTTGAGAATGGATTGGCTAGTCAGATACAAGGCCACTATAGATTGCAGGAAGAAGATGGTGAGTTTTGAGTCTGAGAGTGAGGACCCCTTTGTTTTTGTGGGTATTATGCATGGACCACGCATTCCTATGATATCAGCATTGAGGACTAGGGACCTATTACAAGGAAGTTGTATAGGCTTTTCTAGCTAGTGTGGTGGATACTGTTAGGAAAATATATATTATTGCTCAATGGAATTATGGAAAAAACCAAATACAACTCTATGCAAAAATACAATGGACAAGATAATATTGATTAAATAAGTATTACAACTCAATTGCTCAAAATACAAGTAAATAAAAAGATGTAGAAGAAGAAGATTACAAACTCAATACTATAACAATACAAGTAAATAAGAAGAACAAGAAGAACAAAAGAATTAAAACACAAACAAACTCTCACACAACCAAAGTGTAGAGTAGTAGGGATCACCAACTTGAACAAGGTTCAAGACCTTTGTCCAAAAGCTTATTTCCCCCTATTCTCTAAGCACTAAGGGATCTCTCTAGGAAATAGCTCTCTGGAATTATCAAGCCTTTTGGTGTATTTTTCAGCCAAGTGCTTTGTGGATGAAAAATGGTGTTTCATACAAGTAAGCATTAGGCTCCTATTGATAGAGTTTGAGATACCCCTTTGAATTTCAAATTCCACCAACCCCCATGGCTGTTACCAATGTTTAATTGGATGTTTTATGGAATTAAAATAGAGATTTGGGAGTTACTTGGCTGTTGGAAACGTTCAAAATTGGATAAAAACCAAAATTCAAAGAAGTTGTCAGCCACTAGGGCTGCGGCGCTCAGTCAAGTTCAGCAACAAATTTTTTCAGTTTTTTCCAAAACGTTCCAATTTATTCCCACTTGATTTTGTAACTTCCATACACAATATGGGAGTTAAAATCACATCTCTATCAGCCATTTCTCATATGGCTTTATGAAATCCAATCTCAAATGTGTAACATATAATATACACATTATTGGGTAATATTTGGGAGTTACAAATTTGTAACTCCAAAATATGTCACATTTGGACACACACATGTGTCCAATTTTGTGACTCTCAATAATATGTTACAAGGTGTGACAAATCACATTTTGTCACATTATTTAATCTAATATTTTATTATATGAAATAATATAACATTGCCCCACTAGATTAAATAATCACTTTTTGTAACACTTATTTAATCAATCAAACATTATATTAAAATATAATATTCCTCCACTTGATTAAATAATCACTCTCTATAGAAACCTTTGCATTGGTGCATAAAGTAAAATGTCTTTCGACTTGAATTTTACCTTAGTGTAATTATCACAAAGTTTGTTGAAATTTTGCTTGCCGAAGCATTGAACCACTATCCCTTGATAACAAACCGGTGATAACACACACACCTTTGCTATGTTCACTTGAGACCTCAATGTCTCACTTTTGCAACGTTAATGGCCATGTGCACATTCCATTCATAGACTTTTCTTGAGAATGACTCCCAATTCTCATGAGGGGCGGCACCACCCCTAGATCTATATAGGTAGAACTCTTACAGTATTTTGTTACCCTAAAATACTTGTCTTTTCAAGACTGAGTTCTATTAAAAGACCTTTCGGTTTTAACCCTCATTTTGGTAACACACTAGTACTCATATCTCAGATGGGACAAAATTTGAGTACTACTATCTATTCACTTGATTGACTTGTTATTACCTATTGAACCTAATACTAGTTTGGTTACTAGTATTAAGATAGGTTACCATCACTACAACAATATATAGTATATATTACATTAAAGAATAGCATATATTTAGAAGTGCTATTATTGGTGGGGGATTAAAAACACACGGAAGACATATTTTGGCGCTATATGAATAAAACTCAAGCTCCAAAATGATTTTTTTTTTTGTTAGTCTCATCTGCCAAATTCCCTAAATCTAAGTTACCCAAAAGATTTCTCTCAACCTCCATCTCCGCCCTCTCCGCCCTCATGAAGACTCACTCCGCCCTCTCCGCCCTCAGTCACGAAGACTCACTCCGCCCTCACGAAGTCTCTCTCTCGTCTCGTCTCTCCGCCCTCTCCTCCTCACGAAGTCTCTCTCTCGTCTTGTCTCTCTACCTCACGAAGTCTTCTCAACTCATCTTTGCCTCACGAAGACTCGCTCCAGAGTGGAGCTCTTTCTCTGCCTCACGAAGTCATGCTCTAGATTGGAGCTTCTCTACCTCACGAGTTCTCTGCCTCACGCCCACTATCTCAGGTTCGTTTCTCTCATCCCTGATAATACAAATTGTTGGCTGAATGTTGTAGTTGGAGCTCAATTCTTTTCTTATTCCTTCATGTTCTGCTTTTGTAATTTAACTATTAAGAAAACAAAAGGTGGGCAACCAAAGATCAATATTTTATATATTTGTATTATATATATGTGTATATATAAAATGACAACAAGGGGTTTAATTTGTGTGTCTGTTCTTCCTCTTTTTTAATAAATAATTTCTTTCGTTTGCCATTGTTGTTGTAAGTGATATAACATTGGATTTTGTTTTCTTCCCACGATTCCAGTAAATATTTATACATAACCAAAATGATTTGAGAGCTACAAGTTATATGAAATTCAATTTTGATAGATCTATGTTACAAAGAGATAAGAGCTGAGTCTCATTTAATATTGACTTAATATAAGTGTCAAGTTGTAATATTTCATTGCAATGTATTGCCAGTTGATTTTTTTTTTGCTGGGGGTACACACACCTTAAGCAATATCTAGCTACATTCTACAAATTGAAATTTTCGTTGCTATGTAAAAAGACTTTGCGGTGAAATTCGATCTATTTCCTTATAAAGCTGCAAAGAAATTTTAGTTTCGGATAACATTACTGATCAACTATAATGGGACTGGGTAATCATTTGTTTGTCAATAGGTACTTTATGTTAATACTTTGTGATGAAACTCTATCTAGATTTCTCATTTGAAGCTTAAGAGAGGCTTTAGTTTTTGACAAAACGATTCAGAATGTTATTTATTTTGAAGAAGATGGAACTTCAAAAGAAACTGGATATTCTGAAAGCATGAGCGGCTGGATAGTTGTGTCCTTTTCTGAAGTTGAGAGACTTGGTAAAACATGTCCCGTTCCACCAAGCCTAACCTCTAAGAATGAAGTTGCTGTTGTTATGTACACAAGTGGCAGTACAGGTCTGCCAAAGGTTGGTTTCCTGCTATTTGTTTCTTTTGTTATGTTTCCTGTTCTCTTGCTTGAGCAATAGTTAGTACTGATCCAAATGTATATTGAATGTTAGATTGTACAAATACATTGTATTAGTGCAACATGCATATTAATATTAATTTGTCTATGTGTGTGAATAAATATCTATCTAAATATATAGGGAGCTAGTTCGGTAGGGGTGTTTTCCCTATTGGCAGGGGTCAATTTTTTGTATGAAAAATGGTATTTGTTATTTATTTGACATTGATGCTTTATCGATAAAGTGATTTATTATGACTGTTAGATTTAAATAAAATGGTCAAAATTGGTTTTCCTATTAATAGTGATAAAATAAAATTTCAATATGTAATGATTCCATATGTTTGTCTTTATTCATTGAAGAAGGCTTCTTTTGAGAAACTTGGTTGGAAGTGAATAATTACTGTACATTTTAGTTCAAGTAAAAATGTAATTTGGAGTTCTTCTTTACAAGTATATATTCTGAATTGAATACTTGTTCAGTCATCTTCTGAAAGTATTGAAACTTGAGCAATTAATTTGTAATGTCCAAGATTGCATGATGACATTTTTTGGTGTGACTGTCTAGGGTGCAGTAGTTATAACACTCATTCCAAAACTAAATAGCAAAGATGTCAATATCTGCATGGGGTAATTATTTCATATTCTTCAGATTTACAATAATTGAATTTGAGGTTTAACCTTGTTATTTAATACGATTAAAATGTTAAATTTTTGGATTGCAAACTATACTAGATTAGTGTGTCCACATGTGAAGTTATATGTCATACTTATATGCACGCAATCACTCGTCCAAATTCATTTAGATGCTAATACTTCCATATTTAGTTCCATGCTAGACTAACTATGCACTGTGAAATTCTTGCAATGGGTCGTGTTATTTTTCATTTCATGTGTATCTATTGCTTATTATTGCATACTTTTCTTTTTGGTTGATTATGCTTAAATAGGGCTCCTATTGGCCAAGGATATGGCTTGACAGAAACTTTTGCTGGAGCTGCTTTTTCTGAGGCAGATGACACAACAGATGCGTTAATTTCATCTAATATAAATATTCAACTGATTGCTTTTTGACATAGTGGTTATATAATATTTTGTATTGATTGCTTTTAGCCAGGTCTTAATGAGAAATTAAAATGCATGAAGCAACATGCTTTTAGATCAGTTCACTTAATATTATTGACTTCGATTTAAAAGGAATGATTTATTTTTTCTTATTATTTTTAAAATAGATTTTGGGAGATGAAAAGAGTGGAAATGGATTATGCAAACAATGATATTCTTGGAAAAGCAGTTGAGAAGAGTCTTAGCAGCATTCTAGCAAGTGAGTTTTATTTAAAGATGCGTGTTAGATTTAAAATTGTTCAAAAATCTTATTATTTGCATAGATTGATATGGTAAATAACTTAAATGTATTGAAAACTATATTTTATGTTATAAGAGAATTTGAAAACTAATATTGATGGGGCTTTAGTATGATTTATGCATACTTAGTTGTGGCAGAGGAATTGGTTCGTAGTAATTAGTTTGAGGATGCCAATAGGGTTCTCTTGTGGGGTGGTGGTTTATTCTTGTCCCATGTACCTTTTTTTTTTTAATTTTTTTATGGAATATACGTGTACAAGTAATGTTAGCATTTTCTTTTTTATAAGTTGATGCAATGTCTTGTGATTATTCCTTTTAAGGTTTAGGACTTCATCTGTAGTTGTGATGTTTACAATAGTGATTGTATATAATTGCTGCATATATAACATGTTCAGTTACGTTTTAATTGTAGTCATAAGGTTTCTTGTTCTACTGATTTTCTTTATTGATTAAGATAATATATAATGTATTTTCTTAGCTATGCATATACATGAACTGTTCTAATAGGTGATAATAAATAAAGCAATCTACATTTGTTTTGATATGAGTTTTTGCTGCTAAACCATCTAAGGGCTTCTCTTTTCTTCACTCCATCCCACTCTTGTTGAATTTGATTGTTGATCTGTTTAATCAAAGAGGTGTTCTCTGCATTTTCTTTTCTACTCGGCTATTATTAGTATTCATTGAAAGGCTTATATGGGAATAAAATTGGTCTCAAGAGTCAAGATAGTCCATGGTGGTAAAGCTACTGTATATGAACCTATCATTTTTAATATCTATGTTAGTTCTCTGTTTCTCCCCTTTATGGAATTATTGTTTGTTTGGGATTGATCAAGCA
The DNA here is from genome assembly GCF_963169125.1 of Humulus lupulus. Lineage (NCBI taxonomy): Eukaryota > Viridiplantae > Streptophyta > Magnoliopsida > Rosales > Cannabaceae > Humulus > Humulus lupulus. The sequence continues at coordinate 116,187,518 of NC_084794.1, read as the reverse complement.
AAGATTACAACTTGATGATGTAAAATATATTTTGTATTGGGTTTATGAAAGCTGATAGTTTCATAGCTTTTGATAATGTAGCTTTGGTTAGTTTCATAGCCTTTTATTTTGTATTTGATTACCCTCTGATAAAAGATAAGTTTATTTATTTATTTTAGTTTCCCCTCTTTTGTTAGGAATTTTCAATTTTGTGAACTTTGAATAATCTTTTTCCTATTTGTAATACTAATGTATTTGGAGCTATTACAGTTTTGGTTTCATTTGGTGCTTGTAGTTAATTCTTAAAATAAATTAGCTATTAATGGTTCTGTTTTGAGTTTGAATTATGTGAGAGATAATAGTATTGATGTTGTTTTCTCTGTTCTTTTGACATTTTTTTATTATCAATTTTATTATGTATTAATTGGTGAACAAATATAATTGATTTTCTTGAACAATCAAAAATGTATTTATAATCTATTTGCGTGTATTTATGTTATTAGGTATGTTCTGTTAGGGTTCATCTATGTTTTGCTATATTTTTATGTCAAATTTTTCTCTGTTTTTGACAGAATTTTACAAGATGGTCTGTGAGGCAGATGAAACTGATCTAAATATACACGTATTGGCTGTCATGCTACCACATTATGATGGCTTGAGCTTGTAAAGAATGCTGCTTAACAGTTCATCAGGTTGTACTTCTGTTATTATTAGAGATTGTAAAGAAATAAGAGTTTGTTTATAGCATTGGATTTGACATGTATCTTAGGATTTTAGTTGTTTTAGTTAGTAAACCTCGCACGTATTCTTTCAGTGTGTAAATATGTGTAGGGAGGGATTCATTTGGTGCGGTTTGCATACATATTCAATTATATTGAATTTGATCAGCCAGATCTTACATTAACCTTATTGAAAGTTTTATAATTGGTGGCCTTGAGTAGTGTTGGTTTCTTTAACTTTTATTGTGCTTGAATGCATTTTTAATTGAAATCAGAAGTAATTAACTAGCCATTGATTCTCATGGTCTTCTAAAGTAGCATCTTTCTGATTATAATGTAATGTTATGATCTGAGTCTTTTCTAGTTTCATGGAGAATACTATCATTTATTATTCATTTATAGAATGCTTTTGACAATAAATTTATTGATGTGGAAGAAATTGCTTGCTTTTGGGTGCATAATATAAATTACAAATGACTTAGACACTTAGCTATGCTTATTTCTTTCTGTTTTGTAGGTGCACCAGTGGCTGTGAGGTTTGATGGTGGCAGGGCTTGGAAAGGCGAGGTGTAGGCTCGATGGTACGTATCTCTTCTAAATCTCTCTCTCTCTCTCTCTTGTCTTTTGATTTTTTTTCCCTCATAGGAGCGACAGACTTTTCTTGTTTAATCAATGGCGGTCCCCTATTTTTTTAGATTGCGACATTTAAATGATGAGTATTTCCTTTTGTTATGGTGTATTCAGTATTTCCATCTGTTTTCTGTTAATTTTGTTTGCTTGTAGGGTTTGCTTTTGTTTACAGCTTGCCTGCAGCTACATTTTGATCTCTGTTTCAGGCTCCTGTTAGTGGTATTTTTTATGCTCTGCCACTAGTTTTGTTTTATGTTTTTATGCTTTTTATGCTCTTCAAAAATTAGAGTACGCTAATCTCAACAGTATGGTTGTCTTCACCTTTCTGTGTCCTCACTGTAAGGTTGTCCCAAAGCTTCCCTTATCCATTCAGTGGAAAAGTACTTTAATTTTCATATATAAGGCAATCCTTTTATGCGAGTATGTGATTTAGTAAAAGCAATGAACAGGCAAAGAACAAATGGAGAGATTGGATTTCTAGCAGAAACAATGGATTACTGTCACATATATATATTATGTTGTTAGCTGCTGTAGTGTACTGCATTTGGAGGAATTGAAATGGCTGTGTTTTTTATCATTGCTCTCGTTCTGTATAACAACCCGGATTTTCAAGACTCGATAATGCGGAAATATAAATGTTTTCATTTAACAAAATGTCTCAAAAACCCATAGAAATAAAAAACTTTTTAAAAAGTCGTATGGCCATACTTAACATTTAATTACAAACATGTTTTATAAAGAATAGAGTGAGCCTAGTTTAAGAAAATTACACAACATTTCCAAAAATGAAACGGCTTTCCAAAAGGTCGGTCCACATGTACATTTGCAAGGAAGACTCCAGCGCTCACTGCTCTGCCTTGCCCTTGCTCTTACCTACAACATGAAACAACTAGGTAAGTGAAAACGCTTAGTAAGATCAACAAAGCATATAGAGAATTAGGGTTCCAGACCCTACACAATCAATTTCAAGAACGCTAAAGCGTCCTGGAAAACTTATGGTCATGCCTGATAACCAAGGATAAATTAATTCATAATTAGATAAAAATCTTGCACTCAGAAAAAATCCCAAAACAAGCAGATATATTATATCACAACTATATCTTATCAACAATTATATCCCTGCACTCAGAAAATCCCAGAGGAAGCAGATATATTATATCACAACTATATCTTATCAACAAATATATCCCTGCACTCAGAACATCCCAGAGCAAGCAGATATATTATATCACAATATAATTCGAGACCAACGTTCTACAATTTCCAACAATTCAGGCGTAACGCGCCCTCCAACATAATTGCTAATCTGTAAAAGAGAACCGAGTCTCCACACTAAGATCTAGCCAATAAATATTCTCATCAAGGGTAACTATCGTGTTACCTAGGGCATCGCTACTTATCCAAGAGTGTAATCCAATTTACACGGTTTTACGGAGACTTCTATGTTAATCAGTGGTACTGGTGAGCAGTTTCCCCTAGGGTGTTTAGCCTCACTCAATCTTGGCAACCCCTAGTATCTCTAGGCACTCTCACTGAATGGCCAATATTCACGGCTGCTATCCGGGAATAACTTATCAGAGCACTTGCTCGGATTCTAACCGTCCAATGATTAAGTAAGCATGAGGGCCCCTAGGTCCCATTTATTTTGATGCCCCTAGGTTTAACCAGCTTATCCTCATCTCATGGCCACTCGTCGCGGTAATGAGCCGGACATAAATAAAATCAAGCAGTGTGACGGGGATCAACCGTCTAGGGTATGACGGACATCTACCGTTCATATTTTCTAACTCAGCACCCACTAGATTAACGTCTCTAAGCAACTTTCTACGATAAGGTATATATGTGCATGTATCCCTATACTAACATACAATACAATAATTGTTTCATGTTGCAGCCATACAATAAAAGTTGACTTACTTGGAGTCCTTAGCGCTCAGCAGGTTTTCACCCTCCAATATTCAGTCCAGTTACGCTTAGCCAATACTGTAGTTATCCATACAGTATACTCGGATTAATTATGGCACTCATAATTCATTATCATTATTTTGGGCAGTTTGGTCATTTTAATAAAAGTCATTTGTAAGGATTTATAAACCTTATTTGGTTTTAAATCTATTAAGGAAAGTCATACAAAATATTCGAGACTAAACCCTAAGTCTCGGGGAGACCTATCCTAAGGTCTCGATACCTAGGCTCGGGTATCACAATGGTATTTTCCCACAATCCGCTAAAAATCTTATTCTTTCAAGATATCACTATTAACCCGCACTTTCGACTAGTCGGTTAAAATATGTAAGATTTTAGCCGGTATTATATCCAGAAAATACTAATAAATTCCTTAATTATTTTTAAAGAAAATAAACTCTTAAATTTTCCTTTTATTTTTCTTAAGGTTTTAATATCTAAAAACTGTTTTAAGAAAATTGCCTAATTTGTCTTAATTAGGAAAATCGTTAAAAATTTCTCATCTTGACTAATTAATTTTCCAAAATCAATTAATCAATTTTACTCACTAGAAAAATAATTCATTTAATTATTTTCTCAAAATATAGGGTTTTAAACCCTCTTTTAATTTATTAACTATTAATAAATTAAATCTCTTATTTTTAGAAAGAATAAAAACTCTTAAATAAAAATAATTCATTTAAACCCAAAGGGGTAATTTTAGTGAAAATATGTTTTCAAGACTTACCAATTTATATATTGAAATAAGCAAAATTTTACTTTTTACCTTATGTTCCAAAATCTCAATTTTACACTAAGTGTGAAAAGCCTATTTTTCACATTTTTAACTACATATTTTGTTAGTTCATAACTTGAAATTTACTTACCCAATTGTTACAAAAATTTCCCAATTACATTTTTGTTATGCCATTTAGGTCTTTGTAAAATCTTAGGTAAAAATGAGCATTTTTGATTGGTGAAATCATTTTCCAACAATGAGGTAAAAATGCCTTATTTTCAAGTCCTTATTTTTTCCAAACTTTGACAGTTAATAACTTTCAAACCGTTCAATATTTTCTTACCAAATTTTACAGTGGAATAATAGGTTATGCCAGTAATATGTCCACAAAATTTTAGAAAAAACTGGGTTCATTTTCCCTATACAGTGGCTGTCCAAACTTGGTTCCGAAAATAAGAATACGAAAAAAAAACAGTTTTTTTACCTAAACTTTGAAATACCATAACTTACTCATTTCTAAATATTTTTTAGTGTTTCAAAAGCTCAATTTCATGTACTCAATCTCAACAACATCACTGTACAATTTAATTTTACAAAATCAATATACAGTGGCTGTTTGACCCCTTGGAAGTCACAGCTCAAAACATGTTTTGTTTTAGGGTATCCTACAAAACCCTTGGGGGTTTTGGTTCCCATTTTCAAAAATCAATACACATGCATCAGAAAAATTATTAAACAACTACCATAACCTTATTACATCACCAACAAGAAACTTTAAGCATTAAATATACAAAATAATGCTTAAAACTAAAAACCCTACAACAAAATCATCAAAAGTAAACTTTTTACCTTTTTGGTGTTCTTGCTTAAGGTTTGGACCTTCCTATTAGCTTTGAATCCTTCAAAACCTTTCAAAAACCCTAACCAACTTCCCCCAACAATATAGTTAATTAGCTATTTGAAAATCTATGCTTAAAACTTTACAAAAGTCTAGATTAATGAAACATTACCTTAAGGAAAACCCTCCCTAGACAAAGACTTAGCCTCCAAGTTTCCTTGGTGTTCTTGAGGGTGAATATTGAGAGAAAACTTTGAGAGAGTTTTCAAAAAAGATGATAGTGAATGAGAGAGGGAGAGTGGTCGGTTCTTAGGGTTAGAATTGCTCACAAAACTCTTCAAAATATCACAAAATACTTGAGTGCTTTTCTACCCACTTGCCCACTTGACTTCTTAATTAAATGAGATTTTATCTTTATAAAATTGGGTTCACACAACTCTAAAATACCACATGGCCGGCCACCCTTTTCATTTTATCTATGTTATATATAAGTTTTTTTTTTTATAAAGGTTAATAAATGTTTCATAAGAAGAAAAGTCCAAATTGGCTTTTGACACCTTTTTCACTCTTATTAATTTTTAATCACCAAACTTAACATTAATTAATTAAATTAAATGTCTCTCACATTTAATTTAATTAATCACATAATAAAATTTAATTAATTAATCACATAATTAATCACATAATAAAATTCCCCATTTCGGCAAAATTAAGCATTTAACACAAAATGCCTTAAAATTTCCATTTTCTTTTAGGTTTATTATTTTTTTACCAAACTTTAACTTTTATGAATGTATTTTATGCCCAAAATATAATTGCCATGATTTTTCATTTTATTTTCCGAGATTTTTACCCGATCAGGGTTTTTGTGTCGGTCTAGGACCGAAAGTCTTATCTTGACTTTTAAAATCACAAAATTCATATTTTGGCTAGCAATAACTCATGGAATACTTACAAAAAAAATATAATATTATTTAAAATAATATTCTTAACCCGGGGGAAAAATCCCGACCCGAGTCGTTTAAAGGTACCCGAAAACGTAGGACGTTACAGTCTGCTTCTAGTTTAGCTGCTGAAGTTAAACATTTATTGCATCATAGGCTTATCATTATTAGAAAAAAGAAACTTTCTGCCCAGGATAATCGTTTACTAGCTCAGTTCACTATGTAATTGTTTAGTGTTCTGCTCTGTTTTTCCCTGTATTGGTTTTTCTTTTAGCTTGCTGTGAGTTGTTTTTTGAGGCTTGCTGTTAGCCATTGGTTGTTTGAGTTGGTTTAGTGCCTATCTTTGCTTGTTTGATTAATGAAGTTCATCCTTTCTTCTTGATAAAAAAAAAAGCATTGTAGTTCATCCTTTTTTGAGGCTTGTTGTTAGCCGTTGGTTGTTTGTTTCCCTTACTTCTTTTTTTTTACAAATGGAACATGGTCTCTTTCTCTCTCTCTAAATATATGTATATAAATATATCTATCTCATCATATATCATTCAAGATTCATCATCCTAGCCCTAGTCCTAACTCTTCATATGAGATTTTCTTTTATATAGTTATTTTAGAGGTGACATTATTTTAGTGAAAGAATCCACTTTTACTATGCTCTTTATATGTCTGATACAGAAAACTCTCATGTTGGCTATGCTCATCTCAAAAATTGCTCGAATTGATTATCCAGTAGAATGGTGAGTTTTTTTTTTCCCTTCAAGGTCTGTTATTGGTTTTCTTCTTGTAACTGTGATGTTTGTTGAAACTATGCTGTTTCAATAAAAATGCCTGCTTTCATAAAGACTAAGATATATAATTTGCTATGTGTTCCTTTTTCTGTTTAGAGTTTTTATAGCTAATATGCTACTACAGTATTTGGAAAGGAACCTATTTTGATTTCTTAACTCACTTTTATAAGTATTCTAAGTAATCTATGTATAAATATATATCACAGGCTGCTGGAGTTGAATTCCCACCTCGAGAAGAGAGCAGCGTACCATTCTTTACTCCACCCAAGACCCAGCCAATAATTTCTCCTGTTACAAAATACAATGATGCTGCTATTGAGGCCTCTTTACAGTCTGATGCTTCAGGCCTCAGGTACTGTCTCGATGACAACTAACTTTTGTTTGTCATAAACATTTATTCAAATTCTTAGTACTTATTAGGTTTTATTTTCTTATATTAAACACAAGATAGATGCAAAATAAATTTCTAGCAAAGACTAGTTTTTTTCTTATTAATAAATTGGGATATGATTCTCCTTCCACCCATGTTTTCCTGGACATGTTCAATCACCACCAAAGTGTTACCTCATTAAATTATCATATTTTTTTCTTAGTTATTTAAATTAAGGGTGAGGAAATACCATTATATCACTACCACATCAAAAGTTGACGATTTTAACTTGGTTATGCATCTTGTGATCACTGCAAAATTGTTCCGTGCAATTAGCTTCCTATTCATTATCAAAGAATTCATATTGTAGCACTTTTTTTTAAATTATCTTTATGAACATAGCTTAGCTATTAGACGAATTTATGTAATGGAGAGTTTTATTGTGGGTCAAATTTATATAATTCACGGCTCAAGTAAATGTCTGGGTGCATTGTACAAAAGAGAAAAAGTTAACTTTTCATTCCCCTGTGAGAAGTAAATGGTTGTTTCTATTTATTTCTTTCTCAATTTAGTTTTTCTGTTGCTTTTACTGCCTCTTGTCGTTGTATTTAAGTTTTTTGTTGTTCTTTTTATTTTGTGAGCTCTAGTTTCCAAGGACTCTATAGTGGGTTTGGATAGTTTCTTGGTTGTAAGAGTTGTAATTTTTTTTAATGATGACTCCTAATTAAAGGTCGAATGATGTTGATAGTTTATTAATTGGTATGTAATTTTGCTTTCATTTTAGTGGCTTCATTGGATTTCAAATTGGAAGGAACTTTATTTGTAGCAGTTTGCAAGAGGTATGTTCTCTTTTATTTTTGTTAAAATATTTTGCAAATGTTAGAGGAGTTTGAATATCTTAGATATTCATCCATAGTGAAGTAGGTCCTGAGATTATTATTATTGTGTGCTGCAGTGATAACGGAAGGTTGAGAACTTGTGTGTCTTAGTGAAGTAGGTTCTGAGAAATTTGTGTGCTGCGGCGAGATAAGGAAGAAAACTTGTGTGTTGTTTGAATATTTTGAATTGGTAATGATTGATGGTTGGTTAATAAATATGGCTGAAATGTTTTCTGATTTTCTGTTAGTTATTTGATGTATATCTAATAAACTTCAAAAACTCACAGAAATTTGAAAGTAGAATCCAAACCCATGTGGGAAATGTATTAGAATAATTATAAAAATAGCTTCTTGCAATTAAAAAACTTGGGTAATAAAATGTAAAACATTTTTTAGTGCAAGGCCAGTACATAAATTTTTTTAGTTTGAATATATACATCAAAAACCATATACAAAAGAAAGAGTAACATCCCATTAACAAAAGAACTATTTATGAGAAAAGGAAAAAAAAAAAAAAAACTCAATTGGAATATGATACAGGTTCTAGGCAACATGTAATTAGTAATAACCCCAAAAAAATTATACTACTCCTCTCAAGATGTATTGTAACTCACATGATATAGACAACAAAATTCTGAAACCTCGATGAAAAACATAATAACACCTTTAATATGCATATTTTTTAGGCAAACTTCCCCTTTTAACATTAGATAGATTTCTCCTCTTTACTCTACAAGAATGTTAGCCATTATGGGGAGAAAACATCTGACGCTGTTGTTTTCAGTGAAAAGAAAGAAACAGTTGCTTTGCCACTTCATTGAACTTCCAATGGAAAAAACAATAATTTCAAACTTTTAAACATGAAAAATGCAGCAGCAAAGTGTGTCTTGACTTTGCTGTGCTGACACCAATTAACTAACTTAGTAGTTACTAATTTGATCATTTCTGGCCAACAGAAATACAACAGAATATTCCTAAAGAAAAGAAAGAATAGAATACAAAATTGAGTTTACAAGAACCTGTGCATTCATGTCCAAGGGAAAAGTAACTCAGTAATGATTTTAACACTAACTTATTTTTACACACCATTAAGACACAATGGCTCCAATATTCACATGTTATTAACTCTTATCAAAACCCCATGAGCACAGAAGATTAAAAAGTATCCCAAAAATCAGAATTTCCCTTAACTTTATGGGAAAAGTGGGGTAACAATGGCAAACTTAAAAACTATGTTGTTGTAGAACCTAAACTCACCCTGGTTTAATAACTTGTAGCAATATGGAAGCACAGCCACAAATGGACTGAGCTTGAGATGCTCCGAAAGCAGCTTAGATAGATATTTGACACCACAAAACAAAAACAAAAAGTTAAGAACGAGCTTTATATACAAAAATCATCATAACTCATACGATTCCCAATTAAATTATGCAAAACAAACAAACATTAATACTATATCAAAAAAAAAAATTATTAAGAATATAATATTTATATAACTAAATAGAAAGATTAGAGAGATTCTCATAATAAATATATTTCTTCTATATAAAAAGTATACAAATAACTGAAGTTTTTTATTGTAGTTTTCCCCTGGTCAAGACAAGTCATTTTCACATGGTAGTTTAATGTTCTGTTTGTATCCCAGGAAACTAAACATTTTATGGTATTCCAGTTTGTTTTTCCAATAAAATCTATGAAGAGAAGAGAAAAAATGTTAGTGAACTGGTATCATGGAATTTGGTTTTGAGATCGTTACCTTTGGAGTAAGATAATGAATAAGTTGCATTTTCAGCCCCATTTCGTATGGACAGATAGGAGCTTTTCTCAGTAATATTATATTTTTGTCTTATCTCTCTCTCTCTATATACTCATCAGTGGGTTCTTACTCCTCAAACTACTACTCATCGTAAAACAATTAACGGTGTGGCCCATTAGGTCAAACTTTAACTTGATCTTCAATACATGTGCATAACAAGTATTGAGTGCAAATGGATCAAAATGATTATGACTATAATCATCTCTGCTGATAGTGTTGTGAATCCTTAATCAAATAGAATTGATCAAATAGCTTAAGAATAATCTTATAGAACTTTAGACAGAGAAAATAAAAAAACAGAGGTGAGAAGAAGAAGAGAATTTGAATGAAATAGCCACTTTCTTTATTGCTGAATATCAATCCACATTACAATCTTGAAAGCCTTCTATATCAATTTGTTTACAAGATTACAGAGCTAATACAATGTAAATTGTCATTAAAAGTAACCTGTACAATGTAATGTCTATTTATAGACAATTATACTTAACTAACATTACTAAGAAGAGTAAAACAGTTAAGTTGTTAGTGACAGAAATGAACAGGTCAGCATAGCTGACCGAACCAATTCCTACAGATAGTATTAGTAATTTTTAGAATAACCAGATACTGCAACATGTAGCAGCTTAAACTTTTCCTATATAGTAGTTCCTAGATGTTGCAATAGATCATTTCAATTATCAAGTGTAATTGCTCTGATGCATGGGCATATGTTATTTGCAGTGCATATAAGTAGACTATTATGGATTTAATAAAAAGAAACCCATTATAATTCATATACATCTTGACCACTACAGTTGCATCACACCTTATATAGTCAGCTGCTAAAATACTAAAACCAAACTAAATCACACCTTTATAGTTCAGCAGAATATTCATCCATAGAAGAGAATCATCTGAGAGTCAAAGTAGAGTCCAAGCCTCACTATATTTAGGCACAAAGGAAAGAAAGAGAAAAACTGATAGTCACAATAGAATTAGAAATTTATATTAGAAAATAGAATCAAAATTATGATCCAGAAACATAAACATGAAGGAAACTGTCTGTCTATAACTGTGTACAAAAACCATTATCCCTTCTAATAGTACAAAGACTAGAGCCAATATATAAAATGGTTCTAAACTGAACCGAGCATCTTGCTCTTTAAGAAACTTGTCTCCAAGCATCCGAGCAAGATTCAAGCCTGAAGAAGAGGCAAAAAGTGACTACTTCTTTATTTAAGATTATGGTAGTCCAAAAACAAAAAAATGAAGTTTAAGTACCGCATAATCGTGTTTCCCCATCTCTCAGTGGCTCTCCTCTTTCTTCCATTCTCAGTCTTTCAGTATGACTAACTACTCTATGGTCCTCCGTCATCTTAATTGGTTTCCCATTGGCACTGCTACAATTAAACATATTCAGTATAAATTATCATGCTGCTGGTATAAATTACAATGTAGGTACTTCTATAATTATATTTGGACCACATCTAATAAGTATTAAACAATAATAATTTTACAGAGATATATTTAAGGAAGACAAAAGTAACATGATATGTGAAAGTAGTTACTAAACTGTATTAAAACATCATAAGTTCATTGTCATGATCATGTGTGCGTTAATGTGTTTCATCAATTGCTTAAGTTTATTCTGTCTGAGTTTGTGATTTATTTGAATTTTATTGCTGGTTGGGTTGGTTCATGATATTTTAATTTTACAGAGATATATTTAAGGAAGACAAAAATAACATGATACGTACTTCATAACACATGCTGAGTCCCCCACATTTGCACATTGTGCAAACAAATTTTCAGCACCATCAGTCCATACCAGAAGCACTGTTGCAGTACAACCCTGAGTAAAACTAGTTATATTAGCACAAACTATAGTATTATCAACATTCATCACTACACAAAATTATCAAAAAGATATCAAGTGGATATATGAATACACCATATATATGTAATAATATATATTTATGTTTTTTTTTATTTTTTGATTTTCCTGCTTGCTGTGCACATTTGTAGGGGCGGTGACTTTCTTTTTAAATATAATTTGTACACACTAAAACAAGAGTTTCAAATAATAATAACAATACTAAAACGTATACATACATATGTATATGCTGCTAACATTGTCTTATCTTCTTCTCTGTTTTTCAAATAATAATAATAATGCAATACAGTTTTATGAGATAAGTGAATAGTAGTTTGAGTAGACAATTATTAAAAAAATAAAATTAGAGCTTGGGTTGATTGTCTAAAAATTTGGATTTGTGAAATGTTTTATTCAATATCTATGTGTCTTTGAGTGAAGCCCAATTAGTTGTGTTTCTTTTGGTTTGTGTGAATGAAGTTTATTTTTTCTTTATAGTGGCTATAGTTTAGGTATTTATTAAGATCTATTTGATATTTGATATTTTATTAACTAAAAATACCCAACTATTGTTGAAGCCATGTGAGTGCCATGGCCATTTTAATCTCTTGGGGATAAATATTCTCCTGTATTGGTTCTGTTTGTATTTTTATGTCGTGATTTTACTTATGAATCTGTGAGCACCAATAATTTTTGTGTTGTAGATTGTATGGTTAACCTCATCTCTTACTTGGCAGGTACCTCTCTATTATGATGGGATTGGGGGCATACGCTTGTCATTAAAACTTTCTGACTCTAGCCAAACACCTATAGAGGTATGGATTAGTTTGAGTTGTAGTATCAATTATAGTTGTTATTTCACTAATATCTGCATTAAAATCAATGGCTCCAGATGCAAAATATTAGATTGGATTGGATCTGGAGAAATTGTTGCAGAAGGTTATTTTATTTCAAGTGATACAAAGGATGAGGTTCACCATGTTCCTCTTGGGCCTAGTGCTATGAAAGTGGGGATAGTTCTTGTGAGAAAGAATGATGCATTTCTGTGGAGGCCTTCAACAATTATGTCTACTATAAAAGATGCTATAGGTAGTATAATTGCATGGCCAGCTGATAAAGTTATAATTAGGTAATTAACTTTTTTTATGTACTCTTTCTGTTTACTATAACTTTAAGTTGAAGCATTAATTATTTAAATTTTGTTGTAGCTAAGCAAATGGACTCACAACAAAGACAAGTGCACAAAGGATGATGAATTGAAGGATGGAGCAAGTTTCGTTTACTTTTGTGTATCTTGTAATGTTTCTATTTTTCATTTTTGAAGTAAAAATTGTTCAAGATTATAAAACTTTATCAATTTATGCTTCCAAACTTAAGTTAGAACTAAGATCTCATGAAGTAGACACATTCATGGTTTGAATTAGTTATTGTTTAATGTAATACTTATGGTTTATCAATATATTGAGAATTACATTTTATGATTAATTTTGAATTTTTTTTTTATCAAAATACAATAATGAAAATCTTTTAATTAAAAAAAAACCATATAAGTATACTCATCAAAATAAAATTTAAAATTTTATTACTATATGTTATGATTTAAAAACATATTATAAGCATAAAAAATCGTTATGATTTATATAATATAACAAACTAAAAATGTTTATCAAAATAATCAAATGTAACAGTTGAAAAGTGTTATGAAAAAAGTATAAGATTAAATTTCAAATTTATAACCAAAAACTCTATCTAAATGTCATTATTTGAATATTATAGCACCTAAAAATGTGTTATTGAATAGTTTAAGATAACACCGAACATAACATTCAAATACTGTTATAGAAAACACTGGACTTTTAATAACAGGGGCTATGTTAGCATTTTCAGAAGTGTTATCAATAGTCTCGGTTAGCAGTTTTTAAGTGTTATGAATACTGTTTTTTCTTGTAGTGCATCAACCGTGAATCTATTTAGGGAGTCTAAGTCCCATCTCTTGAGATGTAAAATTGATTCCATTTGAATCATTTCTTTTCTCATGTATGCATACTTAGACACTCTCATTATTTTATTCAAACTTTGTTTCTAGCCATAGTTCGATTAAAATAGTTACCCCTTTAAAATAGTGATTTTGACCATAGTCAACAACCCCACTATTTTATAGTTTTATATCCAAGATAAACATTTTCCTTGAATATTAATTCTAGAAACCTATTTTGTTTCTAGAATTCTCATTTATGTTTTAAATTGATTCATTCTTGAATCAAAATATTACAAACAATAACTTTAGACACCAAGCATGTCTAGATTTATCCATTCTATACATATATAGCTAATGTGATTTAGAATGTGGAATTCCAAATCACCTATTTGGTAGAATGACCAAATTAATCAATTAATTAACAACAAAATAAATTGATTAGCTTTGGAGCATCACCCCCACTTTTCTCATATAGTGACAATAAAATATCACTTTAAAATAGAAATCTCTTCATTTCTAATAAGTCATTAATCCTCCAAGATAAATCTAGACCTATGATTGTCAAAGTTCATCATGAGTCCTTAAGCTTCATGATAAACACTCAATAGATCAAGATAAAAAACCTCAATGTTTATCTTGATTCATTTACTTGCTAAAGCAAGACACACTTATTTGAAAGTAACTTTCACTTGGTTGCTTTCTTTTATATATTTCACAAAATAAAATGTGAACACAAGTGTAATGTGAGAATTTCTCAGACAAATAATCACATTATGAAATAATAGGTCTTCACACTTACCTATTATTTTAACAAGTTCACTTTGTTAATGTCTCATAGCAAAATAAAGAATTATCATAGAATAATACTTTAATTTTATTGATAGCTTTCAAGAGTACAAGATTTATTACAAAATAAAAATTTTCCCAACAAGGCACATAAACATGGTAATCATGCTAGGATCTCTTCTTCCTTTTCTATAGCATTTACCTCATTCTCATGTGGGTCATTTCGGTACCTACACACTCTAGCATAGTGCCCGGGTTTTCCACAAACAAAACAATGACCTCTCACGTCTTTGAATTGTCCATGATATTTCTTTGGACCTAAAGGGTTCCCACTACCCCTTTTGTTGTTGTTGTTGCCATTTGGAGGCTTGTATGAAACCGCACTGGCCTTGGAAGTCTCATCTTTAGACTCATTCACACCCTTATCTCTTATTCTCGATTCCTCTTCAATTCTAATGTGTTTTTGGATCTCTTCCAAAGTGTAATCCTCATTCTTATGGAGGATTATTTTCCTATAACTCCTCCAAGTTAGTGGTAATTTTGCCACTATTGCACCAACTTGGAAGGCCTCGGGAAGCTCAATCTTTAGAACTTTCAACTTGTTCAAAATCACTTGTAACTCATGAATTTGAGGTAAAAGAGTTTTCCCATCAATGAAAGAAAATTCAAAATATTGAGAAATTAAGAATTTTCTTGTACCTTCTTCCTCAGCCTTGTACTTTCTCTCCAAGGCATCTCAAATCTCCTTCGCGGATTTGGTATTGGTATAGAGATCATATAGCCTATCGAATAGGGCATTAAGGATATGACCCCTACAAAGAAGGTTGTCCTCTTCTTTCTTCCTTCTTTTCTCCACCTCCTTGGGAGTGTCTTTGTCGGATGGCTCGGCTAGGGGTGCCAAGGATGACTCAAGGATGTAGGCTATCTTCAGTGTTGTAAAAAGAAATTTCACCTTGTCTTGCCACCTAGTGAAATTGGATCCATCAAACCTATCCAACCTCACTAGGTCTTGGTTCATGATCTTGATGGTCTCCCCTTCCATTGAAACAAAGAGGAATAAGCTTTTGATTGTTAGGAAAATATATATTATTGCTCAATGGAATTATGGAAAAAACCAAATACAACTCTATGCAAAAATACAATGTACAAGACAATATTTATTAAATAAGTATTACAACTCAATTGCTCAAAATACAAGTAAATAAATAGATGTAGAAGAAGAAGATTACAAACTCAATACTATAACAATACAAGTAAATAAGAAGAACAAGAAGAACAAAAGAATGAACACACAAACAAACTCTCACACAACCAAAGTGTAGAGTAGTGGGGATCACCAACTTGAACAAGGCTCAAGACCTTTGTCCAAAAGCTTATTTCCCCCTATTCTCTAAGCACTAAGGGATCTCTATAGGAAATAGCTCTCTGGAATTATCAAGCCTTTTGGTGTATTTTTCAGCCAAGTGCTTTGTGGATGAAAAATGGTGTGTCATACAAGTGAGCATTAGTCTCCTATTTATAGAGTTTGAGAAACCCCTTTGAATTTCAAATTCCACCAACCCCCATGGCTGTTACCAATGTTTAATTGGATATTTTATGGAATTAAAATAGAGATTTGGGAGTTACTTGGCTGTTGGAAACGTTCAAAATTGGATAAAAACCAAAATTCAAAGAAGTTGTCAGCCACTAGGGTCGCGGTGCATGTTCCAGGCCCCGCGACGCTCAGTCAAGTTCAGCAACAAATTTTTTCAGTTTTTTCCAAAACATTCCAATTTATTCCCACTTGATTTTGTAACTTCCATACACAATATGGGAGTTAAAATCACATCTCTATCAGCCATTTCTCATATGGCTTTATGAAATCCAATCTCAAATGTGTAACATATAATATACACATTATTGGGTAATATTTGGGAGTTACAAATTTGTAACTGATTTTGTAACTCCAAAATATGTCAATAAATATGGGAGTCACATTTGGACACACACATGTGTCCAATTTTATGACTCTCAATAATATGTTACAAGGTGTGACAAATCACATTTTGTCACATTATTTAATCTAATATTATATTATATGAAATAATATAACATATACCACTAGGGTTACGCCAGTGGGATCAGAAGAGACTAGACTGGTATACGAGTTCTTGGACGTGTTTCCTGAGGTCTTACCAGGATTGCCGCCGCAAAGGGAGATTCAGTTCGTCATTGCCAGTGTCGAGGGCACCATATAGGATGGCTCTGGTAGAGCTGAAGGAGTGGAAGATACAATTGCAAGAGCTTCTATACTTAGGATTTATTAGACCTCGCTTCTCGCCATAGGGTACTCCGGTTTTATTTGTAAAGAAGAAGGATGGGACTAGACTACAAGGAGTTGAACAAGTTGACCATCAAGAACAAGTATCCCTTACCAAGGATCGATGACGTGTTTGATCAACTGTAGGGAAATACAATATTCTTGAGGACTGATCTTTGATCTGGTTATCACCAGCTGAAGATCAAGGATGAGGATATTATGAAGATGGCCTTCCATACGAGGTATGGGAATTATGAGTTCCTGATCATATTTTTCAGTTTGACCAATGCCCCAGTAGCGTTTATGGATCTGATGAACTTAGTGTTCAAGGATTTTTTTGGATCTATCTGTTATTGTCTTCATCGACGACATCTTAGTTTACTCCAGTTCAGAGGAAAAGCATGAGCAGCATCTCCGACAGGTATTATTGAGATTGAGAGAGCATCTGTTGTATGCTAAGTTTAAGAAGTGTGAGTTCTAGCTACAAGAAGTGACATTCCTTGGACACATTGTTAGTAGAGGTGGGATTAAGGTAGATCTGGCCAAGGTAGAGGCAGTTAGGGATTGCCCAAGGCGTTAAGAGTTTCCTTGGATTAGAGGGATATTACAGACGGTTCGTGGAAGGGTTCTCGAAGATTGCCACACCGTTGACTGAATTGACACAGAAGAATCTGAAGTTCACTTGGTCAGAAAAGTGTGAGGGTAGCTTCCAGAAACTGAAGTGACTACTGATTACTACTCCTGTGTTGAGTCTTCCTTCGTAGGGATGAAAGTTTGTAGTATACTATGATGCATTGAAACTGGTGTTGGGATGCGTGTTGATGCAGAATGAGAAGGTAATTGTCTATGCGTCGCGACAACTGAAGGATTATGAGGAGCAGTACCCTACCAATGACTTAGAGTTTGCAGCGGTGGTGTTCGCATTGAAAGTATGGCGGCATTATCTGTATAGGGAGAAGTGCGAGATATAAATCGACCATAAGATTTTGAAGTATTTCTTTACACAGAAGGACATAAAAATGAGACAGAGACGTTGGCTAGAATTGGAGAAGGACTATGACTGTGACATCCTTTACCACCCTCGAAAAGCCAATGTAGAGACAGATGCGCTGAGTCGGATGGACAGTTGTTTAGTTCTGGATAGATATCGAAAGAGTTAGCAAAAGAGATGGCTAGAGCAAGGATAGAATTTGTTGTGGGCTGGTTGGCAAATATTACTTTACAGTCTACCCTTCTAGAGAGGATAAGAGAGGCTTAGTTGGATGACGCGCAGTTGCAGCAGGTTAGAAGGAATGTCCTAGCTGGAGTGGCTAAGGATTATTCCATTTCAGAGACAGGTTTACTACGGTACGAAGATCGGATCTGTGTTATGATGGATATGGGTATTAGACGAGAGATAATTGATGAATCCCATACTACACCATACTTACTCCATCTAGGCACCACGAAGGTGTATCAGGATCTACGGACTTTATATTGGTGGCCTGGGAGGAAGAAGGACGTAGTTGGATACGTGGCCAAGTGTTCAACTTGTCAGCTGGTGAAGGATGAGCATCAGTGACCAGCGGGGTTTCTACAGCCTTTAGGTATTTCAGAGTGGAAATGGGAAGACATTACCATTGATTTCATGGGAGGTTTACCCAGGACAGTAGGGCTACATGACTCGGTGTGGATGATAGTAGACAGATACACCAAATCAGCTCACTTTCTACCGGTCACGATGACCTATACTATGGATCAGCACGCAGAGTTATATGTCAGGAAGATTGTGCGTCTCCATGGGGTTCCTAAATCTATAGTATCGGACTGGGATCCCATATTTACCTCCAAGTTTTGGGATGGTTTTCAGAAAGCTATGGGGACTCAGTTGAAGTTCAGTACAACCTTTCATCCTGAGATCAACGGACAGTCTAAGAGGACAATTCCGATATTTGAGGACATGCTTAGAGCGTGTGCACTAGACTTCGAGGGGTCTTGGAGTAAGTATCTTCCATTGATTTAGTTTTCGTACAACAACAGTTATCAATCAATGGTTGGAGTAGCTCCATACCAGATGTTATATGGAAGAAAATTTTGATCGTCCATTCATTATGATGAGATGGGAGAAAGGAAGTATTTGGGACTTGAGATGGTTTAGAAGAATAATGAAGCTATTGAAAAGATCCGAGCTCAAATGCTCGCTTCAAAGAGTAAACAGAAAAGCTACGTTGATCCTAAGCATAGGAATGTGGAGTTCCAGGTAGGGGACCACGTGTTTCTGCGAGTTTCACCATTGCAAGGGATGAGGAGGTTTGGGAAAAAGGGTAAGTTGAGCCCTAGATTCATAGAACCTTTTCAGATCCTGGAAAGGATTAGGTAGGTAGCCTATAGATTAGCTCTACCACCATCATTATCAAGAGTTCACGGTGTATTCCACATCTCTATGATTCGGAAATACGTCTCAGATACGACTCGTGTATTGAGATATGAGGATCTGGAGTTACAGACAGATTTATCGTATGAGGAGTGACTAGTGCAGATCCTAGATAGGAAGGATAAGGTTTTGAGGAACAAGACGATTCCTTAAGCCAAAGTATTATGGGGGAATAACAAGGTTGAGGAAGCAACCTGGGAGCTTGATTCAACTATGCGGGATTAGTATCCCGATTTATTCAGGTAAATTTCGAGGACAAAATTCTCACTAGGAGGGGATAGTTGTAACAACCCAAAAATGATAATAGGGTCTAGTGCCTTGATTAGCGTGCCTGGAGGGCACAATTGGATAGGTATGTGATTACATGATTTAATGCGTGACTATGTGGCATGCATGATATATATGATGACATGAATATATTATATGCATGTTTATGAGTATTAGATATGCATGTGCGCCCTTTATTGTTTATAACGACATATCTATAATTTTGGCCCGTTAGGGCATAAATGCAATTATATGTGATAAATGGTACAGACACACTATTATGTGAATATAATTGCAGTACACGTTTCGAGGCAATCCTAGTGAGCGAATTAATGAAATAGTCACAACAAGGTTTAATATCCGGCTCGGGGTGGACCTAGGGGTATTTTGGGAACTTTGAGGATATTTTGGGGTTTGTTGAGTAATGAGAAAGTATTTGGTAATTAGTTGGGCATGACGAGATTAATTGGAAAATGGTAGGAATATTCGAGGAATTAGCGGAAATCGTGAAATGACCATTTTAACCCTAGACATAATTAGGAGGCTGGGAAAGCTTAAGGGAAATTTGATCATTTTTGAAATAAGGATAAACTCAATGAACTTCTAGACATAACTAGAATACCCCTAGAACACTTAAGCACTCGCTCCCTCTCACTCACTCATGTTCACTCTCTCTCTCTCTCTCTCCCTTTCTTAAGCTTTATGCTCTGAAGCTTTGTAGGAGAAAAACTCAATGTATTTGGGCTGGAAACTAGAGGGAATTAAAACTAGGATTAGTCAAAGTGTTTGTTGAGGATCTAAGCTTCAAGCTGAGGTAAGGTTTCAAGTTGTAATTGTTGAATTCTGTTGTACAATAGTTAGAACTTAGAGCTTGCAGGAATTCTGGCTTGTGACAGGTTTTGGGTGTTTGATTGGTGTAAGAGAATTGTTTATAGGCTAGATATGATGTTTACGTTATAAGGTTAAGGATTCTTAGCTTACTTCTGAGTTTGGCTGGTGATTGGGGTTGAATTTTGGGGTTTAAGCTTGAGGAAAAAAGCAAGAAAAGGCTAGTTTTCTGAGTTTGGGGGCTCGGGCCGCAGCCCTGTTCTTCAGGTGCCGCGGCCAGTGTGCTTGAGGAGGCTGGAAGGCCTCTGTTCTATCTAGGCATGCTGTGGCACAAGGTATAGCGCGCCGTGGCCCATGTCCTTCAGCAGTGAGGCAGTTTTTCCTCTGACTTGAGCGCGTCGCGCCCTTTAAGGGGCTGGTTGTGGCTCAAATGCAAAATTAGGGCTGTTCGAGGGTTTTATGCTCGAGAACCCAAATGTTAAGTCTCGAGAAGGAACCTACAACCCGGATTGGTGGAATACAAGGTCCCGAAGGCTAGATTAATATAATCCAAAGTTATTTATTGGATTAGAATTTGATAGTGATCCACTATTGCTTGTGACTAGGATTACAGTTAAGGCTCAAGACTAAGGATCATGCTCGAAACCGTGGTTGTGTTTGGGACTAAGATTCCCTGTAATTGAATGTATGTATTCTGTAATTGTATGGTTGTTATATTCAATAAGAAACTACGACCTAAGGGTGTCAAGTTTGATGATAAGCGTACTGAACGCAACTCGGCCTAAGCGAGCTGTGATCAGCTATTTAACCAGAGGGCTTAGCCTAAGGGCACGATGGTATTAAAGCCATCCTATATGGTGTCAATTAATCCCATCGTGCCCAAATAAATACCAAATACTTTCTCATTACTCAACAAACCCCAAAATATCCTCAAAGTTCCCAAAATACCCCTAGGCCCACCCCGAGCCGGATATTAAACCCTCCTTTTACTATTTTGTTAATCCGCTCACTAGGATCGCCTCAAGTTGTGTACTGCAAATATATCCACATAATAATATGGTCTCTACCATTTATCACATATAATCGCATTTATGCCCTGACGGTCAAAATTACATATGCCCTTATAAGCAATAAAGGGCCCACATGCATATCTAATACTCATAAACATGCATATAATCTATTCACATCATCATATATATCATGCATGCCACATAGTCATGCATTAAATCATGTAATCACATACATATCCAGTTGTGCCCTCCCAGCATTTTTGGGTCGTTACATCTGTGATATGCTATGTTTCCGTTCTGCTCTTCCATTTTGCTCATGATCATGAGGACAAGGATGCTGAAAGTTAACACCATTGTTAGCCAAAAAATGAGAAAAAGACACATAGTCTCCTCCCCAATCAAATTGGTCAGCTTTAATAGGAAGATTGAATTATTTTTCAACAATTCTTTTGAACTGAATGAATGTGTCAGAAGCATGGTATTTTAATGTTAGTGGAAAAATCCATGTAAAAATGTTGTAATCATCTAAAAAATGTACATAATATCACTATCCTTCTTTAGAAGGGGGATGGGCTAAGCCCCGAATATGAGTCTGCAAGAGCTCCAATGGATGTGAAGGTCTAGATTTAGATATTTTGTAGGGAAGTTTATGACTCTTTCCTTTTTGGCAATATTAAGAGAATTCTAGGTCTATTAATGAAGGTATACGTTTGACTTTAGATAGAACTTTTGCAAGAATTCTAGGTGTTGGATGTCCCAATTTTGAATGCAAAATGTTAACAGTTTGCACAATATTTGATTAAAAAACTTTAGGATAAGAGCTGATATTGGAAGAAAAAGATATACTTTTATTAACTTGTGATGAAATACAAGAAGTAGAATCTGATGTAAAATGTTGATTTTTACATGTATGAGTACAAGAACATGAAAAAATTGGAAAACTAGAATCTGATTGAGTAGTGGCTAGGTGAGACTCTAGATGAACATGTTGGCGAGCTAGTGAATTTTGGTACAGAAAGTACAACCCATCTTTGACTCTTCCTTTAAGTAGAACCCTCACTGTATACTTTTCCTTAACAACACAACATGTAGAGTGAAATTCTAGAAAACATTGTTCTCCTTGGTAAAGTTTAGAAACACTAACTAGATTTTTGGTAATCTGAGGGACTTTCAAAACAAAATCTAGTTTGAGATGAGTTGAAGAAGAGGGTAAAGAAGAGTTACCAATGTGAGATATCATTAAATGCTTACCATTGCCAACAGCTAAAGATTCACAGCATTGTACAAAATTTCAAATTCAAGACTCTCCAATCCTATAGCAACATGATTGGTGGCACATGTGTCTGCATACCATTCATGGTCAACACCGGATCAAGAACCATTGTTGTCAAATATGCTTATGGACCATCATCTTCAATTTCAGTGAAGAAGGAAAGTTGCTGAGATTCGCCAATCTTTATTGTAAGAAAAGCTCTATCAAAGTGATAATGACAAACTGCTGCAGTGTGTCTAGCTTTGTGACATACTTGACAAATTAGGTGAGGAATGGAGGGAGCTTCTCTACCAGAAAATCTGTTGGGTGGTCGTGCTAATTTGAAGGAGGGACCAGTGGCACGACCAGGAGGAGCTGAGAACCTATTGCCATTTAATTGAGAACCATATCTGGAGGATCCAACAGGGAGATTTGCAGACATTTTGCTTGACAAATACCAATATGATAGTGTTTTTCAGTCGAATTTCATTAGAAAGAAGTAATGACTGAATAGACTCAAAAGAAAGATTATCAACAAGACTAGTGACATGCACTACAAGAGGATAATATTCGGGTCAAAGACCATTCAAAAGATGCATAATAATATCATTTTCTTCCATTGGATGTCCAACAGTTGATAAGGAATCAACAAGTAATTTGACTTTGTCATAATAGTTAGAAATAGATTGATTACCCTTTTGCATCATCGAGAGTTGAGATTTAATCTGAAGCAGTCGAGCTTTAGATTGAATTGAAAAGTGTTGCTCCATTACTTTCCAGAAAGTATGTGAGGTTGTGTATTGAGCCAAAGATCCATGAATGGCTTCAGACATCGATGATCAGAGCCAACTAAGAAGAAGCTGATCTTTCCGAACCCAAGAAGTGTATTCAGGATTGATGGAACCCCCGACAAGAAGTCCAGTAGGAGCTACTCTAGTCAAGAGAATGTCATCGAGGCCATGACCAATGACAGTGGGGAGGACTTGTCATTTCCAACCAAGGAAATTCTATCGATCTAACTTGACGGTGAGAGAAGAATTGAGAGAGTTCTGAAACGGATTCCACATCAATGTGATAGAGGGGTTCACACAAGTGGCCGGAGGCAAAGAAGATGAGCCGAAGTGTCGGTGCCAGTGCTAGTGCCAATTCCGGTGACAGGGGTAGGATGATTTTCTATATGAGGATCCATGGTTGACTTTCGTCAATGGCATCTGATACCATAATGGAGCTTATCATTTGCAAAATTCTATCTTAGACACAATTAAGAGAAAGTGTCTCAAGGGCTTACAAAAAGTTACTGAGCCTAGATACTTGGATTGTATTTATTGAACAAGTGTACATTCTGTTAAGCCCTTACAAGATCAAGAATAGTATAAATAACAACAAGTTATTACAACAATTAATTGACAAACTAACTAACTGGAACAATATATTAGCTCATCAATCTCTAACTGAAGCAAATTTGAATCACATATTCATTACCTTATTTTAATTCAAATTCAGTAATTAGTGATGGAACTACAGAATAAATATATATATATACCCATTTGCTTTTACAGACAAAACAATTCTCATTCATCATCTACACCATCAAAAGAGAGAATTTTCTGTATTTAGAGGTCCTAATTGAGAGAAAGTAGAGAATATGAGAGATAGCAGCTTGTCAATGGTAGGATATAATGCTCTTGGGTTTTATTTTTTATTGTTATACCCAAAATTTGACATTGCCACGTAGCGGCATGCGAAGCGATGGTGTGTCAAGACAAAATGATGAGACACAGCAGTCGGCAACAGGAGTGGCCCTCGCTGCTCTCCCAACACCTATGAAGAGGTGGGTCTCACAAGAACCGACCTACTTTTCCCATTGTGTGAAGCCATATGATCCCTAGATGTTTACGCTGGTGCTAATCGTAAGAAGAAAAGGGCCCTAGCCAGTTGCGCTAGCAAAATGAGTACGCACCACAATGCCCCAGCTAGTCGCCAGGAGTCCTAGCTAGTTGCCAAAGGCCCTCTCTAGTCGTTGGGGATGGTCCCTGCTTGCTAGTGGGCAACGCCACCCAATCCTTCTCTTGCACCAGAGTGCGCCTTCAACCTTTAAAAGGACATGTCAGATTAGCATTTTTGGTGAGACAAAAACCTGCCTTAATCAAAGTGTACCAAAAATCAGTCTAATTGGGAAACAAGTTGCCACCGTCAGCTCTTCGCATCTTCGCGACTATAAATAGTGCAAATCAAAATGTAACAAGGGTAAAAAAACAAGTCAGTAACTGTTCATTTTTTGAGAGAACTCCTACTCTCCATAATTGTAACCGCCCTAAGAAGAAGACCGACCTCAATGTACTTGTTCTTGAGGGTTCGAAATTCATCATAAATAATACTGACTAAAGTGTACGTAGTTCATCTATTTTGGGCCGAACCACTATAAATTTTTGTTTCTTTCATTTATTACCACATTTATTTATCTTTTCTTTGGCTCACTATAAATCATTAAGTTAAACTTTGGGGATTTACACACAAAACAACTCTTCATTTATTACTCTATGCAAGTTGACGAAAAAACGAGTCAACACTTATGATGCTTATTTATTTTTTCGCATTTTGGATCGATTAATTTCTAATAGTGACTTCATTAGTTATTTTTTTAAAAGTAATTCTTTTTGCCTAGCTGTATGACATTACACTACAACAAATTTGATATACAATGACTCCCTACAATGTCTTACACCATTGGTGTAAGACATTAAAACTTATCAGGGGTTTTAAATGTCTAATGGTGTAAGACATTGAAAGTTTATATTAATGGCTACAATTGGAAGACATTAAAAATGGTGGAAGAC